>NC_138202.1:294643752-295862502 GCF_964194415.1 Vipera berus | reverse complement strand
CAACAACAAATATAGGATTCATTGATACTATTAATTAATTTTATTTATCAGATTTACATGGCCTCCCTTCACATACAAGGTGACTAGCAGCGTACAATATAAATATACAAATATAAAAAAAACAAAATATTAAAGCCAATTAAAACAATTAAATTATTAAACAAAAACAAGATTGTAAGAGGGTTAATTACATTAAATATGGGGCAATATTATTTATTTATTTATTTATTTATTTATTTATTTATTTATTTATTCAATTGATTTTATATACTGCCCTATTCCCGAAGGGCTCAGGGCGGTTTACAGGGCAAGTTAAAACAATACAAATAAGTACACTTTAAAATAGAATTAAATAAGACTAGCCCACAATTAAACAAATTAAAATTAAAATTAAATTAAAATTAAAATTAAATTTCAAATTAAAATTAAATTAAAACCCCCTCAGTCCAGGCCAGCAAGATCAAACAACCAAGTTTTAAGGTCCCGGCGAAACGAGCGAAGGTCTGGGGCAGTCTGAAGTTCTACCGGCAGTTCATTCCATAGGGCAGGCGAATTTAGGCAAATTCATCCTAAATATGAGGCAAGCTCATCTAGCCTTCTCCGCAGCAGGCTCATCTATGCAACTTGCCCCAATTCAAGATCAAGTTCCTAATTTGATTCCTTTAAGACTGAAACTGGGCAGGAATCTTCCAGGAGTAGAGTTTTTTCAGGATGGCCTGGAATCTGTGAAAGTCACTTTCCAGAAAAATACTATCTAGATTCAACACTGCACTCTTTAGGCACTAACAAACATTAACTTCCATTAGGTTATGCTACAATGCTACAGTGCTACATAGAGAAGCTACATGCAAATATTTTGTCACCTGGAAATATGGGAAGGTAAAGCGGTCAAAGTTGGGATAGTCAGTCTTCTGTCTGGGGAGCTGATTCTGAGTTCCATTGTTGTTAATTGATGGGACAGGAGCTTGGCAAATGCATAAACCAAATATCACATGTTTCAGCAGGCAAATTATGTGCATCTATAATAGCTAGCAGCCAGTTTGGTGCAGTGGTTAAAGGCACCAGACTAGAAAACACATGTCTGTGAGTTTTAGTCTTGCCTTAGGCATGAAGTCACCTGGGTGACCTTGGGCCAGTCACTCTGTTTCAGCTAGGAAGGAAATAATAGCAAAGCAGTTCTGAGATCTTGCCTAGAATACTGCAGGGACTTGTCCAGGAAATCGCCAATAGTCCATCCTGACTTGAAGGTGCACATGCACACATAGACATTGTGTGTAATGACATAAACACTGGTTTTGCATATGAGGTTTCAGATTTGGAAACGCTACTGAAGGCCAGGCTTGCTTGTGCATGGCCTAACACTTTTATTTAATTAAGTGCTATTCCACAGGTCCGCATGTAAAGTTTAATTTTACACCACAACTACTGTACAGTCAATTAAAAATCATTGAATAGGGTGCAGTGAATTGGAGAATACAGAACATTCATGCATTCATGAGATAGGTGAGAAGGAAGGAAAATAAATTGGAATTGTACTGCCAATACTCACATCAACTAGCTTTTGGATATGTTTATTGATAACACTTGGATCAGGTTTTGGTATTACACCAGATGCCCACTCGAGGGGTACTCCTGGCTTAGTAGGGGTTGTTGGCGAGGTAGGCTGCAGTGAAAGAAAGCAGAGAAGCATTATTTAGTTTTCAGTATGAATGACATGCAGCAGCAACTGATTTTCTGGAAGATTTCTGAAGAGCTTTTTTTTTTAAAGTACACACACACACACACACACACACACAGAGAGAGAGAGAGAGAGAGAGAGAGAGAGAGAGAGAGAGAGAGAGAGAGAGAGAGAGAGAGAGAGAGAAGAACTAATTTTTGCATAATAGTTCTTTCTTATTCAGTCTCTACAATTGGGATGGGGCCACAAGGATGATGCAGTTCAATCTTCTGCAATATGAAGTGTTAATACCACTTTACAATGCCTTGGTAAGGCCACACTTGGAATACTGCATCCAGTTTTGGTCACCATGATGTAAAAAAGATGTTGAGACTCTAGAAAGAGTACAGAGAAGAGCAACAAAGATGACTAGGGGACTGGAGGCTAAAACATATAAAGAATGGTTGTTGGAATTGGGTATGTCTAGTTTAATGAAGAGAAGGACTCGGGGTGACATGATAGCAGTGTTCCAATATCTCAGGGGCTGCCATAAAGAAGAAGGAATTAAGCTATTCTCCAAAGCACCTGAAGGCAGGACAAGAAGTAACGGATGGAAACTAACCAAAGAGAGAAGCAACCTAGAACTAAGGAGAAATTTCCTGACAGTTAGAACAATTAACCAGTGGAACAACCTGCCTCCAGAAACTGTGAATGATCCAACACTGGAAGTTTTTAAGAAAAGACTGGACAGCCATTTGTCTGAAATGGTATACTGTAGGGTTTCCTGTCTGAGCAGGGGATTGGACTAGATGACCTCCAAGGTCCTTTCCAACTTTATTATTATGTAGCATTGCTGGAGTTATTGCAGGAAGCTGAAATTTCTTGATGTATTTTGCAAAGTTTTTGCAAAAGTATTATTATTATTATTATTATTATTATTATTATTATTATTATTATTATTATTATTATTATTCACAATAAAGCCAATTAAACCATCCTTAAGGTGGTATCCCACCTCTTGAAAATCTCCAGAGGTATACAACTTGTAACATCTGCAGGTAGGTAGTTCCACTGTTGTACAGAGTCTACTGTCAGGGAGTTTTTCTTTATTATTAAATGAAATCAAGGCACCTGCTACTTGTATCTATTATTTCTGTTTCTAGATTCTATGACCATGGACATTTCATATCTTCTTTTATATACAGGCTTTTATAGGCTCCAACAGTGACATAATGCTTATAATGCTTTTAAAAAGCGTCCTTTTTATTAAGATGTGTCATAAGAAATTACATTTCTGAGATGTAACAGCAATCACCAAGATGTAAGACAGATGTGGGAAGGTTGTGTGGGAGAATCCTTGCTCTAGAACAGGGGTGTCAAATTGCTGGCCCGTGGGCTGGATGCATCACGCCAAAATCGTGCCCACCACATTGCCGACAATGGGAAAAATCGTGATACATTGCGATACATCACATGATGTCATGAGTTTGACACCTGTGCTCTAGAGAATTAATGAAATGGAAGGTGAATTCTCTTGTTGAGGGCTTTTAGAATTAGCAATCTGGATTAAATCCAATAGAAGGGGCATACTGAGCCTCTAAAAAATGCAAAAATAGAATGAAAAAAATAAAAATAAAATAGTAGGTTATGGTTGTATGGAGATAGCCTAGTTACTGTTGGTTTTAATGGTAACCCATAATAGCAAATGTTCATAATGAGTTTAAATCCACATCACTGCCTTAATTACAATGAACATCATCCATAGGGGAAAACCCAAAATTTTCCATTTATAACTGGCAGGGCTCCTCATGAGAAATCATGAGAAATAGAAGACTCCTGCTGGTGAAGTGGACAACCTGGTAACTTTGTTGATTGCCTATCTCATCTTATGCCTCATTTCCATTGCTCCAGTGAAACTGGAAACTTTCTGGGACAATGAAGAAAGAGGTAGCAGCAGGACATAAGGGATGTGGCAAATGTTATCTTTCCCCACTTTGAGTTGGAGAAGGATGTCAAGCGGAATTCCACCAAAAGAATGATTTCAGCACTGGGAAAAAAGCTAGATCCTCTCTGATGCATGATTTTATTGCAACGTGTAACTGATTTCTCTTCTGCCAATCGAATGGCAAAATCAATAGAAGAGAAAGTGAGAAGGTCACTTTTTAATTACTAAGAGGTGAGCAAAATTCCAGGAAAAAATAGCTGTTTTAAAAAACTGCAAACAGATATTAAGATCATACTTCTGCCTTAGAGAAGCATTTTTCTGAAACTAAATCCAAACCATTGCATTGCAAATACAATTAGCAATGCATCTTCCATGCTTTGTTCCCAATAGAGCCTTAAAATTTTAGCAACTCTGAGACTATCATGCAAACTTTTTGATTTAGGCTATGTGCCAACAGAGTCTAGATTCTATAATGAAAGGAAAGTTATGGATGGAATACATGGTCATCTTGACTTCTTGTAAAATTCCTTGAATAAGGCAGGTTGATCAAACAATAAAACTCTAGTTTGGAAACCCTATACAGTACATTGTTCAGTATTTTATCTGAATATGACACTTTATTTGCTGGGGCCCCAGGCTTTTTACAGCTAGAAAGAAGAAACAACTTCAGTAATCACTTTTTCTTATTTAATCATTGTTATATTCTGAGATCTTTGAAGCATTGATGAGGCGAAGGAGTAAGTAACAACACATTTATTAAGTTAACACAGAAGCAGCCGTAACTGCCGCTTGGCTTCTATTTATACGGACCGCCGATAGGGGGCAGCCAATGGATTTCAAGCAGTTATTCCCGCCCCAAACAAAAACTAACAATTCTGTAGACAGGCAGTCTGGAGTTTAAATGGACACAGCAGTTACCCATTTATAACTGTCTCCAAGTAATTTACAAAAATACATAACAATCATTTCGTGTTCACACCAATCAAAAAGCTGTCTGAGATAGATCAGCCCAGGCTGAAACAAAGGAAACTTTATATACTACCAAGGTAGGCTGCCTTTGACAAGTCACAAGCTATACAAATGCATGGAGTCACAAGTGGGTTTACTGTAAAGCACATTGTTGTGGTTTTCAGCCATGGGATCTCCCAATCCAGAAATGATCTTTGAAAGGTAAGAGCACTCTTTCACATTTTTATCAAGGAAAAGCAAAGTATGATTCTTAAAATGAATGTTAACACAAAAAAGTAGATTATGACTCACTGCTCCATAATGTTATATTTACTCTTACACTAGAAAAGAAAATGACCAAACTTACTGATTTAGATGTTCTAGGTTCTAGCACCAGTGAAAGCTTATAAATATCATCTTCTGTGTGGTAGAGATCCAGTGAAAGCTGAAAGTTAAATAAAAATGAACGTAGCATATATTAATTACTGCAACTAATCTAATACCTTTGAAAAAAAACATAAATAAACTTTAATAGTTGTTTCAGTTATAGAAACACCACTCTTAAAAGAAGCAGTTGGGGGCAGCTCATCCCTTTTCACTCATGACGCATTTGCCGTAGTTCGATGCATGAAATCCCTTCCTCCATGCAAAGTATGTTTGTAAATTTGAAGTACGCTAATACTCCAGGAGGGAAGCATGACAAGAAACTGGGAGCTGTTTTGTGTAGAAACTGGGGTGTGTATGTGTGATATCTACTTAATAGTTGATAGTGTTATAATCACATGGTACTTCACATCAGGCTTCTTCACTTTTGCAGGGGAGGAGGGTGTTGCTGCAAAACAAAAGCTGCTTTGTTGGCCAATCTCAGTAGTTATAAACAAGCTTTCCTTGTCAGGATCCCACAAGCAAAGTCAATGGGGAAGCCTGCAGGAAATCAGAAGTCTTAATCATGTGAGTCCTTACTTAATGACCCCTATGGTCTTCACTTAACGACACAACCAAGACTGCTGGAATTGTCGGTCATGTGATGTCTTGCTTTACAACCACTTTACTTAACAATGGCAACTCTGGTCCCAATTGCTGTCGCAAGCTGAGAACTACCCGTACAGCATTTACTCCTCTTCGTGCCTCCCTAATTTTGTCTAATCTGGAAATTATCCTTGGCATTTTGATTGGGGGGAAAGGAAGGAAGGCCTTCAAATGTCAGCTTATTAGGTGCAGTTGTTTCTATCTCTCTGGGAGGGAAGTATAGCCTGCTAATTTATTGGACTTATGACTTTCGTGACATTTACTGCATCATTTTCAGTGTGCCTTCCTTTTTTTCTTTCTTTATATGTTTACTTTTGCCAATAACTCTATGTCATTTATTTTATACTATACCAAGTCCCATCTCTGCCAATTTCAAGGTAAGGGATTTATTTATTAGATAAGGGATACCTTGTCTTCTCACAGAATTTATAGAAGTAACCCCATTTTCTGTTTGTAATGTTCATATGTTTTCTACTACTACTTTCATTTTTTTTTCTCAATGCCCCCCTCCCCTGGAGACGGAAATTTGTTCAGTGACAGCCATGATGGCTACCGTTCTGTATCCTAACAGAACATTAATGAATAAATCATGGAGGCCAGACTTGAAAAGCCATAGATGTCTCAGCAGAAAATGAATGGCACATAATTATCTTAAACATCTAAAGAAAGAAACTAAGGAAAGACATGTTGGGAACTGTAAATGTCAGAAAGGACCTGGAGTCTGATAAACTAGCAGGGTATATATAGTTTCTGCTCAGAAACACGGAAACAATTCCACATAATAAAATAGCACTTGGGGCCTTTAATCCTCTGAGCAGATACCCTTGAGATGATTTTACATTATTATAAAGTAATAAAGGCAGGACAAAAATCCAATAAGTAAAAAATAAACAAGATCCAGAAGGCCCCTGCTGTAAAACTGTAGATTATAGCAAATTCACCTCTCACCTAATTTTAAAATCCATCTTTAAAAACACATTTCCTGAGTTAGTTTCAATCTGAAATTTTCTAAAATATTCATTCAACTGTGAAAACAACTGGGGCTTTCCAGGTACATTTGCATACTTTCAGAACAGATTAATTAAGAGGTAGACATAGTAAGACAACTCTAAAAGCAATTTGTTCCTTCTGGTTTTTCTGTCTTTGATAGCAGCTTGAACACCTTTAGCTGAGAATTGGCAAAGTCATAAATAAAATACTGTTTATTTGACCTTTGGACTTTTTTGCCAGTTTCTGGTGTTTACTACCATTTTCCAGCAAAAAAAAAATGCCCACTTGGGAAATGATTTGTTTAAAAACCACTGCAAAAAAGGTGCCTGGAGTTTGTGGAGATCTGGATGGAGGACAGGCTTCATCTTAATCCTGGAAAATCTGAGCGGCTGTAGACTTTAAGGCCCCCAGTCCTGGAGATTTTCCATCTTTAATTCTGAAGGAGGATAAATTTCCCCATTCAGAATGGCTATGCAACTTGGGCGGTCTTCCTAGTTTCACAGATTTTATTCAAAAGCAGATTCACTGTTGTAAGATAGGATGGCTATATAAATCATTTAAATAATCAATAAAGCAAATAACCAATTTATCAGATGGGCTTATGCAATCTTAAATACCATGTGCAGTGCTAATGATCAACCCTGCTTATTTCCTTTCATTTCCAGTAGCTTCCTTAGCAGGTCTTGTTAGAAGTAATCCTAATGCAAAACAATTGCAGCTTTAATAGATTTACTAGGATAAAGTTCTACAGTAGCACATGATCAAATTATAACAAATTATAGCAAATAGCATTCGAAGAGAAATTTCATAAAATCATGGAAGCAATTGTTATCACCAGAAGCCTAAAACAAATAAAAAAATAATAGTGCTGCAGATAAAATGACTCAAATTTCAGAGGATACCTAAAAATATCAAAGGGGGGAGGTCACTGCGAATATGAAACCCACAGCCAAGAAGATTCTTCCTCCATTGCCTTCCTAATTTCAAATGGAAATAGATTTGGAGAAGACCTGTCAATCATGCTTGAAAGTTTGGCAGATTCATACAGCAGACAGCAGTAATTCATCTAGCAGATCCCAAGTTCTTTGAGTGACCAGTAATTGAATGGAACAAAAATGAAGTGTTCTATTTAAAAATGTCACTGCAGCCATTCCAGTCTAGCAATGGCCATTGGCGGTATCAGAAGTGACAAATGTTTAATGATGCCAATTACAATGGCCTCATTAAACAATTATATTTTAGTCTTCTTGTTCAAAAATTATCAGACCATAAATAATTAACAGGTTTTCTCTGACCAGTAGAAGATTTCACTGGTAAAATGTCTGGATGTCACAAGGGCAGCTAAATTGTCCAATCCTCCAAGCTGGGACTTTCTCCTTTATGCATGGAATCCTTGAACTCTGACTACTCCTACAATTGGACCAAATGAAATCAAACAGCCCAACTGAACACTGGACTGGGATAAGGCAGCGAATTGGGACCAAACACCTCACCTTCACTGCTTCAGAAATTGATTTCTAAACTGCTCTCCAAAGCACGATTGCCTTGCTGGTTGCCCTCTAGGAATCAGCCTGGGGAGGTGAGTTGTAAATTGGCTGCCATGATCACCCATTACTATAAGGTAAAGGTAAAGGTAAAGGTTCCCCCGCACATGCGTGTTAGTCGTTTCCGACTCTAGGGGCCGGTGCTCATCTCCGTTTCAAAGCCGAAGAGCCAGCGCTTGTCCAAGGACATCTCCGTGGTCATGTGGCCGGCATGACTAGACGCCAAAGGCGCACGGAACGCTGTTACCTTCCCACTGTAGTGGTCCCTATTTTTCTACTTGCATTTTTACGTGCTTTTGAACTGCTAGGTTGGCAGAAGCTGGGACGAGTAACAGGTGCTCACTCTGTTACGCGGCACTCGGGATTCGACCCGCCAAACTGCCGACCTTCAGATCGACAAGCTCAGCGTCCTAGCCCACTGAGCCACCGCGTCCCATTACTAAGACACTGTTTAATGGCACAGGGAAAACATCTAAGGGAGGGATTGAACAGTGTGATAGGGAGCATTGGAGCCACAGGTGTACGGAAAGAGTATTATTCCTCCACTTAATTAATTTAATTTAATTTAATTTAATATTTGCATTTGTATACCGCCCTTTCCCTGAGGACTCAGGGCGGTTTACAGGGAATTAAAAATCAAAACATACAAAAGTTAAAACCAATTAAAAAGCATTAAATTCACCCTGTACATTAAAACCCCAGTTAAAATTTTCTCCTCAGCCTGGGCCCGAGAGCTCAAAGAGCCAGGTCTTCAGGCCCCGGCGGAATGATCGGAGGTCGGGAGCAGTCCTCAGCTCTACCGGCAGCTGGTTCCAGAGGGCAGGCGCTCCCACTGAGAAGGCCCTATCCCTGGGTGTCACCCGCCGGCAATCTCTCACCGGCGGAACCCTGAGCAGACCCTCCCTGTGGGAGCGCACTGGGCGAAGGGCGTTTGATGCCGGCAGCAGGTGTTCCCTCAAATAACCCGGACCCAGGCCATGTAGGGCTTTATAGGTGATAACCAGCACCTTGAATTTCACCCGGAGGGCAACCGGAAGCCAATGCAGCTCGCGGAGTAGAGGTGTTACATGGGAGTATCGGGAAACCCCCATTACAACTCGCGCGGCCGCATTCTGCACCAGTTGAAGCCTCCGAGTGGTCTTCAAGGGCAGCCCCATGTAGAGAGCGTTACAGTAGTCCAAACGGGAGGTCACAAGCGCATGAGTGACTGTGCGTAGGGCGTCTCGGTCCAGATAGGGACGCAACTGGCGCACCAGGCGAACCTGTGCAAAAGCCCCCCTGGTCACGGCTCCTATGTGATCTTCAAAATTGAGCCGTGAATCCAGGAGGACGCCCAAGTTGCGAGCCCTATCAACGGGGGGTAACACCTCACCCCCCATCGTTAGAGGTGGAATAACTTGGTTAACCCGAGACGCCGATATGCACAGCCACTCAGTCTTGGCGGGATTGAGACGAAGCCTGTTTCTCCCCATCCAGACCTGAACCGCCTCCAGGCACCGGGACATCACGGAGAGGGCATCACTGGGTTGGTTCGGGGTGGAAAGAAAAAGTTGGGTATCATCAGCGTACTGGTGATACCCCACCCCAAAACCACGAATGATCTCGCCCAGCGGCTTCATGTAGATGTTGAACAGGAGGGGCGAGAGAACCGACCCCTGAGGGACTCCACAAATGAGAGACCTCGGGGCGGATCTCTGCCCTCCTGTCAACACCGACTGCGAGCGGCCCTGGAGGTAGGAGGAGAACCACCGTAGGACGGTGCCTCCCACTCCCAACCCCCTGAGACGCCGCAGCAGGATACCATGGTCGATGGTATCGAAAGCCGCTGAGAGATCTAATAGGACCAGGACAGAGGAGCAACCCCTGTCCCTAGCCCTCCAGAGATCATTCACCAGCGCGACCAATGCCGTCTCCGTGCTGTGTCCGGGCCTGAAGCCCGATTGGTACGGGTCCAGATAATCAGTTTCCTCCAGGAACAGAGGGAGCTGATGCGCCACCACACTCTCAACAACCTTCGCCAGGAAGCGAAGGTTGGAGACTGGACGATAGTTGTTTAAAACAGCCGGGTCCAAAGCAGGCTTCTTGAGGAGGGGTCTCACCACCGCCTCCTTCAAGGCGGCAGGGAAGACACCCTCCTTCAAAGAAGCAGTTATTACTGCATGGAACCAGCCTCGTGTTCCCTCCCGAGCCGCATAAGCTAGCCAGGAGGGGCACGGATCCAACAAACAGGTGGTGGAGCTCAGTCTCCCCATGATCCTGTCCACATCATCAGGGGAAACAGGGTCGAACTCAGTCCAGATAACGTGCTCAAGACCGCCTGATTCCTCCACATCAGACTCTGCCCAGTCAGAGTCCAAGCCGGTCCGGATCCGAGCGATTTTGTCCGTCAGATGATGACTAAACTCCTCGGCTCGTCCCTGCAAGGGATCCTCCCTCACCTCCTGGTTAAGGAGGGAGCGAGTCACCCTAAACAGGGCGGCCGGGCGATTATCTGCGGACGCGATAAGGGCGGCAAAGTAGTTAGACTTCGCCGTCCTTATCGCCGCAAGATAAGACCTTATGAAGGTTCTTAACTGCAATCGGTCGGATTCGGATCGGCTGGATCTCCAACCGCTCTCTAGACCTCGTCTCCGACGCTTCATCTCCCGGAGCTCCACAGAGAACCATGGAGCCCAACGGGATCTGCGCCGAGTCAGAGGTCGCATGGGTACAACACAGTCGAGTGCCCTGGTGGCAGCCGTTTCCCAGGCCTCCACCAGAGCATTGACTGGGCTGTGGGTAAGGGTGATAGGTATCGGCCCAAGCGCCCTCTGGAACCGGTCCGGGTCCATTAGGCGCCTGGGGCGGAACCACCTGGTCGGTTCCGCCGCCCAGCGGCGGGGGATGGCATGACGGAAAACCAGCCTCAGGAGGTGATGATCTGACCATGACAGAGGGGTGATGGACGGAGAACCCCCTCCCAGATCATCCAACCACTGTCCAGACAGGAACACCAGGTCGAGAGTATGATCCCCCTCATGAGTAGGGCCCTCAATAACCTGGGTCAGGCCCATGGCTGTCATGGAAGCCATGAACTCCCGAGCTAACTCCGACGACCCCCCCAGTGATGGCAGGTTGAAGTCACCCAGGACTATAAGCCTGGGGAACTCCACCGCCAACCCTGAGAGGGTGTCGAGCAGCTCAGGCAGGGCTGTTGCCACACAGCTGGGCGCCAGGTATGTGAGCAACAAGCCCAGCTGAACCCGAGGACCACATCTCAAGAGGAGGGATTCACTCCCGGCCATCTGGACAATGGTGGCCTCCCGGGGACACAAAGTCTCCCGAATAACCACTGCCACCCCACCACCCCTGCCCTGAGCCTGTGGCTGGTGCAGCACCCGGAAACCTGGCGGGCATAACTCGGTGAGAGGCACCCCTCCCTCCGAACCCAACCAAGTTTCCGTGATGCACGCTAGATCCGCACATTCCTCCTCGATCAAATCACGGATGAGGGGAGCTTTGTTAACTACGGATCTAGCGTTAAAATAGACCAACCTGAGCTCAGGGGCCTGATCACCCTCATCCCCGGGTAGGAGGGTGCTAACCGGAGGGTCGGAGCGCGCCACCGCTCGGAGATAGCGGGGGCGCGATCCCAGATGTTGATATGGCCCTCCGCGCAAACACCTGCTGCCATACCCTATCGCCGTGGGGATTCGATGCCCCACCCCCACATTCCCAGCGCCAGCAGCCACCTCCCCCGACCCCATCCCGTCGGGACCTCTAACAGGTCCAGACTGAGTGCCGGTTACAGATTCCTTCCCCACCCTCCCCTTCCTCCCCCTCCCTAACCTCTTAAAATAACCGGCTAAGAATCTTATCAGGGGCCTCTTAGCGCGTCTTAACTCGAGGCCCCTGTCCAAGCCCAACCACCTCTCGGAGTCCCAAAGCTTGGACCCGTCATTAAGGGGAGTATGGAAACAGGTCGCGCCCATGAGGCAGGAACCGCCCTAAGGGCATACAAGTCCGCTTCGGAATAACGATAGATCATATTGCGCTCGAATAGTCTCTCAGGGCCGATGTTGCAAATATATCCAGAGGATCGCTCGTTGATGGTACATAGATGGAGAAAGAAAAAGTCCAGTGGGCGTATCTCTCAATCTGCAAAGCCATCTCAGCTCTCACCTGAGATGGAAATCCAAAAGACAACCTCAGCCGTCCTCTCACTCCGGCTGAGGCATCTGACTGGAGCAGAGAGAGAAAAAGGGGATCCTGAGCCAGGCCCACCCCAACTGGTCTCTCACACCAGTGAGGTGGACGCTGACCAGTCCAAAACCGTCCTCCCACCACTTAACTTAGATGGTTGCCTCTAACAAGAGCACATGATAAATACCCTATTTTTATTATTTTATTTTCACAAAGGATCTTATTTTTTTAGTCATGCTTCTATAAGTATGTGTATATGTTTGTATTTGGGTATTTTTATCTTTTATGCTAAAATAAAGTTCTGGAGATATTAGCAATAACTCCGGTTGCAAAAAAGAAGATGGTTACAGCTGCTCTGTTTAAACAAATCCGAAAGATGCTCTCAACCCATTGCATAATAAATTATATTACAAAATTGGGAGAGAGCCCAACAATATTAAGAATCATTGCCAACATTCAAACTGCTGTAGTAAGTGGAACTGCTGGCAGTCTTCTTTCGCTCTACTTTCCCTTAAATACACTTGTTAGTTATTTCACTTTGGCTAAACCTACAGTGAAGAAAAAATGCCCATTAAAGTGCAACAATATGCTCAACAGAAAATCAGAATGACAATTCAGCGCAGAGGCTCCACTGAAACAGTTTTGGGGCTGTTTAGTATCTTACAGTGTTTAAAACAGAATTAATGTTTATCATCTGTGTACTAATTCCTGATCATCAGAACTTGAAGGAAAATAATTTTCTTAAAAACCAGTATAACTACACTGAAGAATTCAGCATGATGGTTTCTGGATACCATACCCCCAAATGGAACATTTATACCATTTATATTAATTCAGGAGTGAACGTTTACCTGCCCCCTCCCCAACATTCTAAAGAGAAAACAGAGAGAGGACCCTGATACACATTCCTTTCCCCCCCAATTTTTTGGGGGCGTCTATTCATAAAAGAAGCATTTGTTATAACAACAGTAACAACCCACTGCAGAAGCTTGACTGATCAAGTTTGTGTCCTGATATTAGCCACAGGGAGTTTTAATTTAAGGAGCTTCTCTCTATACATCTCTTGCGATAATAAAAACTTTCCTAACGATATAATTCCAAGAGGATTTCCCCCTTCATCTGGAAAGCATTCTGCATTTTAGCTGTGCTTTAAAATTTCAGAGGAGATATAGCAAGCTTTGAACATATTAGAATAAAAAGTGGCAATCACATTATCTTTTTCCAAGATACAATTGTTCCAATCAAGTTTATATGTGACCTGGACTGGTCTCTCAGCCCAATATTTTTCTGTTGGTTAATTTGACATCATAAAAACAAAACAAGGTATATTGCTTGCACAACACAACTTCTATAAAAATATGTGACTGTATAAAACTATTCCAGCATAAATCAAACAATAATCAAACCAAACCAAAGGCCAGAAGGATTTGCTAAAGATCTTCCAGAGGCATTTCAGATCAGCAACACCAAAACATTATTAGGAAAAAGCTGCTGTGAAAATGTTTTTTTTTAAAAATACTTGTTTGAAGGTCTATACCAGGGGTCTTCAAACTTGGCCCTTTTATGACTTGTGAACTTCAACTCCCAGAATTCCTCAGCCAGCATGCCTGGCTGAGGAATTCTGGGAGTTGAAGTCCACAAGTCATAAAAGGGCCAAGTTTGAAGACCCCTGGTCTATACATAAAGCAGTTAAAAGGGAACTTCATAATTGAGAAGGCCCAATCTATAATGACTATCAGTCTATTTGATTTTGCTGGTCGATCTATGGATAGGACCACTGAGACTGTCTTGAATATAGAAGATGAAGGAAGTCCTTAAAGCAAAGTCTGGGTACACTTTTTAAAGCTTAAACTTGTTTACCAGCCATCAAACCGGGCAAAAAAATACATAACTGATCGACCCAGGTTTACCGTACAGTACTGTGTTACATGTCCATACTACCCAAATATTACAAACAACTCCATTAGTATATCAGCAGAAACCTTTGAACAATCTTCAAGTAGCACCACATAAGGCATATTAATCTTACCGTCAGCAGATTAATTAAATCCATATTTGGCTCAAGATGGTGGGATGCTGTCTGCAGGGCTACCAGCTCACTCAGAGTGACTGAAAGCTGCTGCATTTTCACAAGGTTAACTTTGTCCTCATTGATCCAGTCTGGAAAAACTACATGAACTGCTATTAGATCCTTCAAGTGGACTCCTAAAATGGGGATTTTGAAGTTGACACAGTCTGCAAATGTTTTGCGGTAGTTGCAGTAGTTTCCATTGGAAGAGACCAGTTCAGTCATTTCATCCCAGTCCTACAAAGAAGGCCAAGAAAAAACAAGACTCAGCAAGAACATTCTTGGTTTTGTTTGAATTAAGAGAGAGCTTAGAAAAATTACACTGGCGGACTAGGAACCTAACTTTTTAGTAAAGGGAATCATTATTGAATTGCAAAAATAAACCAGATGATTGATTCCTGCATATATTTGATGAAGAGCCATAGTTTTGTTTATAAATACATAAACTTCTTTTTAAAAAATCCAAGTTTAGATCTTAGAACCTAATTTATTTATTTATTTTTTTAAAAAGACCTCCCCTGTGATCATGGTAAAATGCTGCTAGTAATTAAATCAGATGGACCAATGGTTGATTCATATGATTCAGGATAAGAAACATCCATGCTTTCAATCTCCCTTACTTCAGTGGGGAAAAAAGTATATGATATTTAAATATGCAGTGGTAAGGGTATATTTTCTCTATGTAGAATTGCAATGTGAGTTTACTCTCATACCTTGGTAACTTCTGAAGAAAGATAAGAATGAGTTTCTTTGAGACGTGAAATAGAACTGTGACTTAAGCCTCCTACAACAGCCATCAGTGTGTTGAAATTTTGAAGGTGAAGAAGTTTCTATGAAGAAATTCAAACATTTTTTGTTAAAAGGTTCATTATTCATCTAAACCAAACTTGGGAACTTCAATTGAAAATGTGTGGACTTCAATTCCCAGAATTCCCCAGCCAGTATTAAAGTTTTCAACATTGGGAAACCCTGATCTAGACCAAATGTATGGTTTCAGAAAAGAAGGATATTCTCCAGATAGTGAAATCACACAATTTTATAGTAATTTAGACCAATGGGATTGTGACTGAGGAGTGTTATTTCACAACAAAACCTCAAAAGGTATGTGTTAAAATAAGATTCAGCAGTTCAGATTTGAAATTCAAGTCCTGATAGAGCTATCAATAAATCCATAAATTCAAAATATTTTGGAACAAAGTTAATGATTTAAAAAGAAGGAAAAATTCCATTACAAGCTTAAATTCCAAGCTAGTTTGGAATTTATTTATTACAATAGGTTTATTATTTCCATGACTGTAACATTTTATAGAGAGACAGATGAAGTTAGATATTGATCTACTGATCATGTTTTTCACACTGAATCAATGTTAGTGTCCTGTCACATTATATATATATTCATAGGAATTTGCTTATTCATAGTGATAAAAAAGAAGAAATGAAAAATGTATGTGGCAACATCATGATGCACTCTTCACCTTTTAGTACTTGTGTCCTGATATTGAACAGAAGTGTAGAAGTACCTTTGTTTTCTTTGTTGCAGAGACTTGTTTGCACAATCTATTAGAAAGTTTGGTTTTGATGTCTTTACGCTTTTCATTTGGAACGTGATTGATAGGCACAATGATTTATACCCCATATTTTGTGATATTCTGCTACATGACACCCTATGCTTCTGTGACATTCTGCTGCATGATCTAGAAAGGTCTATTAGCAGGGCCATCCATTAAACGTACAAAAAGGAATTGCAAGATGACGATCGATTCTAGAGTAAACCCCCATCATCAAAAAGATTCCAGGTAGATCCTCAGATTCTACCCTTTCTCATTCTAGAACATGATATGGTCAGTCAGGAGTAAGGGAAATATCTTGTACGATACACATAAAAGTACACTCAGCACATTTCTAAAAAATGGTTTACCCTTTTTATGTAGCCCTTTTCTTTAAACCAGCAGGTAATATAGTTAGGATCATCAAGAGGATCAAGACCAGAAGAAATGTATGCTCTGCTTTTTATTGATTTTTCCCAATGGCATCCAACAATATTCTTCTGCTCTTACTATACTATTATTTTTACTATTAGTTTTAGAGAAACTGGCATGCCACAAAGCAAAGCATCAGTATATGACTTCATCCTCTAGAAAATGATGGACAGTAGTTGCCTAGTGCTTTGCTTGAAAATTTGCCAATCTCCCTCAAAAAATAAAAATAAACAGAGATAATGGGAACATCCTATTAGATACAAGCCTAGAAAAGTATCAGATAGCTTTCTGAAAATTGATGCTTTATTTATAAAAATGTATATGCCACCCATCTCATTATTGAAGCAACTCTAGGCCGCTTACAAAATGAACCTGACTATGGATTTCGTGTCTGTCATTTTGCAATGGGGCAAATCCTCTCTAGCAGCCATTTTTTGACAGTGCCTACAATGTGTTCTTGAAATTCCACATACAGTATATGCCCAGCAGCCTCCAAGTGTTAGGGATTTCTCTTCTAGGAGAATCAATTAAATATGAAACTGTTTAAAGCATCAAATTCACAGAAATCTTTTTTAACCTACAATTCATTCAAATTTTATTCCACGGGATTAAATCAGGCTCCAACAGCTTAAAATTACCTGTGCAACATTGATGAATTTTGTGATAACTTCTGCTCTTTGTTGAGGAGTTGGTTTGTTCAGAACCATCAGTTGGACCCACTTTGAGATGCCATTAAATAAAGCAATTGATCTTTCCAGAGTTGGATTGTTCTCCAGGCAACCGTGGATCACATAGCTCTGATAATCTGTAAACTAGTCAAAGGGAGGAGTTTCACTCTTATCTGCTTATCTCAGATCATATTAATGCATCCCCAAAAGAGTGCCCCCCCAGATTTGCTGGGAAAGCAAATCCAAGAATTCCTACATTTGCTACAAAAGCCCTACTCCTTAGATGTTCTCTACAAAGGAAAATATTTTGAGTATGTGCAGTTTAATTATTATTAATAATGTAATCATCATCATCATCATAACCACAATTAAATCTAGAATTTCCTTTACTTATACCTTTTCCAGCAGTCTTCAGAACATACATTGCTGTGCTGACTTTGGATTTCAGAAGCAGTTCTATATAGTGGGATAATTAGCAAGCTAAAATTATTTGCATATATTTGCATGCAATCTGGTGACTGCAAAGATTATTCCAAACATACTGACCCATACTTAGATGTATGAAATAAACACCCAGTGTTAAACATTCTCTGTTTCAGCTGCTAATAAGAAATTGATGGAGGATATATTGTTAATGAGTATACATTCTTTGGATGGGAAAGTTTTGGATTTTTGGAATATCTTTATAATATTGGCTTTACTTAAAAACTTAGAGACAAAGTGTAAGCAGAATCAGGTTGATATTTTGCCAGATGTAAGATCTTATAGATTACATTACTAGTTATTCAACTTCTACTAGAATCTTCTGTTTGTGTCTCTTTCTACGTATTCTTCCCCCGCCCTCCAAAATATTTCCTCCGTCCCATGGTTGTTGTTTTGCACACAGAAGCTGCTAAATACTTATCAGCCCACCCCCATAACCATTTATTATTTAGGTAAATAACCATTCACAGAGCAAATGTGGATGTCTATTAATAAATATACTCCTAGAAAGGCAAATCCACACTATCTTAAATGGACAGGAACTTAAAATAGTGTTTCTGGCACCCTAATTGATGATTCTACAAAATGTAATTTGCTCTGGTTAAAAAGATTGTTTGATTTGGTTAATAATGTACCATTGCTACTTCATACAAGCAATAAACAAATTATCCCTTGATGCCACAGTCAACAGGTAGTGAGAATGCATGCGCAAATCAGCATTGGGACTTGATATAATGTTTAATGGAGCCTTCAGATTCATAGTTATAGGCACTATTGGCCATGAATTCAAAGTAGTATAAGAAATTGTAAAATTCTTACAGAGATTCTTCTGAAAGACTTATACTCCAAAAAAGTAAGATGCTCTGCTAGTTCAATGGGTTCCAGGTGATCAAACAATAGGCAAGCTTTTCCTTTCTTAAATGTTTTTTTCCTTTGTGTGATTCTTCTCATCCAATCATAAGAGGGTCTGTTAAAAAGAAAAGAAAAGAAAGAATGTAGAGCCGGGTTGACCTGATGCCCTAGAAGAAAACAATGGCCATCGCCAAGGCATATAAAGAAGAAGACTTGCATGTTCTTTTTTGGTGTAAAGTCAGAGAGAAGACATTACAAGGAGAGTGAGAGAGTTGTCCTACGTCAGTGTGCAGAGACAAGTAGTGGTAGTCCTCAACTTACAACAATTCATTATTGACCGTTCAAAGTTAGAAGCGCACTGAAAAAAGTGATTTATGACCATTTTTCACACTTACAATCATTGCAGCATCCCCATGGCCACATGATCAAAATTCAGATGCTTGGCAACTAATTCATCTTTATGACATTTGCAGTGTCTTGGGGTTACGTGATCAGCTTCTGCAACCTTCTGACAAGCAAAGTCAATGCAGAAACCAGATTCACTTAACAATTGTGTTGCTAACTTAACAACTGCAGTGATTCACTTAACAACTGTGGCAAAACAAGTGTTTCATTTAGCAACAGAAATTTTGGGCTGAATTGTGGTTGTAAGTCAAGGACTACCTGTACAGTATAAGGAGATAAGCAGAAGTACATCTGATCCAGCAATGGCCACCCAGCCAAATGTTTCTAGTATTATACTGTACAGTATAAGAATAAACTATTAATGTAACAGTCCTTTTTTTGTTTCCAGAAGCAATTATTTAGATTGCTATTATTTCTGGAATAGGAGAGTCCCTCTGCTCACCGTTGTTAGCCTTGACTGGTTTTTATTTCTTTCTTACAAAGTGTTATGTATGGGGATAAATGAACACAAGCAGCGGCTCACTGACACCATCAGGTGGCGCTGTACTGTGATGGGATTGTCTGGCTAGCGCGCGGCGGGAAAACCAAATAAAGGGATTGGCTGCGAGTATACCTGTCCAGGTATATAAGGGGCACCGGTAACCCCTATTGTTCCATTCAGTACTTCCACTAATAAAGAGCTGCCATGCTGAAACCTTTGTCCGTCCTATTGCCATGCGGTCAAGAGCCCACTACACAATAGTGGCAACGAAGGTGGGATCCTGTTTCTCCTGAGGAGCTGAAGTCACAAAGATCGGAGGAAAGAGGCATTTTTCCCCGAACCAATTACGGCCGGCCAAGCAAACGCTTGTGGTCAAAGCGGAGAAACAGGACACACCATGGCACAATTCGGACAGGTTCCGCTGTTCGACAACCGTCACCCGGAGAGATGGGCTTCACACCTGAGCCAGGTAGAAGCGTTCCTGCGGGCTAACCGGATCACTGACGACACTCAAAAAGCAGCCACCTTGACTTGTTTGAGTGGCCCAGCAATCCACGATCTGGCCGTTAATCTGTGTGCACCGATGGAGATTGAGGACGTGTCATACAAGGACATCGTAGAGAAGCTGAACAACCACTTTAAGCCACGAATGTCTGAACTAGCGTGGCGAGGTCAGTTCGACCAGCGGTGCCAATGGCCGGGTGAGTCAGCTTCCGAATTTATCGCAGCCCTGCGGGAAGCCACTCACCTGTGCAAATTTAGCAACCTAGAAGAAAGGTTGCGTGATCGCATGGTGTGTGGACTCTGGGACAAACAGCTGCAGCAGCGATGTATGCTCGGCCGACCATCACACTCCAAGATGCTCAGGATGAGATCTTGGCCAGCGAAGCTGTCGGTGGAGCAGTCAACGCAATCCATCAAACCCGACCCAGCAGCCCAGGTGGTTCCATTCATTTTGGAGAGGCTGCAAACGGCGGAAGCAGGGACGCGTTGGAGGAGGCTGAGGTTGATGCTTTACACCAAGAGCAAGGAAGACACTAAACGCGGCACGACAACAACGGAAACCAGCGGAAGCCCACAACGACCAATAAATGTACCAAATGCACCGGTTGCAGCTGCAAAAAAACCGTCCAAAAGTGTGCCAGTTGCGGTGGAAGTCATCAGAGAGCAACCTGCAAATTCCGAACTGTGAAGTGTAGGTCCTGTGGCAAGATGGGGCACATTGCAGCCATCTGCCAGAATCGCATGCGGGACAGCCTGTATGAACTTCAATCGATGGATGTGTGGCCAAAAGGTACTGAGTCCCCTGAGCCCACCTCTACCAATTTTTTTTTTGAGTAGGAGCACCATGTCCCACATGGGGATCCACCAGTTGCTCACACCGAAAATCAAGCTAGAGGTCTGTTTGCAAGGTGTACCTTGCAAGATGGAACTCGACTCCAGGTCCGCAGTCTCCATAATCTCTTATGAGATATTTAAAGCAGTTTGCGGCCGAAGCAATCGGTGGGTTCAATTGAAGCCGACCAGCATCCAGTTATCTGATTTCCAGCATGCCCCTATTAAGGTTAGGGGAAAGGCCACCATGTTAGTGGGGTTCAAGAACTTCCAGGGTCCCTTGGACGTCCTGGTAGCCAAGGGCCGGAGGACCAGTTTAGTGGGGCTGAATTGGTTTGGGGCTCTGGGAATAGGGATCTCTGGGATCCATAACACCTCCCTGCCCAAAAGCCTTGAATCTGTCTGCAAAACGTTTGCAGACATATTCAATGGCAAGCTTGGCAGATACACAGCCCCCCCATCAAATTTAAGTTGAACCCTAATGTTCTTCCCGTGAGAATTAAGGTGCGAAGAGTTCCCTTCGCTCTCAAGCACAAGATTGAGAGCGAATTGGACAAATTAGTGGACCAGGGGGTGTTGGAACCAGTAGAAGGGGGAGAGTGGGAGACCCCAATAGTCACCCCACTCAAAGCTAACGGGGAGGTAAGAATTTGTGCGGATTATAAGGCCACGGTGAACCGGACCCTGAATTCCGCACGCTTACCCAGTTCCGACGGTAAGACACGTCCTCTCCTCACTCCAGGGCAGCGCCATCTTTGCCAAGCTCGATTAGGCACAGGCGTATCAGCAGCTCCCTGTTACCAGGGAAACGGCAGACGCGCAGACAATTGTTACACACAGAGGAGCTTTCAGAGTTAACCGTTTGCAGTTCGGTGTCTCTGTAGCTCCTGGAATATTTCAGGAGGTGATGGAGAGGACTCTGAAGGGCATACCTGGAGTATGCCCTTACTTTGATGATGTCCTTATCGCTGGAGATTCTGAAGAGGTCCTGGCTGACAAGCTGCAGGCTGTTTTAAGCAGATTCCGTTCTGCAGGGTTAAAACTAAAAAAGGACAAATGCAGCATTGGAGTGGCATCCACTGAATTCCTGTGGTTTAGAATTGATGCCAAGGGAATTCACCCTACTGTTTCCAAGGTAAGAGCAATTAAGATGGCTCCAAACCCTAAAAACAAAGCTGAATTGCAAGCTTTCCTGGGGTTACTTAATTTTTATCATGCTTTCTTGCCCCACAAAGCAGCAATTGCTGAGCCATTACATAGGCTCTTAGATAAGAAAACTCCATGGAATTGGACCAAAGTCCATGAGCATAGCTTCCGAAAACTAAAGGACCTATTGTCCTGTAACTCAACTGTCACACACTTTATAGAAAACAAACCCATCTGCATTGCATGTGATGCATCTCCCTATGGAGTGGGTGCTGTCCTACGTCACATGGAGGACAACGGGGAGCAGAGACCCATTGCTTATTACTCTCGAACACTGTCAAGGGCAGAGAGGAACTATGCCCAAATAGATAAGGAAGCCCTGGCCAATAGTGATGGGAGTAAAAAAATTTCATGACTATTTATATGGCAGGGAATTCACTATTTTCACAGATCACAAGCTGCTGCTGGGGTTATTCACGACTGACAAACCCCACAAATTCTATCCCCCAGGATGCTGAGGTGGTCCATATTCCTTTCTGCATACACGTGTAAACTGGTACACAAACCTCCAGCATGGTGGTTTGGATTGATGGAAGTTAATATCCAAAGCATTGAAAAAGAATCATCTTAGAGAAGGATCACTTACTCTTATTGGACTAGATGATTTCTTTAGATATTTTTCAACTTTTTTCCAGAAACATTTTTCAAGACTGTGAAATCAGGCTGGAATTGGAGATAATTATATTGCTCTGGTGTGTGCTACCTAAAAATACTATCAATTTTGAAATGCTGAGTCAACATTAACAATATGTATAAAAATTAAATAAACAGAGGGACACTGAGAAGCATTTGAGTGTAGTCAGTACTTAGGTTTTAGAACTGTGGACACCAACATTTGACAATAGAGTCATGATCTACTTAAGAATACCTAAGAGACTTGATTTTTTTAAAAATGGGAATTGTTTCCAGACTGGGAAATGTGAACCTCACATTCTGAGGTTGTACCCCAATGCCTTCTGCACATCTAGGGATATGTTGCCTGAAAGGGACCCTTTTTTTCTTTTCATGACTTTAATGTTGGCTATAGATAGGGACGCAGTGGCTCAGTGGGTTAGGATGCTGAGCTTGTCGACCAGATGGTCGGCAGTTTGGCGGGTCGAATCCCGAGTGCCGCGTAACAGAGTGAGTGCCTGTTACTTGTCCCAGCTTCTGCCAACCTTGCAGTTTGAAAGCACATAAAAATGCAAGTAGAAAAATAGGGACCACTACGGTGGGAAGGTAACAGCGTTCCATGTGCCTTTGGCATCTAGTCATGCTGGCCACATGACAACAGAGACGTCCTCGGACAAACGCTGGCTCTTCGGCTTTGAAATGGAGATGAGCACTGGCCCTTAGAGTTGGAAACGACTAGCACGCATGTGCGGGGGAAACTTTACCTTTATCTTTACCATAGAAAGCTAGCCAGATGCACTTTATTATCAGGATTGATCACTGCCAATTGAATGAACTATTACAAAAAGTGCTACTTCTGCAGTATATAGTGACAGTTCCTAAAATCTAATTGCATCACTCTAATTGCATCAATTGGGAATAAAACCTGCCTACAGCCATAATGCCAATTCATTCTTTAAAGTAGCATTTCAATCTTGTTATATCTATATAGCATAAACTATTTTGTTTGTTTGGAAAATTATATACAGTATACTATATATACCTTTATATATACATACATACATACATACATACATACATACATACATACATAAATTTTTCCAAATTTTTATATCTATAAATTATATACTATATATAGTTTTCCAAACAAACGAAATAGTTTATGCTATATAAATATGACAGTAAGAAATCCACTCTTTTTCCAATTACCTAAAGAGGCAGCTATTACACAATTCTTCATCATGACTGACATTATTAGTTCAGTAGTTAACAATTGATGTGAAGATTATCAAAACCTTTTATATAGTATATATATAAATCTTCTATAATTTATATATTATATATATTATATATTATATATTCTATATAATTTCAAATATGTCACACCAATTCATTTTTGCCTGCTTATAATGCTGTTGAGATGCTGTTTAATAATGGTACCTCACAGGTGATAATCCTTACATGCTAGAAATGTCGATGAGGTGTATATGTTCTTCATAACCTAGATGGCAAGCTAATTCTTGAAACTCCTCAGTCAGATGAACCAAACCAAGATCCAGATTAAATTCTGCAGGAAATTCCAATATCCAGTACCTGAAATTGTTAACCCAAGAATTATTCATATATCAGTCCATGGATCTTATTGCATTACTATGTGATCTCTCAATCACGGAATGTTATCTACTCCATGAACAGTAGCTCCATGACTATTAAATATTCAGCCTGACATTTACCTTGTCTTAAAGAGAAGGATTCCCTCACAAATAAATTCTGCTCTCTTGTTCTCAACTCTGGGACAGTATTTAATCACCCTTTAGCGGTGATGGTGAACCTATGGCAGACGTGTCACAGGTGACATGCCATGACATTTTTAGTGATACCCCAGGCCTCTCGACCCTCTGCAAGACACATGAGAGGCCCCTCTGAGGTCTCTAAAAATCATGGAGCCTCTGAGGTCTCTAAAAATCATACCAGAATGTGATGTGATTTTCGGCTCTTTTTGGAGGATTGCAAGGCCATGCAAGAACATTCTCCAAAGTATCCAGGTTTTGTGCAGTCTAGAATTGCATCAAACAGGCATTTTGAAAAATATGTACATATTCATCTATTAATAATAAATTTAGATAATTTATTGCTCTTCATTATAAATTGTTTCTCTTTTGTCCAGGGAGTAGGGAGGTGACATGTCTGCAGAGTCAAGGTTGGTATTTTCTGAATTTTTGCCACACTGAGTCCAAAAGGTTTGCCTAACTCTAACCCCTGGCTTAGACTCTAAGCCAAGGGTTAGAGAGGTATGAGGGGATTTGATTCTGGAGTCTTCCATCATCACTATTCAGAATCACTTTGCACTTAATATAGCTCCCCCAATAGTTTCAATTTAAATGGGGGGGTTCATTCCCTTAAGCCTTGAAAATGATAAAAGTACATTTCTAGTTAAATTTAACATTCCATTTACCTCATAAAGTAACAGATTTTTAAGCGGATTTCACTGCAGTTTCCTCCATTGGCATTTCTATATGTAAATTAGTTAAAGAGATTTTTAAAAAATTTCATCAAAATTTGATTTGATTAATTTGATTAAGCTACTACAGTTGTATAGTTTAATTGTAATTGAATCTGATACATTTCTTTATGCTTCTCTCCTTAAATATAATATCCAAACAATATTAGAAAGGTAGGATATAAATATGTTTAACTAAAAAAATTCAATGCATTATTATAATATTATTACAAAGATTATAATAGAAACTTAAAGCTATATTCAATGTAGTACAGTATGAATAGAGATATATTTCTGTATATTTTGCAATTCACAAGATATACATAACTTATACAATGCCTATTTTTCCACCACAATCACTTTGAAGAAATTGAACACAATCTCAGGTTATTCATTTCTTAAAACAATCTACAGTACATGGTTAATAATCTGCTGCAGCTTAGTGCCTGCTTGGGAGTGTTGTCCCAGTTTTTTTTTAATTTCAACAAATAGGAACTCCTAAAGAAGTTCACTGAAGTTCTATAAGAAATGAAGTTTTATACCATATGCAATTGTTCCATCTTTGTTCCACGAATTAACCATTGTTTTTTTTTCAATAATATAGAGGGACTTTTAATGAGATTTATAACTGACTTGAAATGCCAGCTGCCTGCAAAACAGAAGTCTGCAGCCACAAGTACATTTATAGTTCATTTATTTTCCTCCAAATAAAAATAATTGCTTCTAGATTTTAGTTATACTTGTCAAATGGCTTCACTCTCATCATCAAGTTCTACCTTGAAATGTCTATGGAGATTCTCAGTCATCCAGCTCACAGTTATCCCAAAGGTGCTTTTTCACGAGGCAACTGGACTTTCGTGTTTTTCTTTGAAGACGTTTTGCTTCTCAACCAAGAAGTTTCTTCAGAGCTGAAGAAGCTTCTTGGATGAGAAACAAAATGTCTTCAAAGAAAAATTAAAAAGTCCGGTTGCCTCATGAAAAAGCACCTTTGGGATTCTACCTTGAAAGCATTTTGATTACTATTACTGGATAAACTGATTCTTGGAATCATCAACATAACTCTCTGAAAGGATATATATAAAGAAGTTTATTTGCCAGTTCTGTGGATGACAGATACCATCGATGCATTAAAAGAAAAGTTCTCGGCAAATTATTGCCATTCAGCTCCCCTTTGTCGTCTGTAAAAAAAATAAAATAGATAAATTAAAAACAGAACAGAGAATATGACTGAATGAGAAAAGGCATCCAAATGTTAAATTCCTGCACAAATATTACTAAATAATTTGTTTCTAAATAGAAACAAAATAAAAAAAAGTTTTTTTGTGAAATGAAATAAATTTATCGGAAAAATCCATTCATTTGGCATATAGTATTAGAGTAAAAATGGGGGTACACAAGGCAATTCTCTAGGATACATTTCCCCAATCTGGCACCTGCTAGATGCATTGGACTTCAACTTCCTTAAACATTCTTTCCAATATATGGTCAGTTGGTATCAAGTTAGCAAAATTATTTTAGAGATGTTGTCTTAGTGAGGCAATAGCAATAGCAGCAATGCTTTGACAATACCATCCCATAGTGTTTTACAGTGCTTACTGGGTAGTTTACAACATCAGCATATTGCTCCAACAAACTGGGGTCCTGATTCTACCGACCTCGGAAGGATGGAAGGTACATCAACCCTGAGTTTTGTGGATAGAGTTTGCTTGTAGTACTGCATTCTAACCACTGCATCACCAGGGCCATTTTGTCCTACATCCCATCCTATTTATGTACTATTTCTTAGAGCTGGCTGATGAACTAGAAGGTATATCAATACAAATCTTTGCATTAAAAATTCATCTGAAGTTATGATGAACGTAGTTTTTCACTGAGTGTACTTGGCTAATGATATTATGGTTATTAGCTTAGCCATTCTTTTTTGTTGTCATAACCTTTTCCCATGACAGACTGATTTTTCACATTTGACTGTATTCAGCCAGGCACAAGCAGCATTTTATTAAATCCTTCCACTAATTTTAATTTTGGTCATTATTTCAATGGAATACTTTAATTTGGCCAGCCTCAACTAGTTCGTAATTTCAGTTTATGGGGAAAGTTCTAACAACTTTGAAACTAACAATTCTGAAATAAAATTAAGATAAAATATAACTATACTAAATGAATTAATCAAAATACTATGAATCCAAGCCACTATGAATGCAATGATATGCAACAAGTAGGGTTAATACACTGCATTTGGTAAATTAAGAGGAAAGTATTTAGATGAGTTAAAAATATATTTAAGATTTGTACCAAACATTTTAATGCAGGTATTTAATAGTTCATCCAGTGTTGCAGCTTTTCCAAGTGTGTTGGACTCCATTGTCCTTTGATCCTTGTCAAAAAAATGACCACACTTTCACCACAGCAACGAAAAACAAGAAGGACCCCATTCAATGAATGTAGGTTGCATTCTCCGTGACACTTCAAAAAACTGTGAAAAGATGATGAGAAAAGAGATGTTTACATCAGGGTTTATAATTCAGTTCATCTCTGCAGAACTGTCCAAAGCTTTGGAGTTGATTCCAAAAGATGTTGCAGAGCAGATGAATGTAGTTCATCTCTCCAAGTCTAAGCAGTTGTCTCTTTTCTTGTTGCTATCTCATGAGCCCAGGGTAAGATGCAGCTATTTTAAAGAGTAACAGACAGCTGCTATATTTATTTTCCTAGCACCTTTTGGGAATTAAACCTGAACACTGCATAGCTGCACCTTAGAAACAGTTTATGCAGAACTTTCATAACTGACAAGAGTGAGAAAAAGATGGGCAATAACTGCAAAAGAAGACAGCTCTGATGGATGATTTGCAACAACTCTAGTCAGTGCTTTTTTTGTAAAAGAAAAAGGTGCCGGAACTCACACATGTCATACAACCCGCCTTGCCTACCCTACAAGGTTCCATCCAAAAAAGGTGCCGGAACTCCGTTCTGAGCATTCTATGAGAAAAAAAGCCCTGACTCTAGTACTATCATTATTCACAATTGTTAATAAAAGTACAATAAATGTTATGTATCTTAATGGTGAGCTGCTTTGTGGAGATAGTTGGGACTCAGAAAGACATAAATAACTGATGTAAATAAATAATAATTGTTCCTCCAGTTTGTTCAGACAAAGAAACGGCTGAAATACAAGTACTAACAAGAAAAAAAATAGTTATCCTGCCCATAGCACAGTTTAATTTGAGAGTGCAATCAATGTACTTGTTCATCTGAAATATTTATATTCTATTGAAAAAAGTTGGCAAACAGTTTAATCAGTATAAAGAGAAATCAAGTGAAGTATTGTAAATAGTAGCAAACCCATCAGTAGATGAAATAAAACGAAACAACAGGTATGAATAAGGCACAAAGTACAGCTGTTGTATTTGCCAATCCCACTGTTGCTATTAGGACCTCAGAATCTCTTTAGAAAAGAAATGGGGAGAGACAAAGAGAACCTATCAGTTAAAACAGCAAAAAACTAAGATAACCATGTTTATGAAGAATAGAGCTATTACACTGATGTAGGTTTATTGTTTCCATTCAGTACATGAATGATGTGCAAAGTTTCAAACCAAGCCCCTCCTCCAAAAGAGATAATGCTAGGAAACAGGTATCAAGCAACTCTATGCTATATTTAGTGTTTGATCAGCAATGTCAATAAATGACATAAAGGTAAAAAGGTAAAGGTTCCCCCGCACATGCGTGCTAGTCGTTTCCGACTCTAGGGGCCGGTGCTCATCTCCGTTTCAAAGCCGAAGAGCCAGCGCTTGTCCGAGGACGTCTCCGTGGTCATGTGGCCGGCATGACTAGACACCAAAGGCGCACGGAACGCTGTTACCTTCCCACCATAGTGGTCCCTATTTTTCTACTTGCATTTTTACGTGCTTTCGAACTGCTAGGTTGGCAGAAGCTGGGACGAGTAACAGGCGCTCACTCTGTTACGCGGCACTCGGGATTCGACCCGCCAAACTGCCGACCTTCCGATCGACAAGCTCAGCGTCCTAACCCACTGAGCCACCGCGTCCCTACTAAATGACATAAATCATATTTAATTTACCCAAGCCATTTTTGGGGGGAATATTCACCATGGACTTAGTTCTTTCATTATGGAGTGGTCTCATAAAGGCACTGGTATATGATGATGATGATACTAATATATATCCTTAGCACAATTATGCTTTTTCCATAAGTGAGACTTAAATTATAAAGACTGTTCTGCAAATTTGTATTTTGCTGCTATTTGTATATGCTTAATATGCCAGATCTGGATAACTCATGTAGTATATTACAGGATCTTTCCTCATTTTATCTGCATAGCAACAATCTTCCTTTCCAGTGAATTCCATGTGTTATGTATGGGGTTTAATAACACCGCAAGCATCGGCTCATCGATACACCAGGTGGCGCTGGGCTGAAACTGCTGTGGCAGGAAGCAGCATTTCGGCCAGAAAGCCAGGTTTAAATCTATTGGCTGGAAATGTACCTGGACTCATTGCGGGAAAGCCAGGTTTAAATCTATTGGCTGGAAAGTGTACCTGGACAGGTATAAATAGGGCACAGGTAACCCTATCCTCTCAGTACAGTTTCTACCACCAAAGAAAGAGCTGCTATGATGTATTCCTCTGCCTGGCATCCTCCATGCGTTCCAGAACCCACTACACAATAGTGGCGATGAAGGTGGGATCCTGCTTCACCTGAGAGCTGAAGTCATGGGGGAATGGCATCGTTGCTGGAGGAAGAGGCATCTTCCTCCCCCCCCCATTAACAGCCCTAGCCATTGTTGCTGGAATAAAAAAAATTCCATGACTATTTATATGGCAGGGACTTCACGGTCTTTACAGAAAACAAACCTCTGTTGGGACTTTTCACAACAGACAAACAAACCCCCCACATACTTTCCCCAAGAATGCTGAGATGGTCTATATTTCTATCTGCATACACTTTTAAATTGATTCACAAACAGGGTAAAGAAATGGGCCATGCTGATGGCCTCAGCAGACTACCACTGCTACTAATGGAACCAGATCTGGCTCCAGCTGCTAGAATTCTGTCCATACAGGACCTACCTGAATTCCCCCTCCATGTGGGGGACATTGCTGCTGAAACTGCCACAGATAAGAACACTTAGTAAAGTATTGACATGGGTATACATGGGCTGGTTGGATAAAAGCCCAGGTTCTGAATTTCAGAACTATTTTGTCAGAAGGCATGAGTTATCTGCCCACAAGGGGTGCATTTTATGGGGGAACAGAGTCATAATTCCCACTTCCCTAAGAGACAGGGTTTTACAGTCATTACATGAAGGCCATCCAGGCATTGTCAGAATGAAAGCTTTAGCTAGAAGCTACTTTTGGTGGCCTGGCCTTGATAAGGACATTGAGGCACAAGTCCATGGTTGTTATACATGCCAGCAATCAAGGCCTGAAATGCCACAGGCTCCAGTTGACAGGTGAGAGGAAATGCACACTCCCTGGTCTAGGATTCACATAGACTATGCTGGGCCCTTTCAGGAACAGCTCTTCCTTATAGTAGTGGATAGCCACTCCAAATGGCTGGAAGTAATTCCAGTTCCTAACATGACTACTGATAGGACCATCCAGGTGCTGAGAAAACTCTTTGCCACACATGGGCTGCCAGATGTCTTAGTTTCAGACAATGGGGCCCAATTCACTGCTGCTGAATTTCAGGCCTTCCTTAGAGCTAATCTCATCAGACATGCAACGTCTGCACATTTTCATCTGTCTTCTAATGGTCAAGCTGAACGCATGGTGAGGACAATGAAGGAATCACTCAAGTGCATTGTAACAGGTGACTGGCATCACAGATTGGCAGATTTTCTACTCTGCCATCATTCTACGCCCTGCACTGCTACAGGCAAAAGTCCTGCAGAACTATGTTGGGGGAGGTGTTTGATCACTAAACTGGACAGGTTGCATCCAGATAGAGTGGCAGCAGAAGCCTCTCGACCAAAACCCCCTAGGGGGCTGCAAATGGGCAATTGGGTATGGGCCAGGAACTATGGTCATGGGAATCTGTGGGTTCCTGGTCAAATTACCAAAGCATCCGGGCCCGTCTTTTGAAGTGGGGTTGGAGGGAGGGCGAGTTGTCAGACGACACATTGATCAACTCAGAAAACGGTTTCCAGAATGGCTATTAAGTGAGGACTGTGTCATAAGTCCCTCCCAAGGTCCTCAAACCTGTGGCCAAGCCAGTCCTCACATGGACTCTCAAAACTTTTCCTTCATAACTGAGGAGGAACCAGAGGGAGAAGTGGGGAGTCCAGGAATGCAACATGGATCCCCTGAAGGAGCAAGCCAACCAGACTTCAGCAACTCCTGTGCCTACTCTGCTGATCAGTCTGACACGGGTGGGCCAACCTGGAGAGGCCAGCCAGAGAGCATCTAATCCCCTTGACTCAGGTGCACCAAGGGACACAGGTCTACTCAGCCCACTGGGTAAGCTGGTAGACCACAAAGTGACTGGAAGATGTTTCACTAGGTTACACAAGCTTCCTTCATATCTTGTTGATTATGTTGTAAAATAAAGAGCTATAATATTGTTGCATTGTAGCTTGCCACTGTACTACTGAAACTAGCGTTATGATGTTAACTGTTTGGCGTACTGTCAATGAAGGCATATTCATTCAGGTGCTATGATGTAACTGTCTAGTATGCTGTCAATGAAGCCTATTCATTCAGACGTTGTTTAATAACATTGTAACCTATATGTTTTTCCCCCTATTACTATTATTTTGATAATGAGTCTTGATAATTGCATTAAGACTAACTTGTGTTAATATTGTCTGATCTAAGAGGGGAGGGGTGTTATGTACTGGGCTCATTAGTAATACCACGTGGGTTGCTGGAGCAGCTAACGGCTCTCCAGCAACCTGGACCACAAGTTTCCAGTGCTGCTATTGGCTATCCCTAGGCGGCAATGGTTGCTTCAAACCTATTGGCTGCCACCTAGGGGCTAGACTATATATTGTGGCTAGTTGCAGCCATTTCCCCAGTTCAGATTCAGCATGAAATAAACCATGAGTTTTCCTGTACTCATTTACCTCGTCTTCATTCCTGCGCCAAAGAACCCGCTACACAACAATTGTCATAATACAAAATCAGAACTAATTCACATTAGAATTCAAACAAGGCTCTCTTCGAATCACATATTTGAAGAGATAAAGACAACTTCTTTCCTGCACCAACTTTAAACAACTATACCATCTAATTAGAATTCCCTACTTTTTCTTCTGACGAAGATGCTTTTTAGGATTTCTACATTTCCCTACGCCAGGCCATAGTTACTGTCTCTCAAAAGAAAAGCTGGCAGCTTCACAGCCAGTAAGATTCAGGATGAGGCTGAATACCTGAACATTAGAATTTGGAAGTTTTGGGCTACTTTATGAACTCCCAAATCCTTGTGCATACTGGGTCTTTCTTGGAGGCATAACCTGGGCTCAACATCTTCACATTCAATGCTTTGCTTGTATTCTAAACTGTATTTTAGAAACACCATGCCCTTTCACTTTTATTTGACCTCCCTGGTAGTATTTTGTTTCTAGTGTTCTCTTCCCACTAAAATTCACCTGTCCATTTACAGCAATTACATTAGCACCTTCCATGTGAATGGAAAATCCATTAATTTCTCTGGGAATTCTTAAATGTGAGTTCACACATTCCTGACCCCTGCTGCTATCTGTTGTTCACACACCGTCTCTCTCATACAATTCCAGGTCAATTAACTCACAAGGTTACTAAGGGGAGTATACTGTATGCTAAAAAAAAAATTTCATTGGCATGAACAGAGAAAATAAGAAGCAATATAGAATCCCATATTTTCTGCTAAAGACAAAGGTCTTCTCCTGAGTCTTGTGTGTGTTTCAACTCTCATTGGTGAAAGGAAGAGAGATCAATGATCAGGGTACTGACTTTGAATTAGAAATAAAAAAAATGCCATTGTTTTTTTCTGGGAAAATCCACTAAACTCTGTTCTTTATTTACCTTCCATAATACCGTGTTTCCCCGAAAGTTAGACCCAGCCCAATAGTAAGCTCTAGCTTGATTTTTGGGGGTGGGCCTAATATAAGCCCTACTCCAAAACTAAGCCCTAGTTTTGGGGCAGGCACACCCCTAAAAATCAAGCTAGGGTGGGGGTAGGGGAGGTGAAGCTGCCCCACGCACCCTGCACTACTTACCTTACCAGTAGGACCACCACAGCCAGGCCATCTGTTGCGCCACTACTTTTGTGCAGCACTTCGGGCCACTTCTCTTGCTTGCATGTTTTGGGCTGCTTCTATTGCTCATGGCAGGAAGCCATGTGGCACTTTGGGCCATTTTTGCTGTGGAAATGTCCCAAAGAGCCACACAGCATCTTGCCAGGAGAATCAGAAATGGCACAAAGCACCATGCGGTGTCCTGCCAGGAGGAGCAGCAATGGCGCAATGTGCCACATGGTGTCCAGCCACAATTGTTGGCAAGCGGCCGCAAAAGAAGTCAAGCAGTGGCACGACCGTGTTGGGATATGGGAGACCTGGGTATGGTGGTCCTAAGCTAAGACATTCTCCGAATTAAGACCAAGTGCCTCTTTTGGAGGCAAAAAAGTATAAAACTGGGTCTTAATTTTGGGGAAACATGGTAGTTTAGAAGAGGGCTATCTATATAGTATTGAATTTCCCCCCCCAAACCACAACAAAGGTCCTGTGAAAGATCTGCTTTGGGCATCTCTTTAGCTAAAAGGATTGTAAAATACATGATTGCTTTTCTGTTCACTTTAAAATTAATCTGGATTAAGATCCTGGTACAAGGAGGGAAGATTAACCCTTTTCATTTTCCCCAATTTTCTAGTGAAAACTATTCCCTTGAAGTATGTTTTTGTGTATATATACACTTTTCCCCTAATCCGTACTTCTGAGGGCCAATTTTCATGACAAAAGAGAGAAAGGATTCAAAGCCTTCCTCATCTAGAGCAAGGATCATCTTAATTCAGAATACCCAATTATGGGTGGGCAGGCAGAAAGTTTTAAAACTTACTGGTGGATTGCTAGTTCTAGACATTGCTGTTTTGCTACTATTGCAATAGAGAAAGATTAGCTGCTGAAAATAAGAAAAATAAATATTTTTTGAAATTATTTTGATTAATGCAGGAAAATTGTGAGAATATATCACTTATCTCATGGAAAGAAACAGAATGCAATCAGGTTTCCATACAACAATGAAAATTCTCACTTGCATAAAATCAAGTACTAGAATTTAGGTGATGGGCAATGTAATTCCTCCAATTCTGGGAGATCTGGATTATTCATTTTATTTGTATCCAGCCTTTATTACTTTTACAAATAACTCAAGGCAGCAAACATATTTAACACATCTTCCTGCTCCTATTTTGCCCACAGCAAGAACCCTCCAGGTAAGTTCAGTTGAGAGATAACTGGCCTAAGGCTTTCATGGCTAAAGCAGGACTAGAACTCGCAGTCTCTCACTTTTAAGCTGGTGCCTAAACCACTAATCCAAACTACACCTATCAATCTTAGCCACTATACTTAATAACCATAACTGTGGATTCCTTTAGGTTGCCATGACTTCTGTTGTACAATCAAAACAATCATCATTCCTGTTCTTCCCTTTTCCAAAATGACATTTCATGCTTTACTTTCACTTTTGAAATCCTGAAATAATAGTCCAATCAAAATTGTCAACTTGGACAAGACAGGAAATCTTCTGAGCCTCTACGGTTTGCAGCATCATTATGACCTCAGAAATTTAAAGTACTTTGCATCTACTCTTCTGCTATTTGTAGAAAAGGATTATACTTATTTTAAAGCAAAAATGTAACCATGGAGATAAGTTCAAATGCCATCTGTGATCATAAAACACAGGTAGGAATTAAATTTTCTGTGTTAACCAGCAGTAATCCTAGTAGGGTGGCTTATTTGCCAAATCACCTTCAACTGATCATTTCAGCCCCCATAATTCTTGCTCCTTTAAGTTGTTTCGTTGAGTTAAAAGAACATCAAGACCCAAAGTCCACCCAGGAAACATCCTATTTCTCATAGCGGCCAATCAGAGGCTCCTAGAAGCTGACAGCAGCCCCAAAGACAATCAGCTTTCATCCTCCCCCTCAGACTTTTAAGTAATTCATGCATGTAGCAAGACAATTCAACAGAGTCCTTATCAAGAACTTAAGCAAATTCTAACAGCTAGTAGCCATTAAGGGACTCCTTGTCTGCTACAAGTAGTTCTCTCCTGGCAATCCCAATAACTATGCAGACAGGAACAATATTTTTGGAAGTCGTGTCTGGCACCACGATACATGATAGCATTTGTCGGCTGCATTTTTATTATCCCAAAGTCAGCAATGTGTTTTCCCCAGATAGCCGCCGCCACTGAAATTGCCAAGCTGCTTTAAATGGGTCTCTTCTAAATTGCCATAGAATAGCCTCAAGTGTTATACGAGGCGCTTGACATCGTGAGCCTCTTCCTGACATTGCAAGGAAACAAAGCCGGCACGCCATAAGAAGGACTGCATTCTTGTACCTTGTTTTGTGGAACGAAGAATTGTACAAAGTACAACTTCTCCAGCAACAGCAGCACTACAACGACAGCAGCTGTAGCTGTATTCCCTCTTTAAAGACACAGCATCCCCATTTCTAAACCGAACAGGACAAGCCAAACCAAATACCCTTGAAAAGCAACTATACACTGTAGTTTACCTAGCTTTATTTTTTCTTTCTTTCACTGAAGCAAAATAAGCTGGGTCCGTGTATTAGTTGAAGAAAAAGATTGTTTGTGAAACTAGATCTATGAGATAGCAAACTAGACCTCAACTTTTACGAGAGAAGCTGGAAGAGAAAAAGTAGTATTCCTGGCTTCTTCTTCTTCTTCTTTTTTAAAATGCAAACACATTCCCAACCCAAGGACAACAGGGAAAATCACTTACTGTACTCAGTTTTGCAGAGGTATTCAACACAAACATCTCCCTTCTTTGTCCAGCTGCCAAGTGTGAAAGCAAAAATGAGCAGCTGTTTCCTTCAAGCTGGGGCTGTGTCTCTTACTTAACTTAGTCACATGCACCCTTTGATAAATCTCTTGGTTGTGCCAAGAGGTCAGACTCCAACAATCACTCTTCTACCCCCATTTAGACAACAAACCACTTTCTTTTCTTAACATCAATCTTAGCAAAACCCAAGAGAACAAAACCCCGCGCTACGACTCAGAATTATAATTCCAACTCAGCCCTTTACAAATCATAAATATAAAACATAAATATAAAATAGATAAGCCTCCTCATCTAAAGGTAGGACTAACTATGATGGAAAATTAAAACACTGTATCGTAGCTTAACCTGCACATTTTGTTTTTCCATCTGGTATTGCAGTAATCCTGCATCATTGGCTCAGTTTGTTGACAGATTTCAGCAAGACCTTAACTAATTATTATATGATCTCTGCCTTTTTTGAGGGAGGGGGAAAATCCTTTTAATCAAGACTCCTTTTATGACCCAGGGAACACCTTCATTATAATACATTTTAGTTTAGTTTGTTTTTAATAGCTAAAATACAAACATATATCAGGTCATTTAGCACAAAAATAATATACTTAAATACACTAAAAAAACAGTCTCCCATAATTCCTCCAAAGTTTCTACCCCAGCAAAACATAAATCTTGGACTAACCCATTTTTGGTGGCATCACAGTCAAATGTCCTGGCAGGAGATTTTAAAAACTTTTTTTTTAGTCAGTGTGGCCTTTGCTGTAAAAATGCCCCCCTCCTCTGAATAACCATTGTTCAGTTCTCTGAGGCATTAGAAATTGAGCTCGGCAGGATTTTATATAGTTGTGCACTTGACCTGGAATTTTAATTACTTTTAATTCTGGGTGGTGTACTTTAGACATTCATTGAAATGTTCTTCCATGGAACATGCAAATTCTGATATGAACTCTGTACAGGTTGACTTTCCTCTAATTAAAGTTAGTTTTCCATTAATACTGGAACAGTTATTTTTGCATGCATAATATAGTAAGATGTCTTATCCTTTCCACTGGGTCTTAAAAAGAAAGTGGAGTCCGGGGGAAAAGCCAGTTAACTTCACTGATTCAATTCATAGATTAAATGGCAGGTGATTAGTTAAGTAAATATTCATAAATCCAATGAGGATTAAAAAGGTTCTCTCTCCCCCCACCTGTTAGAGAACCTGTATGAAAGGAGGTCAAAATGAAAGAAAGAATGATAGCAATGAGGACTAATCAGGCTTTATGTGATGATTTTGCACATTCTCTACCTCTTATAGAAGGTGATGGGCAATCAGCTACAAGTGATGCTAGAGGAAATGGATTATCTGGACCCACTTCTTCAGAGCTGGTCATGGGGTAGAAATAGCATTGATTGCTCTGGTACATGACTTTTGATGGGACCTAGATGAGGGAAAGGGACGCGGTGGCTCAGTGGGTTAGGACGCTGAGCTTGTCGATCAGAAGGTCGGCAGTTTGTCAGGTCGAATCCCGAGTGCCACGTAGCAGAGTGAGCGCCTGTTACTCGTCCCAGCTTCTGCCAACCTAGCAGTTCTAAAGCACATAAAAATGCAAGTAGAAAAATAGGGACCACTGCGGTGGGAAGGTAACAGTGTTCCGTGCGCCTTTGGCATCTAGTCATGCCGGCCACATGACCACGGAGACGTTCTCAGACAAGCGCTGGCTCTTTGGCTTTGAAATGGAGATGAGCACCGGCCCCTAGAGTTGGAAACGACTAGCACGCATGTGCGGGGGAACCTTTACCTCTACCTAGATGAGGGAATGCAGACTTTATGGTCCTTATAGACTTTCCAGTAGTCCTTTCAATCCTTTTAGATTTCTCAGTGGTGTTCAATACCATCAACTATGATATCCTACTACAGGATATAATAGACAAAATTATTATGGGTCAATAAATAACATGGCTCTCTTGTTGTTTCTTCCCCTTCTCCCCTTCACTTAGGCATATATGCATGAAATGTTCAGGTTTTTTTAAAAAAAAACTAATAGATCACGGAAACACCAACTTTTCTCAGAGTAAAAGCTTTTAAAATTTGCACTGGTACAGAAAGAGATAAAATATTGGAAGCTCTATTCTGCCCCAACTATTTATTTGGCCACAGCCCACCCCCATAGACCTTTCTGTCTCATCAGTCTCCTTGGAAGCCAGCCAAGTCACCCTCTCTTACTGACTTCAAAGCTAGTCCCATTGCCTGAGCTACAACAATCCAAGGGACACCCTGTGACAGCTAAGGGCTTCAGAAAACCTGACCCTTTGCTGCCATCCAATGGTTGATTGGAGTTTTGCAGTCCAGGATGGAGCCCTGCATAAGAGATAATAAAAGTAGGGCAAAAAGTGAGTCCTAGAGACGGGAGGAAATGGAAGAAAAATGATAAAATATCCAGGCTATCCAGCATATTTCTGGACATCTGAGCACTGTACATGTTTGATAACTGAGTAGTGTTGTATGATACCCATCATAGACTGGCTTCACTTCATCTATTGTAAAATAAAAAAGGAAAACTGTTGGCTTGGAGTCTGTTGAATGAAAAGTGGAGCTTAGGAATAGATGATGACAACAACACATAAGCTTCCCCTGTATTTATCATGTCAAAAATTGACACTTTCCTCAATGCCAGGTGAATAAGTCTTCTCCAACACACAGGTAAGAAAAAATGGAATATTTCTTCTGAATTAAATTGTGTAAAAAAATTAGAGAAAAAAGGAACAAAGATTGCAAGTGTATCTACATGTCAGGAAAGCTAAAGGAGCTCAGAGGCTATAAAAGGACAGTGATGGCCCTTTGCACAGAAAATATGGTAGATGTTTATTTAATTTCTATACCCAATGGGCTCTTGTAGATAACAATCTCCCTAACACCTATGTAGATCTATCCAAACACAAGGAGTTCATACTGTATTTAAAATATACTGTATTACGAGCCCTGGGGAAATGCCATTTTTAATGGTTTCACTTCCTGGTTAGGAATGAGAAAAGATAGCCTTTTCCCACAGTGCTCAGAGAAAAATCTGCATTTTGAATTTGGAGCCTTTACAAATCTGATATTCAGAGGAAAAAAGAGTCTTCAGCATTTTGGTTTACATTTCCTTTTTCCTTTCTGAAATCTGCTTTTATGTATTGCGGTTTCAAAATGTGCTATTATTTCATTATGTTTGTTAGATTTGCTTACTTTCTGCCAGAAGTATGGAAACCCAGGTTACTTTTGTTAAATAAACATATACCTAAAATAAGAAGATTGTTTTCCCAATTACTTTGATGTGAGAAATTTGTGTTCATATTTTGCATCCTATATATCTGTGGTGGCGAACCTATGGCATATGTGCCACAGGTGGCACACAGAGCCCTCTCTGTGGGCACGTGCGCTGTTGCCCCAGCCCTATAAAACCTTTTCACTTTAGGCCTCCGCCACTGTGTGCAAAAAAAAAAGGTTCAATCAATCAATCAATTTCAACTACTCACAGGAAAAAAAAGATTCGCAAAGTTGGAATTGATTGATTGAACGTTTTAGTCCCACCCAGTCTGCTGTTACCACCGCAGCCACACCCACCCAATGGGCCATGCCCATCCAATGGGCCACGCCCACCTGGCACCCAACGATACATAAGTGGGTTTTGGGTTGCAGTTTGGTCACTTGGTTTCTAAAAGGTTCACCATCACTTCTATATATGGTATCTATATTAAAGTTTGCAAACAGAATAGATGAGAAGCTAGTCGGCATCATAATGCACTATAGCAACTGCCACCACTATTGCCTTGTGATTCAGTCTGAAATCCTAGTGAAAACCTGGACAAATCCATGAAGTTTTCTTGGTCACATTATCAGAAGTGGCTCGCCATTGCTTTCTTCCTAGGGCTGAGAGAGAGTGACTGTCCCATGGTCACCCAACTATCTTTGTGCCTAAGGTAGGACCAGAACTTACAGCTTCTCGCTTTCTAGCCTACTATATGAAATGGATGTTCTATATAATAATACCATCACATAATTTAACAATAATTTTTTTTGGCTGAGGTCCCCACAAATGCCCCCCCTCTTAATCTGGTCTTGCCCAAATCAAGATTGTAGTAGTATTTGGTACTTTGAGTTTATACTTCCAAATCTAGAAAATTTCAGGACACTTCAGAAAGCATATCCTCAGGCTAATGACAAAAATAAATGGAATTTTAATTCTTTACTAGTAGTTGTCTTCTTCAGAAGTAACTGTGCACGTGGCTTTGTTTAATAAACAAATTTCTTCATGAAAAATATCTGTGCTTGGTAAATTGCACCCACCTATCTCTCCTATCTAGCTGAACATTTACCATGATGACTTCTTAGGACATTTCATTTTATTCCCCTTCAAAAAATGCAGATGACACATAGATGCTAACAGATAGCACCTGAAAACCATCAGTTGGACAATGCCTTTATCAAGATCAACATGAATGCCACAAAATAGACTATAGACTTTCAAGTTTTCTCTCAGGCCAGAAGATAAAAAAATCAAGAAGAAAAAAAGAAAGAAAGAAAGAAAGAAAGAAAGAAAGAAAGAAAGAAAGAAAGAAAGAAAGAAAGAAAGAAAGAAAGAAGAAAAGGAAAACAATATGCAAGTAGAAAATTAGTTATAAATTCTGCAATTAAGCTGAACTGAGAAAATGCTAGATGCCATAAGAATCAGATTTACCCTGAAATTCTTTTTTCTTCTTCCATGATGAAGACTATATTTGCATTTTTGGCAAAACGAACATCTACAGACACACAAATTCTGCTTTTGTCCATTGTTAGCCTGAGTCTCACTGAAGATGTTAAGAACTCTCAGATGGATTGGTGAAAAAAATGCCCCATCCATCATTTCCTGAAGGTGAGAAGAACTGGAGAAGCAAAGCAACAATGTGGGATGAAGGCAGAAAAGTATACTTTTATAGAGGGTTGTCTTCTACATGGAAGACTTTGAAGGGCTACGTAACTTTTTACACATTACATTCCACCAGTAGGAAGAACAGCAGAGGTCACAGTTTTCATTGCTGTAGTAAGGTGTATTGCATTTCTATTTACAGACATTACTCCCAAGGACAAGACTACCAGAACTGGGCTACAAAGATAGCAGCAAATAGCTACCATTTCCTGGTGGTCATCCAAATGTTTGCAGCTTAGCTTTATACACATGAATGAATACATACACATATGATATATGCCTGTATCATTTTTGTTTCCCTGTTTTAGACACAACTGCCTTGATTCAAAATGACAACAGAAAAAGGCAAAAGAAGGCGAGAGCCAAGCAACCCATTTCCTTGAAAATGGAGATTGCAGGTAGAAGTAGAAATCCTTTACAGTAGCTGGGCATATTCAGGGATATATTGAGAAATTAAGTATAAGCAGAGGGTGGGAGGAAAAATACTTTTTTGTGGTGCAAAAGGAGTAAGGAACCATTACAAAATTGGACCTTTTATGAACTGAAGGGGGAAGTCCTGGAAACATTTTGGCTATGGACCTTCATGGACAGAAGTCATAATACTTCTCCCTATAGAGCCTACTGTAACTTCCATTAGGCCCATGTGGGTGGACCTGCCATCTGGAAATGATACAATTTGGATCCAGCAAATCTGGAAAGTCCTCAGTTAGGGAAGGCTGATATATGGGGGGAAAGTATCGTATCTTGATGAATGAATACACGGAACGAATGAAATCTCAAAACCTTCAGGACCTGCAGTTAAATAGCGGGAAAATGGACTTCCGGTGGCGGCGCGGCGCCGTAGACAGCCTTCCCGGGCTGCCCGCGGCTCAGCTGTTTGTTTTTTCGCCCGAAACAGCGCCGATCAGCTGTTCGGGCGAAATTGAAGCCCCCTCCTCAGGAGAAGAGGAGGGGGTGAGGCCCCAGGTAGGGGTAGAGTTCTCCAGGGCCGCCTGAGCTTGGAGCTTGGGCGGCTGAAGGATTGAACTCCCCCGAAGCCTGGGTTGCTCCCAGCTGGCCGGCGTCTCTGCTCCGAACTTCTTGGAGCGGAGCCAGGCGTCTGCGAACCATCCCTGCCTGCAGAAAGGACTATGATTTAAAGGAGCAGGCAGAGCGGTACAAGAGACAAAGGTGAAGAGATTTATTTTAATATACTCTCTAGCTTGTTGGACTTTGTAAACTTTTGAAAGTGCGTCATAATTGAGGACTAAAAGATGGCGGCGAAACCTCCCCCTAAAACTCTTCGGAGTGGTGGATCCTCGCCAGTGCAACAATCATCACTACAGGCATTGCACCCTCCTGAAGCGCTGACACCGAAGGATTTACGAGATGCTTTGGATAAACTTTTGGAATCAATCAATCAATCAATGGCAGATAAATTTGCGCAGATGGAGGAGAAACTGGAGAAACTGGAGGAGAGAATGGAAGAGAGGATGGAACAGAAGCTCAGCGTGATGAAGGTAGACATTTTGTCCTCAGTGCATAAAGTGGCGGAATGTGTGGAAGAATTAGATGAAAAAATGGATGATTTGGCTCAAAGAAATGCTATATTAGAAGTAAAGGCTCGAGAGAATGAAAATATAAGAGACAAAGTGGAAAAGGAGTTAAGCTTGGCCCAATATTACCAGATGCAGTTTGCTATCAGAATTAGAGGTTTAAAAGAGGATATTAAAGAAGATTTAAAGCAACTGATCTCTGAGGCTCTTGAAGGGGTATTAAACCAGCCAGCATCTGAAATAAGAGCAGCTATGGATAAAGTGTTCAGGGTGAATTCATGGATTGCTAGGCAGAGAAAGTTGCCTAGAGATGTGGTGGTTTATTTTGCAAAAAGAGAAATTAGAGACCAAGTTATACAAGCTGCCTATGATGTTAAAGTGGTGATTGCTGGACAAGAAGTTCTGGTTTTAAAAGAAATTCCTCCAAGGATCTTAAGGGGAAGGAAGGACTATGCATTTCTTGTGCAGGAGCTTAAGCAAAGAGATATAAGGTTCAGATGGGAGATCCCTGAGGGGCTGATGGTGATGCATGAAGGTAAAAGGTACCGGCTGATTACTGTGAAGCAAGCGCGTGATTTCTATAACAATGTATTAAAAGCAGCCCCATTAACACTTCTGGAAGCTGGAAAGGGATCTGGAGAAGGAAAACATCAAGAGGATGGAACAGAGGAAAGTGGTGTTGGAGGAGATCAAGCTACAACTTCTTTGGATGATCCTAGAGAGCAAAGAGTAACGCGTGCTGCTTTAAAACGAGCAAAGAAAATAAAAGAACAAGATCAGCAAAAGTCTTCAGATTCTTCACAACGTACATATAGTCAAGCTGTGGGAGGAGCACGGCCTAAAGAAATTAGTCCTATCAAAGCTGTGGTCCAAGAGCTTTTGGAGGATATGCATGGCAACTAAATTTCTAACCTGGAATGTTAATGGATTAAATTCACCGCAGAAGAGGAAGAAAGTTTTTCAATACTTAAAACAATTTAAGATAGATGTTATATGTTTGCAAGAAACGCATATTAGAGTTTTGGATCAAAAGTATTTATTGAACTCGAGACTGGGTACGCAATTTGTTGCCTCTGCAGAGAATAAGAAAAATGGAGTGGTTGTTTATGTTAAAAGTGCCTTAACAGCAGACTTAATTGAAGCAGATAAGCATGGACGATATGTTATGATTGAGCTGTTGTTAGAAGGTAAAAAGACGCTTTTAGTTGGATTATATGCACCTAACCAACAACAAGCTGATTTTTTTAGCTTACTTCACACAAAGATTACCCAGTTGGATTATAAATCTTTTATTTTTATGGGAGATTGGAATGGTGTTTTGGATGTACAGCTGGATAAGGCTGGAGTTTTTAAGCGCATTCCAAGTCATGCAAGACTGCCTAAATCCTTTTTTGAAATGAAGGATGACTTGGAATTACGAGATATTTGGCGTGAGAGACACTTCCAAGAGAAGGATTATACCTTTTATTCTGACAGACACCAATCTTTTTCAAGGATTGATTTTATTTTGTTGACTAATGACCTTTTTCTGAGATCTAAAAAGGTGAAGATTTGTGCGAGAATTATCTCTGACCACAGCCCAGTTTGGTTGGAGATTGATGAGGAGAAAAGAGACAGACGCTCGTGGCGTGTAAATGAGAATTTGTTTAGAAATCAGAAAAATGTGGAAGAATGTAAACAGCGGATGAAGGATTTTTTTGAGATTAATATGAATAAGGGTACTTCTATGGACATGGTTTGGGATGCTAGCAAGGCCTATATGAGAGGGGTGTTGATATATATGAACAATAGACATAGACGTGCAGTGGAAATTAGAAGGAAACAACTGGAGAATGAAATAAAGGAAAAAGAAAAGGCTTTGATTTTGAATCCAGAGGATGTGAAGATTAAGGAGGCTATTAGATTGCTAAGAGGACAATTTGATAAATTAATGGCAGATCAAGTGGCAACTAATCTGCGGTTTGCTAGGCATAATACTTTTTGCAACGCTAATAAACCAGGCAGATGGTTAGCTTATAGACTGAGAAAAAAGCAAAGGGCCTCTAATATAGATAAGATTGAATATAAAGGAAGGGTTGTGTTTCAACAGAATCTTATTAAGGATGCTTTTCTGGATTTTTATTCGAAATTATATACTAAGGAGGAAATTAATATAAAAGATATTGATATATATTTGGAGAATGCTAGCATCCCGGTTCTTACGCAAGTACAAAAAGAGGGGATTAATCAACTGATTACAGAAGAGGAAATTTTTACAGCTATTAAGGAACTGAAGGTGGATAAAGCACCAGGCACTGATGGCTTGACTGCGGCCTATTATAAAAACTTGCAATTAGAGATGATAAAACCGTTAAAGGAACTGTTCCAGACAATCCAGAGGGGGGGAGAGGTGCCCCCGTCTTGGAGAACAGCTTTTATTTCTTTGATTCCGAAGGAAGACCAGGATGCTACTCAAGTTAAAAATTATAGACCGATATCGCTTTTAAATACAGACTATAAGATATTTGCTAAGGTCTTGGCTAATAGACTGATGAGGGTCCTGCAACAGGTGATTCACGGGGACCAAACGGGGTTTATTAGTGGTAGGCAAATGAAAAATAATGTGAGACATATAGTTGATGTGTTAGAGTTCTTGGAAAGGCACAACCAGATCTCTGCAGCGCTAATCTTTTTAGATGCTGAAAAGGCTTTTGATCAATTGAATTGGCAATTTTTGTTGAAAGTCTTAGATAAAATGGATTTTGGCGAAAATTTTTTGCAGCCGATTAGGGCATTATATCAAAAACAAACTGCCCGAATCATAGTTAACAATAGCTTGACAGCAGTATGTAATATTGAGAAGGGCACAAGGCAAGGGTGTCCGTTATCGCCCTTGTTATTTGTGTTAACATTGGAGATACTATTGACCAAGATTCGGAATTCAGAAAAAATTAAGGGAATTCAAGTTGGAGATCAGGACTATAGATTGAGAGCATTTGCCGATGATCTGGTTGTTACAGTGACCCAGCCAGAGAACTCTGTTGTGGACCTGATGGAGATAATAACACAATATGGCAAAGTTTCTGGATTTAAAGTAAATATACAGAAAACTAAAATTTTGGCTAGAAATATGACAGTTTCACAGAAGGCTCTCTTAGAAGGATTAACTGGATTTGAGATTGTTAAAAGGGTTAAATATCTGGGGGTGATTTTGTCGCCCTCTAATACAAAGCTATATAAAAATAACTATGAAAAATTATGGGGAAAAATTCAAAAAGAATTGGAGAGTTGGCAAAAATTGCAATTGTCTTTGTTGGGACGGATTGCAGCAGTGAAAATGAATGTCCTGCCCAAATTTTTATTTTTATTTCAAATGATACCGATTCTTAAGAAAGATTCTAATTTGGAGGAATGGCAGCGTGGTATCAATAAATTTGTCTGGGCAGGGAAAAAGCCACGAGTTAAACTTAAGATTATGCAGGATACTCGTGAGAGAGGTGGCCTTAAGCTGCCCAATTTGAAATTATATTATGAAGCTGCTGCATTAGTAGGAATAAGCGATTGGATTAATTTGACGCAATTGAGGTTATTAAATCTTGAGGGCCATGATCTGTTGTTTGGCTGGCATGCATATTTGTTGTATGATAAGAAGGTAGATATTGTGTTTAGGATGCATATTTTAAGACAGGCATTGCTGAGAGTTTGGAAGAAGTATAGACATAAGTTAAGCAGCAAGATACCATTGTGGGCAATTCCAAAACACGCAATAGAAAATATACATGCTGGCTTTAAACATGATGTGACTACGTACAAGGAGATTTTAAGTTTGGAAAGGAATATTTGGTGCTTGAAAGCATATAGCCTGTTGCGAGAAGAGAAGGTTGTCCAAACTTGGTTTCAATATATTCAGTTACGGGCCAGGTGGAAAGAAGACCAGAAAAATGGATTTATAATGACTGATGAAAATTTGATAAAGCAAATTAGAAACCAGGGACCAGCACATATTAAACGGATATATCTTGCATTGCTGGAGATTGATTCAGAAACGGAGCTTGTTAAAGATTGCATGATAAAATGGGCCCAAAACATTCAGGAAGTTATTACAATGGACACCTGGGAGAAGATTTGGGTGAGGAATGTAAAATTTACTCAAGCTCAAAATTTAAGAGAGAACTTTTACAAAATGTTTTATAGATGGCATTTAGATCCCAAAAAGCTTGCAAGTATGTATCCGAAATACCAGCCTAAATGTTGGAGATGTGGTGATGAAGATGCAACATATTTTCATATATGGTGGACATGTAAGAAGGTTAAGGCTTTTTGGATAAAAGTCTGGTGGAATATGCAGAAGATTTTTAAACGGAGGATAAAGTTTTGTCCGCAATTTTTTTTGTTGGGAATAATTGTTGACGCTACAGTTGTGGACTCTAAGCTGATGTTGAACTTAGTTACGGCAGCAAGACTTTTGATAGGTCAATATTGGAAGAAAGAGGTACTGCCGACTATAGAAGAATGGACTTTAAAGGTTTCCGACCTGGCAGAGATGGCGAAGATTTCAGCCTATTTAAAGGATCATTCGCAAGAACGTTATATTATGGAATGGAGAAAATGGATTGAGTTTATCCAGAACAAGTATAGGGTTAAGAAGTTTTATGTAGCATTCGAATGAGTCTTCTTTCGTTTCTTTTTCTTTCTTTTATGCTAGTTTTTTTTTTATATACATTTATTATGGTTAAGGTGTGTTTTATCCTATATAAGCTAGAGAGTGATGGATTTTAGAATCTATAGTCTTTAGTATATGGTAGTTTATGATTGCTTTTTTACATACATATACCTTGTATTTAGCTCTGGGAAGTCGGGGGGGGGGAGGGGGGGTGGAGGGAGGAGGGGAGGGAGGGACGTTGGGGGGAGGTAGGGGGGGTAGAGGGAGGGGGAAGGGTTTTTTTTTTTTTTTTTTTTTCTAATGGAAAACTGTATTTTAAAACTTTTCAATAAAAAAAAAAAAAAAAATAGCGGGAAAATGACTGAGATGAAGAAGCTTTTGGAAGAAACATAGCAAGTTTAGTGCGGACCAGAGTTTATATTTATCTCAAATATTTCATAATCTCAAATACAGCTGACCTATTTATTTTTCAGTTATTTCTTCCACTAGCTGAGGCACTGTCCACTGCAAGTTCTTAAGTCAATAACAAAGGCAGCTTTAGTTATGTATCCTACTAACAGTTACTGAAGAAAACATAAAAAGGCTCATTGATAGGAGGCTTAAAAGTATTTGCAAAAAACATGAGGGGGAAAAGAAGAAAATAGCCAAAAAAAATGTTTATCACATTTGTTTATCACATCTTCTACCTAAGGGCTCAGCACAGCAAAATCAAGTTATCACTCATTATCTTCAACAATAACACCTTTTGAAGTGTGTTAAAGCAGAAGTGACATGGGCTTTGTGAGTAAAATAGCAATTTGGTCCTGAGTTTCCTTCTTTTCAGGGCTTTTTTTCTCATAGAACGCTCAGAACGGAGTTCCGGCACCTTTTTTGGATGGAACCTTGTAGGGTAGGCAAGGCGGGTTGTATGACACGTGTGAGTTCCGGCACCTTTTTCTTTTACAAAAAAAGCACTGCTTCTTTCTAAGCCAGTATTTTCACCTCAACTTCCCCAACCATTGCCTTCCAGATCCCGAAATGTTGGATTCCAGCTCCCAACATTATAATAGCTAGCAGTGCTCACCGGGATGATGGCACTTATTATTCAACATATTTAGACAATAATTATATTGGCTGAGGTAATGGATATTATAATGCAACATATCAGAATTCTTTTAACTACTATTAGGGTAGACTAGCTGGACAAGTCAACTGTGAAAACTGCAGCATTATCTCTTAGTTCATCTGAGGTGCAGAAACAGCAACAATTTATAGAAACTTCCATATATACTGGCTGTTTTGAAAGCACACAGGCAGAAACTAGTGCCAAGCTTGGGTCAAGGTTGAAGAGTCCTACAATGTATTCTGATCATTCTTCTTTGGGAAGGACATTCCCACCCTTTAATTTCCCATTCAAATATCAAAAATCACTCCCAGCGTTTCAGTTTGACCTTAACTGTGTTAGTTCTTCCATCTGTTCTAACTGGGGAAGAATGTAATAATATACAGTAGAGATGGAATATTTATTTTGAAATTTAATACTTAAATTTAATTCCACATTATTACATGGCTTACTTCAACATCACACATCAATCTGCAATAAGGTTTAACAAACACCCCAGAATAGTTTAGCATTGGCATATGCATTATGTCTGTTCCAGACCACTATGAATTATTCAACAAACTATTGCAAAATGTTGTTCTGGCACCATTTTCACAGTAGTGTCATTCACACTCCTGAGTGCACAAATTATCCCCAAAGAGCACAGAGCATCGCAATTGGAATCTCACTTCTCCCTGTTCTTATCACCTCTGATGTCAATATCGTCTTCTGTAGTTGCCTGTCCCTTTGAAGATATTTGCTTGGGTGAGAGGTCAGCTGATAAAAGATTAGAGATAAACATTCCCTTGTAAGGGTATATAGTATCTTTGTCCAAGGAGGAGAAGCAGAGCACAGCAGAGCTGAAAAAAACTTCCTCCAAATGTCCAAATGAGAGAGAGAGAGAGAGAGAGAGAGAGAGAGAGAGAGAGAGAGAGAGAGAGAGAGAGAGAGAGAGAGAGAGAGAGAGAGAGAGAGAGCGAGAGAGAGAGGGAGAGAGAGAGAGAGAGAGAGCGCTAATATTCAGATGCTAGAACAACTTTTGTAAGAGAGTGACCTTGAATGTGCTTCCTTTGATCCCACCGTTTGCTGTGACAATCAGATTCTTTGATCTCTGTTAGCACCTTGATGACATCTTGCTACACAGACTTGCCACTGAGAGTGGACCTTGGTGATCTGAATTTCAAATTGACCCTGCTTTTACCTACATTTATTATATGCACCTAATGCTAATTTGTATAGCTGCCCATCTCACATACAGTAGTAACTTAATAAAGGCACTGAGTTGACTTTCTCTATGGTTAGATTCAGGAAGATAGTCATAAGCCATAGCTTAAAGCTGGTCTGTTAGGGTTCAGATGTGGTTGTAAAAAATAAATAAATCCAAGGAGATGGATTGAATATATTCAGAATAAATATGGGACTAAACAGTTTCATTTAGCATTTGAATAAGTACTGGATATATATGATGTATAACTAGTTAGTAGTTATTTTATTAATATTTTGACGATGGAGAGTTAAAGTGCGACAGAATTTAATGTCTTATTATTGTTAGCATATTTTAGATTACCGTATGCTTGTTTGTATTTTTATACCCTGTATTCAGCTCTGGGAAGTCGGGGAGGGGGGAGGGGAGGGGAGGGAGGGGTTGGGGAGAGGGGAGGGGGAGGAGGGGGAGTTGCATTTAAAAATGTATTGTAAAACTTTTCAATAAATAAATAAATCAAACTCATTCTGCTGTCCACATTAAAGGAGAAATGGAGATCTCAATGGGGAAAAAGTGTATTACATAATTTATTAATGTTATTCTAAGGGAAATAAAGGCAACGTGTGCAACATTGTGAAATTTAATCTGACAGTGATGAGGAATCAATGAAAGACTATAATATAAGCCCTGAAAGAATTCTAACATAGATTTAACATAGAACTCTCCCTCTTTGACTAACTTTAAATACATTTGTGTATGTGTGAAGACTAGATAATGTGGAAAAGAGTGAATGCAATGGGTGGACAAGTTAGAAGAAAACAGAAAGAAAGAAAGAAAAGCCTATGGCTACATCTATTTCTGCTTTAAGTTGCTCCCTCACCCTCCAAAATAGTTCATCTAGAACGACATTCCAGCTTGGCGATCCAGCATGGGGCGGGAGAGGGGGAGAAGAGGGGATGGTTTTGTGTAAGGGTCAGGCACGCGCACAGCTTCATTTGTGCGAGTGGTGGGTGTGTGCGCTGGTGCTGTCCGCGCAAGTGGGGCTGTGAGCGCTGACACCACTCACGTGAGTGCTGGCATCCACTGCTTCCATGAGTGGAGCTGCACGTGCACACCGGCCCACCACTCATGCTGCCCGGTTGCGAATAGGCCATGGCCTGTTACTGGACCCCAGGTTACTGTCTGAATAGAGAGAGTAACTGCTGACTAAAAAATTTAGCATAATTTTAATTGGGGATATAACTGGCTGACGGAACATAGTGATAAAGAGCTGAGCTTCATGTCCTTTAAAATGGCCTGAAAATGCCTCCCAAACTATTGACAGAATGTCAGGTCAAGTTTTACATGAGCTTCTTATATACACAGGTTTAATGGTCTTTTGAAAGACTGCTGGAAAATTTAGTGTTTTTATTGCTGAATTTAGCAATAGCACTTACCACCCCCTAGTGCAGACATGTCAAAGTCATGACGTCATGTGACGTCATGCAATGTATTGGAGCTTTTTCGCCATTGCTGGCAATAGGGTGGGCGTGGTTTCCTGATGACGTGTCTGGCCTGCAGGCCGGCAGTTTGACACCCTTGCCCTAGCACTCTATAGCCCTCTCTAAACGGTTTACAGAGTCAGCATATCGCCCCCAGCAATCTGAGTCCTCATTTTACTGACCTTGGAAGGATGGAAAGCTGAGTCAACCTTTAACCTCATCAGTGCTGAACTCCAGACTGTGGGCAGAGTTTGCCTGCAATACTGCATTCTAACCACTGCACCACCAGAACACAGGGCAAATATGCGTTATAAAGCTAGATTACTATTCTCAAGTACTGCTGGTGTTACTGATTGTGTCATCAATGAGTGCACTGCAAGTTTTGTGGTAGGATCAGTCACGATCAGTCATCTCACCCTGTGTATCTTGTGAACTGAGCTATTTTTGAAGTCTGGTTTAGCACACTTTCAGAAGAGCACTCAAATCTACATCTGCATGTACAGCTCTTGGATAGGCAAAGTAACAGGCAGCTAATCAAGTTATTTTCACCCACCTGCACTTGCCAACCCCTGCCTTATCACACATTAAGGATAGCAGTTGCTGCTTGTTTTTCCCACCAACAGGGTGTGCTCAGTAGGAAGGGAAGCCAGGAGACTTTACTAATCATTTTTCTTAACTTGTTCTGCATTAAAACAATAAGGACATCATCACTAGCTGACAAGATCGCTGAGGCAGAATAAGGAACAGCAATGAGGGCAGCATAATTTATGCCAACATATTTTTATGCCACCTCACAGATTGGAAACTGGCATTCCAATGCTGTCTGACTGCACCCAAAGAAAAAAGAAATGCAAACAAATATTTGGTGGGCATTCTGTTTCCTTGATGTTTAACCTTGATAGGATCTAATTCATTGCTTGGTCTTTGCTTAACCTTACGTTTCCCAAAATAACCCCCACCCCAGCCTCTGTTTCCCTAGATAATCCAAAGTGACGTCCTTTTCAAAGTGTGTGAAGCAGCTTCACTGACCTTTTCAACACTTCTAGTTGAAGTCTTTTATGCTAGAATGACTTAGGACATTTCTGAGTAAGTTGTTTCTGTATCTGTCCCTGCATTTCACTTGAAAAGCATTTTAAAATGCTTCGCCTGGATCCAAAGACAGAAACCTAAGGAAGTTTTCAGAATAAACCTTTAGACCTCGTTCTTTCTTTTGAAGCAGCATGTGGATGTCCACTCCAAATGTTTCTCCAGGGCAAAATGAAGTGGTGTGAGAGAGGGACCTATTTTAAGTTTAATGAATTTAAATTTAATTGAAAAACTTACACTTAACTGATGGTGGTGGTGGTGCCAAGACTTATTTATAGTCATTCTGTTCTCCCCAGTAGCCCCTCTCTCATTTCATTCCTCTCTGTTCAGGAGAGGCAGATGGGGAGAAAGGATGATGCAAGAGACAGTGGGACCAAAAACATTCATTAGTTGAATTCTTCATTTAACCCATTACTCTCAACTTACCATTTATGAATTCTACAACTACAGCTCCTTTCTTCTGACATGGCTAGTAGTCCTTTAATGCACATTGCCTCTGATTCATGCACCTGCCTCAGTGCAATGAGGCTGTGCAAAAGCCCAACATCAGCCTGATTTGAACAGTGGAATGTCTGTGTTGATTAGTCTCATCCACTCTGATACCCTTTCAAAGTTGGACTACAGTGTCCATGTTACCAGATAGCACATCAGTAATCATGCTGGCTAAGGGTGATGGCATTTACAGTCTTACACAGCCCAAAGGCACTGAGTTGAGGAAAAATGTGGCATGATTTTTTCAAAGAACATGCCTGCACTCTAATCTTATCCCGTAGGTTATTATTATTTATCTTTAGGTTTTTCTCCTAAGTGGCCTTCCAGAAGAAAGTGGCTGCTGGATTTACTGCTATACCTTTTTGGTTCTGCTATTGCTGGACAAACAATGAGATTTAAGCAAATATATGAATGGAAGCCACTCCAATATTGCCAGGCAAGACATTTTAAAAATATCCAAGTGTGATTAAAAGCTGGCTATAAATAAACAAGCAGCTCTCGTGTGAAGTGGTTGAGCTTAAAGGCATCTGAAGGACTTGATGGAAAGAAAAACTTTCTCTAGATATGGCAGCAGAAAAATATCTTGCAGGGCCCACACTGTAAGCAGAGATAACGTGTGGACTCTACAAAAACAAAGGCATGAATTTGAAGATGTGGAACACTTGATATTATCAATGATGTGTGTGCATGCATGGAACTAAAGCCATGGCACTAAGTGTAGAGACACAATAAAATATTTATTTGATAATCTTATTAGATGATTAGGAATTCAAGTTAGTGTAAAATAATACTTTTTTTCCAAAGAAACCTCAAGTAGAGATATGCTGACGTCAGCCCCACTAGGTAGATCAGAAAGGAATTCAGTTCCACAAGAAGGCTGTAACTGAGATTAAACTTGCAAGCCACCCTCCTCCTCCACCTCCTCCTCCTCCTCCTCCTCCTCCTCCTCCTCCTCCCCCTCCCCCATTAGGGAGTCATCTGACTGAGCTGCTTCCAAATGTTAACTGGCTGTTCTGGGCTTCAGAAATATTTTAGCCGCTTTTGCTGATCTAATGCTTCCTGCATACTTCCTTCAAGCTCACCTTGTTTACTCTCTACATCACAGGATCGGCACTTTTATCAAAACCATAAGAACAGTGTTAAAACATAGCAACTCAAACTTTTATACATGCATGCAATGTCACAACATAGGGGCACAGCGTGCATCACAATGACAAATCTTGCTTTCATTATTTTCCCTGAAGATTTTCTCTGCAAATGACGCTGCCCACAAGGAAGACTGAGTGAGAGGCAGAGACTCACTCAAGAGGACTCAGTGAGTTTCCATAGCTGAAGGTGGACTTGAACCTGGTTTTCATAGCTTGTCTCCACATCATATTGTTTCTCAACTTCAATTCCTCATGAAACAATTTGACACCAATCATTATTACTGTAATTTATGTAGGGCAATCATCTTAATTCCATATAGGAAGCCAAGAAAAATGTAGCTGTAGTTGACAAAGAGAAAGTGCAACAGTTGTCATCTTGTCAGCATCCTCCCCCCTCCCCCCAAACAAGTCTTGGAGGAACAAAAACTCCCTTATCTATTCTCCAAACAAATGGGAGATAAAATCGTTTCTAGTAAACCCCCATTACTACATCTATTGTAGTGTTTGAATTATTTTATCTTGTTTATATGCAGTTGTAGATTAAAAAAACACTGTTAAAATACAAAGTAGAGAGCATATAAACCCTGCTTAAAAAAGAACTGGATTATGACCAGATCCAGGAACTTCTAACAGCAAACTGAGAATTCAGCAGTTTTTCTGGGAATGTTGGAATATTGAGGATTGCACATTTGAGTGCAACTTGAGTGCATTTGTTTAAATGATTTACAAAACAACTCATATCTCTGAGCAGTTTCTATGAAGGAAATGTCTTGCCTCCAAACACATTCTTCCCTTGTTACATTTAAGGGTCTTTCAATAACCATAATGGTGAAATAATCACATATCGATTTTTTTTTACTACCATATTCTCCGGAGTTTAAAGTAAGGCTCTCTGGAATCCAAGGCAAACTTCTCAGATGTGTCCCACAATGGTAAGGCACTTCTGCCAGGCCTCTCTTGCAGATAGCAGAGATTGAGGACAGAGGGAAGGCCACATGGATGCTGTTATGTACTGGGCTCTTGTGTAACACCACGTGGGTTGCTAAAGCAGCTAACGGCTCTCCAGCAACCCAGACTTTTAGTCTCCTGTGCTGCAATTGGCTATCTCCAGGCGGCAATGGTTGTTTCAAACCTATTGGCTACCACCTAGGGGCTAGACTATATATTGCGGCTAGTTGCAAACAATTCCCCAGTACCGTTCCAGCACAAAATAAACAATGAGTTATCCTGTACTCAGATTCACGTCTTCATTACTGCACCAAAGAACCCGCTATTTAATAGATGCTTTTTCCTCACCCCATGAGAAACTCAGGAATAGCACTGAACTCCAAAGAAGCTGCCAGGACTTCTGATGATGCCATGACTTGGTTGGACTCCCCCCCCTGCCATCCCCACTTTCCTTTATTCCAGCTGATCCAATTGGTTGGAGGAGGAGAAGGGAGTTGATTACTCAGCTGCTGCCTGAGGAAGCAACTGACTTGGAAATGGCAGTGGAGGAGAAGGTAGTCAGCAGCAGCTTCTCCCTCCTCGCTTCCTCCCACACTATTCTTCTATTACCGTATAGCAGGGGTCTTCAAACTTGGCCCTTTTATGACTTGTGGACTTCAACTCCCAGAATTCCTCAGCCAGGCATGGTGGCTAGTCCACAAGTCATAAAAGGGCCGAGTTTGTAGATCCCTGCTGTATAGCTTCTATGAAGGCTCCATGTAATCAGACTGAAAGTGTGAGACAAATACTGGAAAAAAGAAAAGAATCCCATGCTTGCATGTCCAGAGGCAGCTATAATTCCTGTTTTCACTATTTGTATAGTCCTGCACCATTTTATTATAGTTCCACATTTTATGTATCTGGAAATTAAGGAGAAACATGTCTATAGACGGATAGCAGGAATGGTATACTAATGGACGTGGGGCAGAAAAAAATAGTCCACAGAGTCCTGGAGGTAGGATGAGTTCTGGCCAGTGGGAAGCCAGCTTGCCCAATATACAAGGACAATGCATAAATAAACCTGCATTTGAGCATGTGCGAGAAATAGGCGGGGATAGCAATGCCTGTCCTATGGCGATGTCTGTAGTAGTTCAGTAGGCAGTGAGGAGTGGAAGGTGAAGGTTGTGTTGCAGTTGACTCATCCGCTAGATCAACTGAAAAGGAACGAGTTTTTTAAATGAAACAGTGGCTTGCGTCGCACCACTTCGACAAAGACAATGTGCTTCATGATGCTGTTACAAGTGACTTCATTCCTAGGAGGGATATTTTTTTTTGCAGAAGGCATTTCAAACTTGTAAGACATTATGATAAGTGCCTCAATTTGAATGGCGATTATGTCAAAAAGTAATCTAATGTTGTAGTTTTCTAGTGTGTATAATACAAGTTCTGTATCTGCGAGTGTCTGTCATGGATAACCAAATGGAGGTTTATTTTCAAATTGTCCTCGTAGTGAGCTTGCCATTTGTTTTTTCTATCATTTGAGATCTATTGCAAATGAAGGAGAGATACATCAGTTCAGCAGCAATACATCTGTAGAAGACAACTTAGGGGCACAGCTATTACTGGAGTAGGGAACAGAGCCTATATGGATGGGTCCTCAGAGCAACATCCTAACTACCATGCTTTTCACTTAATAAAGAGGCTGCTCTGTGCAAAATCTTGGCAGGAGTCAGCTTTAAAGGAGGAGGTGTAGGAAAGAATGGGGCTGATTTAACACTTTAAAGAGAACAGCTTTGTTTGCACTAACATGTTCCCTGAAGCTCTTTCAATACTTTGGATATCCCCATGGAGGCAGAATTCCTTTCAATGTGCATGGCTTATATGCACAATAATACCACTCAACAGGATTGGTATAGGTCACAGGTCTGCAACCTGCGACTCCGGAGCCGCATGAGGCTCTTTCAGCCGTCTCCTGCGGCTCCCAGTCCTCTGCCATGTGCAGTCCAAAAAAAAAAAAGTGGGACTAAAAAAGTTCAACCAATCAATTCAAATATGCAGGGTAGGTGCATATCTCGCCTTGGCTCCACTCTTTGGTCAAACCCTGTTCTGCGCATGCGTGCATGTACGCACATGTGCACACATTTTTTGCAGCTCCCAGTTTTTCCTTTTGTGAGGGAACTGGTTCCGAGTGGCTCTTTCACTGTTTCAGGTTGCTGAACCCTGGTATAGGTGCATATTGTGATCACATTATTTTCTTTCTTCATGTGCCCAGAGTGGCCACCAGCTTTGGTAGCCAAGCTACTTAGCTTGCTCACCACCAGTAAAATATACCCATAGTGAGGTCATTTCTGAAGGCTCTGTTATTGATCTTCTTCCTCTCTGTTATGTCTAATTCAGCCTTCCTCAAACTATTGTCATTCTTTCAGGATCATGGCCTTTGCTGACAAGGACAGCAAACATCAATGCCTATGTGAATGCCATCTCTATGTCTTGTGACATGTATGGAACTCATGTAATCATCATGTTGAGGGATTTTCTTAAACAGACCACAGGATATAAATGCTTGGCTTTGAGGAATAAAAAAGTTTGGCATGTTTCTAGCCTGTACAATTAAGATAGAAAAAGAGCTCATGTTGTTCCCTCAGTCAGGTGAGGCCCACAGTTCATGAAGTACAGCCTGATTAAAATTCCACATTGACCATTATCAGAGCCATAAAAGAAAAGACTCTTTATCTTCACGTAGTTCCTGCTTCATGGCAGCACACAACCCTTCATCATAAGACACCGATGTAATACTGATGCAACTGGGAAATCTTTTTTCCCATTCTTTGAGATGCACACATTATTAAGAAAATGTGTGAAATGTTTGCACCGCTGTTGCTAATAACTACATAAATACAACACTGATATCCCAAGAGGCTACAGTTCTTTGAGGAAGAGTCCATTGAGAACACCCCATAGCACAGACCTTTCTCTGCCCATCTCTGCTTTCCTTACAGTAGACTCCAAATCCAATCTCAGAAAATAAGACACGACTGGGACACAGTTAGCATCCCTCCTTCCAGTCACATAAACTGGCCAAGAGAATTTGGCATATGAGTAGGAGACTGTTTCTCCCCTCAGCATTACTCAGGTGGCATCATCTACCAGCATTGCTGTTTAGGGTCTGAGCTTGGTTGTTTGGTTCTCAGGATTAGCACCGATGATGTTACCTAATCTGGGTAATGAAATGTCTGCAAGTAAACAAGCAAGCTCAGAGAGCACCAAGGACCCCTCATTTCAACCCTGAGCTACAAATATTCTTCTTTATTGCTGTGCAGGGCCAGTCAAAGAAAGAGCTCTGGAAATCTATGATGCTGCAGCACAGGGCATTTTGAGCAGGCCTTCCCTGAGCAGTTATGTGAGTGAGGCATTGCCAATAAAGATCGAGACAAAGAAAATTCTAACTGAGTTAGAAAGCTTTTGTACTTCAGCCACACAAAGATGGATCCCAAATGTAATAACAAGTAAGAAATGCTGATGGGGAATCACTCTTAGATGGATCTATAGTTGGAGGCTGTTCACCAACAGAATTTGAAACAAAGAACAAAGCTTTCCTAAAAGTCTCTGAGTAAATAAACTAAGGGAGAAAAAAAACCCAACTAGCATGGGCAGAGGCAAAGGGACTGAGGAAGCTGGAGCTAGACAGAAAGAGAATGATGCTCACTAGTGGACACTTTGTTTTTCCTTGAAGACATTTTGCTTCTCATCCAAGAAGCTTCTTCAGTTCTTCAAGCCATGAACAGAACTGTTTTAGCCACATGATTCAGCCAAGAAGGGCAATAACATTAGCTATGGTTTGAGGATTGCCCTGAATCTTTGTTATTGTTCTACTGCCTATGCAATCTTACATTTAATGTCATGAGTCAGACACAAGACAAGAAGCACATCGCAAGTGAACAAACCCAGCAGTTCTTCTCTTCTATCAGCTGAAACTCATCAGCAGGGATCCAAGGAAGAAAGCAGCCAAAGACTGAGGGTTTTTTTGTTTTTGTTTTTAGAAAATCTGTTCTGCTTTGACTGACCAAACTCCTGCCATATAATCTTTCATATGGCCTTAAAAACCCTCTAACTTTCCAAAACCAATTAGCTCTTCAGCTCAGAGAACTGTCTTTGAGGAATGCTGCACTATTTGTGGAATGCAAGCTGACCACATTCTTGGAACAAACAGCATCATTGTGCTTGTGTAGTTCTTTTGCAATACTATACTGTATGTCTGTGAGGGTTTACATTAGAAAGTTGTTTTTGTTTTTCTCTATTCACACCTGCATCAGGAGGTAATGGACAAATCCATATGAGGACCCAGATTGTTGGGGGCAATTAAGCTGACTTTGTAATAATGCCACTTGGGGTGTGTGTGAAAGCCCTAATAAGCAGGCATATACATAGAATGAAGGCTACTGCTAAGCTTGTAAGCCGCCCTGAGTCTTCGGAGAAGGGCGGGATATAAATGGAATTTAAAAAAAAATCAGCTTTCTACAACCTGATAGCTTCGCTTTATGGGAAAGAACAATTGGCTGCAAATTTTGGAAGCTGTAAACCATTTCATCCAGAAGACATCTAGAACAGGGGTCCCCAACCCCCAATCTGTGGACCGGTACTGGGCCATGGCATGCCAGCAACCGGTCCGCACAAACAAGCAAAGCCCCATCTGCAAGATGCAGGCAGCACACAAAACTACATCCTCTCTGGTCCCTTTCTCCACGGAACCAGTCCCTGGTGCCCAAAAGGCTGGGGACCTCTGATTTAGAAGGAATCCCCAAGCTCTCTTCTATTCTATGATTAGAGTGTAATATTTGAATCCCAAAATATGACGATAATGTTTGAGCGCTTTCAAAAAATGATTGCAGGAAATATAATCAGAGCCCAAAATACCACTTGCCAGAACTAAAACTGGTGAGGCCACTTCTTGCTACCTGCTCTCTTACTAATCCCAGATGCTACTTTCCACCACTAATTTTTTTTTAAAAAAAAATCTTTCAGGGTTTATGTTCTAGTTTTTTTAGTGTTTTCGGATCAATTTTACATCTGTATTCACAAGAGAAAGGCATTTTTGTAATGTACTGTAAGACTATATGATTTGGAACTTTGCTCTGCAATGCACCTGCTTTCCATTTACTTTCAAATATTAAAATAGTGTAATCAAAAATGTATTAAGTAGGGAGCCCATCATAGAGGCACAAAAATGCCCCCTGTTGCACGTATATGCTTACCGAGTTTCAAATATTCCCATGTTCTCATCATATTAACTTATACTGCTTCTTATTTACACATTTTTATTTTTTATTAGGTGGACAGGCAACTCTCATGTGGCTCTACGTAATTTTGTACATAACTCTAACTTTTAAAAATATCTGCTGAACAATACATTACCTCTTCCACTTTTAACTCCCAGAGATGCCTTCAAATTTGTTTTTCTTAGAGGCAGAGCAAAACTTCTCCAAAAATGTATTTCATTAAGCAGAATGGAAATATGCACAATTCTTCCATCATGACTTTACCTTCATCTGACACCCAGCCCCATGAAGTAGGTTGACTTATATAGGACACCTCTAGTTGTACTGGAATCCCTTCCTTCTCTTGATATGTCCAAAGGGAGCCTTATGGTTTTAAAAATGCATTAGACTAGGCTTCGTCATCTTCCCATTAACTGGAGGAGGGAAGTCAGATGACTGGCAGTGACTGGGAACAGGAGCAATAAAAGAAATATAAGGATTGATAAGGTGGCAAGCACGTTTGTGGCGGAGTGAAGCTCAACAGGGGTAAATGAACTAAAGAAGGATGGAGTTTCATTGTACAGTTGTGACTGCCATTACATCCCCCCAAGACACAAGAGACTGGAAAGAAGTCTTTAAGTTAGGCACTGAAATTAGAGTGCTAGTTGAGAATGAAGAGAGCAGTTGGTACTTTTCAGATTTCAGACCAGAGGCAACTTACACCACTGGTGTTTTCTACCAATACAAAGATTAAAGTACCCCTGTAAACTTAAGCATATTTGCCATTGTTTCAATCCCACTTCTTCAAACAAATACAGATATCCTACCTTGATAGTATTAATCACCATCAGTTTATTTATAGTTCCTTTTCTACCAAATTATGTTCTAAATAGTTCAGAATAGCAAAAAAATTATAGCAAGTTCCAGAGCAAAAACAACAACAACAACAGCAACAACAAAGTTTTGGGCCATTGTAAATTCTAACACATTTATTGAGGCATAGAATGCTATGGATCGCAGCCCACACTCACAGTCAGCAGTATTTCTTAATGAAAGTTCTGAATCCATGAAAGCCAACAAAATTTGTACAATTACAAAGTTTCCCCAGACCAAAGTGAGAACACATAAAGAGATCTTGCAGATGCGTCACTAAATGCTCTCTAGCTGCTTTTAGGTTCAGGAGCAGCCTTTGTAAGAGCAGACATTTAGATCATGTCCCACTCTTACAACTACTGAAATATTTGCCACAAACTAAACACAATAAATGTTTAACAGTGTACTTTTTTTTGTAATGTAAACATGAGTTATTCAAGAACACGGGCTTTAGATATTGTCAAACTTCATCTTTCTTCAATTTATTACAATCTCCTTTTCTCTCTACATAAATTCTGACAGAGCACCTGTATTGGCATCGCAGTTTCTTCCACCTGAGATTCAATGACCACAGCAGATTAGCTTTCAGATGCCAAGGTACAATTCTCATTGATCCCAGCCAATTAAAGTAATAGACACAGAGCTGGAGCAGTGAGCTTAGAGAAGCAGAACTCTGAGGGGAACAGATTAGGAAAGACAACCTTATTTGCATTTCTGAGAAACCTAGAAATAAAAATGTAGAGTGAATACTTTACCTCTGTGTGTGCATTACCTACCTGCACACCCCTTTTTTCTGCTCCAATTTTATTCTGCTCTGCTACTTAGAACACTGATTAAATTAGGATTTCTTTATTCCGTTATCCTTCTTGTTCAAGCTGCCCTTTGGAATACTTCTGGAGGACAAAGGAATTGTGCTCAGTTCATATTCTTAGCAACAATGACAACACTTGTGAGTTTCGAAGCTCAATGCTTTCCAAATTGTTTGGTAAAATGGCAGCCGCACTTCCTCTGATTCTTTCCTTGGTTGGTTTTCCTGCCTCCAGAAGTGCTTTTTCCTTTCCTTGTACTATAAATAGAACTCCCACAACACAACTTATAATAGCAAAGACAGCAGGAAATACAGGAAAGCAAAGGAGAGACCTCATGTGTGTTGGCTGTGATGAGAAATGAAACAAGCAAACAATTCATATTACGCATATTTCCAGGATCCACCACACAATAAGGTCAATATTAATTGGTGATCACATTAAACTGTTCTATCAGTGGTTTCCAAGCAATGTTATTAATGCCAGAGGTTACAAAACTAACTCATTTTAAAGTTTTCTGCTATTGCTATTTTTGTTGTTTTCTTAGCTAGGTTTTGAAAGTGGTATGGGAAGTCCACTGTTTTTTCAACAATTGCAAATCAGGTAATATACCTTCTAGTTTAAAGTTGGGTGCAATGGAAAAGACTTTGGGCAATTTTTTTTTGCAGTGTGACTATTTGTCTCCCAGTGCTTGATTTTTCTTTGGATATTGTGGCAGGAGAATAAATCTTTGGGCCTGTCACCAATTCCAGTATGAATTTTGATATTACAGGAACAGAGGAAGCTGTGACCAAGTACATTGTCATATCTAAACAAAACTTCCAGAAAATAGTTCCAATCATTCATTTTGAAATTGAGAACTCGATATATAGTTCATACATACATTCAATATCTTTTGGAATGTGGGCTTAGATTTTTTTTAAGAACAAGCTTATCTATTTTCACATAATTTCTTAATATGTTTGTACACACCAGAGATCTGTCCAAGAAACTAACTTCTTATGAATTCATCATTCAGATTTGTTTGGGGTAAAGCTATGCCTTAGTTTCTTTGTGGGATTTTAATTGTTTAATTGCAGCCTGCATCTGTTTAGGCCTATGTTACTAAGTATTGATCAACAATAGAACAGGAGGTCAATTTCTTTTGCAGTCATAGGCTATGAAAGTCTTCCTCTAAGTTGAAGTTCCAGTGTCTTCTGAAGGAAGAGAAAAGCAAAAGAGGAGGAACCGGATGAGTAACAATGATATACGGAAAAGGCTAGAAAAGCAATTATTTCCCAGAATGAGCATAACTTTTATTAATGCAAGAATGCTAAGTAGATAGTTCAGTGAGAAGCAATAGAAGAGTGGCTGAGATATTTTTCTCCTCAGTCTGCTTCCAGTGGTTAGGTTCTCTGAATTAACCAATTTTCTGGATTTGCACAGTAATTTATTTGTTTGTTTGTTTATTTATTTATTTATTTATTTATTTATTTATTTATTTATTTATTTATTTATTTATTTATTTATTTATTTATTTATTTATTTATTTATTTATTTATTATCCCATTTATATCCCGCCCTTCTCTGAAGACTCAGGGCGGCTTATAATCTAAATCAATGTGCTTAGCAATAGCCTTCATTCTATGTATATGCCTGCTTATTAGGGCTTTCACCCCCCCCCCAAGCAGCATTATTACAAAGTCAGCTTATTGCCCCCAACAATCTGGGTCCTCATTTTACCTACCTCGGAAGGATGGAAGGCTGAGTCAACCTTGAGTCTGATGGGACTCGAACCTGCACTAATTGCAGGCAGCTGGTGTTACTTAAGAAGGCATTAGCCCACTGCTCCACCAAGGCTCTTTATTTACATACAGTGACTGGGTCTGTACACAAAACTCTATCACTGATTAAAGCTAATTTAGTATGTTGTATGAATACAGCACTTAGTATGTTTTCTCATACGTTATTCTCATATAAGTTGATATTGCTGGAAAATACATTATACAAGAATGTCAAGCCTCTGCTACAGGCCTTCAGGATTCTGATTGCAGTGGAGCTCTTGTGCAACTTCAGGCAGTTTGCTATCTGGCATCCAGATTGGCAGAATGGTGATTGGAGATAAGAGAGTTGTAGACTGAGTCAAAGTCTCCATCCTTTTAGTTCAGGATGGCCTCCACTTACTGGTCTTCCCACTGAGATACTCTGGACCGAATCTGGAACTTTTAGCCTACAAAGCCTGTGTTCTATTAGTATTGTGTTCTATTACTACTATAAATTGAGCCTTGGTGGAGCAGTGGGCTAATGCCTCCTTAAGTAACACCAGCTGCCTGCAATTAGTGCAGGTTCGCATCCCACCAGGCTCAAGGTTGACTCAGCCTTCCATCCTTCCGAGGTAGGTAAAATGAGGACCCAGATTGTTGGGGGCAATTAAGCTGACTTTGTAATAATGCCGCTTGGGGTGTGTGTGTGAAAGCCCTAATAAGCAGGCATATACATAGAATGAAGGCTACTGCTAAGCTTGTAAGCCGCCCTGAGTCTTCGGAGAAGGGCGGGATATAAATGGAATTAAAATTAAATTAAAAAAATTAAATTGTAGTGTCTCTCCAAACTGGTACTTCAGATTGCATAAATATAGAAGGATCAATCTGAGCCTGCAACTGCAATCAGATAATGTATTTTCCAGCAATATCAACTTACCGGTATATGAGAATAACATGAGAAAATTCAGATGCTTTCCAGCAAGGAAGAAAAGAATCCCCATATGTGGTACTGATAAAGGAAAAATCAAGATCAATAAATCAGGAAATCAAGAAGTAAAGAATACCCCAGCCAAGGACCTGTCAAACAAGCTAACAGCAAGCTGTCCAATCAAAAATACTCCAAGACCACCCCCACCAACGCTGACAGGGCAAGCCACTAGAATATAAAGTGAGAGCAAACCCCACTCCCTACTAGCCCTGATGATGTTACCTAGTTTGGGTAATGAAATGTCTGCAAGAAAACAGCCAAGCTCAGAGAAAACCAAGACCAGTGAAATCTATGTAAGCTTCATATACATGCTATTTGAGAGCTGCTGATATATTTCAGTCTTCCTCAGGCTCCTGTTCTTTCTTTCCTCGAATTCCTAGCTCATGCCTGACTCACTAAGGCCCTGATTATAGTCCATTTGCTCCCTTTGTAAGATGATTCACCTTTGTGGATGAAAGATAAGGAAAGAACTACCTGGACTAAATGGGTTTCTGTGGCTTCCTGGTTGACTAACCAGGTAAACATTTCTTTTCATGTCTGACGCCTCTTTGCTTCTTGATGGTGCTTAATATCACGGCCTGAATATAGGTCTGTCATCTTTTAATAAGGGACTTTAAAGCACTGGTTGAACTCTGAACAAATTAAGCGGGTTCTCTTGGTTGCTTGTTTGAGCACTTTCTTCCTCGCTGGAGCTCAAGAGAAGTTCCTCCCCAGTGGTTCTTCTTCCTGACCTGAGGCCATCAGATATCTCTAACTGATCTCCTATATAAAGCTTTTCTCCCTCTTTTTTTAACTTTACCTTTTAAGGTAATATTTTTCAGCAGTCTTTGGCTAATGGGAAGGAATGTATCCCAGAGGACTAGCAGCACAATGCATTTTATGTTGCATTAGTCTCCTGTAGAATTTTCCACTCTGAAAATATGTAAAACAGGTACAATATTCGTAATATGCTTCAAATGCCTAATACAGGATTGGTTTTAATTCAGCCTATGATTCCCTAATGCCCTCATTATTTGCAGGCATTAAATGCTTTCAGAATAGTGTCTGTCTGAATGCTTTTAGTCATCAAGATGATCTTCAGTCACTCAGTGCTCATGCTTTGGCAGTCTATCCTAATGCAGAGTATGGCGGCCAATCCTGCTCACTTTTGTATCAAGTTGGCCATTCAGTGGCATTCTGCATAAAGCCTCAAGTGTTTTCCACATTAACTAGGATTGCTTTGCCCTCCTTTCACATAAATCAAAACAAATACAACTTCCAACATTTGTTTAGTGACTGTTTGAAGTTACAATGGCACTGACAAAGTGATGCGTGACCATTGCAGCATCCCCATGTGTTCTGTACCAGCCTGCTACCGGCCCTGCAGAAAAGGCAGGGACAACCCCTTTACAAATGGCAAGAGGCTGGAATTACGCCTGCCAAATTTATAGCTACAAAAACAAACAAGACACGAACCAAGAAACAGGAGCTTTAAGAAACACGAACTATCCAAGCGGTTGCCTTCAGCAAACCAGCCCTCCCCACACATTCCCCTTATATAGAGTTCAGGGCGTGGCTTCTCTCTGCCTCCTTCCGAGAAGCCCCATTGCCTTCCTCTGTTTACTCCTAATTGACTGCCTCCTGCGTCGGGCGTCCTTGAACAGGGCCAGCTGTGGGTCATCTTCATCCACGCTGTCAGGCTCACACAGCTGGGTCTCCGTGGTGACCAAGTGGGAGGGGCCTGGCTGAGGGCTCTCATCAGCAAGATCTTCAACCCCCTCAGCAAGGTCTTCAACACCCCCCTCCTCCTCCTCTGAGTCATCCGACCCAACTGCCGAACCCACAGGCTGACCCTGAATCACAACACCATGGTCCCACGATCCAAATGTGGGCACTTGACAGCTGACATGTATTTATGACAGTTGCATTTCCCAACCAGTTTCCAATAAGCAAAGTCAATCAGGGGAAGCCAGATTCACTTAACAATTGCAGTGACTTGCTTTACAAACATGGCAAAAGGTTTGCAAAATGGAGTGCAACTCACTTGGCAGCTGTCTTGCTTAGCAATGGAAATTTTGGGCTCAGTTGGAATCATATGCTGAGGACTACCTGTAGTATTTTAGCATTAACAATAGCACTCAGACTTATATACCTCTTCACAGTGCTTTACAGCCCTCTCTAAGTGGTTTACAGAGTCAGCCTATTGCCCCCAACAATCTGGGTCCTCATTTTACCGACCTCAGAAGGATGGGAAGCTGAGTCAACCTCGAGCCGTTCAATCGAACTCCTGGGAGTTGGCAGTCAGCTTGCAATACTGCATTCTAACCACTGCGCCACCACGGCACAGCACATTTTAGTGTTCTTCTCTGTGGTATGTAGTCACAGTGCATACATTTGGGTGTACATGTATGTGTGTTTGTGTGTGTGCGCACGTGTATAAACAAATGTACAGTGAAGTCTCAGCCTACACTAGTATATTGAAGCCTGAAATGTTTCCTGCCGCTACCAAATTTGGGTGGTATAAACCCATGAAAGGTGCATTCCAGAAAGCCTTGTAAAGCAGGATGCCATAGTAAACTTTGTGAGAGTTTGCACAAAAAACCCCCTCTCTACTGCCTTTCCCCAATACAGTAGCAATGACCACAATGGCATGGGTATGAAGCAGATTAAATAACTTCCTGTTCTAGAAACCCTTTGGAAACATTCTGGCCTTCCCCAGGATTTGTGAGTTAATGGCCCACCCACTTAGAGAATGGTAGGACCCCTGTTCTCACAGTGCGTTGGGAACCTTCAGTCCCCAAATCCATTCGAATGGCACCCTCAGTTTAGGCAATTGGGCAAAAGTGGCTTCCCACGCATCAGCGGTGAGGGTTGGAGGTGGCTTTTCTCAGGGCAGTGGTGGGGCTGAAATAGAGACCTGAGGATGGTGGGAGCCGGCTGAGACTGCTGAAGGCACCGGGCTCCTACTTTATCCCCACTTCCAGCATTGCTCTTGAGTGTCACCGTGCAGGGTGGCCAAAAAGGCATAGATGTGTATGTGTGTGTGGGGGGGGAATAGGCAGGGGAAGTTGCAATGCCTCCACGGTTGTAAATATGGGTGGACTGCCTGGCACCTGAATACGGGAGCACTGCAAGGGCCATAACGTCAGAGATGGGTCCATTTTTGTCACTGTCATTTCAAACTGACACTGAATGAAGGCTCTAAGCCTGCAATTGAGCCCAGAATTTCAGTTATATGTCATGCCGTCATTAAGCGGGTCACATGACCGCAGTTCAATTTGATGCTTCTTTCTTTCTTTCTTTCTTTCTTTCTTTCTTTCTTTCTTTCTTTCTTTCTTTCTTTCTTTCTTTCTTTCTTTCTTTCTTTCTTTCTTTCTTTCTTTCTTTCTTTCTTTCTTTCTTTCTTTCTTTCTTTCTTTCTTTCTTTCTTTCTTTCTTTCTTTCTTTCTTTCTTTCGCAGCAGTCATTAAGCAAACACTGTGATTGTTAAGCAAGTGCTACGGTTGTTAAGCAAATCCATTGTTCGCAATGGGCACTTTTTTGCCAGAAACCAGAAATAAACGGCGGTTTAAGGGGAAAGGTTATAAGTCATGGTCACATGACTGCAAGACACTGCAAACAGCTGTAAATGTGGGTTGGTTGCCGAGCACCCAAAATGTGATCACATGACTAGGGGACGGGGCTGGCTGGTGGAACTTTAAATCTAGGTCATAAGTAGCCCTGGGCACGTCTGCCATAACTTTGAATAGTCGCTAAGTGGAAATTCTATTTATAAGACAGCCTGGAACATGCTGCCCAAATTTCTAGGATGTCTACTGCAGAAGAGAAGGATAGAAGAATACAGAGATGATCTTGAAGAAAATATGTGGTGTGCATTAGGAAAAAAAGGACTTAGCTCAGGAAAAACAGAAGAGGAGGTGAGAAGGAAACTTAAGATAGGCCCACTTTGAGTCTGTTCTGTATAAGAGGACGGGCAGGGAAAAGACAGTCAGGCTTCAGGATTCTGTTTTTATAGCCTAGGGCAGATTTCTAGGGTTTCTTGTGGCATCTGTTTCCTGACATGGCCTTCCTCAAAGGGCTGACAATGGTGTTTTTATTTTTAGGTGATTCTTGCAATGGCAATACCTCCATTTATTGGGTGGAAGAAGCACAATTCCATTGCACAATTATATTCAGTTTTCTGGATGACAAAAGCATATTACTTTGCTTTTAAGAGAAGGAATGGCTGGCCGGGGAGTGTAATAAAGGTTTGATTTGATTTAAAAACTTTCCAGCCATCCTCTAGCCAGCTGCAGACCTGATAGCAGACATCACATTTACCCACTAAGAAATAAATGAAGGGTAATCAGTGTCTGAAAGTGGAGAGTTGGCACAGCGATAGAAGTCTGCATCCCTGTTTTCAACCGAATCTTTTGGCAGCTGTAAGTAACTACGGAGCAGACATTAAAGGGCAATATAAAAAGGAAACAGACAAGCCAAAGTTAAATTGTCTTGCTTGCAAAGGCCCAATGCTTCGTGTTCAGATTTCAAGAAATAAAAACAATGAATGCCTCTGGTGAATGGAAAGCAGCCAGATCCGTGCAACAGGTTCGGCACTGGCAAATGCTGTGAAAGGAGTATGGGTGGAACCATCCTTCTCACTTGACTATAAACCAGAGTCTGGATTTTGTTAAAAGACCACTAAGCGTTATGCAGGGACCAGGAGACTGGGAGGTTTCTTTTCATGATATGTACATTTTGGAAGACAATGCAAAGGATTCTTTTGGATAAATCCGTACGTTTATGGTGACTACATGATTAGGCGTGACGTAAGAAGAGAGAGGAATTTTTGTTGTTGTTGTTGTTAGTTGCGAAGTCGTGTCCGACCCATCGCGACCCTATGGACAATGTTCCTCCAGGCTTTCCTGTCCTCTACCATCTTCTGGAGTCCATTTAAGCTCACGCCTACTGCTTCAGTGACTCCATCCAGCCACCTCATTCTCTGTCGTCCCCTTCTTCTGCCCTCAATCTTTCCCAGCATTAGGCTCTTCTCCAGTGAGTCCTTCCTTCTCATTAGGTGGCCAAAGTATTTGAGTTTTAGCTTCAGGATCTGGCCTTCTAAAGAGCAGAGAGAGGAATTAGTGGGATCCAAAGTGGATGCGTCTGGAGCTTCAGAATGTTTTTTCCCCCCTAAGAATTTGACGACACATGAATGTTTACTTGATTTTTTTGAAGCATCTAATTCTAATGGAAGTTATGGTTTTGCCTGTCCTATTCACCCATATTTATTCTTTGGTGATGCTTTTCCTTCCTGTCTAATTAACTTGGTTAATTATGAATATGGACCTAAATATGTGGCAAAATTTCTGCTCTCTCTTTTTTTCCTTCTCTGTAATCAGGATAGAGAGAGTGGGGATTTTGCCATGTCAGTTCAAGTACTATGGTAATTGGATCTCAAACACTACGTGCTCACAGGCACCTCCTGCCAATTTTACAATTTATGAAAGAATCCTAAAGCAGTAGGTAACTCTGCAAATACACCAATGCCAGTTTAATATGCTGTTCTTCACTTAAGGAGAGTCAGGAAATTGGAGCATATGTATGAACATACAACACTATTCATTCATGAAACTGTGTGCCACACATTTTGCCATTTAATATCAGGCTGTAATGGCATCTCAAGGCAGTGCTGACACAGTGAAGGAACAAGCGGAATATAAATCAACCTGTTTTCTTAAACCTTTCTTAAACCTTAAACCTTTCATATATGAAGGAATAGATGATCTCATTCTGTATCATGACATCTGGTTTTATAAACCACTGTATATGATCATCCTTAATTTTTTTAATGTAACTATTTGCTACTACTGAATACTATTATCATTAAACCTAGGAAACAAAAATGAATGCACATTCTTTCATTAAACCCACCTTTATATCCCTCTCTTATCTTTTATGTGCTTTAAAGATCAATATAAAACTGGATATCAGTCATATCAATCAATTTCTGAATATCAGTACAAATTAACACATGTTTCTTATCTTACAGGATTGGGATACATGCTCAGTATTACCCAGCCTGAAATGTTATCAAGCCAGTTCTTTGTTCACTTCCAGTATTGTGTTTTCATGTCTTTCTGTCTGACTAGCATCTGTGGCTTTCTATCCTAGCTTAGTGTCAAAAATTGGAGGTCTGAGCAGGAGAAACATTTATGAATACTCTGGCCAGTTTGGCATAGATGAAGGGCTTACTGAGGAACAATAGAAACCTGTTATTCATTGTTGCATTACTCCACCAAGACAATACTGTAAAGGTCTAACATAAAACAATGTCCTTTTTGTATGCTGCCTTTCATCTGCTGATTGGACTTTTTGTTTATTATTCTCAATAAATGTAACATCCAATTCCCCATTCATGGGGTAGTGTGAAAATAAAATCAAAGCACTGCAGCTAAAGAATCTGACTTCAGTTGAAGTCACATCAATGTTACTAAACTGACTAGTACTTGATATTTTGATTGGAGAGAAATCTTTTTCAAATATTTAAATATAGCACAAATATAGACTTTACAGCAGCCAGGTATCTATTTGGCATTGCCCCTTTCTCTCTCTACTTCCAAGGTAGAAAGAGATTTAAATGCTAGATTTTTTTTATGGAATTGAGGCTGGAACTGTAAATGTTTCTATTGGAAAAATGCCTTATTAACTACGCATACCAAATTTGCTCATCTGTAAGTGAGCATTTTTTAAATAAATAGAATTTATTCTTAAATAAGGGAAACAGCCTATGATTGGGCAGTAAAACTTAGCTTTCTCTTTGGCAAACTGTTTTATTTATTGATTTATTGATTTTTTTTTACAAACTATCTGGTATCTGTATTCTTATGTTTTTCAAATTGGGTAGTCTTTCTAAATCTGCTGCTTTGGGAAATGGGTTACTTTTAAAAATCTAGATAGGTCTGAAGATGAGCTGTTCATGGAGTGGATGAATTTGCAGGCTATAATGTGCCTTTTTTGTAATACGTTGTGTGAATTCAGCCTATGTAGCTTACTTATAAACCATTATTTGTGGTTTAATGGATGTACCTAATTGTGGCTTACTTGGCAATCACACTTGAAACAAAACATGGTTTACTATTTTTGATCTCAGTGATAGTTTGCTTTTTACTTACTGAATATTAGGTTTATTCTAATAATGAATGAGTCATCCATTTCAATGCCCAATTGTAGAGTCTGTAATTGTGCATGAAACAACTCATCATACGCGAAGGTCTGCAGACTGCCCAATTTTCTGTATAGTGAATGAATCAGAATTCCTTTGAAAAACAACCGCAGCCCACTTTTTCATCCAAATAGATTGGCAAGGGATTAAATCTGCCATGGTCATGAAAGTATCAAGAAAGACAAACCCTACAATAACAAACTGCAGAACTTGAATAATGATTGCCACTTATGTCACGTTAATTGCAATAAAAATAGAGGGAATAAAAGGACACTTTAGAAACAGGGCACACTTTTTTCCTTAAAAAACAGATTTTATTGAGCTTTAATATGTTAGGGTAACCAATGCAAGATCTGTGTTCAATTTATATATTACAATAAAAACAGGAACTCCTCTAGCAGCTTTGAAACTTGGCAAGTTTGGCTGTAATGCATGGTAAGTGCAGTAAAAGGCCTTGTGAAGTACAAAAGGAATACAAAAAGACATTTCTCTCCATGGACTGTACATTCTTTTAAAGAACAGTGCCTGCTCCACAGGGCAGTCATTTAGCAATTTTTAAAAGTCACTGGCCAATGTTCCAGACAAAGATGAACATTACTTTGTTTGTGTTTGGAAAATTGCTTATCTTGCCATAGCTGGATCGAAAGAGAAAAAAAAAAGCTTTGAAAGGAACATTAGGCAAAGATTTGCTAAATGAAGAAGGACTATAACATATTTTCACAACTAATTATATACCAAATAAATCAAGCAATAGTAAAAAAAAATCAACCCTCCCCAAAACAAAACAGAAACAAATCCCCAAACCCTTCTGTTCAAAATAACAGCATTTATTGCTTATTCCCATGAATTTCATTTATGAACACATAGTATATTTAATTACTTCTTCTACACAGGGAAATGTGTCCATTTGGTCTGCTGCTTTAGTGAAGATGGTATCTATTAAACCATCACCTTTCACTTTTAAGAAGATATTTTATTGCTTGTTTTTCATATATAGCCAGCCTCTGGATTAGGCACATCCTTAACACAAGTTAAATATGCTTTTCTCTCTGTTGCCTTTTGTTTATACAGTGCAGAATATACGGACTTAAAATCACAGGGCAGCTGCTCACTCCAGGTCACTTTCTGGGTCTGAGTTCATAGGTGTGCAGTAGTTTGGCCTGTTCGAAGGGACGAAGCCCGGAAGACACACACACTTATAAGATCCTTCAGTGTTGATGCATTTGGCGTTCTTACACAGAGACATCCTATTATTCAGTTCATTGCATTCATTCACATCTGGAAGAAAATGTGAATAGGATCAAGTTTAGCACATTACCTTCAACCAGAGGACAGGTACAAGAAAAAAAATGACCTAGCAAATAAAATTAATCTAACTGAATTATTGCAATTTATCTACATACAAATTATGACACTTACAGTGAATACCACTGGTGGCAGGAAAAATGCTACTGAATATATCCCACCCATCCTTAATGTAGATGATTGAGTCTCTAACACAGGGGTCCCTAACCCCCAGTCTGGGGACCGGGACTGGGCCACGGTATGCCAGCAAACAAGCAAAGCCCCATCCGTGGGATGCAGGCAGCACACAAAACCACGCACTCTCCGGTCCATGGAAAAACCTTTCTCCATGCATTACCGGTCCATGGTGCCCAAAAGGTTGGGGACCTCTGCTCTAACAGATACTGATAGTATAAACATTTAAGTCATACATGCTTGGCATCCAAAAGCACAGCAACATTCGGAAGACCTGAAGGCATAACAGGGAATACTTTGGGTTCCTTAAATTAAGGAATGCCACCATATGGGACCTAGGAAGCATGCCTTTGGAATACCTGACCACTGGAGATTAAATTAATTCCAACCTATTGGCCTTCTGAAAAGACCTAGTTGTTTGCAGTGGCATGGGATTGGAAGTTAGCAATCCTCAGGTTCTTGTTTTACTTTAAAATTTATTTTCAGCTGCAGAAGGGCGGTATATAAATCAAATAAAATAAATAAATAAATAAATAATGTTACATTTATAGTTATTTCTATGGTTTTAATTCTAAATTCTATTTGCTGTTGAGAGTTGCTTTGGCAAAAGGGCAGGCATACAATGGGGAATATACCAGACAGTTTGCATAGTGCAGGGGTAGGCAACCTTGGCTCTTTTATGACTTGTGGGCTTCAATTCCCAGAATTCCTCAGCCAGCATGGCTGGCTCAGGAATTCTGGGAGTTGAAATCCACGAGTCATAAAAGAGCCAAGGTTGCCTGCCCCTGGCATAGTGCATTCAGAGATACTGGGGCTAGCACATTGCTTTCAATGTGTATTCTACACTGTGTGCCTACTTCCTCTCTTGTAACCCCTTCCTCTCCAATCTCTCTGCTCTGCAAGGGTTAAAAATAGAAAAACTTCAGGTCAAGTATAGGACAATATATACTGACTGTAATGGCAATCATGTGACTGAGGGACATTGCAAAGGTTGTAAATGCAGGTCTTGAACACTTGGAAAAGGACAAGCTATTTTTTTACAACCAGTTGTCTGGGCCATCTGACACTCACTCTGAAAGATAGTGTAATTTTCTATCTTTGAATGTTATGGGAATTGCCTGGATGTGAATAGTGGAATACATTCTTACCAACACATGTCATTTTGGTCATGTCCAAATGGTAGCCATCAAAACAGTCACAGGTATATCCTTCCTGCACCCTGACACAACGTCCATTTTCACATCCATTCAGAATTCCACATTCTTCAGCTTGTAATTCCTCAAAGCTATTCAGGAAACCTGGATTTTTTTAAAAAAAAGGATTATGGAGGTAAACACACAAATTAGTACTCGTGCTGGTTCAAAGAACTAAGCGCTTCTCTAGCACAAAGTCAGAAGTTATGAGGTTGGGCTTGCAAGATTGATTTTAGCCTTTCCAAATAAGACCAGACAGGAAACACAAACTGATAAACTAATTTTGCTTTACTGTAAAGCTATGTTAACAGAACCTTGCAAGTCTAAAAGTACAATTCTCCCCCCTCACTTTTATAGCCTGAGAACTAAGGGATCATCCCTTCTGAGTCTCTTGCTTCTCCCACTATGCAACGGTGGGCTCTGTTGTCTCTTATCTGACTATTCCTTAGGTAGCAAGTCTTCCCCAAGATCTCCAAAGATCTTTCCCACATACCATTACAACCATATATTAGAGACACTGACTGGAAGTTAATGATGAGAGGACAAATAAAGTGGAGGAAATGGATTAACGTAGCCAGAAATAAGTAGATAAAAACAGCACCAATTGATAGATAGCCTTGTTACTTGGCGGAATAGGGCCTGCAATGCAGGCAAGACCATTTATGCTGCATACTTTTTTGCTGGTTCAAGATTGGCAGAAGGCATTTTAACTCAGCTATGAGGAAGCTGATCTTTGTGTAGATCTTTTCCAAAAAAAATACCATAATTAAAGAGAACTGTAGGTGGCAGCCAAGCACAAGCTAAAAGTACTTTGGGGAGAAACCTAAGATCTAAGGGCTTTGTAGAATTTGATTGGTCAAAGAAGGAATAATTCCATGAGGTCATTTTTGAAGAGTACTTTCTGAATATGGGTGATTTCTAAGCCTGGCTGGGGGACACCACCCTTTTGTCTGCTGATCAGGAGGGGAACAGCAGTTGGTATTTTAAATACTAAACCTTTTATTTTATTTTATTTTTAAAAAAGTTACCACAGCTGGTTAATATATACAAAATCATTTTGATAACATGCAGCTGATTACTAAGATAAACATACGCATGGAAAATATAATGAGTTTCTATACTACAGGATTTTATAGGAGAATAATATGTGTAAGATTGTATTTATTCCTCTAACTATGTATGAATTAATGTTCCTTATATTTCTGGAAAGCAAACTGTAGCAATTATAGTATAGGATTTTTAAAAACATCAGTGAATGATGTTGACTGAAAGAAATGTAACTCTAATTGTTGAAAGATACGGATCTTACTGAAACATGAGCAATTGCTCATTCGGTCTGTGAAAGTACACTGACAGTTGTTTAGAATAACAGTGATGAAAGGCAGGAGTAGGCAGGAACGAAGATGCAACTGAAGGTCTCTTGTACATATAGAATAGTCCAAAGTCCTTAGCAAATAATGGTATATAACAGAACAACAGAATAATAGAGTTGGAAGGGACCTTGGAGGTCTTCTAGTCCAACCCGCTGCTCAAGCAGGAGAACCTATACCATTGCAGACAAGTGGCTATCCCGTCTCTTCTTAAAAGCCTCCAGTGATGGGGCACCCATAACTTCTGAAGGCAAGCTGTTCCATTGGTTCATTGTTCTCATTGTCAGGAAGTTTCTCCTTAATTCCAGGTTGCTTCTCTCCTTGATTAGTTTCCATCCATTGCTTCTCCTCTTAGCATGGTGATTCCCCCCACCACAAATGTTTGTACAGCACGCACACACACACACACACACACACACAAATACTAAACAAGAGATGCCTAGGATAATCTTCAGGAAAGCTCTGACAAGTTATGTTTTCTTCTGTTTTCAGGTTTAAAGTTCCAGAAGTGATCACATAAGGTAAAATCAGTTGTGCAAGTCCAGCCCTGGACAAAAACTGCAGTGCAGTCAACAATCCTGGATAGAATGTCATTTTAGCAAGATGTCATCTTTTCTGATGCAAGAGAAATTCTCCTAGACAGACATTATTTTGGTGGCTCTTGTCAAAATGAAAACATTGGATGTTACTACATTCCATGGTCACTAATTCAACAGATTAATTGTGCTCTGAGATGAAAAGGCTGCTCCTAAGGATGCTGCTGGTATGTGAGAGATAACTGTTCTTTTACAGTTTCCGCAGCTCTTGTAAAGTATCTATGATAGCTAGCTGGATAGTACTCCTTGGGCCAAACATTCAAGAAATGTTAATGTAACTTCTGTGCTACCTTGCCACCCATCACTGCCAGGGGTAGTCTATCAGACCAGGATATGTAAGCCACAGGTAAGAAATATAGTGGAAAACGTGGTCAATTTTGATGAGATTTTTTCCTTATACAAATTGTTCATCATAGCTTGATACCAATGCCGATATTGTACATTCTGTCTCCTAAAATTGTTTTATTATTGTCCCAATCTTCTCTTTCTAGGTTTGAGCAGAGGCCAACTGTGATTTGGGTGCTTTTCTCATAAGATATTTCAGTTTGCAGGCCACAGACAGCTATTCTCTGGCTGAAATCTAGCAAATGTGGTAATCCAGTCTGTTTCATTATATCGCATTAGACTGCATTGCTTTATGCAGTGGCCCATCTTGAACTTTCTTTTAAAAGCTGAAGAGGTAAATTTGAGCGTTTGCACTTAAGTGTTTAAAATTGGCACTAGGGAGGGCTAGGTTCAACTTTAGAAAGAAAGTCATTGAGTAACCTTGGGCTAGTTTTGCCTCTCAGCCGAACGTAACAACCTAAAGTATTTTTGTGGGGATAAAGGGGAGGAGGGTCTGTTATTTATTCTGCTTCAAACGAAAAGCAGGATATAAATCCAAAAAATAAATAGGTAAACAGATGTCAAGTTATCAACCACTGTGAAGTCAGCCCCTTCAGAATATCTCCTTTTAACTCTGAAAATAATTCAGTTATTGCTACAGAATCTCAGAGGTGTATCATAGCCTAAAAGAGATCTGGCAGGGTTTCTAAGCCTTTTATTTCACAGCTGTGTACTAGACCACATATTAAATCTGAATTAACGGCATTGGGGGAAAAAATCTGCACTTGCATAGTACATTAGAAAGCATGTTTCTTTACAATAGCTAACACTGTTCCAAAGGGACAGCTGTCTGATAACAACTACACTGAATATTCATTTAAGTGCTTGGACTGTCACGCTTATCTGCTTACTTCACTTTACTGAAATGAAAAATGTTATAATTTGAATATCCTTTCAAAAAAAAAGTATCACCCACAATAAGCATAGAAAGCATGCAACTCTTTGAATATTGTGAACTCCCAGGAGAAAGAAATAACTGATACATTCTTAGATTTAAGGAGTAAAAAAGTTGCTTACGGTCTTCCATGAAATATGGATCAGTTTCCGAAGTGTAGTGTTCCTGTTCAAAGTCAACCAAGGCGTCTTGTCCGTATGGCCGGGATCCAGGTACAGGAATGTTGCATAACTGGGCATAGTCCTCTGGAAAGAAACACATAAAAGTAGAATGTACTTTTAGTCCTCGACTTACAACAGTTTGCTTAGTGACTGTCTGAAGTTACAATGGCACTGGAAAAAGTGACTGACCATTTTTCACACGTATGGCCATTGCAGCATTCCCGTGATCACGTGATTTACATTTGGATCCTTGACAACTGACTCACATTTATGACACTGCGTCCCGGGAGTCATGGGACCACATTTTGTGACCATCTGACAAGCAAAGGCAACGGGGAATCCAGTTTCACTTAACAACCCTGTTGCTAATTTAACAACTGCAGTGATTCACTTAACAAGTGTGGCAAGAAAAGTCGTAAAATGGGGCAAAGCTCAACAAATTTCTCACTTAGCGACATAAATTTGGGGCTCAGTTTGTGGTCATAAGCTGAGGATTTGCATTTTGAACACAAATGATCCTATGCTCATTTTCCATCTTTACCCATACTGTATATGTTGCTTAAACACCTCACTGCCATGCCCCAACTCTGCTGAACTGGAGCAATTCTGTTTTTCATTTGTTTCAAAATCACACAGAACAATTCCATGTGAATGTCTAAAGCCAATTAAATTGTGCTATTTAAAATTGGGGGGGGGGCACAGAGTAAAAGCTTGAATGTTTGGCCAGAGGTTTCTCATTTTGTTGCTAGATAGAGGATATACATGCAGAATGCTTTCTGTTTCACCAGATAATTGGAAGATGGGTTGAGCAAATCAAACGTGCATCTTTTTATCAGGCACCTCCTTTTCATTACAAATATAATATATTGTGGAGTGAAGCCATAAGTCTAACTATCTTGTGGCTTTTTCAGTTCTGTAGGAAAGGAAACACCACAGCATGCTTAAGGCTGAGTTGACAAGCACCTCCTCACTGAAATCTTGCTTTTAATATCAACTACAAAGCCTTCGGCATGTCACTATTTCACAGCCTCAACCCTCTATTCCTAATGAGGATATAGTAATATTGATCCACAGGGACATGGGATAAACACTAAGGATAATATGTTCAAACTACTTGTTCACAACCAAAAAGTAAGATTTTCACAGAATTTGAGTATGCAGGTTTATTGCAAGGGAAAAGGCAGTTAGGTTACAGTATCTCTCACTCTGGATATCAATCTCATGGCTGTCATTAAGAGAATACATTAAGGTTATGAAGTTTTATTGCTTTGATTCTCTTTTTGAAAGAAACACAATTTCAGTTGCTAAGCAAGGCAGTTGTTAAGTGGGTTTGGCCCGTTTTACGACCTTTTCTTTTGCTGCAGTTGTTAAGCTAATCACAGCGTTGTTAAGTGAATCGTGGTTATTAAGTCAACTAGATTCCTGTCAGAAGTCAGCTGGGAAGGTTATAAAGGGTGATCAAAGGATCCTGGCACACTGCAACTGTCATAAATATATTCCAGTTGTCTAGCGCCTGAATTTTGATTATTATGATATGGAGATGCTGCAACACGTGGGAAACAGTCATAAGTCACTTTTTTCAGCACGGTTGTAACTTCAAATGGTCACTGAATGAATCGTTGTAAGTCAAGGACTGCCTCTATACTCTCTATCTCCCTTTACAAATTCAACTCTTTAGTTCTTACTGATTTGACATCCTTCCCCACTCCCTCACCCCTCCCCCCCAAAAAAATTGCTGGTATATCTGACAAAAATCTGCCTCTGATTTTTAGGCAACTATAAACATACATTGCTGATTCAAATAAATGGCAAACTATGATTTGCCAAAGACTAAAAAAAAAACACCAACTAATTAAGCAGACTATATAAAAGGAAAACGACTACATTACGTATGAAACAGCCCAGTCTATTAGAAACATGGTCTACTAGGAAAGAAAAAGATCTTGATGGATGTTTCTAAGTACCATTTAAAAAAAAAACCTGTGTGATTATCCAGCCAAATATTTTATCAATACAATACAGTTTTGCATGGAATACTTTACCAAGGGAATTGCATACATTTAAAAAGAACCTTCAGCGCAGAAGAGCAGCCAGTATAAAGGAAAATTGGAATGAAAACATCTGAATGAAAGCCAAGAACAAGCTCATTTTGTAATTTTGGGATCAAAAGCAGAGAAATACATTGGTACTTTCCTAATCATGCATGATTTTCAGTAAAACAACTTTTGCTCCAAATACTTTTCTGTTTGCACAACTGGCTTTTGTGTTTCTCAAGGCTGGACATTTATAATGATTGATTTTGCTGTTTTTGTCTCTTACTAACTTAAAGAACATAACCTGCAGCAATATAAGCAAGGAACTATTCCAATAAAATAAACTGAGTATAAATATTTTCACAATAACTGAAGTGGGTATAACTTTTTGCAGCTTTTCCTTCTACATGGACTAGCCTAAATTATCTAACCTGGATGACGAAGAAACTGATTTGTAAGATTCATGAAACAGGAGATGTTGGTGGGGGGGGAATTTGATGTAAAAATATCAGAAGAAAAATAAAAAATGTAAGCAATTTTTTTTAATTCACCCCTTTTCTCTACCCAAATCCCAGAATATATTTTGTAAGAATTCCTGTAATTTAGTATCTTATTTGGAAGAAATGCCAACTATTTTTTTAAAGTAATTCAATAATAATCCTTTCCCATGAAAGGATTCTTTACAATTAATTCCAAACATTTATTTCAAAATTATTTGGACCCTTAATTCCTTTGCACTTCCAAAAATCAGAATTTTAATCATATTTTTGCTCTTTATTCCCATTTTTTAAAGTCTTTAAACATATTTAAAACATCTTTCACTAAGGTTTAAAGGAATCTACAGTTAATGTTACTACGGTAGTACTGAACTCTGCAGGTAGTCCACAATTCTCAACTTAGGACCATTCCTTTAATAGTGTGAAGCTATGACAGAGGTGAAAGAAGTGACCCATCCTCAAAATTATGACCATAGCACCATCCCTCCAGTCATGTGATCATAATTTGGGCACTTGGTAACTGGCTCACATATATAACCGTTTCAGAAGTGTCTTCTGATCACATGATCACATGACCTTTCCAGCTAGCTTCTGAGAAGCAAAGTTAATGGAGGAAGCCAGATATGCCATGTGATTCACTTAAGGTAGGGGTGGGGGGAGGGGGGGATTGTTAAAGATAAAATGTACTCTAAAACTTTTCAATAAAAAAAAAGAATAGTACGATTCACTTAACAACCATGGTGATTTGCTTAATGACTGTGATAAAAATAGCTGTAAAATTTGGTCTGGCTATACCAGGGGTCAGCAACCTGAAACAGTGAAAGAGCCACTCGGAACAGGTTGCCTCACAAAAGGAAAAACTGGGAGCCACAAAAAATGTGTGCGCATGTGCATACATGCGTGCATGCTCAGAACAGGGTTTGACTGAAGAGTGGAGCCAAGGCAAGATATGCACCTACCTTGCATATTTGAATTGATTGGTTGAACTTTTTTAGTCCCACTTTTTTTTTTTTTGGACTGCACATGGCAGAGGACTGGGAGCCGCAGGAGACGGCTGAAAGAGCCTCATGCGGCTCCGGAGCCGTGGGTTGCAGACCTGTGGGCTATACGATGACTTGCTTAACAACTGCATTATTTAGTGACAGAACTTCTAGTCGTAAGGGTGGCTGTAAGTCAAGGACTACTGATGTAGACTAATGGTCTGATTTGGCAGTTTTCTGTAATTATGTGTTGAGTTTGTATTGTTTATCTGTTTCCTGCAGGATCTCTTAAGCTGTTGCCTGACTTTCTTCTCAACAATCTTCCATCCTTTGCAAGCTGAATGAAAATTGTCCAGAACCTTTGGGTCCAGTGCTGGTTTGTGGATGGTGTACACCGCCATCTACTTTAAGGCTGAAGGGATGACTCCTTCCTTAGACAAGCTGATGTTACTATATGGAGCCAACCACATATCACTTCCTGAGCAGTTCCAGTAGGGACATGCAGCTTATCTTCAGATATATAGGGACCTTGCCTTTCATCAGAAGTCACTTCTTCAGGTAACCCCAGAAGACCATGCCCCAGGCACCTCAATTGAACTTGCCCGTTTAGAGCTCAATCTGAATGTATGAGAGTGATTTAATTCACCAGGTAGGGAGAATATTCTTCAGCCCCCCTGAAGATGGTCCTGAACATTCTACATGATCAGCCATGGACAAATATAAGGGTAGAAAAGAGTTATTATTTTTTCTGAACCAAATCTATTTTATTTATCTGTTGTGGGAAAATATTATTTTCTAACAAACTAATCAAAGACGTTAGAAGAATACCCACAATTCATACAATATGAATAGCAAAATCATCTGGATTTTCTTAATTTTTCCTGTCTTATGTTGCTTCAGTTGCTTAAGTGTGAAATGTAGTTAAGTGCACGATCCTAAGTACGGTTACTGGAAACAACTGGAAATAAATTTATTTAAAGAACAAGATAATTTCGTTTGGCAATAAATTAAAAGTTGTAATACAGCATTTGAAAAAAAAGAATCCAAATGCTTATTCAATTGATTAACACAATGTGGGTGATACCACCCAACCCTGTCAGTGTAAAAATAACTTCAAGCATCTTTGATTTTTCTCTCTTAAGTGCCACCTGCTTGTTTCTTATTTTTGTTGTTGTTAGCTGCGAAGTCGTGTCCGACCCATCGCGACCCTATGGACAACATTCCTTCAGGCCTTCCTGTCCTCTACCATCTTCTGGAGTCCATTTAAGCTCACGCCTACTGCTTCAGTGACTCCATCCAGCCACCTCATTCTCTGTCGTTCCCTTCTTCTATTGCCCTCAATCTTTCCCAGCATTAGGCTCTTCTCCAGTGAGTCCTTCCTTCTCATTAGGTGGCCAAAGTATTTGAGTTTTAGCTTAAGGATCTGGCCTTCTAAAGAGCAGTCGGGATTGATCTCCTCTAGGACTGACCGGTTTGATCGCCTTGCAGTCCAAGGGACTCGCAGGAGTCTTCTCCAGCACCATAGTTCAAAGGCCTCAATTCTTTGGCACTCAGCCTTTCTTATGGTCCAACTTTCACTGCCATACATTGCAGTTTCTTATTTTACTTAGTGACAAATGAATTCAGTGAAGGTACAAAAAATGTCAAAACTTCATTGTACTTGATGTTATAAACTATCTTGGGCTACTGCTTTTTTTAAAACAGGCATTGTAAGGATTATCAAAAGAACAGTGTGAAATTGCACTAATATTTATTGAGCCACTTTTTCAAATATGCTGCAGCAAATGTGACTATTTACATTTTAGAAATAACATATTTTGATTGCTAAATGCACTAGATTTATGCCAAAAAATATGTGTTGTCACTGAAAATAAATCTTTAAACTCTAGCTATAAATCTTTTGTATTTTTTGCAAACTGGTAGTCTTATGCAAAGAAAAGCAGAATTTACATTTTTAAACATTATTTATTTTCCTCCAACAATTGCAATGTAACTGTCTTAACAAAGGAGCCAAGTAATTCTTTAACAGCATTTCCACCGCCAACAGTTTAATTGCAAATGTAATATGGCATAATAAAGCATTTGCTGAGCCAGTTGCATCTATCATCCTGATCAAAGATTTTGGATCTCAAGTATTTATTTATTCAGCTGTGCTTATGTGGAATTGCATCATCTAGAACAAAAAACTATTAAAGGTTTTTCTTTTTCATTGAAACAAGCAAAGACGCTACTCAAGGGATGGAATATGTTCTTTTATGTGATTATTTTTCAGAAGCATCTATTATTTTGGCCCGTCAGACTATCACTATAATCAACTAGAAAGGCTTGTTTATTAGGTATCTCTGCCAAGATTTTAGCAGGTAAGGGCACCCAGCCAACTTTGGAAACTAAGTAAAGCTGATCCTGGTTAATAGGTAGCTGCCATGACTGGGGCAGAGTCTTTGACCAGCTTTAATTGGTGTGCCAGCTGTTGCCCTTCCTGGTGCACCCCTTAATCATTTTGTATTAGCTATTGCAATTAAGTGGAACTTCATTTGAAGACTATGTGGCAATGTAATAAGAATTTCCTAGAATTTCTTAGACTCATTTATAGCCAGTTAGCTAAGATGGACTCTGTAATGCTTTTTCCCAGATGACTCCCAACTTTGAATGAATTGCCTTTTAGATATAATTTGTCAACTCATTTCCCCCAGCTTTCCCACAATCTCTCACAAAAACTGACCCAATCAATAGGTCAAGACAGAAGGAATCTTTTAAAAATCCTACTCCAAATGAGATCAGCAACGGAAGATAAAAGAACATAATTCTTCCCAAGATTAATCTGACAATCTCACTGACAATTTTCTAGACTGTTTTGAAGGTTGAACAGTTTTGTAGAGTTTTTAAGGAGGATAATGATGACTTTCGTCGGGCTGGGCTGATTTTTCTTAATATTTGCATTATTTTGTAAGCTGTGGTGAGTTTTTGAAAGTCAGTATACAGTATATAATATAAATAAATAAATACATTTATCAGACATTCTTCTGTCTATCTATGTATCTACTATCTTTATAAAATGACACAATCTGGGCTACTCTGGAGAGTGTGTATGATGTTTCCCAAGCAGTGTATATGATGTTTCCTGGGCTAAGAATGCAGTAAGAAATAAAATTATGAATAACTTATTGCCTTTAACAATATTCCAAATCAAGTACCGTGGTAGCCACCTCACTTTGTGTAATAATATGTATGGTCAAGTCTGCTCAGAAGATAATTTCACATCTATGATATTAGCAGACATTACTTTATTATGTTCTGCCCCTAATACAGGAATCTCCCCAGCCTAGCAGCTCTCCCTTGAGAACAATTAGATAAGGTTCCAAGGAATTGGGGAGGGCTGGTTCTGGCTCTTTTAGAGTTACGTAGTGACTCTAGACTCCTTCCTCCTTCCTCCTCAGCAAGCTAGATGTTTCCCAACATCAACATTCATAAGAAATATCTTGGGTTTTTTCACATCTAACCTTCATAGACTATATGAACATATCTTTTCTTCTTCATGTGAAAAACAAACATCTTCCTGTGGCCTTTCTATAGATATTTATTTGTGTTATGTATTTACATGTTAATATAACGTTAAACATTCTTAATGTATAAGAACCAACAGGGCTGAGGTAAAGCCGCGGCAGCTTTTGACAGCTGTCAAAAGCTGCCGGACAAAACTACGCAGGCGCCAACCGACTGACAGCTCTCGGCTGTCAGAATCACCCGGCAACAGAGCACGCGCCACCAGATGTCAGCTCCGAGCTGTCAAAACCAGCCGACTCCGATTGGTGGAAGCGAAGGAGCGGGAAACCGGCACAGCCCTGATTGGCCAGACGTTTGACAGCTGCTAGTATAAATAAGAGCAATGTTCTTCTGTTGTTTGCCTGGTTCCTAATAAAGTTAAGTTTGCTTAACTTCGCTGTCCTGCCTGCTCCTTCAAAGCACTGGCGACGAGGATGGGATGCCTGCTTGCATAGCTGAAGTCACCGTCTAAGGGGAGAAGAGATTTTTTCCCTTAGCCCGAGCTAGTCACTCGCTGAAGTCACTAACGGGAAGCCTAGCTTCCACAATAACGCAAGCAGCACCCACGACCGGACAGCATGACGAACCACGGCCATATTCGTGAGTTCAACACTCGCCACCCAGAATGCTGGGAATCACACCTAGGCCAGGTAGAAGGGTACCTGGTAGTTAAGAAAATAACCGACAATCGGCTAAAGCAGCCGCTCTCCTCTGGCTCAGCGGCCCTGCCGTTTACGATGCCGCTGTGGGACTTTTCAGTCCAGAACCCATCGCAACAATTTCCTACGCAGAACTCACCGAGGGAGTGAGCAAACACTTCATGCCCACGAAGTCAGAGCTGTTCTGGAGAGTGAATTTTGCCCGACGCGTACAACTTCCTGACGAGCCCGCTAATGACTTCATAACCCGGGTCAGACACGCTGCACGGCGGTGTCGGTTTCCCGACTTGGAGGACCGGATCCGGGACCAAATTGTCATCGGGCTTAAAGACGAGCGCCTGCGGAGGAAACTGATCGCCAAACCCGCTCTAACGCTGGCTTAAGTGGCCATGGAAGTCATCGCCTATGAAGACAGCCACGGCGACAACCCATGTCCCCCTGATAGCGGACCCAGTGGGTCCGTGCACCAGGAGGATGGCACCTTCAGCGGGCCAGAGGACGACAACATCTCTATGGACATCGATGCTGTTCAGCGGCGGTTCGAGAGGCTCAAGTTCCAGCGCAACAACCGAGGGGGGCCGTCCAACAACAACAAGAGCGCTAACTACCAGCCGAACAGAGCTAAATGTGCCAGCTGCGGCGGAAGCCACCCGAGGGCATCGTGCTGGTTCCGCAGTGCCAAATGCCATGGATGCAGAAAAACAGGTCACCTCAAAGCCGTGTGCTGTAGCCGGAGCCGAGAAAACCTACATGAATTGGAGGTGACGTCTGCAGGTACGAACCGACCCACACCCAGGGAAAAACAAAAATTTAAACCCCTAGTACAAAATGTAAAGGAAAAAGCAAGGGAGAATACGGTCCACAGCATCCTTAAGCCCAAAGTAAAGGTGGACGTCCTAATCCACGGAATCCCTTGCGAGATGGAAGTTGACTCAGGGTCCTCCGTCTCTCTCATTTCTTGGCAAACTTACAAGGACATTTGTAGCCGCAGCCGGCAACAACCTGCCTTACGTCCCACTAAACTCCGCCTAGCGGATTTTCAAAAAACGCCCATTAAGCTCAGGGGAAAAGCCTCAGTCCCAACGGAGTTTAGACAATTTAAGGGACCCCTTACTATACTAGTCACCCAAGAAAACAGGACCAGCCTGCTAGGATTGGACTGGTTTGAGGCACTAGGGATAGCACTGACAGGCGTCAACGCCACTCAACTGTCAAACTTAGACTCCGTCTGCCTTCAATTCGCGGACGTTTTTGACAGCTCGCTTGGAAAATATACAGGACCCCCGGTGTCACTAAAACTGAACCCTAATGTAATGCCCATAAGAATCAAGGCTAGGAGAGTCCCCGTCGCTTTGAGAGAAAAAATAGAAAACGAACTAGATAGGCTAGTTACTTTGGGAGTTTTAGAACCAGTCGAAGTGGCCGAATGGGAAACACCCATAGTGACCCCAATCAAGCCCAATGGCCAAATCAGACTATGCGCTGATTATAAAGCGACCCTGAACCGCGCATTAAACGCCCATGCTTACCCAGTTCCGGCTGTCAAAGACATCCTCGCGGCCATTAAGTCAGGCGCCATTTTCGCTAAATTAGACTTGGCGCAGGCGTACTTACAGCTGCCTGTCACCCCTGACACTGCCCTAGCACAGACAATTGTCACGCACAAGGGAGCATTCAAAATTAACCGCCTGCAATTCGGCATCTCTGCAGCCCCAGGGATCTTTCAAGAAATCATGAAAAAAACACTAAAAGGAATTCCTGGGGTCTGCCCATATTTTGATGACATTCTAATTGCAGGGGAATCTGAAAAAGACTTAGCAAACAAGCTGACAAATGTACTCCTTAGGTTCAGAACAGCAGGGCTCAAATTAAGGCGAGACAAATGCTCCATAGGGGTACCCTCAGCTGAATTCCTAGGGTTCAAAATTGATGCAAAAGGGATTCACCCCACGGAGTCTAAGATAAAAGCCATCAAAACAGCACCTATCCCAAAGAATAAGCAGGAACTGCAAGCCTTTCTGGGGTTAGTTAATTTCTACCATACCTTCCTGCCACACAAAGCCTCAATTGCAGAACCCCTCCATAGGCTCTTAGACAAAGGCAAACCCTGGTCTTGGTCCCCACAGCACGACGAAAGTTTCAAACTTCTAAAAAACTTATTGACCAGCAACGTGGCTACCCCTATGTTTGGCATGTGATGCCTCTCCCTACGGCATAGGAGCGGTCCTAAGCCACTTAACCAGGGAGGGAACCCAAACCCCTATAGCGTTCTACTCCAGAACGCTGTCAAAACCCGAGTGCAACTACACTCAAATCGATAAAGAGGCTTTAGCCATAGTGGCCAGCGTAAAAAAGTTTCACGACTACCTCTATGGTCGCCAATTTACTATTTTTACGGATCATAAGCCCCTGTTAGGGATTTTCACAGTAAATAAACAAACGCCCCAGATATTATCTCCCCGCATCCTCAGATGGTCCACTTTCTTGTCAGCCTATTCTTTCACATTAGAATACAAACCAGGGAAAAGCATGGGTCACGCAGATGGGCTTAGCAGACTGCCCCTACCAGTGATTGACCCAGACCCCGCACCAGCTGGAAAAATCCTAGCTATATCCGAACTGCCAGAATGCCCTTTATCAGTAAAAGATATTTCAGCAGCCACAGCAGCGGACAAAATCCTGGGCAGAGTTTTAGGCTTCGTCACTTCAGGGTGGCAGACGACACCCCCAGACCCAGAATTCCAACCTTACTTTCTAAAACAAAAAGAATTATCCTCCCACCAGGGATGCTTATTATGGGGCAACAGGGTAATAATACCTGAAAAACACAGATTAAAAGTCCTGGAAAGCCTCCACGAAGGTCACCCGGGAACTGTCAAAATGAAAGCTTTGGCCAGAAGCTACGTCTGGTGGCCCGGCCTCAACAAGCAAATAGAAACACATGTGGCTGGGTGTTATCCCTGCCAACTTGTCAGAGCAGCTCAGCCCCAAGCTCCCATACACAGATGGGAAACAACCAAAACGCCCTGGTCACGCGTCCATTTAGACTTTGCAGGTCCCTTCCAGGGACAAATGTTCCTAATAGTCGTAGATAGTTATTCTAAGTGGTTAGAGGTGGCCCCAGTCACAAGCACAACCTCTGCAGCCACAATACAAGTTTTAAGGGGGTTATTTGCCACACACGGGCTTCCGGATGTATTAGTCTCCGATAACGGCCCCCAATTTACTTCCCACGAATTCCAGAGTTTCACAACGGCGAACTCTATTAGGCACACCACCACGGCTCTGTTTCACCCCTCGACGAACGGCTTGGCTGAGGTGATGGTGAAATCAACCAAAGAGGCACTGCGGAAAATCGTCACCGGCAACTGGCACCGCAGACTTGCCCAATTCCTATTAGCGCAACACACCACCCCCTGCACGACTACCGGGAAGTCTCCGGCAGAACTCCGCTGGGGCAAAAGACTGACTACCAGATTGGACCGTTTACATCCAGATAGAACCCCGTCAGACCCAGAGCTTCCCCTACGGTACAGGACTCTCAGCACCGGGCAAGCCGTCTGGGCTAGGAACTACGGAGGCGGCAATAAGTGGACACAGGGGGTCATCATAGAACAGACAGGTCCCCTATCATACATCGTCGACACCGGAAACAACACCCACCTCCGTAGACACATTGACCAGTTACGGCAACGCAGCCCACAAAATATAGGGGAAGGGGGAACTACGAAAGGTGATCAGAACCCCCTCCGCAAACACTATCACACCAAAACCCCCCCGAACAAATGGCACCACAGCAAAACCCCGCACAGAACGACTTCCTCCCACAAAGGAACTCTGAAACGACGGAGCCAAACCCCCTGGCCCCCGAGCCAGATTCCAATACACCTGGGGAAAGGGAACGACCAGTAGAGACGCCCCCCCGTCGCTCCGAAAGAATAAAAAGACCCCCCGCCTATTTGGAAGACTTCGAATGGGGAAACCCAAAAAAGAAACAGTTGGGGAAACGTCAACTCAATCAGAGGGAGGGGTAAGGGGTGTTATGTATTTACATGTTAATATAACGTTAAACATTCTTAATGTATAAGAACCAACAGGGCTGAGGTAAAGCCGCGGCAGCTTTTGACAGCTGTCAAAAGCTGCCGGACAAAACTACGCAGGCGCCAACCGACTGACAGCTCTCGGCTGTCAGAATCACCCGGCAACAGAGCACGCGCCACCAGATGACAGCTCCGAGCTGTCAAAACCAGCCGACTCCGATTGGTGGAAGCGAAGGAGCGGGAAACCGGCACAGCCCTGATTGGCCAGACGTTAGTGACAGCTGCTAGTATAAATAAGAGCAATGTTCTTCTGTTGTTTGCCTGGTTCCTAATAAAGTTAAGTTTGCTTAACTTCGCTGTCCTGCCTGCTCCTTCAAAGCAATTTGCTTCCCAAATAAATATATTTTAACATATATTCACCAGCTTAATAATAGTTGATAATGTTTACATATATTAACTGTGAAGCATTAGTCCCTGTTCTGATAATTCTTGGATTTCTAACCAAAGGTTTCCTGGAAACATGTAAATGACAAGTGATTTATTGGTAGATTATTTTACAGATGGAAAATTCCACTGATTCACTTTAACTGAGACAGGGCAACAAACAAAATACATTTCCAAATCACAATCTGATTTGTAATGTGCCATGGGTTTGCATGTTACTGGTATAATCTTCTTCTGGCATGTCTTCTTTTACGCTTCCTGTTTAGCAGCATTCCACTGATGCAATAAAATTCCATTTAAAATGCTGTATCTTGGCCTGCCGAATAAATTCAAGTCTGTAAACTATAATTTAGAGGCAAAAGGCTAACTGGGGAGAGCTGATGTAAGTGTAAAAGAAAGTTACAGGCAATGATAAAGGCAAATCTCACACAAATAAACATTATTTAGTATTAAAAATAATTATTTAAGCATTATTTAGCTTTAAAATGATTAGTAAAAATAATTTACTAATTATTTTTAAGCTTTAATTCAAAGCATAGTTTAAAACACTGTGAGAGTTAAGTAAAAATGAACACAAGGGTTTAATTACAACTCTAAAGATAGAAGAAATGTTAATACTTTTTAAAATTATGTATGCTGTTCAAAGGCCCTGTTTACTTTTATATGTAGAATTTGTATTTCTAAATATGAGAAAGCCAGACTGGAAAACAGATAATGCTATTCTGTAATAATACTAGTGTCATGGTTCTGACATGTTTTGGGAAATTTCAAAATATATTGCTTAAAATGGAATATCATCTTTAGCACCTGCTTTCCTGATACCATAATCATATGTTTAAAGTAACATGTCAAAGTGAGGTTCTAGTAGTAAATGAAGTCTAATCAATATACTGTATAAATCTAAAATTCAATTAGAGAGTAACTGTAGTTTCTCTAGACAGGAACTGAGCATATGATCTAGTGATTGAGAACTTTTAAAATTCTGTTTTGAGCCAAAATTACTACTTGAAATATTTGAACTTAAAAATTGGGTACTTTGTTCTTTCAGGCACCATTTCATCATTATTTGTCTTGGGGAAAGAATATATTCCAATGCTTGAATACTGTTTACTAAGCTATCCCTTTACTGCAATATTAGTTATGTAGGGAAAAGTAACTAACAAAACAAAATCAAGTAATAAAAGATCAAATTGCCTTGCATTAACTTGTGGTTCATCATTTAGAGTTTGATAAACTTCTTCTCTCCAAATTTAAATTAAAAACTAAAAGTAAGAGGCAATATCTTTCCATTTATGCTATAATCAAGCCTACTTCTTCTTAATGCAAATGTTAAATAAGAACCACAAAAACTGGAGCATTACATGGCTGTAGAACACACTGCAAGGTCTAAGTGATACAATATGTCCTCGCCAGGAGTGACAGATTTGTGGATTACACTTTCCATTGTGACGAGATAAAAGCCACAAGTTCCTTCTATAGCCGTGGTGGCGAACCTATGGCACAGGTGCCACAGGTGGCACACAGAGCCCTCTCTGTGGGCATGCGCACCGTCGCCCCAGTCCTAGGCCTTCAGCTGGGTTTTATAAAACCTTTTCGCTTTAGGCCTCCACTGCCTGTGCAAAAAAAAAGGTTCAATCAATCAATTTCAACTTCTCGCGGGAAGAAAAAATCTTGCAAAGTTGGAATTGACTGAACTTTTTAGTCCCACCCAGTCTGCCATTACCACCACAGCCACGCCCACCCAATGGGCCACACCCACCCATCACCTGACGATACATAAGTGGGTTTTGGGTTGCAGTTTGGGCACTCAGTCTCTAAACAGTTTGCCATCACTGTTCTATAGAAAGACTAAGATCTCGGGCAGTGTTTTTCAAACTTGAAAACTTTAAGAGGTGTGGACTTCAGCTCCCAGAATTCACCAGGTAGCAAAAAGTTTGTTAGAGAAGTCTATATTATCTTTAATGCTTTTTATCTCATTTCTACGTCAATCAGCCACAAAGAGAAGGCAGTATAAGAAATCCTATTTCATAATGAGAGAAATCAAACTGAGATTGCTTTTCAGCCAAGCTAAAAAAATCAGAACTGATGATATCTGTATGCACCATGTTTCTGTATAAACTACAGTCACATCAAAGCAGTCACCTCAGTTAATAAATTCTACGAACCTAATCAGAAACAAACCCATCTTTGCTTTATTTTAAACAAAGCTGTATTTTTCTTTAAAGCTACATTCTGGAAACAACTTCTAAATCAACTTCCCTAGATGAGTTTGATTACATTTCCCATCTAATATCTGAAAGGGAACTACTTTAGAGAATACTTGGCCAACAGAAAATGCAAAACTCATTAAAAAATCAATAAATTCTTCTCATCAGAAAACATTATGTCAGAGATTTATATTTAAAAGGAAAATGATTAAAACAACTGCTTAAGACGCAGTCGGCCCAGGTTCGAATCTCAGAAGGGTATGGCTGACTGATGAGAATAAATAAGTTTGAAATGATCATATCGGTCTCCCTTTATTCTTTGTTAGCAAGGCCCCCCCAAAATTTTTTTACATATATCTATATCTATATATCTATATATCTATATATCTATATATCTATATATCTATATATCTATATATCTATATATCTATATATCTATATATCTATATATCTATATATCTATATCTATCTATATCTATATCTATATTTATATTTATAGTTTAACAAAGAGAAGAGTGAGGGGTGACATGATAGCAGTGTTCCAATATCTCAGGGGCTGCCACAAAGTAGAGGGAGTCAAGCTATTCTCCAAAGCACCTGAAAGCAGGACAAGAAGCAACGGATGGAAACTAGTCAAGGAGAGAAGCAACCTAGAACTAAGGAGAAACTTCCTGACAGTTAGAACAATTAACCAGTGGAACAACCTGCCTCCAGAGGTGGTGAATGCTCCAACACTGGAGGTTTTTAAGAAGAGACTGGACAGCCATTTGCCTGAAATGTTATAGGGTTTCCTGCCTGAGCAGGGGGTTGGACTAGATGACCTCCAAGGTCCCTTCCAACTTTATATTATTATTATTATTATTATTATTATTATTATTATTATTATTATTATTATTATTATTATTATTATATCTATATCTATGTCTATGTATATATATATGTATATGTATGTATGTGTGTGTATATATATGTGTGTGTGTATATATATATGTGTGTGTAGGTCACTGTTTTGTAAAGCATACAATGTATAAATCAACCCCTGCCATGAAGAAAAACAGCTACCATTCCTATTACTACTTGAAAGTATTAATCCCCATTCTCAAGTTTTATTTAAGGAGCCAGATAACTGATTTTTCAATCAGAGGAACTAAGGGGAAAAAAATCTATACAAATCTGATATTGGAACTAGAAAATAAAAGATATATTTGCGAAACATATTCAACTGAATATAAGCCTAAGATACATTTAAATCATCAAAGATAAATCATGTCCATTAGTCAGAGCTTAGTATTTGGTATACTATCTTTTTAAAATACATCAAAATAATATTCTACAAGAATTAGGTGGCATCACTGTTTTGAATCTAAATTTAGGGGTATGGATTCAGAGACATAAATATTTTCTTTATCCAGAAGCGCAGTCATAGCACTGCTATCCTGTGTAGGTTCACAAGTCATTTGCCGATTAAATGGAACCTACACCATAATTAAGTTGGTTGGAACTACATAACAAATCCATTAATGAGATATTACATTAATGTTTACTAAAGTCCTATATATTTCAGTGGAATTAAAGCATATTGGGATCTAAACTTAAATATTTAGGACTGCCTAAATAATGCTTTAGAAAATATCAATACATTCACTCATCATATTACTGAGATACATTAAGTAATAAGTATATATTATTAGTTATAGCATATTAATTGTTTAATATCCCCCATCTGCAATTTTGGCAACTACTACATCTTTAAGTAAATTCACCTGCCATCCTTTTACCATGTTTTCCCGAAAATAAGACCTGGTCTTATATTTTTTTTGCCTCCAAAAGTGGCAGGTCTTATTTTCGGGGGAAGTCTTATTTTTCCCTGCCACCTCCCTCATCTTGCGGCATCCCTGTCCAGCCCACGTGGCCACTGGGCCACTTCTGTGGCCACTTGTGGAAGGACCCATGGCCTGCTGTGCTGCCGCCACAAGGCGAGGCAGGTGGGGGAGTGGGTGGAACTGCCCAAGTGCTCCATAGGAGTTCAAACACTTTTTGCCCAGAGGGAGACTGGAAGCTTTGTCTGCTCGCAAATGGGGCGCTTAGAAACCAAGCGATTTGCTCAGTCTTCAAGCACCCCATTTACAAGCAGATGAAGATTCCAGTCTCTGTCATTTCTCCATCTGGGCAAAAAGTGTTTCTGCACCTATGGGGTGCTTGGAAACATAGGCGCCCAATCACTTTTCACCCAGAGGGTGACTGGAAGCTTCGTCTGCTTGCAATGGGGCACTTGGAAACGTAGCGATTTGCTCCGTTTCCAAGCACCCTGTTTGTAAGAAGATGACGTTTCCAGTCTCCCTCTGGGCAAAGGTTTGCAGAGCGTCCGTATCACCTGCCTCCCTGCCCCACTTCTGCCTCCATGTTCAGATTTACCTGCACCACACCAAAGGGCCAGCAGGCTGAGGCTGCTGCTGGACACCATTGGCCCCTGAACGATCGCCGCTGCTTGTGCTGGCCACGCCCAACTCCCCGAGCTTATTTTTGGGGTAGATCTTATATTAGGCCCACCCCAAAAAATCAGACTTATTTTCGGAGTGGGTCTTATTTTTGGGGAAACACAGTACTATGAATTATATCATGGATACCTGGATTTTATTCTTCCCATAATTAAAGCTCAAGATTACCTTACAAAATCAGCAATTTCCCTTCATTGTTTCAAATGTACTCTGATGCACTAACACTGATAGCTAAATTCAAAAACTGCAGCACTGATTTTGAATTACAGAATTTCTCAGTGCTAACTGCTTTATACTATTAAATTTTTTCAAATCACAATTGAAATAAATTATATTACAGCAAGATGGTCTGTGAATGCTACCGGGACACCTGCTTCTAACATTCCAAACCAATACGGATAATTTCAGAGGTAAGAGGAATGTAATTCAACAAGGAAATATGTCTTTACTGTAGAGGAATAGTGAAGAAATGGTTGGGCATATAAATTTAGATCTATTAGAACGATAGCACCTGGTGCCTTCTAAAATGATGAAATCAGCATCAAGATATCATGTAAGCCCTGATCCTTTAACACACGTGTGTGACATCATGATGCACATACAAAAATATGTGTAATGTGGGTGCAATGTTAGCTTTTGCATTTACCACCTAGGTACCTTTTGATAAGAGATCTGAAGTAATTCAGTACGTGGAATGATGCAGAAGATTCAACAATTCTGTTATTATGCAGATGACATTATGAAATAGCTAATCTGTGATCTTATCTGAAGATAATTTGAGTTCAGACTGTGCATAATGAAAGTCAAAATATTGCTGTCATCTGAACAGCAATGAAAATGTTTTGTCTTTTCGCTAACTAAAGCTTTTGAATTGGTATTACTAAAAATATTAAATATTTCTCAACCTATGAATATGTGTCCTACCTGAGTTTTTCATGGGGCACAGGGCACACTGCATGCCCCATGCATCGCCGTATAAACAACAGCATTCAGTATAAGTAGTCTGCTTCCCAACAAGAGGTTGACTGCAAACAAAATCTTCATTCAGATGTTGCCAGCAAAGATCCTGATAGACATCACTTTCTTCAGTTTGCTCTGAAACAAAACCCCAAAAGTATTTGTTTATTATGACATCCCTATCTGTAAAATAAAAATGCAATTCAAGATGTGTGGAATTACACTGCAAAGATGTTTATTTTCTGCCAAATCAAATGAGATAAATTTTTGAGTACAAATATTTTTTTAAATTAACAAATAAGGCAGTTGGAATTATTATATCCATTTTATTGAATCAATACTCAGGTCTCTCTAGAACAATCTCTGATATTGGACAATTCTTCTGTTGTTATTATTATCAAAAATTGATTAGTGTGGGGGAAAAACAATCACTTTTTTACATTACTCAATAGCATGGAGAGAATTTGCAATTTTAGGATTCTTATACTGTTTTCGGATTTTATTAAAAATCTCAAGATTTTCACAATTCTCAAACTACCCAGCTGATGATACCTAGTCTAGTAACAAAATGTCTGTGGAAAACAGCCAAACTCAAGAGAGCATCAAACCCCTGAGTTATTTATATCTTCTGTGGTATGTGTTTACTTTCATGTGTGGAATGTAAATTTGAATGTCTTATTCTGGACATGTCAGGGTTCAGCCAAATTGGAGTCTGGAACATTTTGGTTGTTCTGGTGTTTCTCAACTCAGCAAGTTTAAGATGTGTGGACTTCAACTCCTGGAATTCTCCAGCCAGCATTCTAGGAACTGAAGTCCACATAACTTAAATTTGCTGAGTTTGAGAAACACCAATCTAAATAAATTCTGGAGAGGTCTGGTGGAATAAATAGGATGTGATGTCTTCTTCTGTATAGCTTGGGTGTCAGACAACACCCTAATTTTCTTAGCACATTCTTTTGCCCAAAAGGCCTGTTCCTCACTGCTTCCCTAAATCTTTCCAGTGTTTTATTTTCTTTATCATTCCTTACTCACCACCACCCTTAAATGTTGGGAGGCACAACCCAAGCAGCCCACTTGCTCATGTTCCCAGAACATTTCTTTCCTTTACCTCTATTTAGCCACTACTGTGCATCGCTGCTGCTGTGTTTGGTGTTTCCCCTCTATACCCCACTCGAGAACACCTATGCCTGAAACTCACATATTCTGTATCTGGGCCTGGCTGTAACGCATGTTTTGGGGTAGTACCTGTATAGAACACACATTTTTGTTGGGCACGAACCATGTGAACTTGGCCATTCTGTATATAGAATGTTTTCTGTTGCAATGAATGTTTTGCACATCCACAGTAATTATCTTTGCAGAAAATTAGTTTTCCTATGTTTTGCAGATCTCTGCAACCCCAGGCTCTACTAAATAAAATGAGATAGGACTTAGCAATTATAAATTAAAACCACATTTAATACTATAATAATAATGATAATTCTATAATATTCTTTTTGATTCATATATTTTGGGCTTCAACTTGAACACAGCAATACATAAAATAATGCACACCACTAGATTCTGCTGGTCTGATGCACTGCTTTCCTGTAGAATCCAGAACCATTGGGTGTGTGCAGAAACAACTGTAGGAGCCTTCAGTATTGATGCACTGGCCATCAATACAGCTGCTGATGTCCTGACATTCATCTGTATCTGTTCAAATGCAAATGAAAAGTATTTCAAAGGAAATCTTTTCCTGGAAAATAGCTTGAACAGAACATCTGCAGTGATGTTCTGCACCAGCTTCTGGTCTGTATTTTTCATTAGCAAATATTTAAAATCAGGATAATCATACTGAACATATTTGCAAAGAGGAGAACTGTAAAACAGACGTTTCTTCCTGAAACACCCAAATAAAATGTTGTTCTTGTGGATTTATTTCCTTTTACAGTCCTGATTTATCAGTACAGCAAGTATATTTTCAATAAATTATATGTATGTTCCCTCGCTAGAATAACAAGACTATTAGTACTACTGGATAAAATTAACCTGATCTTCATGAATATTCAGACAAAAACTGACTCTTATCCAGACAGTTCATTTTATAGAAAAGAAACTACAATACCAGTTCAAGAAATTAAATGGTTTTATATCAGAAAGTTATTTGGGCCCAAGATAATTAAACCTTTCACTGTGATTTCCTTTCATTCTGTTATTCTATACAGAATGGCTTTTCTCTTTAGATTGCAAAAGACAAGACCATGACTAGGAATAATTTTCAGTTAAATGGCAAAAAGTGAATAAGTAGGCAATTCAGTTGATTAATGGGAATACATTTATGATAATCACAAATGTGAATTGCTATTCCATACTTAGGGAGGTAGTAGTATGCAAAAAATACTCATCTTCTCAAATGAATTTTTTATAAGCAGAATGTAACTCTCACTAAAAAAGAATCCAAGAGTATATTTGTGCATTATGCATAAAAAATAGGACTCTAGCTGCACAGAAGTCAAATTGGGTAGAAATGTAAAACCTGTAACTATAAAACCTGTTTCCTCCCAATTATCTTATTAATTCTGCCAGCTTCAGCTTTCTGGTATTGTTGACAAACTGTATCTTATAAAAACATATTCTGCTAGATCACATCAAAATCTCACTCAGCCTAGCAATTTTTACAGTAACCTTCTAGAACAGACGTGTCAAACTCGCAATGTCACGTGACGTCGCACAACGTATCAGGACAGTTTTGCCATTGCTGGCAATGGGGTGGGCGCAGCTTCCGTGTGATGCATCCGGCCATAGGCCGGCAGTTTGACACCTCTGTTCTAGAAGATTCCTGGGAAGACTACAAACTTAAATTAGAATGCTATGCTGTTTCGCATTTTATTTCCCAGCTGCTGTAACAGTAATATAAAATGCATCTATCTTTTATTATGCAAATCAGAAATTATTCTCCAAGTTAATTATATACTGTGTAATAAGGTCTCAGTAAAACCTTTACCACAACAAGATGAAATTGAATATGATTGGGACTATTGTATATACCCTACCACAGAAATAATCATGTATTTTATTTCTTTGTAATGTTGTCTCCATGTTTTTCTTCCTCTGATTGTCTTAAGAGACCAAAGAATCTAGCAAAATTTCTGCGGCCACAACATTCTTTCTGGCAATTGCAATCAAGCAAATTGATGCTAGCTATTGTTCTATATTTCTCCAAATAAAAATTAGTCGCAGAATTTCGAAGGAATATTTGAGGAATACAGGTAGTCCTTGACTTATGACATACTTGAGCCCAAAATTTATGTTGCTAAGTGAGAAATTTGTTAAGTGAGCTTTGACCCATTGTACGACCTTCTTTGCCACATTTGTTAAGTGAATCACTGCAGATGTTAAATTAGTAACACCGTTGTTATGTGAATCTGGCTTTCCCCATTGACTTTGTTTGTCAGAAGGTCACAAAAGGTGATCACATGATCCTGGAACACTGCAACAGTCCTAAATATGAGCCATCCGAATTTTGACCACATGACTGTGGGGGAAACTGCAACAATTATACATGTGAAAAATGGTCATAAGTCACTTTTTTCAGTGCTGTTGGTCAAATGGTCACTAAATGAACTGTTGTAAGTCAAGGACTACCTGTACAAGTAATCAGGTTCCATGTATCAACTACTTATATAAGCGGTCAAGAATTAGATCTTGATCTTGCTGTCTTTCCCCAGTGAGAGGAATAGGATGCTAGCCTGAATACTTACCAAAGCACTGAAGTTTTATAGGATCATAATATGTGCCCTGTTTGCAGTAACATTCATAACCTGGCTGTGTGTTTAAACAGAAGCCATTTTTACATATTTCTTGGCCAAAGAGCTGGCATTCATCAGCATCTGAAAAGGAAGCATCGACATTCTAAAACATTATTTGTTTTACTGTTTGTTGAACAGTACCCAGTATGATGGACCCCAAAAAAGTATATATTTCTATAAAGTTATTCTAGAAGAGTTGCATTTTCTTCAGATCAATTTATTTATTTATTTTATTTTAAAAAAAATTCTATACCTCCCATTTCACCAAAGTGGCTCTGGGCAATTTACAACAACATAATAAAACAATATAAACACATGAGTAAAAGCATAAATGAAAAGCAGAGTTCAGAACAAGTTAAAACTTACAAGTAAAAAGTAATGAACTGAGAACCATTTTTGTTTATTTCTTTTTTTTAAAAAAATGTTATTTTCCACAAAGAATCAATTGCAGAACTTTGTCATGGGAAGTTGCATGATTAAAATGTTAAACAATCAAGAGCTCGTCGTTTTAGACCAACAGCCTCATCTGGAATGTTGGTAACTTATTCTTGTTGTTTATTTAGTATAGAAATAATATGTGCCAAACAATTTATTCAATTGAGCATGTTCTGCTTTTACATTGGCAATTCCATTACATGTAGCAATCCTATTATGTGCGTATTGCCTTAAGTATAAGTTTTGCAAAAGCCAGCTAATGTTAACGTTTGAAGGACAGTTCGATCAAGTGTAATTTATGTCATACTTAAAATTTAGAAAAGTCTCAATGTTTACCCTATTTGTTGAATTATTTCTGAAATATCAATTTGCTATTTACACAAGGCAAAATAAAATTGGGTCCAATTACTCAGATATAAGATGTTTTGAACAGGATGATATCCATTCATATTATGGTAACAGTACCATACTAAGAAAACAATGCTTTCTATATGCTGAATACTCTAAAGATAAAATACTAGCATACTTCTCCAGAAAGAAATAATTGGCTATTCTAATATTTTTAAAGCATTTTTCCAGAAATTTATTTATTTATTTATTTATTTATTGCATTTATATACTGCCCTTTCCCTGAGGACTCAGGGCGGTTTACAGGGAGTTAAAAAACCATTATACAAAAGTTAAAACCCAATTTAAAAATATTAGATCAACCCTGTACTATTAAAAAAAACCCGATTAAAATGAATATCTCCTCAGCCTGGGCCCGAGAGCTCAAAGAGCCAGGTCTTCAGGCCCCGGCGGAATGATCGGAGGTCGGGAGCAGTCCTCAGCTCCACCGGCAGCTGGTTCCAGAGGGCAGGCGCCCCCACTGAGAAGGCCCTATCCCTGGGTATCACCCGCCGGCAATCTCTTACCGGCGGAACCCTGAGCAGACCCTCCCTGTGGGAGCGCACTGGGCGAAGGGCGTTTGATGCCGGCAGCAGGTGTTCCCTCAAATACCCCGGACCCAGGCCATGTAGGGCTTTATAGGTGATAACCAGCACCTTGAATTTCACCCGGAGGGCAAACGGAAGCCAATGCAGCTCGCGGAGTAGAGGTGTTACATGGGAGTATCGGGAGACCCCCATTACAACTCGCGTGGCCGCATTCTGCACCAGTTGAAGCCTCCGAGTGGTCTTCAAGGGCAGCCCCATGTAGAGAGCGTTACAGTAGTCCAAATTGAGCAGTACAGTAAAAAAGAAATTCTGGATGAAAACTAGACACCCACATAATAAAGCAAAGTTTTTAAAAGATCAGATATCTGAAGAATGGCATGTCTAGAATTGCTGAAAGAGAATTATATGTTTGTAAAGGGAAATGAGCAGATCTAAGTAAAAAAACCCAGTTATGTTCCTATAAACAAAGAAATTCAAGGGAAAACAAAAGCAAAACCAACCATGATATTTCTTAGTTGATCTGGTTAAATAGTCCAACGGATACAACTTTACATTTTGAAACACTGTCTCACATACATCATAGAAATTTTAAAATATTTTCAGCAGAACCAAACCAACACATCATTTATCATCTACCTGCATTGACACTTTGGGGGAATTAAAGAATTAGTGAGTTTTTAAAAAAGGACAAATTAATTCAAATAAGCAGCAGTTGAAGGAAAACAATAATTATGAACAAATATTAAAACCATGGCATTAATTTGAGGTTATATTCAAGTCAATATCAAGGCTGACCTTTGTAACCATGTGCAACATCTCCATAATGTGGTTCTTCAGATGGTATGAACCCTTTCCCTTCAGGACACAGTTCAATAAATTCAGCTAGCCGGAAGATAAAATCAAGAATCCATTTAGAACTATATTTGTGCATTACATTCTGAAATCAATAGCAACATTTCTATAACAGGTATGTGTTAATGTATTTGTAAATACCACATTTCAGATTTTAGATCTCTAATGGTACATATATATGGATACTTGAAATAATGAGAACTCAGCTTTTTTCCTTTTAGTATCCATGGTTGTAAGATTTAAGTGCATGGTTTGCTATTGATGCACACAACTTAAGATTCTATGACCATGATAGATTTTCAAGATGAATATTTTGATTTTATTTTTATATTATATTGTATACTACATGTGTAACTTTATTTTGGCTTGTAATCTGAACTGTAATCAATCTAAGTTTAAATTTGGTTGCAGGGCTCAGCTTCTTCTCTTTAGCAGTTTTCTGCTACCCAAACTAATTTACAACTATTTATTGATTGATTTATATAGCTGCCCTTCTCACTTACATGTGACTCTGGGCAGAGTAGAGAATTAAAACAAAAACTAAACAGTCAGTATAATGTATCCATTAAAATGAATTAGAAACAATTGAAAATCGTAATAACAAAAGGACAGGGAAGAATGCAACCAAACCTATGCTAGCCATTTAAGGAGCTCCAGACTTCCATGGGATTCCCAGGCCCAATGGCAAAATCAAATTTTGAGGGCCTTCCGGAAGGCCAACATAGTTGGGGCCAATTTCATCTTGGGGGAAATGATAGTACAAAGGGCTGGTGCCATGGCAGAAAAGGCTCTTCCCGTCAAATAAAGCTCCTTGGCTGATGGACTGAAGGGATCTGATGAGACAGGTGGATCTAATTAGGGTGAGGTGGACCCTTAAATAAGGTATCCAATGCCATGTAGGCTTCCACCTGGACCTGGAAGCAAATTGGTAACCAATGTGTCATTGTTGGGGCACACATAACTGAAGCATAACAGATATTCTTTTTTAATAAAAGTTTTATTATTTCTTTAAAAAATACAGTCTTTAGTGCTTAGTAAACAACATGTTGTCTGGGTTCAAATATTTAACATTAACTTTTTCAATATAAATCTGTTCAATACTACACAATCCAGTATTTTTTCCCTGATTCTCCTTTCCTCTCCATATTTTTTCCATTTTTCCTTCATTACACCATTACAATTTTTGGTACTGTTAATGTATATGAAGTTAGATATAAGCATCTTCATCATATTTTACTAATATCATACAAATAACAATAATATCAATTCATAAGTCAATAATATCAATTCATTAATCAATATCTTGTTTTTTGTACTCTTGTTCAAGTTTGATTTCCCATCAGTATTTGAAATACCTTTATCAATTATGATTTCCTCAGTATTAATTACATTTATGTAGCTGAAAGTTTTATTCAAATCAATCCTCCTCTTATCTTCATATTTCCCATATCAATAAAAAGAAAAAAATGCTATCTTAATTCTAAATCATATCATTCATTGTAAAAGTAATTATATCTAAAAGGCTTCCATTCTTTTAATCTTATTCAAAAAGGTATTTAAACATATAATGCCCCTTCTAGAAGGTCAAGTCTTCTGTTTTTTAAATCCGACTCTCGCTTTCTTTCTTTGCCAAGTCACTTTCCAGGCCAGGGCAATTAGATCAACCAGGAATTTTCTATTTTTGTGAAAATTGTTTGGCATGAGGAAAACAATTTGGGTAGGGTATTTTTGGGGGAGAATTCCACCCATTTATATTCCTTAAACAACTTCCAGTTCCTTTCTCTCCTTTCTCTTTTCATTTCCTGTCTCTCAAGTTGTGACATTTCCCTTAACAACTCTATATTACCTTTTTAAAAATCTTTTTCTTTGCAATCAGATATATTTTGCAGACCTAAGGGGTAAAAGGTCTTTTGCATTTTCATTGTTATAGCTAAGTCTTGCAGTTCTTTTATCTCTTCCATCTCTAAATCCATTTCCTCTGTTTCGTCTTCTGATTTCTGGATTATTTGTTCATACTTTGTGGTCGTTAGCTGGAAGCTTTCTAGTTGTAGATTTAATTTGGAGATTTGCTCATTTATCTTGTCTAAATTGTTTTTAGTCTCATTATGATTTCTTTTTATATCCTCTGCATTTTCAAAGAGAAAATCTTAACAGTTATCTCAGTTCTCAAATTTATCAAAACTGTAGCTTTATGTTACTTCCACTTCAATATTGTATGTTTCTGTCCCCCATAAAATTAAAATGCCACTTCCGTTTACATTTGGAGGTTTTTTGCTTCTTGGGAGCCTTTCCCAGGAAATTCAGTTGCAAAATAGCAAAGAAAGGATCAATATTCTCACCCAGTTCCAGACATGCTGTTTACTATGTATTAAGTAGTGCTTTTTTCCTCTTCGGTTGTCACCAGTTAATGGCCGGCCACAGAAATGTAGCCAGTGTTTCTTCTGTCGGTTTGGAGGGCTTTCCTTGGATTGAACGGAAAGACTGCCATCTCTCCATGATCAACAAGGCACCCGTCCTCTTCATCGCCTCTTCAGGGTGATTTTAGGCCCTTTTCAGGGCCTACAGCAGGGCAAAATTGGGCGCAGAAGGCAGAACCCTGCCTTCCAAGTCCCATTGCGCTGCAACGCAAACCAGAAGTCGCAACATAGCAGATATTCTTTAAAGGCAGCCCATGTTAGAGGAGTCCATTTGGGGAGCAGCTACAGCATGAGTGACTGAGAGTAGGGTCTCCTGATCCAGTAAAATGTGCAACTGGCACACAACACAAACTGCACAATTCAAAGGAAATGCAAAAACTGAAATGATATTTCTTTTAGAAAGGAAGGATGAGTTGAACAATGCCAATTTTTCAGTATGTGATGGACTTCAGTTGGTAAGGGTGTGTGTGTGTGGGGGGGAAGTGATAAAAAAATAAACCTGAAACATCTTTTTTGGCCCTTGTAAAGCGTTTCCCAACCAAATATTCACATGAATACAAGTTACTCTGTAAAGCAAATTTGTCGCAACAATTCTATGGGTTTGGAGTTGAAAATCTGACAACGTTTTTAATATACTTTTGAAGGATTACTTGCAGAGCAATCACATTCATTTCCTTGCCTCACCCCTGACAAATTACATACTGGAATAAATCAGAAACCTTTAACTTATTACTTCTAGCAAAACACTATTAGATTTTTTTTAAAGGAAATGCAGTAATCTTTCAATAAAATAATAAACAACTCAGAGTTATGAAAAGAACTAACAACTTGCAAACTGTTACTGGCACTTGTGTTCTGGGGCAGAGGTTTTGTATATTTAACTAATATTAGGCAAACAGAATTACTATCTTACACTATAGGTGGCACAAGGAAAACTTGAATCATGTAGTCTTTACAGTCACATGAGAGAGAGAGAAATTCTACAAAACTTCTAGCACTATTTAAAATATATATAAAAATATTTCTGAGATTTAGGTTACCCTTTAGCACAAAAATGCAATAGAAAACATTACTTTCTTGATTCCAATTTAGATATCTTTCATGCAAGTAAAACTTTCATTTTATAGAAGAGCTCAAATATTCCAGTTTGCTATTCACATCTCTTTTACCCTATTAATATTATCCTTAACGATCCACGTTGTTTAGGAAAGTATGACTGCTAAGAACAAGAACTTCTTAGTTATGTAACCCCTGAGCCTCCTTGTAATGTTATGCACAATAATTGCCACTGAATGGAAAAGGATAACTCACCACTTCCAAGCACAGGACATGGGAATATTTCACAATTGTCACCCCAGCCAGCGCCCAAAGTACAACAGCATTCTTGCTTTGTAACATTGGATGTTAATACATTATCACAAAAATTTGCGTCATTTAGATTGTAGTAACATTCTTTCTTTTCCACTGTTTCTTTGGTTCTGTCTGGAACCTCTATGAAAAAAAAAACAATAAAAGATACATTCAATATGTATGCAGAGAAATCATCAATGCAGTGCTTAAAGCAATTCACAATACCTATAACCTTATACTAAGCAGATGATGTAGATTCTGTGGGTCAATGTAAATATAATATTGGGCTCTTTGTTGGTTATGTTTCAGAGATCAGAATCAGACTATGAAATTACAACCTCAACCTCTATCTTTCCCCTATTCAGGAATCCTTTAAAATAAGATTTGCTCATTTATTTTATCTCCTGACTGAGGTAGCTGTAGTTGAGACTGGTTCCTTAATACAGAGATATATGTCTGTGGAGATTGTCAGTCATCCAGGTCATAGTTGTCTCAAAGGTGCTTTTTTCAAAAGGCAACTGGACTGTTTTTTTCCTTGAGGAGGAAGAAGACGACATTTTGCTTCTCATCTAAGAAGTTTTATTGGTTCTGAACTGATAGTTTGAACTGATGAAACTTCTTGGATGAGAAATGAAATGTCTTCTTTTTACTCAAGGGGAAAAAAACAGTCCAATTGCCTTTTGAAACAGCACCTTTTAGTATAGAGGAAGTCACTTTGATAGAAAGGTTGGGAAAGAGTAGATGGATGGTGAAGCAAAGTTGCTCTGTGGAAATGTAACAGCAGAAACCTAGAAAATTATGAGACACTTCTCATAAAAGAACAGCACCAGGTTCCCAGACTAGAAAGCTATGGTAGTTCTTAGGTTTCTACTTCTATTCTGACACAGAGTCTGAGCCAGCAGCAACTGTGAGAATCCTGCCTCTTCAACGTGGTCTCATATGGCTTCTGTTTGGCTCCAGTAATTTCCCCAAGATCTGGACATCAATTTCATAAATATCCCTCAACATGAGCTTGTAAAATTTAATTTCAGCTTCATGCCAATGTGCTTACGTCAATCCAGTTGACAGAGAATCAATTTAATAGCACATTAAGCCTGCTGAACCAAGGCAAGAGATAATTCTTAAATTCAGACAGAACAGGATGGGGACAGATCCAGAATTATTGGGCTTGCCCTACCAACTGACATTTTCCCCACAGTCCTGCTAGTCTAGATGGGCATTAGGTGCTATGGAAATATTGTTTAGCAAAGTTCTTGATCTGCAGGTAACTAGATGTGAGACTTTTGGGTGGAAGTTGAGTTCTAGGGAGAACTGTGTTTGTTGAGGCTGTAGCCTGTTGTATATCAATATCCTTGCCTGAGCTGCTAGCAGTGGTGGGATTCAGCCAGTTCGCATCACTTCGGCAGAAACGGTAGTTATTTTTTTTTTGCCCAGGCCCAGAGAAGCAGTTGTTTACATATTTGAATCCCACCACTGGCTGCTAGGTCCTGTTATCAGGTTAGCAGTTGAGCCCCAAAGGCTGATTGTTCTGAGGGAACTTTCATTTGGTCCCAGGTGATGTAGAATTGGGATAATTAGGGAGCTTGTGGCCATCATGGCAATCTGACTCAGGTGATTTGGGGCTGAACAAATCAATCGTTGCATATCAGATCTGGTTTTTGTCTTGGAATAGTTGTGACATGATTTGGTAAGGATGGGGGAATAACTATTAGTTCATTTCCACAGTAATCATTTGTTTGCTGGTGTTGCTGGACTCTGCAGCGACACAGCACCTATTTAGATTGGTCCACTTTAATGATTTAATGAACCCTGATTGGCTCCATCCATGGGATTTTATTTTATTTTTTAGGATCTGAATGCTGGAACGGAGGTATGACAAGGCCTATAGCACCACTAATTAAAAATGAATAGCCCTAAAGAGTCCTCTGAGCTGCCCAAAACATTTAGATGATTGTGATATATAAAATAATATGTCATGTTAGGAAGTTCCATTTCATGTAATGGCTATTATACATTTAGATGTGTATTTTCTGCCTTCAGAAGAACATATGTTTCTATTAGAAGAAACAAATAATTAAAGCATCATGAAGTTTTTCAAATTCAATACACTTGCATTCTCATCTTGCTTTTATACTTTGCAAAATTAATAAATGTGCTGCAGCGTATTAGTACAGTCTGAGGTCTCTCTTTTTCCACTGGGTATGTATAGTTTTCAAAAATGTCTGAATTCATAAAATATATGGCTTGATGGCATTATCCACTGTCTAAGAAGATCAAAATTATGAATGTTACATATCACACATATGTAGCTGGACTAATTTGGTTTTTCCAAGGTGAGAAAAGGATCTGTACATAATCACCAAAGCATACATTTTCCTTAACAAAAAGCCACTCAGAAGAGCAGGAGAAGCAAAATGGAGGAGGAGGAGGAGGAGGAGGAGGAGGAGGAGGCATAACATGACTTTTGCAAGTGAAATCTATCTCAATCACACAAAACAATCACCTATATGGACATAAATAATGAATATTGAGAAGATTAAAATTAAAAAACAAAACAAAATAACAGCTAGACCAAAATATTAGCCAATCGGAGAAATTAAATAAGTTTGGTTCATGTGTTGTGCAGAATAAAAATTAACACAGGCTCAAATTCATTATTTTTGCTGCAACAGAATGTGAAACTCATAGTGATTTTTACATCCTTTTAAATTCTGTTTCAATTTCTCCTCCGTTTAGTGTCCTGATTTTTAAAACAGTTATTTACACAGCTGTGACTAAAAGTTAGACAGACTTTGTGAAAGTTTGGAAACTGAATGAGACAAAAAACTTTTATGGAAAGAACAGAAATATACACAAAATAAACCAGATTTACATATTTATGAGTCTTCTTTGATATTATTAGCATCTACATAGATGTAATAATTTATTTCATGCTGCAAATCTCTGGGGACATTTGAAAGATGTACCAATGTAACCTATTTTACAGATATAGTTATTTTAGGCTTGGTTAGAAGAAACGTCTTTATGATGTCCAGAATAAATTTGACTATAGGATCTTTACTTGGGAAGGAGGCATAAAGTGTAGTTCTAAGCAAATATTTCAGTAAAGTAAGAAGGCAATGAATATTCACAAAAATAAACCACAATGGCAAATCATTGGCTTTCAGGGCAACAAAAAGATATATTCTTAGGTTTTAAAGCAGATATAAAAATTAAAATATTATTGAAGAGTATGGAGATTAATGCTAGTAAGTGTTTGGATCTGGCAATCAAATTTAAACAAATAACTTTCTTTCCTTCCAGCTGTAACCTTTGCTCTTTTGTTCTTGCCTTAAATTTTGTGTCATATTGAAGGAACTTGACATTATTTTCCTAGATTTCTGAGATATCAGCAGTCTGTGCTATGCTGGTCTCTTGAACAGAATTAAGCAGCCTTTCCAATTTCCAGTTTTCTTTTAATCTGGACATATACATAATCTTTATTCTATAGACAACTAAGTAAACAAAAGGCACTAGACATCCAGCTTCCTTATTTCCTAGGAGAACCTATCACAAGGATGCTAAAGGTGATATGTCATGATGTTTTCAGCAACACCCTAGCAGAGTCAAGTTAGTCGTTTTCTGAATTGTTCACATGCCGAGCACAAAAGGTTCCCATTCACTGTCCTAAGATGACTTTTCCAAAGGACATAGGGATGTTATACTTGATACCAGAGAACTGGCAGAGCGATCCTACAAAGCATAGTTGTGGAGAATCTGTGACAGAATTGCTCAAGTTATGCTGCTCTGATTTTTCATCACCCAAGGGTTAGCATGTTGTTTCTAGCTGTAGGGAGGCATTGGGAAAAGTAGAAATCTTGCCTCCAAAGCTTCTCTTGTGGGCATCCTTGCTTAGACTGGAACATTAAAGACATGTGGAATGATAGAGGCCTCTTCCAAGTAAATAATTCCCTCAACCTCTGGAGGGAAAGATCTACAGTATCCTTTGGAACCTGCAATGTTCTCCCAGGAACAATGAGATTATACCATATTAATCTTGCACACTTTTTTCTTAGGTGAGAATATTCAAATGTGCAAGAGATGGCAAAGATCTCTAGTCTGGCTGGTTATACATGCCTGCTTGAGAATAGATAATTGAATATATTAGGTTGATATGACAAAGATCTTGTACTGAAGGCCTTCTTCAACTGCTTGCTCTACTAGACCTAGGTCATTAATTTTTTTTATGCAGAGAGATATTTCCACAGTATGGCTTTAGTTTTAGAACGATTTTATTGAGGCTTGCCTAGCATGCAATTTCAACATTAAATAGTTAGACAATATCCATCATTTAATCTTACACTTATATCAGCCTATGCAAAACTTTTAACAGCCATACTGTTGTTGTTGTTGTTGTTAGCTGTGAAGTCGTGTCCGACCCATCGCGACCCTATGGACAACATTCCTCCAGGCCTTCCTGTCCTCTACCATCTTCTGGAGTCCATTTAAGCTCACGCCTACTGCTTCAGTGACTCCATCCAGCCACCTCATTCTCTGTCGTCCCCTTCTTCTATTGCCCTCGATCTTTCCCAGCATTAGGCTCTTCTCCAGTGAGTCCTTCCTTCTCATTAGGTGGCCAAAGTATTTGAGTTTTAGCTTCAGGATCTGGCCTTCTAAAGAGCAGTCAGGATTGATCTCCTCTAGGACTGACCGGTTTGTTCGCCTTGCAGTCCAAGGGACTCGCAGGAGTCTTCTCCAGCACCACAGTTCAAAGGCCTCAATTCTTTGGCGCTCAGCCTTTCTTATGGTCCAACTTTCACTGCCATACATTGCAACTGGGAAGACCATAGCCTTGACTATACGCACTTTTGTTGACAGGGTGATGTCTCTGCTTTTTAGTGTGCTGTCTAGATTTGCCATGGCTTTCCTCCCCAGGAGCAAGCGTCTTTTAATTTCTTGGCTACAGTCCCCATCTGCAGTGATCTTGGAGCCCAGGAAAATAAAATCTGTCACTACCTCCATTTCTTCCCCATCTATTTGCCAGGAATTGAGAGGGCCAGATGCCATGATCTTGGTTTTCTTAATGTTAAGTTTCAACCCAAGTTTTGCACTCTCCTTCTTCACCTGCAACAAGAGGCTCTTTAGTTCTTCTTCACTTTCTGCCATTAGAGTGGTATCATCTGCGTATCTTAGGTTGTTGATATTTCTTCCGGCAATCTTAATTCCAACTTTTGATTCATCTAGCCCTGCCTTTCTCATGATGTGCTCTGCATATAAGTTAAATAGGCAGGGCGACAGTATACAGCCTTGCCGGACTCCTTTCCCAATTTTGAACCAATCAGTGGTTCCGTGTCCAGTTCTCACTGTTGCTTCTTGACCCGCATATAGGTTTCTCAAGAGACAAATAAGATGGTCTGGTACTCCCATCTCTTTAAGAACTTGCCACAGTTTGTTATGATCCACACAATCAAAGGCTTTAGCATAGTCAATGAAGCAGAAGTAGATGTTTTTCTGGAACTCCCTAGCTTTCTCCATGATCCAGCGTATGTTGGCAATTTGATCTCTAGTTCCTCTGCCTCTTCGAAATCCTGCCTGTACTTCTGGTAGTTCTCGATCCACATACTGCTGAAGTCTAGCTTGTAGGATTTTAAGCATGACTTTACTAGCATGAGAAATGAGTGCAATGGTGCGATAGTTTGAACATTCTTTGGCACTGCCTTTCTTTGGAATTGGAATGTAAACTGATCTTTTCCAATCCTGTGGCCACTGTTGAGTTTTCCAAATTTGCTGGCAAATTGAGTGTAGCACTTTTACTGCATCGTCTTTTAAGATTTTGAATAGCTCAGCTGGAATACTGTCACCTCCACTAGCTTTGTTGTTGCTCAGCTTTTCTAAGGCCCACTTCACTTCACATTCTAGGATGTCTGGCTCGAGGTCAGTGACCACCTCATTGTGATTATCAGGGACGTTAAGCTCATTCTTGTATAGTTCTTCTGTGTAATTTTGCCACCTCTTCTTAATCTCTTCTGCCTCTGTTAGGTCCCTGCCATTTTGGTCCTTTATCATGCCCATTTTTGCATTAAACGTTCCCTTCATTTCTCCAATTTTCTTGAAAAGATCTCTGGTCCTACCTATTCTATTGTTTTCTTCTATTTCTTTGCACTGTTCATTTAAGAAGGCATTCTTATCTCTTCTAGCTATTCTCTGGAATTCTGCATTCAATTGGGCATATCTTTCTTTTTCTCCCTTGCCTTTCGCTTCCCTCCTTTCCTCAGCTATTTGCAAAGCTTCCTCAGACAGCCATTTTGCTTTCTTGCATTTCTTTTTCTTTGGGATGGTTTTGGTTGCTACCTGTTGTACAATGTCACGAACCTCTGTCCATAGTTCTCCAGGCACTCTGTCTATCAGATCTAATTCCTTAAATCTATTTGTCACCTCTACTGTATATTCAACAGGGATATGAATTAATTCATACCTGAGTGGCCTAGTGCTTTTCCCTATTTTCTTCAGTTTAAGCCTAAACTTTGCAAGGAGAAGCTCATGGTCTGAGCCACAGTCAGCTCCTGGTCTTGTTTTTACTGACTGTATAGAGCTTCTCCATCTTTGGCTGCAGAGCATATAGTCAATCTGATTTCTGTGTTGACCGTCGGGTGATGTCCATGTGTAGAGCCGTCTCTTGGGTTGTTGGAAAAGAGTGTTTGCTATGACCATCGTATTCTCTTGACAGAATTCTATCAGCCTGTGCCCTGCTTCATTTTGTACTCCAAGGCCAAACCTGCCTGTTATTCCGGTTATCTTTTGGCTTCCTACTTTAGCATTCCAATCCCCCATGATGATAAGCACATCATTTTTTGGTGTTAGTTCTATAAGGTGCTGTAGTGCTTCATAGAACTGGTCAATTTCATCCTCTTCAGCACTGGTGGTTGGGGCATAGACTTGGATTACTGTGATATTGAATGGTTTGCCTTGGATTCGAACTGAGATCATTCTGTCATTTTGAGGATTGTATCCCAGTATTGCTTTTCCTACTCTTTTATTGACTATGAAGGCTACTTCATTTCTTCTGAGGGATTCTTGCCTGCAGTAGTATACCTGATGGTCATCTGAATTAAATTCACCCATTCCTGTCCATTTTAGTTCGCTGATACCTAAGATGTCAATGTTCAGTCTTGTCATCTCTTGTTTGACCACGTCCAGCTTGCCTTGATTCATGGATCTTACATTCCAGGTTCCTATGGAGACAAAATCTTTACAGCATCGGACTTTCCTTTCACCACCAGACACATCCACAGCTGAGCGTCCTTTCGGCTTTGGCCCAGTCGCTTCATTCTTTCTGGCGCTACTAGTACTAGCCCTCTGCTCTTCCCCAGTAGCATATTGGACGCCTTCCGACCTGAGGGGCTCATCTTCCAGCGTCATATCGTTTTGCCTTTTGGTACTGTCCATAGAGTTTTCATGGCAAAGATACTGGAGTGGGTTGCCATTTCCTTCTCCAGTGGATCACGTTTTGTCAGAACTCTCTGCTATGACCTGTCCGTCTTGGGTGGCCCTGCACGGCATAGCTCATAGCTTCATTGAATTACGCAAGCCCCTTCGCCACGACAAGGCAGTAATCCATGAAGGGGAACAGCCATACTACAGCATTATTATTTTTGCTATTGCTATCTGTAATATATATTATGTATTTTTTACTCTACTTTATTCTGAATTATGAATTGGATAAAGAACATTACTGTATGTATATGTTGTAACAAAAATAATTGGTTTAATGTAATGTAAGCCTCTGCTTTTAGCTTCTCTGAAACTTTCACAGTCAATACATTAACAAAGGTGATTTAAGAACCTAATATTGGGATTGCAAGTTTTCATGGATTATATATTATTATTTGTACTCTTCTATCTTTTTAAACCTGATCATGGTTTATGCATCAGTTTTTTGAAATGTGTAATTTTGAGATGTTTCAAGAATGCAAGCTAGAAAACATAATAAATATATGTATAAATGATATTTAAAGAATGGATAAGCATAAGAAACTGGCAGGAAATTTATACAACTTTCAAAACAATATTTTTTCAAACCATTCACAGTCATTGTTGTTGTTGTTAGTTGCGAAGTTGTGACCGACCCATCGCAACCCCATGGACAACGTTCCTCCAGGCCTTCCTATCCTCTACCATCTTCTGAAGTCCATTTAAGCTCACGCCTACTGCTTCAGGGACTCCATCCAGCCACCTCATTCTCTGTCGTCCCCTTCTTCTCTTGCCCTCCACCTTTCCCAGCATTAGGCTCTTCTCCAGTGAACCTAACAGTCATTAGTTCATTATTATCATTAAAATTTGAATATATGACAGAACAATTTGGTACAATTGGCCTTTCTTTTGAGTTATGTCAGTCTACATGTTAACCAACAGATACATTCAGAGTCACTGGACATTACCTGTTGAGGAGCGGAACTGACACAGACCACTCATTGGGTCGTATTCCTGGTTTTCATTGGAACACAGACACAGGAAGGAGCCTTCCACATTTTCACAGAGAGCTTCACCACATACCCCACTTAGCATTTCACATTCATTCACATCTGAAAAATAAAGTGCAACATCAACCCAAACTTCCTTCATTTTGTTTTGCTCTGTTAAATTTAACATCAATATTAACATCATCATCATCATCATCACCAAAGAAAAGACTTTTATTTCTCTTTACATCAGTGTTATCAGCTGGGAAGCTGAAAATATTTATTTTTTTAAAAAATATTTGCATTTATTATATAACTAACATAATTATTATTGAAAATAACTCGTATAATTATTTATTCCAAACTGTCATTAACATTTCCACAACTGGAATTCAAGAATGCATCCCTAATCAACTTGGCAAACTGTAGTATAATACTAAAAATGTTGCATTTACTAAGGGTGGCTCTAACAGTACTGACTTCAGAACGTTATAAAAAACAAAACAAAAAAATCCCAAAGATGAATTCTTTGAGTGAAATGTAAGGTGTTCCATACTGCAGAATCAAAATGGCATCTCTTTCTGGAGCAAATTTGGAAGGAGCCATCTTGCCTCTTAGACCAAGGAAGAGGGAAAAAACAAAACAAAACTGCCCCTCAAGTCTTTAAAAAAAAACACCTAGAAAACAATTAAAATTGTAATAAGTTTCAGATATCAGTTTAAAGGCTTCTTAATGTATATCAAGGGTAGAAAAGAAAAGGAAATAAGAAACTTGGGGAAAACTCGTATCACCAAGGTCCATCCATATAAGCCCAGGGCAGGTAGAACTCCACATAAAAATTCTAATTCTGGAAAACAAAGGAGGTTGAATGCCCTCAACTGATTTAGAGAACAGAAATTCATAGTAGGGAATTGTTATTTTTCTTCTGAGGCTGCCTTATGACCTTTTATAACTCTGGGAGGATTTGAAATAACTGGCATAATGCAGGACTAATATCTCCCAATCATAAAAAATGATTATATAAAAGAAAATGTGTATTGTTTAACAGTTTTGTGGAATTTCTGGAACTTTGAAATTTAAAAATCAGGTTCAAGTCTAGTCATAGCTCATGAGATACATAGCAATGATCTGAGGTTCTATGGCATCATGGTGATGTTTTTTCCCCCTGTCATTCTGCTGAACCTAAGTATGACATAGGATGTCAACAGTTGAAGTCCATGAGTCATAAAAGGGCCGAGTTTGAAGACCCCTGCTCTAAAGCCACTAGACAGAAATTACTTTGACTAAAAAGTTTCCATTGTCTTAAAAGTTTAGACTTAACTAAGCTTTTTCAAAATTATTAGCTTTAGTTTGACTAAGATTTTCTAAAGGTGCTCTCCAAATATGTTTTTCCCTACATGTTAGACCTCTGGATCTCAACCATATATTGGTTATCATGGCCCTGATCTTATATTAATGAAGAAATGAGAGTATTAGGGCAGAAACTCTTCTTAAAGCTATCATTTACCATTTCATTTTGGAAAACTTTCTTGTTCTGAGATATTTTCAGTCCACACAAATAAACTACTTTGGTGAATGCAGAATTTGCAACTGATGACTTCAGTTGTTCAATGATTCAATTGTTTTCCAAAGAGCTTTAGTTTTGCCCTTTTATCACATGGATCTCTGGGCCCCCAGCCTTTTATTTGGCAGGGCTGCAGCAGATAAATTAAAACGGCTAAAGGCACTTCTATCAAATATAATGAAAGCTGCCCCTAACCTTGCTGACAAGGGAATATTGTTTATTTGCTAAATGATTCATTTATTTAGTTTTGGCCAGGGAAAAGCAAAGTAGTGTCTTCAACCTCCTCAGCTTTGTCCTTCAACTATTTCCAGTACACAGAATGTTTTTTGGAGGGAAAAATGCATTTCTAGTGGGTAGGATTTTAATTCATTTTTCTTGTTATCTAATTTATTCTAAATCGAGAAAAACAGACTGGAGAGGACTTTTTGTTTTCTTTTGTTCTCTTTATCCTTGGGTTTTTGATCTTGATAGATGCATTTCTTGGTGCCCCCTCCTAACTCTCAAGATTCCTTGTGTATCGGAAGAATGGTAGGAGGAGGGAGGAAAGATAGGGAAAGAACAGAAGGGTAACCTGGAGCAGAAATGCATCAAAGGTGAAACTTGATATTTTCAGCAGGACTTAAGAATGACGGGACTAGTGTCACACATATGAATTAAGAAGAGTTTCTTCTTTTACTTGGAAGTTTTCTATTTTAGAGGATTTTCATCTGTTTCCAACTTCAAAATGAAGGGAAAGTGTTTGTGCCACCAATGTTCAGGTAGTTCTGATTTCGTTGTCATTTTGTGATCTTGGTCCAAAACAATCCTATTCTAGATCTTGCATATTATTCTCATATCTCCATACAATGTAGCCTCCTTATTGGCGCCCCAATTTGGGACAGAGTCAGCACATTGCCTCCAACAATCTGGCTCCTCATTTTACTAATCTCAGAAGAATGGAAGACTGAGTGAACCTTGAGCCTGTTAAGATCAAACTCCAGGCTATTGGCAGAGTTTGCCTGCAATACTGCATTCTAACTACTGCGCCACTATGGTTCCTTTATCCCATTATCCTAATTGCTCTCTTGGTTTGTCATTTGTATTTCCCTTTTAAATTTTAAAAACTTTAAAAAGTTAAATTATGCCAATAATATTAACAAAATGTATGAACAGTGTGATGTTTTCACAAAAGGATTCTAAAAAGGTAAGATAATGGGTGCCTTATTAAAAAGTTGTTCATAAATTTATTTCTGTACATAATAAAAATAACAAGAAACTTACGAAAATTGATTTGTTAAGGAAAATTGTTAAAATTTAACAACTTACCCACACAACCCTGCCCATCCTGCAGATATTGATATCCCTGATAACAAAGACAGCGGTAGGAGCCGGGAGAATTTTCACAGAAACCATGGTCACCGCATATAGTATTGTTTGCACATTCATCCATATCTGAAAATAGCAAATTATACTTCTTCTTGTTGTTGTTGTTGTTGTTGTTGTTGTTGTTATTATTATTATTATTATTATTATTATTATTATTATTATTATTATTATTATTATTATTATTATTATTATTATTACTTCTGCCTTTACTCTAAGAGCAAGGCAGCCTTTTCCTAACAATAGCCATGTGAGACTGAGTTGGACTGAAAGAAAATGATATTGGTATTGTTTATGTTTTAATTTTGTAAGCTGCCCAGAGCCATGTATGTGAGATGGGTGGCTATAAAAATTGAATGAATAAATGGATGAATGAATAAATAATGAATGAAACTTCTGGTCCTGCACAGCAGTACAGCAGTCGAGGGGTTCGGGACTCCATGCCCTTCAGCTGAGTTTTTTTCCTGTTAGGGGACTCTAAATGGGCCTGAAGCCACCCTGAAGAGGCTGCAAAGAAGGAAGGAAGTCCCAGGGACCTTGGAGAGATGGTGGTTGACCTGATTGGTCCAGGAGAAGCCTTCCAGAAACCAACAGGAGAAAGGCTAGTCTAACTTCAGAGTCTAGCCCAAGCTGCAAGCAATCGAAGTCAAAAGCACTATTTTAACCTGATTGTAAACAGCACATTTGAATCTGGGTAAGAACATTGATTTTCTCTATCCTATTTATCAACTTTCCTGAAGAAAAAAAATCCCAAAAAGCAAAACACCTCTGAAAGTGAAGGAGAGGGGGAGATTTTTGCCCCAACCTTTTACTAATGGAAGTGGTGAATTAAACCTTTTATGGAGGACAAAAATGTATTGAAATGAAATGAAATGACTATAAAACCTAAATTTGGATAAGTTTGAAATCACTGAATGGTTAAGATTCTCATTTTAAAGGCATTTTGTTCATTTTGAAAATTTGAAAAATAAACCAGTGCTGACATCTAGTGGTGGATGAAGACTACGATAAGCTATGGCTTTCATAGAGGACTTGGCAAAATCTGGAAAAAAACTAATCTCTACTTGTGACCTTCAAAGCTCTAACAATAGAGAACAGCTGTGACAAAAAAGAAAACAATCTGGGCTGCAGACAAAGTGAGACTTACAAACATCAGGGAACAAAGAAAACTTTTTTGAACTTTCTGGATTACAAGTATCTATTTAACTGAGCTGAGCTTGTCGATCAGAAGGTCGGCAGTTTGGCGGGTCGAATCCTGAGTGCCGCATAACAGAGTGAGTGCCTGTTACTCGTCCCAGCTTCTGCCAACCTAGCAGTTCGAAAGCACGTAAAAATGCAAGTAGAAAAATAGGGACCACTACGGTGGGAAGGTAACAGCATTCTGTGCGCCTTTGGCATCTAGTCATGCCGGCCACATGACCACAGAGATGTCCTCGGACAAACGCTAGCTCTTCAGCTTTGAAACGGAGATGAGCCCCTAGAGTCGGAAATGACTAGCATGCATGTGCGGGGGAACCTTTACCTTTACCTATTTAACTCTGACCCCAAAGCTATTTGCAGAGAAAAGAAAATTTGGATTCTTCACCATCATGGAAAATCAGAGATTTATAGAAAGAACCTATCAAGAAAAAATAAATACTTTTCAAGAGGAGACATACGATAGGTTGCAACTAATTCAAATAACGATGATTTCAAACCACAAAGAAATCCAAAATATGTTAGAAAATATAAACCAATTCATCTCCAATTTAACTTTACAACAAAAAAATCCCAGGAAACAACAACAGAGAAGGAACAGATAAAACAGACAACTGAATACAAATTTGAGGATAGAGACTTAAAGATAGAACCTAACAAAACAAAGAAGTATGATTTAACCCAAGTGGAAAAATGTTTACAAGAAATACTGGATTTGGAAAAGACAACTTATACTTTAACACCACAAAACAAATTTGAGGATAAAAAAAAATATTGGACAAAATGGACTGCAGACATGCCAGGAAAAACACTAGAACTGGAGAGACAAAAAATGATAAGAGAAGCAGAGAGAAAAAGAAAAAGAAAAAAAAAAGATTTTCAACAAAAATGAATGGGCAAATGCCTCTCAGAAAGATATTGTACTTGTCTTACCTTTTATATCTACAGTAACACCTACAAGAATATGGAAAGATTCTTTGATTCAGCAGAACATATTGATTAAGAAAGATACTGGGCAAAAGAAAAAGGCTAAACTGAAAATTAAGAAAATAGACGATGGGGCCTGTTGGAGAGAATATTTAAAAAAGAAACACCTGTTCGAATATGGTTAAAGAAATAGAAAAATTTTGGATATGAATTTGATTTTAAGAGGGAAGAGCCCCTCAAGTAACATAGTACTTTCTTTTTCTTCTCTCTTTTTATTTTATTTCTTGATATGAGTAATATAAAAGAGTTGGAATGGCTTATATAAAGGAAATGTTTTAGATATTTAAAGGTGATTGACTTTAAGAAAATTACAATGGATTAAAAATGTTTTGAATAAGAATTAAAAGACTAGAAGACTAGATTTATTAAATGGAATATTTAAAGATTAAATATATTTTTAATTATGGTAAAAAGAATGAAAATTTTTTGGAAATAAATATGTACTAGCTTATAAGAAATAGGAATTTTAAGTAGCATACTATCTTTTTATTTTTTTATTCTTCTTATTTTTTTCTTTTTTTTAGTCTTGTTTATTCTTTAAGAAAGGTAAAAGTATTGGGTTGGCTTACATGAGAAAAAATAGACTTAAATAGGTAAAGGTAATTAACTGTGAGAAAATCTTAACCAGTAAGAATGTTTTGAACATTGTGGGAAAAACAAATATAAACAAGAACTGTAAACAGGATCTATGATGAAACAACCAGAATGACTAGATAGAAAAGGAATATTATATTGATGTGGTTATTATCTGTAGAAATATTAGAAAACTTTTATACTCAATCATCATTCACTAAAATAACAAGAATTGTATTAACTTAAGGTTGGTAAAAGAGAACATTATGGGAAAAAGAGGAAATCAAGCAAAGTTATTATGTGGATTATAGACAATAGAAATCAACTGTTAGTGAATGTTTCTTAAATGTAAACTCAGAGAACGCACTGTTTACCGAATATGAAGGTGATTATGTTAAAAAAATTAATACAACTTTTTGTTTAAAAAAAAGAATAAAGAATGAATGAATCAATGAATGAATGAATGGCCGGCCCAAAGTCAGCCCAACTTCCATGTTCAATAGAAAGTGAATATTCCTAATCCATGCTATCACCTTAACTATCATACAGCAATGACTTTCCTAATATTATATCCAGTGCTTTTTTTGTAAAAGAAAAAGGTGCTGGAACTCACACATGTCATACAGCCTGCCTTGCCTACCCTACAAGGTTCCATCCAAAAAAGGTGCCGGAACTCCGTTCTGAGCGTTCTATGACAAAAAAAGCCCTGATTATATCCATTGATATTAGTGGATATAATAAGCCAAATTGTACAGAAAAAACATTTAGAAATAAGTATCTGCTTATGTTGGGAATGAAACCGTTGCAAAGCTATCATTCTATGGTCAAAATATGAACCACATATTCTTCTGTAGTTTTCTTGGATTTGTCCAGACCATTTACCCCTTAATAGTGTTAGAAAGACGATGGTATTAACCTGGTTTAATAGAAGAGACAGCAATCTCATTCTTTTCTTCCTGTTGGGCCTCACCTAATAAAACATAACCTCCTAAACCCATATCCATTATCTAAAAGCAGTAGCTTATTCTTATACAGAATTGGGCTAGATTTGATTCTTGAGTGTAAAGAAATAAAAGGCTGGGCTGTTAGTTTGATCTCCAAGCTTGGCGATTTGGCTGCAAGCTCAGAGGTCAAACCAAAAGCCCATCTACCAATCCGAGCTACTAATATTCAAAGACATCTTAAATAAAAGGCTTCATATAGATCTATATTTCTGTGTGACAAATATTTGGTATTTGTCATTTGGTGCCCTTAGGCAGCTCATACAATGTTATGAGCTGGGAACTACTGTTTGACACCCTGTTAAATTACTTCTTCTGAGAAAACTCAAAGAATTTCACTGTGCTGCTGTTAACTCATCTAAATCATTATGTGGGACAGTGAAATATATTATTCTGTCAATTTTGTAGAGCATGGAGTTCTATGAGGATCTTTTTAGAGAAGGAATGAAAACTAATGATTGGATATAAGAATCAGAGCTCTATCAAACCCATTTCACCTTCACATGTTCGGCCATCTCTAGAAACCGTAAAACCCTGTTCACAAATGCAGCGGAAAGAACCCTCAGTATTTAAACATTTTCCATGGGAGGAGCAGAGGTTGGATCCTGCACATTCATTGATATCTGGAGGGAACACAAAAACAGAGGCCAAACAAATTTATATTAATATGAACCCTGAACTTCTAACATGATCAGCAACATTTAAAATAGCCATTACTATTTCTGAAATACTCATATATGGGAAACTCCAGGAAAGTCTTTATTAACAAGTAATAAAAATTGCATGGTTGATAACTGTGCCATACTAACTAACTAGCCTCCAAGAGTGAAATGGGATTCTTCTCCTTCCCACTAACCTAACAAAGTAATGTTGAATCTTGGAAATGCAGTACACCTTATGCCAATACTTAAAAAAATAACCCGGCTGAATACAAAAAGGCTGCAGTTGTGTATCTTATAGCAGGTATTTCTTAGATGCTAAAAGCAGGAATACAAATGTCAAATTGAGTACTGTATGTCCATAAAGATGCTGATTTTTGACAGTGACTTCTTGATGATGCTTGATCTCAGCATAATGCCAGCTGAAGTATACTGGAGACAGTACTGCACCATTTATGATGTTCACTGGCTCCAAAACACGTCTCCAATTCCCTTCTTGCTGCAAGGTTCCTTTCATCACTTGGCACCATTTTTAAAAAGTATTACATTAAATAAATAATTAAATCAGGACTGGCATTCTACCAAGGAAAATGCTAGCCTCTACCTTCATCTTTATTTATGAAAGTGCTCCTGGCTTTCACATAAACCATTAAGAGGGGTGGAAGGAATATATTTACAGCCCAGTACTTTGAAATTTCAGGAAAAAAATACAGAAAAAGGATGGTGAAAGATTTTTCTAAGGAGCTAGAGGAGAAGTGGTAGTGAAACAACTTACCAGATTTGGTTTCTGAAAAACTCCTGAAACCTCGCTCTTTTGTGAGTGTTCTCAACATTGCAATTATGCCCACTATTCACAAGAACATGTCTACTCCAGCACTTGTTGGTAAATGTTACAAATGCTAATAAAAGTGGGACAGAAAATTTCTTGGGATCAATTTTCACCACTTCAGGCAATTTTAACTGTTTTGCAGCCTTTTGGTTAAGGTCAAGTAGAGTTTGACATTTTCCACGCTGTATGCCTGCTTTTCAAGGTAACTATTCTAAAATATGCAGAAGCAGGTAATTCAGGCTTTCCTTCCAACACACCAAATAACGTTGTCTACATACTTGTGGAGATGATGGATACTAAGATGAATGTACTAATTGGACTCATACTCATTTTCATAGGATTTTTTTCAGTCCATTTTTTTTCTGGAAAACTATCAACTTCTATTATGCAGGAACTTATGCAAATGAAAGGATGTATTAAATTTATAATTATAATATTAATAATTATAATTTTTAATTGTACAAAGATTAAAAAATGAAACGTGGTAAAATTTGAACTTATGGGATAATTCTTTTAAAACAATTGTAAATGTCAGGATAGTGCTTGACAAATGCTATGATGTCAAGAATACTCATACAATAATTTCTACCATACAATATTATGTTTCTTAGCTTTTTTTAAAAAAAGAAATCCTTTAATGATACTGTACCTTGACAACCTCTAGAAGGAATTAACTGGAAGCCCTCTGGACATGTACACTCATAAGACCCTTTGGTATTAATACAAGTTCCCCCACGACAAACATTCTTGTCTTCTTGGCATTCATTAATATCTGAAACAAATCCAATTTCAGATAGAAGATACTTAACTAACAATATCTCTCTATAGAAAAATCAGAGATAGAGGAATGCTTGAGTGATTCACATAAAAGTACGTTTTGGGGTACCATAAAGGCAACAAAATATTAATCTACCTTCAAATAATGCTAGAATGTTCTAAATTTCAAGCACTAGAAGCGAACAATTGGTGCTAAGAATTTTCCAATTTGGGCAACACTGGAGCCCATATGTATATCATCATTGGCTGAACAGACAGTATTAGGATATAAATAGCAGTCTGCTGATAGAAATGTACTTTGTATGGATACGTAAGAAAATATAGGACTCATTTGTGCAAAACACAGTAAGTTAAATAAAGCATGTTAGTGGTATGTTTATTTTATACACACACACAGACAAATAATATTTGTATTAGATAATTATATATAGAATTGAAATTGTTTATTGTTCTAACAATAAACAATACACATACTTTTGTATCTTGTTTTTTGCTGTATTTTTCACTTATTTATTAAACATACGCTACTGTTTTTTGATAATATATGTATTTTTAATTTTTTTTATTTATTTTTTTATTGAAGTTTTAACATACAATTTTTCCCTTAGAAAATCCCCCCTCCCCCACCCTTCTCCCTCCCCCCCTTCCTCCCCCCCTCCCCCCCTCCCCCCCCGACTTCCCAGAGCTAAATACAAGGTATGTATAAAAAAACAATCATAAACAACCATATACTAACAACCATAAACTCTAAAATCTATCACTCTCTAGCTTATATAGGATAAAACAAACCTTAGTAATATTAAATATATATATAAAAAAACTAATATAGAAAAAGAAACAAAGAAAGAAGCCTTATTCAAATATAAAACTTCTTAACCCTATACTTATTCTGGATAAACTCAAACCATTCTCTCCCTTCCATAATATAGCGTTCCTGCAAGTAATCTTGCAAATAAAAATATATGCGATAATATATGTATTTTTATGTTTTGTTTCTTTTTCTGTTATATTAAAGGCAATAAAAATGAACAAAAACATGCTCAGTTATTTAAATTGTATAAAACACTGGCAAAATCCTTTTAAAAAATAGACACAATGTTTTGATAATAAATTGAGAAATTCTTGTACCATATTTATAGAAGCTAAATAATTTAATGTACGGCTCATCATATTACTTGATAATGAAGCTGAATTATGTGGGTGCTTGTATGATTTAGATGCTTTGCCCAGAGACCACTTATAATTTTGGATGAAACAATTATGAAAGAACAGATTTAACACATATGTAAATGAAGTTCATGTTCATAAATCCAGACAATAAATATATTACAATGATGGTGATCCCATGCAATCCTACAGTTGTTTTACTTGACTTGTCTTGTAATTAAACATGAAGGGGAGGCAAATGTTATTTAATTTGTTAAGGGTTACAATAATATGAACATGGCTATAAGAATGCCAGCAAAATTTTAAAAACTATGACTTACATATAGCTTCCCCCCAAGTATTTTAAAAATTGCTTCAGATTATTTGGAAACCACAGTTGGTAGACAACCAAGTTTAAATAAGAATATAATAGGGGAAAGACTCAGACTAATTCAAGTCTCTTTTTATTCTGGGCAAACCTATATATATAAAATCACTTACCAGCAGTAAAAAATTAAAGAGGCCATATGTAACATGTCTGACAGATGGAATGTCAACAAGAGAAGCATTCCCATAATTGTATTTCCACAGAAAAGAAAGCTTTTGAATGTCTATGTTCCACACAGCTGTTAAATGATATAACCATTTGTCCCCTTATATAAATCTAAATCATACAAGAACTCAGATTTCATGAATCGCAAAAGCATTTATGTATTTTTTTTCAGCAATTGGTCACTGGCTAACAATACTACATTTAAATCAGGCACAAGTTTCTAAGAATATTTGTTTTAGTTACTAAGTTATAACGTTTGGTACTTTAATCAATTCAAGACCAACAAAATATGTTAGAAATGTAGGTGGAGGCATCAACTAGAGTCCAATGTTTCATATAAAATATATGCCCATGAAAGTGAATCAGCTACCTTCTCTAGTGCTGTGATGTTCCAAAATCACCCACCATGGAAATTAAGGTGAAAAGAAAGAACAATTGACTATATATATAACAAGGATGAAATAATTGTGCATTTGTTACACAATTATTATACTGTAGAAAGGCTGTGGTAGGGTAGCCCCAAAGAGTAAGAATTGGGGTTTTTTTTGTAACCTTTGCTTGAAGTTATTATTTAGGATGAGGGAAGGTATCTTCTGCCCTCAGCAAGAGTTTGGACTACATGGCCAACAAATGTCCCACTCCCCTTGATCATACGCCTATGATTCTAAGTAATAATATTGTTAGGAAGAATGCTTCGCATTGAATGATATCATTTCATGTGTTATCTCACACAAACACACACACAGAGTGTAAAAATTGTAATTCACAAAATAGCATTTGGCTGAATGGTTAATGAAAACATGGTAAAAATGAAAGTTACAATATACCTTCACAATAGTCTCTTGCATGTGACAACTGATAGCCTTGCTCACAAATACACCTGTAAGATCCAGCTACATTTCTGCATTGCCCATTTCTGCAGAGCTGCTGCTGCTGCTGACATTCATCTACATCTGCAAATAATCAATAAACATTTAGGTATTTATTTAAACTCTGTTCCCCACAACTAACAGTTTTTAACTGTTTTAAAATACATTCGTGTACTTATATTTTCAAAGAGCATTAAGAATTGAATCAAAACATATTAAGTTTATTAGCAATTTCAATATGGTTGCTTGATAGAGTAAGTTGTCTTTCCTGTATTAATTGCCCGTGTTGTAATACTGGCAGGTTGCCAACAGGGAGAAATTGGATGGATGGATCTGGATACACAATATTATTATAATTTTTTATTGAAATTGACTCCAATCATATTCAGCTGTTGCTCACCCATGAGCTTACAATAACTTTTTCCTTTCTCATACTTTAAGGATGCTCAGCTATGCCAACATCTGGATTTCGGCAGGAAAAGTCATTTAAAAGTCACACAAAAAAGTAGAAAAACATATATTGCTACAGTGCTGCAGAATAACTAGTCGCAAATTCATTCCAGAAACAAAATGGCTCACACTCACTCTGAGTTCAGAATCTATAGAGATAACTCAGTAGTTCCCAACCCTTTCTATACCCCGCACCCTTAGAACACTTCTGATATATTCTCGCACCCCTTACAAAAGTTCAAAATAACGGCAACGAATTATGCATATACACTATAATTTTGAAAACCCAAGTTTTTGCACCCCTGGGAGTATTATCTCGCACCCCCAAGGGGTGTGAGCATCCCTCGTTGGGAACCCAAGATAACCAAAGTAATGCACTATGGCATTACCTGAGGTTTTTAAATCCCATGAATCCCATTGGCCATGGTCCTCTGCAATCTCAGCTTTGCCATTTGTGGACTGGATGCTTGCCCCACCTGGCTGATAAAAAGCAGCTAGAGAGGGACTGCAAATTAGATGTGACTATTCTCCTTTGAGGAAAGGGAGATGCCAGAGGCCTTTATAAAGCATTGGTTCATCTGCTTCTCAAGAGGAGATGTCTGTATCCAACAGAGTTAAACAGTTTCTATCCTATCTTTAACCATAACTTTCTGGGGAAAAATAATGGGGCTGCAATTGCACAGGGCCTAGCAGAATATGGATTACCTGACTCATGGCACTCCAGGTTTGAACCTGGGCATGGGACAGAAGCTTAACTGGTTGCTTTCATAGATGACCTTTGGTAGGACTTGGATGAAGAAAGTAAGACAGTTCTTGCCCACCTAGATCTTTCAGCAGATTTCAGTAGACTACAGCAGGGGTCCCCAACCTAGGCAACCTTAAGACCTGTGGACTTCAACTCCCAGAATTCACCAGCCGGCTGGCTGGGGAATTCTGGGAGTTGAAGTCCACAAGTCTTAAAGTTGCCAAGGTTGGGGACCCCTGGACTACAGTATCTTTCTGGATTACTAGAAAGGCATGGGAATTGAGGGGACAATGTTATGATAGTTCCACTCCAACCTAAGTGGGCAGGTCCAGACAGTGGTTGTGGGATAGAAAAGTCATGGGCTCTTGGTCATGGAAGGTCTTAGGATTTAATTCTTTCCTCTATTTTGTCTAAAAATTACATAAAACTACCAAAGAATTAGGTTTGGGGTGAGGTATGATCAATATGTAGATAGTTAACTGAGTATTGTAACTCACGTCTCCATCCTGGACTTGAGAGAGACAGTGGAAGTCATGATGTACCATTTGGAGGCTATCAAAATCTGGATGGGGGAAATGAAGCTCCACTTAAACAGGATGGAGTGGCTGCTGAGTAAGGAGCTGACTCTAGGACAGTGCCATTTTTTACTCTTGATGGGGTTGCAGTCCCCTAGAAAGAGCAGGGGAAAGTGTAGCTAGGAGAGCTTTTGCCTACTCACAGCCTTATTTGGAACAAGAAGCAATGATGATGCTCATACTCTTGTCATTTTTAGATTATTGTAATTTGCTCTACACGAGGTTGCCTTTGAAAACCATCCAGAAACTTCAGCTAGTCCAGAACATGAAACTGCCATGTTATATCTCCACATACAATTCAAGGTGTTGGCCACTACCTACAGAGTTCAGTGTGGCTCAAAATCTGAATATCTTAGAATTTCCTAATAGTCTCTGCCTATCCTATTCAATAAATGGTGGATGCCTGCTAAGGGTCCACTCCTATGAGGAGGCATGGGAGAGGGGACCTGAAAGTGGCTGTTTCCTGTAGAAGTTCATTTTCTTTAGAAAGCTTGCCACCCAAAACAAGGATGACTATGCTTAATAAATAGATTTCTTGCCATTAAATAAATCACATAAGCATTAGTCATGTTTTTACCTTCACACTGATCTCCTGCTGGGGAAAGTTGATAACCTTGGCTACAAAGGCATCTGAAAGATCCCTCAAGGTTTTCGCACTGGCCATTTGTGCAAAGACTGCTATACTGACATTCATTTACATCTGTGAATAGAAAAGATATATTTTAAACATTACTTGTTTGCTTACTATGATGCAAACATTTTCCACAGAATCTATCAATAAATTGTCACTGACTTCTTTCAATGCAAACTTTAGTCAGGTTTCCTTTTATTACTCACGTTTGCTTCCCCACTAGGAATGGATAAATCTGTTAATTCCCGTTTATCTGACACTTGTTTTTATTCATTATTTTTAAAGAAATCAGAAGAGAAGAAAAGAATTAGAAAACATTTGTGTTATCAAGTTCAACTCTTGGCATGTACAGGGGTCCAAATTAGGGCATCTTTGACAGATGGGTATCAAATTCTGCTTCAGTATATTTAGTGAAAGGGAATGTATAATGTCACTGGTAATTAGTTTTATTCTCAAATATTTTTCATTGTTTTTTTTAATATTCAACTGCAATCTGTCTTCCAGTAATTTAAATCTGTTATTTAAAGTCTTGTATCCAGGGATAATAGAGAACAGGTCTTGGACTTCTGTGTCATTCTTTCATATTCTTTCTGCTATATTCTGCCTTAAATATCTCTGCTCAAGGCTGCAGTTTCTTCAGTCTCTTATTTCTTTCAGCTTTCTAATTCTCCAATTATTCTTGTTCACTTCTTTAAATCTAAGATATATATGTACTATGGTATATATATATATACATATATATACAAGCAGATGCATCTGTGTTTGCAAATCTCCTTAGTGTACACATATTTTTGCAATTTCGTATAATATAATACAATTGTATACATTATTTTTATACACATATACTAGATTGTTTCCATAATAATTTGTTTTTTAAGCTGGCAAAGCGCATCATGGAGAAATGAAGATTTTAAATTATTCCGAGAAATTCAATCTTGGTTTGTTATGATTTAAAAATATGAAATTGGATGAATTCACTCAAATGCAGAGTAAATAAATTTTTCTTCTATTCTTAATCCTAACTCTAATGCTAATTCTATCATCCAATCCATCTGGAAATGTACTGAGTAATAACTGAGTTGAAATTTATACTGGAAAAATGAATTACAATAGCCTGTCCCTTTAGAGAGGCTAGTCTGTAATCTGAAAAGCTGTGTATGAGAAGTGTTGTCTCATAGGAAGGGCCTTGATAGGGCAATCCTGAGCCTTCAAGAAGATGTAGCTGTTATGTATGCAGGCACCTGCATAGCAACAGCCACCAGGGGGCGTTGGCCTGAACGGTTTCGGCGGGAAACCTAGTTTCGGCGGGAAACCTAGGGCCAACCCCATTGGCTGTCCGCTTACCTGGCTAGGTATTTAAGGAGACCAGGTAACCCTCATTCCCCAGTTCACTACCCCCCTTCAATAAAGAGCTGAATTCACACACCGGCTGGCGTCTCTTCCTTGCGTCGGACCCACTACACAATAGTAGCAACACAGGACTTTTGAGGAAATGGTTCAGTAGGTGCTTTGGCCTTCTGGAAACGGTTCATATAACACTACTGTTTCTCATTAAGTGATATTTGTTTTGTATTGGACAACCATAAGAAAGGCAGGTTTGGGGCAGTATCTATTGCACTCAAAAACATGCTGCACTTTGTATCTGTTAAATGCAACTCTATCATTCCCACCCATGTTGACTTGAAGAATGCTGCTTAAACCACTGTGTTTACTCCTGTAGAAACCAATTAAATGAGTCTACCATTGTTAATGCCTCCTTTTGATATTCCAAGTGAAAACAAGCAAGAAAACTCCATGAAATCACCAGTGGAGGCCATTTTAAGTAGTCTCTGTTGTAAAAGACGAAAAGTGTACGTTGCAATCTCGGATAGTAGATTCAAAGCCAGCAAAAAGAACTTCAAATTTAACTATGCGTAAGTGTTTTTCCCCCATTGAATGCAAGATCCAATTAGTTTTCCAGTGTTTCTCCCCCCCGAAATGTCCCTTATATTTACATTTTATCAATGCATTTTTTATTTTGCTTTTAGGAGAGGGAAAAAGGAAGGTTTTATAATGGATGGAAGTATACCAATAGGTGGAAGTTCAGAAAGACTATAAAAGTATGTCTGCTTAAGATCATAGAAAATGCTGAGTAAGTCCCTCAAGGTTTGCCAACAATGACTAGCACAATGAAAGGCTGTACCAAGGAATGCTTGTCTACTCTGGTTGTCATTTTCAAATGTTCCATTTTGCCTTGAAAGCAGACATCACAGGAGAAGATGCCAAAAGCCAGAGTCAATGCCAACATAATAAAATTCTCTCTCCCTGCAGCCAGACGCTAAAAGCCACGCAGTAAGATTCTAGACAATACCGGAAAAATATAATTTCTTTTAGTTGGATTTTTTTCAGAAAACGATTTCTCATATGTTCTAGCTAATTTTATTCAATGATATACATTCTAAAGAAAATTTTAAAAAATAGCTTTATAAAAATAATAAAGGACATTTTCCTCAACTTATAAAAAAATATAGGAGTAGAGTGTTAAACCTATGCCGAGCTGACTACATTTATAATCAATAAGCTTCCACGCTCAGTACAATTCAATTCAATTCAATTCAATTCAAGGTGCTGGTTTAAAACAGATGGTTTGGCACTTGTGTATTTGCAGGTTTGTCTCTCCCAAGCAGAATCGAAACCCCATCCCATATAAAGATTAGAGGTAGGGACTAGGAGGAATATCTTGCACTTTCAAGTATAGGGAGGACTTCTCCTTGCCTGCATTTCACAAAGCGGTGAAAATATCAGCACACCCAGGCTGACAATGAGTTAAGAGATCTTATTTTTCTATTCCACAAACTGCCTTGAGTCATGACAAAAATCTAACAATGTTTGAGATAGATACATAGATAGATAATGCTGTTTATGTAAACAGACTGAAGGAGCCAGGCCAAGCTCTTGAAATATTATTGTTCTTTTACTGTTATATATGAGCCTATGACAGAGCTATGGAAAACTTGAAATGAAATGGGTGTGGAAAGGAGTCAAAGGCTCAAATATATTTCCTTGGTAAACTACAAATTACACTCTGGCTTCAGTTTATTATTAATGATGTCAAGCAAAGATCTTTTTAGACACACAGGGCCAATGTCAAAAGCATCAACCATGGGTTTTCTCCTTCACTCCTGGATAAACAGTAGCATGACAAGCAAGTGACTCGGTGAAAATGCACATCAGATGAAACTGAGCAGGATCAGGGAAATTCAGAATGCAAAAATGCCACGACATTTATTTTGTTATGTCTTGATGTCTGGTTATTATGAAAGATGAGAAAGAGAAACAGTCTGTTATTGTTAGCAGCAGGCCAACGTTTCCAAAAATTTAAGACTTATTCTGAGGTGCAGATATAATCTTTGCAAGACTGTCTTACATTTAGCTCTTTATGCACTAAAAATCCAATCATCTGCTAGGCAACTAGCCTTATTCTCCAGACCTTTACTGAAGCCCAAAGTCTGATGTCTGATCGAACATGGAGCAAGACAACTAGGAGAATTAACTATATAACAGGTCCCGACTCCTATGATGTGACTCCATGCTGCCAGAGTCACAATGGATAGATACTGCACATTACCTCAAATTTTACAAACTATTATAGGCTTATGCACAAGCACATGAATAATATGGCAGCTGTCCTTCACATACATGCATACATCATACATATATATGTCCTACTTTATTCACCAATATATTTGGAGACCAGAAAACTAGACAGACTTTACTACAAATTTCCCACCTCCAAACTTTCCATATACATTCTACTGAAAACTTGAAATATTTTCAGTAGGCTGCAGTTACTGTGCTTCTGGAGCATTTTGTGATGTTTGACTGCTAAATGTTATAGAACATAATTTATCTTTTAAAGTTATTTGAAGATTAAACTGTAAAAGTTATTGTTTGTTCCTATTTTTATTTTTGTGTTTCATGCTTATTATTATTGCAACTGTTTTTGTTTATTATGTTATTTTAATATTGTTAAAAGTTTTGCTAAAATGAAGGATACAGATTAAATAAATAAATGTAATTCCTGGTTGCCTCCTATTTTAACAGAAATGCAAAAGAATGTATTTGCAAAGCTAAATTCACCACTAAAATGAACAGGAAAGGAGATTATGTAGGTGCAGGCTATGGTTTTTAGAATTTTAACCAAGAAATAAAGCTTTTGCCCACCATTAGCCAATAGCCTCAGAAATAGCATCTCACTAACTTAACAATAATATAGTTTTAATAATATTTTAATCTGTGTCATTTTAATCTTTTAACTATTTTTACTTGTTTTATAACTTGTAAGCAGCCCAATGTCACCTTGTAAACAAACAAAAAATAAAGGCAACTAAGAAGTGGAAAATCTAGGTGACTTAAAACTGAGCTAAATTTTCATGCCAGAGAACTGGCATGAAAGTGTAACAAAATATGTTAAAGATATTCTGCACGACATATTGCAAGTATCTTAATATTAACTGTTTCAATCAGGCTTATACAGTGGAATTCTTGAATGTTCTTTGAGGTAAATATTTAATGAGAAAAGTAGCAAAGTCTACTCTTTTCATATTTTTGCAATATAATTCACAATCCAAACATATGCATAAAACCAAGCATGTTATGGAAAATTATAAGCAAACAACAACAAAACCTTAGGAAAAACAGTCTACCCAAAATGCAAATACCAGGAAAAAGTGCTTATATCCAGGAGAAATATGCACAAAAATCTCTCCCATAAACTGAGTTATGTGTACTTTTTACACTGATTTCAATAGAATTTTAGTGGGGGGGAAATTGAAGAAAACATATACCATGACACTTTCCATTCCATGCTCTGAATCCATCTCTACAAGGGACACATTGGTAAGAACCAGGAGCATTAATGCATTCTGCATCTGGACATGTATGTGGCACTGAGCATTCATCAAGGTCTATAAAAAGAAAACATCAGTGAAATTTTTAATAGTAATTAAAGAATAAATGCACATCAAAGCAATAATAGTATGTAGAAAGGTATCAAAAATTGGCGCTAGGGACCAGATTCTTAAATAGTGTAATACAAATTGCATAGATCGGCTGACATATATTATGTCATGTTAAGTAGGCTGAGTTTGGCAGTTTGTAGGAAGTGCAAAACATTTTGAATCTGAACTGAGTCAAATTCAAAATATACCATTGTGAGTTTGAAATGATTCATCTTGATCACGAAACTCTTTTTCAAACAAAGTTCACAGTTAAAGTACCCAGTTAGCATTTGAAATTTCTAAATTCAAAACCAGGGGATTCCTCTTCAAAACAGTTTATATCCAATTTGTGTACTTTTAGTGCTTAAAAATCTCCATTAATCCATACAGTTTTCATGGTGGTCACAGGCAAGGAACTATTTCTTAATTTAATTCCCATACTCTCTAAAAGAATAAAGTTTCTACTTTGACTTCCTTTGAAATAGGGTAGTAAATATGTTAATGGCTGAGTTATTTCCATTGATGGATATATTTACTTCTTACTATATTTAAAAGATTTTAATTACTTAAGGCAACAAAAAGATATCAATAGAGATTAATGATTGCATGAAACTAAGGAATAAAGATGCTGTAAATACATTCTTGTCTAAGCAATATTATGTTTGCAAATGTCCTGTTCTAAAAGCAAGCAGAAGTTTGTCCTTGGTGCTTCCTGGGTTTTTTTTTTTATTTTGGTTTGTATTAGGAAAAAAACTTGAATCTAAGCCCAGTGGCTTAGCAATAATGCAGAGAAAATACATAATAATGTAGTTTTTCCATAAGCATTAAATTATAGCCTTATCAGTTAAACCCTGCTTGCACCTCCCACAAAACTTATCTCCACTAAGATTTTTGTACAAAGCATAACTTACCTTGCAGCTAAGAGACTTATACAATGACACATAATACAAGAACAGATGTAAGAAGGACAATGGGGAATGTCATGAATGAGAAACACTAATAAGGCACAAGTGGTTACCAGCTAGGATTGAAAAGGCAGGTAATTCCAAGCAAAGCTACAGGCAAAGAATATGGATGATAACTTCACATCTGCAACTTACTGCAAGAAGGATAGCTATCAGCAACTCAGCTTAGCCAATGCAAAGCCAATGGTACATTGTGCCTGACTTCCAGTGTCAGCTTTCCCAAGCAATTAACAGGAAGAGGCTAACCCATCTCTTCACTGATTCATTATTTAATGAATATGATATGTTCCTCCATAAAGCTGCAAGTTGTTTAAGTCTATTTCTTGGTGTCCATCTCTCTACTTCTCCTATTACAATTTTAATGGCAACATGTCCATAATTTTCATATCTACAACACATCTACAAGCTATTTGAACTAGAAATGATAGGTTTAAAAGATTATATTCTTAATAAAAATGATATTTTGTAGATAAGGACAATGAAAATATAAAGACTTGTATTTTAACGTTTCAAGTAAATTTACACTGATTTCCAATTCAAAACCAGAAAACTTCATGCCAAAAACCAATTTCACATTTTTTTTCAGTTATATATTCTTTTCTTCGAAACTGATTTTTTTCTGCCAATGTTTTGTTCCAACTACAAATGGATTTTTTTAACTTAAATTCTTGCTGTTACATAACCATAAAGAAATTAACTTCATTGGAAATAGCAACCTTATAAACAATTCCAGGATAGCAGATCAACAAATTAAAAAGATAATATCATTTCTAAGGCAAAGCCATTTAACTGTTTATGGTTTTACAGGATTTGAAGAGTTTGTATGATAAATGAAATCTATCCCCAAAACACAGACATCAGTCTTTTGAAGCACTGAGGCTACTGATCTTGTTGGCTTCCATCCATGTTGATTCTGGAAGATCTGAAACTTGCTTTTGTAGGTGTGTCTCATATTGTCCACTAGGTTCTCAATCCCTCCAGAATTTTAAAAGATTAAAAAAACAAAACAAAAAGAACTCAGAAAATTGGCATGCTTTCAAAAGGAACACTGCTTCCAGAATGACTTTGAAAGAATTGGCCCTGGAAGCATTCTTCAGAAGTAAAAATGGCAGGTAGCTACAACTTAATACTTTATTTTGAACTATCTCCAACAACCCAGGAAAAAGGGAAAGGAAACCTGAGGCTATAGGAGCCAAGGAGCATTCTGATATGGAATATAGCTGTGGTGGCGAACCTATGGCACGCGTGCCACAGATGGCATGCAGAGCCCTCTCTGTTGGCATCCGCGCCATCGCCCCAGTCCTAGGCCTTCAGCTGGGTTTTATAAAACCTTTTCGCTTTTGGCCTCCGCCATCGTGTGCAAAAAAAGGAAAAGAAATGGCGATGTCCATTCTGCTCTATGAGTTCATGGTGAGATAATCCTAACCCTCCAATTTTGGAATTTTCCTCTAAAGGGATTTTCCCATGAATTTTACCAGGAAACATAGATATGGCAGCTTAGAAAACTAAGTGCCCTCCTAACCATACCTAAGCACTCTGAATTCATCGGTGATGTCCTTTTTTCTCTATGAATTCATGGTAACCTAACCCTAACTCTAACGCTAAGTGGAATTTTCCTCCAATGGGATTTTCCCATGTATTTTACCAGGAAACATAGATAGGGCAGGCTAGAAAAGTAAGTGCCCTCCTAACCATACCTAAGCACTCTGAATTCGTCGGTGATGTCCTTTTTTCTCTATGAATTCATGGTAACCTAACCCTAACTCTAACGCTAAGTGGAATTTTCCTCCAATGGGATTTTCCCATGTATTTTACCAGGAAACATAGATAGGTCAGGCTAGAAAAGTAAGTGCCCTCCTAACCATACCCAAGCACTCCGAATTTGTTGGTGATGTCCATTTTGCTGTATGAGTTCATGGTAACCTAACCCTAACCCTAAGTGGAATTTTCCTCCAAAGGGATTTTCCAATGTATTTTATCAGGAAACATACATAGGGCAGGCTAGAAAAGTAAGTGCCCTCCTAACCATACCCAAGCACTCCCAATTTGTTGGCTATGTCCATTTTGCTCTATGAATTCATGGTGACCTAACACTAACTTTAAGTGGAATTTTCCTCCTATGGGATTTCCCCATGTATTTTACCAGGAAACATAGATAGGGCAGGCTAGAAAAGTCAGTTCCCTCCTAACCATACCCAAGGACTCCGAGTTTGTTGGCATTGTCCATTTTTCTCTATGGGTTCATGCTGACCTAACCCTAACCCTAAGTGGAATTTTCCTCCCTATGGGATTTTCCCATGTATTTTACCAGGAAACATATATAGGGCAGGGTATAAAAGTCAGTGCCTTTCTAACCATACCCAAGCACTCCGAATTTGTTGGCAATGTCCATTTTGCTCTTGGCGTTCATGGTGACCTCCGTGTTGTCCTCCCATGTCCTCCATTCTTGTTTCATGTTTTCCTTATTGTAGATGTGTCAACAAAAATGTTAGCATGTGCCAGAGATTTCTGTAGGTCTTTAGCTGATACTCTAGGATTCTTTTTTACCTCATTAAGCATTATGCGCTGTGCTCTTGCAGTCATTTTTACAGGACGACCATGCCTAGGGAGAGTAGCAACAGTGCTAAACTTTCTCCATTTGTAGACAATCTGTCTTACCATGGACACATGAACATCAAGGCTTTTGGAGATACTTTTGTAACCCTTTCCAGCTTCATGTAAGTCAACAATTCTTGATCGTAGGTCTTCTGAGAGCTCTTTTCTGCAAGGCATGGTTCACATCAGACAGTGCTTCTTGAGACCAGTAAACCCAAAACAGGTGTGTGTTTTTAAAGGGCAGGACGGCTGTCAGCAACACATCCAATATCATCACACTGATTGGAGTCAAGGTTAGCTCACTCCAGGCTCCAATTAGCTCTTGGAGAAGTTATTAGGCTAGGGGTTCACATACTTTTTCCACCCTGTACTATGAATGTTTACATGTTATGTTCAATTAAAACATGACAACAGCTAATGTTTGTGTAGTATTATTTTAAGCAGACTGTGTTTTTCTATTGTTGTGACTTACATGACGTTTAGAGCGCATTTTATGGCCAATTCATGCAAAACTCCACGTAATCCCAAAGGGTTCACATACTTTTTCTTGCAACTGTAGTTAAAGCTTAAGTAGCCAAGAAATTTATTTAGAGGACATTAAAACCTACCTTCACACTGGCCCCTTCTGTTCATCTGGAATCCCCTGTCGCAATATTCACATTTATATGAACCAATGGTGTTTACACAGAGCCCTTCTCCACAGGTATCAGGCCTGGCACATTCATCAACATCTAAAAATCCAATTTTGTGATAACTTTAATTCAAACATTAAGTAAAAGACACAGAAATTTAGATAGATAGATAGACAAACAGACAGACACATATCACTCACAGAATACTAAATCCATGTTTTACTTTAGATCTTAATATTTTTAATTCAGAAGAGCTAATTCCTTGCAAAAATATCATCATGTATTACCTGTAACTCATGGGTCTGATCTGCAGTATCCCCAATTTGTAAAAGTGTTTTTTATTGCTTGGGTATCAACAGACGTTGCCATGACTGAGGTCTAGCAGAAATACTTTTAGTTAGATATATATAGATATACCTCTATATATGTCTATATAATGTATTTAGATGTCAATAACTCTTCAGGGTTTCAGACAAAGACTTTTCCAGCATATCTAGAAATATTTACATTAAACATTGTTCTTACTATTTAGAAATTATATTAACTTCAATGTCAACTTGAAGAAAAAGCTTTGCTTCTAACACTAACCCTTTTTCTATTCTCGTGTGCAGTCATTAGATCTTATACCATATTGTCAAGGAAGTACAAATACATATTTAAGTCTATATCGTGAACAATAATTTTCCCTCAGTAACTGTGATCAAATATTAACTACCCTTATAGTATGGGGTGCAGCATTGTGCAGTATTTCTATTCAATCAAATTCTTTCCTGAATCAATCTAAATTGTTTTCAATCACACCAATATATTTCAGACTCGGGCTCTTGATCATTGGCTTTAAGGATTAAGAAGCTGCCTCATAAAGGAGAGTAATTACCAACACAATCTGTTCTTTGTTCGTTGGCCATGAACCCGGCCTCGCAAATACACAGGAAGCTTCCTTCTGTATTTTCACAACGCCCAAGGGAGCAGAGATGAGGAGTCTCAGAACATTCATTAATATCTGTTAAAGAAATAAAAATATATAAAGACTCAAAAAAACCCCTCTGTACTCTAACACTACCATCACTTCACTCCCCCTAATGTACTTAAGTAGCTACTGAAATTTTAAAAAAACATTTTCAAATAGGTTTCCATATAAAATTTGATTTAAAAAACATATTTACCAACTTCAAGTTTCAGATGAAATCTACTACATTTGCTGATATTTTAGATGAACATATATATTTATAATAGGAGGATCAAGCATTGTATGCTTGTACAATCTTTTAGAAATCAGGAGAGGTAAAGATTGCTCTATTTTATTTATACAGATTTAATGTGAGATTACTGTATATAAGGAGTTTAAATATTGAAGGTTTATTTTGCAAATATCTATCCAGTAAATCTATCATAAAATTGCTTAGGTTTGTATTAGGATTCCACAATTATGAAATTATGAAATTCTTGAGTGATTACTCAAGAAACTTCAATTTTCTTCATTTAAGTGGTTAAATCAAATTATAATTCTGTGTCTATAAAGGAAATAAACAAATCAGGCATTGCACATATAGAAGCTCAGGGAAATAGAAGGGGAAAATAAATTAAAATTATATTTTGACTCGCATTATGTGCCTCAAAGAGAAGAACCATTCTTATTTGCTATAGTCACAACACAGAAATGAATAGTAGTATTTTTCCAGGACCTCCTCCCATGCATCATGTTAGCAACTGGCAAAAGGGAATGTGGATTACCAGAACATTTTGTTTGTTGATCATTAAGCCTATATCCATCATAGCATAAGCAGGTGTATCCCACAGGCAAGTTAATACAATGTCCTTGTCCACAGATGTCTGGATTTACTGTACACTCATTGATTTCTAAATAAATGGAAAAATACTTGTAGTAAACCATTTGAAACATTTTATGATATCATCAATTTTAAAAGACAGATTAAAAAACACAGAAACTAATTAGGATCAATTCAGTGATTCTACTGAATTCTACTGGTGTTGGAAAGTGGAATATAATGTAAGCATCCAGATAAAATTCCTTCCGGTTGTTGCATTTACACATAATGTACTAATGAATGCACTCAACTGCAGTTATTGTACACTGCTAGAAAATGTCATTGATCAGATTAGAAACAGACCATGCTGGACAAGGTCTAGCTATGATTTGTAACCTGGATCACTACATGACTGGACTCGTTCTTGTGACCCTTTTTTGCAACAGTCATAAAGCAAATGGTATGGTTGTAAAGTGAATGCTGTAGTCATTAAATGAAGCCATTGTTCACTATGGGGTGTTTTTCCCCCCAGAATTCAGAAGTAAACACTGTTTTCCATAAAAAAAATATCAATAATTGCAGTCATGTGGGCCGTTTCAAATGGCCATAAATGCAGATTGGTTGCTGAGCATCCAAAATGCAGTAACATGACTGCACAAGGGGTCTGGCTCATCGTAAGTAGTTTCTGGGGATCTGTTGTAACTTCAAATGTTCACTAAGTGACCAGTCATAAATTAAGGAATACACACACACACACACTTATCATTACATAGGTTTTGAACATGCTTCTCAATGTTCAATTAAGTTCAATTTTTCAGTGAGTGATTTTTTTATACTTCATTTAATTAACCACTGAATTTAGGAAACAATTATCCAGTTGTTCACTTTAGAAGTATGTCTTAGGCACTAGAGGACAGTGAGATTTTGTGAAATCTTAGGACAGAATAAGAGTACAATCACTTTCTGTACCATTTCTTACATGCACATGTTAATAAAATAATTTGGAATAATATGCAAAATGAACGAACTGCATTGCAATGCAAGTCCCAATTCCTTGAGAAAAATATTAAAATAAACTACACTGCTAGGTATGCATTTTTAAAGGACAAACCTGAAACTTCTCATAAACAGAATAATTGCAGGTGATCTAGGCATAACATATAAACTTGTGAAATCACTCCAGAATGTAAGAACTAGCAGAAAACATTCTCTCCCTGTCTACCAAAAATCCTTCAATGTTTTGAAGCACAAAAGCAGACATTTACACAGAGCATTCTCTCCACCCAAAAATGAACCCTGTGGTTTCATTATTTTCTTCTGTTGTTCTGTACTTTCTAAGACGCAATAATAACATTCTATTGGTTGTTGTCATATGTGCCAATTTGTACCACCAATGATTTTTTGCATCATACCTGTAACTTGAGTTGGTGCTATCACTTGACTAGCACTTGAAGTGGAGACATCTGGTCCAACTTCTACGGGCAGCGGAGGAGAGGTTTTCTCCACCACTATTGAGTGAAAGAAAAGTATTTCTGCATGAGATAGGCACCCCTAAAAATATAGACAGCTTACTAAATTAATAACCACTTCACATTTAACAGTTCTAATAATGCATGTTAAAAGCACCATTGAATTTCTTCCAAATCATAAAATTGAAGTGAAGAGGAACCATCTAACCCACAGGTCTGCAACCCGCGGCTCCGGAGCCGCATGCAGCTCTTTCAGCCATCTCCTGCGGCTCCCAGTCCTCTGCCATGTGCAGTCCAAAAAAAAAAAAAGTGGGACTAAAAAAGTTCAACCAATCAATTCAAATATGCAGGGTAGGTGCATATCTCGCCTTGGCTCCACTCTTCAGTCAAACCCTGTTCTGCGCATGCACGCATGTACACACATGTGCACACATTTTTTGTGGCTCCCAGTTTTTCCTTTTGTGAGGGAACCAGTTCCGAGTGGCTCTTTCACTGTTTCAGGTTGCTGACCCCTGATCTAACCTATCCTGCTAGCTGCATTTACCCTCAGAAATATCCATATAAAATTCCAGATGGGTATTAAAGTTTAAATATGAACATTCAGGCATAGTTATTAATAGTAAAAAAATCTAAAAATTGTCTTTAAAGAAATCTATTTTAAATTTGAACCTTTACTATAGTTTACCCATTTGTTATTCTGCCATACATGGAAATATCTTAACTGACGTACAGTACATATAACTGAAGAAAGCATGACAATCAACTTCATTGCTTAAGCATCGCTGGAAAAAGATATTTACAGCAGAAATGCTAAGCATTTCTTCATGTTCGCCTTCTAATAACCCTTCCTATTTATTTTGGGGTAACAGACATCCCCCACATTCAAATAGATGTAACTGTGTTTTCTAAGACATTTACCCCTGTAATTCAATATACTTTTAAAATATGCACATGCAGATTTATTTGCCGATACACCTGTCTTGTTCTTGCATATAACATTTTTGGGCATAATCAACCAGGCACAGCACCTGCACAACCTCCACAGATGTCAATGGGCTCATCAGATCTAAGACTACAACCCAAAGCTTCACTGGATATCACAGGTATATTATATGAACACTGAAATATATACATTTTCCTGATCATCTTCCCATTCTAGTGGACAATATTCTTCAAAACATGGAAAAATTGAAAAGGTTTCCTAAAATATAATTCACCTGCGATCTAAGGTGCTTTTCTAGATTGCATAATATATATAAACTGTAATGAATTTAAAATTACAAAAACCAAAGTAATACATTGAAGCTGACTAATAAGTGATTAATATTGTCACTGAACAAGAAACTGAAAGAAAGAAAGAATGGACAAAGTAAATAAATACCCAATTAGATTTTTATGTATAATTCTAGTGATTTTCCTTCTTATCCCCTCAATTGCATGATTTGGCAATTTGCACCTCAACACCTCATCTCCAGTCTCCAAGGTTCCCCAGAGTAGGAAGAAACTCTCATTTATGTTTTATTTTGATGGAATTAGGGATTTTAAGGCAGGGGACCCAACCTCTGGGCTGTGGCCTGGTACAAAGCCATGGGCTGTTCGGAACCAGGCTGTACAAGCAGTGGGCGAGCGTGTGCACACACCTCTACTTGCATGAGCAGAAGGCAAGCGTGTGTATGTGAAAAGCTCCATTTGTGTGAGCAGCGTGCATGTGTGCCCTCCGCCTGCACAAATCGAGCTGTGCGTCTGGGCATGCTTGCCCTCCACTCGTGTGGAACCATCCCTTCCCCCCTGCCCCCCTGGTGCACAAAACTGGAAAGGTTGAAAACCGCTGTTTTAAGGAGCAAAACGAGTGCTTAAACACTGAATAAGCTTAAAACATCCCAGATTACCTAAAATCCCTGAAAACCAGGCTGTTTTTAAAAATCTTTTATGGGTTTGAATTCAAACAAGTCAAAATGGGAGAAAAAAAATATCATCCCTGCCTACTTTTGTAATATCACAAGTTCACCATTTGCGCTCATTATTGGCTTGTGGAAAGGTGGGGAGGCACAAACTGCATCTACATGGAGGGAAGTGTGCAGTGGGGTGCCCCAGGGCTCTGTTCTGGGCTCAGTGCTCTTCAACATCTTCATCAATGATTTGGATGAGGGGATAGATGGGGAACTCATCAAATTTTCAGATGACACCAAGCTGGTAGGAATAGCCAACACTCCAGAAGATAGGCTTAAGATACAGAAAGATATTGACAGACTTGAACATTGGGCGCTATCTAACAAAATGAAATTCAATGGTGAAAAAAGTAAGGTTCTACATTTAAGCAAGAAAAACCAAATGCACAGGTATAGTATAGGTGGTACCTTGCTCAATAGTAGCAACCATGAGAGAGATCTCAGAGTCCTAGTGGACAATCACTTAAATATGAGCCAGCAGTGTGCTGCAGCTGCCAACAAAGCCAAACATAGTGCTAGGCTGCATTAATAGAGAGATAGAATCAAGATCATGTGAAGTGTTAGTTCCGGTTTGCCATCGCAGCCACTGCAGACGTTGGAAGGTGAGCTCCGTCTTTCATGTTCGCTTTCGCTCCGTTGGGGGACCCTGAAAAGGGTCAAAAGTCACTCTGTAGGGGTGACGAGCAAGGAGGGGACCCCTGCTTAATCACGGGAGGGCGGCAGCCCTTCCGCTTGATCTGGGGCAGCCCTCCAAACCAGCAGAGGCAAGATTGGCCATAGTAATATGGCCCGTCACTAGGCTGCAGACAGCCAAAGTCAAACTTACCACCAAGTACTTCGAAAGCAACGCGGATGAAACTGGGTGAGATCCGATCTTCTCTTTGCCCTAAGTACTGTACTTTCTGGCGTATAAGATGACTTTTTAACCCATGAAAATCTTCTCAAAAGTCGGGGGTCATCTTATACGCTGGGGATCGTCTTATAAGCACGCCCTGGCAGAGGAAATGAATGTAGCCCGCGCAAGCCAATGAGCTGGACCCATATGCGATATATCATCTAGGACAACAACTGCTCTGTTCCTCCTCAGATCCACATGACGCCATTTACTTTTGCTTTTGCGGAGAGATCACCCCGCCTCCTCCGGAAAGGAGAAGAAGGGAAAAAAAAAGAAAGAAAGAAAGGGAGAAAAAAAAAAGCCAGAGAAGGAGGGGAACGAGGGAGCAGCAGAAAAATGCCGAAGCTCTTAGAGACCGGATCTCAAACCTGATTTTCTGCTTTAAAGATACAAGCAGCAACAGCAGAAAGCAGGCGCTAGCAATCCCCGCTGATTTTTCCCCCTCTCCCCTCCCCTTTAAAACAACAGCAACTCCCCCCCTTTTTTGTAATCAGCAAAGCTGCCTTGGGAGAGAGAGAGAGAGAGAAAGAGAGAGGGGAAAAAACATGTACTCATGTACAGCACACAAACTCTGAAGAAGCAAGCAAGCAAGCAAGCCACCGACCACTTTAAAAAAAAAAAGAAAGGGAGAAAAAAAAAGCCAGAGAAGGAGGGGAACGAGGGAGCAGCAGAAAAACGCCGAAGCTCTTAGAGACCGGATCTCAAACCTGCTTTTCTGCTTTAAAGATACAAGCAGCAGCAGCAGAAAGCAGCTGCTAGCAAACCCCATTGATTTTTTCCCCTCTCCCCTCCCCTTTAAAACAACAGCAACTCCCCCCCTTTTTGTAATCAGCAAAGCTGCCTTGGGAGAGAGAGAGGGGGGATAACACGCACTCACGTACAGCACACAAACTCCGAAGAAGCAAGCAAGCAAGCAAGCCACCGACCACTTAAAAAAACAAAAGAAAGAAAAAAGTTACGCTCCCTTACTTTTTCCTATATGGCTTACGACTTGTTATTTTTCCCCTCTGGAGAAGAGTGCAAGCAGAGAAAGAGAGAGGGAGGGGGTGAGCTATTGCCCCCCGTAGATAGGGCGCGCAACTTGGGGGTCCTCCTAGACTCACAGCTCTCTCTAGAAGATCATATAGGAGCTGTGACTAGGGGGGGCCTTTGCCCAGGTTCGCCTGGTGCGCCAGTTGCGGCCCTATCTGAACCGGGATGCCTTGCGTACAGTCACTCATGTGCTCGTGACCTCTTGTTTGGACTACTGTAATGCTCTCTACATAGGGCTGCCCTCAAAGACCACTCGGAGGCTCCAACTGGTGCAGAATGCAGCCGCGCGAGTTGTGTTGGGAGTCTCCCGATACTCCCATGTTACACCTTTGCTCCGCGAGCTGCATTGGCTGCCGGTTGCCCTCTGGGTGAGATTCAAGGTGCTGGTAATGACCTACAAAGCCCTACATGGCATGGGTCCGGATTACCTACGGCAGCACCTGCTGCCGGCATCAACTTCCCTCCGTCCAATGTGCTCCCACAGAGAGGGCCTCCTCAGGGTGCCTCTGATCAGAGAATGTCGACTGGTGGCCCCCAGGGGAGGGCGTTCTCTGTGGGCGCGCCAGACCTGTGGAACCACTTGCCGGTTGAGCTCCGGATGGCCCCCGACCTTCGCTCCTTCCAGCGGGATCTAAAAACCTATTTATTTGAGCAATCCGGCCTGGTCTGATGGGTTTGGGGTTGGGTTTTTAATATGGTTTTAACTATTGTATATATCGGGCATAAATTATTTAATTGTTTTTTAACTTTTGTACTTTGTTTTTTAATATTCATTGCCCTGTACACTGCCCTGAGTCCTTCGGGAGAAGGGCGGTATAAAAAATAAATAAATAAATAAATAAATAATAATAAAAAGACTCCCAAGTTTGCAGTGGATTTTTCCCTTCCCACCTTGGTTTAAAAGCAAAACATTTCGATGTTTCTGGCTTACATTCTCGACTCGAAGTGAGTTTGCAAACGGAAGCTTTCCTGTTCTCTTTTTTTTGTACTTATGATATCAGATGACGAACAAGAGGATTTTGAAGGCTTTTAAAGGGAAACTGTCACGCCAGCAAATCCTGTAAAAATAGCTTGGAGTTATGATGGGCGTTGCTGACTCGCCAGGGACTTGCCCAGCACTTGTTCTCTCTCTATTGTTTGTTATCTTCCTCCTATCATCATCAGTTCCAGTTTGGTTGACAGCTTAGAAAACAAACAGCATGGCAGCTCCCATGGGTTTATTGTCTTATCCTTCTTTTCAGCTTTAGAGTGAATTAGGAAAAGTTTAATCCACTTGCACTGTTTTATGTTTACATGTTTGATGACAAACAGTGACAGTTTTCCTACTAAGTACCTGCATGTCATAAGCATTTGAATTAAAACTACCATATTAAAATCAAATCTGATGTTTTTTAATTTTTATTTAGTGTGCGTTGGAAGAGGGGTAGTCTTATACGGCGAGTATAGCCCAAACCCTATAATTTAACAGGAAAAGTAGGGGGTCGTCTTACATGCCCAGTCATCTTATACGCCGGAAAATACGGTACTTTCTTTTCCTGTAAAAGCTGCCTGACGTATCTTTCCCTTCATGAGGAGAGAGGGAAGGGAATTTCTATCCCACCCTCTAAGAATAGGAGTGACTGACTACACAGGGGAATTAAAGCACTAAAATAACAACTTTAATCTAATTGGATTTATATGTTCCTGAAACTTGGGGACCAAAAATTTTCCTATTTTTATTCGAGACTTTTGCTTTTATCCACAAAAAAGAAATAACATTGGAAAAAGGATTATAAAAATTTTGGACTTAAAAAACCTTAAATAGCATCGGTGACATCTTGTGGCGAGGTTTGGTATTACAACTTGTTATTTCCTAAAAGAGACTTGGCTTGAAGCGCAGACCTTAGATAAGACTCTTCTGATCTTGGCACCACCTGTGAGAAACTCAGCTGTAAGAGAACAGCTGGGCAGCATAACTGGCCTACATGAACTGTGAATGTAACCTTTACTGACTTTCAGAGTTTTATGTGGGGAATTGCCTTCCTATCTCTTTATTAGAGGAATATTGGTTACTATATGAGATGATGAAATATCTTGGACTATAAAATCTTGCTTTCTACTATAAACGATTTCTACTATAAAGACTATTTATAAACACATGAAAGAGATGGATGAAGACCAGGAAAAGATCCTTTCCATGTTGAAAGCAATACATGAAACCATTCTTTCAGCTTGTGATAAAATAAGACCTAACATAAAAGATCAAGATGCCAGCTTAGATACATAAACCCAGACTTTGACTACAACCAAAGAACTAACAATGCAGAAGATAACAGAAAAAGTGGAACAATCAAATATTAAGACAGAGGACTCAATTGAACAAAAAATACAGTAAATGGGAAATCCAGAAAAGGGAGTGACAACACTGAAAATGGAAAAGACTTTCTATATAAATCAAAAGAAATTTGAGAAAGAAGACGAACAACAGATTGAATGGAAGATAAACATATCAGGGCAATAATGGGGAATTGGAATAATAGGGAAACAACTTAATGAATACAAATGGGCTAGTCCTTCCAAAAAATGGCAATTAAATGGTCTCCTTTATTTCAGATAACATATATAATAATAGAAGGTGATCTATTTGATGATCTAAAAGCATTGATATGGAAGCCTAGTTGGCAAAGGAAGAAAGCCAGAATAAGGCTGAAGAAAATTGGGGTTTTGATTTATTAGTGGCGATTTCATATTACTAACTAGAGGGTTAAAGGGAGAAGTTGAGATAAGGGGAATTCTGGTCATTAGATTTAAAATATTTGGAAATTAGTTGAAAATAAGGGTTTTAACTGTTTAACATTTAAAAATTAGACCTAAAATAAAAAAAAATGATGAATATGTTTGATTTATTGATTAACCCAGGTAATATATACAATGGTTTTGATTTATTAAAGGGGACATTGTATTATTAAGTAGATGATTTAATATGGTGGGAACTTTCAGGAAATAGAACAAGATTATATTCAAATAGAAAAAATGTGTATTTTGGATATTAGATTCTGTTATGAATTGAGATAAGGGAAATTTGGTTTCCTAAACCCTGAAAATTATAAATATTAAAGGTTAAATTAGAATATTGATGAGAAACTAAAAATTGGAAAAAAATGAATAATAGGATATGGATTGTTTATGAAGATTCAATGTAAAAAAAATTAAGATACGTATAAGCTAAAATTTATTGATAAATGTAATAATGATGTTTTTACTGATTTGATATAATAAGAACTGTATTAGCTTAAATATGAGACAGTAAATGTTAAGGGAAAAAGAGGAAATATTTGATGTTGTAACTCGAGATTTGTACTAAAGATTTTATCAAACTATTGATTAACCCAACCACCACATTGCTTTTTAAATACTTAAATGTAAAATTAGAAAATAATAATAATAATAATAATAATAATAATAATAATAATAATAATAATAATAATAATAATAATTATATTATTATTATTTAGCCATATAGCAGGTTTTAAGCATTAAATTACAGATAGGAAATATTGCACTATTTCTAATCTTCATTAGATAGTATATCCCAGATGACTTAATATTGTCAATAAAATCCAAATTATCCACTCTAGTGCCTTGCGCAATAAGTGGGATATTTATCACCATCCAATATTTATTTCAATCCACAAGATCTATAATTTGTAGAAATGATAGAGCACTATGGTCACGCTTCCTTTACAAGTAGATACTAACTTTTTACATCAAATTTATAATAAAAATGATCTCCATCTTTTAGTACAGAGATAATAACAATACAATCACCTTTATCTAAATTTAAACAACATCAATCTATAAAATATCTTTTTGTCAGTTTCGTTTTGTTACTCCTCTTCCCTTTTATGTTAGTTGTATTCTAACATTTGATATTGAAAATTAATAAAGATATTATTTAAAAAAACCCAAAGCAAGTAGAAAGTAGTAACTTTTTGGACTCAGCTTCTGCAACATAATACAAGCAAAATAAGAGTAGAGTAAATCTGTATTAAAAATGACTATTTGGGGATAAACATGTTTATCCAATATGAATTTAAGTTATTTTATATAAATCGCATCAGTTGTCTGGATTAAATTTTAATTTACCATTTACCATCCTTGCCATTGAATGCAGCTGAAGTCAGATTTTGCCAGTTAAATCTGAAAACTGGTCAGTTTTATTGTACTACAAAAAATACATTAAACTACACTACACTAAAAAAACTACACTAAAAAACATGTTTTGTTTATGGAGCCCTGGTGGCGCAGTGGTTAGAATGCTGTATTTCAGGCTAACTCTGCCCACAGTCTGGAGTTTGATCCCGATGGGCTCAAGGTTGATTCAATCTTCCATTCTTCCAAGGTTGGTAAAATGAGGACCCAAATTGTTGGGGGCAATATGCTGACTTGGTAAACTATTCAGAGAATCCTGTAAAGCACTATATGGTACTATATAAACTCCAAATGCTATTGCTATATTGTTTTTTGTATAATCTTAGACTGCAACAAATGGAATCCATTTAACAATGACTTATATTTATCTGTTCATTGATTCAACTGTATAACATCCAAGTTAAAATACATATGAATAACTCTACAAATAAACCTTTCTTCATTGACAGTATTTCATGCAATGATTAATCTTATGTATCTATTCTAGTTGGTTATATATTCAGAATAATGTGTCATTTGTTTCTGAGAATTTCTTAACCCTGAGAACTGAAAAGATTGTTCTCTTGAACAACAATGCCAACTATTTGACTCATCTCCACCAAAGAAAGCACCAATTGCTCAGCTGGAAATTTCTCAAGGTCTCTGAAGAACTCTGCAAATTCCATTCTAATTAGAGTAAATACTATTCCAGGAGTTCCAATAAATTTAAAGATGGATGCAATGCAGATAGATACCTTGCACTGTAAGATGCCACTTTTGCAGCAACTCAACAGCAAAATAAAATCTGCCAAATAACCAATCTGATAACATACTAAGAAAGATCAGAAAGGCTGGGAAAGCCATTAAGGACAATATCAGCAGAGTTTCAAAATATCAACAAAACTGCTTGTCCAGAACATCTGAGCCAAATAACATCAGAGCTAAAATCTAAGTTTCAATATAGGTGTATAGCTCATTGGTCAGTAGAATGGTTTTTAGTATGCCAACTTCATTTTTTAAAAAAAGAAAGAATGAATGTGTTTTTAATTTAAAAAATTCAGGTGAAGCAGAGAGGAAGATGTCACATTAGCCCACCCAGCGAATCAAGAGAAGAATGGAGTTTTAGCTTAATAAATAATGATAGTATTTATCATTGTAGACCAGTGATGGCGAACCTTTTAGAAACCGAGTGCTCAAACTGCAACCCAAAACCCACTTATGTATTGTCGGGTGCCAGGTGGGCGTGGCCCATTGGATGGGCGTGGCCCATTGGGTGGGTGTGGCTGCGGTGGTAACAGCAGACTGTATGGGACTAAAAAGTTCAATCAATCAATTCCAACTTTGCAAAACTTTTTTTTCCTGCAAGTAGTTGAAATTGATTGATTGAACCTTTTTTTTTCTGCACACGGTGGCGGAGGCCTAAAGTGAAAAGGTTTTATAGGGCTGGGGCGACGGCGCATGTACCCACAGAGAGGGCTCTGTGTGCCACCTGTGGCACATGTGCCATAGGTTCGCCACCACAGGGTTAGGGTTAGGTCAGCATGAAGTCATAGAGCAAAACGGACATCACCAACAAACTCGGAGTGCTTGGGTATGGTTAGGAGGGCACTGACTTTTCTAGCCTGCCCTATCTATGTTTACTGATAAAATACATGGGAAAATCCCATTGGAGGAAAATTCCACTTAGGGTTAGGGTTAGGTCAGCATGAACTCATAGACTTCCTGCAGTTAATATTAACATAAAAAGTAGAAGAAATTAACCATAGAAATCCACAACTCTTTAAGTTGCCAAGATTGGAGACCCCTGATTTAGTTCATAATCTGCCTAAGCTAAGAGAGAGTGTAGATGGATCATAAAGATTTCAGACACATCATCTATAAATAGGAACATACACATCTTTCACAGCAATAGTATGGAAATGATTGTCATTGCCTTCTTTTTGCAGGATTTTTATTTACTTCTCTGACTAACCCTCTAGTTCAGGATTTTCCAACCTCGGCAACTGTAAGACTTGTGGACTTCAATTCCCAGAATTCCCCAGCTGGCGCAGGGAGTTGAAGTCTACAGGTCTTTAAGTTGCCAAAATTGGAGACCCGTGCTCTAGTTCAAAACCCTGGCAACCCTCCCATCCCAAGCTCTCATCATTGGGGCTGAAGTGTACTTAGGAGCACAGTCCTACTAACTAAATGTAAGTCTGCTAACTTTTTGACATCACCCGAAATTGACTAGGTGCTTGATGAGGTTCATGTAAACTTTAAAATTAATATAGAAATCAAACAAAAACTAAATTTTGGAAAATAAGGAATAAGAAGAAACCAACATGGATTTGCTCACTCCTACTAGTCCTAATTTATAACTTGTGTTGCCTCAAACTGAAAAAGCCAACATGTCTACACATTGAACACATGACTAACTGCAGGAAGAAGCAAACATCATTTGAGTGACTTCAGCTGGGTGACCAGAGATTACTTAGAGTGTTCATTGTGTAATACCTGAATAGGATTACAATACAGTTGGTTAGCAAGGCATATAGAATAGCAAAATTAAAGCATTTTGTATAGTGCTTAAATTCTTTAATTTGTACTTGGAAGTTATAATAAAGGCTAGTGGTTTAGATATCTTCAAAAGATTAGCTAAATTCAGAGGGATGTATCTGTGACAACAAAATGCAATTCCAGCTGCCAGAAATCAAAAGAATTGTGGTGTTCATTCAGAGTAAATTACCAAATGTTTTCTGTGATCTGATGGACATTTTAGGGCTAGTCAATACAATTTTTACAAAACACAATGAACTCTATCCATGGGAGGAAAGAAACTAGAGACTTGGAAAGAAGCCAATATAGTATTAATACCTAAAGAAGGACTAGATTTGACTTTAACAAGACACTATAGGCTGAAATTATTTAATAATGACTACAAGTTGTTTCACATAGATTTTAGCTGATAGACTAAAAATAATTTTGTAAGAATTCATTCATGAGTATTGATGTGGATTTTTATCTAAAAGACAGTTAAAAATCAATATTAGAAATCTGCTGGACATTTTGGAATATTTGGAGCAATATAATGAAAAAATAAGCCACACTGATTTTCTTAGATGCAGAAAAGTGTCATGGATACTTATAATAAAGCTTCATATGAGAAGTGGTAAAAGGCCTACTTATATGCAAAAAAATATTCTTACTCAGAGGGTAACATCAAAGACTATTAAAAACTGAATGTGCCCCAGAAGTGTTACTTTCAACTTCAAATCAGATACTCATTTCTACATACCCCAATAAAAACTAAACATTATTTTGATTCCATGATAGAGCAAAAGGACAACTGGTAGAGAAGTCAGCTGTAATATTTGATATGTTGGTCATCATGTGGCTTAGTCTCAACTTTATCCTCCTTTTAAGAAGTATTTTACCTTTAGTACTAGCATCTTCTGGTACAGTTTGTCCATCCCATGACTTAAAGGACAAATAAATAAAGCTTTAATGAGATATTCAATATAGCATTCCATCTGTATATCAAAACATTGCTCTGTGTTTTAAAGAAAATTCCATACAAAACATCTGACAGGAAAATAATTTTTGATCAGTTGTTATTAACACGGAACCCATCACGAACATTTTAAAATAAACAAACACAATATAAAAGTTAGCATGAAAAAAATCACATTAATTTAAGCTGTTTTTATACAAATCTTTGCAGCTATATACTCTTTTTAAAAATAAACCTCATCTTACTGGATTTAAATCAGTTCATGATGCTCATTAGGTTGACAATGTATTTTTCAAAGGTTAAAAGGATAACCACAATGTATGAATATGATAACTAAAAACAGAATTCTCAATTTAAGTGGCAATTGAACATTAACAAGTATATGCAAAATTAGACCCAGTCATTCTAAATTAAACATATTCAGGCATAAACTTCCAGCTCAAAACAATTTATTTTATAGGTATGATGTAAGGTTTCAAAGTCATTTCAGTGAATTTGTGGTTTCTGTGCTTTCTGCATCACTTCGGTGCCCATCCAAGACACACTGGCATACAACCACATATTAGCTACTCCGGAAGGGCAACAATTCAAAATCAAAATAATCACAACACTCCGCATATCACTCTGTATCTACCAGTCTATGCTCTGTTCACCAATAGCGTGTTGGCAATGCACTTATTTCTGCACATGCGGCAAGCTCTTTGCTGTTGTTTGCATTGATGTTAAGCATGTTAAAAAAACAGGACACTTAGAAGCAGCTGATTTTAAAGGCATTTGCAGGAACCATGCAAAGACTGAGACATAAAACTATGAAACTGACATCTAGAAATACTTCATGTAACAATTTCAATGGTGAAAAGGTTTGGCAAAGGTGAAAAGCTGTGTTTCATTTGGAAAACTTAGAAGATTCCAAACATTTAACAGGAAACCAAGAGAATTCAATTTCAGATTGGGTGGGTGGGTGGGTGGAAAAAAGGAAGGACGAAATTGAGATTTACTCCCATGCATATATCTGCAAGAAATGTATAATTTACTGGGAGTATGTCACCTGATCCAGTTCTTTGCCCAAAGGGCTTAATATTTTTTATAGGCACAAAGTTGTAGAGTCTGAAACCAGTTCCTATAATACATGACACAATCCAATACTTAATAGGCTGCTGGTACACATCGCTTTTGATACAAGCACTTCAGACTGTAAGAAATACACAGGAAATAAGAAACACATGAACATACTCAGAAACACACTAAACTACATAAAGAAATCCTTTTCCACTCTCACCTTCTCGCACAGCAACCTCGGGCTCACTTTTCTGTGAGATGGTCAGTGCCTCCACTGGCTCTTCCTTTGCTGGGAGAGGTGGAGGAGAAGGACCTTTAGCAACAGGATGAGTAATCTGGGTCTTGCCAAAGACAGGTGGCTGAACTCTAACTGCAGGGTGATGATATAGCTTGTTTCTATGAGAGCCAGAAACCGTATAGCCCATTCCACCAGGGCAGATTTCCTTAAAAGCAGCTAGATTTGGGATGGGAAAACATTCCTTTTAAGAATCTAAAAATGTAACATTTTTGACACATTGGAAAACATAATAAAGAAAATCTGACATGAAGAACATTTTTATAAATGTTATGTATTCTATTGTTAAGCAAAATCACAAATTACACGACAGTAATATTGCATAAGTTACTTGGGAAGATATTTTGTTCCTCCTAGAAGAATAAATTCAACCAAACAATGGCATTTTTAAAGTAAATTCTAAATTCTGGATCAGGACCACATGAAGCATTCTGAGACTTGAAGCTTCTCTCTCCTCTCTAGTGCAGTCTTGAATAGGAGATTGGAAGCTAAATTAGTTACTCAAAATCAAATTTCCAAATATAAGTTTACTGTTCCAACATATTGTTTGGTTGATTGGGCAATTTATTATTTAAATGACTTGAAAATTCTTATTTCTGTTACACAAAACTTTTATTCAGAGGCAAAAAAACCACTCCTTTAATTCCATCCGTTCCATCATCTACAATAAACTTGTATCCCATTCTTAGCATCATAGTTTCTTCCCACCTTAATTTGTCTCAGACACCTAACACAGCCTTAGGAATGCCACTTTGGCGATAATTACAAAGGATATTTTGAAGTCTAAACATGAAAACAAATATCACTTTAGAAAATGCTCACAGACATGCTCATTTTAGTGTATTTGCGACCATCTTGTAAAATGAATTACACGGTAACAAACATTATTACTCAACAAATGCTTTGCAATTGGAAAGCTGGTCATTGCAAAATACAGAAGAGAAAAAAACAACCCTCATCTATTGTGGTTTCCAATGATAAGGGATACAATTATTACAAGAATATGGTGAATGATATTAGGTTATTATCTATGAGGTATGTTAAATACATGGGTGCAAATATATCCGTTTTCTGGGAACCTCTTACCTGTTCCTGGAAGGGGACATTTTTCACAGTGGGGGCCCCAGGCCTTGCCAACACTGCAACAGCAGAGCTGCTTGCTGAGCTGAACAGAGAGAGGGTGCATACACTGCTTTCCTGCACTGACATACCGGTAGCAGGGCCCTTTCTCTTCAATGACCATGGGATTATCAGCTGCAGCAAAAAGGGAAGGAGCACGCTAAAGTTTACTTGAGAAACAAAACAGAGAAACACCACAGGAGTTCCACCACCAAATAAGAAAAACAACAACAACTTCAACGCATCAGTAGAGAGAAAGGGATGCTGATGTCTGAAAAACATTTCTCATACCTGACATCAATTTAATACAGTTCAAAAGTAAAGCCCAAATTGTTTAGAAGTAAAAGCCAGTGTTCAAATTAGATGCGGCCATGCTCCAATAACACAAAATTAGGAGAATGCCTTATTCCCATGCAGAAGCAAGCTTAAAGCAGGTGAACAGTAAAAATACCGAACGTTGACAGATCACACACTCACTTCCAACACTCATATTACAAAGCTATGTCACAAATGAATTACAAAAATGACAGTTTTGACTTGATAGGTAAGATCATTCCAGGTCACCAAGGAAACTGCTTTCTTTCAAGTCATTACTAATCCATCAATGCGCATAAATGAAATCATTGGCAAAAAGATCAGCTAACAGCACTATTCTTTCCCAAATCCTTTGCTCTTTTTCTGCAAGTCTTTCCAAATTCACATCACCCAAAATCTGAAATTCCTTCAGTTAACAGAACTACTGTTCTATTTTCTAAAAAAAAAAATCATAGTTATAAGAGCAGATAGCAAGGAGTCAAAGTGAAATTAGAACATATCGTATCTCCTTCTGATATTATATATAAAAAACAAGCTATATTGGAAGGTCAAGAAATTTGAATTATGCTAAAATATGAAAAAATATAAGGAATAAGAATGCCAAATCAGGTATGATAATAGCTAATGAAAAGTTTAAGCCATGGTCATCAAGCTGGATCAAGTTATAAATTATATTTCACAAGACACTTATCAAGACTATGGCTGAATAGTTATATTAATTTTAGTTTATTCCTTTTTTTTGCAGATTTGGCGTGGCTTTAATTTAAAAGACATTTTGCCTTTTCAAAGAAGAGCCCAGGTGGTCTTACCAAGACTTGCCTAGATCCCAAGTGTTTTTATTGATTCTTAGCAGAATACATAATTAATTTGTGAAAGAATGGTTCAGAGGTTCTGTCCTAAGCCCAGAGGAACTATTAAGAATCAGCCTATCAATTATCCATTTAAATTAACAGACATTGCACAGCAGCATTAATTGGTAGATTTCACCCATATTCTGATATATGATTACACACAGGACATTAAAGAAATAATTGCTGATGTTCTTCAACTTGATAATCAAAGACCATTTTTCTTTGTAATTCTTCAAGTATAATCAAACCTAGAAAAAGTTCTTTTTCTTCATCTATTTGCATAGAAACAAAAATAGGAAGAAAACATTTCAGCCTGAAACAATTTTTTGCAGATGCAGCCTAATTATAATTCAATTAAAGTACACGATCAATTTAAATACAGCTCCTGTATTTCAAGCCAACTGTGTGTTTGCATTTGTACACAATAACTTATCTCTCTTTTATTCTTGGAAATGAGAAATCCAGAAAAAAGTGACAATATATTTATTGGGCTTCAAAATGTTTTAAAACAGCAGTGTATCTATAAAGGAACACGTTGTATTATTCCAGGATCTTGTTAAATTATTATTAGGTGCCTAGGCTGAAACAACCTATAATCTTTCTACTGAGCATGAAAGTCAGCAATGCAATACAGCTATGAAGTGATCATACAGTGTCAGGCCCATTCCATCACATATAGTTTTCTTAAACCAAATCTGCCTACAATCTGGGGTTAGTTTTTTCTCTTGCCTTGTTTTTTGGGGGGGGGGTTGGTGGTGGTGACAGGAAACTGCATTTGTTTTAGAATGTTGCTTTTATAGTTGAAATCAGTTCTTGCAATGTAAACATTCATGTGTTGCACTCCATTTTACATTTTTTTAAAACAGGCTAGTAGTTTAAACAGCAAAACAGCCCACCTCTAACAAAGAGGTGACTTTTAGAACACAAAGATTCCCATAAAGACTCTTCTCCCAATCTCGGTGTCTCCAGTAACACATAAAAAGCAAAAAGATTTAAGGAATTTCGTAAAAAATCTATTCAAGATTCATTATAAATTTTGTCCAAATAGGAAAATGTACAGACTTCATTATGTGGTATTGCTACCTTCTCATATAAATTCCACTCCTCTACTTTCCCCACTCAAATAATATGTCCTACATTTCACTGTATCATTTTTAAAAAGAAATTTTCACCAAAGCTTTTCCATATGCAACTGCATGACTGCTCGGCTATCACCTCTATTACTTTTGTAAAGTTCTATATTTTCTGGCTTTGGGAAAAGAAAGAAAGCATCTTTTATTATATATTTATTCTAGGGCTGAGTTAAAAGAAAGGGAACCTTTTAGAGTCTCCAGCACAACAAGAATTCATAGGTAAGAACTAATCTGCAGTAGCATCCAATAAGTAATTCTTCTGATTTTTTTTAAAAAAGGTCTATGTGTGTGGAAAACTCTTCCAATTACAACCATATAATCCAGAGGTGAGAAGTTATGGCCCCTTTACAACCTGTGGGCTTCAATTCCCAGAATTCCTGAGTCAGCATGGCTCAGGAATTCTGGGACTTGAAGTCCGCAAATTGTAAATGAGTCATAGTTACCCACCTTGCTATAATCCAGGCATGTCAAACTGCCAGCCTGTGGGCCAGACACGTCATCCCGAAACCGCGCCCACCCCATTGCCGGCAATGGGGAAAGAGTTGTGATACGTCGCGCTACGTCACGTGATGTCACAAGTTTGACATGCCTGCAATGTTTTAATAATGCCAGAGACCAAACAATGTTTTATTGGCAGAGAAAATGAGAATGCAGCAACTTTACATCACTGAGAGCTGATACAATATCCTTGCATGTGACACCACACAACTTGATGCTTATTCTTATTTCCAATAATTAATTCATATTTTTTAACCTTTATAAGAAATCACGCATGAGTTAATAAAGTGATTCTCAATTGGGACTAATCAGCGGCCAACTTTTACATTCTACTCCTCAACCACTTTTCCAAGTTTCAAAGGCAAACCACATCTTCTTATGTTTCTTTATACAAAAAGATCCCAAGTCATCCCCAGGTGTGTATTATGTTGGCAAAAATAGCATGTGAACTGGCTGGTCAGAGATATGCCCAATAACAGTTTCCATTAACTTGGCAGATAGGAGAACGGATCACTTCAACTATGGAAAATATACTTATTTATCTGAAAACAATGAGGTCAGAGATTGCTCGACTGACTTATATTACTCCATGCAGGCAGATGTCTAAGCACATTTGAATTGGGCATGTGAGATATTTATGAACCATTTGAAAGTCCCGTCATGTAAAAGGCTTTTATTAAAAATGTGATTGCAACAAGGAGAACAAGGCTCTATTTTATTTAATTTACAACTCTTTGCAAAAGTTCTCACAAATGGGACTTGTAACAAATTGTTGGAGTTTGGTTCATTCTTCAAAAAAAAAAGTTTCAGCCAACCATCTTTTCAGAATCCTCCTTTACGTTTTCCCCTCTCAGTGTTTCTATTTTTGTCCTTGCAATAAATCACAAACATGCTTTAGTTATTTAGCACAATCAGCTCCTCACTGGGTTATTAAAACATTAGGAGGAAAATAATGTATATATATGAAAAGCTAAGGGACTACTAACAGAGAATGGATTTGATTTTTTATATATATTTTATTTATTTATTTATTTATTTAGTTACATTTATATACCGCCCTTTCCCTGAGGACTCAGGGCGGTTTACAGGGAATTAAAAAATCCAACATACAAAAGTTAAAACCGAATTAAAAAATATTAAATTGACCCTGTACACAATTAAAACCCCAATTAAAAATTTCTCCTCAGCCTGGGCCCGAGAGCTCAAAGAGCCAGGTCTTCAGGCCCCGGCGGAATGATCGGAGGTCGGGGGCAGTTCTCAGCTCCACCGGCAGCTGGTTCCAGAGGGCAGGCGCTCCCACTGAGAAGGCCCTATCCCTGGGTGTCACCCGCCGGCAATCTCTCACCGGCGGAACCCTGAGCAGACCCTCCCTGTGGGAGCGCACTGAGCGCACTTCGCATGATTTGAAAAGAATCCGGAAGAAATATTTTAAACTTTCCATGAGCATAATACCTCTTCCCTTTTCAATCAAGTAACCCTTTAAAAAGTTGTGGCTGCTGTAAGAGTCTCCTTAGCAAAGTTAGGAAGCTTTAATAAATGGAAAAGAAAAGCTGTATTCATGTAAGATCCAAAATACTTCTTGCTAATAATTTCTGAAGCATTCATAGCATGGCATAAAGAATAAAATAACAGACCTAGTAAAGTAATTATTAAGGGTGAAGGAGAATGATCCTTAATAACCCAGCAGTTCTTGAAAATGAAAAGACCAAATTAACAATGTAATGTCTGAGGTGCTTCTTGCATAAGTAATAACCCTTAATTTCATGAGCCCATGGGCATTTAAGTGCTGATAAAAATCATAAGATATTAAAACATATCCCAATAACTTATTTTGTTTTTGTTATTTATTCGTAAAAAATGAGCATATGGTTGTTTGTTTTAATCAGACCCTATTGAGATCAGTGGGCCTTAATTAAGCAATTTTTTAAAAAAGTCAGTTATCTTACTCAGCCACTGATTAAGCTTCATTTTGGGGGGCAGGGAGAGTTGGCAAATGACCCGCTGGTGCATACCCCAAGAACTTATTTTGTTTTTGTTATTTATTTGGTAAAATGAACAATCTGGATCCTACTACAACATACAGTCTGATTCAAACTGTCATTTCTCATTAACTTTTAAAGCAAAACAATTCTAAACAGTGAACTGAAACTTCTAGTCAGAATAACTGCCACAGGAACATTGAAATCAACAATGACTAAACTATTTGCAATACAAATTTTAAGAAGGCCAGGAGAAAATGCACAACTAAATGGTATTGATTGTTTTGGTTACTTACGGATACATCTGGAAAAAGTAGGATCTGGTACAAATCCCAGTTTGCAGGTACACCTATAGCTGCCCATGGTATTTAAACACTCACCATTGGGGCAAACCCCTTGTAACTGGCATTCATTAATGTCTGAAAAGGAACACAACTGGGTGTCAGTTAAATAAATCTATATTAGATTATCTATAAACAATTATATTAATCACTACATATTACAGAATCTTTCAGTTCTCAAATCTGATCCCCATTTTTCTCGCATCTCTTTAAAGCACAGAGAATGCCCATAAAATGCCCAAAGTGGCATTGATTTGTAAGATATAAATGAACCAATTTTAATATTTATTTATATCCCGCCTTTATTATTTTTAACAAATAACTCAAGGTGGTGAACATATCCAACATACTTTCCTCCTTAAAAAATATAAAATCCTCCTAATAATTCAACTACTGAACAAATCTATTTGCATTATATTTATAACAATGAGTTTACTTCACATGTGATACTCAGTTTTAAAGTATTAATTTAAGAACAAGATATATCAAAAACTTAGCAGTGTGGTTTTCTGATGGTCTGGAAAGAAATAGATTTAAAGATTTAACAGTTTTGTCAAGCAAGGGTTGAACCCATAACCCTAGTCTGTGTTGGTTTCATTAAACAGTGGTTGGTCTCTATTGAAATACACCCACAGAGTGGGGAAAATCCTGAATAATCCTGGTATTATTCTTTGAACCTTCTTCTGTGCTTTGAGGGAACAAAAAATATTTAACTATATTTTATCTATCAAATTTATATTTTATCAGTGTAGTCACTATAACCTCATTTTACTCCATATCTTGACATATGGAACAGACGATCCCCTTGGCCTATTTTAATTATTTGTCCAAGGACACTGTATTACTCTTAATGAAAAACAGGCATGCCAATCTCCTGTGATTATATTGCACAATATAATATACATTGTAGTAATGAACTATAATACCAGAATGTGCTGTGATCATAACTGTGTAAACCTTCCCTTAGGACTTAGGAAGAGAGATTTACAGTTTGCCCACTAGATGAACAACCAACTGTGTGAATTCATTTGTATTCAGTTCCTACATAATATGGCAAATCATCCCTCAGAAATAGGAATAGGACAATTTTTCATTGATAAATTGGTGTATTGTTTCAAGCATGTTGGCGAGGCATAGCATACTGTAACTCTATTAAATCCTGTAAAGCTATGATGGTGATATATGATATCTGCAATCATGACTATCAAACTAATAACAACTAATCTCCCATATGTATAGTATAAGACAAGTATCCTATAGCAATCCAAAAATAGAATTTCATGGACTTATCTACTTCCTATTTCTCCCCTATACTCTTTAATATAAAAAGAATATTAGCAGTTATTGATAGTTGCATGATAAACTCCTTAAGAAACCAATGTACTGATATTATCTTGCATTAAGCAATTGTATCCAGAGACCTAAATAACAAATCTTAACATGGGGAAGGGGAAAGCATTTGGAAATCATTGTTTCTTCAAACTTTGGACAAAAAGCCCTGTATGTTTTCTATTTGTTGCATGTTAATTAGTTAGTTAGTGATCACCTACTTGAAGCATCTTGTCCAGCTGCATATATTATATTGAAACCAATCTGCTAAAGCAGTTATGAATGGAATGAGATTAAAATGAAGGCTCTGTGAAAATAGCAGTTTTAAAATGCTTTAACAAATAAAATTCATAGAATAAATTTGTTATTTAAAAGCAGTTTTAGTTTGGTCTAGGACAGTATATAAATATATGGGCAATGAAAATCTATCTTAAAGGACACTAAAGATCCAGTTTGTGTCTTTCTGTTTCTATACTGAGAAACAATGTGGCACATAATATTTAGATTTATAGCACAGATATTCTAAACAATTTGAATCCAATTTCAGACCATCAGCACCAAAGACCATGATGAAATGATATCTGACAGTTATGGTCACAACCACAGCAATCATAAATTGTTTAGTTTGATGCAGAAATGAACCCAAGAATCTGCCATATTCAATTTTATAGCATAGCCCACACACAAAAATGTAAAGGCCTTGGACACTTTGTTGGCCAGGTGAAAATTGGAGCAAGTTAAAATCAATTCTTGAATTTCATCAGCAATTTGGTTTATCAAATACAATTCCAAGTGAGACCTATCAAGTTTAAACTCTACCTGTTATCTGTGAACATATTCAGAACCCAGACCTGATTATCAGACCTACCAAGATCTAATTTTTAAACTAATAGTCTTCATAAAAAAATTATAGGATGGATATTATGGAACCCAAACCATTATATGAACTCAAATGGAAGGACAGAGATCTTTGATGAGATAATGTATTATTACAGACAATAAAACTATTAAATAGGACAGACAAAAAATGTTGGCTGACTGTGTCAGCCCATACATACAGCAGTCCTGAAGTTCAACGCCTACATTTTTTTTTCCCTGTTGATCCTAGCAGGCTGAAAGTGGGTGGGTCAGTGGGAAACAAGAAATAATCAATATGTTACATTTTTTCATTTTGGCTGGACTGCAGTCTGCCTAGAACAACTGGATTAAATTTGTGACCTACGTACAATGTGTTCTTTTGTGCATCAAACTAAACAATTTATGATTTGGATGATCTTTCTATGACAAAACTATTTAAACTGAAAAACTGTATATTATATGTTATTTGTTAATTCAAGGTTTAAAAAGTAAATATTTCTAATTATGTTACTTCCACAGAATTTATTTTTAAAGAATTAGTGTTTGGGAAGGTAAAGGGCATTGGAGATTTGAAGTACCGGTAGATAGATATTTCATTTATTTTCAATCTCAAGCTTCAGTCTTCTATATATATAATTGTTGTGAGCTACCCAGAGTCATTGGGATTTGGGTGGCAAACAAATTTGATAAATAAATTAAAATATTTTGCTCTACATAATTGTCAACAGGCATTGGGTAGTTCTGGCTTTTGTTATATTGCGTTTTCATTCCCTTCACTGAGCAACTAGTATACTGATTCTTTTTTCCTTATTTTGAATATATACAGTATTTTAAAAGTCCTTTCTGTTTTTCCTTAGCATTATTTAGCTCTCCTGATATCCCAGTTACAGTTCTGGGTTCCATGTCTTCACTCTTCCTTAGCAACCTATTTCCCCCCCCCCATCTTCTTGTATGCATTCTTTTTTGTTTTTAGAGCTTCACTAAGCTTTTTGTAAAGCCACACTGCTTTTTTCTGCTGTCTTTTATTTCTTACCTCACCAAATTTGTCTGAAAGAATTTGATATTCTTTCAATATCTCATTTTTAAAGAACTACTCATCTTGAGTTCTGCTTCCAATTACCTCTTCTTGCCCTGGACTCTCATTTATCATTGCTCTGAGTTTATTACTATAAGATTTAATATATACATTTGATTAGACTCAGGGTGTTGTTGTTAGCTGCGAAGTCGTGTCCGACCCATCGCGACCCTATGGACAACATTCCTCCAGGCCTTCCTGTCCTCTCAGGGTACTTTCTCTTAAAATCGAGAGTTCAAAGATTACATAGTTACCTCCCCCCAAAGTATTTGTTACTTGAATTTTCTCAATTCAGTCTTCCCTATTGGTTAGCATCAAGTGAAGAGCAGCTGATTCTCTAGTACCTTCCTTCACTTTCTGAAGAAGAAAATTGTCAGCAAGACAAGTCAGGAATTTCCTGGAAAGATTATGCCTGGCAGAGTTTCTTTCCCAACAGATGACAGGAGAATTTAAATCCCTCATCACTATTGCTTCAGGCCTCTTGGAAAAATCTGTAATTTGCTTTTGAAAGGCATCACCATTTTCCCCTTTTTGAGGTGGGAAGTTACTAAACATTAACAACTGCACAGCTTTTATTTGTTCCTTTACTTTAACGCAGGTGCTCTTGATAGTATTAGTATGTTCCTTCACTTTCTAAGCAGAGGGAGATCTGCACAGTACATCTATGCTTCCCTTTCTGTGGCTCCTTTAGAACAGAATACCACATACTGTGGAAACCCCATCCCAAAACCTCTGATGAACTCTCTCAGCACTTTCATTTAGAGGTTCAACAGATGTTAAATGTGTTAAACAATGAAAGGAAAGAATGGATCAGTGGGATGCCAAGAGACAGAGTCTATGGCATTGAATAAATATCTCCTAGCACCTACATAATGCTCCTGTCTTAATAAGAAGGCTCATCTACTGCAGCCTTCCACAAAATTATAATTTAATAACCATGCAAGAAACAAATTGTAGCACAAATGTCTGAATGGAATATGCAGGATGCACCAAAATATTACATATGAATACTCTCTGCTTATCTCTTCCTCTTTCAATCTATTAAAAAACAACAAGATTTGCTTCCATTTTTTATTTTATGCCAATGGATATGTTTAAACATAAATACATGGTTAAAGTTTACTAACAGTCAATTCCAAACTTCATTTAACAATCCAAGCATGTATCAACCAGCTATAAACAATAGTTGCAATGCGTAGTTCAGATGAGAGAGAACTCTGACCTGATCACAGATAAGCGGAAAGATGAATAAGCAGCTTATGACTTTAATACAAAGAATTACATGTAGACCACTGTAAACAACAGAGTTAAAACAGATTTTTCTGGAGATACATTATTTCACCATAATAATGCAGACATCTAGTTGCAAAGAAAAAGCTGTCCCCTGTTCAGCGGAACCACACTAAATGAAATAAAAGATGTGTTCACTACAAAAAGAAAACCAACTGTAGTTGTAACAAAAGGATTAAGATTCACAAGAGGAGCATAAAGCAATCATTTTCCTTCAAAGCTTAAGTCTTCTCGATTCTATTATTCAAATCCAACCATTTATTTATTTGATTAATTTCTGTAGCCACCCATTTTAGCCTACTGACTCTGGGCAGCAAACAGTTCTAAAACACTTACTGTACACCGCCCAGAGTCTCTGTTTGAGGGAGATGGCAGTTCACAAATGTGAAATATAAATAAAATTATAAATAAAACAAGTAAAAGCAGTACAAAAATAAATGTATCCAGTAGCCAAGAAAATTATAACAGTTGACAGTTTAAACAAGAAATGGGGCTCTAACCCATTCAGGTCCCCAGACCTAGGAACAAGAGCAGACTTTTCAAACTTTGTGAAAGGTCAACAGGGTCAGGACCACCCCGTTTTCTGAAGGGAGGTGGTTCCAAAGGGCAGGATGGGCTACATGTCTCCTGGTCTCTGCCAGTTGACATTCCTTGATTGAAGGGACTTGCAACCTACCCAACCTACCAGACCCAATTGGCCAAGTGGAAACTATTGGGAACACGGTTCCTTAGATAACCTAACATACAGGTCTTTAAAGGTGACAACCAACACTTTGGATTGCATCTGGAAACACACTGATAACCAATGCAACTCATGCAGTGGTAATCTTACACGTGTTGTATATCTGACACCATTTACTACCTATGCAGCCACAGTTTGCACCAGTTGAAGCTTCTGAATGCTGTTCAAGGGCAATCCCATATACAGTATATTGCAGTAGTCCAAACCTTATGTGAAATCAATAGACCTTTTAAAGTTGATGAATGTATGAGCATTTGTCGTAAATACACTTTTTATTTATTAGATTTTTATTCCACCTTATTAGTTTACAAATAACACAAGGCAACATACATACATAAATACTATTTCTTCTTTCTCATTCCCCCACAATAGCAATAGCAATAGCATTAGACATATATAATTTCATAGTGCTTTACAGCCCTCTTTAAGCGATTTACAGTCAGCATATTGCCCCCAACAATCTGGGTCCTCATTTTACTGACCTCGGAAAGGCTGAATCAACCTTGAGCCGGTGAGAATCAAACTGCTGGCAGTCAGCAGAATTATCCTGCAATACTACATTCTAACCACTGTACCACCTTTGTTAGGTAGGCTGGACTGAGAGCGAGCAACTGGCTCAAGGTCACCTAACTGGCTTTCATGCCTAAGACAGGACTAGAACTCACAGTCTCCTAAGCACTATATCAAACTGATATTTTAATTTAAATTTAATGAAGGAAATGGGTGACTGTATAGAATACACAACACTTGAAGAACCAATCTGCTGCTTCAAAAGTCTACTTGACTTTTGGGCTAAGAATGCTTTTTGTAATAGCATTCACACTGTGGAGTTTGCCTATTTAAGACGTCTCCCTAGGCCAGTGATATTTTGTGGCCTCCAGATTAGTTCTAGAGCAGGGGTCTTCAACTCGGCCCTTTTATGACTCATGGACTTCAACCTCCAAGTTTTTCAGCCAGCGTGCCTGGCTGAGGAATTCTGGGAGTTGAAGTCCATGAGTCATAAAAGGGCCGAGTTGAAGACCCCTGCTCTAGAGTGTACATGGCCAAAATATTTAGCCCAGAGTTGGAGAAATTATAGACGAAGATAGTACATTAAGGCTAGCAAAAGTTGTTTCTCCAGAAAAGAACTAGATCAACAAATTTATTTTCTCCTGATAAAATGATGTCATGTCTCCATAGGCTAGTCTCCTAAGGTCTTTCAGAGGTTAAATACATTTAAAACAAAATATATGTCCTCTGTCCTAACCATTTTCATAATCAAATTAAACTATTTTACCATGATGGATTTTCTTAACTATTAGTTTCTATAAACTCCCAAGTTAAGCTTTTAAATTATTTGATGTTACTGTATAATACTGTATAATATATAAGTATTGATATAATATGATTTTAAATTATGTTGAATGTGAACATACTTAGGCACCGCTATTGGCAGTGGGAATTCATACTATATTAAGACAAATAATATAATATATAATTATTGTACTTACTGATACACATACAAGTAATGCACTTAAAATTGTTTTTGCTGCTGATAATCATATAATCCTTGTTTTTTGGTAGAACTTTGTCTTTTTCCTAATAAAATGGTTAGGTCAAATGTATCCCTCTAATTCCAATTAAATAGAGAAAAAAAATTAAATCAGAAAAATTACTCAAAACAAATGCTACAAATGTCTTACCTTGACAAAAGGTTGCATTAATTCTCTTGTAACCTTGTGGACAATCCACTACCTGGCTATATCCAAAATAAGCTAAATTTGAGAGGAAACAAAATAAAAAAATGAAAAATGATCCATCTATTATCATCCAAATGTTTTAATATCACACCTCTTTTTTTAAGGGTGGAATTCTGATCCCAAATAAAAAGTTATACAACATTTAAATGTGTCTTAATACTGCTAATTTGCTTTTGGGAATTATTTAGTCCCAATTAGCATTAAAAGTATTTCAGTCTTGAAGGCAGCAGAATTCAGGACACCAGAAGCCACAAAAAGTCTATTTTCATTCAACAACTATTACTATCAGATCAGCAATATTCCTCTTTTTTAAAAAAAATGTAAAACTATTATGGAAACAAAGTAACTCTGGAATCAGTTTCCTGGGAATGAGTCAACCACCACCTAAATGTAAAAAATCTCAATGTCTTGTTTAGATGTTTTCTCCTTTATTCTTATGGTTTGTTGGAGATCTTAGATGCATCACTTCTATTTTCCTGTAAAATTAGTAGGCGCCTGAATGTTTTCTTTTTCTCCTCATGAAATAGTGAGCTACACTGCAACCAAATACAGGAAGGAGAAATTCTCTACTCCTTGGAGTCTCGTTATGAATAGATCCTCTTTAATTAAATAGACTAATTAATATAAATGGGCTCTATTTCCTCTTTCTTCAATGCAAACATTAATGCCATCTGCAAAGATCTTTGAAGCACATAGCACAGACCCAGCTTTCTTATTGATTTTCAGATTAGGCTGGAAAAAAGCTTCCAAATGCTTCCACCACTTTCTCTGAAAGAAAAATATACATATACTATGCAAAATAACAGAAAACATATTTTTAAAAGCTTACCTGGTTTCTTTGGACATTTCTGGCACTTGTTAAAACCCCAGGAAGTTCCCACAGTCCCACAGCAATCTTCTTGCTTGGAGAGGCCAGGAAGTGCTTTGCTACACTGGAAAATGTTGGAAAATCTCAAGTTAGTCTTTCTGAAAGACAGATGTCTTCTTCCATGTTGCTAATTCAGGATCACCCCAGACCAGGTGGCTTTTAAGATTCACATGAATGTAAATATTTCTGTTTCAGGTCTTCAGTTTTTCCAGTGGGAACAAGCATTTTATTTACAATACATTTCTCAAAACCCTTTTGTAAATTAGTCTTCACTTATTACTATGGCTGCCCAAGACTTCTTATCCTGTTTGGGGTTCCAATTTTCTTTTCATGCTGAAATCACATGAGCCATTTGCCTTCTCCCTGCATGCCTGACTTTGAAATGTGTGTATGTACGTACATATGTAAGTATGTATGATGAATTCAGCTAAAGGTGACATTTGGTATGCCACTAAAAATGCTGTATTTTCAATGGCATACCAGAAACCAGTGAGGCAACAGCCAACAGCCTGGTTAAAAGGATGAAACCTAAGAAAAACAATCAAAAATGTTACTCTGGAACAACTGAAAACTGCAGAGAGAAAAAAAACCTACTCTATATTGGAGAGGGATTTTTAAGAAGATGCATATCCCACAGATACAGTACTAAAACACTGACCTGTTCAGAAGAATCCTGGGCCAAATGTTATGGAAAATGCTAATTATTGTCAAGATGATTAATGAGAATTAGTAAGTACTACCACCTGTCCTGATTCATGAAGGAGCAGGAGCCCTCCTAGACTGCAGGATAGGTGAGTGTTCTAATGGCTTTTCTAAAGGTAAAGGTAAAGGTTCCCCCGCACATGTGTGCTAGTCGTTTCCGACTCTAGGGGCCGGTGCTCATCTCCGTTTCAAAGCCGAAGAGCCAGCGCTTGTCCAAGGACGTCTCCGTGGTCATGTGGCCGGCATGACTAGACGCCAAAGGTGCACGGAACACTGTTACCTTCCCACCGTAGTGGTCCCTATTTTTCTACTTGCATTTTTATGTGCTTTAGAACTGCTAGGTTGGCAGAAGCTGGGACGAGTACCAGGCGCTCACTCCGTTACGGGGCACTCAGGATTCGACCCGCCAAACTGCCAACCTTTTGATCGACAAGCTCAGCGTCCTAACCCACTTCTAGCATACCCTTAAATGTACAAACCTTTCCTTTCAGCATCAGTAGAGTGAGCCAGCCTTAGATAGAATTGCTTTTTCTTGGGAAAGATGTGAAATTAATTTACAGCTGAACAAAAACTTTAGCACCTATTTATCCTTCTTTATACCAACAACTCAAATGTTTCTTTATAAAAATATATATATAATGCTTTTCCTCACTGTTCTCATAAGGAGAAAGTAGTGCTAGTGCTGCACAGAATCATTTCTGCCAGTCCCTATGTTACATTTATTAAAAAATGTTTCTAGTTACTCATCACATTGCCGAATTGACGCTCTGTTTATTGCTGGAACTGAAAAGATAGACACGCCCTTTCCTCTCTCTGGATAACTTACACACAGAGCTAAAACAGTTCTAAAAATTCCATTTTGAATTGACCACCCCAGATTTGTAACACAAACATTCAAGAAGAAGCTGTTCTTGGTTTTTTTTAAAGAAATACAAACCTTTTAACAAAAATGTTAACTATTATCACAAAATTCAAATTTCACTCCCAATTTTTCAATGTGTCAGACAAGCCATATTCAAAAATTAGCCATTAAAACATTAAACAGAGACAACATATTAACTATAGTCCAATTATATCACTACATTTGTGGGATAATTGAACACTGATTTCCAATGATAATTGATTTCAGTTTATTATAAATCAAATGCTGCTGTTTAAACAAGTCAGAAGCAATAAGATAGAACTGATACAAAAGCAGTATTTGAATGTTGACATTCTACTAGATTCAACTTTCCATACATATTCTTCAGAATTTGAAAACTGATCAGATGTATAAAGATCATAACATTCCAAAAATCTTTCCAAACATTATTTAACACACCAAATCATGAGTAAATTTAAAGTCCTGAGTAAAGAGCTACAACTGTTTTTACAGATTAATAGCTGACTAATACACATATGCATAGACACACATAGTTTTTCCCATCTAGGGCCCTAGAGCCTCCAGATGCTGGTACAACTACCAGTGATACTACACCCCAAACCTATTGCTGAAATTTCCCAGCACCTTCATGTAAGTGTTGAACAACAGAGGTTAAAAAAAAATATCAACACCTGAGGTATGCCATATATGAGAGGCCATGGGGCTGGCCTTTCCTTCCCATCACCACTGACTGAAACCTCCTGGTAATGGAAATATATACAGCTCCTAAGGCCATAGGAGGTCCAGATACTTTATCTATTATTTACAGTATCAAAAATAGATGAGAATTCTATCAGGACCAGAATGGATGCACTACGTTTATCTAAATCCAAACAAAGATACTGTAATTCACTGTGACCAATGGCTATGGTGGCACAGTGGTTAGAATGCAGTACTGCAGGCTACTTCTGCTGACTGCCGGCTGCCTGCAGTTTGTCTGTTTGATTCTCACCGGTTCAAGGTTGAATCAGCCTTCCATCCTTTCGAGGTTGGTAAAATGATGACCCAGATTGTTGGTGGCAATATGCTGACTCTGTAAACTGCTTAGAGTGGGCTGCAAAACACTGTGAAGCAGTATATAAGTGCTATTGCTATTTCCATTCTGTGACCATGCCTTCATAGCAACTAATAGGAGCCTGGATAATCCATTTCCTCCAGGGTACTCTGTAGCAGAATTCCCACAAGCCTATCAATTGGACAATAATGATAAGTGGTCCAGGAAGGGCTTCTTTAAGAAGAGTTTGCACTTTTTCAAGGTTACAAGCATCATCTTCTCTCCTAAAGAACACTGATAATCTCCCACCAACTAGCCTTCTGTTTGTTAAAATGGATTTAAAATGGTTGATTTTAGTTCATTTTGTCCTAAAGAAGGTGTGATTCCAATTTTACTATTTCAATTCCCCCCCTCTGATTTAGTTTACATACTATGTTGCAACTGTGTGTCTTATGTTCATCATCAGTCATGGAACTCCTGTTTCACTACTGGCATTATCAATAACCAGACTTTGTTCTGGCCACATCATCACCTTCTGTAATAGGTTTGACACCTCCAGATCAGCTTATGATATTCTGATGTATTAGTAACTAATGATGTTTCTTTCATACTGGCAGACTTATTATCTGGCACCCAAACTGGATTAATGTTATATCTATGCTCATACAATTTTTAAGAAACAGTACCCAAGTGGTTTTCCATTTCTTTCTGAATTTGGAACTGCTTTTCATAAATTGCTTGGCTTTTTTCACATCTAAATGTCTTTAACCCCTTTATGGATTACTGTTACTTTCTCCTCTCTCTTTGACTTTACCAGCAAGAGTGACCCCCTCCATCAGAATCTTATTCTGCTGCTGGCATCATTCTAAGGATCACTGAAGTTACTGAGTAATTCTATCATACCAAAGTGGTGACATACAAGAGTAAAATACTATACTCTGGATATCAAATGGAGAGAAAGTAAAATAATGCAATACTTTCTTATTTTCTCTGAAGTATACGATCTATTGTATAATTTGTTTACTCCAAACTATGCCTTACTGAATGCACCGGATATCTCTGCTATTCTGTTATAACTCCAACCTGCGTGTAGACTAGATATTATTCATATTAACAGCTAATATAGTAGGAGAACACCAAACTGAGAAAGTCACACGCCAAATACAATGCCTCAGTTCCATAATCTATAGAACTGAACTACTGATATATCCTCCTGAATATAAAACAGCATATTTCATAATAGTATGAAACTCTTATGAAAGTTACATCTAATGTACAAACCCAATAGTTATATCACATATGGTATGTTGAAAATTAAGGAATAAAAAATACAAACAAGTGCTTAACTTAGAGTCATCAGGCAATTTACTGCTCTGAAAATAAAATTATTATACAGATGCCATAGTACTGATGATACACTGATGATACACTGAATTTAAAAAAATGGCCAGGAGTTGATTATCGTCCAACATAACTTAAAACTCAAATAACAGACAATAATTATATGAGACATTTTCACTTAGTGCTATTGGTGCTACAAGCCAGGGGAATTAAGGAAAAAAATATAAACCTATTATATCTAGAAACTAGGTGCCAACTCTACAAATGAGCATGGCTGTAGCCATTTTTCCTATTCATTTTCAGTTGTCAGATAGAACAGAGGGAGGGGGGGTTGCCCAGGTGCTTCGTTAGTCTAAATAATCTTTTGTCCTGTGGGAACCAAGGTCATCAGCTGCTCCCGAGACTGCAGGCTGGGCATTGCAGTATTGGGGAACGTTACGTATTGGGGAACGTAGTTGCTTGCATAGTTTTAGGGGAGGGATTTTTTAACTTTGTATTGGGGAATTGTTACATGTGTCTCCAGACTTGGTTTCACTTTTGACGTGCCAATACTTTGTAACTAATAAACATGTTCTTTGAGGAATTTGCAAGCCTTGGAGTTCTGCTTTATTCATCTCTGTCTATAGGAACCGTGACACAAGGTTTCTAACCTGGACTGGGCAAGAAACAGAAGTGCCTAATCTTTAGTTTAGTTATCTTAATTAGACTCAATAGAAGATTCCCAGAACATGGTTCAGTAAGGCTATAAACCTCATTATGGACAAGAATATAGGCTCTAATACTTGAGTTGATTGACAACTGCAAAGCAAAAACCTCAGAGATTTATGTATTGTTTTCTAGAATTTACACTCTATTTGTTGCAATTTAATTGATTCTTGGAAGATTCTTGGAGGATACAGGTGGAGGTCTTAGAAGATTGATATGTATTTACATGAGGGTCCTCCCTTGGCTGAGAACTTCTAGTTCTTGCTTCACAAGCCTCAGTCATTGCATTACCTTGGGAACGTGGGGTGTTTCTGCCACCACATTTTGTGCACACCCTCATTTTCACTTCCCACTTTTTACTCTTCTTGTATATTTTGTTTTATGTGGCCTCTAAGATATGTAAACATGAATTCCTAACCGCAGGGTAACCTCAGCAGACAGTAGTATTTAGCTTATCTTGGCTAATCTCAGAAGGCAAATAGGGTCAGACCTAGTTAGCATATGGATGGAAGAACACCAAGGAATTCTGAGGATGCTTCTAGACCAAAAAGTTAACAACAACAACAAAAATCCCATAACAGTAGAATGGCAAGCTGTTTCCACATCTGTCCTAACAAAATTGCTTGGATGCAGATACCAGGAGCTGAATTCAATTCAAGGGTGCTTTTACTTAACTGTAATTCAAAATCTTTTTTACAAAATGCTTACTATTTTCCTTTGCTTGTTAACACTCATGTTTTCAATCATAATAATAGAGATGGACTTGTAAAGAGACAGTGATTAATAACCATAATTAATAGAATAATACTGATTCATAAAAGAAACACATCTTTCCCTTTTAATCAGCCCTGGATCAATCACAGTGGACATTATGTATTCTGCTTGTTAGATTTGTCTCTAAATGTGAGCAAATCTGTTCTTGTGGTTCAGACTCAATGAAGAAGGCCCTTCCCCAACTCTCCAAAAGTGAGAAAGGGCCTTGCTCACCATCTGTTTCAACACTGTTGAGCTACTGCACATACTTGATCTGAGCCAAAAGGCCGAGAAGTGAACCATGCACATAAGCTACTTCTACAATAAAATAATAGAGGTCTTAATGCAAATGACAGCTTCACAAGCAATGCCAAATGTTGCTGATGTGAGCATCTGAAATACCCCCATAATTCTGTGAATCATCTGCTGCCTTCTGTTGGGAATTTTCATTTTAAAAACAATATTATAATATTGGAAAATAACTGAAATCAACTAATGTAATCTGTGAAGCCATGGCTTGGATTCTGCTGGGAAGCAGTAATTTTGATTGCCAGAATTTTGTTCTGAGATAATGACTCCCTGCAAGTCATTGGAAGGACACAACACTCCTCTACAATACAGGTAGTTCTGGCTTAATGGCCCTAACTCAGTGGTGGGATTCAAATATGTGAACAACCGGTTCTCTGTGTGGATGCTGCTCCTGGAAGCAGCAAAAAAATTAGCTACCAGTTCTGCCTTAGTGGTGCGAACCGGCTGAATCCCACCACTGCCCTAACTGGGATGAGAATTTCCATTTCCAAGTGATTTGATCAGCAGGTGAAACATCACATGACCGCACAGCTTTGTCTCAGATGCATTTGTTAGGCCAGGACTCTGTTGCTTTTAGGCAAGGAATTTACACTTCTCCTCCTCTGCTTTGCTCATCTCTGCTTCAACTCTCCCCACCCACCTAAGTACCCTAAGACGGCTAGGTAACTCCAGCTTGGCTAGAGAAACTTGTCCAGCATTTGGTTTGGCTTCCAGTATTTTCTTAAAGGATCAAAGATCAGTGCATTGACTTTGATCAATTAACTGAATTTGCATTTGAGGCTTTTTCTATCTGGTACACGTCTTCTGATATTAAACTTCACTGATATCAGAAAGATTAGCAGCAGATAGGACAATCATTCTTGAAAATGTGTTCATACAGATTTTTGAAAACGGTTGCTTAGGTTCTGCTGATGCATATTTTTTAGCTTCAAGGAATTCAAGATTCTGAGAGTGTAATTACATATGCAGATACGATTCAGTCAGATTTTATGAATATGCCAGGCAAAAGGTACTTAGTCAAAGCTGGAATATACCATGGCTGTATTTACAAATAGTTGAAATAAAATATGTGATTTCAAGAATTGAATGAGATACATGCTTTGAGCAATGAGAATAAAAGACAATTCTGACAATATCTGGTTGGGAACTTAAACTTGGAAAATACACAGCAATAGCAAAACTAATAGTATATAGACATAATAGAAATCTAACTAAATTTAAGTGAGAATGGTTCCCATACATACAACACATCAGGCAGCACAGGAAATATAATCTCCTACAGTGCACAGATATTGCAGTTTGGCAATTGTACAAAAAGAGAGAAATAAAAAAGTAATCATTTTTATTGCCTTTTTTTTCTTTTCATTGTTTTATTTTCTATTTGTTTATCTATTTCTACCTTTTTTACCTTTCGTTGATACACATACACACAAACACACGCATATAGATACCAATTAACAATACAGTGGAGATTTTAATATCAAGTAATTTAGCTTAAGACTGAAACCTTTACTATATTACAAATATTTTGATACAAGTTGCAGAGTATTCTTTATTTTTTCCTTCCCAATGTTATTTTTAACCTTGAATGAAAAAGCCAAATAATTTTAATGTTCATATCTTAAATTATAGCTAATATTAAAATACTTATTTTGTTTTATTTCCAATATTCTAAGTAGTCTAAATAATAGAATGCCAAGAATTTGTAGTTATATAAATATCACCATCTTAAAATAGAAAAAGACTTCAGTGCTGTAAAATATTTTAAGCTATTTATGAAGAAAAATACCCTATACGGAAAAGCACAAAATATGTGACTTTAACATTGTTTTAAATTAATAATGCTAAATTATCATGTGGTGGTTTAAAACGTAGATGCAAGTTAACAAAATACCGTATATACTTGAGTATAAGCCGAATTTTTCAGCCCACTTTTTGGGCTGAAAAATTCCACTTCGGCTTATACTCCAGTCAACAAAAAAACTTACCGAGGACTTGTGCGCGGCCGAGGCTTTGGAGCTTCCGGGATCGCGCTCACCTCTCCCAAGCCACCGCCGTCCGGAGACCTGCCGAAGTTTGGGGAGGTTTGGGGAGGTGCGCGCGCACCTCCCCAAACCTCCCCAAACGAAGCCGGGTCTCCGTTCCTCTGCGCCCTGCCTGCCTGCTTCTTTCCACAGCGGAAAGAAGCAGGCAGGCAGGGGGCGGAGGAACGGAGACCCGGCGACGTTTGGGGAGGTTTGGGCGCCTCTCCAAATATCCCCAAACGTCGCCGGGTCTCCGTTCCTCTGTGCCCTGCCTGCCTGCTTCTTTCCACAGCGGAAAGAAGCAGGCAGGCAGGGGGCGGAGGAACGGAGACCCGGCGACGTTTGGGGAGGTTTGGGCGCCTCTCCAAATATCCCCAAACGTCGCCGGGTCTCCGTTCCTCTGTGCCCTGCCTGCCTGCTTCTTTCCACAGCGGAAAGAAGCAGGCAGGCAGGGGGCGGAGGAACGGAGACCCGGCGACGTTTGGGGAGGTTTGGGCGCCTCTCCAAATATCCCCAAACGTCGCCGGGTCTCCGTTCCTCTGTGCCCTGCCTGCCTGCTTCTTTCCACAGCGGAAAGAAGCAGGCAGGCAGGGGGCGGAGGAACGGAGACCCGGCGACGTTTGGGGAGGTTTGGGCGCCTCTCCAAATATCCCCAAACGTCGCCGGGTCTCCGTTCCTCTGTGCCCTGCCTGCCTGCTTCTTTCCACAGCGGAAAGAAGCAGGCAGGCAGGGGGCGGAGGAACGGAGACCCGGCGACGTTTGGGGAGGTTTGGGCGCCTCTCCAAATATCCCCAAACGTCGCCGGGTCTCCGTTCCTCTGTGCCCTGCCTGCCTGCTTCTTTCCACAGCGGAAAGAAGCAGGCAGGCAGGGGGCGGAGGAACGGAGACCCGGCGACGTTTGGGGAGGTTTGGGCGCCTCTCCAAATATCCCCAAACGTCGCCGGGTCTCCGTTCCTCTGTGCCCTGCCTGCCTGCTTCTTTCCACAGCGGAAAGAAGCAGGCAGGCAGGGGGCGGAGGAACGGAGACCCGGCGACGTTTGGGGAGGTTTGGGCGCCTCTCCAAATATCCCCAAACGTCGCCGGGTCTCCGTTCCTCTGTGCCCTGCCTGCCTGCTTCTTTCCACAGCGGAAAGAAGCAGGCAGGCAGGGGGCGGAGGAACGGAGACCCGGCGACGTTTGGGGAGGTTTGGGCGCCTCTCCAAATATCCCCAAATGTCGCCGGGTCTCCGTTCCTCTGTGCCCTGCCTGCCTGCTTCTTTCCACAGCGGAAAGAAGCAGGCAGGCAGGGGGCGGAGGAACGGAGACCCGGCGACGTTTGGGGAGGTTTGGGCGCCTCTCCAAATATCCCCAAACGTCGCCGGGTCTCCGTTCCTCCGCCCCCTGCCTGCCTGCTTCTTTCCGCTGTGGAAAGAAGCAGGCAGGCAGGGCACAGAGGAACGGAGACCCGGCGACGTTTGGGGATATTTGGAGAGGCGCCCAAACCTCCCCAAACGTCGCCGGGTCTCCGTTCCTCCGCCCCCTGCCTGCCTGCTTCTTTCCGCTGTGGAAAGAAGCAGGCAGGCAGGGCACAGAGGAACGGAGACCCGGCGACGTTTGGGGATATTTGGAGAGGCGCCCAAACCTCCCCAAACGTCGCCGGGTCTCCGTTCCTCCGCCCCCTGCCTGCCTGCTTCTTTCCGCTGTGGAAAGAAGCAGGCAGGCAGGGCACAGAGGAACGGAGACCCGGCGACGTTTGGGGATATTTGGAGAGGCGCCCAAACCTCCCCAAACGTCGCCGGGTCTCCGTTCCTCCGCCCCCTGCCTGCCTGCTTCTTTCCGCTGTGGAAAGAAGCAGGCAGGCAGGGCACAGAGGAACGGAGACCCGGCGACGTTTGGGGATATTTGGAGAGGCGCCCAAACCTCCCCAAACGTCGCCGGGTCTCCGTTCCTCCGCCCCCTGCCTGCCTGCTTCTTTCCGCTGTGGAAAGAAGCAGGCAGGCAGGGCACAGAGGAACGGAGACCCGGCGACGTTTGGGGATATTTGGAGAGGCGCCCAAACCTCCCCAAACGTCGCCGGGTCTCCGTTCCTCCGCCCCCTGCCTGCCTGCTTCTTTCCGCTGTGGAAAGAAGCAGGCAGGCAGGGCACAGAGGAACGGAGACCCGGCGACGTTTGGGGATATTTGGAGAGGCGCCCAAACCTCCCCAAACGTCGCCGGGTCTCCGTTCCTCCGCCCCCTGCCTGCCTGCTTCTTTCCGCTGTGGAAAGAAGCAGGCAGGCAGGGCACAGAGGAACGGAGACCCGGCGACGTTTGGGGATATTTGGAGAGGCGCCCAAACCTCCCCAAACGTCGCCGGGTCTCCGTTCCTCCGCCCCCTGCCTGCCTGCTTCTTTCCGCTGTGGAAAGAAGCAGGCAGGCAGGGCACAGAGGAACGGAGACCCGGCGACGTTTGGGGATATTTGGAGAGGCGCCCAAACCTCCCCAAACGTCGCCGGGTCTCCGTTCCTCCGCCCCCTGCCTGCCTGCTTCTTTCCGCTGTGGAACGAAGCAGCCTGAACGAAGCAGGCTGCTTCTTTCCAATGCGGAACGAAGCAGCCTGCCTGCTTCTTTCCGCTGCGGAACGAAGCAGCCGGCGGCGGAGGCTTGCAGAACGGCGGATCGGCTTATACTCAAGTCACCAACTTTTTCCAGTTTTTGGGGGTGAAATTGGGGGTCTCGGCTTATACTCGAGTCGGCTTATACTCAAGTATATACGGTACTTTTTTAACTTTTCTAAGAGCTATTTGTAAAATATCTGCAAATGGAGAAAGCATTTCATTATCAAATCCCTCTGACTTACAGTTTAAACTGTATTATTGCTGATTCCACATGCTATTATTTCTATGTATCCATGCCAATTCCTACTTGAGAATTCATTTAAATAAAACAAACTAATGAAACTGCTTATAAACAATTACTGAATTGAGATGGATTCTATCTTTTTAGCAGTATCAACTGTTCCAGAGCAGTTTACAGACAATCTATTAAACAGAAAACTGCCATCAATCTGAGGGAATCATTTTTAACTGTCTTTGTCACATACCGTAGTTGCTTAAATCAGTTCCTTTCAATATCTTGAAAAAGATGAAGACTGAAGTGCGATTTTTTTTTAGACTGAACTGATTCTATTCTTAACTTCTATTTTAGAAAGTCAATGTTACCAGCCTTGCATTTAAGCAACAGCCAGATATGCATATAAAGGTGACAGAGTGGAATTTCATAGGTAAGGTAGGTTATTATTATTATTTTATTATTATTATTTAAATTTATATACCACCCTATTCCCATAGGACTCAGGGCGGTTTACAGGGAAAATTAAAAAACATAGCATACAAAAATTAAAATCAGTTAAAACTATTAATTAAATTCCAGTCCCTGAAATTAAAACTAAAACCCAATTAAATTAAATTAAATTAAATGAAAACCCCTCAGTCTGGGCCAAACAGCTCGAAGAGCCAAGTTTTCAAGTCCCGGCGAAATGAGCGAAGGTCGGGGGCAATCCTGAGTTCCGTGGGAAGTTAGTTCCATAGGGCCGGCGCGCCCACAGAGAACGCAAGTTCCCCCGCACATGTGCGGGAATTTCATACAAGTGTCCAAACAAGCTGAAATTCTCCATCTCTCCTGTGTGTCCAACAAGAACATTCAACAGGACTATTGCAGAAGGAAAGAAGCTCTCTGCCCTTCCTCTAACAGTCCCAACCAATACCAAACAAACAAACAAAAACTCCAAAACAAAAAAAACCCAGGGTAATAGTTTTTGAGGTCCATGCATTCTAATGTTGCTCAGGTTGAGAAACGCTGGGTTAGAGTATTTTATTTAATTATTTGGCAGTAATAACTTCTGTGAACGATAAACCTATCAACAATGGTTAGTTTAGCAAATGCATCGCATAGCTAACACATTACGTGTAAAATTGTGTAAAGATTATATAGCTGTATACATTACATATGTAGCTAAAATATGTAGAAAAATGCATTATTTTTATGAAAACACATACATTAAGTAACTCAATATATGATTTAAACCGCAGTGACTACATTAAAATATAACAATTATAACAAAACAGATGTAACAATGGGGGGGGGGAATCTATTTTTTTTTCTTTTTTTATATAAACCCCTGACACATGGTCAACATATGCATTAAATTATATTAATCCTACTTTCAAAATATCCAACAACTATTTCAACACTCATTAGTCATAAGAAAAATTAATAGGATGCACATTAGAAATACAAAATTTACTATATTAATAACACTATAAAGCTACAATATTTAAGTCATATCAAAAGCATTTTTATGAAAATAAAATGTAAAGCAGCTGAATGGAGAATGAGTCAAGGAAAAGGAATATAAACTTGCTACTCTGCTTGCTTTTACCACTGTTGTTGGCTTTCAGAAAGATCCAGGATACAGTTTTGTTATGAGGGTTACCATTATTTTAAATGGTACAAAAAAAGGCCAAGTGTTACAGCTGAATTAATTTTGGCTGCTGCATGTAAATTCCATAATACTAAGAAAATATATACATAGGCCTAGAAATATAATGTCTAAATAATAGCAATAGACTTATATACCGCTTCACAGTGTTTTATAACCCTCTTTAAGCGGTTTTACAGAGTCAGCATATTGCCTCCAACAATCTGGTACCTCATTTTACCAACATCAGAGGGATGGAAGGCTGAGTGAACCTTGAGCTGGTGAGAATCAAAGTGCTGAACTGCTGACAGCTGGCAGTCAGCAGAAGTAGCCTACAGTACTGCATTCTACCCACTGCACCACCACGACTCATACAAAAACATGAAAAACAATACATACCAAACACCATTTAAAAAACAGCTATCCTTTCCTCTTATCCATTCTTCAAAAACCACATTCAGCCTTAACTTTTTTTCTTTCTTCAATACTAAATGCATACTGACAAAAACACAAATACAATCCAATAAGTTTCAAGATGTTTTAAGCTGGCATGACCAATTTTCCTCTGATTCTTTAATTGCTGCAGAATAAGGAAGCAAGGCTCTGATACTTCAGTTACTGCATAATTTTGGGGGAACACAGCCCTCTTGTACCATCTCTCATCAGCCTTAATTTCACTGGGTGCCCACTTATTCCTAGACCCAACTTAAAGTGGGGGTGCTTATAATTCTAACAAAAATACATACCTGTATTTTGATTTGAACCCTAACTCTAACTATTCTAAAATTTATATGTCCTACATATACGGAGTATTAGTGTCTTTAAATATGCAAGCATCTGTTCAGACTTACACAGAGATTATTTTTGCTGACACTGGAAAACAAGTGACTGGTAAAGTTTCTCAAGCCCTCTTTTCCTTGAGGCGTTCATTGCCACCTCCCACCCACCCCGCTATCTGAGGGTTCAAAAAGGGAATCAAGAAAAAAAAATGCTACCCTGGATTCTCCTTCCACTGGGAAGCCTCCATTGGAAGGTTCTGTGGATTAACCGGTCCTTTACAAATAAAATAATCTCTTCGTAAATTATTATTTAAGAAAGGTAATAAATATAGCACCTTTGAAAACCAGTCTAAAAATAAAGGCCAGAAGTTACAAGATAATCAGTTGCCGCAGCAAACTCTGTAGCTTGCCAGAGAAAAGGCTGTATATACATGTGCATTACATTGTCGGTCTCATCTGCAGATAGTAAAATCACCCCTAATCCCAAACTAATTTAATAAAAGGTTTTAGACTACTAAGCCAACTTCAGAAATCCACTGTGCAAGAAAATATATAAACAGTGACAACTGCTGACTGAAGTAACTTTAGGGAGATTATTTAGAACAGACACAATTATTTAAACTGCTTACATTTAAAAAAAAAGCATCCAGACAAGGCTACACAACTCTGAATGACGATTCCATTCCTGAATAAACATAAAAAAGAAACAAGAAAACCTATCCCTTTCACCTAAGATATCATGTAGCTTTTCAAGATTTTAGTGTTAAAATTATCTTGAGATAACGCAAATCTTTAGAGTATTTGCAGAATAAGCCTGGAATAAAACGTTCTAGAAAGCCACACAGCATATCCTATAAATATTACTTTTGATTAAGTAATATTGAATGGATTACCCAAGCCCCATCAGCCATTATCCAGATTCATATTTTAAAAATAAAATGCCATCCATTAAAGAGAAATGCATGTGTGCTAAAGGATTTACTGGCTATTGGAAATTTATAAGGATGTAGAGGTCACTGCAAAAAAGAAAATGAAGGCAGAGGATGGTCTTCAAGCGGGAACTACTACATGGGAAGAATATTTATTCAGGATATTGTTTTGTTCAGACTTTCCAGAGCTGGGACTCCAGTTAAGAATTTGACTGTCTTCTGATTTTAGGCTCTGAGCAAATTACGAGTGATTGTTTATGCTTGAAATTTACTGTGAAGGATAAAAACAAATGCTATTGATATTTTATGCCCTATATTCAACTTCCCTCCGCCCTGTGCGTTCCCACAGAGAGGGCCTCCTCAGGGTGCCTCTGGTCAGAGAGTGTCGGCTGGTGGCCCCCAGGGGGAGGGCCTTCTCTGTGGGCGCTCCGGCTTTATGGAATCAGCTGCCGGTCGAGCTCCGGATGGCACCTGACCTTCGTTCCTTCTGACGCGGTCTGAAGACCCATCTATTTGAACAAGCCGGCCTGGCCTGATGGGGGATATGTTGGGGTTTTAATGGGGATTTTTATATTGTTATTGATTGTTTTAGCTGGGCTACTATTTAATTCTTTTTTAATTTTTGTATTTTGTATTTTTTATATGTGCCCTGTTCACCACCCTGAGTCCTTCGGGAGAAGGGCGGTATATAAATATAATAAAATAAAATAAAAATAAATAAATATTCCAAAACAACCTGACTGGCTCTAGTTATTCTCAGCAGATGCTCTGCTTCAACAACAAAATGTCTTGGAACAACCCCACTCTCTACGACAGTATTTGAATACATCACTCAGGGTTTAACTTTTATGCAACCCTATGCATTTAAGATTTCACATCCATCACTATTATTTTGCAAACTTAGTATATAATAAACAAAGCATTTTTAGATATGAGTGCCTTTAAAATAAGGGTGCAGACCACTTCATCTTTAAGGGATGTGTCTGCCATATTACTTCAAAAAACTGTTAGCCCAGAGAAGTTAAATTACTTTGAATTAATGTATCTTTAATTTGAAATTAAATACAGGTAGTCCTCGACTTACGACCACAATTGAGCCCAAAATTTCTGTTGCTAAGTGAGATATTTGTTAAGTGAATCACTGCAGTTGATAAGTTAGTAACCCGGTTGTTAAGTGAATCTGGCTTCTCCATTGTCTTTGCTTATCAGAAGGTCACAAAAGGAGGATCACATGACCTTGGGATCACACAGCAGCAGACATAAATATGAACCAGTTGCCAAGCATGATCATGGGGATGCTGGAAATGTTGTAACTGTGAAAAACGGTCATAATTTACTTTTTTCAGTGCTGTTGTAATTTTGAATGGTCACTAAATGAACTATTGTAAGTTGAGGACTACCTGTAATCACTATTAGTATCAAGCCATACATACACACACAAAAAAAATAGAGCGGGGAGAGAGAGAGAGAGAGAGAGAGAGAGATGAGAGAGAGAGAGAGAGAGAGAGAGAGAGAGAGAGAGAGAGAGAGAGAGAGAGAGAGAAGGAAGATTTCTGCATGCAAAACTAACTCCATTTTTAATATTAATTGTGATAAAATATTAACAGAATAACAGATTGGAAGAGACCTTGGAGGTCTTCTAGTCTAGCTCAAGCAGGAGGCTCTTTATCATCTCAGACAAATGGTTGTCTAATCTCTTCTGGATCAATTGCCATGTGCATAGGCTGGAGGAAGGGAATATTCTCTGATTTTTTTTTAATACGAAAGTATCATTGTATTATTGGCACTTTAACATTTATCTAAATAGACTACAATGGAGTTCATTAATAACCAAGGTAAAATGCAAAAATTAAACACACAAAATTAATTCTCAGATAAAGAAGATGGTATTGAACACTCAGGTTTTAGATCTACAATTCATATGCTTTTTAAAATAACATTAATAGGCAACCTGGAAATAGTAATACAAAAAAAAAATCAAAATCAGTTCTTTTTCTCCATCTTTATAATCTCTCCTAGTTTTCCCTATTGTAGCCTCTTTATTCTTTGCCACTTTTTTTTGGTATTTTCATGGAGCCAATATTGTGTCCTTATTTTGTGCCAGACATATTCCATAATCATGAAAATGGCAACTGGACTGTAGAATTATGGCAGAGATTAGTCTGGGACTTTCCAGTAAATCTTAGGCTGTTTCCCAGTTCAAACATCTCCCTTTCTCCCTGTCTCTCTTGAATAAATGCTCATTTCTGAACAGTTATTTCTTTGGTTTACAATCTCCAACTGCAATGTTTAAGGTTTAGTATGTTGAGCATTATAATACATTTCATCTTAAAATGATGGTCTATGTGATTTAAAGTGGTTCACAGATCTGTTAGTAAAAAGATCATATAAATCACAAAATATAACTTTCCAGATACCCCATTGGTAACTAAGAACTAAAAAATGTTATTTGTTTACCAACGTTCAAAAATAGTAATAGTATTCATGAATGTTCTATCTAGAATGAAGTCTACGGATTAAAAGTTGATATGCAAATATACTTTCAATGTCTAGGCTTTGAATGAAGAAGGAAAAGTCTATATTTGAAGAAAAAGGCCAAATCTTGAGTTAAAGTTCCATCCCCAAAGAGGTGTTTTATATACTACTCAAACTCACATAAAATCTGAATGCATTTCAACAAATTGTTAAACAAATATTACTAATTTGAACTAATCAACTACATTGCTAACATATAAATTAATAGCTTAATCAGGAAGCTGTTTTTATTTATTTTATTTTATTTTTAATCAAAAAAGTATTTAGATTTATGGCATTTGTAGGCAAATGAGAAGAATTGTACTTTTTAAAAATATACACCTACATTGGAAGGTAAATATGTGGAGGTTATTTAGGAACTCCTTATTTTCATTTAACAGACAAAGCAGGAAACTTACAAATTTACAAAGTGCAGTGCCCATATAGCAAAAACTTATTTCTGCCCTAAATTTTAACTCTTAACAGATTTGTAAAGTCATTTTTATAGCACAATGTCTACTACAGAGAACAAAACAACTTTTTTGTTTACGAGAAATTCTAGTTACTTTTTAAAGGCATTTTTTAAAATTACCTGGGTCCCAACTGTCTCCTGGAAACATCGTCCAAGTTGTGCTTTAGCAGAAACAGGAAAACTATGAGTGATAGGCTGCTGGTGAATGTAGGTTGAATGAATTTTCTGGGTCTTCTGAAATGGTAGGTTTTGATAAGGACTCTGGGAATGTCCTGAGGTAGGGGGCTTTGGTTTTGGTTTTTGCCCTGCTGATGTGCTGTCAATCCTTGAAACTTGATGAAATTGCACTGAAGCTTCAGGTGGATGTTTAACATGGATATTTACAAAGTTAGGAGGAATTTTTACTGCAAAAGTAAGAAACCAAGCATTAAAAATCTTCAAACAAGAGGAGACATTGCTCACTTTGGAAATTATGTATTGATTTTCATAGCAGCAGTCTAAACACCTTAAAGTTTGCAAAGACTGCTGGGTTATAAAAATTACAGGGCAAAATGTTACAAGCACACATATATATGCAAACTTTCTCTTCCCTCGGGAAAAGTTCCTCATGATTTAGAATCCAGAATTATAATTAAGTGCACACAAATGTACAAGGATCATTAGCCAATTTTAAATCCAATTTTATTCTTATATAAATATTGGTAAAGGTACACTTAGACATAAGCCTTAGTTTAGATGATGTGTGAGCCACGTACACAGTGAGAGAAGAAAAGATGTTCAAAATGATTGGGAATTGTAGATTAAGACCCATTTTTGGCATAAGATGACCTGTGAATATGATTATTAAATTCTGGGTCAAAATACAATTTAACATAAATGACACTGAATTACATTGGAGAAAAAAAATATCTTAAAAGCTGGTCATCAAATTATTTTTGAAATACTCAAGATTTTCTTGCGTATTCATTTTTTTAACATTTAGCAAAGTTATGAACTAGTGATTCAACTTTAAGTGTGGAATTAAATGTTTGCAACATCTGAGAAAAATTGTTCCATCCCAAAAAAATGTTTCTCAGACATTTTAAGGCAGGGGTGTCAAACTCAGTTTCATTGAGGGCCGCATCAGCATTGCGGTTGCCCTCAAGGGGCTGGGTGGGTATGGCCTGGGTGGGCGTGGCCTACTGCGTGGGCGTGGCTAGAGTGCATATGGCCTACTGGGTGGGCGTGGCCAGCTCTACATCGTTTGCATCAAGGGTGCCTATGGGGGCCTGGGCAGGAGTGGGACAGATCTGAGGGTCTCTGGCAGAAGGAGGGTCTCTGGGCCAGGGCCAAGGCAGTGGGGGCCGTTCCCTCACTGTTTCCAGGATGGCTTCGCGGGCCGTATGAAACCACTTCGTGGGCTGGATCTGGCCCCCGGGTCTTGTGTTTGACATGTCTGTTTTAAGGAATTTAAGAACAGATTTGATATTTTATAGAACTGTTTAAAAGCCCCTCTTTGAAGAAGGTGGGCAATTTAGAAATATGAAATACAAATAAGTAATAAATAAATCTGTCAAGAAAAAAGCTAATATTTCCATATCTTGAAATCTAATGTGAAAAGTGGATACAGTATGTGACTTTAGAATATATTGATGAAGTTACAGGGTTTGATTAATTGTAATGTCCAAGTGAAAAGGATGAACACATGATTTCCATTAAATTAAAACGAACACAGAAGATACAAAATGTACTCATGAAAACCACAAGCTCAGAAATTAATGACACACACTTCTAAACTGCTGTTGACAACACAGATATGAAAATAGTAAGGAACACCCTACAAGCATTGAAAGATAGGTCATTTTCATTTGAAAATCATACTTTCTTAGCTTCACAAAGAAGATGAAAATCATTTTCAAATCATTTTCATTAACATTTTTTTTCACAATTAATGATTGTAAATGCAAGAATGCAATGAATGCAAGAAAGAACATTCTGTCATTCCAGTAGGTTTGAATGCCAGATTACAGCTATGTGGGGAGACCTTACCTAAGTCCCTGATAGCTTGGTAGGTTAAATGATAAAGTCTCACTGCAGCCAACAGAGAAATCTAGCCAGAGAGAAGAGATATAAAAAAAAACACATTTACCTTTGGCTCCTTGCTGCCCAGGCACAGTCAGTGGTAAAGTATGAGTGGAATGGATGACATGAGATCCCACAGTTTTGCTTGCTTGTTGCGAATTATGATAAAGTTGCGAAGTACTTCCACTCTGCACAGGGATCTGACAAAGTTTACCAGTGTAATTAGGAGGACATTGGCACTTGTCTCTTGAGCTGCATTGTCCACCGTTCATGCAAGGAAGGTGGCAAATAACTGAAGGGGAGAAAAAAAATCCCAGAGAGACTAGTATTAATTTTTTTTCAAAAGCACTGTTAATATCATTACCAACTGAATTATTTTTTATAGGGAAGGCTTCCTATGACCTTTATTGTTGCCACAGGTTTTTATTATTTTTATTTATTTTTACTTTATTTATTTTTTATTCAGATGCAAAGTAAACCTGTTGAAATCAATGGGACATTTCCGATTGGTCTAATTATAACCCAAGCTTAGGTTCAACCCAGTGATAAATATGCAATATCACATTTGAATACAATGGCACGATGCAAGACTAAGGTTTACTGACGTATGTATATATCTGTGATATAGGCAAGAAAACTGAAATGAGATCATTATAATTAGGCTTCTTCTCAAAGAAGCTCTGTTGGTGCAATGGTTAGAATGCAGGCAAACTGTGCCCACAGCCAGATGGGGCTCAAGGTTGACTCAGCCTTCCATCCTTCCGTAAAATGAGGACCCAGAATGTTGGAAGCAATGTGCTAACATTGTAAACCACCCAGAGAGTGCTGTAAAGAACTATGGAGCAGTATATAAGTCTAAGTGCTATTGCTGTTATAATTAACCAGCTGAATCTTCCCGAAATTGTCAATAATGTAATGGGAATCATATTGGGATTCTCCAATTTATAAAAAAAATTAGCTATGGGCATCTTATATCTTTCCAGTTCAAGATGGCAAGCAGACAGATGTAAATAAAGTATAATTCTGAACATTACAAACAGTTAAATGCCTAAAGTGCTGTTATTAGAAAGATGACTGTCCCTAGATAACACAGCAAGGCAATGCATCAGGCAATTTCACAAGAGCAACAAAGCCAGAATCCAACTCCAAGAATTTGAGTTACTAGAATAGTCCTTACAACCATCCTGCAAAGGTTGCCTTGGCCACTCCTCACCAGGAGGGATCAAATTACATGAAATAGAGTCCTCAACTGGCTATCTGCAGATTCAATAAGAGATAGGCTGTAACATTCAGGGTAAACTCTTGCTTAAATCTCCGTCCAAGTACAAAGCAAAGAAGATGGCCAAAATGGTTAGTCTTCTATGTGGCTGATTATATGGTCAGTGATCAGTGATGTGATCAGTGGGGGACAGAGCAGGTTGGGGATCCCATTAGAGAACCAGTTTGCACCCTGCAATGATTATCTGATTTCAGTGCCATATTAAACAGCACTTTTTTTGGGTACTTTTTGTATTATCGCCAAAGTTCCTGAAACAAATTTATAGCCCATAAAAATGGGAACAAAACTGACGGTATCAGTACAAATAACTCTTGAAGTACATTGCTTTCAGTTTTTTTTAAAAAAAACCTACTTTTTCCCCCCTCATAGTTTTTAACCAGTATTTTATATGATGATTGTTAACCTACATACCTGGAAGATAGAAAATAAGGAAAAATAAGCAGCGAAGAACTTTGCTTTGCCAAAGACCATCTGTTCTTTGCATGCAAAGTATTTCACAAATGTTGATGGAGTGGACCAGGTGGCCACGTTCTGCAAGACAGACCCAGAGATTGCCCTGGGGTATGAAGAAGAAGTATCTGTGCCCTTGATGGAGGGATTTTTCATCTCAGCCCAGAGGAACTGCTTGTAACAACTTACAACATATGATGACTGTGGAGATGAGCCAAGGGGAATGCTATAGGGAAATTCAAAAATCCTACTAAGGATTAGCTGGACAAATGAGCAGATAGTGATACTTCATGAACAGTGTCATCCTATCCAAATTAAAGAGGAAGACCTATGAAAATCCAGGCTCAGACTAGGGGTATCAGCTTCCAGATCAGAGGAAAACTGGAATGACAACATCTGTTGTAACCTCTGAAGTCCAAAATGCCAGATCAATGTGCAACATAACCTGATGCTAAGATAAAGAAAGAAAATGAGCAATCTAACATAGGCACAAAGCTCATTTGCCAATTTTATGGTATCAGAAGCAAGAAGCTTAAGTAAATTAATAAACAAAGATTCAAAACTCAAACAACAGGTGTGAGAGAACCTGTTGTCGGTCCTCAAGCCAGACTAAACCTCTTAATTAGTATATTAAGATATTAGTAAATACTAGTATATTAGTATATTATGTTAGTATATTATCAGAATATTAAGGCATTTTTCAAAATGCAGCTAATGGTGAGGAAAAGAGGGGGATGGTCCCATAGATGAAGGGGAAAAAGTATCATTGATTTGATGACTGATAATGGAAAGACTGAGCCAGCATAACTCAATAGCAGTGTTATTGGGTTGGGCTGAAGATAACACTGAAACTTTTTTTCCTGAGAAGCAAAAAGCATGTTCATCTTCCCAGTTCTTATCATAGTGTAACCTTTCCATTTCTTTGCACCGAGAACTTCTTAACATTATCTAGATGACTACTTACAATATATATTTAGGTTCAAAGCCACCCTACAAGAGATTAGTTCTCTCTTCTGTTAAGACCTGTTAATTAAGTAACAAAGATGATCAGCGGACTGGATGCTAAAACATATAAAGAACGGTTGCTGGAATTGGGTATGTCTAGTCTAATGAAGAGAAGGGCTAGGGGTGACATGATAGCAGTGTTCAAATATCTCAGCGGTTGCCAGAAAAAAGAGGGAGTCAAGCTATTCTCCAAAACACCTGAGGGCAGGACAAGAAGCAATGGATGGAAACTAATCAAGGAGAGAAGCAACCTAGAAGGAGAAATTTTCTGACAGTTAGAACAATTAATCAGTGTAACTGCTTGCCTCCAGAAGTTGTGAATGCTCCAACACTGGAAGCTTTTAAGAAGGGACTGGACAGCCATTTGTCTGAAATGGTACAGGGTTTCCTGCCTAAGCAGGGGGGGGGGCTGGAATAGAAGACCTCCAAGGTCTATTCTATTCTGTTCTGTTCTATTCTGTTCTGTTCTACAAAAAACTATCAGGAATTAGGAGCATAGAGAGAGGAAAGAAAGAGGCATCAGAGAGAACTGGTAATTCTCTATTTATTGTACTGCTCCTTGCTCCATCATCCCTACCATAAATTATCTTATCTTATGAGCCCTGGTAGTACTGTAGTTAGAATGCAGTATTGTAGGGTAACTCTGCCCACAGCCTGGGGTTCGATCTTGATGGGGCTCGAGGTTGTCTTAGCCTTCCATCCTTCCAAGGTCAATAAAATGACGATCCAGATTGTTTTATACCACTATGGAGTGGTATAAAAGACTAAGTTGTAATGCTAATGCTATTGCTATCTCTGAGATAATAAAATCCTAAACAGAAAAAAGGCTATATTTAAAAACCTGTTTCATAAACTGAAAAATGCTAAGCAGGAATCTACTTAGCTTTTCCCACCATACTGTCTTGAAGGTGTATTGGGATTGCAACCCTTAATCATATTGTACCCGATATAATTGGAGGCATGAAAGGCACGAAGATGAAAGAACTTATAAAATACTAAAAGAAGTAGAACATCCTTCATATTTGCCGGAGAAATATCCCCATTAACAATGTTCCTTGAACTTTCACTAAAACCGATTTTTAAATAGTATGGAAGACTTTGTTCCATTCTTTGAAGCACAGAGTGATGGTTTATCTGGAAACTAAATAAACAATAAAAGAAGTAAAGTCAGTGCAGTAACTAATGCATAATTATAACCTGCAAATAACTAATCTATATTATCACTTCACTCAAATGAGTCCAAGACAGATATTAAATATCCTGTGAAATTGAAAATTATTGTTATTAAATTGTTATATAAAGCTATATTATTATCTTCCTTGGTGCTCTTTGAACTTGTTTTTTTGCCTGAAGACGTTTCATTACCTGACTAGATAACATCATCAGTGCACTGAACATCTACAAGCAAACAACCAAACCCAGAGAACACCAAAGACTCCTCAGTTCAATAAGCCGCCCTGAGTCTTCGGAGAAGGGCGGGATATAAATGGAATTAAAATAAATAAATAAAAAAATAAATATATTCTCTTCTGTTGAAAGTTATTTGAATATCCCCCTCAAATAAAATATTAAATTGAAGAGAGGAAAAACTTACTTTACAAAGAAAAGTCCATCAGCTCTCTATCAATACCTCTATATTCAGAGAACATGGCGGGCAATGACTTCCATCAATTACCCATGTAAGACTGAAAAGGCAAGTTATTTGACATCGTACGGATAACATCCTACAGAAGCTTGATTCTGCCTGGTAATAAAATATAAACCCTAATTTAATTTTAAAAAAACAAGATAAGTTTCTATCATTCAATGGTATTTAGCATCTGTTTCCTGAATGACTGCTTCAGTCAACTGAATTTACTTAATCTGTCATCTTCAGGTACCAAACAGTATCTGTGGTATTATTACAGAGAAGGTCAAGATCAAGAAGATCAAGATCATATTATGGCTGCACTAAAGTCACAGGTTAAAATCAGAAAAAGAATGCATGTATTTTCTGCTGAAACAAGAATTCTAATTGAACGTGCAATTCAGTGCACATGTGAAAAGCATGGTGGAATTCCCATGCTACTTGCAAGACAGACCGAGTTGCCATTTATGAGACAAATTATACATGAGTTCTTCTTCCCGTCTTGGATCTTATATGTCTAGAATTCCTTCCACTTCTTTCCAAGCATCTTCACAACTTCTTATAATCTTACTTGGTATGACAGTCTCTGATGCATTCCAATATATCACGCTATATAGGGCTTTAATCTGGGCCTCGAAGTCTAGTCCAGTGACCTCTGAATTGGGTAATGTTACAATAAATACATTTAGAAACAAAATCTTTTCCCATCAATCATCACATCTCTACGTAATACAATTTTCCTCTTCCCATTTTTCTATGGAACATCATCATGTTTTAAAAGATGATGAAGGAATGGGAGAAGATACAGATCATTGCCCAAAGATTGTTTCTACACTTCCAAAGCAAGAGTTGCACATAGATTTATGGCAGTAGATAATTAATTTCTTAATGAGACAAAGTATTGCCCTAATAGAAAGTCTACTGTTAACTCAGTTTGTAGCCACTGAGCATGATTAGAATTCCTATTGTGTCAATTTATTGTTTTAACTAAGGAGACAACATGTTTCTAATTTAGTATCCCCAATCCTCCTTGCACTGAATACTGTTTGCCTTATGTTCTCATGTATTCTCATTTTTAATCAATTAAAATAATTATTAGCCTACCCAGTTGTCAATCAATCAGAAAAGAGCTGGAAGGGACCTTGGAAGTCTTCTAGTCCAATCCCTTGCTCAAGCTGGAGACCCTATACCAGGGGTCTTCAAACCTGGCCCTTTTATGACTTGTGGACTTCAACTCCCAGAATTCCTCAGCCAGGCATGCTGGCTGAGGAATTCTGGGAGTTGAAGTCCACAAGTCATAAAAGGGCCAAGTTTGAAGACCCCTGCCCTATACCATTTTAGGCAAATGGCTGCCCAATCTTTTCTTAAAAACCTCCAGCGATGAAGCACCCACAACTTCTGAAGGCAAGCTGTTCCACTGGTTAATAGTTCTCACTCTTAGGAAGTTTCTTCTTAATTCCAGGTTGCTTCTCTTTTTGATTAGTTTCCATCCATTGTTTCTAGTCTTGCCTTCTGGTGGACAGTTTGTTGACCCCCCTGTCTGCCATCTGTGTATTTAAGCATTTAGTAATACACATAAATCCCCACATCAATCAATTACTCTATTAGCAGCAGCTTCTGCATATGCCAGAAGCCACTGTTATCTCAATGGAGTGAGGATCATCAGTCAGTTCTACCTAAGTATTCTGATTCGAGGCTAATGTGTGTTGATAAGAGTCAGCAGGCATCTCTGTGGTATGCTCTCCTCTCATTTATTCCCCAAACAAATTCAATGTGGCACCTGAATGTAATCCTCAAAGACTTTCATGACGCCACCCACATAACTGGCTGTTCATCATTGGGGTAGAATGTCACGTGGTAAGTCATCATTACTGTAAGTCACGTATTAGTAAGAAACAGCCACCCATGACTAAGAGGAATTTTAATTATCAGCGACGCAGGTTTTTTGGCTGTAGAAAGAACAGAAGTTAAATCCTAAAAGTCCTCATGCTCTGAATATTCTTTTTGCTCAAAGAAGCATTTTATGAAATTCAAAAACTTTCACAACTTTTATCATTTAATTCAATGAAAGATTTTTCCCCCTTCACTTGTTCCTGTGGGGCCAAGTGAATTATTAAAATTTTACAAACTATGTGCTCCTTGAACAATTATGTGGCTTGGCCTAAACAATGAAGTGGATGGATCATTCTTAATCCATGAATGTAATTAATCAAAAAAGTGAACAATATTAATGATCATTCAACCTTCTTATTAAAAAAGGGCATATAATCTTATTGGTATATTAGGTGGTGGGGGGAGAGAAATCTGAAGCAGAATTAGGGTATTTTTTTAGAAGTTCAGAAAAAGGTATTACCCTAATTCTGCAGGAGTTCCCAATGGAGGATATCTTTAGAATGTTCAGCCTATATTGTGTAGGTCATTTCAAAAAGGGTCAGTTAGAGTTATAGTTACTAACACCTTGCAAACAACTTCTTGATTGCTTTCAATTTTTGCAACCTTCCCCACCAGCTTCCCACATGCAAATATTTCCTGCCACTTTTTCTCCTGAGGAGCTTCTCTATAGAGTATGAGACCTCAGGGATCTCGTATTCCATGGCATGCACTTGGGCCCAGCACCCCGTCCCCCACTCATCTGCAGTTGCCTCCATCAGCACCACCCTCTTCCCAGCCCACATGCACTCTTATGGCAGCACAACACCATTCCTTCCAGCCTGCACAAACCTGAGCTTCACAGCAGCACTCCATAATAGCCCAAACTCCTGCCTGCCTGCTTGTGACTTGCCCAGGACTTTCAACTTCCTGCTAGCTTCCCCAATGACTTTGTGGGACAAGTTAGTTAAACAGCAAGACCTTTGCCAACATCATAAACTTCTCAAGAGAGCTGGCCTTCATATGATGGGATCAAACTTTAATCTGAGCCTAGTCATTTGTGAGAAGACTGACTGATTTGTTCTATGATTTATTTTCTGGGCTATCCATGATATTTTCAAAAATGTGGTTTTCTTCAGTATCAAACTTCAAAAACATCAATGCTCTTTCTATCCTGCCTTTTCAAAGTTCAACTTTCACTTTCCACAGAGTGTCCCAGGAAGGACCATTGACTGCACATTTCTAATCTTCATAGCTAAAGACACATCAAGGAATCTGAATAACTTTTCCAAGGCCTTTATTACTACCATGTCAAGTGCTAGTCTTGGACTGTTGACAGTTGATCCTGAAATGCAAAAGCTACGTACACCTTCAATATCTCCATTTTCAATTCTAAGGCTAGTTACTGTATATGCTATCATCTGTTTGGTTTTTTAATATTTAGTTCCATTTTTTCACTCTACTGCTTCACTTTAATTACTAGAGCTCTCAAATCATTTGCATTTTCAGTTATCAGAGTAGTATCACCTAAATAGTACAGATGGCTTGGTTTTTTTCTTCCAATTGTAAAACCACCCTAATCTTCTTCCAATCCAGCCACCCTAATTATTTAATCAATGTAGGTTGATTAAATAAGGGGAGAAGGTGCATTATTTTTCATTCCTTTGAAAACCTGGAACCAATCTTTTTACCATGTCCTGTAGCCTTCCTATTTGGTAAAGACCAGAATGCTGATTTAACTTTGTATTTTGCAAATGGGTTTTTTTGTAAATAAGGAACATTTTTAATTAGCTTGGATACTGACATCTCTACTGTAGAGAATTTCCACATACTCTTTCCCTCTTTCTTTGATCTTTATATTTGTTACCATTTGATCATTGGCATCCCCTAATATACCATTTTGTTGGAACCTTCAAAACATCTTCAGAATTCAGAGAACTTTTGGAAGACTTTCCTTGTTTTTCCATGTTTGTTTCCATCTCCACTATGTTTATAGATGTCCCTGTACAACTGCTTCTGGTCTTTTCTAATACCTCTCTGAGATTATTTAAGTTTCTTCCTGTGAAAGCTTACAAAATGCTATTTACAAAAGTTATGGGATAAATTCACAAAGAGGAGGCTAAGAAAATTATCAACTGTAATTCTGTGTAAGTCATGACAAATTCCTAACACAACAACTATTATACATGGAAAATATCAACAAAGTGGAAGTCACTTTCCCTATAGTAATGCCTTTGCTGAAAGATATAATAAATAGCATGTTTCTTGCACATAATTCAGTGGAAACACCCCAGTTTTATAGGATGCGTCCAGGAGTAATATTTTCTCATCCATGCCATTTGCACAATTGCCTAGCTGTCATCTTACTGGCAAGCATATTTTATAATTAAACCTGTAAAAACAGACAGAAAATTGATCCACTATATGGCAAGAAAACAGTAACAATTTAAAATCTTTTGAAGAAGTTGTCTTCCTACACGAGGTTGTAGAATTGGGTATTAAGATTAGACCCAGAGGACTTGCTCAAGCACCCCAGTTAGAGGATCTGATCACATACCTATGTTACAGGCTGCGTAGCTCTCAGGTTGGTAGATACAAACAGCAAAGTCTTTTCTCTGTCTTGAAAAAAATCTATTTTCTATTTTGGGATACATGTGTGACTCTTCCCTTTTTTATTTTTAAAGGAGCTTTAAAGACATGACTATTCCATTGCTTTTCAAGTAAATATCATTTTTATTAGGGCACATCAGTCTTAACCAGTGAAATAGATTCTTGTTTTTTCACTTGTGAAATCTATCAAATCATGTTTGACTATTTTTTCAACTTCCTGATCTATTCTATAGTTCTGAGATTCCCTGGGAATCCCCATCTAAATACTAATCAAGTCTAACATCTGCTTAGGTTTTCACACCAGTTAGGTCATTCAAGTGCTGCCAAATGGAAGTCCAATGTTGGATTATTCAAAAATATTAAGCTATTTAATAGCTAGAAGTCACTATGGAAACACATTCTTTTGTTAACTAGCATGGAATAAAATTTTGATAATGTCAAAATGTCACAGCATAAAGAGAAATTCCAAATCTTTTAATCAAATAAGGTAAATTAGGAAATTTTGAATTGGGGTATGGAAGCAGATGACTTAGTACTAATTCCATAAAATTTTAATGTATGCACCGTACAATTATGAAAGATGTGAACCAAACTCTGAGCCACTTATCCAGAAGTAAGTTCTTGTTGGTAGCTTGATTTTCCATGTCAATTTCCTAATCACAAGAAATTATGTCTTTATAATACTTATATAGTAAGATCATACTTGTGTAGTAATTTGCTATTTGATAAAAAATGTAGTTTCTTGTAAGTACAATACTATAATCTTATTTGTTATTTCTTTTAATAATGGCAGACACAATGCAAGCCAAACTTTGTTAGATTTCAGTCTATTTTAAATACCTGTACTGAAAAAGAAAAAAAAATACTGAGAAAACTTGGGAAATTGTTGTTTGTCAACAAAAGTTTACAGAGGCAATGCACACAATTCTCAGTTGCCAATTCAGTAATACTGTAGAATATAGCCAGTTTTTCTAAACATGAAGTCAACTCTTTCAGCATCCGGGCTTAGAACTTGAATACTAATTCAGTGTAACATTTTCTTAATAAATTACATTACCATTAAAACACAATAATTAAATGTTCTATTAAAGCTTAAAATGTTTGAAGAATCAAAGAATATATGTTTGAAAACTATCAAGATAGATAGAAAATGGACAGACAAAGCAAAAAAGATACATACATGAAGATGTAACATTAATTTTCCAAATCCACTTACTATGCTTAATGTTCTAAATGTCAGTGTATGAAATTTACCTTATTCCTATTTAAGGTCAATAGGGAATAGTCTAAATAAAGGTTTTGTATACTGAATCATTTTGAAATCTCAGTTCAATCCTCAGAATCTTCAAATAAAAAGATCTGGTAGCAACTGATAAGGCCATCCTTTAAGCCCCTGGAGCAACATTTCTTAATCTTGACAACTTGAAGATGTGTGGACTTCAAATCCCAGAATTCCTTGGCTAGCATGGAATTCTGGAAATTGAAATCTATACGTCTTAAAGTTGTCAAGTTTGAGAAAGACTACCCTGGATAGCCACAACAAACCAGACTTAAAGTAAGGCAGTATTTTTCTCAACTTGTCCATAAAGATCTCTGTTCTTTATTCCCCTTTTCAAAAGATCACTAAATGACACAGCAGAACTGGTGCATATCTGCTCTGAGGGATGAATTTATCCATCATATAGTGCTAGATAACTGAGTACCACTGGGAAAGAGAAAAATGTTTTAAATTTTTCTGCTTTGCTTTTGGCAGTATAAAGGGTCATATTGCAACACAAGGGGCAGGATGCACAAAGAAACAATTATAAGAACACCAAGCACAAAGTGACTGGCACAAGTTGCCAAACATTTTTTTAAAAAGCTTTGTTGCACTTCTGTCCAAATACTTCCACAAGCTGTTTTGTCTGACTATGCTTTTCATTAATCTGCTTTCCCTGGCACTGGATCCTTTTATGTCATCTCTCTCCTGTCCAGCCTCCCAGTGCTATTTAAAGTATATATTTGTCTAAGATACTGACATATTACCCACAAATAAAAAATTCTTCAAATATCAGAGTTTTAATGTTGTCCCTTGCATTTTACACGATTCCACTTAAAATATGGAAAAATTGAATAAGGTGTATAATGGTAGCAATGCTATTGAGAAAACATGAGCAGAAATGAGGGCAGAAGTATCGTTCGGCATTCTATTTTCATGGAACATAAAATTGGTGCTCATTTTCTTTGTTCTATGTTAAATTATTTCTGCAAAAAAAGAACCCTTTAAACCAACAATCTACTACTGAATAAGTTTCTGATACATGAAGAATTTGTCTGTTTACAAGTCACATCCACATTTTCCGCATTTGTGAGGAAAACAGTACAGTGTATGTTGCCTTGAGCTCCTGATAAGATTGTTAGATTTTTAAATTTAACAAATATAATTGAAACAATAGAGATTGTGTCATTACATCCTTCCATTTTGTATTAAATGGCTTCTGTATCATTATTAGAAGTATAATGATTCTTTCCATCAATCCCATCTTTTCTCATTTGACCATTTTGCATGTGGCAAGTAACAGTAGCCATGCATTGTTAAAATAAAAAGGGGGGAAAAAACAAGGACACTTTTACTTACTTTGGTGTGTATATTGCAAACCCAGTCCAGGATGAAAGGTGCCACTGAGGCAAGTTCTACCCTTGGAGAAACTTGGAGAAACACCATGTTGACTAGACTCTGACAATATTTCATTATTCTTCCAAGGGCACTCTGGCAATCTCTGTATCTCAAACCCTACATCTATCTGTTGTCTTTCCCTTCTTCTACTTCCCTTGTTATTGTGATTGTTTTTTAAAGGTCATAGCTACAGCTAGAATTTGGCAGCCTTATTGGATGTTTTGGTACAGCGAAACAGACAAAGAAAGAGCAACCAGTGAAAATAGCAAAGAAGGAAGAACCATTTCTGAATGATAACCACACCCAGCATTTGAATGTGCACTAAGGGCTGCAATGCAAATGTAGTGCACATGATTATGTCTCCATATATGTACTTTGTAGTTTTCTTCCTATCGCCTTAAAAATTGCAATGTGGTAACAGTTTTTGGAGGTCCCTGGAAGCCACATCGAAGATTTGGGAGGATTGTATATGCCTGGAAGCCATGCACCTCTGGAACCTAAGATTATTTTACTTTGTTTCAGATGTGTAATGCAAAAAAACAAAACAAAACAAAAAAATACCGTGGATGCTAAACTTTAGATGCACAAGAACAGAGTCATACCATTTTTGTCAGTACATGAATAGGAACCAGATTAGACTTCTGTTGTTCAATCTTCCTCAGTCAGAACAGATTTATAAGCAAGAATGAGTCATATAATTACAAAAGTTAGTTGGGAAATTCTACAACATTCATCATGCTATTCCTTTTTTCCATTTCCTGTATTACTCAGTTCCTTGCCAAAAAGTAAATAAATGAAATGAAAATTATGAATTCTTTGAAAAGCAGATTCTATGATGGAAAAAGTGCTTATAATGTAAAAAAAAAATCTATGAGAAAAATTTATCTAGTTTCTCTCTGCTAACAAAAAGCTTTCATCAGCATACCAAGGGTGGGGCTAATATTCAGCAATTCTCCCTTTCTCTGCAACCTTAAAACCTTTTGATTCTTCAAACCTCCAGAGCAGATTTTAGATGTAAAGGAGTTGGAGTATAACATAGAAATCAAGGAATATTTTCGCCTTCTCTGTTCACCTTTGGCTGATAGAGGGGACTTACTGCATATCACCCAATTTTGATATCATTAAGGTTATAGTCAGAAGATCAACAGGAGTGCTAGCTTTTCTATTCATCAAACTTGTAGCAAACAGTGATAGTTTGTTTTAAGTGCTCAAGAACAAATAAAGCTAGATATTATGCTGAAGGAGTAAAGAGGAGATTAGTCTTAGGAAGAAAAGCAGACAATGTCATGAAGACTAAGGACTTTTCAAGTAATAGAACCATTAAAACAGTGGTCTTGCCAGTGAAAGCCAGAAACTAAGAAAAAGAAGATAGAAAACTTTGATTTACAGATTTGGGGAGAGTTGTTAGAAATGTCACAGAGGGTAAGAAAAATGGACCAATCAATTCTTGATTAAATGAAGTCTAATATTACTTTGAGATAATGAACAGCAAGCAGAACCTCACATACTGTATTTTGGACATGTGATGCAAACAGGGGATGGACTAGGAAATTTAAAAAAACACAATCGCAATAACAAGGGAAGTAGAAGAAGGGAAAGACAACAGATAGATTTAGGGCTTGAGACATAGAGATTGCCAGAGTGCTCTTGGAAGAACAATGAAATATTGCCAGAATCTAGTCGACATAGTGTTTCTCCAAGAGTCACCAAGGGTAGAGCTTGCCTCAGAGGCATCTTTCATCCTGGACTACACACCAAAGTAAGTAAAAGTCTTCCTGTTTTTCATTTTTATTTTAATAATGCATGGCTACTGTTACTTGCCACATGCAAAATGGTCAAATGAGAAAAGATGGGATTGATGGAAAGAATCATTATACTTCTAATAATGATACAGAAGCCATTTAATACAAAATGGAAAGATGTAATGACACAATCTCTATTGTTTCAATTATATTTGTTAAATTAAAAAATCTAACAATCTTATCAGGAGCTCAAGGCAACATACACTGCACTGTTTTCCTCACAATTGCACAACTGAATAGACATTGGGTTATCACAGACAGACTGGCCTAAAGTCACCCAACGGGCTTTCATAAACTAATGGGAAAGTTAAATATCTCATGCAGAAATATTGCAACTGAGTTACAAAATTTTTCTCATCATGTAAAGATTGCTAGCATCATAGAAATGATCGCAAGGATGTTATTTGGGCATTCATCCACAATATATATCCTGATATGTTAAACATTTTAAAACAAATATTTAAAAAACAGTTTTGTATTTATATTTTATATACTTTCCCAATTAGGCGATTAATAATCTGACCCATTGGGATCCCTCATTATGAAAACATGGCATAATAAATGCTGTGGTTTCGAAGGTTAGGCTCTTACTAGCTCTTGAGAATTAACAACAGAACTGAGCAATCTAGAGCTAGGAATGGGATTGAAAGACTACATTTCAATTAATACTCCAGATGCTAACATGGATTCTGAAAACTGCAGATGCTTTCACTGTAGACTAAAGACCCTTTGTTTTCACAGCTACTACAGCTGGATGCTGTCCATCCCAGTCCTTAATCATCTACAGGTTTTTTGCTTCTAGGACTTGCAAACAAGGCGGCCCTACTTCTCAATGATAAAATCATGTATTTTTGCTCCCCATCCCAATTTTAATCTTTATTTCAGTCTTGATGTAACTCAGATTTGTACCTACAAATCATAAATATATAAGTAACATAAATATATCTGTTTGTACCACTTATTGCTTCTTCTTTCTTTTATAAGAAGCTAATAATCTTACTGTTTCCAAAATTTGCAGGGCAGTACAATGAAATAAATGTAAAATATCGTGTGTGTTTTTTTAAAAAAATCGGCTACTGAATTTACTTTCTGCTTTTCCATCTGAAAATTGATGTTCAAGGAAGCTGAAAACTAAAATACAAACAAAAATTAAAAATAGTGCAATAATTAAAATAATAAAACAATCATACAAAACATTCTTTGTTCAATGTTTTCATTCATTTGTTAGACAAACACATAGATGTATAAAATAAATGGATAATTTTCTTATCATTGTATTTCTTCCTACCTATTTAAAAATAGGTATTCTGAACTAACTTATATTTTAGGCCACTTGGTATATGTCTTTTAAAACAAATGAATACATTTAGGCTCAACAATGATCACAGCCACTGAGTTCCTTAGTAGCATTCATTCAAAAATTCTCCACTTTTTTTTCAATACTCCATATTGTCAGAATCCATTTATATCACATTCATAAATGTATGTTTAAAACATTATCCCCCCCCATGGATTCTGCCATCTCCCGAGGAAGGAGGAGCACATGTGGATTCAGCCTGCCTTAGGTTATTTCAAAGACCAAGGGAAACCTTTTGAACTGGGGGAACAAAAGGGAGGGTTAGGGAAGAAGGCATCTGGCCTGTGTCTCCATTTGAATTTGTAAAGGAAGAAGTAAATAACCATAAAGATTCGAAGTTCCCTTTTTCCCACGAAAGGGATGACACGAAGTAAAATGATGGGGGGCTGACCAAATGGGGTTGAGGCAAGGGGGGTTGAACCGGGAACTCTTTATAAAGTTTCAATTTGTAAAACAATACCAAGTCCAGTCTTGTATTTCCACAACCAAGCATGTCCTAGTAAAAATTCCTTTTGGACTAGAACTGACTCCAAGAGTTTTTGTTTTCCTAAGACGTGGATTGGGGTGGGTCCTGACACATATACTACCATATACTTTAGAATCTGAATCCACACAATGGAAGGTTACTAATATAGTTTACAGTCTATTTTCACACAAGATTCCATTCATATGTAATGCCAAGCCGAGTCTGATGTTACTAGAAAAAGTTTAGATGGTTCTTCAACTATTGGACCCATCTATTTTCCTTATCTCAAATAATGTCACTACTCCCATCCACCCACTCACCACAGCCACAAACACAGAGACTCTGTTGTTTTACACAAGCATCTTGGCAGCAGGAATCCCAAACTGGATTCTCAAATCACAAACAAGGAATCACAAATTGCTTCATTACACCCAAATTACCCCCAGTTTAAGAACCACTGCCCTAAAATCTGATTATATGGCCAAGACACAATCTAAACTGAAAGCAATATTTAAAGCATGGTTCCTAACTTTGGTTTGTCTATCAGTAGTTGGGGAAGCCACGTGTTCTATTTAGCAACCACATTTGATTACTAAATTGAAACTCAGGAAGCTTCAATGTCAGAGAAAAAGATACACAAGCTTAATTTTGTTCACCATAGTTTAATGATAGGACTAGCCAGTCAGCTCTTAGTGTTCAATCTTGGATGCCTCTTTAGACTGACAGTGACAAGTATTTTATACCACCCATGTTGTTAGAGGTACTGAGAACATGTTTTCAAGCACAGCTCAGCATATTATAAAGAAAGGCAGTGAGACTGTCTTTCTCAAATCTGCCTTATATCCTATAGAGGAATAGCATTATTCTATTTGGAAAGAGATTCGAAAAGCAACGAACAATATAATTACACTGCAATATATTAAATATCAATCATCTTTGAAGACCAGTTATATAACAGCTGACAGATATACTGTTTGAATGTTCTATTTGGAAGCAGACCCAGTTCATTTATCATCATAATAACTTTCATTACATTTTTAAATGTTCAGTTTATGTGGATATCGGACATAAAATCTGTGGTGTTCTTAGTGCATTCAAAGCACATGTTTTACGCTGGTGCCCATTCCATTCATAGGAATACAGAGTTAAACAATTCCTAGACAATGTTTTTCAGGAATGTTTCATTTAACTCCAATGAGTTTTTGCATTTACTTACCCAAACATTAAACTATTAAATTCAAAGAATGTTATTATTATTCAATTTTGCCATTGCTCTATCCAATTTTGTGGGTTCCTATGAAAATGTGTGGGTCCACACGAAAGTACAGTACTGCCATACTGTGCACATAATCATAAGCAGATTTTGAATAATTCTATTTCTTTCCTTTTTTTGCACTTTAGAAGAAAAATCAAGAGCAATGAAGAAGATATCTAATAGTCTGGAAAAAGGTTGAAACAAAAATCCCAAGTGTATGAACAGCTAAGTCTAACAATAGCAAATAAGGATTCACCAAACTTACCTACTCGGAAGTTGGGAGCTGTCAAGGTGTCAGCAGCATGCCCATTTTCACTAATCAGCGTTGTTGTATTTCCTTTCTCACAGCTGTTCTGACAGGTGCCTTTTTTACAAGTCACTTTACAGATGCTGGGTGTAAAGACCACCTTTATGCGTCCTGTGTGATTTCCCACTGGGAGCAGAGGCAAAGAAAAAAAGAAAAACAAATAGATCACTTTTGTAGCCATTGATTTCTTTCCAATGATTTACAGATACAGAGTTCTGAAAAGCAACAAGTTCTAAATGGAACAGGGCATCCGTCAGTGTTCTCTCCTCAACATCCAGTGATGCCTCTGAAACAGGAGTAGGAAGCTGAGCAAACAGGATGCCGGGATTCACTCCAAATCCACATTTAAAATCAAGTCACTGGAGTGGGATTAGAAATCACAATGCTGTACTTTATTCACAGTCAAAGAGCAATACCAAGGATCTGACAGCTTCAAAAGCCAATCCTGACACGCAGATGTAATGTAAAATGACTAAGTATGCACCTAGAGGGTGAATAAACTCTTGCGCCTTTCTCCCCTGCATACTTTTCCTGATTCTACACTTATTAAGTCACTATTTGTAGCCCGTCCCCTGGAAATGTTTCAGGCATGCCGCATGTCTGAAAACATCTGTCTCAAATCTCCTGGCACCCTGGCCTGAACAAATCCTCTGACGCAGCTGCCGGGACCCTTTATTTTTTATTTTTTCCACAGATTCTTGGAACAGTCACTCCATGTGGATGTACGTATTCAAGGTTTTATTTTATTCTTAGCTTCTAATGTGCACCCCAGGGTTTCAATTGTAAATGAAGGTGGTGGCTCAACAGCATTGCAGATCAGGAATGGACAAATCCTATTCATTTTGCAAAGTTCAGTTCTAAGCATTTTCTGACTAATTATGTCATTTTTAAAATACTGTACAAAGCCTGACTTTACTTTGTTAAGCAACTGGTTTTGGACAAAGCTGTTCATGTACACATTTTCCTCAATAGGTTTTTCTAATTTTATATAGCTTTTCCCCTTTATAAAACTATTTTTATATGCAACATTCAGACATTCTGATATGCAGTTTTGGGGTAAAGAACCCCCGCAAAAAAATGGAGATGATATGTGTTTGCCAAACTATGTGTTAGTGTGGGAAGATCATTTTGCTTAAAAGTGCAAACAAAACAAAATTGTCTCTAATTTCTACACTCCTTTCAGCATTCAAATTTATAAGCATCCAAATATTCAGCTACATAATCAACTACCTTTATGTTTCAGTATATTGGGACCCAAAAAAGTTTGATATAAAAATATCCTATTATAAATAAGAATATGAAAAATCTATAAGAAGAAACTGTATTAAAAAAGGAATCTAGGTAGTTGATAATAATAATCATGATTTGAAGTAGGCATATCCTTTTCATCACAGCACAAGAACAAACTGAAGTTATGTTCATTGCAGATGAATCACACATTTATTGAATCATTTGAGGCATTTCTCACACTATTTTTTTTTACAAAATGTATTATACAAAATTACTTGAAAATTAAAGTCAATACTAACTTGAGGGGATTTAGCTGCTATTATTATTAGCAGTATTTGACTAATCAAGTCAGTGATTCTGAACAATCATATAGATTTACTGAACTATTGTTATTATTTTCAGAAGTATAGCATGTATTTTGCATTTTTACCAGTAGCCTTTCTTTAGCCTAGAATGGGTACGGTGGCCTAGCGGTTAAGATGCCGTGTGCCCCAACGTAGAGTCATGCCGGCCACATGACCACGGAAGTATCTTTCCTCAGCTAGGAAATGGAGATGAGCACCGCCTCTAGAGTCGGACAGGACTGAACAGCAAAAAACTTTACCTCCTACCTTTTAAAAAAAAAATCTGCCCTACAAGGGAAAATGGCTGGCTAATCTGCTGTTTGAATGATAACAATACTTAGGGAAGTAGAGAATGTTTCCTAACTTCAGAAGAATATCATTTTATATTATTTTTGGCTGTGAGTAAAGAGCAAATGCTCCATATAGAAGACCTGGAGAGAATCCCAGGGATAAGATTTCAGTTGTCACTGTCTTTTTCCATGAGGCAGAAAACTATCCCTCATAGTTAATGGGGCAAGGCCAAGAGGGGAAAAGGACAGTCTAAGACAATAGTTGAGTATGGTATCCATACTCTACCTTCTACTTTCATAAGACCTCTCTCTAATCTCAAGGTGGCATTAGAGACCCATCTGGGGGCTTGAAGAGGCTTAGGAATTTGGACTGAACAAGTTCTAATGGTGTAAAGTTGGTGAAAGGGCCCAGATGGGGCACCATTGAGAAGTTGTGCTATTGGTTTGACTTGAAATAATTTGAAGGCTGCAGGAATATAGTGGGATCTCTTGTCTTGAGGAATTTAACCCTAACCCTTTCAGCATTTTCAGTGACGCAATACCATGGGGATTCCTACTGTTGGCAGAATATAGGACAACTCCTAGATATTTGAAATTGCTTGGTCTTGTGAACATCTGTCCTCCATGAGTGGTTTCGATTTTCTGAATTCTAGCTGGTCTTCCTTGAAATACTGTGCTCATGCTCTCCATACTCTTTTAAAGCCAACAGGTTTTCTTGAGAGTACTGCTGCATCATCCACATAGAGTAAAACAGAATTGTGATTTCTAGCTAATTTTAGAGAGTAAAATTTATGTCAAGTAGATGGCCCAGCATGGAGTTAATATAAAAGTTTAAATAAGATTGGGGGCCAATATTCAGCCTTGCTTTATGCCTTTCTCAGTTACAATGGCATTAATGAGATTGCATCTTTCTTTCAGTGATGTTCCTTCATGAACCATACATATTAGATGAAATAAATGATGATCAATCAAGGAGGCTTCCAGTTTTTCCCACTTTGGTTTGTGATATTTATTTATTTATTTTATTTTAATTCCATTTATATCCCGCCCTTCTCCGAAGACTCAGGGCGGCTTACAAGCTTAGCAGTAGCCTTCATTCTATGTATATGCCTGCTTATTAGGGCTTTCACACACACCCCAAGCGGCATTATTACAAAGTCAGCTTAATTGCCCCCAACAATCTGGGTTCTCATTTTACCTACCTCGGAAGGATGGAAGGCTGAGTTAACCTTGAGCCTGGTGGGACTCGAACCTGCACTAATTGAAATCAAAGCTAATTGAAATCAAAGCTGCTTTGAAGCCTGTGAAGATGGCATAAAGGGAGGTAGTATTTTTCAATTATATGTGGAATAGTAAGCATTCGTTGATGGTGGATTGTCCTTCCCTAAATCCAGCTTGCTCTTCTTTAAGTATGTTTTCTTGTTCCAGCCAGTTCTGGAATTTCCATAAATGTATAAATCCATAAACCTATGCACCTTTCCATCTTGCATGAAGTTTGCTGATTGTATTGAGAAAGCTAATTGATTTATTATTGGCAGGGTCATCCTTTTTACCCTTTTTATATACTGTATAGGGAGAAAGATCATGAGCTCCTAATCCTTTGTGCTCATTCATAAGTGTTGATGCAGGTAAACAGCAAGGCCAGAGTATGGGCCCAGAAGTCCAAATTGTTTTTAATAGCATCTGGAGGAAGTGGGTCTTCTCCTGGGGCCTTTCCTGATCTTAGTTGAGCAACAAGATTTTTGACCTCTGTCACTGGTGCCACATTGGCAGATTTTCTATATTTTGGCTAGGGCTTCCACTTTTGCAAGAGATATCCATATAGAGTTCCTGAAAGTATGCCTCCCAGGTCCCTGGGATAGGGACAATCAATCATGGTTGGGCCATTTCATTGGGAATTTGATGTGATGTGCCACAAAGAGGCTGAGCCATTGGATTTGACTGCTTGAATGAGTTGTGTCCAGATGTTTTTCATGGTTTTCTTTTTCTTGCATGCTAGCAAGTACCTTTTCTGCTGAGGGAGGTCCTTTGTAGCTGTTGGTATAGTATTGGATACATAAGTCTGATTAGTGATAGCAAGAGCTTTGTTTTAATATTAACATAGTTCTTGTTGAACCATGGCTTGGAGTGGGCTGTTATGTTTTGGGAGGGAGGGGAATGCTGATATTGCTCTTGTGGGAGGGTGTTACAATTATTTAAGAGTACATCAGGGAATTCAGTGATGTCAAGGCAGACTGGAGGCTCTGTAGATGATCCTAGGCCAATAGCTTGGATATCATTTGATTTAAATGTGGGTTCCACTTAGCTTACCTGTATGGTCTTACTGCTGGCATAATAAGGACTGGCAGCATCCTTAATATGGGTTTCTTGAGTGAAGGCATTTAAATGAAATAGGATTGGGAGATGCTTGCTACTGAATGCAGTATTGCAGGCTAAATATGCATTTTCACTGCCAGGAGTTCAATCCTGACCAACTGAAGGTTGACTCAGACTTCCATCCTTCCAAGGTCAGTAAAATGAGCCAGATTGTTGGGGGCCATATGCTGACTCTGTAAACTGCTTAGAGAGGCCTGCAAGCACTGTTAAGCAGAATATAAGTCTAAGTGCTATTGCTATTGTTACAGCAGACAGTATTTTTCTTAACATTTAAGCCTGTTTATTAAAAATCACACAGTTCTTAATAGTTGAGGAAAATAATCCTTGAATTTTTTTTTTATGTTTGTTATTTTTTGACTTATCTTTTGCAATCATTTTTTTCCTTGTAGGAAGAGATCTAATTAAAGCATGCCAAAGTGAATAACCGTTATCAACAATTCAACAGTCATTCTGTGGAGATTCAGCTACAATTCATCAGTGCCACAGCATGTCAGTACAGATGGGATGAGCTCCTAAATCATTATCAGCAGCAGTAGCAGCAGTAGCAACAGCAGCAACTTGAACAAAATCAATTGTGAATACTAAAACACAGGGGGGGGAGAAACTATTTTGTTTTTTGCTTTATATGGATAACCTAAAGGTACATTGTAAATCAAATTCTGAAACCTAAGTTTGGTTGGTCATTATCCATATTTGGCCTAGACAAATAATATTTGGCCTAGACAAATGTTCTAGTTTTGCAATTACAGGAGGCAAGATTGTAAAAGAAGATGGGCTACAACTAATGATTGAAAATGCCATTAGACATCTGGCACCCGAGCAATACAACTAATTATAACTAATAGAAGCTACTGATTTGGAGCACAATGAAGTAAAAAAAAAGACTGTATCAAATGAGTCTAAAATGTTAACATCTAAATTAAATGATGAAAGTACTTTTAAAGCAGTAAATGTTTGGGCAGTCCCAGCAATTAGATATATTTCAAGGAAGTCCCAGCATTTAGATATATTGCAAGTATAACTGATTGGTTCCGAGCAAAAGTGGATAATCTTGATTGAAAAATAAGGGTACTAACGACCATACATTATACTGTATACACCACTCAAGAAATGACAGTCACAGATTCTACATATCCAAAAATAGAGGTGGTAGAGGCCAAACTGTGAAAAAAGGAAGTCTGTAAAAAAAATTACATCAAGAAAAGTAGAGAGACTGTGCTTATACAAGGATAGAAATATTGTAAATATGTATTGTTATGGTTTTAATGCTTTTGATGCTGTAAGTCGCCCAGAGTCACTTCAAAATGAGATGGGAAATAAATAAATAAATAAATAAATAAATAAATAAATAAATAAATGCTTTTGACAACACAGAAACTAAAGTGGAATACAAGAAGAAACTAATTCTTAGCTGGATTAACATTTTTTAAAAATAAACAAAGGAAACAACCAAAGCAGCTTAGAACAAGCCCTTCAAACTATGCCGTCAAAGCCAAAGTCATACGTATTTCCAACAATGTCAAATGCAAATTGCATGCAGTTAAGGATGAAACTGTATGCGAACATGTTCATGGCTGAAGTAAAATCAATCAAGTCAATAATACTATCAAAGAATTGCAAAAGTTGTCCATTGGAATTTCTATAGCAAATTTGGCTTTACTGTTTGCAAAACTACTGGAGCCAAGTACCTGGAAAATCAATTTACAAAATGGGGATATCAAGATTTTGTGTGATCTCAAAATTCAACAACCCATATATTAACCCATATATTACAATCAAAGTAAAAAGAATGGCTCATTGATATAACGATATTTGAAAATAGTCTAAGTGATGCAAAACTCTAGAAAAATAATAAAATATCATATTTTACAAATGGAGGTAAAAAAGATTATGAAGGGAAAAAATCAGTTGTCATATTAACTCAATGCTGGTGCAATACCAAAAGGATTAATCGAATATTTAGAAATCTTACATTTATGACACCTGACACCATTATTTCTGCAACAGACTATCCTATTTGGAGCAGCATACTTTTTATAGTGAAACTTCCAAAACCCTTACATCCTTGGCTAATTCACCATTACTGGTGGCCTGCCCTGTCAACAATCAAGAAGCAACAATATCCTAATCAAGCAACTTTCAAACAAGCTAACACTAAGCAACAGCCCAATCTAGAAATTACCAAGTCCACTCCCAACAACACTAACAGGGCAAGAATGGGCCATGCTTTTGAGAATAATTGCCTCTTGAAAAAGCACCTTTGGGACAACCATGACCTGGATGACTGAGAAGCTCCATAGGCTTTTGAGAAAAGTTGTTGGGTATTGCTGCATGCTGAAGTGTCACTCAAAACGTCATGGCATGGCACCATTGACACACATGTCATAGTTTTGCCATCAGTGTTATAGTGCAAAATAACTGGGGGAAATGGGGATCTGGCAAGAGTTGTCTGATCACATGATTATGACTGCTTTAATCCATATCTTGTTTAGGTTATATAAGGCAAAGGCATTCCATATGCTAAGTTTGTAAGTTTTTTTTATTTATAACAATGTTATTCCTTCAAGGGAGGACTCCTATTAGAATTCCTTCAACTTTAATGTGATCAGTTGCTGTTTTGTTTCTCTTATTAACTGAATGAACCTTAAGAAATGCTTTCACGCCATGGCTGTATTGTGCAAGATTCTTGACTCTGAAGATAATCTGCATCCCCATGGATCCTTCTCCACTTGGAATATGATCCTACTGCCACCAAACTCTGGAGTAATTTTTATACTGAAATCAAAGGAAATCTATTGTCTAAAGAAGGCCATATCTTGCCTGAATTAACAACAAAATTACAGACAAAGCAGCATGGTACTGGGCAAGAAATGCCAACACTAAAATTACTGAGCTATTACCAACTATTTAAAAGAATAAATGTATTTAAATGAGTAAAGGTTTTTTTTATCCAGATGTAACAAAAAAAAGTTTACTTAAAAAAAGTGCTTCCATCGCAATCATACAGTTGTGTTTTAACATGATATTTCTTTTCATCTAAAGACCATTTCTATTGTGGTACTAGTGGTCTAATATTACTTAATGAACAACAGATAAATAGCCTACCCAATCCAATATTGCTATAAGATACGACAGAACCTTTATTTTGCACATAAAAGTTTTAGTGATGCTAAAATCTTTTGATGTTCTGGAACTGCTTGCCTCCAGAAATCATGGGCACTCTGTCACTGGAGATTTTTAAGAAGAGGCTAGACAATCACTTGTTTGAGATAGTATAGGTCCTCCTGCTTGAGCAGGGGGCTGGACTAGAAGACCTCCAAGGTCCCTTCCAGCTCTATTCTATTCATCCTATTCAGCTAGATTTTTCACCTTTTAATCCACCTTGCTGATACTTAACACTCAAGAGGAAATTACTTATTTCCTAGTATGGGTCCATCACTTATTTGTCCTATCCAAATTAGCTTGCTGGGAAGAGTCATCTAAAAAAATCTGATATTGCCAAAATACAGTGAAATACATCTTTTTTTTCCTTTGAGAACAACCTTTTCACCCACACAACTCTCCAAGAAAATTCCTTCATAGCATTTTTCCACATCATTTTTTTAAAAAAATAGTTTCTTCTTGTTAGTCATACACACTATTAAATACACTATTACCTTTGTAGATTATTATCTACATATAAGATTTTCATCATATTTTTGTCTTAACCATTGATTATCTATCTATCTATCTATCTATCTATCTATCTATCTATCTATCTATCTATCTATCTATCTATCTATCTATCTATCTATCTATCTATCTATCTATCTATCTATCTATCTATCTATCTATCTATCTATGTTCCATAGAAATTCACTCAAATTTTTTGCAGTCTAACTAACATGGGGTTAAAGTAGAAACTCACAACATCATTTTCTATAACAGACTTGTTGAAAGAAGTAAATCCATAGAGAGTGACTTGAATTCCTTATCCAGAAGACCTTTCCAAAATGTATTAAATGTGATGATGTTCAGAGTTATTAAGAGATCCAGTACAAATAATAGAGATGCATTCAATCTTCACCTTTGTTTCCATCTGTTTCCCCATATAACTTATTCATCAAGGCAACCAAGATGTTTTGAGTTCAGAAAATGGACTACAATCCAGTTGAAGTCATTGCACATAATCAGTTTATACCATGGTTTAGAATTAGCCAGCAATTACTCACTCAACCTTTTGTTCAAGAAAACAACTTTCATGTGCAATTAGTAAATATTATGTTTTCTAAATGTAATAACCTTAAAACTGTCATCAGATTAATAAGATACAAAATAGAATTCACAGTAAACTGGCCTGTTCCAAGCAATCCTGTCAAAACAAATCAATCTCAGTTCACAAATGTAGACTAAATAATGTACTGAACATTTTAAAATGCTGATATAAGTAGCATAAATTTTGTTTTTTAATTTGTTAAAAGTGTCTCAGAATGGACTTCAGGCGGTTCTTTAATAAATTCTATGGAGGATTAAGACAGCTATCATGGTAGATTTCTTGAGGTGGAAGTTGAATTTCATGGTGCTAAGACTATAGTTCTGGGGTTTTATGCCCCAAATGAGGACAAGGTGACTTTTTGCAAGAACTCATGGGGAGATTACTAAGTCTTTTTTATGAACAAAGTTTTTTTTTAATCAGATGAACAATCTAAGGTTAGTGGATGCATGGAGATAGAAAAAGGAATATGTCTACTTTTCAGAAAGACATGGATTCTTCTCAAGAATAGATATGATTTGGATTTCAAAGAATTTGGCCATTAAGATTTCTAAAGTACAGATTATCCTTGTGATTTTAGTTTATAAAAGAAAATCTACTTCATCTAGATGAAAATTAAACATTTTTACAGAATTTATTTATGCAGTGTGGGTTTTTACTTAAAAGATATTTTTTAAGAATGTCAGAAGTGTTGGACATTCCAGAATATTTGAATGAAACTGTGTGTCTCTACATAATGAAAAACAAACTGCATTTTTTTTAGATGTAGAGAAAGCTTTTGATAATCTGAATTGGACTTTTCTATTTCAAGTTTTGGGGGATCTGAATCTTGTAGACAATTTTACAAAATGAGTAAAGTTGAACTATACTTCATAGAAAGCACTAATTATTGTTAATGTAGATCTAACAAAACCTTTTGAGATACAAAAAGGAACAAGACAGGGTTGCCTACTGTCTCTTTTTGCTTATTTCAGTGTTTGAAATTCTGAACAGAGACATAAGACAGGAAGAAAAGTTTGTGGGAGTAAATTTTTTTTAAAAAAACTTCCAAGTTGAGAGCATTTGCAGATGATTTAGTGCTGGTTTTAGAAGATCCTTTAAAGTACGGGTGTCTAACTTGCCATGTCATGTGACATATCATGACATATCGTGACTTTTTTTGCATTGCTGGAGCTGGGGTGGGCACAGCCTCCGTACGATACAACCGGCCATGGGCTGGCAGTTTGACATCCCTCCTTTAAAGGGACTTGAATTATTAATGGGAAAACTAAAGGAATTTGGTGCATTAGCTAATTTAAAGAGTAACAAACAGAAGATAATAATGTTAACAAAAATATGAGAATAAAAAATGAAATAGAATTGATAAATAAACCAGTTTTGAGATTGAGAAAAAGATGAAAGACTTCGGTATTTATTTGACAAACATAAATTGCATGTTATTTCAAAATAATAATATTAAGGCACGGAATGAGGTTAAAAAAGATATGTTAAGATGGGAGACAATATAGCTTGCCATTGTTGGGAAGAATTTCTGTAATTAACATAAATGTTTTACCTAGAATGCTATTTTTGTTTCAGTCAAGTCCCATTTTGATAACTGATGTATAATTTAAAGAATGTCATAAAGATATCTCTAATTTTGTGTGGTGGGAGAAAAAAAAACAATGAATTAAATATAAGGTGTGTTACAAGACGCAAAAGGAAGAAGAGATGTATTGAAAATACATATTGTACATTCATGGGAATATGATACATGGGTATTGTCAATTATTATCCTAAAAATGCAAGTAGGAAAATGGTGGGAACATTGTTTTTGTGTTTTAAAAAAAGGGAAAACTAACATACTAAGAATAAGTATGCCTAATTCTTATCATCCTTTATTTTTGAGGAATTCATTTTTCAACATGATATCCTATAGTTGTTTTTTTTATTTAAAAAGTTTTACAATACATTTTGGCTTTAATCCCCCCCTCCCCCTCCCCCACCCCCACCCAACCCTCCCTATCCCTCTCCCCCATTCCCTCCTCCCCCCCCCCCGACTTCCCAGAGCTAAATACAGGGTATAAAATCAAAAAACAAACATAAGCACCCCTATGTTATCAGCAATAAACTATTAATTCTATCTCCCTCTAGCTCATGTAAAATGAATACAAACAATATTAATATTACAAATAAAGTAAAAAAGAAAAAGAGGAAAACAGAAAAAGAGCTTTACTCAGAATAGATTTTCTTAATCCCAGTCCTTATTCATATTAATTTCAAAAAAAAGAAGAAAAAAACCTTTCACCTACTATTTACATTCTCCAACCTTTCTCTAATTTAAACAAATTCTCAGTTACGCGCCAAAAGCGCCTATCTCTATTAACCTTAATAATCTCCAACCAAACTAAACCATGATCAAAAATAATTCTTGCATGTATCACGCCAAATGTCTCGCAGTTAATAAAAAGAGTAGAAAAAAAAGGTTTAAGCAGTCTGTAAGACAACTTGTTGTTAATTAGGAGCTTGCATACCCATTCTTAGTTCAACACATACTTTTAGTCCATAACCCTAAAATACTTTTCTAACAAGCAAATAACATCAATCTTAAATTGTGTTAAATATTAAAAAAAAAACTTTCTTTCTCCTCTATGATAAATTTAATCCATTGACATTCTAATTTAAAAATTTAATCACCAATCTTAACGCCCCAAAGCTTTTGGAGCACGTCTGTCATGACCCCCAAAACTTCTTTGGACCGCGCCCCTCCCACATCTTCACTGTAAGTACACTTTGGAGATTCCATAACTTTCTGCTGGTCTTGCTCTTGCTCTCGTCTCGCTCTTCTTAGGGCGGCACGCGTCATCCTCTGGCCTCCTGCAACATCCAATGAAACTGTATCTTGATCCCCTCCAACACCATTGTCCTCTATCTGTCTATCTGCAACATCTTGAAGCTTTCCCTCGCCGTATCCCTTTACAGCTTCCAAAAATGATAGGGGGGTTGCTTTTAACACATTGCTATAAAAATCACGTGCCTGGGCCACAGTAACCAGACGATGTCTTTTACCTTCATGCGTCACCACCAGTCCAACTGGAATCTCCCATCTAAACTTAATATCACATTTCTTAAGTTCCTGTACAAGAAATGCAAAATCTTTCCTTCTCCTTAAAATCTTCGGAGGAATCTCTTTTAAAACCAAGACTTCTTGCTCAGCCACTACCAATTTATTATCATAAGCAGCTTGAATGACTTCATCTCTAATTACTCTCTTTGTAAAATAGACCACCACATCTCTGGGTAACTTCCTCTGTCTTGCAATCCATGAATTTACACGAAAAATTTTGTCCATATTTCCCTCAATTTCAGATGCCGGCTGGCCCAATACCCCTTCCAGAGCCTCAGAAATCAGCTGCTTTAAATCTTCTTTACAATTCTCCTTTAAACCCCTGATTCTAATAGCATACTGCATCTGATGATACTGAACAAGGCTCAATTCTCCGTCCATTTTATCCCTTATATTTTCATTTTCTAATACCTTTGCTTCTAATATAGAATTCTTTTGACTGAGATCCTTCACTTTTACATCCAGCTGTTGCACACATTCAGCTACAGATTCAATCATAGACAACATGTCCACCCTCATTGCTCTAAACTTCTCTTCCATCTTCTTCTCCAATTTCTCCATTTTCTCCTCCATTTTCTCCTCCAGCTTTTTCAACTTTTCATCCATCATGTCAGACATCAATTGTGAATGCTTTCCAAGAGCATCTTGTAAATCCTTAAGCGTCAATGTCAGAGGAGGTGCAGGAGGAAGCAAAGCTTGCAATGAGGTCTGTTGCACCAGGGAAGACCCCGCACTCCGAAGAGCTTTAGAAGTTTTAGCCGCCATCTTCCCCCACTTTCACTTATTGCGCACTTTCACTTTAAAGCTATAAAATCCATTGAGCTAGAGAGTAAAGATAAGAGTCCACATCACCTTGACCTCCTGTACCGCTCTGCCTGCATCTTAACAATCAAAAGTATTTCCTTTTGGCAGGGGTGGTTGCTAACGCCTGGCTCTGCTCCATAAATCCCGGAGCAGGGGCGCTGCGCAGCTCGGAGCAACCCAGGCTTCGGGGGGGCTCAATCCTTCAGCCGCCCAAACTCTCAGCTCAGGCGGCCCCGGAGAGCTCAACCCCTACCTGGGGCCTCACCCCCTCCTCTTCTCCCGAGGAGGGGGCTTCAAATCCATCTAAACAGCTGATCGGCGCTGTTTACGATGGAAAAACACAGCTGCGGAGCGGGCAGCCCGAAAACGGCTGTCTTCGGCGTCGCGTCGCCACCGGAAGTCGATATCCTATAGTTTTTTATTCATTATGCCACTAAGATATATAACTCAGTTGTCTAGCCAGATTATGAGACAGTACCTATATTCCATAGAGTTAAGAATTTGATCTGCTTTATGCTCCTACAAGGACAGCTACCTGCTGTCACACTTTCTTCAAATGTGACAAGATGACAATTTCAAGAAACCCTAGTCAGTATTCTAATTCAAGTTCTACCTTCAATTTTGTGTATAGTTATCAAAAGAACTAATTGATTTGTGTCCTGTATCTGTGTCAATATGTATGTATAAATATCCCACACAGATTGAGGCTTTATTTTTTTTAAAACTAAATCATACTTTCTTCATATTTTTTTAACTATCAAGCTTTTGTTGAATAATCCTCTCACTGGGAATGCTGTTTTGGATTGTTGCTGCTGCATGACATGCTTAACACATGTTATTTCTTGACAAGATCTTTCAGCTTTTACTGACAAAGAGAATCAGAATCAGCAATGCTTTTTTTCTTTAAAAAAAAAGGTGCCAGAACTCAGAGGTGCTGTCACTGGGAGCAATGCCGGTGTCTTGCTATGGCGTCACCGCCCGTCCTTTGCACCGCTGCCCCTGTGGCTCAGAGCCACATGCTGTGGGGATTCCACTCCACACAGTTGCCATGCCGTGGCCCTTGCTGAGCCCCCACCCGGAGCTGCCCCGACCCCCAACCCAGAGCTGTGTTCCTCGTGGCAGTGGTCTTTGGCGCCAAACAGCCTCTTTCCAACCACATCCAGAAAATTTTTTAAGAAACATTGGAATTCTCAAGGCCATGTCTGGTATTTCCCAGCAATCTGTTACTAGAACGAAAAAGCAATCCCAGAGAAGCATTTGCATGTATGCAGGTATCCTTAGGATGCCATAGTTATGGATGAGAAATATTGGTTGCAAAGTTGGCTTTTCTGGATGTAATACAGGTATTTTGGACTTATTTTTGTTTCTTTCCATGTTTGATATTTTTAAAAAGGCATATGCTACTGACTACACTTATGCACATATGTAACATCTTTTGCTAGGATACATGACCACTGCTTGTCCAGAATGTGAAAAGTGAAAGATTGTGACTAAACAAAATTTTAATGTACAGATAATACCACCAGAAATTATTTTAGCCTTTTTAATAAGTGTTGTTAATGATGTTAAGCTCACCATGGAAAACATCATATATTGTTATGTATATACTAGGTTAATTATTTAAAGACTGCAGTGCAACATAACTAGATTCTAAATAATCTATTTTTCAAAACACACAACAGTCCAAACAGTAAAAGTAAAGTCCAAATTAAGAATATTTCATTCTTAAGAATTGTTTAATTTAAAGTGGTTTAGTTGTAATAGATGGTTATAGATTCAAAATAGTTTTCAAGAGTGTACAAAAGATACTATTTTTTTCTAGCTGAAGTCCATGAGTCATAAAAAAGAGCCAAGATTGCCTACTCCTAAAGCCAATAGAGGGAGCTTCCTCCCCCCCCCCAAAAAAAAGGTGCCGGAACGCTGTTCTGAGCGTTCTATGAGGGAAAAAGCCCTGCTTTTACTTACGGAACAATCTCTGGGGCCATGTATCATCCTGTGAAGCTGTGGCATGCTATCTAGCATGTTGTGAGTAACTTTCTACTATATCTGTTCTTTCGTATGTGTCCAGGACAGTTATGGGGAAAAAAATGCATTTTCAGCTTGATGCCATCCACAGACCCTTTACCTAACCAGCACTAGCTATAATCTTATTTATCAAACACCTTAGCAAAATTTTAATTTATTAGGCCAATGGTACCCTACATTTTGCTTCTACCTTTAAAAAAATTACAATATCCAAGGAAACAGTAAAAACATAAAATAGTATTGACAGCCCAGATTAGAGCTAGCCATAACAATTGGCCTAATGAACACACTAACCCTAGGCCAGTGGTGGCGAACCTCGGGCACATGTGCCAGAGGTGGCACTCGGAGCCTTCTCTGTGGGCATGTGCACCATCGCCCCAGCCCCACCTCCCCCTGTGGCCCCCTCAGCACTTCAACTCCCAGAATTCCTGAGCCAGCATGGCTCAGCTTGGAAACCTCTCTCTTTCCCCTCAGCATGGCTGGCTCAGGACTTTTGGGAGTTGAAGTCCACGAGTCATAAAAAAGAGCGAAGATTGCCTACTCCTAAAGCCAATAGAGGGAGCTTTTTTTGCAAAAAAAACAAGGTGCCAGAACGCCGTTCTGAGCGTTCTATGTGAAAAAAATCCCTGAGAATCAGAATAGAATAGAGCTGGAAGGGACCTTACATGTCTTCTAGTCCAGCTCCCTGCTCAAGCAGGAGATCCTATACCATTTTAGACAAGTGACTGTCCAGTCTCTTCTTAAAAATCTCCAGTGATGAAGCACCCGCAATGTCTGAAGGAGGGATTTAATACAACAATAACAGAGAGGAAAAGAGAATTTCATTTTTGATGTGCACCATTGTGCCCACAGTAAAAAATAACAATAAAGATTATCTTCTTTTATCTTATAATTTGAGGTAAAATTTTGATCCTGAACTTATTATGACTTAAAATATGCTTATAAAAGGAAAACCTTGTCCTTATGAGGACCAAAACAACTTATTAAAACTAGCCTTTATTTTTAAGAAGCCTATTTGCAACTAATAAAATTGTTTTTCTCAATAAAATAAGGAATAGCAGCATAAAAAATTATTTGACCCAGCTAACTAGCCCGACAGATTAATGGCGAAACAAAGTTAGGGCCCCTGCTAAAAAAAACCATGAATCCAATTAAACTGAAATTATACTTCATAAATAATTAAAGTTTTGTTACATATTTATTAGACCAGTAGGTGTCTATGAAGTGTGAGGGACTACAACTTCCAACAGCATGATCAATGGCCGTGCTGTAGCACAGGGCTTTTCAACCTTTTCACCCATTGTACCACTTTTAGGATATGGCAACATCCGAGTACCACCAGTCGCCTAGCAAGGGTTCAAAAACTTGATTAAAAAAAAAGGAAAAAAGTGATGAAGTACAGGTAGTCCTCGACTTGCAACAGTTCGCTTAGTGACTGTTCGAAGTTACAAATGGCACTGAAAAAAGTACCCCCCAAGCCACAGCCAAGCAAGACACCTGCCTACCTGCCCAGCAGTGCTCTTCCTCTTGTCCAAGGTTTTCATAGTTGTGAGCAGTTGAGGATTGGCAGCGGGGGTGGGGTGGGGGGGTATTTGTTTTTCATTCCCCCGGTCTGCTGGGTGCTTGAAGCAGGTTTTGGTCACTTCACATGACCCTGGGACACTGTGACCATCATAAATATGAATCAGTTTCCAAGCATCTGAATGTAAATCACAAGACCCTGGAGATGCTGCAACATTCCAGATGATCGGCACTTCTTCTGGGCTCAGCAAAAGCGCCAGGATCAGCGCCGAGCTCCAGCTGGAGCCTGGCGCTGATCCTGGAGCTTCCACTGACCCCTGACAGCCAAGAAGAAGCGCTGATCCTGGCGCTTCCGTTGAGCCCCAACAGCCCTGCAGCTCCAGCCATCTTTTGCTCAGGCTTGTGCGCTGCTGCCACCGGTTCAGCTCATTTTCCTCCCCCACTACCACTTTTCTAGGATGGTCATGTACCACCTGCCAGGTGCCAATGTACCACAGGTGGTACCCGTACCACTGGTTGAAAAGCCCTGCTGTAGGGAGTTCTAAAAGTGGTAGTCCAACTCATCTGGGAGGCTGCTATATTATTATAAATTGGTCCTAATCATTTGGAATTCAAGTCACTCTTTTACTCTATCAGTAAAATCCTTATGAAAGACAGTATCAAAGCAGCTGCCATTCTTAAAGATTCAAAAATATAACATCACCACTATATGCTATTCCTGCCACATATCAAGAACTCAGTAAAACACTTAAGGCCAAAGAAGGCATCTCAACCATGACAAAATATACATCTTTATAAAATAATATACGCTATGATATTTTTCTTGCCTTTTTCTCCTCAAATTCTCTTTAAAACTACTTAAATCAGAAATAGGCATCAAGTGGCCTTCCAGATGTTACTGAATTACAACTTAAATAGTCCAGGCAACAAAATTAAGAGTAAGGGATGCTGGAAGTTCAGCAACATCTGGAGAACAGATTCTTGATTTAAACTTCAATTAGCTTCAGTCTAGTTTTGGAGTAGCACTGGCTGTATATGTTGTGCTAAGCTCTGGTTTGCTTAGCCATAAGCTGAATCAAACACAAACCATAAGCTACAGTGACAGAGTTCACATAAATCAAATCCAAACAATCCATGTTTTGCTTGTCCTGCAGAAAGCCTGGCATGGATGCTTGGCCTGAAACTCTTACTGAAAAAATACATCTTTATAAAAGCCCTAATTACCTTATATGCTTGCCACAGCTGTCCCAGAGCTTTTCTATTAGCCAAAAGGCTCATTATGTTTGGCTGCTATTTGCTTTTCTCTATCAGGTAAAGTACAATTCGCAGTAGTACTACCTACACTGAAGACAGTTCTTTTCAATTAGCCTCTTATGTCAGTTGCCTTCATGTAGTTAATTTCTGAACTGCCTTTACTTAAACCAGACATTCACAAATTTGGAGAAATGATATGCCGGAATTCCCCCACTTTGACGGTGGGTATATACAGCAAACAAGAAATCAAATCTGCAGAACCTATTATTGTGCTTTGAAATCTTATACTTCTGTAAAGCCTGCCAAAACTTAGTAACACCTATACTAAGCAAATCCATTTTATTTTATGCCAGTATCTTTAAAAATAAACATTTCAAAGGTCATTCCATTAGTGACTGTTTCTTTCAGTGGCTACTACAATAAGGAAGCAACTTTTGGGGAAGGACTACCTCATAGGTCAGGGGCTAATCTGGGTTCTTATGTTGTATTTATATACTATATTAGTACAGGGAGTTCTTGACTTACCACCACAATTGAGCCCCAAATGTTTCTTGCTAAATAAGAGAGCTGTTAAGTGAGTTTTGCCCCATTTTACAACTTTTCTTGTCACAGTCATTAAGTGAACCACTTTAGCTGTTACGTTAGTAACATGGTTGTTAAATGAATCTTACTTCCCCATTGACTTTACTTATCAGATGGTCACAAAAGGTGATCACATGACCCCAGGACACTGCAACCATCATATCATTTGCCAAGAATTTGAATTTTGATCATGTGACCATGGGGATGCTGCAATGGTTGTAAGTAGGAAAAAGAGTCATAAATCACTTTTTTTTCATTTGTAACTGTGAACTGTCACTAAACGAATTGTTGTAAGCCAAGGTAGTTCATATATCCATATTTTTATTGTATTTAATGTTTTTTTATCTAGGTTCTGGCCTAATGATGTAAACATAAACTACAGGTATACCATATGGCATTGTCTTAATTCTAAGACTATAATGAAATCCCAATGGCTGTTATAAATTCTTTGCCTTAATTTTCAGAATGATGCTATCACAGAACACATGAGTTTTCTGCCACAATAAACTTGTTTTCAAATGCAATACAATTCTTTTTGTTGCACTACAACAGATTGACACACACCCCCATCTCCTAGAAACTGTTTAAATCTAGTCATCTGGATTAAATGTATATTATTATAATTGATTTGGCTTAAGATGTCACCTGATGCAAAGAATGGACCAAAGAATACTGAGGCATTGAATGACTGCTGCTGATCTTCCTGATCAGGTAATAGACCTACCTGGAGAGCAGCAAATACTTGTGCTCTAAACAGTTTATGAGATGAACTAGTGATGTTGAAATGAAAGTAGATGAAAACCAGAGAACTTTGGATCAGATTAGCTGCAGTCACAACTAAGCTGGGAAAGGAAAACCAATGGCCCTGTTCCTACTTGACTCAGTTACTGGAGAGAAGGGAGAGTGGATAGTGTGATAGAGGAACATCTGAAAATAGTTAAATTTAATGCAGAACATACTGAGTCATGAAGACGGTTAAACTAAACTTCCCAGAAAATGAACTGAAGAGAAAGCTGCTATAAAGCAAACCTTGGTATCAGGGAACTCACTACAGCAGAGCATGTATCTCAATTATTGACCAGCTCCAGTGGCCAAACTATACCTCCTGCTATCAGCCCAGTCAATGGACAAAGTTCCAGTGATGTCATGAAATCTTGCTTGTAATCTCCTGGTGTGACAGCATATGGGATACCAGGATGCTCTATGTCTATGACATGGGTGTCAAACTCGTCACGTGATGTGTCGTGACGTATCACAACTTTTTTTGTGTTCCCAGAGCTGGGGTGGGCGTGGCCTCTGCATGATGCAACCGGCCTGCAGACTGGCAGTTTGACACCCCTGCTCTATGAGAAAATGGGTATAGCATGCCAAGAATTAATACAATTACATACATAATTCAAGTATGATTATGTGCTGTTAGAACAACCGGAAAGAAGCTCTAACTGGCTTAGTGATTGACTAAATTAAATATGTTGTAGAAACAGGGTTAATGAGTACCGGTAAGTGTTGTTTTTTCCAAACTAGCTTTACTCTATGAAGTTGATGTTGGATTGGTGTTTATAATTTCTGCTAATAGTAAGCGCTGGCTCTTCGGCTTTGAAACGGAGATGAGCACCGGCCCCTAGAGTTGGAAACGACTAGCACACATGTGCAGGGGAACCTTTACCTTTACCTTAATATATAATACAAAAATACAAAAGAAAAATGCAGGGCAAAGGGGAAAAAAGAAAGAAAAGGCATTGACTTCCGATTCCTTTGGTGCAGTAGAATAAGATAATAACATCAAACCTCAACTTTTTACTTTTACGTAATAATAAAAACTAGCCATTTCTATAACAACAAACCTATTAATTAGTAAAATCCAAAATTAAAGTTTCATTTTTTTCCACAAAGTCCAGAAGCAGTTTCCAAGTAGAAGCAAAAGTAATTGTATTTTTTTTCTGTAATCAAAGCAGTCAATTTGACCATCTCTGCTAACCTCCTCTTCCTAATTTCACCACCACAACCACAACCCTGTGAGGTGAGTTGGGTTGTGAGTGAGTGACTGGCCCAAAATCACCCATATGGTTTTCATGCCCAGGGCAGGATTAGAACTCACTCTCTTAGTTTCTAACCTAGTGCATTAAAACTACTAATAGACCAAACTAGCTCATGGATTAAAAAAATGTGCTGTACCGCTAGAAGGTGATAGGCACTCAGTGAAACATACAGTCTATTTACTGAAAAGATGTGGGGGGAAAATATTCATGACTTCAAGGATTTTTTACAATGCTATCATAAATTGATATTAGAAAGTTGTGTAAGTTTTCTCTACTCTTGGTTGTCTGCATCCCTAATTCTCAAAAAAATATACCGAACAAGTACGTCCATTCTATGAAATATGTAGGGTAAGACTGTCAATTATCACTTTTCAAAGAGACGTTGTCAGCTTCCATATATGTTTGTTTAATGTAAATAATGTCAATAAATAGTCTTCTTTCTTTAGATTATTCATGAAACAAGAGATGATGGCATATGAAGGAGAAGCATAGTTCAAAGAAGAATCCAACATTGTCCATGAAAATCCTCCCTCCCCCTTTGGCTGCTGAAAAGCTAAAATGGACTGGATAATGTGATGTTCTGGAATTTCCATTTTTTAAAAACATATTCCACAGCTTGACATGTAGGCCTTTCTATAGTTGATTAGGCACATATTGACTCCTTTTGATATTCTTTGGCTATTTCCATTATTCAGGTTACATTAAAAATAATGTCTGGCACCTCTTTTTCTACATAAGGTTCTAATCTACATTGGACGATCCTAAGCATAATTTTGGGAGCATATGAAATTAAAAATATTATATAATAGTTGGCACATTCTGTTAAGCTGCCTTTTTTTTGCAACTGGAATGCAGATTGACCCCTTCCAATTGGTTGGCCACTGTGTCATTCACCACGTTTGCTGGTCTAGCTTGGTTAGGGATTTTACTTCTATTTCTTATGTTGTTTGGTATAATTCTATCGGATTTCCATCAGTTCCTGTAGCGTTCTGACTTGGTAATGACCAGAATCCTTATCTAACTTCATCTTCTACCGTAGTGCCAGAGGTTCTTGTAAGTATAGAATATCTTCTGAGATATCTTGAATTTTTACATCTCTCTTTACAATGTTTCAGTGCATCTATCTGCCTTTCGATATATGATGCTAATTAAAAGATTCTGATTTTAAAGCCAGACTGTACATTCAACATGTTCCATATTCTTTTAAAAAGTGCTTTATGCTGATGTATGTTATAAATCATGGAACTTTTTGTAAGGTCCGAAAATACGTATAGAACAAGTTGGTGACTTAAATACAAGTTTTTAGTTCCAATGTATTATAGTAACATTTTATCCTTAGAATAATGTAAAATGTAAAGGTTCCCCCACACATGTGTGCTAGTCATTTCCGACTCTAGGGGCCAGTGCTCATCTCCGTTTCAAAGCCGAAGAGCCAGCGCTTGTCCAAGGACGTGTCCGTGGTCATGTGGCCGGCATGACTAGACGCCAAAGGCGCACGGAACGCTGTTACCTTCCCACCGTAGTGGTCCCTATTTTTCTACTTGCATTTTTCTACTTTGCAAGAATGCTTGCAAAGATAAAAAGATTAGTTCACAAGAATCCTGGGTTAAAAGTTCTCAGCTACTCTATGGTCTTGAATTAGATCACATATTTGATTATTCCTCCATGGAGCCCATAACTTATTTTCAGTGCACAACATCAACAATGGGCCATAATTCAGACAGCTGTTCCATATTTATTTTTAAGCATATCTTCCAGTGTGCACCCTCAATCTATATTTACTGCCTATTGTGCAAACTCTACACTTTTTAATTTCACCTGTTGTTTCCTCTAATAATTATTAGCATGGCTCCAACTAACAATTTTCCTTGTAAAGGATCAAAACTGTGACCTTAGATTCTACCTAGGAAAGTAAGCAATCCCAGCGTTTCAGCCTTTTGAAAGATGGAGGTGTGTCTGTGTAACATTTTCTGCTCAACTGTTTAGTTGAGAAAATAAAAGACAAGCAAGAATCTTAGGCCATTTAGTGGCAGGCTCAAAAAATTTAAAATATGGACTTCTGGCACAATCATACTTCATGCTGTAGGAAAGAACATTCTAGGGTGGTGTTTGTAAATTATGATCTTAGCATTCTTAGTTCCAGAGTGCCAGAACTTTGTTTTTTCTTAAATTCTCATACATGTAATTCCTTCCTGAAACTGAGAAAGCTGAATTCAAATTGAGACCTATTAATTAAATACCAGATCTAGAAGAATATACAGTAACATTAATTTAAATTGGCTTTCAATCAAAAAGTTCCAAATTCAAGTATCATACATGTAGACAAGCCATTCTGTCTTCAGTCTCCATTTCCTCTCTTTTCAAATATAATAATCAGATGAGGATAAGGTTTCTTGTTAAAATGCATGTGAAGCAGTCTGAAATAAGGACACAAGCCAGGTAAAAGCAATGGAAATCTGCTTCCTGTGAAGCTGTATCAAACACAAGCTATCTACAGAAATCTATGCCAATACTGAACCAATTGATCCCAGATCTATTTCCAATATCAATCTCAGTAAAAGTCTTCCTTGAAAACAATGTGCATACATGAACATATTTCATCATTTGCAAGTTCAATTATTTCTGGTGCTGGGGTTTACTTCATCACATTAAACACAGGGCTGGTAAAGTTGTTGAAGCACAATTTACACAAACCCTTTAACTCTGCTAGATACAGTTCCAGGGAACTATAGCTTAGAACAGGCTGGCTGAGCAATATTGGAGAATTGAAGTCCACAAATTTTAAAGTTGCCAAGTTTGGAGACCCCTGGCTTAGCCTTAGAATATCTGGAGAGAACGATGGTTTCCTCTCCTGAATTAAGGGGGAAATACTACATGAGGGCCTCCTAGGACTTGCCAAGACTACCGCAGCTGTTGGCTGCTTGTAAGAAAGGAATCATAATTCCCACTTCAACATTTAAAAATATCTTAAGTGAAGCACATCCTCATCTACCGCTTTACTTGTTTAAAAAGTGATCTATTAATTTCTTCGTATCACAAGTTGTTGCTCTCATCATCTACAGATTTTGAGCAGCACATGCATGTGAATACAGCATGCTTTCTAAAAACATTTTTTAAAGAAAAAAGAGGCATGAAAACTGGAAAGTGTGGAAGTAGGCAAGCCAATCTTTTATATGCAAAAGATCTATATGCAAATATATATGCAAGAAATAATATGTTTAAAGGAACATTCCCTAAAGAAGGTTGGTAAATGAAAGAACCTTGTCATTTAGATGACATTTTTTATCCATTTCTTGAGCTCTTCTTGTTAAGCTCGGAACCTGGATAGGAATTCTGGAAAGCAATTCTTGGGAGAGACTGCTATAGATCAAATGTTTTATAAAACATATAAAAATGAAGTTGATAGATCACCCAGTAGTTATCAACATGACAACAAAAATCTTGGGTTTAGTAAGAGCTTCTAATGGAGAAAGGAACCCATTGAAACATAAAATCTCTTGTTCATTACATTTAATATTAAGGAATCCGTATCCTGTAATATACAACTGAAGTTTTTATCACTATCGGCAAGTAACTTCCGCTGCATATATAGCATGAATTTTAGCATCCAACTCAACTACAATTAATCACTGAAGTTGCTTTCTTTTAATAAAGCTAAATGGCCGATATTATAATATATCTTAATAAAAAGCTAAATACAATGCTATATTGCCAACAGTTGAAGTACTTACTGCTGACATGTAATGGTATGTGGAAATGCCCTTGGGAGATGGGGAGGGAGAGATGTTGCCTAGGGAATGGTCAGATAAGAGCTATCCTGCAGCTGTACAATGGGTGGAGAAAGAAAGGACCAGAAATAACTTCTTAGACTCTAAAGGAGACAGGGAGAGATTTGTCATTTCAGACTTCCAAGATTCTGTTAATGCAGCCTTACAAAAAAAGTTGGAGCAGTTCATTTGGTTGTGTTTCCTGTCTGATCTAGGCTGACATGACAAAACTGGACAATGCATTTTTCTCCTCCTCTTTGGATTAAAGTAATCAAAATCAGCTCTGGAAGTTCCACTGTCTATTGGAGTGATTTTGAGGATTGCAATGGAGAAAGGAGAAAATGAAATTCTTGCAAATGGGCTTTTGTTCCCGAACAAGCATTGAGTCTGCTGCTATTCAGCTCAAATCCATTATTACCATTGTTATGTATTGGGCTTGTGGTACCACACCATGTGCGTTGCTAGAGAGCTAACGGCTCTCCAGCAACCCAGACAGGCCGTCTCCGGTCCTGCAATTGGTCAGCCTTAGGCGGCAAGCGAGGGTTCATTCCTATTGGCTGCTACTGTAGGGCTAGGCTATATATTGTGGATGGGTGCGGCCCAAGCTCAAGTACAGTTCCAGCAAGAATAAAATAATGAGTTTCTCTGTACTCAGCCTTGTGTCTTCGTTCCTGCTCACCAGAGCCCACGACTTAACCATATTATTATTATTAAAATTTATCTAAATCACAAAATCGATAGACAGCATTTTGCTACCAAACATTCTAAAGTCCTTGTACCAGTAGAAGAATCATGAAGACATCATCTGATCCCAGAGAATCACAATATTCTGATACAGGACTGTGCAGAAATAGTATATAGAGTTTTGAATCAATCAATTCTGTAATATCACAAAACCAATGATAATCCTAATTATAAAATTGGATTGAGTCTTAATAATTCTGAAGGATGGATATTTTCCTTTTCAGCAGTTATGCTTTAGAGATTCCCCGGAGATCTATCTGATCTTCCATGCTGCTCAGCTTTTTACACAGGACCATCTGGTATTGCAAACTGAGGTTTTCACATCTACATTCAGCCCACTTTTTTCATGAAATCCAGGAGAATTCTATGATTATTTGTTTTGTGCATAATCATGGATTGCATTTATTAGATTTAAATACTACTTTTTTTTCCTGGGAGCCACAGGCAGATCACATGGGAATCTCCCTTCATTCTTTCCCCACAAAAAATCCCATGAACCTGCAAGAGAGAACAACTGATCCAGTTGCCCAGTGGATTTCCATGACTAAATCTTCAAATCCATCACATCAGATCCTTTTTTGCTGCAAGGCAAATAAGACCTTTGCATTTTGGATTCCAAATTAATGTCTCTTTCAAGCTGAACTCAACCACTAGTGAATTCCCAGATATGCTCATGTAGTGATTTTGGCAACAATACAGAAGATGTTTACTATTGATTTTTACTTATTATAATAACATACCTTCTTTTTAACTTTTGTTTATTTACTTCACTGCAGCATTTCAGCCATACTTACTATGATATGATGTAGCAAGCTGATCCTGGCTCATTCTTAGAGGTAGAGAGCTCTCTGTGGACTGTTCTCCTGAGAGCACTTTCTTTGATGGATAATATTTAGGCTTGATAACATATTCATGTGTTTGGCCATGATGTACATTCATCATCAAACTCTGGGATGAAAGAGGGATAATTCTGTTCAAAGAAATAAGAAAAACAGAGAAATTGATAGCAAAACATTATGTTGGTCAGAAATGACATTAATAACAACATAACAAATAATAATTTTTAAGACTATGGCAACATATTTAACTCTTGATGTTAAAAAAATAAGCCAAGCAAACTTGCTATGTTATAGTTGCAAACATACAAGAAAATCACTGTCCTTCCTTCTTACAATTGAACTCTAGTAAATGTCCATCCTTCCTATGATTTGGAAGACTTAAAACTTCAACTCACCATGATGCAGAACATAATAAGTATGTACTTCAGCTCTAAGCTTAGTGCAATTGAATAAAAGGAGGGGGGAAAAAAGACAAGTCCCATATTCTACTGGAATAAAACCAATCTTTATTACAATTACAGTAAATTCTGAAAGAGATTCAAATATTTAATTAACTGATCATTTTTACTAATGCAACATCTTTGATTTTCAGAGATAACAAAGAATAAGTTACATCCAATTCCTGGTGTGGATAAAGCCTGCAACAGATCAGTCATCTACCATTTAAATCAGCAGCCAGGAGCACATAATAAAACAAGGATGGTCAGAAGTAGATTTACTTCTTTCAGATGTTTTATTTAATTGCACAAGAACTTTTGCCTTCCACAGTGTAATAACAACCACAATTTAAATTGCTATTTCTTCCTTCTAAAAATTATATTACTAAAATGAAGAAAGCTTGGACAGCTAGGGGTGGGTGTTTAATGTAAAAGGATTGTGAGTGTTTTTCAGTTTTAGCATTCAAATAAATTTGTGAATTCTGATTTTTCAAATTTTAATTCTCTTTTTTTTCCACCTATCTCCAGCTGATGAATCTTGGAGTTCTAGAAAAAAATAAAAGATTTTGCAAGCACAAAGCCTCCCAATCTTTCCCAAACAATTTAGATACCTTTCTTTTTCTTACTGATATCATTAATATTTTAGAGGGGTTTTTTGAGGAGGAGGTTACAAGAAATGTAATAAATATCATCATCTTGATCACTCAGTAAAAATTTATGTTTATATATTGGTTCCATTCATACATAGCAGTAATGATTGTCAGCTTGTTCTCATAATCTCTTTTCTTTTCTTGTGAAAGCCACTACCAAGGTATCATAGTATACAGAATAGCCTATCCAAAGTTGAACACTGTGGAGGCCTATTGGTTTCATAAAAGTTCACCATTTATTGTATAAGTAAGTTTATACAAAGACCTTTCTGATTTCAAAGTGCTTATATTTACAGGAATGAGCTATTAACTAGGAATTGATAGCAACATTTTGACATACAACTTGTAATAAGGAAACCACCCATTTCAATAGTCAGCCTTTGGCCAATTTAAAGTTTCAGCTTTCTCTCTATATATGTGAATAGACAAAGGTTTAAAACTTGCTCTTAACACCAAAGGCCATGTTAAAGCCAATATATGGGACCCAGCAGTGGCCAAACACAATCAGTGGGTCATGAAAACCTAACACTCCATTTGTTGCTTTTATGTAGAAAGAAATGACAGTGGGAGTTGTGATGGCCTCTTTGTTGAAACAAATTTAAAAATCATTACAGTTTATAGTATAAGCTCAAATATCACTCACTCTAGAGCTCAAGAAAATTATCCTGATATATAAAAAACTTGGACTCTCTTTATCAAACAGTTATGACAGGCAGAGTTGAGAAAAATAACTTTTGGCAAGGAAAATGATGTCTAGACTAAATAAGCCAGTCCTAACTTGAGCTTTCTTTTATAAATGAATGCTATTTATTGGAAGCCTTATACTTCCTGTGCAGCCAACAAGTGCTTAAAGAACCTGATCATTTTTTCAAATCATGGCTTAAGATTCTAAGTGACAATGTGCTGTGTGTTGTCTAATTTAAATTTGCCAGAATATATTCTTAGTATATCTCTTTTCCTTACAGAATCTAGTGATGTCATTCTGCTCTTGTGCAGCTATATTTACATATAACAGACAATGAAAGTCTATCAAAAGTAGCACATATTGTTCCACAATAAACTGCCAGTATAACAAATTCAGCCAAGAACCAGAAACATCCGTTGCATAATAACAAACAGAGACGAACTAGTAGCTATTATTGGCAACTATCTGAGAAGGTATCTACTAACTGGGTCAGTACTATTAGTTCTGCGGCAAAATGGGAATTGTCTGTCCCGAAATACTGGCAAACAAGCCTTCTTGCTACTAAAAGAGGCTGTCTAGGAAAGATATAAATCTTGTTCCTGCCATGGACTGCCAGGTTCTTTTGCTTTAATCAGTAGAATTGTTACTGCTCTCCCCAGTTAATATAATAAATTGGGGCTCAGTGGGTTAGGACGCTGAGCTTGTCAATCAGATCGGCAGTTTGGCGGGTCGAATCCCGAGTGCCGTGTAACAGAGTGAGCGCCTGTTACTCATCCCAGCTTCTGCCAACCTAGCAGTTCGAAAGCACATAAAAATGCAAGTAGAAAAATAGGGACCACTCTGGTGGGAAGGTAACAGCGTTCCATGCGCCTTTGGCGTCTAGTCATGCCGGCCACATGACCATGGAGTCATCCTCAGACAAGCGCTGGCTCTTTGGCTTTGAAACGGAGATGAGCACCGGCCCCTAGAGTTGGAAACGACTAGCATGCATGTGCGGGGGAACCTTTACCTTTACTTACTACATTCATTCAAATCACCCAACAATTAGTTTGCTAAGTATGGTACAACAGGGATGGAAGTTCACTTAGAATGACAGAAACCTAGTTTCAAATCAGCTTCAATCATGAAAACTCTCTAGAAGTTCTTGGGCTGGTTGCTGAGAGAGGCCCAGTTTGAGGGAGCAGTTAAAGCACCAGGCTAGAAACCAGGAGACCAGGAATTCCAGTTCTGCCTTAGCATGAAGTCAGCTGGGTGACCTGAGGCCAATCCCTCTGTCTCAGCCCTGGGAAGGAGGCAATGACAAACCACTTCTGAAATATAACCAGGAAAGCTGCAGGGACCTGCCATGGCAATCACCAAGAGTCAACATTGACTTGAAGGCATGCATAAACCCTATTCTTGGTGTTGGGGCCTTGAAACATTCCAAAACAAAACATTCCAAGACTATTCAAAACCAAGAGGTTTCAACAGTCCATACTAAGTAAATCCAATATTGTTTCTAAGAGTTCCACAATACTTCTTAAAATATATTCTTACGATAACTGTATGTGGACACTAAAGTACGTGCATCCATCTGGGTTATTAAATCTGGATTGAAACAGTGCAGTGACAATAAAGCATTGAGGTTTCTTGCGTTTTTTTGCTGCCAAACAGTGGTCATCCATCATTTTTTTGTGATCGAACCTGGGAGTCCTAGCAGGTGTCTTAACTGAGAGTTAGAGTTTTAAGAATATTTCTTCAAGGACTTTGGACCAGTGAGGCTACAGCTGAAATTTGAAAAAAAAATATGAGTGCTCTCACAATGTAGCTACTTTGGGGAAGAGGAGAAAACCTGTGCAAAGGACAAAACTGGTTAGGATGTTGCCTTTGAAGTTTTCAGCCTCAAGGATCCTTCCCACTCCCCATCATTATTTTATTTTATTTTTCAAAACAAAATACTGGGATGACCCACCATTTTACATTTTTTAAGAGTGCCTATGAAGCAATGTGGGGAAGAGAGATGATGCCAGCAAAATGCAAGCCTTTGCATTTTTAAAATTAGAAGAATATAAAATTAATAAAATTGGATATGTTAGAAGAATCGACAGCTATTTGGAATCTTATACCAAAATACTAAGAAAGGAAATTGTACTTTATCTCTGATAGCCTATTATGTAACATAAAAAATATTTTACAATAGAAACAATTCTAATGTAATGGATGTGATGCACCTGAGTACATATACAGAATGCTGTGACATTCTCATTATTGAAATATGATAAATACTCTGACATTCCAAGTCATAACTATTATAAACATGATAAAAGTACAGGCTCTTTTTAACTGTTTTTCATTAGAAGTATATTCCAAATGCTGGTGATAGGTATATAATTTCCACTGAGGTTCTATTTATTATGCTGCAGCCAAATTTTTTTTTTAAAAAAATCTCAGTTTTTCTACTTGGCCTGGTCTTTCTTTTTCTTTTAAAATTCTGTCTAGCAAAATATATTCATAAAAAAAAAGCCCAGATGAGTTTTAGTTTCCAGGTAGCTAGCTACAAGTAGTCCCCAATTTACAACTGTTTGTTTAATAATGGTTCAAAATGGATGAGAATCCTAAAGGGGAAAACAACTCAAGAAGCTTGGGAAATTTTGAAAAGTGAGATAATAAAGGCCCAGTTTAGCACAATACCAACAAAGAAGAAAAATAAAAGCTTTCAAAAGAAACCAGCATGGTTGCATAAAGAACTCTCTGATAAACTGAAAGATAAAAAGGACAAGTACAAGATGTGGAAAGAGGGGCACATAACTAAGGCAGAATATCAGCAAATATCAATATCAGCCTGCAAAGGTGAAGTGAGGGAAGCTAAGGTTCAAAATGAACTAAGGCTTGCGACCAAAGTCAAAAATAACAAAAAAAGCTTCTTTCAGCATATAAGAAACAAGAAAAAAGTTAAGGAAATGATTGGTCCATTAGTGGGGGAAAGTGGCAAGAAGGTGACAAGCAACAGGGAGAAAGCAGAACTATTTAACTCGTTTTTTGCATCTGTCTTTACACAAAGGGAAAAAACAGTCCAACCTACCAAAACCAGTGCCATAAAAAACAGAATAGAAACGCAAGTTAAGATAGGCAAGAAAATGGTAAGTGAGCACCTGTCCAGCCTACACGAGTTTAAATCACCAGGACCAGATGGATTACACCCCAAGGTTCTCAAGGAACTGGCAGACGTGATCTCAGAACCACTGAACTATATTTTTCAAAGATCCTGGAGCACTGGGGAACTACCAGAGGACTGGAAGAGAGCTGATGTAGTTCCCATATTCAAAAAAGGGGAAAAAATAGATCCAGGAAACTACAGACCTATCAGCCTGACCTCAATACCTGGGAAGATTCTGGAAAAGATAATCAAACAACAAATCAGTGAACACCTTGACGTGAACAAAGTTATCACTAAAAGCCAACATGGGTTTGTCAAAAACAGATCATGCCAGACAAACCTTATTGCATTCTTTGACCAAGTGACAAAATTAGTGGACCAGAGGAATGCTGTAGATATAATTTACTTGGACTTCAGTAAGGCATTTGATAAAGTAGATCACAACCTACTACTTGATAAGATAGAAAAATGTGGGTTAGATAGCATCACCACCAGATGGATTCGTAGCTGGCTGACAGGCCGTACTCAGCATGTGGTCCTCAATGGAACTGCATCTACATGGAAGGAAGTGTGTAGTGGGGTGCCCCAGGGCTCTGTTCTGGACCCAGTACTCTTCAACATCTTCATCAACGATTTGGATGAGGGGATAGATGGGGAACTCATCAAATTTGCAGACGACACCAAGCTGGCAGGAATAGCCAATACTCCAGAAGATAGGCTTAAGATACAGGAGGATCTGGACAGACTCAAACACTGGGCACTATCTAACAAAATGAAATTCAATTGTGAAATAAGTAAGGTTCTACATTTAGGCAGGAAAAATCAAATGCACAGGTATAGTATAGGTGGTACCTTGCTCAATAGTAGTAAGTGTGAGAGAGATCTCAGAGTCCTAGTGGACAATCACTTAAATATGAGCCAGCAGTGTGCTGCAGCTGCCAAAAAAGCCAACACAGTGCTAGGCTGCATTAAAAGAGGGATAGAATCAAGATCACGTGAAGTACTAATACCACTTTACAATGCCTTGGTAAGGCCACACTTGGAATACTGCATCCAGTTTTGGTCACCACAATGTAAAAAAGATGTCGAGACTCTAGAAAGAGTACAGAGAAGAGCAACAAAGATGATTGGGGGACTGGAGGCTAAAACATATAAGGAAAGGTTGCTGGAATTGGGTATGTGTAGTTTAATGAAGAGAAGGGTGAGGGGTGACATGATAGCAGTGTTCCAATATCTCAGGGGCTGCCACAAAGAAGAGGGAGTCAAGCTATTCTCCAAAGCACCTAAAAGCAGGACAAGAAGCAACGGATGGAAACTAGTCAAGGAGAGAAGCAACCTAGAACTAAGGAGAAACTTCCTGACAGTTAGAACAACTAACCAGTGGAACAACCTGCCTCCAGAAGCGGTGAATGCTCCAACACTGGAAGTTTTTAAGAAGAGACTGGACAGCCATTTGTCTGAAATGGTATAGGGTTTCCTGCCTTAGCAGGGGGTTGGACTAGATGACCTCCAAGGTCCCTTCCAACTTCTTCTTCTTCTTCTTCTTCTTCTTCTTCTTCTTCTTCTTCTTCTTCTTCTTCTTCTTCTTCTTCTTCTTCTTCTTCTTCTTCTTCTTCTTCTTATTATTATTATTATTATTATTATTATTATTATTATTATTATTAAATTGTGATGGCCTCAGAAAGTGACTTACGCTCCATTTCAAAATTATGACTGTCATACCCACCTCTGCAGTCACATGATTACAATTCTAGGCATTTGGCAACCAGCTTACATTTACAGCAATTGCAGCATCTTAGGGTCATGTGATGGTAATGTCTCATTGTAGTGTGTGACCTTCCCAGCCAGCTTCCAACAAGTAAAGTCAATTGGGAAAGCCACATTCGCTTAACAACCATAGTGAAAATGGTAGTAAAATCAGGTCTGGTCATATTATGCCTCACATTATAACAACTGCACTGACTAGCGACAAAAATTCCTGTTCCAAATGTGGTCATAATTTGTGGGTTATTTGTATTTCATTATTTAGATTTCTAAGATTTTGTTAAACTTTTAATTATATGTACCGTATATACTTGAGTATAAGCCAAATTTTTCAGCCCACTTTTTGGGCTGAAAAATTCCACTTCGGCTTATACTCCAGTCAACAAAAAAACTTACCGAGGACTTGTGCGCGGCCGAGGCTTTGGTGCTTCCGGGATCGCCCGCACCTCTCCCAAGCCACCGCCGTCCGAGACCTGCCGAAGTTTGGGGAGGTTTGGGGAGGTGCGCGCACACCTCCCCAAACTCCGCGCCTTGCCTGCCTGCTTCTTTCCGCAGCGGAAAGAAGCAGGCAGGCAGGGCGCGGAGGAACGGAGACTTGCCGACGTTTGGGGAGGTTTGGGCGCCTCCCCAAACCTCGGCAGGTCTCCGTTCCTCCGCGCAGACCTGCCGACGTTTGGGGAGGTTTGGGCGCCTCCCCAAACCTCGGCAGGTCTCCGTTCCTCCTGCCGACCTTTGGGGAGGTTTGGGCGCCTCCCCAAACCTCCCCAAACCTCGGCAGGTCTCCGTTCCTCCTGCCGACCTTTGGGGAGGTTTGGGCGCCTCCCCAAACCTCGGCAGGTCTCCGTTCCTCCTGCCGACCTTTGGGGAGGTTTGGGCGCCTCCCCAAACGTCCCCAAACCTCGGCAGGTCTCCGTTCCTGTTTGGGGAGGTTTGGGCGCCTCCCCAAACCTCCCCAAACCTCGGCAGGTCTCCGTTCCTCCGCGCAGACCTGCCGACCTTTGGGGAGGTTTGGGCGCCTCCCCAAACGTCCCCAAACCTCGGCAGGTCTCCGTTCCTGTTTGGGGAGGTTTGGGCGCCTCCCCAAACCTCCCCAAACCTCGGCAGGTCTCCGTTCCTCCGCGCAGACCTGCCGACGTTTGGGGAGGTTTGGGCGCCTCCCCAAACGTCCCCAAACCTCGGCAGGTCTCCGTTCTTCCTGCCGACCTTTGGGGAGGTTTGGGCGCCTCCCCAAACCTCCCCAAACCTCGGCAGGTCTCCGTTCCTCCGCGCAGACCTGCCGACCTTTGGGGAGGTTTGGGCGCCTCCCCAAACGTCCCCAAACCTCGGCAGGTCTCCGTTCCTGTTTGGGGAGGTTTGGGCGCCTCCCCAAACCTCCCCAAACCTCGGCAGGTCTCCGTTCCTCCGCGCAGACCTGCCGACCTTTGGGGAGGTTTGGGCGCCTCCCCAAACGTCCCCAAACCTCGGCAGGTCTCCGTTCCTCCGCGCAGACCTGCCGACCTTTGGGGAGGTTTGGGCGCCTCCCCAAACGTCCCCAAACCTCGGCAGGTCTCCGTTCCTGTTTGGGGAGGTTTGGGCGCCTCCCCAAACCTCCCCAAACCTCGGCAGGTCTCCGTTCCTCCGCGCAGACCTGCCGACCTTTGGGGAGGTTTGGGCGCCTCCCCAAACGTCCCCAAACCTCGGCAGGTCTCCGTTCCTGTTTGGGGAGGTTTGGGCGCCTCCCCAAACCTCCCCAAACCTCGGCAGGTCTCCGTTCCTCCGCGCAGACCTGCCGACCTTTGGGGAGGTTTGGGCGCCTCCCCAAACGTCCCCAAACCTCGGCAGGTCTCCGTTCCTGTTTGGGGAGGTTTGGGCGCCTCCCCAAACCTCCCCAAACCTCGGCAGGTCTCCGTTCCTCCGCGCAGACCTGCCGACGTTTGGGGAGGTTTGGGCGCCTCCCCAAACCTCCCCAAACCTCGGCAGGTCTCCGTTCCTGTTTGGGGAGGTTTGGGCGCCTCCCCAAACCTCCCCAAACCTCGGCAGGTCTCCGTTCCTCCGCGCAGACCTGCCGACCTTTGGGGAGGTTTGGGCGCCTCCCCAAACCTCCCCAAACCTCGGCAGGTCTCCGTTCTTCCTGCCGACCTTTGGGGAGGTTTGGGCGCCTCCCCAAACCTCCCCAAACGTCGGCAGGTCTGCGCGGAGGAACGGAGACCTGCCGAGGTTTGGGGAGGTTTGGGGAGGCGCCCAAACCTCCCCAAACAGGAACGGAGACCTGCCGAGGTTTGGGGAGGTTTGGGGAGGCGCCCAAACCTCCCCAAAGGTCGGCAGGTCTGCGTGGAGGAACGGAGACCTGCCGAGGTTTGGGGAGGCGCCCAAACCTCCCCAAAGGTCGGCAGGAGGAACGGAGACCTGCCGAGGTTTGGGGAGGTTTGGGGAGGCGCCCAAACCTCCCCAAAGGTCGGCAGGAGGAACGGAGACCTGCCGAGGTTTGGGGAGGTTTGGGGAGGCGCCCAAACCTCCCCAAAGGTCGGCAGGAGGAACGGAGACCTGCCGAGGTTTGGGGAGGTTTGGGGAGGCGCCCAAACCTCCCCAAACAGGAACGGAGACCTGGGGAGGTTTGGGGAGGCGCCCAAACCTCCCCAAAGGTCGGCAGGTCTGCGCGGAGGAACGGAGACCTGCCGAGGTTTGGGGAGGTTTGGGGAGGCGCCCAAACCTCCCCAAACAGGAACGGAGACCTGCCGAGGTTTGGGGAGGTTTGGGGAGGCGCCCAAACCTCCCCAAACGTCGGCAGGTCTGCGCGGAGGAACGGAGACCTGCCGAGGTTTGGGGAGGTTTGGGGAGGCGCCCAAACCTCCCCAAACAGGAACGGAGACCTGCCGAGGTTTGGGGACGTTTGGGGAGGCGCCCAAACCTCCCCAAAGGTCGGCAGGTCTGCGCGGAGGAACGGAGACCTGCCGAGGTTTGGGGAGGTTTGGGGAGGCGCCCAAACCTCCCCAAACAGGAACGGAGACCTGCCGAGGTTTGGGGACGTTTGGGGAGGCGCCCAAACCTCCCCAAAGGTCGGCAGGTCTGCGCGGAGGAACGGAGACCTGCCGAGGTTTGGGGAGGTTTGGGGAGGCGCCCAAACCTCCCCAAACAGGAACGGAGACCTGCCGAGGTTTGGGGACGTTTGGGGAGGCCCCCAAACCTCCCCAAAGGTCGGCAGGTCTGCGCGGAGGAACGGAGACCTGCCGAGGTTTGGGGACGTTTGGGGAGGCGCCCAAACCTCCCCAAAGGTCGGCAGGTCTGCGCGGAGGAACGGAGACCTGCCGAGGTTTGGGGAGGTTTGGGGAGGCGCCCAAACCTCCCCAAACAGGAACGGAGACCTGCCGAGGTTTGGGGACGTTTGGGGAGGCGCCCAAACCTCCCCAAAGGTCGGCAGGTCTGCGCGGAGGAACGGAGACCTGCCGAGGTTTGGGGAGGTTTGGGGAGGCGCCCAAACCTCCCCAAACAGGAACGGAGACCTGCCGAGGTTTGGGGAGGTTTGGGGAGGCGCCCAAACCTCCCCAAACGTCGGCAGGTCTGCGCGGAGGAACGGAGACCTGCCGAGGTTTGGGGAGGTTTGGGGAGGCGCCCAAACCTCCCCAAACAGGAACGGAGACCTGCCGAGGTTTGGGGACGTTTGGGGAGGCGCCCAAACCTCCCCAAAGGTCGGCAGGTCTGCGCGGAGGAACGGAGACCTGCCGAGGTTTGGGGAGGTTTGGGGAGGCGCCCAAACCTCCCCAAACAGGAACGGAGACCTGCCGAGGTTTGGGGAGGTTTGGGGAGGCGCCCAAACCTCCCCAAAGGTCGGCAGGAGGAACGGAGACCTGCCGACGAGCCTTGGCCACACAGGGTATTCCTGTGTATTCAGGCTTGCAAAATGGCGGATCGAGCCTCTGCTGGCGGCAGAGGCTTGCAGAACGGCGGATCGGCTTATACTCGAGTCAATAACTTTTTCCAGTTTTTGGGGGTGAAATTGGGGGTCTCGGCTTATACTCGAGTCGGCTTATACTCAAGTATATACGGTAATTCTTGAAAGGTTTACGTTTAGCTTAAGGGTATGTAAAATTTACTGATATAGGTTCTAGGTGTCTCCAGAACCAAGCAGGACTAGAAATGATCAGTCAAGAAACAAGCTTCTCTAATCTTTGATTAATAAGATACTGTAAGGCAGACATGTCAAACACAAGGCCTGGGGGCCAGATCCGGCCCGCGAAGTGGTTTCATGCGGCCTGCGAAGCCATCCTGGAAACAGTGAGGGAACGGCCCCCACTGCCTTGGCCCTGGCCCAGAGACCCTCCTTCTGCCAGAGACCCTCAGATCTGTCCCACTCCTGCCCAGGCCCCCATAGGCACCCTTGATGCAAACGATGTAGAGCTGGCCACGCCCACCCAGTAGGCCATACACACTGTAGCCACGCCCACCCAGTAGGTCACGCCCACCCAGGCCATACCCACCCGGCCCCCTGAGGGCAACCGCAATGCTGATGCGGCCCTCAATGAAATTGAGTTTGACACCCCTGCTGTAAGGAATATTTGAAGACAACAGGGCTTTTCAACTTTTTTACCCATTGTACCACTTTTAGGATATGGCAACATCCGAGTACCACCAGTTGCCTAGCAAGGTGTCAAAAACTTGATCCCCAAAAAAAAGGAAAAAAGTGATGAAGTACAGGTAGTCCTCGACTTACAACAGTTTGCTTAGTGACTGTTCGAAGTTACAATGGCACTGAAAAAAGTGCCCCCCAAGCCACAATCGAGCAAGACACCTGCCTGCCCGCCTGGCGACGCTCTTCCTCCTGTCCGAGGTTTTCATTGTTGTGAGCATTTCTGTTGAGGATTGGCAGCAGGGGTGGGGCAGGGGGTGGGTGTCTGGTTTTTATTTTTTCCCCCTCTGCTGGGTGGTTGCAGCAGGTTTTGGTCACTTCACATGACCCTGGGACACTGGGACACTGTGACCATCATAAATATGAATCAGTTTCCAAGCATCTGAATGTAAATCACAAGACTCTGGAGATGCTGCAACTTTCCAGCTGATTGGCACTTCTTCTAGGCTCAGCAGAAGTGCCAGGATCAATGCCAAGTTCCAGCTGGAGCCTGGTGCTGATCCTGGCACTTCCACTGAGCCCTGACAACCTGCAGCTGCAGCCGTCTCTCGCTCAGGCTTGTGCGGTGCTGCCACTGGTTCAGCTCATTCCCCTCCCCCGCTACTACTTTTCTAGGATGGTTGCATACAACCTGCTAGGTGCCAATGTACCACAGGTGGTACCCGTACCACTGGTTGAAAAGCCCTGGACTAGACTGCTTACAAAAATCTTGTTAAGGATTGTATGATAAAATGGGCCCAAAATATTCAAGAAGTTATTACAATGGACACGTGGGAAAAGATTTGGGTGAGGAATGTAAAATTTACACAAGCTCAAAATCTAAGAGAGAACTTTTATAAAATGTTTTATAGATGGCATTTAGATCCTAAAAAGCTTGCAAGTATGTATCCGAATTATCAACCAAAATGTTGGAGGTGTGGTGATGAAGATGCAACATATTTTCATGTATGGTGGACTTGTAAAAAGGTTAAGGCCTTCTGGATAAAAATTTGGTGGAATATGCAGAAGATTTTCAAGCAAAGGATAAAGTTTTGTCCGCAACTCTTCTTGTTGGGAATAATCACAGATGTTACGGTTGTGGACACTAAGCTGATGTTGAATTTAATCACAGCAGCAAGACTTTTAATAGGTCAGTATTGGAAGAAAGAGGAACTGCCGACCATAGAAGAATGGACTTTAAAGGTTTCCGACCTGGCAGAGATGGCAAAGATTTCGGCTTACTTGAAAGATCACTCGCAAGAACGTTATATTATGGAATGGAGAAAATGGGTTGAGTACATCCAGAACAAATATAGGGTTAAGAAGTTTCATGTAGCATTTGAATAAGTCTTCCTTCTCTTTTTCTTTCTTTATTTCCTTTTTTTTCTTTTTTCTTTTCTATATATATTTAATATCATTAAGGTTTGTATTATCCTATATAAGCTAGAGAGTGATGGATTTTAGAGTTTATGGTTGTTAGTATATGGTTGTTTATGATTGTTTTTTTCCCTATACCTTGTATTTAGCTCTGGGAAGTCGGGGGGGGGGAGGGGGGAGGGGTAGGGAGGGAGGGAGAGGGGAGGGGGAGGGGGGACTGTTAAAGATAAACTGTATGTTAAAACTTTTCAATAAAAAAAAATCTTGCTTTTTTCTCCTTCCCCTTAAAGAGTAGAGAGATTGGAGAGGAAAAGATTTCAAGAGCATACTCTAAGTTGTTTGCATAGTGCACCTCTGGCTCTCAGTCCAAGCTGCCAACATAATCACATTGCTTTCAATGTAAAGAAGAGGAAACAGCTTACTCTCTTACAGAGCCTTCCTCTCCAATCTCTCTGCTCTGCAAGATAGAAGTGGGTGGGTGGGAGAAAAAAAAACCAAAAGTTAGGCATACAGTAATACAAACTGCTTGTAATGGTGATCATGTGACTAAGGGAGGCTGCAAAAATTGTAAATGGTAATAAATTAGCCATATTTTTTCCAGCATCATCATAAGAATGAATGGTCACTGAATGGTCATAAGCAAGCAATACCTGTAAAGTAGAAAGTGATCAAGTCACCAAGAGATTAGTAGCTTTTTAAAAAGTGATTTTTTTAAAAAAAAGTATCAAAGTTTATTTGCATAACAAATTATAGTGTAAAAATGTACATATTCTCTGATAAGAAAACTTGAATACACACAGTAGCAACTGGTAAGCTGTTGATGACCAAACACAAGGCTTTTCTAGCACTTGCTGATCCTCTTGTAGTCACAGATATATGTCCTGTGTGCCTTTTAAACAGAGGAGATATGACATTGCACTATTAAGTGCCCATGCAGAACTATATTTTGAACCAAGCACTAACTTATACTAATAACCAATGAACTTCACTTATAGAAGAGGCTCTAGTGTAGATCTTATCCAATTCAATTCTCATGTGAGCAACTTGTTTACAGTCCCAACAACATAATCATTTTCTAATTTTTGAGAATCAGTAATTGAGTGTCACATATTCTTGGCTCCACTGACATGATTGTTTGCAAAAGTAGACACTTGGGACTATTTGCATAAATGAAAAATGTATTTTTGGAATTCAGCCTAGGAGTTTGCTGCTTGTCAATCAGCTGCTGAGGTCCTGGGTTTGTAAAATATACAAATATTATAGTTGCTATCTTTTAACATTATTTAGGAAAATAAATGGTGTACAGCTTGTTTTTCGCCAGATTTGTCACCCTTTAATGAAGGGATATACAAACTAATCTAGGCAAGGAATACTGTATCACTGACCTCGATCTGGGATCAACTCAGATAAAATATGTGAAAAATAATCTAGCTGTTCTGCTGTAAAAATGGGTAGAACTTCAGTCCAATATTAGCTTGCAAGAAGCAACTATAAGCTATTTCAGACACAAGCTTGAACCAACAATGTCTGGAAGAACTTGGCATTCTTATTCCAAAACTACTTTGCCTATATACTTTTTTAAAGTGCTCTGGACCAAAAACTCAGACTGCATACCAGAAGTCTAGGAATAGGTTTTCTTATTTGCATTAGGTAAATGTAAAGTCTATAAGTCATTCCTCTGGCTGTTTAGAAAATCTCTAGTTTCTTCTACAAATGCATTTTGTTTGTCTTTTTTTTATTTGTCTGGCTAGAAACTCTGTATTTGAGGAAACTAAAAACCCTTGTACTTCAAATACTCACACACATGCACACTCACTCGCACAAACACGCACACACACACACACACACACACACACAGTCCAACCAAGAGCACCTGTAAATAGGACACCTCACAGGATGTTGCCAAATTTGAAGCAGTTCAAAAAACCAGTCACTCAAAAATAAATAAATAAATGAAAAGCACAAATTCCATGGGGTATGTCCAGTTCTTAAGTCAATTTACTCTAAACTGCTCTAAACTAGTGGTCTGGATTTCTGTTGATATGACTAAATATTCCATATTTATTTAACAATACACTTCAGATCTGTCCAACTGTCAGAGTCAACAAAACAATTCCACTAAAAAACACAGATGGAAACAGATTGGCATTTATTTAATGGCTTGGTTTTTCTACATAAAAAAACATAAGACGGTAATCTTTCTCTGGGAAGGCAGAAAGGTTCTTTCTGTAAAGGCAATCTAATGGCTGCAAAAGTGTTTGACTGATGTCTGTGCCTATGTACATAAATATAAGGCGTCTGAAATTGCATCCCTAAACTTTGAGTTTAATTCTTTTTATTTAACATGCTCCATTACTGGAGGTCTGCTCTAGGCTTTTTTTGTTCCTCCCACTCCTACAGACTTCAAAGCAGTCCATGCTTGAATTCCCAAATATATTAGCCTAGTTCAAATTATCATCTTAAGCAGCAGTTACTGCCCATCGATCAAGAGGAAAAAAGCCCAGCCACATACACACTGAGGCCCCTAATAAGATTAAAACAATATCACAAGAATTAAAGGCACTAGCTGTGCCTCCTTCAACTGAGCATAATATCTTTATATACAAAGAGATTACGTATTGATTCTCAATTGTTTTGTCTCCACAAAGATAAAAATAACTGTCAATATTGATTTCACATCAACAAACAAAAGTAGAAATTACAATCTAATTCAGCAAACGTCTATGGAGATACTTAGTCATCCAGGTCATAATTGTCCGAAAGATGCTTTTTCACGAGGCAACTGGACTTTCTTAAGTGAAAGTACAGTTGTTAAAAAGCATCTTTGGGATAGTTCAGCAAACCTATTTCCTCCATTTTAATGGTGTAATAGAGCTTCATTAACGTAAATTAAATAATCAGGCACACAACAGCTACAATTATATCATGTTGGTGGCATGGCTATTCTTGCTAACCAACCACTAAAATTGTTTTATTGGGGTTTTAATTGTATTGACTGTTTTTAGTGGGCATATATTTAATCTGTTTTTAATTTTTGTAACTTTGTATTTTTATTCTTGCCCTGTTCACCGTCCTGAGTCCTTCGGGAGAAGGGCGGTATATAAATATTATTAAATAAATAAATAAATAAATAAAATATTAGTTGGGATGAGACAACAGCAGAGGGATCTGATTGTCCACTGTGTGAAGGCTACACCAGTCAAATATTGCCTCTAAATTCCTGGCCAGCATTGAGTTGATGCAAACTGAAGCATGTTGATGGTAATCAGCAAATGGAAGCAGGCTATCTTAAAACCCCCTACAAAATCCACAAATTATAATTAAAAATAAACTATTTTTAGAGTTATATCTAATTTATACATTTCTATCATCTTTATTTCTGCTCCAGTTCCTCATTTTTAAGTGTGATATGACATCCATTTTCTATAGTTCAACACACTGGCCACTCACATGTCCAGCTCATAAGTATTTAAGCAACCTTAACAATGGGACTAGCACGGAGGAGCAAAGATATTGAAGTAGAAATTTTAAAATGGCTTAGTTTACACTAGAATGCAACATGCCCTATCTGGCTTGTTTTAAGTAATATGGGAAGTTAAAAAAAGTTCACCAATTAAAGTAGCATGTTTTTAGGGAAACGTTTGCGGAAAACTGTACAGATTGATAAAATGCTATACAGAAGTATGTACCAAAAATGTTTGCAAAAATTGCGTATGTTGGGAAAAGTGCAAAAACACATACATGTATGCATATTTTGGTGGCAACTTTAAAAAAGCACTTTATTAAATTAATACAGGGATAGGATGAACAAGCTGTCACTGCAAAAGATGAGAAACTTAAGAAGCCAAATACATAGATTTGCCCATACTAAGTCCCCATGGCACTAACTACAACAATATATTTGTTGCAGTTATTACCTAACTCTCTTCCAATAACTCAACGGGGTTTGCTTGGGGCTTGTTCTTCATATTTGCCGCATAGCAGCAACCCTGTCAGATAGGGTTGGCTAAATGAGAATGGCTGTCCTAAAGTCATCCCATGTATTTCCATGAGATGAAGAAGAATTTATTTACCTACTTTCTAGTCTGACAATTTACCTACCTCACCTCAGCAGCTCATTTCACTGCTAAGAAAGATCAGCTGCCTGGATTGGCAGAAAAATCATTATTGATCTGCAAATGCGGATATGCTTCATAAAGAAAAGCACAACATTAATGTCCATTTTAAGACGAATAATTACACAGGATTATCGCCTATAGCTTTAATCTATTTGTTGTTTGTTAGGCACTGCAGATCCACTTGAGCGTGTTCTGGAAAAAGCGATTATCTCGGAAATCTAAAAACTTTTTTTTTCACTGATTCTTACTTTCTCCTTGCAGCAATCTTATCACAGTTGCATAATATAAACAGCTCCAGTTCTTGCACAAAGAAATAAGTCAGTATTATATATATTAATACCTATATCTGCTCACCGGCAAAGCCTATAAGCTATACACTGGACAAAATGACATCTTAATAAAATAGGTTGAACAACAACAACAAAATTGATCTCCCAACACATCGGTTGAGGAAAACCTCAAAAACAAAAATCCATTCACTTTCATGTCTATATACAAATTACAAGCTTGTGTCCCCCTCTTAGATGAATCACAAAGTGGCAAGATTTTTAAAGCCATATTAGATCAGACCTGTCAAAAAAAAATCAAAAAAAAATCAAAAAAAAATCAAAAAAAAATCAATAATAAAAAAGCAAGACATTTCCCCCCCTCACCAATATACTTTACAATCAGCATTAAAAAAGTATGTAAATGTTAAGTATTTAATTTTTTCCATATTAGTCATCAGTTCAAAATATCCATGCCATTTTAATAAAACACAATAAAAAATTGAAACTAAATATAATCAAGCAAGATTGAAACTAAATGTCAGAGGTTACAATTGTGGGGAAAGCAAATATATTTGCATCATACCTAAAAAACACTAAAGCAGGCAAGGCTTTTTGGAAACAGAAAATTCCAAAGCATTTGGTGGAGCAATGCCTCCTTAAGTAACACCAGCTGCCTGCAATTAGTGCAGGTTCGAGTCCCACCAGGCTCAAGGTTGACTCAGCCTTCCATCCTTCTGAGGTAGATAAAATGAGGACCCAGATTGTTGGGGGCAATAAGCTGACTTTGTGATAATGCCGCTTGGGGGCCCCCGAAAGCCCTAATAAGCAGGCATATACATAGAATGAAGGCTATTGTTAAGCACATTGATTTGTGCTTCTTAGATTGTAAGCCACCCTGAGTCTTCGGAGAAGGGCGGGATATAAATGGGATAAAAAAAAAATACTGCCTAAGAAAGATCCCCTAATTTCAGATGATGGGAACTCACAGTGAAAGACCTCTGAAAAAAAGAGGCCTTTCTTCATGCAAGCCTCCATGACAACTTAATGCTGGTTATTACCTATAAAGCCCTACATGGCCTGGGTCCGGGCTATTTGAGGGAACACCTGCTGCCGGCATCAAACGCCCTTCGCCCAGTGCGCTCCCACAGGGAGGGTCTGCTCAGGGTGCCGCCGGTGAGAGATTGCCGGCGGGTGACACCCAGGGATAGGGCCTTCTCGGTGGGAGCGCCTGCCCTCTGGAACCAGCTGCCGGTGGAGCTGAGGACTGCCCCCGACCTCCGATCATTCCGCCGGGGCCTGAAGACCTGGCTCTTTGAGCTCTCAGGCCCAGGCTGAGGAGAAATTTTTAATTGGGGTTTTAATGTATACAGGGTAATTTAATATTTTTTTTTAATTGGTTTTTTTAACTTTTGTATGGTGGATTTTAATTCCCTGTAAACCGCCCTGAGTCCTCAGGGAATAGGGCGGTATATAAATGTAACTATAAATAAATAATGCAAGCCTCCATGACAACTTAGGGACCATAGAAGGGACCTTCAACTTCCACAATTCTCAACAACAGACACATTGGCGGGGAAAATCTGGGAGCTACAGATGACACATCTAGAAAGTACCCAGGTTAAAGAAGAATGTATTTCCAGAAGCAGAGCACCATCTTTCTCAAACAATGACCCAGCATTCAACAATTGTGCCTTGTTACAACTGACTTTTAAGTTTCTAAAGTTCAAGTTATTTCCTCCCCCACCTGTCCATAAATCCAGCTCATTTCTGCTTCAAAGTGGACTACAGTGAACCATTATGTCTTTCAAACAGCTGAAAAGCCTCTCTAGCAAGATACAATGGTGAATGATACTGAAAATCTGTCATAATCACCATCTGTCACCAACCCATATCAGTGGCTTTAAAAACCTTATCTATTAGTGTACTTTCATTTTCCACGATCTTATTCTTCTACCAGGCCTATAAAATTAAACAGCTTCTTCAGATCTCTAATGCAGTAGCTGGACAAAGCCTCATTCAGGGGACTATGTGAGGAGGAACGAATAATTCAGCGATAGATATTTTTTAAAAAGTGCCTTCTTAAGTTTTGTATGAGGTTCACACGGTGGGGTGGGGTGCTCCTGGGAGGGATCAGCAAAGTATTCCAGGAGTTTAGATCAAAAATATATTCTTCTAGCAAGATTACTCAAGGTGTGACAGTCATTCTAGCTAAAGACACGGACATCTATACTCTATTGGGTAACAGCAATCAATATAGGAAGATGCTGGAGGTAGATGATCAATTGCAAATGATGATAAACCATTTCTCTATTTTATCAAGAAGATTACATGAATAGACAAGGTAAAAGTAACTGACAATATAACGATGAATCATGGTCCTCTCAGGCTGGTTGGCACTCATCATGCTGAGGAATAGCTAAGAATCTTTTGGAGTACTAATAGTGTTTATGACACAACTAGATTAAAGCCTTTTGGATAACTAGTTCTTACATTACTTTGAAAAAAAAGAAAATCTGAAGCTGCAAAGATTGAATTATAGTGGGAACATGGAGACTTATCATTAAAAAGGTAAAAAATTACAAAGGAGAAAAACTAATCATAATCAGCAACAATATATAGCCAAATACATGGCATGGGTCCGGAATACCTCGGGGACCACCTGCTGCCGGCGTCAACTCCCCTCCGCCCCGTGCGTTCCCACAGAGAGGGCCTCCTCAGGGTGCCTCCAGTCAGAGAATGTCGGCTGGTGGCCCCCAGGGGGAGGGCCTTCTCTGTGGGCGCTCCGGCTTTGTGGAACCAGCTGCCGGTTGAGCTCCGGATGGCACCGGATCTCCGCTCCTTCCGGCGCGGGTTAAAGACCCATTTATTTGAACAAGCTGGCCTGGCCTGATGGGGAATCACTTAGGGTTTTAATATTTATATATATATATTATTGTTTTTATTGTGGGCAATAATTTAATTCTTTTTTAACTTTTGTACTTTTGTAGTTTTAAGATATGCCCTGTTCACCGCCCTGAGTCCTTCGGGAGAAGGGCGGTATAAAAATTTAATTAAATAAATAAATAAATAAATAAATACCCATCCAGCAGAGGCTCACTTGTTATTTTGTCCCAGGCCCTGGGAAACTAGACAGTCTTTAATAGCTTCCTAAACATGATCAGAATGGGACCCATCTGGATCTCCAGAGAGTAGGCACTATGATAGTGAAGACTTCCCAGGTTCCACAAGACAACACTACTTAATTGATGGGCATGTACATAATGTCCAATCACACTAGACAAGCAGAAAGAACCAGAGATGGGTAGTTCCTCAAATAATCAATCCCATACCACAAAGAATTTTGTAAAGATAACCAGTACCTTGAACTGCACCTAAAAGCTAATTGGTAATTAATGCATCTTGTGGAACTATGGGATTAGGCATGACAAGGTATGCACACCACTGCCCATGCTGTTGCACTCTGACCAGCTATTTCCAAGTGGCCGTCAAGGTTAGCTTCATGTAAAGTATGCTATAGTAATCCATTTATGAGCTATCTAAGGTGCCAATGACTGTTTGAAGGGCCACCTAGTCCAAGTAAGGGTACAAGTGGCATACTAGACATACCTACGCAACAGCCCTCTTGGCTACAGCGATTACCAGCTCTTTGAACAGGAGCTGTGAGTCCAGCATGACCCCTCAAGAATGTACTTGGAAAAGCTCAACACAGTAAAAGATGAATGAATCAATTATACATGGTATCTTAGGCATCAGCAAATTGAAAGAGACTGAAATTGGATACTTTCAATAAGAAAAATCACACTATTTACTTATTAGGCCACAAAAAACCCAAAAGCAAATAATAGTATTAAGAGAATACTGAAAAAACGATACTTGGCACAAGACAGTCAACAAATGAATAATACCAATTTCATTTTACAAACAACAGATAATCCAAGTTTATGCTCCAATCTCTGATGCAGAAGATACTAGAATTTATTATACCAATTTATGTAGCAGCCCATTTCTAGATAGATAGATAGATAGATAGATAGATAGATAGATAGATAGATAGATAGATAGATAGATAGATAGATAGATAGATAGATAACCTTTATTGTCATTTTTACTGTGGACACGTGGCACACATTAAAAACGAAATTTTGTTACTTACTCTCAAAAGTAGGCAGTCAATATAGAATTAAATCCAATAAAAGCAAAAAACAGAAATGAATATAGGAATACAATATTAGCATAATGGCCCATGAGGACACTATAATCCAAGTCATACAACCACAGTTTTGTCAAGAAAGAAAGAAACACTGACAACCTCATTCAATTTGTAGGCCTTAGAAGTTCTAGAACTAAGAAATGTTGACAGAATTGGAGTCAAACAAATTAGAATACATTGCTGGGTCTCAGGTGTCTTTTATCCAACCGATCTAGCCAATTTCTAATGCAAACGTCAATACAATTATACCAGCATAACATTTAGAAAGTTTATTTTTTCCATATTTTTCCATAAAGTCCCCCTGAAGAACAGTACTAACAGTACTAAAGCCAAAGTAATATGAGTCCCTTCCATCTGTTACCATAGTAAAATATCTGCTTTCTACACAACCTTCAGGTTTGACACGTTTAGTTAATCTTCTACCCAGAAATACACAAATTGTTTACCTTCCACATATGCTACCCAATTTACTGCCCAGTAAGTATATTACAAATCATTACTACAACTGATACAGCAGCATGACCCCTTGGGGACTGACAAATCTATTGTATAAGAATGTGGTCATCGGTTTGTGGGTAGCCAGAGATAAGTTGATGGTGAATGCATCCATTAATTCCAGTCCTGGCATTTTATTTCATTTTCACAGTAAACAACTACATCAGAGACTACACGAAAAAGCCATTTAGCAGAAGGGTCTTGCAATGAATATGGGAAAATAGATAACATACACAGCACAAAATAGATGGTGTATAATTAAAGGGCTGGTTCTGGATTATACATCATGCTCCTTTCATCGCTGAGCAGAGATCATTATCTCCTCATAATGGTGCATCATGACCAGAATTCATTTAAAAAGTATTAAAATACAGTACACTGAAGCATTCTCGCTGAAAAATATTGGAAAAAGGAAACTTACAGTACATCGCCATTAGTGCAAAGGAGCTTAACAATCCTGGAGTTGGCCTGGTAATATACACATGGACTGTAGTATTATTTTAAAAAATTAAGAGCCTGTCCTGGGATGTTAAATAGGATTAAGCCCTTTGTTTTCAAAACAGCAAGGACCTAATGTACAAAGGGGCAATAAAGCAAGGCTACATAACTATTTCTTAGCTGAACATAGCTGTCATTATATGAGGGGAACTGCTCCAGCCTAGCCACTCCAGATGGCAACAAGAGCTTAAAAATGGATTTTATGTTTGTATATAACAAACTAATTTGCTATTTTGCACATGTGTAAGAATCTTCCTTCAAACAGAACTACAGATCATAAAATGTAGATATATGAAGTGTGGGAAAATATATGTGAGATGAGGTCAGCTCTGTTTTTTGTTGTTGTTTTTTAAAGAAAATCTGGCTGTTGAAGATATCAAAGAAGTAGCTTCCCAACTACAATCTCTTTGCCCATGAAATGGCATTCTCATTTTTAAAGAGATGCAATTCATATCCAGAACTAATTAATATCCAACTACAACAGTGAAAGATACAACCAAGAAGACGTTCAACATAGAATTTGGAATTAGTGACAGCTGAATTGCTGAATTAGTAGCAGCAAAGCAAATTCAGGAGATTCAGTGGAAAAATGTGCATTAAATGAGATAATGTACCTATTTTATCATTTGACAATCCAAAAAAACAAATAGACAATCTGCACTATATGCTAGAAAAGAAGTACATAATTCTATTGTCAACAGATCTGACCAAATATGGTAGGCTATGTCGCTCAATGTAAGTTCTCCAAACTTCATTTCACAATTTTCTGAACCAAATCCTATTTCTACACATTCCTGCAGACTATTCCATATTACACTATTATGTGAAAGCAAAGCCAGATACTCTGTAAAACATATGCTGCTGAGATTTTAAAAAACAGTAAGTGAAAGCATCTTGAAAATAAAAAGATGCTTTCGGCATAAAATCTAAAAATCCCAACAATACTCTACAGAATTTTGTATTATTCCTTCAATAAGAAATTTACAACAGAATACAGGTCACACAATTGGGCATTCATTTAAAGTTCAGGCTAGCTCAGTGTTTTCCATATGAAAGAAAAAGAATGAATAGGCGTATTGTAGTGAATTCTCGAATACATTCTTTATCTTGATAGTTAACATTTGTCAGTACATATAGATAAAACCTAAGTGCTTATATACTAACTAAAATCACTAGAAAACAGTTTACAAAGAAATTGATCCAGATATTTAAAATGAACCAATGACATGGATTTCAGCTATATTACATTGCATATTACACAGGATATTAGATAAAATCCTTTGTGAGTCATCCCTAATTTAAAACACTGGGACTATTATTGAAAGGAGAAAACCACAGTGACATTCATAATAAGTTAAACAGCTTGGCAAACATGATACAGTAACTTTCAGCAATTTGCCCCTTTCAGCATCAAAAAGAAGTTTTGCCTTTGAACTTCACTTATAGTGCAAGAAACATTTAACAGGCATTCCCTAGGAATTCCCTACAAAGCCCACCGACGCTAAAATAAAAATGAACTTGACAGTTTTCATTACTTCTCCATTGGCATAGAACTTCCCAACACATTATTGTGAAAAATCAAGAGCAGCTTGTCTTAACCATGAATTTATTTGATTTCAATCAAATACAATTGATATGTATGCTATGTTTATTAATTTCCCCCTTTCCTTTTATTAAAAATTATAACGTTCCATAAACTTTGTGATTCACCAAACTCAACACAAAACATGGTCATTGCTTCAAAAAGCTTTCGCACAGAAACATTGCACACTCCATTTTCTAGATTCTACAAAACCAAGATTAGTAGATTCCCACAATGAAACAGGAGCTAAAACCTTCCCTAGCTTTGTAACAACCTCAAATTGTATCCACATCTCTAAATCTGTCACAATTTGTTTTTGGATAGATCTCAACAAGCAAAAAGCAATTTCAATCGCTCTTCTCTGTAAGTCACACTGGTAATGCCAGCTAAGAGCTTTTTTAATAGTTCTAGTAGGGAAAAATTATTTATGACGGCTGTCCATCATCTAGGCTGACCTAGGGATAAAGGGTTTTGAAATTCACAACTATTTCACCTCCATGCACTTAGCAAACTGTCCCTCCAGCAATTCACAGGTAGGTATAACTGGAGCCCCAAGAATACAGTTCTTCATAACCTCTTTGTCTCTTAGATGGCCATCTAATGACTTTGGCTATTTCTCCTTTGTTCTGCCAATATTAAGATTTCCTATTTTTATATACAGGTAGTCCTCAGCTTACAACCACAATTTATGTTGCTAAGTGAGAAATTTGTTAGGTGAGTTTTGCCCGATTTTACGACTTTTCTTGCCACATTTGTTAAGTGGATCTGGCTTCTCCATTGACTTTGCTTGTCAGAAGGTTGCAAAAGGTGATCACATGACCCCGGGACACTGTAACAGCCATAAGTGTGAGTCAATTGTCAAGCATTTGTGTAAATCATGTGACCATATGGATGCAGCAAGGGTTGTAAGTGTGAAAAATGGTCATACAGTAAGTCACTTTTTCCAGTGCTGTTGTAACTTTGAATGGTCACTAAGTAAACTGCTGTAAGTCAAGGACTGTCTGTATTGTTATTTACTGCATGTCAAATGAAATTCACTGCTAAATATAACTTTAAATAAAAACTGGAAAAAAATCTTTTCTTCTCTGAGACTTTAGGCATGTGTGGTTGGAGCCCCTCATAGGGCATATGTTTGTTGCTGTTGGCCAGATTTGCCAACACTTCTGCAAATACTATTAAATTGGGGGTAGCTGCTATATACAAAGAAAGAGTTAGGAATTGGACTGGACTGAAGCAGAGAAGGTGGGGTGAGTGGAATCTGGAGGTTCCACAGGGGCAGGGAGAAGCAAAAAAGGCACATGTGCAAGTGAAACAGCTATGTACATGACACAAACAAAAGATGAATGGATGGGCTAGGCTAGGCTAGGGAAATAGAAAAGGAATATGTTCCTATATGGTGCTAAAAATTCTCATCCAAAGAAAATAGCATATTTGTCCAGAAAATCCAAAGAAAATAAAATACTGCCCAGACTGGATCAAAAGGATACAGCTGAATACTGCAGCTTTTTCTTTCATTGTGTAGCTTTCTATCTACAAAACTATTTCTTAGATATGAGCAACAATGGGATGGAAACTAATCAAGGAGAGAAGCAACCTGGAATTAAGGAGAAACTTCCAAACAGTGAGAACAATTAACCAGTGGGACAGCTTGCCACCGGAAGTTGTAGATGCTTCATCACTGTACATTTTTAAGAAAAGATTGGGCAGCCATATTTGTCTGAAATGGTATAGGGTTGGACTAGAAGACCTCCAAGGTCCCTTCCAGCTCTATTCCGATTGATATTATAAAATTTCATTCCGCCTTTTATCAACAACAGGCGAGTAGCATAAAATTAATGAATTACCGTATATACTTGAGTATAAGCCGAATTTTTCAGCCCACTTTTTGGGCTGAAAAATTCCACTTCGGCTTATACTCCAGTCAACAAAAAAACTTACCGAGGACTTGTGCGCGGCCGAGGCTTTGGTGCTTCCGGGATCGCGGGCACCTCTCCCAAGCCACCGCCGTCCGAGACCTGCCGAAGTTTGGGGAGGTTTGGGGTGGTGCGCGCGCACCTCCCCAAACCTCCCCAAACGTCGGCAGGTCTCCGGACCTCCGCGCCTTGCCTGCCTGCTTCTTTCCGCAGCGGAAAGAAGCAGGCAGGCAGGGCGCGGAGGAACGGAGACCTGCCGACGTTTGGGGAGGTTTGGGCGCCTCCCCAAACCTCGGCAGGTCTCCGTTCCTCCGCGCAGACCTGCCGACGTTTGGGGAGGTTTGGGCGCCTCCCCAAACCTCCCCAAACCTCGGCAGGTCTCCATTCTTCCTGCCGACCTTTGGGGAGGTTTGGGCGCCTCCCCAAACCTCGGCAGGTCTCCGTTCCTCCTGCCGACCTTTGGGGAGGTTTGGGCACCTCCCCAAACCTCCCCAAACCTCGGCAGGTCTCCGTTCCTCCTGCCGACCTTTGGGGAGGTTTGGGCGCCTCCCCAAACCTCGGCAGGTCTCCGTTCCTCCGCGCAGACCTGCCGACGTTTGGGGAGGTGCGCGCGATCCTGGAAGCACCGAAGCCTCGGCCGCGCGCAAGTCCTCGGTAAGCTCCGGGCGGTCACTTGCTTCGCGTCTCCTGAGGGAAGGGGGGGCGACTGGAGCGGGCGTGTTTCCTCGCCTGCTGGGCGCCGCGATTTGCCCGGGGAACGCGCGGGCCCCGAATGGCAGCGTGGAGCGAGGAAGCGGACAGCCAGGGCTTCCCTGAGAGCCGCGGCCACACAGGGTATTCCTGTGTATTCAGGCTTGCAAAATGGCGGATCGAGCCTCTGCTGGTGGCAGAGGCTTGCAGAACGGCGGATCGGCTTATACTCGAGTCAATAACTTTTTCCAGTTTTTGGGGGTGAAATTGGGGGGTCTCGGCTTATACTCGAGTCGGCTTATACTCAAGTATATACGGTAGTCAAAGAGAAAACTAAGAGTGGTTTCTACACACGCTATTTGTATTACTCCAGAATGCTCCCTAGCCCTCTGTTCTCATGATCTGTGTTCAACAGAACGAATGTATTTCTGCAATAACTAAACAAAAGTTTTTCTATTTGCAGCAATGAGGGCCCCCCCCCCCGCAGAGTTTGCAAACTGTCTCTCTTCCCACCAACAGCAGTAACTCCTGTCCCACCCAACTTTGCACTTTCAATTCACCTAGCATTCCGATTCACAGGTCCTTAAAGGGGAAAGGTGCCTTGGCAATTTCATAGGTCATACTTCACAGAAACAGTTTAGATTATTTTTGCATATCATCAGGCACTATCCTGCTGGTTTCACTTTAAAATGCAACAGGATTTAAGTTGGACTGTTTTGTCTCTTTGCAGATGCTTGCATCTGTTCCCTTGGTGATAGACAGGCAAAAGGAGCTGAGGGAAAACTGACAAGGATTCTGCCTCCCACCCCTTTTCTTTTATGGCAATCATCCAGCTGTAAAGAGCACCATGCTGTCGATTGGGAAGGGGTTTTTTCAAGTGGCTCTATTTTATGCATGGCTGAGGATGATGGGATTTTTGTTCTTTCAGAACCACCTTTTCTCCTCTAAGGCAACTTTTACTATTCCGACCCTGGTGTCCATCTGTAAGCCTACTTTAGGATTTACACCCCTCCCTCCCGATTCCAGCCCCTTCAATGTGTCACTATGGTTACAGTTGCTGATTGCAAAAGTACCAACAGCTTGCTGTCTTTCACCATCACAGGTAAAAATAGGTTTGTTTTTAAATGCAACGAAGTAAGGGTGGCTCGATGGATTTGCAGTTATTCTTTGACAATAATCACTGAGGGCTTTGGTTTATTCCTTGCCTTTTTCTTGCTTTCCAAGATCTACAGTGGTAAAGATGACAGCATTAGTTGGCTTCAAAAGAGTTTGCAGGGATTCAGAAATGGAAAAAGTGCCGTGTGTAAATTAAATAATTAAAAAAAATATCTCTGCAGCTTAGAGCTTGAGACCACTGTAGGGCACCAGGAGAAACTTTTCATCCAGAACAAATGAAATAACCAGCTGCTTAAAGGTCAAATGAAACTTTTCTCAGAAGCAGAAATATACAAGGATGACACCAATCAAACAAGCCATATTTGGGGCATACCACATATCTCCAGGACCCCACCTGTCAAAGATTAGAAGGAAAGCTTATGAGAAGCCACTTTGCTAATGATCTCAGTCAGCTGCAGGACATGATCCATTTAGTAGGAAACAATTCTTTGATATGTCATTTACAGCTCAAAATATTATCTCCAACTTCTTAGAAACCAATTGGGTACCCTGTAAAACATGCCAAAGTAACTCTTGGCTAATTAGGGATAAATAAGCTTCTTATGACTGTGGGTCACGTTAATATTTATGGGGGGAGGTGTACAAAGGGAGTGCAGGTGAGAGCACTGAGAACTTTTATTATAGTTTTCATCTGTTCTCCAGCTCAAAATAGCACAAAAAATGTGTCATCCTTTTTCAGTATAGAAGCATTGACCTTGATCATGTGTCTTGCCACCTTCCCAGATAAAAAGGAAATGGGACATCTTGATTCATTAAGATGGGTATTTCCTTAGTGTCTTTCTGGACAGCATTTCCCCAAGGTCATTCATATATTCCATTATAGAACCCTGCAGACATAGAATTATTATTTTTGGTCCATTCATCTTAGAGCAATACTACACCAGCTATGGGCATTTATGAATGATATGAAAGAAACCTTCTTAGACCAGTTCATTGATTTACCATCAGATTTGCTCACAGAACTATCCTACAGGAAGAACTAGAACAGGAATATTCCCAAGTGCCATCTTTCCTTGTAACTGGCATTTTTTTTAAGCCAGTATTTCCTTCTTTTAATTTCCTTCAGCTGAGTATTTTGTTTGTTAATTGAATGAATTGAATGAACCTTTACTGTCAAAGTACAACCATGTATACACTGAGATTGGCTGAGCCTCCCTTCGTGCCCCCCCACCAACTCACAGTGACACAAACTCTCCATCTTATTACATCATGTGAGCTAATTGCACAACACACCGGCCTCGCAAGTCAATCATGCATAAAGTCTATAAAATTATTTCCCGTTCAAGAGCCTAACAGCCCATGGATAAAGGCTGTTCTTCAGCCTGTTGGTACAGCTGGCTATACTCCTATATCTCCTACCCGATGGTAGGAGAGTAAAGAGATACCGACCAGGGTGTGAGTCATCCCTGAGAATTTTCCTCACTCTTCCAGGGCAGAGAGCCCCTGCGATGTCATCCAGTGGTGTCAGGGAACAGCCCACAATGTCTTGTCCTGTGCTCACCACCCTCTGTAATACTTTCCTATCCATGGCTGTCAGGCCAGCATACCAAACCACAATACAGTGCAAGAGGATGCTCTCTATAGTAGACTGCTGGCAAATTAGATGCGATAAACTGGAAATTGATCTTTCATAAGACACCTTCATAAATAGGGGAGATGTATATGACACAGCCCCATGACACAAATTAAATAGGACGGTATTTGGCAGATACTTATTCATTTGCAATGTACTAGCTATATTAGTAATATTTTTGTTAAATCCAGTCCAGAAACAATAATTTATGCATTTATTCACATTTATTCTACCCTCTGAAAGTAGAAAAAGCCTATCTACTCAAAATTCAAGTTGAACAAAAAATTCTTTCTGCCAAGAAATGACATCTTGCAGACAACTCAAATAAGTCTCTTGAAATTCTGGCTATCTGTAGTATGAAAATAAATAGAAGGAAAAGGAAAAGTGAAGTTTGCCACCTACTGCCCAACAGCATAACAGTAAATACACTGTATTAGCTTTGTATTTTCAAAACTCTAGAGATGATTTATCCTTTCATTGAATATTATATATTTTCAATTACTAGACTCAATATACTTTCCACTTTTTCTTTTCTTCTCCTTGAAAACACATTAAAATATTATTTCAATTCATCTGGTCAAAAGAAACTTTATTAAATAGAGTATGATATGAACCCTGCATAATAAATGTGATACGATTACAATAAAGTTTATTATAGCATACAGCCTAGCAAGGAATCCCTTTGAAAAGAGGCCAACAATGTCATATGTTCAAAAAAAAAGTCTGCCAACAAATTAGACAGAACAGAATAATAAAACAATAGTTCAGTTTCACATAAAGTTGAATAAGATTTTTTGCATTTTCAATTAAAGGCATCAAAGAAAAGTTATGCTAGGCAGAGATCTCTATACACAACAATCTTGTGTATAGAAGCTATGTCTCAGTGGACAAAAGGATGTTAGTGCTGTTTCAGAGCTCTTTCTTGCAAATGTCTATAATTCAAGATAAAAGACAGGGTTCTCTAAAGCTTTTCTTTAAAAATAGCAATTTTGATTTCTGAACATTTGAAAAGGGGCTCAGTTTTCACGAAGTATCATTGAAAGGCTGTGAAGAATCCCTTATTCTATTTAAGCCATGCAGATTAAAGGTAATCTGAACTTCAACACTCTGAATTTATTTGAATGAGAACTCTTTAAGCAGGGCTCACTGAATCCCTTTTTGCATTCTTTCCACATTCTGAATATCAAACTCCTTGTATCCCGCTTATGAATACACATACTAACTTCTGATCAATTTAAGTAGTGTTCACAAGACCAGTAAGCGATCAAGTAAAATTATCAGATATCCTCAGCTACAGCCCAGAGTGATTCAGCTAACTCACATAAAAAGGATCTCAGCTCAGCCTGGCATAGGTTGGCAATTTAGGTTTCCACAATCAATTCAAACCGATTTTCATCTGTCCATCCTGCTAGGCCACAGAGATTCTACAAATGGAGGAGAAGAAACAGTTTTCATTTAATTTTGTTCTTTCTGAAAACTCCTTTAGGAGACTGAGGGATACTGGTAATAGACAGCAGAGGACAGGGGAATGTCTTAGGACACAGGTCAGCAACCCGCAGCTCTGGAGCCGCATGCAGCTCTTTCAGCCTTCTCCTGCGGCTCCCAGTTGTGCTCCGCCATTTGCAGAGAGAGAGACAGAGAGAGGCACTTGCACTTTCCCCCCCTCCTCTCTCTCTCTCTCTCTCTCTCTGTGTGTGTGTGTGTGTGTGTGTGTGTGTGTGTGTAAAACTCACGCTGTTCTCTGAGAAGCTGACAAGTTCTCCACAGGAAGCAGCAGAAAGCAGGGCAGGAGAGCCAGCCCAATAAGAACGTGTGTCAGCTTGTCCGAGAACCGCGCGAAGCCAGAAGATCGGAGAGAGGGGGTGGGAGAGAGAGAGAGGGAGAGAGAGAGAGAGAGAGAACTCATGCACAGCAACCTCTATTTCTTTTTAATTAAACTCTTCAATCAAGCTTCCCCCCTTGTGTGCGTGCACGGGTTTTGCGGCTCCCAGTATGTTTTTTTCCTCTGGGAAAAGGGTCCAAGTGGCTCTTTGAGAGTTTAAGGTTGCCGACCCCTGTCTTAGGAGAATATAAAATAAAGACATTACCCCAAATCACTTCCTGTTCCATTAACACAGACATGTCAAACACAAGGCCTGCGGGCCACAAACGGCTCGCCAAATGATTGAATCCGGCCCGCACAACTCTCCTGGAAATTACAAAGGTCCGGCCCCCACCACCTTGGCGCCAGCCCAGCTGAGCACTTGCTCAGTAGGAGGCAAGTGCAGGTGGGCTGTTGGAGCCCAGCAACATTTGCAGCTCATTAGCCCCTCGACAGCTCATTGGCCAGAGCCGTCTCCTGCGGCTCCCAGGCAGCCTCCTCCCAGTTCCAAAAAAAAAGTGGGACTAAAAAAATTCAATCAATTCAAACTGCTCACACAAAAAAAAACCCTCTTGAAGTTTGAATTGATTGATTGAACTTCTTTGGTTTGTGGGACTGCCCACAAACTTCTTTGCTTTTTTGGACTGCATGTGGAGTCAGCGGAGGAAGAGACTTGAAAGGTGAGTGGGACCTTTTTCTACTTGCTGCGCGGGTGGGGGTGGACAGGCTCTGGGTTCCCCGGGCCTGCCTCTTCCCTGCCCGGCAGGTCTCCCCTTGCCCTGCTCCACCGCCCCTTCTCACTGGCTGCGGAGCGCTGGGGTCTCCTCAGAGCTGCGGAGCGTCGCCTGGCCAAGAAACGCAGGGAAGTTGTGCCCGAGTCCAGCCAGGCTGCCACCCTCCGTGGCTCACGCCGGACCAACTGGACGCGGAGGTGGCAGGAGGGAGTGAGGCGGGACGCTGGGGGGAGGATGAGCAATGCCCAGCCGGTGAGGAAGAGAGGCGCCCAGTCAGGAAGGCGGACTTGAGGCGGCCAGAGAAGGAGCCACGGCTGGCTCCTCTGCTAGGCTGCTTTGGCACGTGGGCTCCTGTGTCGGGCACTGCTGAGGGTGAGCGGAGGTTCCCGGCCCAGATCCTGCAACGCCCCGGCCGAGGCGTGCCCCCAGCAGCAGAGCCGCTCCATCTCCTCTGCCAGGCTGCTTTGGCACACGGGATCCTGTGCCAGGCGCTGCCAAGGGCAGAATCCTTCTTTACACAAAGGGAGCCTTGAAACATACACACACACGCGCACCACCGCACAATTCTGAATGGGTCTGACTCACCACTTACGTGGCGGTGTGTCACCCGGCAGCATTACATGGGCCCTGGTCGCCCGGCACTAAATTAAATCCCTGATGAACAGCACTTTGCGGCCCTTTTCATTTGGTGACCTCGGCTTCCCTGGGAAGCAGCCAGAAAAATCGGCTTTTAGGGCTGGGTACAGAGGAAGAGGCATTGTGTTACGAGGACCCCTGACAAAAGCAAAATGCTTTTGACAATTTTTAATTCCAGGCTGTGTTATGGGTAATTTTGCAGCTGCTGGGTTTCTGCTGCACAGGGTAAAGCTGTAAATTTAATGGAAACTGAAGTGGGATCTCCTGCTGCCGGTGTGGTTTTGAAAAGCTGGCATGGGTACAGAAGTGAGATTATGTGTTGAATTGCTGTTTCTTGGGAGGGGGTGTGTGTACTTCAGGGGCACTCCTAGCCTGGGAAAAGTAAGTCTCTGGTCCTTTTTTAGGAAGGTTTCCTGAATTTATTTATTTTATTATTTAGACTTATATACCGCCCTTCTCCCGTAGGACCCAGGGCGGTTCACAAGGCGATTAAAACAATATAACAAAACAAAAGTTAATAACAAATTAAAATAAATTAAATTATCCTTAATTAAAATCTAAAACCCTTAACTCTAATTAAAAAAACCCAATTACAATAGGTTAAAAATTAAAAGTTCTCAGTCCTGGCCAGAAAGCTCAAAGAGCCAGGTCTTCAGGTCCCGGCGGAACGAACGAAAATCTGGGGCAGTCCTGAGCTCTACGGGTAACTGGTTCCAAAGGGCAGGCGCGCCCACAGAGAAGGCCCTCCCCCTGGGTGTCGCCCTCCGGCAATCCTTTGCCGGTGGCACCCTGAGAAGGCCCTCCCTGTGGGAGCGCACAGGACGAAGGGAACCTGATGCCGGCAGCAGGTGTTCCCTCAGATATCCCGGACCCAAGCCATTTAGGGATTTATAGGTCATCACCAGCACCTTGAATCTCACCCTCTACCCCACCCTCTACCCCACCAGCATTGAACTGGCCATGCCCACCCAGCCACGCCCACCCGGCCACGCCCACCCGGCCCCCCAAGGGCAACCATAATGCTGATGTGGCCCTCAATGAAATTGAGTTTGACACCCCTGCATTAACAGGAGCTCTCCCATTTTCAGAAACACTACTTGAAATCTGGTTACATTCTCTAAATCAAGTTTTTCTCAACCTTGGGAATTGTAAGATGTGTGAACTTCAACTCCCAGAATTCCCCAGTCAGTTCCCAAGCTTGAGAAAAACTGATTTAGAGAATGTAACTGGATTTCAAGTAGTGTTCCTGCATTATTCTAAATATACCATATGTTCCTGAAAATAAGACTGGGCCTTATATTAATTTTTGCTCCAAAAGACGCATTAGGGCTTATTTTCCGGTTAGGACTTATATTCGGGGAAATACAGTACTAAATGCATCTTTATTTTATTTTTATTTTTATTTTTATTCCATTTATATCCCGCCCTTCTCCGAAGACTCAGGGCGGCTTACAAGCTTAGCAGTAGCCTTCATTCTATGTATATGCCTGCTTATTAGGGCTTTCACACACACCCCAAGCGGCATTATTACAAAGTCAGCTTAATTGCCCCCAACAATCTGGGTGGCTGACAGTCTTATTGGGCTTATTTTTGGGGTGGGGCTTATATTACGAGTGTCCTGAAAAATCATGCTAGGGCTAATTTTTCAGTTGGGTCTTATTTCTGGGGAAACACGGTATGTAGGCTTTAGGATGTCATTAGGAAACCACTCAGATATGAAAGGACTGAAGGGGCAAGGGTGTAGAATTGTAACACACATCAATCCCATCTTACATAGCAGCCAGGAATAATGGAAACTGGAATCCAACCTCCGAAGGGCCACATGTTGCCTATTCATAATCTAACTGAAGCCTCAGAAAAGATATAAAGCATTTAACTATAAACACAATCCTATTTACATATTTTCAACTTTTAAATTTTTATGTACAATAATAGGGATTGCAATAACTAAACAACCTATACAGAAGAGAAGAAACACAATGACTTATACATAAAGCACTACTTTGTATATATGAACTTTTACCATTTTTCTAAAGCAGTCAATTTCCTCCAATTGTGCTGTGCTTCGATAACGGCATATATAAAGAGATATTTTTAATATGGGAAGATGAAACTGAATAAGCACATAAATTAACTAATTGTCCTAGTAATCATTCTGACTTTAAAAACTTTGATAAGATTACTTTTGACAATGGCCAATCAATCATGACCTTTCATTGCCATGCTTTTTAAAAAAACCTCTGTTATTCCTGCTTTTAAAAATCCACTGCAGGTCCCTTCCCTTAAATTTTGCCATCAAGGCAAATTCTGGTCCCAGTTGTGCCCACTGTACACACTGACAAGTAGATGTCATAACCCTACTTATGATGACATCAAGGGAAAATTTTCTTCATGGCAAAAGAGACCAAGCAAGCGTTCCTTTTCCTTTACCCTATGGAAGATCCTCCCCTTGAGGTCCAGCAAGCCCTCGTCCTTTTAACCTTCTGGAAAACACTGAAGAACTGGTTTTCCTGAGTGTAGGAACAGGGCGAAAGCAGAGTTGGAGGACAGTGTTGTGGATTACATTGGAAAAGTTTGGTTGTGGTGCCAGAGTTCTCTGTTTCTGATTTATTGTTTTTTGTTCTTATTTTTTGTGGGATATTGTTTTATCCTATGGTTGTGAATATAGTGGTATGTTTGGTCTAGTGATTAAGCTAGATCTAGTGGTATAAGGCAGTTTGGTCTAGTGGTTAAGGCACCAGGCTATAAAGCCAGAGACGCTGAGTTTAAGTGCCACCTAAACCATGAAAACCAGCTTGGTGACCTGGGCCGGTAACTCTCTTTTGCTCCCAAATCACCTCACAGAGCTGCTGTTGTGGGGAAAATAGGAGGTGGAAGGTGTGTTGGATATCTTCACTACCCTGAGTTATTTGTAAAAATAATAAGGGGTTGAAAAGAAAAAGGAAGGAAGGAAGGAAGGAAGGAAGGAAGGAAGGAAGGAAGGAAAGAAAGAAAGAAAGAAAGAAAGAAAGAAAGAAAGAAAGAAAGAAAGAAAGAAAGAAAGAAAGAAAGAAAGAAAGAAAGAAAGAAAGAAAGAAAGAAAGAACAGCTTTGTGAGACAGGAGGAAGAACCACTGACTGCATGAGAAGCATTTCAGAAGATTCTATTAATATAACCTTACAAAAATGATAGAACTAGTACTCATAGTTGTGGTTCTTCTCTGGACTGCCTCGAAGGGCTAATATCAATCCTCCAAGACTCAAAGTATTTCTCCCCTCTTCTCCTTTTAATCTCTGGAAAACTACTCCTTTCTGAAATGTTTCCCACCCTCTTCTGTGACCAGAATTGTCCAGTCTGTGGCTCTTCCTCCTGTCTCTCAAGGTCATTCTCACATATAATTACAGTGAGCTACCCAGAGTTCTGGTTTTAAGATGGGTGGCTATATTTTAATCAAATAAATAAACTTCAGAGATGGAAGTTGTCTTGTACACCATTTGATCCAAGATTTAGGCAATATAGGAGAGCCAAGGAATACCATCCTAACAAGCGATTTCCCAAGAAATAGGTTTCATTAAAACAAAATAGTTTTTAATAGGCCAGCTCTCTGCTCCCAAAAAAGTATTGATTCTTGGTAACAATAGCTTTGCTTGGAACCCACAAAACTGCCAGCTTGTATGTTATCCAGACTCCTTGACTAGTAATGGTCTTTGTATGGATTTCATTCCTGAATGTTATATGAAACTTTTGTCCTTCTTAGGCTTTTAGAGAAAAGGTGAGATCAACTGCTTACCAGCAAGTATGTGGGGGAATTGTTGTAAATGATTATTATAAGAATGTTATTGTGGGTATCTAGTACTGCCATGCCTCACCATTTCAAAGTTTTCCAATGAAAAACAGTGGTAACACATTTGACATATTACATATTACATCTTCTGGAGAAAACACAAAATGATAAAAGACCACATTAAGAATTCTTTTAAATTGCAAGGTGGTGTGATGTAGATTCCAGAAGTAAAAATTTAAAAACAACTGAAATGTTGGTGAGTGCAAATGAAGTCAGTAACTCTGTTTACCTTCAAGTACAAACCAGCATTTTAAAAGTGGGTTTCTGGTATGGCCAGTTGCAGGTCCTTATTTTCTGTTCCAGTCCTTCCTGAAGGAGATGTAGATGACAATAATTTTCTTAAAAGCCCTAACCTGAATCTCCCTTCCTCATTCTGGTAATATCCATGAAGTCAAATCACTGGCAGAAGACATTTTAACTTTCTTCTGAAGCAATGTTAGTTACTTTAAGATGACTGATGAAAGATACTTGGTTACAAAAGTCACTGGTTTTCCTCTGCAGCAATCATGATATATCTCAGGGTGGAGGAGCTGCACGTACACATCTACATCTATCTATATTTATATCTATATCTATGTCTACGTCTACATCTATGTCTATATCAACTATTTATGAAGGGGGGCATTCATTTACATGTTTATATACAAGCATGCTAAAGAATATGGGTGACCTCTGATCTATACAATATTTTCTTTTTGAGATTCCACAGCAGCATTTATATCATTATACAAGAATCCACTTTATTTTTATTATAATAGACACTTCATTCACATTCTTAGGTTACTCCTGATTTTCCAGCTCTCAAGGCAACCAAATTTGAATCCAAGTATTAATGCCATGGCTCTCCAATGGGCTACTGTCACTAATATAAGCCCATGTCCACAAAATGCCACCAAATTCCTTGTTACCATTCAATACATTTTCAAAGGCACTTATTCTACCAACATTATTTTTCATTGATGTAATATACAAAAAAAAGGAATCAGACATATTGATTTTTTTTAAAAAAAAAATGATGTCATGACCTTTAATTATAGAAAAATGTTGGCCTTATGAAAATGCTCCAAAGTGTAGAAAAAGTTCTCTATGTAACAGCCTATGTGGGATATTGAGGACACTCATAAATTTGTCATATAAGCTACAGTCCCAAGTAGCTCATTCGGCAAATTTAAAACATGCTCACATGCATACAGTAATGAAAAGGCTTACTGTGGCTGTGTCTGCTGAGATAATCCAGGAGGTTTCTGCTTGAGTGTGAAAGTCATCTGAGCCATGGGATTTGATTTCTGCTGGACCTGCACCTTCTTTGAAAACATCTGCTGAACTGACCGCTGAGGGATAGGCCAGGGTGGAGTAGCAGGACTTGATCCCCCAGGTGAAACAGTTTCTTGCTTGGTGGCATCTTCACAAACACTTCCTTTTGTACCAGACTTACAGACACACAACTGTGGTCGTAGACACATCCCTCCATTCTGGCACGGTGGTGAACAGTTAGCTAAGGGTGGGGGGAAAAGGACAAGTGAATAGAAAGATAAAATATTTTTGTGTTATACAATCGTCAAGCAAAATCAACTCTTTGGGATTAAATTCTATACAGTGCAAACAGATCCCATATATGAAGTCATTGAACTCCTTGTTGAGTAACAGACACAAATATACTTGAAGTTGTACAAAATAGGTAGAATTTACAACGTCATGAAGTCCTCCATCTCATGCTGTCTACTGGAGTTATCTGAAGAGTTAAATCAGGTAGAAGCAGTTATTATGACTATCAAATTAAGAGTTTCTTCAGGGTGAAAATAAAAACCAGTTTTCCCCATCCTGCTGCTACCTGGTTGCAGCGATGCTGCCTGGGAATTAAAGAAATTGAGCTGTATAGCTGAACTGAAGAAAGGCTGATATAGGTTGTTTGTTACCAGCAAATCTACAACTTCTGTCTACATCAGCTACTTGATCTATATACCATGACACAAATACTCAACCTTTATGGCATATTTTTATAAAAACCACCCTCATGTATGTCAAATCATTCAAAGCAGTAGGTGAACAGCTTTTTCTGGTGTGTATGTGGGGGGGAGACATGGAATGTTTAGAACATGTTGCAAACAGAATGGCTGAGAATACATCCAATTCACTAACTGGTACCTGTGAGATTGAGTCAGTTATAAAACTCTGATTTACCAAAATACTATATTTTTCTTCCTCCCTTCAAGATGGTCCCTACCAATCAATTATGGAGAATTCCTGGCAACAGGAGTCATAGAATAGAGAACTATTTTTCATTACAGGATTTTGAATGAAATTTGGGAGTGATTCATCAGAGAGGTTTAATTGGATTTAGTAGCTTCCAACACATGCATTCTATGATCCCTGCTTTTTAAACATCTTTTTCTTGGCAGGTAGACCAACACTCATGCAATGCACTAGATTGCAGCTACCCACTTTCATTTTTTAAAAAGCTTGTGTGATCCATTTAGGGCATGCCAACCCCCAATCCCTCTTTGATTAAAATAGGTTTAATCAGAAGGGAGCCAGAGTTTGACAGATACCAAGCAAGATTTCTGTGGTGATGCTGGTGGTCCCCATTTACCTCAGGAATTGAGAAATAAAAGCTTAATGTCTTTCTCCCAAAAACTGGTCTTCTGACAATTATAGATGAGAAAGGCTTATAAATTCAAAGCACACTGCAAATTCTTCTATGATTGTTTTCAGATATAGAGAAGCGTTTTCACAGATCACCACAGTAGTCTGCTTGCCTTAAGTGTTGGGGAATATAACAATTTGGGCAGATTTCAAGACTATGAAAAGTCAGGACAAATCAATCATAAAATATAAGTCATCAATCTACGTACAAGAACTTATTAGACATGAATTATGGCCTACTAGTAATCATGATTGCCAACCATATGAGGATAGGTAAGCCAGAAAAAGAAGAGAGAGCCAGTAACTTTAGCCTATTTTAATTAACAGCAATGCTAACTATGCAGATATTACTATGTGGACCAGATGTACATAAGAAAGCCTATGGTGCAACACTGCTGTGCAAGAAACACATTTTGAGAAAGAAAACTTATTTGTTAATTATTTTTAAAGATATCACTTGAGAGTTGCACTTTTTCTTTTGGTAAATATTTTTGCTGAGTACTGTGGAAAAGGGTTGACACAGAAATGCTGCATATGTTTTATGTATTTGTTTTGTCCTGAAACAAAAAGAGTACACCCTCTGATACACATCAAGTGCATTTCTCACTTTCAAATCTGCTCCATACCGTAAACTGAAATTGGCAAGCTGCTTCTATCTGGACTAAGAACTTACTGTTATTTCCAATTATCCAATTGCTTTCAGATCTCCAGCGAATGCAAAACAGATCCACCATGTTCTTTTGGGCTCATGGGACCTTTAGATGCATATAATACACCACAAAGAAATGACAGACCAAAAGCAGCCTGATATTTAACCATAATGATTAGTTTAGGTGAGAGAATGACTGAGTAGTTGAGACAGATTTCCTACAGGCTTCTTGAAGACTTCTACTGGCAAAGCCAGGGGTCTTCAAACTTGGCTCTTCTATGACTTGTGGACTTCAACTCCCAGAATTCGTCAGCCAGGTATCTGTTCATGCATGATTTCAAGCCACCATCAAATTTCTTAGCACCGCATAACTCACCTCTGCTCATAAACTGGCATTGGGCAACTGAATGCAATGAGCAGATCCAGCTGTTGCATTAGAGCAGATAATTGTCAATAACATACCTAGACTATCATCTGTAGCATGATGATGATGATGATTTACCTAAAAAACTTTGGAAGCTCACCCTTTTGTATATATCAAGCCTCTAAAACTCTGGTACTTCTCTTATCTGGCTTTAAAATACAGAACAAGACACAGCACGTTTAATTCACCTATTAGGAAAACACCCTTCAGTCAAATAGTTTTTATGCAATTGCTGGCAATAGTGAGAAAAAGCTGTTTTGTGTCACCAGGGCCATTTCCAGCTGCCTTTCTATTTAAGCCACAATAACAAACAATACTAAATTGTTTCAAGGACAAAATATCAGGCTTCACTTCTAATTCAGAATAAAAAAATTACCTTTGAATAACATTTCATAAAAAATTATTTTAAAAAATATCCAGCACAATGTTAAAAATGGGCTCTGTATCTACCGTTCCCTAAGAATGAAATCCTCCTGAATGTTGCAGGCATTACGTGCAAAGAATAAGCATCAAATCCTACTGCTATTACGGAGGTGAGAGATTGTATGAAGGCTGGGAAAATAATGTAAGGGAGTCAAGAAACAGAAGGCAAGTCCATTGGCAGCTTATGACATAAACAGCAATTCAATCCATGTGGCATTCATAGAGACTTTTCTTTATGAAACTCACTATAAACAAGAGTAGGAAATCTTGAAGTTTCCAGGATTCTGTATTTACCTTAGTCTATACTAGTGTTTTTCAAACTTGGCAACTTTAAGATGTGTAGACTTACTATTTACCTTAGTATAGACCCAGCAGGCTGGCTGGGGAATTCTGGGAGTTGAAGTTCACATAGAGTTGCCAAGTATGAAAAACACAGATCTACATTAAATATTCCTTACTGAAATACATGTTGTTCTTATTTCCTTGGCCTTGTCCAGATGCATGGGGCTTGAAACCTGCCATCAAATCCCACAACATTCTTTAAACCCCAAATATTTTAATATCAATGTCAACTCTACAATGAACCTAGCTGAAGCCATCTTGCTCATTGCCACACGAATGGGAGGGGGTCCGGAGAATTTTGCTAGTCTAAGCAATTCTGTGTCCCATGGGAACCAAGGTCATTCTATCGGTTACATTGGAGGGTTGGGCGTTTTGTTAGAAAGCCCACCAACCTATTCTATTGGGGAACGAGGATGACTACATAGTACTGGGGTGGGAAGTTTAACTTTATCATAGTATAATTCTTTGGGGAGACTCTCAGACTTGATTTCACTTTTGACAGTGCAGATTAATTATAATAATAATAATAATGAAGTTGGAAGGGACCTTGGAGGTCATCTAGTCCAACACCCTGCTTGGGCAGGAAACCCTATACCATTTCAGACAAATGGCTGTCCAGTCTCTTCTTAAAAACTTCCAGTGTTGGAGCATTCACCACTTCTGGAGGCAGGTTATTCTACTGGTTAATTGTTCTAACTGTCAGGAAGTTTCTCCTTAGTTCTAGGTTGCTTCTCTCCTTGACTAGTTTCCATCTGTTGTTTCTTGTCCTGCCTTCAGGCGCTTTGGAGAATAGCTTGATTCCCTTTTCCTTGTGGCAGCCCCTGAGATACTGGAACACTGCCATCATGTCCCCCCTCGTCCTTCTCTTCATTAAACTAGACATACCCAATTCCAGCAACCGTTCCTCATATGTTTTAGCCTGCAGTCCTCTAATCATCTTTGTTGCTCTTCTCTGCACTCTTTCTAGAGTCTCAACATCTTTTTTACATCGTGGTGACCAAAACTGGATGCAGTATTCCAGGTGTGGCCTTACCAAGGCATTGTAAAGTGGTATTAATACTGTATCCAATAAACATGATCTTTGAGGAACCCTCTAGCCTCGGAGTTCTGATTTATTTGGCTCTATCTATTGGAACCATGACAAATTAAAATGCAGTATGCTGTTTATTGTCACTTGCATCTTCCAAAAAGCCCCTATGCAACTTCATACAAGGCCCAGACACAGTACAAGTAACTAACAGTTGCAGAGTTAGGGGAAAACATAACCAATTAACCTTTATTAACCTTTTTAACTCTTAACCTTTGGTTAAGCTTCCTTCAGTTGTTCTGAATAACATTGCCTCCATAGATTCCCACCCTAGATGACCTCATTATTTTGTTAATTTTCTAAATTAAAACATAAAAAGCTGAGATGCTGCAAGGCATCAGGCTTCTAAGCATTATTTTACTTTGTAAAAATCTCAACATGCTCCCATTAGAAAGTCCATTGCTTTATTAAAATGGTTTTGCCTCCTTAGAAAAAACTAAATAAGCTGGGAGAGACAGATAACATCTTACTTGCCTGGAGGAAATGAAAAGAATAACATCAACAGTTTGACTTTAGGTAAAGGGGTATTTTGTAACTAATTGTCGTCATGTGAGAGCATGTTGTAGAACTCCTGCAACATGTTTTCTAAAATTCCAGCTGTGACCAAATTGTTTCCTATCCCCAAATTACAGCATTTGGAGGAAATTATTTATGCTAGCCAAATGCATCATCACGGTATTCTAGGATTCTAGCATTCTCTCTGAAAAATTTCCAGCATTATCTTCCATGGCCATTGACGATCATTCTGCAAGTTAAATTATCTGCTGAATGACCAGTATGGGGATTGTCCCAGTTTTATTACAGAATAGAATTCTTTATTGGCCAAGTGTGATTGGACACACAAGGAATCTGTCTCCAGTTCATAAGTTCTCAGTGTACATACAAGCAACAAGTGATAAATCATGATCATAATCATAAAATACAATCGTCATAAATCATAAGATACAACACTCAGTGATAACCATAGGATATTAAATAAGCAATCAACATAAATCATAACAGGATACTAAATAAAAACAACACAAATCATAAGATACAAACAACAAAATTATAGTCATAAGAAGCTAAGGAACTAGGTAATAGGAAAGATGAGAAGGATAAGGATGCTATATCTGAGTGGTTATCAGAAATAAGGTTTGATCAGAGGAATTGACTAGTTTATGTGGATTTTACTAGTTTATAGTTTATTCGATTTCTATACCGCCCTTCTCCCGAGGGACTAGCTCAAGCTAAGCATGCAAATTCTACTAAATGAGTTGCAACACTCTTACCCCTACCCCTAACTCCAATTTAGGGCTTACAGAAGAAACATGTCAATGGAACCTATTTTGTATAATGCCTGCTGGTGCATTTCTTGCAGTTATGAATTATTTCTTGTGATTAAGATTATCTAAAGTGATTCTTCTTTCATGATAAAATAAAGAAGGATGCAGTGCCAGTAATTATTCATTAAAATAATTACAAATTTCTAAGCAACAGGAATGCAAGTTCCCTAATGAAACAAAGCAGCGGTCAATGAACAGAACTTTTTCTAGAACATCCCGCATTTAGAAAACTGAACTCAGGTGAAGGTGATCTATTTGAATTGATCTCACGTTATTTTGTTCAAATGACATATAGCTAGATCTATCCTTGAGTAAATCCCAAGAAAGGGGATCAAACTCCTTCACTTCTAAAAAAATAATGGGAATTATCAAGATACTGAGGAGACAAGAAAGGAAGCTACTTTGCATAGCATCCTGTTTATTGTTTTCAGACTGCATACACATGCATGCAATATTTGATTTCTCATTTCAATATTTTCCATTAGCAGGAACAACTAAACTAAGGGATCATTTTAAAAATTAATATGCTATCTGAATGAGGATTCTAGCTTTCTCTTCTCAAACAAGCCAGAAAGTATAAATCTGATTTGCAATTCTTCAGTATAAGAAAGGTAACCAGCTAGGAGACCCAATTCAGAGGAGAAATTGAGGCTTTGTGAATGATAAAATAGGGCCCACCCTAAGTTATTTGACCATGTTTATTTATTTGATTTTTAACCCCCCCTTTTTAACTTTATAAATAACTCGAGGCAGCAAACATATAATACTCCCCTTCTTCCTCCTGTTTGCCCCAGAACAACAACGCCTGTCACTATGTAACTTGTGGCTCCTTAGGAATTGTGCAGCACACCCTCGAAGATTAAAGCAGTTATGCATGACCTCCTGAAGAACTGTAAATCACAGCTGTTGCTCTCAGTGGCATTCGGATGCCACAACCTGAATGGTATATGGGTGACTCCAAAGAGTTATGCTAGCTTAAAAACCTCCGTGAACCTATCCTGTAATGCACATTACAAAACAGTTAATGTAGCCATTAGTAACTTATGGTCCCCAATATCCTTAGCGGTCAAAGTTCTCAGTTACAAAACAAGCACTGAGTTTCGTGCCTCAGAATGACATCTCAATCCTTTCGTGCATGAGAAGGAATGCAATAACACAGAATTACACTACATCTTAAAAACAACACTTCGTACCTTAAAACTACATCTGACACAGATTTCAGCTCAAACAGGAAACTATTCCTAGACTATAACCTAATGCATGGATTAGTACACAGGTCGGCAACCTGCGGCTCCGGAGCCGCATGCGGCTCTTTGAGCCGTCTCTTGCGGCTCCCAGCCGCCCGGTGCGCGCGCACCTCTTCCAACGGGCAGTGGTGCGCGCGCACCTCTCCAAATGGAGAGTGGCACCGCCCGTTTGGAGAGGTGCGCGCGTACCTCCGCGCGAATGGGCAGCGGTGCCGCTCTTTCAGGAAGCTGCCGCGGCCCGTCTGTGAAGCTGCCGAAAGCGGCAGCTTAGCAGACGGGCCGCGGCAGCTTCCTCAAAGAGCGGCGCCCCTGCCCATTCCGAGAGGTGCGCGCGCACCTCTCCGAACGACCGGAGTTGCGCGCGCACCTCCCCAAACCTTTGGGGAGGTGCGCGCGTACCTCCGCGCGAACGGGCAGCGGTGCCGCTCTTTGAGGAAGCTGCCGCTTTCGGCAGCTTCCTCAAAGAGCAGCGCCGCTGCCCCTTCGCACGGAGGTACGCGCGCACCTCCGGTCGTTCGGAGAGGTGCGCGCGCACCTCTCGGAATGGGCAGGGGCGCCTCTCTTTTTGAGGAAGCTGCCACGGCCCGTCTGCGAAGCTGCCGAAAGCGGCAGCTTCGAAGACGGGCCGCGGCAGCTTCCTCAAAGAGCGGCACCGCTGCCCATTCGCGCGGAGGTACGCGCGCACCTCCGGTCGTTCGGAGAGGTGCGTGCGCACCTCTCGGAATGGGAAGGGGCGCCGCTCTTTGAGGAAGCTGCCACGGGCCCGTCTGCAAAGCTGCCGAAAGCGGCAGCTTTGCAGACGGGCCGTCGCCGTCGGGCAACCGGGAACCGGTTCCATCTCATTTTTAAAAAAATGGCAGCCGCGTGCGTCCGCGAATGCGCAAAAAACCTTTTTGCGCATGCGCGTGCATGGACACACGCACGCGGCTCCCTCTTTTTTTAATTTGTGATGGAACCGGTTCCCAGTGGCTCTTTTTCTTTTTTAGGTTGCCGACCCCTGGATTAGTACATCCCAAATTTGAGTTTATATATGCATAGAAGTTACTTAATCCAGAATAGCTTCTAAGTAATATGAATCAAGCTTATTATAACATATAACATTATTCAGTGATATGTTAACATGGTTCTTGATACTCATTTCTAATAGGATTTGAATGTGATTAAATATATACTATATGCTTAACTCAGACATGTCAAACACAAGGCCCGTGGGCCACAAACGGCCCACCACATGATTGAATCCGGCCCGCACAACTCTCCCAGAAATTACAAAGGTCCGGCCCCCAAAACCTTGGCGCCGGCCCGGGTGAGCACTTGCTCAGTAGGAGGCAAGTGCAGGTGGGCTGGTGGAGCCCAGCACCATTTGCAGCTCATTAGTCTCCTGAAGCTCCAAAAAAAAGTGGAGGAGGAGGTAGGAGGGAGTGAAGTGGGACGCTGGGGGGAGGACGAGCAACACCCAGCCAGTGAGGGGGAGAGGTACCCAGGCAGGAAGGCAGACTTGAGGCGGCCAGAGAAAGAGCCACAGCCACTCCTTTGCTGGGTGCTGCTGAGGGCAAGCAGAGGCGCCCAGCCCGGATCCTGCAAGGCCCGGCCAAGATTTGCCCCCAGCAGCGGAGCTGCTCCAGCTCCTCTGCCGGGCTTGTTTTGCATGCGAGCTACTTTGCCTGATGCTGCTGGGGACGCGTCTCGGCCGGGGCCTTGCAGGATCCGGGCCAGGTGCCTCTGCTTGCCCTCAGCAGCACCCGGCAAAGTAGCTCGCATGCGAAACAAGCCCAGCAGAGGAGCTGGAGCGGTGAGCAGAGGCGCCTGGCCCGGATCCTGCAAGGCCCCGGCCGAGACGCGTCCCCAGCAGCAGAGCCGCTCCGGTTCCTCTGCCGGGCTTGTTTCGCGTGCAAGCTACTTTGCCGGGCGCTGCTGAGGGCGAGCAGAGGCGCCCGGCCCGGATCCTGCAAGGCCCGGTCGAGATGCGCCCCCAGCAGCGGAGCTGCTCCGGCTCTTCTGCCTGGCTTGTTTCGCATGTGAGCTACTTTGCTGGGCGCTGCTGAGGGCAAGCAGAGGCGCCTGGCCCAGATCCTGCAAGGCCCCGGCTGAGACGCGCCCCCAGCAGCGGAGCTGCTCCGGCTCCTCTGCCGGGCTTCTTTCATGCACGGGCTCCTCTGCTGGGCCTGTTTTGTATGCGAGCTACTTTGCCTGATGCTGCTGGGGGCGCGTCTCGGCCGGGGCCTTCCAAGATCCGGGCCAGGCACCTCTGCTCGCCCTCAGCAGTACCCGGCAAAGTAGCTCGCATGCGAAACAAGCCCGGCAGAGGAGCCGGAGCGGCGAGCAGAGGCACCCGGCCCGGATCCTGCAAGGCCCGGCCGAGACGCGCCCCCAGCAGTGGAGCTGCTCCAGCTCCTCTGCCCGGCTTGTTTCGTGTGCGAGCTACTTTGCCTGATGCTGCTGGGGGTGCGTCTCGGCCGGGGCCTTCCAGGATCCGGGCCGGGCACCTCTGCTCGCCCTCAGCAGCGGCCGGCAAAGTAGCTTGCACACGAAACAAGCCCAGCAGAGGCGCCGGAGCGGCGAGAAGAGGCGCCTGGCCCGGATCCTGCAAGACCCCGGCCGAGACACGCCCCCAGCAGCGGAGCCGCTCCGGTTCCTCTGCCGGGCTTGTTTCGCATGTGAGCTACTTTGCCGGGTGCTGCTACTGACTACGCTTATGCACATATGTAACATCTTTTGCTAGGATACATGACCACTGCTTGTCCAGAATATGAAAAGTGAAAGATTGTGACTAAACAAAATTTTAATGTACAGATAATACCACCAGAAATTATTTTAGCCTTTTTAATAAATGTTGTTATTGATGTTAAGCTCACCTTGGAAAACATCATATATTGTTATGTATAAGTAAAGGTAAAGGTAAAGGTTCCCCCGCACATGCGTGCTAGTCGTTTCCGACTCTAGGGGCCGGTGCTCATCTCCGTTTCATAGCCGAAGAGCCAGCGCTTGTCCGAGGATGTCTCCGTGGTCATGTGGCCGGCATGACTAGACGCCAAAGGCGCACGGAACGCTGTTACCTTCCCACCGGAGTGGTCCCTATTTTTCTACTTGCATTTTTACATGCTTTCGAGCTGCTAGGTGGGCAGAAGCTGGGACGAGTAACAGGCGCTCACTCTGCTACGCGGCACTCAGGATTCGACCCGCCAAACTGCTGACCTTCCGATCGACAAGTTCAGCGTCCTAACCCACTGAGCCACTGCGTCCCTTATTGTTATGTATATACTAGGTTAATTATTTAAAGACTGAAGTGCAACATAACTAGATTTGAAATAATCTATTTTTCAAAACACACAACAGTCCAAACAGTAAAAGTAAAGTCCAAATTAAGAATATTTCATTCTTAAGAATTGTTTAATTTAAAGTGGTTTAGTTGTAATAGATGGTTATAGATTCAAAATAGTTTTCAAGAGTGTACAAAAGATACTATTTTTTTCTAGCATCAGCTAAATTAGACATATTACATTGAGAAAAATGTTTCTCATTTCTTTCCTGTTACCTTTATTGATTTCATTGCAGAGATATTAAAGGAAATAGATTATTTTGTTATTTAATTTTACCTTCCAAAAGACAGAAGCAGATGAAAAATGTGAGATTCTTTCCTGTTGGCTTTTTTGAATTAGCTGTTTTAGATTATAAAAGTTTAGTTCCTAAAGAAGTAACCTTGTAAATAATTTTAATGTCCTCCTCTAGTGCAGGGTAGGCAACCTTGGCTCTTTTATGACTCAAGGACTTCAGCTCCCAGAATTCCTGAGCCAGCATGGCTCAGCTTGGAAACCTCTGTCTTTCCCCACAGCGTGGCTGGCTCAGGATTTCTGGGAGTTGAAGTCCACGAGTCATAAAAAAGAGCCAAGATTGCCTACTCCTAAAGCCAATAGAGGGAGCTTTTTTCTTCTTTTTTTGCAAAAAAAAAAGGTGCCGGAACGCTGTTCTGAGTGTTTTATGAGAAAAAAAGCCCTGCTTTTACTTATGGAACAATCTCTGGGGCCATGTATCATCCTGTGAAGCTGTGGCATACTATCTAGCATGTTGTGAGTAACTTTGTACTATATCTGTTCTTTTGTATGTGTCCAGGACAGTTATGGAAAAAGAAATGCATTTTCAGCTTGATGCCATCCACAGACCCTTTACCTAACCAGCACTAGCTATAATCTTATTTATCAAACACCTTAGCAAAATTTTAATTTATTAGGCCAATGGTCCCCTACATTTTGCTTCTACCTTTAAAAAAATTACAATATCCAAGGAAACAGTAAAAACATAAAATAGCATTGACAGCCCAGATTAGAGCTAGCCATAACAATTGGCCTAATGAACACACTATCCCTAGGCCAGTGGTGGCGAACCTCTGGCACATGTGCCAGAGGTGGTACTCAGAGCCTTCTCTGTGGGCATGTGCACCATCGCCCCAGCCCCACCTCCTCCTATGGCCCCCTCACCAGCAGCCCCCCAGAGGACAGTCGGCCCTGGGCATGGCCCACGCAGAGGAGCACAACCAAGAACATGGTAGCCGGGCAGCGGGGACATATGCAGATGATGCTGTGGGCAGAGGGCGTGGCTGCCATGCACTGCTGGGCTGCCTGGGTGATCTGCTGCAGCAGGCCATGGAGGTGGTGGATGGCCCTGAGGGCAGGGTGGTGGGCGGGGGGGCAATTTTGGGGCACTCGGTCTCTAAAACGTTCGCCATCACTGCCCTAGGCCCACTACCAGAACCAGATCGTCAAGGCTTTCTGGATCCCAATGAGAGTGCTCTCCACTTGAATTTTTTTTGGTAGGGGGAATGCTGTTTCAGAGGGGAGGGGACACAATAGAAAATGTATGTTTCCTTGGTCCCGTAAGATGACAACATTTAATAGAGGGGTCCTGAAGCACATCCATTCTGTCAGAACATACCAAGTGGACAGAAACCATAATCCGTGATCCATCAAATAATCAGGCCCTATACCATAAAGAAGGGACGCGGTGGCTCAGTGGGTTAGGACGCTGAGCTTGTCGATCAGAAGGTCGGCAGTTTGGCGGGTCGAATCCCGAGTGCCGCGTAACAGAGTGAGCGCCTGTTACTCATCCCAGCTTCTGCCCACCTAGCAGTTCGAAAGCACGTAAAAATGCAAGTAGAAAAATAGGGACCGCTACGGTGGGAAGGTAACAGCGTTCCGTGCGCCTTTGGCGTCTAGTCATGCCGGCCACATGACCACGGAGACGTCCTCGGACAAGCGCTGGCTCTTCGGCTTTGAAACGGAGATGAGCACCGGCCCCTAGAGTCGGAAACGACTAGCACGCATGTGCGGGGGAACCTTTACCTTTACCTTTTATACCATAAAGGGCTTTATGGTGACAACCAGTACTTTGAACCGTACCTGGCAGCCAACTGGCAGCCAAGGCTGCTTGTTTTGCAATGGAAATACCTGGACATAATGTAAAGTGGTCATTACTGCTCACGCCACTGAATTTTGAATCAACTATAGCTTCCAGAGCTCTTCTTCAAGAGCAACCCTGAGTAGAGCACATTGCAATGATCAGTCATGAGGTGATCAGACCATGAATAACTATCTGAACAGTCTCTATGAAGGTGACAGCTAAGTTCTGAAAAAAGGGTAACCAAATTGTGGAAATACACTTAATAGTAAGTTCAAATCAATGTATGGACTGATTTTTGTATTTTCCAACCATATTTTTGAAAGCACTCCATTCTCTATCACCTCCTGTTTGTTACCTACTGCAGAGGTCCCCAACCTTGGCAACTTTAAGATTTGTGGACTTCAACTCCCAGAATTCCTCAGCCAGCCAAGCTGTGGGGAAAGAGAGAGGTTTCCAAGCTGAGCCATGCTGGCTCAGGAATTCTGGGAGCTGAAGTCCTTGAGTCATAAAAGAGCCAAGGTTGCCTACCCTGCACTGAGGAATTCTGGGAGTTGAAGTCCACAAATCTTAAAGTTGCCAAGGTTGGAGACCCCTGACCTACTGCATACAACTCCCAGTTTCCCCTGGTACTTCTTTACCTCTTTCTTTTTCTGCTTTCAAACCAGAATTTCTTTCACTCATCGCCATAATAAAACATTGCTTTTCGGTTTTTTCTGCCCCGTTTCCTTCTGTTCATGTGACTAAGCCAGCTTTGGCTGCACAATCTTTCCATTTATCTGTCCCCGCTACAAACATTAAGGATGAGATAAATGAATGACTTCTGCACAAACACAGACTTACAGCTCTCACATGATAACAGCTTGCTGTCTGTCAATACAATTTTCTGTATTTTGGCACCATATTTGGGAGGGGGGAGCTCTTCTACAATTCTTGGCAGCACCCGAGGGTTAAATATGCAGTGCTATGTTTTTTCTATAGAGACTATGACTTTATCATATTTGTGAAAGCACTGGGAATTCTAATAAAAGTGTGTGTGTCGTTGCTGGAATTCTTGGTTGGCCCATTTAAAAACATCTGATGCATTCCTGTAGTGACATCTACAGTTGTGTAAACATGACCTCTAGAAATAAAGCAGAAGCCATGCCTTCTCTTTGCCAGTCTGAATCCTGCCCTCCTAATCAAATCTTAAATTTTAGCTTTGAGCAACATAGCCCATAAAGATCACGGTATCCTTGCCTCTTCGTAATTTGTTAGTGAAATGCAATTGCGATCTAAGCCACTACAAATGTAGTATTCTGGAATGTTTCTGGTACCTAATAACTGACTTTACTAAGCTGAATACTAAAAATGATCTCATGTTCCTATCATGCAATAGTTTTTTTTCCAGTTAATGTTTGCATTCTTAGCATCATTGTGTAAACCTATCACATTTGCAATGAAATACATTAAGGCAGAGCAGAATAATTTAGGACTCGCCAATTCTTGGGTCTTGAAAATCCAGACAGTTGATAAACAGAAAAAAAAAAGATTTTTGGGTCTCATGAATTATCCTATATCACTAGAAGCTACATTTGGCCAGATGGGGTATAATTTATGCAGACTTGTACTTGCACCAAGTGTATTCTAACAGTGAATCAATAAAAGCATCTCCCTTCTGGCCTTGAGTGGTAAGCTCTGTGAAGCCAGCTTGATTTTGTTTCTAATTTAAAAAACATATATTCAAACTATATTTTTGCAAAACCATACTACCGTTATTAGCCAGCTGTTATATTTCGACTTGGTTCACTCAGTTCAGACTGGCCTCTCCATTTTCTCCATCCAGAAATATTTTAAAATACCACCACTATTGCAGGAACTGTAAACTGGAATATGGGACATACCACGGTCGCAGTGGGAAACAGAACAAACACCTCTTCACAGTCTTGTTTAAAAAAAAAATCAAATGAGCATGTAAAGTTCCACGATATCCATTCATCTGATTTATAAAGCCGACCAACTCCACAGAGTCTCTGGACAGCTTACATCCATAGAAACAATCCAAAAACAACAACCAAAGAGAAACAACAATGCACATCCAGGAGAGCAATAAAACATCCAACCTAATATGCAGGGCCCCATTAGAGAGTCACCACCCACCTAGATCAAAGCCTGGGAGAAAAGCCATATTTTTAAACTTACTTGGTGTCACAAAAAGCTGTTGCAGAGTTTTGCATATTGTAGTGCAAAAATCTGCCCAATACTACACAATTTATGATAGAAAATTGTAGAGGGACAGGTTACTCCAACATCCCCTTGCAGCAGTGGAAAGCAAATCTATGGTGACAAAAGCATCTATGAGTGTTTACCATGACAGTCACAGTCAGTGACCACTGAAAGCAGTGTACATTTCCCTGTAATCAGAACTCAAATGCAGTGATACAAACAGATTAAAAATGTCTAGAATATCAGGAGAGGAAAGTGGAAATTAGTTCACCCACAAGCCTAAGTTTTACACTTGCAAAGAAATAGCATAAAATTGTCACAGGTGTAGTCAGCAATTTGCTTCTTCTCTTTCCCCAAACTACATAAGAAAATAGAATCTCAGTCAATTCTGCATCAACTATTGGAATATTATCAAAACCAGGGCTATTGTATCAGAATTGGTAAAGTCCAGTTGACCTCTAAGGAGTAGCAAAGACATGCAGAAAACGCTAACCTTTTGCTGCCACCTAGCAGCTGTCCAACCTTCTGCACACCAAACCTGGTAGCCCTACCAGAAATATATAAAGATAGCCCTCAACGTATGAACACAGTTCGGACCAGAAATTTCCATTGCTAAGCAAGCTGGTCATTAAGTAAGTCCTACCCCATTTTACAACCCAAATTTTTGCTACGATTGTTAAGTGAATCACTGCAGATATTAAATGAATCACACCATTGTTAAGCAAATCTGCCGCCCCCCCCCCCCGGCTGACTTTGCTTATTGAAAGTCATCTGGCAAGGTTGCAAATGGCCATCATGCATGACCCCCAGGATGCTGCTGCAACCATGATAAATACATACCAGTTGTCAAGCACCCAAATTTTAATCAGGTAACCATGGGATGTTGCACCAGATGTAAATCATTTTTTTCAGTACTGTTGTGACTTCAGTCAGTAAACGAGTGGTTGTAAAGTTGAGGATTATCTGCTAACCACAGTGGATTTGTTCTTCACATTATCAGGACAGCAGGCCCTTCTACATCATTCATGGACACATGAAATTTACATGACAATAAACTGTCTATTGAATGGCCTTGGTTTGGAAAAATAAATGCAGCTTCCTTCTGAATGGCATTTTGCCAAAAATCTAAGTAGATATGCATTTTATTTGGGGGTTTTCTTCAGCATACTAATACTTAAGCTGATCGACTGCTATAATCTGATTTGTTTATCTCTTTGCTGGTTTGTTTGTTTTTAACTTTGTGGGAGTTTATTAAAAGGTTTTGTTAATCTTTAATGAGTTGTCTGGAGCACTTCGTACCAAGACATAACATGTAATACAAATGTTTTCATCTTTCACAAGTTATGTATCTGGAGCCAAAGCTGCTTGTCTCCATGTCTTTAGAAACAGGAACACACAAGAAGAAGTTAGGTGATGAGATGCTTTGAATAAACAAAAAACATACGGCTGCTGGAAACGAAAGAAAGAAATGAAGAGAGACTGCCGAAACATATACCGGTAGCTTCCATAATAGGTACTCTGCCTCAGTAACCTCAGGCTTAAAGCATAACCTACAACTGCAGGGACAAAGAACCACATTTAGAAAAAAGGAATGAATAGGAATTCACAGGGATGAAGAAAGCAGGCTGCAAAACCAGAATTCTGCAATCTTCCATCTTCTCTCCATAAACACCAGTTCAGACTTTTCAATTATTGGCATGTACCCATATTTTTCAATATGATATATCATACAGGATTTAAGATAGCCTTTTATTTTCAGACCAAATCTGGGAAATCCCCCTAACCACAGATTTCTACTTTCAAGAGATATTAGCATAATTATCAGATCTCGATTTTCCTTTTCACATAACAAATACTTGATAACTATGAAGCCTCATCATGGTGCATGCAGGCCTCCCACATTTTGGGCCTTCAAGCCCCTCCCCATATGTTAGCATTCTTAACAAGTTTATTTTCTAGCAAATGAGTATGACCGGCCACATCTTCAGTGGCAAACCTTTTACGAACTGGCAATTTTGTCCACAATAGATAATGATCAGCACCTAGAACCTGTTAGTCTACATTATATTGTTTCTCAACCTCAGCAGCTTTAAGATGTTGGCTGGGGGATTCTGGAGTAGATGCTCACACATCTTAAAGTTGCTGAGGTTGAAAAACGCTGCTCTAAATTATAGTAACCTAGCGAACGTGATCCCATGTACAGTCATGACTGTGTCCTATCTACAACACAGTACCTTAAATCCCCAAAACCTTCAGTACTTAGATCCAAGCCTGGATACAGTCTGATCCAAAGAATTTACAGAATGCCCTGGGTCTACCAGATATCCCTGATTCGTCCATTGTTGAAATGGGATTGCCAGAGATCCACAGGTATCTGTACCAGCAATACTAAATTTCTTTTTACCTTACCCACTCTTATATGATTAACATAATCAATTCAATCATTCAATCATTTCATCATCTTTTCTATCTCTCTGCAATCAGCATCTGCTTGGAACTGAAAGGTTCTTTTCTTGCATTTCTGCTATATTATAAGTCAATCTTTTTAGCCTGTACTTGCTAGAAAATAATAACTGAATAAACTGATTTTTTTAAAAAAAAACACAGCATGATATCTGACAGGATCCATATCTCATGAGGATACAAATAGAGAACACTCAAAATGCTCTCAAAATTCCAAACGTGTCCATTGATAAAAAGGCTGATTCTACAGTTAATGTGTATGCGGAATGGATTAGCTTACAATTAGCCTTATTATACTAGAGAGGATTTTCATTCTATTACCAAGGACAGGTTTCATTCATGTGGAAAATTTCCATGCTGTTGAAAGAATCACATGTGACTATGTCTATATATTATAGCAGCATAAAGAACTCAAAACATAAAGGATGTTTTTAATAGCTTCTGCATTATAAAGATAACATGTGGACTGCCTTCTCATTTGACCAACATCCGATATACAGTATGTAACATGTATAGAGTTCCTGTTCCCCAACAGGACTCAGTGCTTAAGGTCCAATGTTTGCTTTACATTTAAAGTGTCAGAGTCATTTTCATGTGGTAATTCTTAAGAATGCATAGCCACAAGGAATTTACCACATCCTGGAGAAGTTTATCTTTCCAATGGTTCTTTAAAATATGGTGAACAGCATATCTTATTTTTTAAAAAAAACCTTACCACATGAAAACGATAAAGAAATTTTAAGTCATGTTGATGTCACAATCTAGAGGCCCAACCAGTTCATCCTTTCCCACATGCAAGCTCAATGCATGGGAGGCATACTGATCCTATCCACCCAGAGTCACTGGGAGTCAGGCAGCATATAAATTTAATATATTATCAGTCAGCCAGATATAGAGACTGAATTTGACATTTTTGTCTACCTACTGTTGTTGTTAGCTGCAAAGTTGTGTCCGACTCATCACGACCCCATGGACAACGTTCCTCCAGGCCTTCCTGTCCTCTACCATCTTCTGGAGTCCATTTAAGCTCACGCCTACTGCTTCAGTGACTCCATCCAGCCACCTCATTCTCTGTCATCCCCTTCTTCTATTGCCTTCAATCTTTCCCAGCATTAGGCTCTTCTCCAGTGAGTCCTTCCTTCTCATTAGGTGGCCAAAGTATTTGAGTTTTAGCTTCAGGATCTGGCCTTCTAAAGAGCAGTCAGGGTTGATCTCCTCTAGGACTGACCGTTTTGATCACCTTGCAGTCCAAGGGACTCGCAGGAGTCTTCTCCAGCACCAGAGTTCAAAGGCCTCAATTCTTTGGCGCTCAGCCTTTCTTATGGTCCAACTTTCACTGCCATACATTGCAATTGGGAAGACCATAGCCTTGACTATACGCACTTTTGTTGGCAGGGTGATGTCTCTGCTTTTTAGTGTGCTGTCTAGATTTGCCATGGCTTTCCGCCCCAGGAGCAAGCATCTTTTAATTTCTTGGCTACAGTCCCCATCTGCAGTAATCTTAGAGCACAGGAAAATAAAATCTTTCACTACCTCCATTTCTTCCCCATCTATTTACCAGGAATTGAGAGGGCCGAATGCCATGATCTTGGTTTTCTTAATGTTAAGTTTCAACCCAACTTTTGCACTCTCCTTCTTCACTCGCAACAAGAGGCTCTTTAGTTCTTCTTCACTTTCTGCCATTAGAGTGGTATCATCTGCATATCTTAGGTTGTTGTTATTTCTCCCAGCAATCTTAATTCCAACTTTTGATTCATCTAGCCCTGCCTTCCTCATGATGTGTTCTGCATATAAGTTAAACAGGCAGGGCGACAGTATACAGCCTTGCCGGACTCCTTTTCCAATTTTGAACCAATCAGTGGTTCTGTGTCCAGTTCTCACTGTTGCTTCTTGACCCGTATATAGGTTTCTCAAGAGACAAATAAGATGGTCTGGTACTCCCATCTCTTTAAAAACTTGCCACAGTTTGTTGTGATCCACACAATCAAAGGCTTTAGTACAGTCAATGAAGCAGAAGTAGATGTTTTTCTGGAACTCCCTAGCTTTCTCCATGATCCAGCGTATGTTGGCAATTTGATCTTTAGTTCCTCTCCCTCTTCGAAATCCTGCCTGTACTTCTGGTCATTCTCGATCCACATATTGCTGGAGTCTAGCTTGTAGGATTTTAAGCATAACTTTACTAGCATGAGAAATGAGTGCAATGGTGCGATAGTTTGAACAGTCTTTGGCACTCCCTTTCTTTGGAATTGGAATGTAAACTGATCTTTTCCAATCCTGTGGCCACTGTTGAGTTTTCCAAATTTGCTAGCAAATTGAGTGCAGCACTTTTACTGCATCGTCTTTTAAGATTTTGAATATTTCAGCTGGAATACGGTCACCTCCACTAGCTTTGTTGCTGCTCAGTATTTTCTAAGGCCCACTTCACTTCACATTCTAGGATGTCTGGCTCGAGGTCAGTGACCACCTGATCGTGGTTACCAGGGACGTTAAGGTCATTCTTGTATAGTTCTTCTGTGTAATTTTGCCACCTCTTCTTAATCTCTTCTGCCTCTGTTAGGTCCCTGCCAATTTGGTCCTTTATCATGCCCATTTTTGCATGAAACGTTCCCTTCATCTCTCCAATTTTCTTGAAGAGATCTCTGGTCCTCCCTATTCTCCCTATTGTTTTCTTATATTTCTTTGCACTGTTCATTTAAGAAGGCATTCTTATCTCTTCTAGCTATTCTCTGGAATTCTGCATTCAATTGGGCGTATCTTTCTTTTTCTCCCTTGCCTTTCACTTCCCTCCTTTCCTCAGCTATTTGCAAAGGTTCCTCAGACAGCCATTTTACTTTCTTGCATTTCTTTTTCTTTGGGATGGTTTTGGTTGCTACCTCTTGTACAATGTTGCAAACCTCTGTCCATAGTTCTTCAGGCACTCTATCAGATCTAATTCCTTAAATCTATTTGACACCTCTACTGTATATTCAACAGGGATATGATTTAATTCATACCTGAGTGGCCTAGTGCTTTCCCCTACTTTCTTCAGTTTAAGTCTAAACTTTGCAACGAGAAGCTCATGGTCTGAGCCACAGTCAGCTCCTGGTCTTGTTTTTACTGACTGTATAGAGCTTCTCCATCTTTGACACACACACACACACACACACACACACACACACACACACACACACACACACAGTGTGTATATATATATATATATATATATATATATATATATATATATATATATATATATATATATATATATATATATATATATATATATATATATATATATATATATATATATGTAAAATTTATATGAATTGTCTGGTGTGACTACTGCCTGTTTGATAGCCTTCAAGATAGGCTGAAAACAGGAAATAAAGATTTGCCCCATGTTTGGGGCCTAGCAAGGTAATCTAAATAGTTAACATTTGAAACAAACATATATATATATATATATATATATATATATATATATATATATATATATATATATATATATATATATATATATATATATATATATATATATATATATATATATATATGTAAATACTTGTTAACTAGAGGTTAAAACAACTGCCTAATGTGCAATCAGCCCAGGTTCGAATCTCAGAAGGGTATGGCTGACTGATGAAAACAAATAAGTTTGAAATGCATATGAGTCTCCCTTTAATTCTTTGTTAGCAATCTAAAATTTATACACACACACACACACACACACACACATTTTTATTTCCTGCACATTCAGTAAATTCCAATTTTTAACTTGTATCAGTGGTTGTTTTTGGCCATCTTACAAAAGCAGTCAGTGCATGCTTTTCTTCTTTAACAGTTTATTTGACTTGAACTAAACCTCTGCCTCTATTTCTTCAGGACAGGTATAATTTATCAATATCACTATGGGGATTCTCTGCCACATCTCTTCCAGTCTGACATCTGAAAATAGGTCAAATGCTTGCACTTGTTAAATGTATCTAGTAGTAAAGATAAAACCAATAGGAAGAGCTCCAATGTTCTTTTCTCAATGATGTATTTGTATATGTGGGAGAATGCACCCCTGGAGTGAAGATTCCAGATTGCCACATAATGTATAGATTGGCCATCTACTTAAGCTGCCATTCTGCTTTGTCAGTGTTTAGAAGGAAAACTCCAATTCAACCAGTTATTTTTTCTGAGTGCTAACAGAATTAATAAAAACAAGCTAATATGAAGCAAGATAGTTTTATTTACTTGCTATATTTTAGTGTGACAATATTTCCCAGGGACTCAGGAAAATACAGTTAAAATCAAAACCCACCACAACCACTCACTAAGCCAATATAATAAATGAAAAAATATAAGACCATATCAGCAATAGCACTAAAAGTAATATAAATAGGTGTCCAATGACCTGCTATTAACATACACATATATGAAATTTCCAAACACAAAAAAAATGGTAGAAAGAAGTTCCATACTAGTAGTTATAACAGTGAATAAACCAACACAAAGCACTAGTGAGCTTTTGCAGCTGTAGGGAGAGGGATCACTACCAGTTAACTACAAAAATAAGCTGCTTCACTTCTTAAGAAGAGGAAGGAAGAATGATCCATTAAGGCAGGCCCTGAGAGATGAAAGCTTCCAACATGGGACCTTAAGGAATGCATATCAAAATGCAAATGCATTGTTGTAATAACATATGCTTCAGCAACAGATGCTCAGACACATAGAGCCATTGCTTTGTTGCACATTAAAGACAGATTATTTTCTGTCTGGGATGGGAATGTACTAGATTACAGTGTGTCCCAATAAAGCATTGCTACTTCTGCATGCATATTGGGAGACAGACATTCTCATCAGGAATGTATTGGATACGTTTCCATATGTAAATGTGGAATGAAACAGAAGCATTTATTTCTGTCTATGTAAAATCAAGGTCTTTGCAGGACATCTGCAAGGCAGACTGATGAAAACATTTCAGTAGTAGGAACAAAGGAAACAGCATCCTATGAAGACCAGGTGGGCCAGAGGCAATTAGCTTTTCCCCACCTGCCACCATTTTCCTTTCTTTAATTTCAATTTGAATTTTGAATTTTATTGAATTTATATACCGCCCTTTCCCGTAGGACTCAGGGCGGTTTACAGGCTATATAAAACATCAATACAAAAATTAAGAACAATTAAAAAAGATTAAACTAAATCCCTGAAAAAATACAAAACCCCAGTTAAAACCCCAATTAAAACTCAGCCTGGGCCGGAAAGCTCAAAGAGCCAGGTCTTCAGGTCTCGGCGATGCAATGTTGATTAATTCTATGAAAATACCGCATGAATAGAGACTTCAACATTAACAGCACAATTACTGTGAAAATCACAGCATACCAGATATTTTTAAAAAACTTTTCTATCCCTTTGAACTGAAAATGTGAATTATTCATTAACTTATTAATATAATTAATATTAATAAATATAAACATTAATTGATAGGATGTTGGAAAGAGGAAAGGAAGTCATCGATTTCACTGGGATGGGAATGGGGCTTCCTTCTCTGTATTCTTTTAAATTTTTTCATTGATGTTTTAGCCAATGAAAGGTATTACAAATGAATAACAACTCATAACATACTGTCTAAATACCATGCTTGTGTGCACAGCATAAAAACATTGATTTTCTATTGTAAGACACACATGGATTTGTCTCCTGTCAGTGCTGGAAAAAATGATAAAATTCCTATTAAAATTAGAACCAGGATACTGGAGGCTCCCAAGGGTTATACTAAGCTGATACACACACACACACACATACATATATACATACATACATACATACATACACACAAACACACACACACATATACATATATATACATACATATATACATACATATAGGGACGCGGTGGCTCAGTGGGTTAGGACACTGAGCTTGTCGATCAGAAGGTCGGCAGTTTGGCGGGTCGAATCCTGAGTGCCGCGTAACAGAGTGAGCGCCTGTTACTCATCCCAGCTTCTGCCAACCTAGCAGTTCTAAAGCACGTAAAAATGCAAGTAGAAAAATAGGGACCACTACGGTGGGAAGGTAACAGCGTTCCATGCGCCTTTGGCCACATGACCACGGAAACGTCCTCGGACAAGCACTGGTTCTTCGGCTTTGAAACGGAGATGAGCACCGGCCCCTAGAGTCGGAAACGACTAGCACGTGCGGGGGAACCTTTACCTTTACCTTTACCTATACATACATATATACACACACACACACACACACAAAGCATACAGCAGAATTGCTTCATTGATCTTTCCAGGGGAAGCTGAAAGTAGCCACTGAGGATGCCTTGTGCTTACATGATATATTAAAGATATAAAACTGAACCTGAGCAATTATTTTATTTTTATTATTATATTATATTATTTATCATTATTACTTTATCTTCTACAATGGATTTTTGTAGAATGAAAGGAGGTGATTGAAACAGAGGAGAAGGTTGTAGGTAGAAGATGACAACATTTATGTCTACAATAAAATTTCCTGACTAAGGTAAGGCAGTACATAATAAAATCCTTTAAGAATCCTGAGATAACTTGGGGGACAATTTGGATGTTTTTCCTAACTATACTGGGCACACCCCCTCCTTTCTTTCATACAATTGCAATATTTGTGTACCAGTTATTCCATAATCTATTCCAATTCCATTATAGGTCCAGCCAGTGACTGAAGTAAGGTTTTCTTCACTGACACTAGGTAGATTTCTTGCTGGGTGGATAAAAAATTCTGGAATATAAACTGTGTCAAAATTCAAAACACCTAATTTTGAGTTCCAAATGAACTTTCCAAGGCTGCTTTAATAGTTTTGGAAGTATTCCAAGCTCAGAACACCTGTTTTGAATGCAAAATCATCTGTTTGGAATGTGAAACATATTCAGAATAATCAAAACAGCCTATTCCATGTTTGAAACAGTTGTTTCTCACTTAAGATAAGGTGTTTCAAATTGAGAATGGTTTTACTTCATGAGTACCCCATGGGGTGGCAAATGAAGCATGTGTGCAGTGACATCATAGCATGAGTACCATGGCTGCATACTTGCAGCAACATACATAATTGCAACATCGGCTGATGACATCATGAAGTACATATCAATTTAACTGCAGTCTGACTGCAGTCTGACACGTGCCACTATTCAAATTCAAAATGTTTTGTGCATTATTGTTTCTTGCTGTTGCAAAATCTGAAATGTAAAGAAAAGACTCAATAAACCAATCTTTCCACTCCAGTCCTTTTTGCTGAAATATTTTCCTTGTATCAGTTCTACCATTATGGGAGGGAGGGAATGAAAAGAGGACTTTGAATTTGCATATTTTCAGAGGGTTTTTTTTAGAAAGCTGAACTTGCTTTATCTTAATATAGTTTTGTTTTTATCACTTACCCAAAGATGACTAAGTGAATGAATGAGGTACCTGCCCCTTACCTCCAGCAACTGTTGTGGCAATATACTATGTGCTGAGGAAGAAACTTTGCTTTTCACATCCCAGGTCAGAAAAAAAACTACTACCTCTCTTGGCTTTCATGCAGGACAGACCAAACAGACCCCCCCATCCCACATCTGCTACACAGAAGTTCAGTAGAGAAACCTCTGACTGCAAAATGTTTTAACAGCCTACAGTTGCTGTTCTGCATAATATCTGCTTTTCGTTCAGGAACAGTCACACTCTTGAATTTAAGAGAAGCAGCCATTCCTATTTTGAACCCCAGTGACTTGGAAAGTGGGGAGGAATTAAAGCAGTGAGATTAAAGCTCCTACAACTCAAAAGCGACATCAAAATTTAAACCTCTTGAGAGATAAGTTCACACCAAAAAGACCCTGCTTCATTTGGAGCAAGTTATGCAAATCTGAACCAGAAATAGGAAGCCACTTACAGGTCATTAAAGATGGAGCGATCTACATGCAGAGCAATCCAATATCCTGAATTCTCATTTTCAAAGAAATATTGACTATAAAAACCATTTGGGCTGTCATGCTCGCAAAATAATGCTGTCAAATCCCAAAGGAAAAGGGGAGGTGGGAGGAATGTTACATTTCCTAGCACAAAGGTATTTTGTGACCTAGTACAGAAGTCTCCTAGATTTGTATTATTCATAAAGAGTGTATTATTTCAATTGCAGTGAGCTGGATGGTTAAACAAACAAACAAACAAAAATCTAAGTAGGTCTGAATATAAAGTTAGGCTGCTAGCATGGTAAATTTCTAATGAGAAGTATCTGAGGGAGAATTCAGGGCATCAACTGATTGCATACTGCAGGACTATCCAAGGACCAGTAACTATTTTTGTACTTGGAGAGGAGAGGCCTTTGTTTCATGTTTAAAAGCTTATCCTTCCACATGGCTACTTACGTTTGGTGCACCTCTGGGACCCAGGAACTTTGCTCCAGCCATGACAGCATTGCCCACCACAGACATTCACCCTGCCAAAAAGAAAAGAAAAAAAGACAGTAGGGATCAACTGCCAGGTGCAGACATCGCCAATAAATTCTGCTGCATTTCAATAGCTCACTATTTTTCTCTCATTGGGGACCCTTTAAAGCAGGGAGGGGGAGGGGGAATGAGCTAAAAAAGCTAGCAACTATAACAAGAGACTAAAAGAAAAAAATAATAATGAGGAGGAGAGATTGTGGTGACACTTCAGTGGAATGCTAGGAGTAGGCAGGAGGGGTGGAGTATTTCAGGCCTGAAGGAAAGTAATTATAAGTGTTCCAAATAAGAATAGATTCTTCAGTACTTAGAAGGCAATAGGTCTTTCCTGACTGTCTGTGAGAGGCCTTTCTTTTTTCTTCTGCGGTTACCTCACTTTCATTGTATGTGACCTAGAGGCACATCTCTCTTGGCTGTGTAAGCATGAAAAGGAGTAGAGGCATCCAAATGCCTCAGCTGTTTACATTCTCACCACCTTCTCTAAGATTAAGGTCCCAAAGCTAGATGTCTCTGACCACAATATGATGGAGGTCTCTAGCTAAATCTACCTCCCACAAACCAAAGGAAAAAGGAAGCCAAAAAAACCAAAACAAAACAAAACCAAATTAGCTAGTCCACCTCATGCCAGGTGAGAAACCAATATCATCAGGCAGTTTTAGGGGCACCACTAAGGGCCAGCTGGGAGCAAACATATTCTGTTTTTACAATCCTTATGGATGATTTTTGGCTTTTCTGCATTAAGATAGCAGATGGGCCATATTGCGATGGGCTCCGTCCATGAAAGTTTGAGTACTTATCCAAGCTTAAATGTAATGCTCTTGCAAATGTTCCTATATTATAAAATAGTGAGTGACTTAAAGCATGTCTGAATTTTTCCCTCAAAAATTTAATCAGTGATCATTATAAATGGTATTAATAGTAAATAGTAAAATATTAATAACACTGAATATGTTATATGAACCATTACATTTTTTACAGAAATAAGAATCATATACAAATTCAAGCAACATATTTTTAACACAAAGACTTTCAAAACGTATTGGAAGAAGTGTGCTAATTTATATAAGAGACATTCCCTGTTTGTCCCACATAGAACATGCTTCTACTGAAATAGGCTCAGTGTGATTTTTTTCATCTAAAAATAAAGTTGACTGTTTCTCTTTAAAACTATGGTTGGTTACTGAAAAGAATAAAGATATTTAATCATACTAATTACTTAAAATATAATCAACCAAAACTTTAACTGGACCATTACTGTATTTGAATTCATGATCTTAAGCTAGGCAAGTGCTTCTTAAAGTGTGGTCCTAGGACCCTTAAGATTTCCCCAAGGCTCTTTCAAAGATTAATTAAATCAAAATTATTTGCCAAGCTATGTTGAAAAATATCACAATATTAACCAAGCTATGTTGAAAAATATCACAATATTAAAACCCCAACAACAGTAAAAAACAGAGGCGGCAGTGAATGCATCAATTTTAATTTTTAATACAGTGAATATCTATTAATTCATGCAAAGAAAAGATCTTTGGGGGTCCTTCATAATTTTTGAAATGGAAAGGGATTCAAGAGAAAAGAGTTTAAGAAACATTGTCTTAGAACATTGCTTCAAAGAAGAATCTGCTTTCTATTATAACATTCTTAAACTAACCATATGAGCTGGGTTTACACATCATATGAAACTAGCTAAACACAGTTTAGTCTACAGCAGGGGTATCAAACTCAATTTCATTGAGGGCCACATCAGCATTGCGGTTGCCTTCGGGGGGGGGGACAGGGTGGGCGCAGCCTACCTGGGTGGGCGTGACTGGAGTGGTGTGGCCTACTGGGTGGGCATGGCCAGCTCTACATCGTTCGCGTCAAGGGTGCTTATGGGGGCCTGGGCAGGAATGGGACAGATCTGAGGGTCTCTGGCAGTAGGAGATGGGACCGGGACAAGTGCCAAGGCATGGTCTACTGGAGGAGACTCACTGTTCCTCTCAGGCCATGCGGGGGGAGGGGGCTGGACGGTGACATGGAGGTCAAATGCCCAGCCCAGCCCTCAAGCATCCGCAGCACTAAGCCCAGCCCCACTTCCCGAAGGGGGCGCCCAGCTGCACTTACCTCCTCTTCAAGGCTGCTGCTGCTGTGCTTGCTCTCCTTAGCCAGGTTGCTCATGATGGGTACAAGGGCAAAGTAATTACTCCCTCTCCATGTGAGGAGACCTGGCTTTGTTAGCAATAGGATGGGAGACCCCCCAGGATAGGCCAGGAGGAGGGGGAAAGGGGATGGTGAAAGGGTAGCAGGGCAGGAGTAAGGCAGGACTTCCCTCAGACCTTCCCTCTCCTTCCTTTCTTCCAAGAACAGAGTGGTGGGAAAATATTTGAGATGAGGGAGGGAGAAAAACAGGCTGGGGAAGTGTCATCCTTCATGAGGAATGAAGAAATGCACCATCGCCTGGAAGTGGCCAGCACATGGCCCTCGCCTACTTCACATATCCGGCTTGGTGGGCTCTGGGGGAGGGGATGCCATGAGCAGCGTGAGAGTTGATGTTACCTGTGCAGTGCTGTCCAGCCCCCAGTCTGCCCGGTTTTGGCAGGCAGCGGGGCGCTCTCCTCACAGTGCCGAGAGGCTGAGCTGGGTGGCACGAATCTGAAGAGAAATGCAACGCTGCCCAGTCCCTAGCCTGCCCGAAGTAGGCAGGGCCATGTGCTGGCCACTTCCAGGCGATGGTGCATTTCTTCATTCCTCACAAAAGGTGATACCTCCCCAGCGTGCACCCAGGGGGCAGTGCCGACGCAGCTGGGACCGGTCCCTCGCTGTTTCCAGACAGCCTTGTAAAGCTAAGACTGAATGTATTTCAGCATAGATGACCACCATGAAATTGTACATTGGCTGCCGGCTGGCCTGGGCTGGGACCAAGGCAGCGGGGGCCGTTCCCTCACTATTTCCAGGGTGGCTTCGTGGGCCACATGAAATCACTTTGCAGGCCGGATCTGTCCCCCAAGCCTCATGTTTGACATGTCTGGTCTACAGTATAGGTCAGGGGTGTCAAACTGCTGGCTCGCAGGCTGGACGCATCACGAGGAAACCACGCCCACCTCTTTGCCGGCAATGGGGGAAAAGCTCCAATACGTCAAGCGACGTCACAAGTTTGACATGTCTAATATAGGTAGTTCTCAACAGATGATCATAACTGAGCCTGTAATTACAGTTGTAAGTTGTTGTGTCATGTCATTGCATTTCAAGTTCTGAGCATTTTGTACAATTAAGTAAATAGGAGGCCATTAAATGAATCCATTTTCCCAAATAGCCCTTTTTGCTGGAAACCAGAAGTAAATGTCAGAAACCCATAAAAAAGGTTGTAAATCATGGTCACTTGATACAGGATGCTGCAAATGGCTGTCAAAGTGAGCCAGTTGCCAAGTGCCCAGAGTGCGATCACATCATCGCAGGAGTTTATGTGGCCATCATAATTCCAAAACCAGTAGATCTGGGGAGGTCTGTTGTAACTTTAAATGGTTAAGTGACCAGTCATAAGTAGGGGACTATCTATATTTGCATAAAATATGGAACTACCAAGCCCCCTTTTTTTCCAAAATTCAACAGCAGCACTTACATCAAGCATAGTGTTGACAATAAACTCTTTTACCCAAGAAAGGAGTGGAGATTTATATGAACCTTCAGAAATACCTCCAGTTAACATGCATTCTCTACCAAAACCTTGAACTCAAATGACTTACAACATCATGTATTTAAATTCTTCTTTCCATTTCTATAGCTATGGTTGATTTACGTGAAAGATAACTAAGCCAAAACTTTAGAAGGGAGATTCTGCCCTTGCTCCTTTTCAGTGTTTCACACTGGCCTTTAAGTTACAGTCAAAGCAGCTTTTCTTAACTTGCTATCTTCCAGATGCTTCTGGGCCTTAAAACTCCTAGAATTCTCCAAAACACTGGCTGGTTATTCACTCCTTCTTGGAGAACACCTGGCTTTGGAAGTGACTCTTAAAGAACAGGAACAGCATGATGCTGTCCAAAGATATTATGCTACCACTTTCACAATTCCTAATCACCTCAATCTCTGCTGGGTCATTCTGTTTGAGAATTACAGGGACTGCAGACTATGCACTCTGGAAGACAACAGATCAAGGAAAACTGGAAAGAAAGAAGAGAAAGAGAGGGGGGAAAAAAGTCCCAAAATTGGGGATGGGCGTGAAGAGAACAGCATTGTGGGAAACCCTAAGCAGTGTGAGCATCATGCATCGGATTACGGGTCGGCCAGTCCACAGGCATGCGCGATTTTTTGGGGGGTGGGGGTGGGGGTAGAGAGAGACTCCCGAATGGCGAGAGCACCTGGGCCAGGCGGGAAAAAGCACCGTGGTTGTCGCCTTACCCTTGCAGCTGCCGCAGATGGGCTTTAGGGTAGATCTTAGCGCTGGAGGCGCTGCTGTTGCTCTGGCGCTGCTGGCTCTTGGAGCGCAAGACGACTTTTCCAGCTTTGGCGAAGGAGGAAGAGGAGGACGCCGTGTGGATGCCGGCAGGTTTGTGCTGAAGACGCACGGTGGGACCCATGCGGAGCTGCACGCCGGCATTGCTCGGTTTGCTCATCCGGCGAGTTCGCTCCAAGGTGCTGCTGCTGCTGCTGCGCCGAGAGCTGCCGTAAGAGGAATCCACCAGCTCCAGGTTGAACAGGCGCTGCTGCCTTCCGCTCTGCCGGCGGCTGTGAGACGCGCCGGGCTGCTCGGGCTGCAGCACGTAGGTGACCGTCCTCACCTTCGCCTTTTCGGAAGCGTCAAGCGTTGGGGACCCAAAGGCACAGACGCAGAGCAGGAAAGCCCACCTGATCCAAGCCATCGCCTCCAATTCCAGGGGTTTTTTTTCCTCCGCAGCCGGGCAAATTCACACCAACTTTCGGCGCAGACAAAAGAAACGCCAGGAGTCTCCTTGGTGCTTCGCGAGTCTCCCCACACACACAGAGAGACACACACACACACCCTCCTTCTCCGCTTGCGTTGCTCAGAAAGGGCAGCTCCTTCACCTCACCCGCCCCACCCGCCCCTCCAAAAAATAAAAGTGCTCTAGGTTGGGGGGTGTCTCATCCACCGCCTTCCCGCGTTGCCTTTCAGCCTGCGAGGCAAGTTCAGTCCAAAAGTTTCTGCCCCGAATAAGAAAACATGGTTAGGCGAAGGAGATAGCTGGGAGCTTGCAGAAGGGGGCGGTTTTCTAGCTCAGGGGTATTTCCCCTCTTGGGAGAAGGGGAAAAAAAAATCAGGCAGGCTGAGGAAGCTGGTAGTACCCATAGGTAAGAACTAACCTTTTTAAGGCAGTTCAGACTGGCGGGGAGGGGGGTGAAATCGGTCTTTTTAAAAGTTTCTCTAGCTGTGTGGCTCCCCTTGAGTGTCGGATCCGTGCGACCAATCCCAGAGAGCCGTGACGTCAGGCAGCCGTTCCTAATTGGGAAAACTATAAAGGGGGCTGGAGCTCCAAAGTCACAACCCAGTTTCAAAACCAGAATTGATGCACATCTGCCAGCCTTCCCTACCTCCGCCGATGGCAAGACCAAAGACCTCAGCGGATAGTCTTATCTAGCGATACTTTTGTGCGCACACACCCCGCCGATGGTATGCGTTGCATTTCCCCCTAACTGCTGGGTACTGTAACAGAAAGTGAGAAAGGAGCTTTCCTGATCCAGAGATAGGGAATTTCCTTCAATTTTGCCCCTTGTTCCTGTAGCGCTGTCAAGAAGTGATCTGAAAAGTTCTAGTGTTGAAACATACTCAAGGGCTGCTTTTCATAGGGAACTCAAGAATGGCCTCAGTGGCGTAGCATGGGGGGTGAAGGGGGGGCCGGCCGCACCAGGCGCAACATCTGGGGGGCGCGCTCGCACTGAGCTGCTCAGGGAGCCCCAAGGGCTGCACAGGCTTGGCTCCGCTCTCGAGCTGCTCTTTCTTGCAAAGCGAAACGAGTCCGGCAGGTGAGATGGGCGGCCACATAAACTGAATAAAATAAATAGAAGCACCCAACTCTCCACCCAGGCTCAGGCCAACCGCAAACGCCCTGCAGGCGCCCCGGCAGGCTTGGCCGAGCGAAGACGAACCCGCCGGCCGGCCAGCCTAGCTTCATGCACATGCGTGGCTTTATTTAGCGGGGCTCATGTGCGAGCTTGAATGCAGCGGCTCTTGCAGGTTGGAGCCCTGCCCAGCCGCCCTCGAGAGGGACCCAGAAGCATCCCGCATGCGCGCGACTCTTCTTGGAAAGTCTACGTCGCTGCGGGGCACGTCTTTTCGGCGGTGCCGTGATGTCACCGCCCGCCCGCCCCTCTATTTCCGCTTCCGGTTGCCTTGCCCCAGGTGCTGACAACCCACGCTACGCCACTGAATGGCCTTCTCTATCAGGCACCATTATTCCTTGCCTGCACACCCGTTGGGGACAATGGGAGTGGTAATGCACCGGTGGGCTCCAAGTAGGGGAACGCTGGCTATGTTTATCTTGCCTATTCTGATTTAGTTAAATAAAATAGGGAGAGGAATGAGTGATATGTTTGCTACCTTGAGTTGCTTATTAAATAAGGTGAATTTGAAAAAAGGGTTTTAATTCTTTTATTCAGACATTGGGGAAGCCATTTGGTAAGTGTGGAAAGATCCCTGGCAATCAACACAGTTGTTCACGGCGGCGAAGTTACACATGGGTATGATGTGAACAGATTGCTATGACTAAAAATAATAGAAATGCAGACTAGAGCTTTACAACCATGGTGTGTTTAACCCTGGCTTATTGTATAAACTTCAGGAGGATAAATTCCCAATGATTAAGCCTATGTACCAAACAAACCACATCCTGAGGGTCCTTGGTGCTCTCTGAGTTTGGGTTGTTTTCTTGCAGATGTTTCATTATTCAAACTAGGTAACATCATCAGTGCTAGTAAACAATGGGGTTTAGTCTCAATGTATATTCTAGTGGCTTGACCTGTCATTGTTGGTGGGAGTGGTCTTGGAGGTTCTTGGGGTGTTTATTGCAGCAACCCTGAACAGAAGAAAAAGGAAACAGATCATTTATACAACATCTTCCCACAAAATGGGTATCCGTGCAACTTCGTCAAAAAGTGCCTGACCACTCCAAGCCAATATAGCACAACCAACACAAGCTGTAAAAAGGATAACGCTGCCATACATCAAAAACATCTCAGAAATCACCAGCAGACTATTACAATCACGTGGAATCAGCATAGCACACAAACCATCTAACCACCTTTAGAACATCCTAAGTCAACCAAAGGACCCAGCAGCCCCAGAAGAAGAAAAAACAGGAGTCATGTACAATACAGTGTAAAGACTGCAACATCATTACATAGGACAAACATGGAGGAGACTAGCAGAGCGCATCCATGAACATGATGAAGATTGTAATTTCACAACATATGGATAGACTTAGCCATCGTTTCAACTGGGAAACTGTGACCGTTCTAGACCAAGCCAAATCCAAAAACACTAGAGAATTCCTGGAAGCCTGGCAGGTTTACAAATTGGCCATCAATTGACACATAGACATAAACTACATCTACACACTACGCAAAAGAGATGATCAGCAATCCAAAAAGGGAGTAAAACGACAAAAACACCTTCCCACCAGCAATCAACATTCAGATGAGCATAGATGAATACCAAGATTAATATCAGACCAATAGTCAAGAAGTAAACAATACCCCAATCAAGGACCTGCCAAACAAGCTAACAGTAAACAGTCCAATCAAAAATACTCCAAGACCACCCCCACCAACACTGACAGGGCAAGCCACTAGAATATGAAGTGAGAGCAAACCCCACTCCTTACTGGCACTGATGATGTTACCTAGTTTGGGTAATGAAATGTCTGCAAGAAAACGGCCAAGCTCAGAGAGCACCAAGAAGCCTCATCTTAACCCTGAGCTACAAATATCTGCCTTTATCAAACCACACCCTGTTATAGGTTTCCTTCGCACTGAAAAGTAAGCTGCAGAAACCAAATAGAAGCCAATGTGTTATGGTTCATAGTAGTCTATGGCTTAGACTCGAACCTGAAACTTCATTGAGGCCAGCTTCCTGTTAAAGCAAGAAGCCTATTCCCACAGCATCCCAGATAGATATAGATCATGATGCTTAAGCATTTGTCATAAAGAAACATTAATCTTCTGAGGCAGCCTATTCCATTATCAAACAGCTCATATAGCTGGACATTCAGTATAATTCTGTTTCTTGAACTTTAAACCTGTTGGATCAAGTATTTTCCCCGTGATTAAACAGCATTCATATGTTTTTATTATTATATTGCTTTATTAAAAGAACTATGTTTTAGTTTTCATATTTTATTGGCTTTTGGAATTATAACTGTTCTAGGTTCCTTTGGAAAGAAAAGTGTGTTATAAAAACACATCTTCGACAATTATGTACCATTATATTTAAGACCAAAAGTAATGGTAATCACACAGGTAATCTGTGCAATAAGGCTGGAAGATTTGTGGCTATCCAGATGTTAAATTAAAAATCTTGTTATCCTTAACTATTGGCCATGCTAGATGTTGGCAATTGGACTCCAACATCTGGAAGACTATAGTTATTTCAATCCTCCTAGAATTGCTTATGGGAAAATAAGCCCTGCCTGTATTTAATGAATGTATTTCCAGATAGTTATACAGACATTTATAAGGTTTAAACCCTAAAGAAATTTAAATTTATTACTGAATTCAGTAAACTATTTCTGAATCACATGCCTGAAATGGTACCGAACACCAGAAGTTAATGCTATACAATTTTATGTACATGTGTTCCACTGAAAAGTTTTAAAGCATATGATACAAATGTAATATGTCACGCATTTTCATATATTAAATATCAAAATATTGATGCCTCAAAACTATAAAAAATATTACAACCTTCCTAACATATAAAGATCCTTTGTTTATGCTGTTGCTTCTCACTGAAAGTTGTCTTATAATGCATTTAGAATCTCTAAATTATTGTCAATAGTGTTTATTTTACATCATATAGCTGGCTAGAGGAGAATACCTTTGCTGGCAATTTTATCAGCTTTAGCATTTGTGAAGTCCATGAACAGAACAGAATTAGAACATGCCCCTGTTTTTTGAACACTAAAAAGAATAAAATAAAAGACATCAATCTAGGCAGGCCTTTTCTAGTATGGTATCCTCCAGATGTATTGGGACTTCAGTTCCCATAACTGATAATCAGGAGAAGCAGAGAGAAATTCAGTACCACATGAGTATATTGCTCCTACGGACTAGAAAAAATTGACAGCACTACCAGTTTGCAATACATCAATCAACAGTCATCTCTCAATATAGTGTTGAATAAAGCCACTTTTGCCCCTTCTTTACCAGCCTTTTATTTTGATATTACAACACCCTTGAAAACTTGATTTCCCAATACAGCCCTTCTTTTGCCCTTTAATTGGACTTAATACTGACTGCATTCCAGAAGATAATCAACTTTTTCCACTTCTGGAAAAAGTATGTGCATTTTATGAACCCTCTCAGTTCAATATTTAGGGGGTGTTCATGTGATTAAACAAACCTGATCAGGCATCACTAGAGAGATCCCTTTTTAGGAGGAGACTGTGTTATTCTATACTGGTAAAAGAAAAAAAGCATGGTAGTACCTTTTTTAACTAACACATTTAATTAAAAAGGCATAAGGATTCACGAGCTGCCGCTCACTTCATCAGATGCATAGACTCAAGTAGGATTTAAATTGGGGTGATGCAGGGTGAAGACAGGGTATACATGCAGATATAGGTTACAAGTGAGACAGATTACAAGTGCTTGCAAAAAAGATCTTGGAATAGTAATTGATTGCAAGCTGAACATGAGCCAGCACTATAATGTGGCTGTGAAGAAAGCAAATGAAGTTTTACATTGCATCAGCCAAAGTATAAGTCCCAAGTGCTGGAAAATAATTGTTCTAGTTTATTGGTCAAATTTCACCTTGAGTACTCCAGTTCTAGGCATCAAACACCAAAGATTCAGACAAATGCAAAACAGGATCAAACAAAGGCAACAAAGATGACCAATGGACTTAACGATCATCCATATGAAGATAGACTGAAAGGTATGTTTAGCCTTCAGAAAAGATGGCCGAGGGCAATAGGACAGCACTTTTTCAAATACCTAAAAGAAAGTCACACAGAAGAAGGTCAAGACCTGTTTTTCCTTCCAAAGTGCAAGACAGACTTTATAATGGATTTAAGTTACAACAAGATTCTGAATGAGTGTTAGTTAAAAAAAATAACCTATAACTCTTAAGAATAGTTCAACAGTGGATCAGTTACTCAGAGTTGGTAGGCTTGCCTTCTGTTTCAGCAAACATAGGCATCTGATTGCACTGCTGTATTTTAAATTCTTGCATTCAGCAAACTGTTGAATTCAGTGGTTTAAATTACCTCTTCCTCTTCTTATAATTTTAAATACTAGCATTAGTATGTACATTAGCATGTACTCATAAATCACCTTCTGAGCAAAGCGCATACGTGAACATCTCACTGATACTGATGTATTACAGTATTGCATTTTTATTCTCTTCTCTGATGTCATATATGTTGAATTTTTGTAAATTCGGCAGGTTTATAATTTGAAATTACCAATAGAGTTAAGAGTTCAGCTGCAGAGGAGACAGTCTACACAGTTCAACTACAAAAGCATATGGTTATTGTTTGCTGGCATTGTTACATGAGCTAATTATTGGGAACTTTTTTTTGTTTATAGTAAATCTGTGGTAATGAGATGCAACTATATGTCTGTCCAAATGTCTACAGCTTACATTCTAGCAAAATTCCAAGAACAAAAAGTTCTAAATATCTCCTGTTCGGTTGTAGCAGAACACTCCAAAAGAACACATATGCATGTTTGGGATGGTTTCACTGTTCTGAACTTTGTCGGAATGAGATCATATCTATTTTTTAGCTGCATCTATTCCGTAAGTAGTAACAACTGAGCCTTCCTCCTCCAGCAGAATTAGTTATTTTTAAGTAGATGCAACAAGTTACGTCGTATCAAATAAAAATATCAGTTAAAAGACAAACCTGCTTATATTATTTATATAAAATATTTTATTTGCTTCTTGCATTCCAGACAACAAAGCATCTTGCAAGTAGCTTTAAAAACTCCAGAAAAACTCCAAGAAGCAAGATTTAAGTATAAAATGTATTAGGACTCATAAGGCTAAAGTCATGGGATAATATAGTTCATCTGAACAACACCAGTATCTCCTATTTTGTTCATCTAGATCTCTCATTATACTGAACTCCTTCTCATAGAGCAACTAGCTGAACACAGGTCTATTGGAGAAGAGAGAGAGTCATGTTAATGCTGGCCCTTATATGTTTTCCTCGCTTGCTCTCTTGGGGCCCTTCCTACACAAAATAGTTCTTGGTAGAAATGGACCTGGTAGAGGGTGCGGCAGTCCAGTGGGAATTGGGGAATGCACTTGGCATTTGTCCATGTTGCAACAGGCCATAGGAAAAAAAGCTGTTACTGTTGCCAAAGGGAACGTCTCTCTTTTCTAAAGCTTCATAGGAGAAATTATTTTTATGGAAACTACATGAAAGAGATAAAAGGTTTTTTTCCCTCCTGCTTGCATGCACAGTTCAGCAAAATACAAAGCCTCCTGTGCCTAGTATTAATTGTTCTAAAATCCAGAAGAAGTTGTATATTACACTTTAGCTCACGGGTGTCAAACTTGGCGTGTCACGTGATGTATCGCGACTTTTTTTTGGCATTGCCGGAGCTGGGGTGGGCGTGGCATCCGTATGATGCAACCGGCCCACGGGCTGACAGTTTGACACCCCTGCTTTAGCATAAGACAGGGGATTTTTTTTTTTACTTTTTCCCATTCTGTATGGAATAGATATGCAATAAAAATGGAACTGGGTTATTGTTGCCAAGCCTGGTTTTGATTTTGGCCTGATTTGAACCCTGTAAGTGCACATAAGTCAGAATAATTTTTGCTGTAATTTTGTGCACTCTCTGTCTATGTCTCATTTTTCCATCCTAGACAAAATATCCCCCAGACCCAGATCTGGAGTAACAGAATGAGCAATCCCAATAGGATGAATCAGTGAAGAATATTGTATAGATAACTACGTAAATTGGAAAAATCTCCAAGAATTTTATGCCGCCATTTCTTCGTGAGATTTAAATACACACTATTTGAAAGACTATGTTAAGCACATATAATTACATATATTGATCTTTAGAAAGAGATAATTAAAAAAAACCCTAGAGATCCTGTTCAGTCTAATGGTTTAAGGCACTAGGCTAGAAACCAGGAGCCCGTGAATTCTAGTTCCACTTCAGGCATGAAAGCCACCTGGACAACCTTGGGCAAGTCAGTCTCTCAGAAGGCAATGGCAAACTATTCCTGAAAAATTTTGCCAAGAAAATTGCAGGGATTTAATCAAGCAGTTGCCAGGAATCAACCATGACTTTAAAGCATACACACACATATTAAAGACCTGGGTTCTGAGCTAATTTTGCTTCCCCAGACTGTTGTGATCAATCAGGACCCAGGTCTTTCATAGATTGCATGAAAATGAAAACCTTGGAGCAACATGACAACATTAAGAATTCTCTCAAGCAGATTAATTCAGAATTAAACTGCTCAAAAGCTGACTCCTGAAAGAGAAACCAACGGTGACAGGTTGAGGTGGTTGTCCCTTTCTCCTTTTCTGCTGCCAGAAGAGGTGACCTTTAGGAACTACATTGTTTACTATTTGATTTTTAGAAGAATTAAAGTTCTTTGGCCAACGTCTAATTGTTTCATCCATCGTTGACGTTTGCTGCCAGATACAATGAAGCTGCTTGCCTTAAGCCAGCTGGATTGAGCTACCTTCTGTGAAGTGGTACTTTGCTGTCAGAGCAAAAGAAGGTTGTATGCATTTTCAGCTTCTTTGAAACTCTATCCTAACCAGTAATTTTAAAAGGAATTATACAGGAGCCATGGTATGTTACATTCTACTTGTACACAAAAAAGATTGACATGGACATTTGCCTATTGGAATAGCCATTGAACTATAAAAATGAAATATTTTGTTTCCTGTTTCCATGGGTATATATATATAATTTTTCAAACATACCAATTCCCTTTACAAAAGTTATAAAATATAATATTTAATTAGAACTACATATAAGTATATGCAATAAGGATATATAATACAGTGATGGAACATCAGTGACAAGGTTCATCCCAAAACTACTTGAGGACAAGCTGGCAACTTTTTAAAACTAAAAATCAACCTTTGCACCCATCAGAAACCATTGTACTGATAGTTGGGACACATATTGTGAACCTACAAGGAACTATCTGTATTAATACCTAGCACTTCTAGGAGCCAGGGAGAAAATAATATCTGAATTAGTTAAGTTATGTATTGATACCAGAAGTCTGGATTTTCATACCTGAAAATGCAAGAGAAAGAATCTTTCCCATTGCTGTACTGTATTCAGCCTCAGATTCAGTCAAATGGTTTTGATGGCCCTTGAAGAAGAAAAAAAGACGCCATTCTTCCTTACCGCTTGTTCTGTCCTTTGAAGAAGGGAGAAGACAGGATGAAGAGAGTGACAAGGAGCAAACCCAAGAAGTGCCCAGTAAGTGCAACCTCTTCTACCAGCAATGAGATTTTTTCCTTCCAACCCAGACTTTTTTCTCTTTGCCTGCCATATAGTTAGCTACTTTGCTGTGGCCACGATCCTCCTGAAGTTTCCTTAAAGTGCCTCTCTGAACCTATTAATAACCATAATAATAGTGCAGAATGCGGCTGCACGGGTTGTGATGGGAGCGTCCTGATACTCCCATATTACACCCCACCTGCGTGAGCTGCATTGGTTACCGGTTGTCCTCCGGGTGAGATTTAAGGTGCTGGTTCTTACCTATAAAGCCCTACATGGCTTAGGTCCAGGATATTTGCAGGACTGTCTACTGCCAGGAACGACTGCCCATCGCCCTGTGTGCTCACACAGGGAGGGCCTCCTCAGGGTGCCGTCGGCCAGACAGTGTCGACTGGTGACCCCCAGGGGGAGGGCCTTCTCTGTGGGGGCACCTGTCCTTTGGAATCAACTCCCCTTGGAACTCCGGATGGCCCCGGATCTCCGTTCCTTTCATCGCAACCTTAAAACATGGCTTTTTCAACAGGGCGACCGGGATTGATGGAAGGGAGGTTTTCTTAATTTTGTTTTATTATGTTTTTAATTGGACTATTTATGGGATAATTTGATTTAATACTTTTAAATGTTCGTATTTTGTGTTTTTATTGTTAGCTGCCCTGAGTCCTTTGGGAGATAGGGCGGCATACAAATTCCATAAAATAAATAAATAAATAAATAAATAAATAAATAAATAAATAAATAAATAAATAAATAAATAAATAAATAAATAAATAAATAATAACAATTGCTAATAGAACAAAGTTCATCAAAGTCGACAGAGCTAAGGTTGCATTTCTAACAGACTATCCTATCCATTAGATTAGACACATTAAAGTCAGTGGAAGCTACGTCAAGCAGGTGCATCCAAGAAAACATGTTTAGGCTTGTGACAACTGTCAAGTCAGAATACTTGTGATATTTTGCCTTAGGACCTCAGTACCATTTTTGCTTATACTGTGCCAGACTCTTAATATTTCCTCTTTTATGGAATATCAGATATTAGTTTAAGATGGTGAAATATGACCTTGAATTCAGGATTTGCCTGAGTGGAAACTGGCTGATAAAGAGTTTTTCTTGCTCCTTCTTCTGTTGCAGCCCTCCCTGAAAAATCAGTACAGGCTTCAGTGAAGCATTTTAACCAGGCAAACTGAGGATTAGTGTAAATTCTGCCCTATGTAATCTAACCTCCATATTTTAAATAAACTGGGATTTCTTACAGCAGACTTGCACATTTGAATTAGATGTGCAGACTTTTACCAGCAAATACACATGCGGAAAATTATGCTTCCCCCAGTCAAAGTGGCATTTAAACCAGCTTCATGTTAGAGAAACCTTTCCCAACCGTCGTGTAGCTGAGCTGGATTTAATTGACTAATGGCTAGAAAAGATGGGAGTTCCTGTTCAAAACATCTGGATGATGCCAGGTTGGTAATTGGGGAGACCTTTTATGTTGGCTTGGGAGGCTGAATTAAATACGAAAGTAATATTGCTAATAGAGAAAGCCTGTTTGTTTTTTGTTTAGCTAGACAGACTCCCAGAGGTGTGATTGCTTTGGAAAGAAGAGATGCTTTTTGAATTTTCATCTTGTCTTAGACAGTCTGCCCTAAATTAAATATCCCTAACTGCCAACTATAAGTTTTTCCTCCTCTTCAAATATTGCCATAGCAATTTTGCTGTGGTTACCTAGGCCAACAACTCCAAACACTAGGCTGTTTGTGGTGTAGGGAATGACATCTTCCTGTGCTCACACATTGCTCTCACTACTACACAGTGATTCATTTTTCCCACTGTCAATTCTTAATCTAAGCCATCCCAAGGAAAGACCACCTGTAGGATCTGTTCCCTGATTCACTGATGTCTTCTGTTATAGTTAATCCTCTTAAATATCTATATTTTTTTCACTTATCTGTAAAGAAGCAGTAACGTCGGTTTGGCCTAGTGGTTTTATTTTTATTTATTTATTTTTCACATTTCTGAACTGCCTGTCTCCTTCAAAGAGGAAAGCTAGAACAGAGGCTAGACACCAGAAGGGTGTGGGTTCTAGTCCTGACTTAGGCATGAAAATGGGCTGGGTAATTTTGGGTCAGCTATTCTGTCTCAGCTCAACCCAACTTACAGGATTGTTGTTGTTGTGGGGAAAATAGGAGGAAGAAAAGAAATCCAGTACATTTGCCTTGACTTATTTATAAAAATAATAAAGGCAGGAAGTACATACATACATACATACATACATACATACATACATACATACATACTGACAATAGGAGAAGCTTGAAGGCATGGAGGCACAAAGAGTACAGGTAATCCTTGATTTACTACCATAATTGAGCCCCAAATTTCTGTTGTTAAGTGAGACATTTGTTAAGTGCATTTTGCCCCATTTTACAACATTTCTTGCCACAGTTGTTAAGTGAATCACTGCAGTTGATAAGTTAGCAACCTGGTTGTTAAGTGAATCTGGCTTCCCCATTAACTTTGCTTGTCAGAAGGTCGGAAAAGGGGAATCGCATGACCTTGGGACACAGCAACCGTCATAAACATGAGCCAGTTGCCACGTGTCTGCATTTTGATCACATGACCATAGTGATACTGCACAGGTCGCAACTGTGAAAAATCATCATAAGTCACCTTTTTCAGGGCCATTGTAACTGAACTAAACAAACTGTTGTAAGTCGAGGACTACCTGTACTTTGTTATACCGGTCCTTGGTTCAAGCTTTAAGCAACCATCTTGAATGAAGGTAGGCCTATTATATTTGGGCTGCAAAAATCCAGGTGACCTTTGGGTGGCAGCAGCTACAGTTTATGCATCTCTTTGCTGTCATCCAGTGGTGATATAGATTTTTGCAGCTTAGACAAGTACAGTAGGCCAAACCAGGAGCTCCACTGCTGTTGCTGCTACTTCCTCTTCTGCTCTCCAAGTCATCCATCACTTCAACAGTACAAGAGGCAAGGGAAGCAGAGTCTGCAGAGCCCTTTGCCCCTCCTATTCTTTTCTTTCTCTTCTTGCAGCCTCTTTCTTCTGGAGATAGAAAAAAGGAGAGAGAAAATAGTACCATTTCTTAGCTGCAAAATGCTGAATGATCATTAGTTGACAGCAAAAAGGTTACGATATCCCTTCAAAGGCATCTCATCGTTATCCCAATATTTGGAGCCCAAATGTGGTATGTCTGAAAGCGAAAGATTTTCAATCATTCAAGTGGAGTGAAATTTTCGGAGAAGAAGGAATGTGAGTGTAGTCACCTGTGCAACCTGTCCAAAGAGAAGGAAAGAGACACTTTAGTTGACAGAGGAGCTAAGTGAAGATCTTTACATTCCTCAGATCTGATGCTAAAATAGAAAGGAAGGGGTGTAGGAACTGTCTCCTCTCCACTTTTCTTCAACTGCATCAGCCCAATGGATGGACAGTGCCTGAGTTCTCTCACCATTGTGGGAGAGCCAAGTCTGAGAGGTTGGCCTTAAGTAGCATCTCTAGTTAAGTCTCTGCCAAATAGAGTATCATAACAATGTCTGAGCTACTGTCTCCATCTATTTCAGGAAAATAATTTTCAAAACCAAAGAGCAATATATTTAATACTTCACATGCCAGGCTCTTTTAGAATACCATTTTTAGAAGAAATGATATATCATAACCACAAATGCATCATTTATCCAAAAATGCAACTTTCATGATCAATAGCAACTGGGCCACTTCTGATATTTATGTTGTGTACCACATACGGACAACTTCTAAGAAACAGCAAAAATAGCCTCCAGGTTCAGGTTGAAAGGAGACCAAGTTGACCTGTATTATCACATTTTCCAAAAAAACAAACCCAACCCAACCCTATAAATATTCTGGTTCATATAGTTTTGGATGTGTCTTTGGAGGCCTGTGATGGTAAATGCAACAGAAGAAGAAAATATTTAACATGTTTGTGACTTTGAAGAGAAAGGTCTTCGATTACATCAAAAATTAATAAATGAGAAAACACTCTCAAATTTAATATCTAAAGTTAAAGTCTCAACCATATATATATATATTCCATAGAAGGATCATGTAGTTACATGGGCTATGTAACTGTAAACAATTTTATACAATAACATTAGTGATTAATGCCAATACTACAGAGAAAAAGTTGTAACAATAATGCTTTTCTTTAAAATGTCTACCCTTGTGCTGATCCTCCAGAAATCCTAGAAAAGAGCAAACCACAAAAATATTTCACAATCAAGAGCAGGAGTGATGTATATTAGAATCATACTTTCAATCTACATGTTTGATTATTCTGCTATAACTATAATAGAGAAAACACCCACCCAGCCACTGTAAGTTGGAGAAAACACAACTATAAAATGGATCTCTTTCTAGTTTTTAAACATAATCTTCCAGTATTGCCTTTTACTTGATCAGGTTTTCAATCTGAAGATCAACTTCATCTTGGCAAGTTTCCCAAGCCATTTTATTGGAATTTAAAAAGATACTGTAAGTATCACCAACTTTCACGTTGATAGATCAAACCATATATTTGTCAAGAAAGCTCTGTTGCTTTTTCTTTATGGCAATAATCTTTATGGCAATAAGCTTCACAAAGCCTGAGCTTTTAGATTTTGACCTATTTTTTTATAGATCTGGCTCCTAAATTTGAGCAGGTAATTGGCTGAGATATCAGGAATTTCTTATAAGACAATCAACTGGCAAATTGAGGAGAGTGTACTTTAAGCAGAACTGATTAAAAAGAAAGATTAGAAAATAAAATAGGCTGACATCTGTTGTTCCACTTGAAAGTATATGCCCTTGTTTTTATTTAAATCTGATCCAAATGAATGCAAACACTAGACAATATATTGTGGCTTTGTAATTTTTCTTTTATAATGTTCCAGAGAATGAGAATATTTGTATTAAAAAATCCCTTTTTAATGGACTGAAAATGCAATTCAGGGCATCTAAGAGACATCCTAGACATTTTTTAAAAAAATCTCAACATTTTTTTAGTTAAATAGCATTTCCCCTCAATTAAACTGCTCAATTAATTTTTTTTGCCACTGAATTAGTGACAGAGGAGAGAAAATAAATACTTTAAATGGGAGTAACCCTTAAAGATGATGACATATGTTCAGCTATTGCCTCTTTGCCCTTTGCATGAATTCTTGGTCACCAAATGTTGCCAGCTGATGTTCTAGAATTGTGTCTAACACTTCTAATATCATAACTCCCAGTTAGCATATCGGAAGGCTTTACATTGGAAAAAGCCTCTGAACTCTTAGGTAGAGAATATATGCTGCTCTGGAATTTCCTTAAATGTAAGGAATGGACCTCATTCAGTATAAATACACATGATAGTAGAAGCCACTTGGGACAATTTATTTATTTTTATTAACTCTGTTTGATGTAATGTCAAGATTGGATTCCAATAGAGAATATAATCCCAAGACTTTTAAAAAGTGTATTTGTAGTTTAATTTTCCAGAACGTTATTGTGAGTATTAATTTTGAAGTCTAGTCAGTTGTGACAGACCAAAAAGTATAATGTTGAGCTTTAGGGGAAAAGTCTAAGCCAAAAGTTACATATCTTATGGGATCTTGATGGAGCTAAGGTTTAATAGCTTAACTGACCAGGTGGTGATTTCAAGGATTTGTAAATTAGTTTGGTGGGGGAACTGTCTGAAAGTAAGAGAGAAAATATAAGGTATTAGTTAAGGTATTGTATTTGGGCTGGGGAGACCCAGATTCAAGTTCCTACTTGAGCATAAAGCTCATTGAGTGACTTTGGGACAATCCTTCTCTTGTAATCTAATCACCAAACAGGGCTATTTTTTATGGAAACAACAATAGAGGTGATAGTCCCTCCCACTGTATGCTACATTGAGTGCTAATGAAAACGTAGGATTTAAATCATAATTTTATCTCTAATTAGAGGTTTATAGCTAATCCAATAGTTATGCCTACTTTCAAGGAACATCATTCTATTAATCAGGTGCCAGCCTACTTTTTCTTATCTATCATCACCCTTAATATATGCCCTGTACAGCCATAACCTTCAACAATTGAGAAAGGGACATTTTCATGTTGCCCCACTAGGATTTAAAAAACAACCTCTAAAACGTATTCATTTCTCTTTGGCTCTACAGAATCGTTGCTTAATACAAAACCAGCTTATGTTAATGGTTTGATGAACAGATATGCAGTATATGGACATTTCATAGAACCAAGTCTCTTGATAAACACAAAATGAATACTTGAAGTGGTGCTGTGAAAACATTGAGATTGGTATTCACCGAGTAACAAGCAGCTGGTTCTGAGAAAATGCAGAATGGTTAATAGATGACAACTCTGTCATTTTACAAAGATACAAGAGCATCTGAGTTGCCACAAAGTATTTTAGAGAGTTAGGCGGTTTTCAGAAAAAGCATATTACAACTATGTTTACACAATGTACCAACCCATATGCAATTATACAATCTATTTGATTAAACCAAATGCTTGGATTCATGTAACATATTGAATCATAAATCAACAATATATGTAAACCAAAAATAAATCAACCAACATTCTATCTAGCCTAATACTGTATATCATACAACCAGGGCTTTTTTTCTCATAGAACGCTCAGAACAGAGTTCTGGCACCTTTTTTGAATGGAACCTTGTAGTGTAGGCAAGGAGGGTTGTATGCCGTGTGTGAGTTCCGGCACCTTTTTCTTTTACAAAAAAAGCACTGCATACAACCCAGCCAATGTGCCTTCACTCACTAGATATTCTTGGTAGTTCAGTTATAACCCACTGCTTCTTTCATCTTTTTACAAAAAGTGTGTAGGAGAACTGAACAAGTGCTATATATTGGCTAGGTTCACATGTGGCACCAGTTCACCATTTGGTTTGTCTATTTCTGGCTTGGTATGTTGTGCATCAAAAGCTCAACATAATTGTGGACCCAGTTATAGTGGGTCATTCAAGAAATTATAATTAAAACCAGCTATGGCATAACATGAGAAATAATTTCCCTTAATGCAGGGGTGTCAAACTGCCGGCCCATGGGCCAGTTTCATCATACCTAAGCCACGCCCAAATGATTGCTGGCAATGTAAAAAGAGTCACGATACGTCGTGACACGTCACGTGATGTGGTGAGTTTGATACCTGTGCATTAATGACTAAGGCATCAGGCTACAAACCAGGAGACTGTGAGTTCTAATTCTGCCTTAGGCACAAGCTGGTGACCTTGGGCCCATCACTGTCTTTAAACCCTAGGAAGAAGTTAATGGCAAATCACTTCAGAAAAAGACAGGCCTCGAATACTTCCTGGGCTTGTCCAGGGAATCTCTGAGAACTGGGCACAATTAAAAGAAAGAAAATAAAAGCCATAAAATGATGCATAAACACGGTCATTTTCTTTGAGCGGTGAAAGCACCAGGAGCTTTCCACGGAAGGATCTTTAATGCAGGACCTTTGCTATAGCTCAGCATAAATTAGGAGTGTCTTATTCTATGGATCTTGAACTAGGCAGGAGTACAATGAATCCAGAAATGTTTGGTCAACTGAATTTGGGCCATGTGAGCTTTTATTATGTTAATTAACATGCTATTACACGAGAATCTAAATTAGATTGCAAATGGAGAGAATCTGAAAGCAGTTTCTGATTTTTTTTAAAAAAAAAACACAACTATATAATGTGCAAATTAATTTTAGTGTGCGACTGATTTTACAAAACCATGGCAGTTATGTCTAACAGTGATGATGGTAGGAATAAACTTGTTAAATACATGGATGCCCACAATATCATAGTATGAAAGCAGTAGAATATTTGCAAGGATGTTAAGAATGCAGTTAAGCTAGAAAGCTTTTTCTAAACTTAAAGTAATACATATATACTAAACATACTAAACATATCAGGGTGCATTTTTTTCAGAACTAGCAGAATCTTCCACAAGTTTATGATATATTTATAGTGGTAAAATTCTAGAGTTGGAAGGGGCCATTTAGACCATAAAACCATAAAATTCCTCTCCTGGTGCAGGAATCCAAATTAAAGCATAGTTTCCCAGGCTGATAGATGGGGGAGCCCACTGTTTTCTTTGGCTAATTGTTTCCACCATGAAATTGCCCTTATTGAACTTGCGGAGGTTTTTTTTTTCTTCACATTCAATTGGAGTCTGCTTTCCTGTAATGTCAATCCATTACTGCATATCCTGCACTTGATACAATGAAGGTCAGGACCTGTTCTTTTGTGTGACATCCTCTCACACATTTTAATGTGCTATCATATCTACCCCCACCCACATCTTTCAGGCTTTTCTTTTCAAGGCTAAATGTTTCCAGATCCTTCTATCTCTCTCCATAGTTGCTAGTCTGCTGATCATTCTCACTGCCCTTCTCTGACCTTGTTCCAGTTTTTTGAAACCCTACTTACAGTTCTGGAGTGTTTTTATCTTGTACTGTGCTAAAAAAAAGTCAAAAGTCAATGCCTTCCCCCCCCCTTGAACCTCACCCCTTCTTTTCCCCTTTCCTTTTCCTTCCTATTTCTTTTTTTTTTTTGTATTTTATATATTAAATAAATAAATAAAGACTTTAGAGGGTGGGAAAAGAAACCTACTTATAGTTCTCATTCTAAAATGGGACCCAATATTAAAAATTAGGTTTGTCCAACAGAGAGTAAAGTTGAACTATTATTTCCTGTGATTTGTGCATTATATTTCTGCTGCTTAACAGAAATAAATGCAAACTGCATTTGTCTTTTTTTTGCAGTCACATCACACTGCAGATTCATATTTTATTTACAATCAACTATAATTCCAAGATCTTCATAACTATTGTCAGATATCTTCCATTCTATTTTTGTGTGTTTGATTACTGTTTCCTAAATTAATATCTTTGCATTTATCTATTAAATAAGGTAAAGGTTGCCCTGCACATGCGTGCTAGTCGTTTCCAACTCTAGGGGCCGGTGCTCATCTCCGTTTCAAAGCCGAAGATCCAGCGCTTGTCTGAGGACGTCTCCGTGGTCATGTGGCCGGCATGACTAGACACCAAAGGCGCACGGAACGCTGTTACCTTCCCACCGTGGTCCCTATTTTTCTACTTACATTTTTACATGCTTTTGAACTGCTAGGTTGGCAGAAGCTGGGATGAATAGAAGGCGCTCACTCTGTTATATGGCACTCGGGATTTGACCCGCCAAGCTGCCGACCTTCTGATCGACAAGCTCAGCGTCCTAACCCACTGAGCCACCACATCCCAATTATGTTATTTTTTGTTCATTTCTTTAACACGATTTTCAATCCTTTTTCTACTCTTTGGCCTATTAACTATTACACTCATTTTGTGTCATATCCAGATCTTATAAGCATCCTCTGCATCTCTATTTTTTAACAATAAGATAATATAACACTGAACTGAGTGATTTCCAACTTGATATCTCATGTCAGTTTCATTAGATGCCACTGACCAGTATTTTTTTCTGTAAAGTTTTGAACCATCTATTTTAAAAGTCATGCCATCTAATACATGCATACATAATTTATTTAGCAATTATTTTGTGTGCTACTTTGTCAAAAGCTTTGCTTAAGTCAAAGTATCACATCTACAACATTCCCACAATCTACTAAAAATTGATCCAGCCAAAAATGGAAGATTAATCAAGTAATGGGAATTGTTTTCAAGGTTGTTGATTATCAGCTGTAGATTATATAGTATCTGGCCTGTGCAAAGTTCCCTGGAGTTTGCTTTCATCCTGTTTACTGACAGGAATGACTTTCACCTTCTTCCAATTGCCTGGCATTTCATCCATTTTTCCGGATTTTTTATTTTTATTATTTTTATTTTTATTTTATTATTATTATTATTATTATTATTATTATTATTATTATTATTAATAATAATAATAATAATAATAATAATGAGAAGGAGAAGAAGAAGAAGAAGAAGAAGAAGAAGAAGAAGAAGAAGAAGAAGAAGAAGAAGAAGAAGAAGATGGAAGGGACCTTGGAGGTCATCTAGTCCAACCCCCTGCTGAGGCAGGAAACCCTATACCATTTCAGACAAATGGCTGGCCAGTCTCTTCTTAAAAACCTCCAGTGTTGGAGCATTCGCCACCTCTGGAGGCAGGTTGTTCCACTGATTAATTGTTCTAACTGTCAGGAAGTTTCTCCTTAGTTTTAGGTGGCTTCTCTCCTTGACTAGTTTCCATCCGTTGCTTCTTGTCCTGCTGTCAGGTGCTTTGGAGAATAGCTTGACTCCCTCTTCTTTGTGGCAGACCCTGAGATATTGGAACACTGCTATCATGTCACCCCTCACCCTTCTCTTCATTAAACTACACATACCCAATTCCAGCAACCGTTCCCTATATGTTTTAGCCTCCAGTCCCCCAATCATCTTTGTTGCTCTTCTCTGTACTCTTTCTAGAGTCTCGACATCTTTTTTACATCGTGGTGACCAAAACTGGATGCAGTATTCCAGGTGTGGCCTTACCAAGGCATTATAAAGTGGTATTAGTATTTCATGTGATCTTGATTCTATCCCTCTGTTAATGCAGCCTAGCACTGTGTTGGCTTTTTTGGCAGCTGCAGCACACTGCTGGCTCATATTTAAGTGATTGTTCACTAGGACTCTGAGATCTCTCTCACAGTTGCTACTATTGAGCAAGGTACCACCTATACTATACCTGTGCATTTGATTTTTCCTGCCTAAATGTAGAACCTTACTTTTTTCACAATTGAATTTTATTTTGTTAGATAGTGCCCAGTGTTCGAGTCTGTCCAGATCCTCCTGTATTTTAAGCCTATCTTCTGGAGTATTGGCTATTCCTGCCAGCTTGGTGTCGTCTGCAAATTTGATGAGTTCCCCATCTATCCCCTCATCCAAATCATTGATGAAGATGTTGAAGAGCACTGGGCCCAGAACAGAGCCCTCGGGCACCCCACTACACACTTCCTTCCATGTAGATGCAGTTCCATTGAGGACCACACGCTGAGTACGGCCTGTCAGCCAGCTACGAATCCATCTGGTGGTGATGCTATCTAACCCACATTTTTCTATCTTATCAAGTAGTAGGTTGTGATCTACTTTATCAAATGCCTTACTGAAGTCCAAGTAAATTATATCCACAGCATTTTTCTGGTCCACTAGTTTTGTCACTTGGTCAAAGAATGAAATAAGATTTGTCTGGCATGATCTGTTTTTGACAAACCCATGTTGGCTTTTAGTGATAACTTTGTTCGCATCAAGGTGTTCGCTGATTTGTTGTTTGATTATCTTTTCCAGAATCTTCCCAGGTATTGAGGTCAGGCTGATAGGTCTGTAGTTTCCTGGATCTATTTTTTCCCCTTTTTTGAATATGGGAACTACATCAGCTCTCTTCCTGGAGCACTGGTAGTTCCCCAGTGCTCCAGGATCTTTGAAAAATATAGTTCAGTGGTTCTGAGATCACGTCTGCCAGTTCCTTGAGAACCTTGGGGTGTAATCCATCTGGTCCTGGTGATTTGAACTCGTGTAGGCTGGACAGGTGCTCACTTACCATTTTCTTGCCTATCTTAACTTGCGTTTCTATTCTGTTTTTTATGGCACTGGTTTTGGTTGGTTGGACTGTTTTTTCCCTTTGTGTAAAGAAAGATGCAAAAAACGAGTTAAATAGTTCTGCTTTCTCGCTGTTGCTTGTCACCTTCTTGCCACTTTCCCCCACTAATGAACCAATCATTTCCTTCACTTTTTTATTGTTTCTTATATGTTGAAAGAAGCTTTTTTTGTTATTTTTGACTTTGGTCGCAAGCCTTAGTTCATTTTGAGCCTTAGCTTCCCTCACTTCATCTTTGCAGGCACGGGCTGTTTGCTGATATTCTGCCTTAGTTATGTGCCCCTCTTTCCACTTCTTATACTTGTCCTTTTTATCTTTCAGTTTATCAGAGAGTTCTTTATGCAGCCATGCTGGTTTCTTTTGAAAGCTGTTATTTTTCTTCTTTGTTGGTATTGTGCTAGACTGGGTCTTTATTATCTCACTTTTCAAAATTTCCCAAGCTCCTTGAGTTGTTTTCCCCTTTAGGATTCTCATCCATGGAATTCTTCCCAAGGTCTCTCCAAGTTTATTGAAATTAGCTCTTTTAAAGTCCAAGACTCTAGTTTGGCTGTATTCTATTACTTGTGCTTCCATAATGTTGAATTCCAATATTGCATGATCACTTCCCCCAAGATTCCTGTGGCTTTGACACTTTCTATCATTTCATCTCTGTTAGTGAGAATGAAATCCAATATGGCTAATCCCCTAGTTCCCTTCTCTACTTTTTGGGAGACAAAGTTTTCTGCTAGGTTTGTGAGGAATCTCTTAGATCTTCCACTTGGTGCAGAATTTGTCTCCCAGTTGATATCAGGGTAATTAAAGTCCCCCATTACTATTGTGATGCGCTTCCTACATACCTTAGTTAACTGACTAGCAAAAAGTTCATCTATTTCCTCTGCTTGGTTGGGCGGCCTATAGTATACACCTATGGCAATGTCATTTTTTCCCCTTTTATATTGACCCAAATACATTCAAGTTTACAGTTTTCATCATTGTTGTGCTCTATTTCTGTAGAGATAAAGTTATTTCTTATATATAGAGCAACTCTACCTCCTCTTTTGTTTAGTCTGTTTCTTTTAAATAATTTAAATCCCTCTAGCTGTGTGTTCCATTTGTGGGTTTCGTCCCACCATGTTTCCATAATGGCAACAATATCATATCATAACATATAAAGGTATGTGACATCACCAAGAAACTAAGTATTCTCCAAAGCAATTCTGGCCCTGAAATTTAAATTAAATTCAAAATAAAGAGGTATTCTCTGACCATATTTCCATTAGCCCTAAGCTTCAATTCAAAGTGATTTCTCCCATTCCTTTTTGTCACAAATAGCAGTGAGGCTTTTTAGGATTCAACCCAGACAAACCTCAGTTGGCAAAGACCTTGTAAACCATTTTTTTCTTTACTTTTGACCCAGCTCAAGAGAGGAAAGTCTTCGTTTCTTTTTCTGCTATGTAAGTTGAATCATATAGATCGCACTCAGCTTAAGCAGACCCTGTTTTTCCCTCCTACTGAAGACTGCAGAGTGGCAGTCTGCAAAAGGATCAGAAGAGAAGTTGGAATGCGACAGCTCAATGTATCCCTATGCTCTTTCAAACTTAGTTTATACCTCTGCCTGTAAATGTAACCCTTCTGCTACTATTATAGTGAGTGTGGCTAATTTAGAAGGTAATTTTGTATGTAGGAATGAATACATATAGTCCTTGACTTACGACCATTCATTTAGTCACCGTTCAAAGTTATAACGGCACTGAAAAAAGTGACTTATGACTGTTTTTCACACAACCATTGCAGCATCCCTATGGTCATGTGATCAAAATTCAGATGATTGGCAACTGGTTCATGTTTATGATGTTTGCAGTGTCCTGAGGTCATGTGATCACCTTTTGCGACCTTCTGACAAGGAAAGTCAATGGGAAAGCCAGAATCACTTAACAACCATGTTATTAAATTAACAACTGGAGTGATTCATTTAACTACTGTGGCAAGAAAGATAGTAAAATGGGGCAAAATTGACTTATCAATTGTCTTGCTTAGCAACCGAAAGGTCCCCTATAGAGTTAATCATGGGTGTCAGATAAACTTCGTTGGCCATCCCTGAGGGCTAACAGAATCTTGATTTTATTCTCTTTTTGCAATTCTGTGCTTATAAAGATGATCCTTTAAAGTCTCTTCCTCCTTTATCTTTAATGATCTTCCCTTCACCCAGGACTCTCTAGAATGATCTCTAATGATTTTCAGTTCATCCTGGAACGTGCGTTTCTTGGGCAGATAAATCCACCCAAGATCCAATTTAAATTTGCCACTCATAATTCCTTTTCCCCAACTTCAGAAATTATTTTTTGCCAATTTGTTAGCCCATTTCAACTTCTTTTGCCTTCTCCCATCATAGTTCAGTACATGTGAAAAATCCTTATCTGCTCCAGCTCAACATTTTCCCAGATGAGTTTATCAACTTCGAAGTACAGATTGTGTGTCTGGGAGCTGTCATGACAGCATAGCAGGCAGTGCTTAATTGTTACTTTCTGTCACAAAATTACGCCTTTTACTGAAGAATTCCCTAAGATTCCCATTGGCTTAATGATATCTGTTTTGCATGTAGCAGGTTTGGGATCAGTTCCATATCTAGACAGAAAATCAGCAACTTGTTGCTGTTCCCTGGCTGATGGGAATTTGTGAGTGTAGTGTAATTCTTAATGTCTTTAATCTTTTTCAACCAAACACATGGCTAGTGATCTCTGGCCACAATTAATTCATTACCCCCAAAGGGATCCCAAGAGAAATGTAAGATTCCTTTTCTATGATGCCATTTATTCTTTTCAAGGTAAAAGAATATTTGAAAGGTTTAGAAATTTGGTTTGAAAAGATTTGAAAAGAATTTCTGAAAGAATTGGATGCTCCCCATCCTCAAAATCTTGCTTAGTCTCAAAAACCACATCAGTTGCATCAACATACAAACCAAAAGACTAAACTCCAACATTTTAATGCAGAATTATTAAACAAGGAAATTTAACCCCTGTTTGCCATGCATGGACACACCATAATTAGATCAGGCAAAATCTCATAGATGCTGGATGCTTGCCTTTTGAAGAGACCAAGGGAGGCCCATTGGATGGAAACAGTTCCCATCCTGCCTTGAAGCTATATAGGAAGCAAACCAGAACGCTTAAACCAGGTGTAGGCAACTACGGCTCTTTTATGACTCATGGACTTCAACTCCCATAATTCCTGAGTCAGCTGACTCAGGAATTCTGGGAGTTGAAGTCCATGAGTCATAAAAGAGCCGAGGTTGCCTACCCCTGGCTTAGACTATAGGGAGGCATTTAGTCCTTGTAAAACCCCTTCAAGGTTTTTTTGAAGCAAGAAGTAGAACACAAATGTGTTAAATAAATAATGGGATTACAATTATTCAACTTACACTTTTTTATATAAAAAAGCAAATCATAGGTTAGGTGGGGGGAGGAAATCAGTGTTGATATGTGGTATAAATTAAATGGGATTGTCTATTTTCAGCACTTTGTGTTCTTGAAAATATATACCCAAACACCAGGAGCTACTATTTACCCCTGGAGGAAATATCAATTATCGACAATGGAAACTTTCCTGGGACAGTTTTAACCAGTGCTTTTTTTTTGTAAAAGAAAAAGGTGCCGGAACTCACACATGTCATACAACCTGCCTTGCCTACCCTAGAAGGTTCCATCCAAAAAAGGTGCCGGAACTCCGTTCTGAGCATTTTATGAGAAAAATAGTCCTGGTTTTAACTAATTTCTTCTGGACAGCAGTAGCTATCATGTTCCCCCTCTTCCTGTGTTCTGTGCTTCCAACTCATGGGGATCTGTTGTCCTATAAGTACTTATATATAGCTTATTTCTCAATAGACACAATCCAATTCTCCCTATTCTTCTACGCTCTATAAATTCAGCACACACAAAAAGGAGAATACGGATATGTTTGGCAGCTACAAGGCTTTCATCACTGCGGATCAGAACAAGAGTGTAATGGGAATATTAAATGAAATAGATTTTTCAGAGAGGGAGCAATTTCAGAATTTATTATCTGAAAAAAAAACATATGTCTAATCTTTCCACAGCACTGATAAAGGGATAATTGGAAACTAATCATCACAACCAGTTCAGCCTGGCTTAGTAGCAGGGGGAAATCCCACACTAGCCATTTTAAGACAATATGCATCATAAACCACAATTCCACACAAGAGACTAACCCAAAACTTCTAGACATGAAAGAGAAAAGGCAGTTCAGCAGTCTGTCTTATGTGTACACACAATCCTAAAAATAAAAAGCTATAAATGTGCTCCTGAGTAAATTAGCAAGTTAAACATTTTGGGAGAATCCTAAAGGGAGATGTGTGTGTGTGCGGAGACGCAAAACAGCCCATGGGAAATTCTGTTTAGCTCAGACATAAAGTGGACACATAAACATTCTGGCTTTTCCTGCCTGGAAAAAGTTGTCTACAGTGCTTAGAGCAGGGGTGTCAAACTGTCGGCCTGTGGGCCAGACGCATCATCTGGAAGCTGCGCCCACCCCATTGCTGGCAATGGCAAAACCGTTCTGATACGTTGCATGACATCATGTGACAACACGAGTTTGACATGTTTGGCTTAGAGCAATATGTTTTGGTGTTTTATAGTGTCTTTTTTTTAAAACGGTCTAGCTATTCAGACAACAGGGATATAAACCAGCATATACAAATTTCTCTATATATAGAATGCAAATAAGGAATATAGTGGAAGATTAGGAAAAGTCAATAAATGCATGCAATATTTTAAGCATTAGTCTATGACTAGAATTATAATATAATAATTATATTTCTGTATTTTTCCCCATGCCATTACAATGTTACCAAGATCTATAGTTATTTCCAGCATCCAATTAAATTCATCTTTAAAATCCAGTATTATGGCTTTAAATAACCAGTGACTATAAGGCCCTGTTTTACTCAGTGAAATTGTTTGAAAACTGCTCTCTCCATAGTTATAAAAATAGAGAGATAGACAAAATGGATAATGAGGGAAATGTTTAGTTAATTGTAGCAAATGTTTTTTTTAATTCTGTCTATTTTTGGGGGGGAACTGAACAGAGATAACGAATAATGAAATATATATTAAAATACAGTGCTTTTAATATCAAATTTAATGTTGTACGCAAACATTTTAATAATGGCTCTGAATGAAGGAAAAGAATAAGGAACATATAATTGTCTACACATACACAGCTGAGTGTGGTCTAAGCATATAGAATAGAATAGAATAGAATAGAATAGAATAGAATAGAATAGAATAGAATAGAATAGAATAGAATAGAATTCTTTATTGGCCAAGTATGATTGGACACACAAGGAATTTGTCTCCAGTGCATAAGCTCTCAATATACATAGAACAACAAAGTAATTAGTCATAGATCATAGTTACAATCATTAATCATAATTGACAAGTGATAAATCATAAATATCAATAGGACAAGGTAGTAGGAAAGATGAGAAGATGAGACAGATGAGATGAAACAGATGAGAAGATGAGAAAGATAATAAAACCCTACTACATGGGTAAATATCTTTAGGCCTAAGATAGTGCTGTGTGAATTAGGTCAGGGCTTTTCAACCTTTTCACCCATTGTACCACTTTTAGGATATGGCAACATCCGAGTACCACCAGTCACCTAGCAAGGTGTCAAAAACTTGATGACCAAAAAAAAAAGGAAAAAAGTGATGAAGTTCAGGTAGTCCTCAACAGTTCGCTTAGTGACTGTTCGAAGTTACAATGGCACTGAAAAAAGTGCCCCCCAAGCCACAGCCGAGCAAGACACCTGCCTGCCCGCCCGGCAGCGCTCTTCCTCCTGTCCGAGGTTTTCATTGTTGTGAGCATTTCTGTTGAGGATTGGCAGTGGGGGTGGGGAAGGTGTTTGGTTTTTATTCCCCCCATCTGCTGGGTGGTTGCAGCAGGTTTTGGTCACTTCAAATGATCCTGGGACACTGTGGCCATCATAAATATGAATCAGTTGCCAAGCATCTGAATATAAATCCCAAGACCCTGGAGATGCTGCAACATTCCAGCTGATCAATGCTTCTTCTGGGCTCAGAAGCACCAGGAGCCTGGCACTGATCCTGGTGCTTCTGCTGAGCCCTGATAGCCATGCAGCTCCAGCTGTCTGTTGCTCAGGCTTGTGCGGTGCTGCCACCGGTTCAGCTCATTCCCTTCCCCCGCTACCACTTTTCTAGGTTGGTCGCATACCACCTGCTAGGTGCCAATGTACCACAGGTGGTACCCATACCACTGGTTGAAAAGCACTGAATTAGGTGTTCAGCAGAGTAATGGCACAGGGGAAAAGACTATCTTTTTGTCTAATTTTTTTGGAATGCAATAGCAATAGCACTTAGACTTATATAGTGCTTCACAGTACTTTACAGTCCTCTCTAAGTGGTTTACAGGGTATATTGCCCCCCAAAATCTGGGTTCTCATTTTACCGACGTCAGAAGAATGGAAAGCTGTCAACCTTCAGCTGGTGAGACTTGAACTGCCAAACTGCTAGTAGCTGGCAGTCAGCAGAAGTAGCCTGCAATACTGCATTCTAACCACTGCACCACCATGGCTCTTAATGCCCTATAAAGGTGTCCAGAGGAAGAAAGTTAAAACAGTTTATGTTAAATAGTGGGCTCTTCGGTGCAGTAATGACGACATGAGGCTGAGTACAGAATAACTCATACTTTATTTCTTGCTAGAACTCTACTGAAGCATGGGCTGCAACCAGCCGCAATATATAGTCTAGCCCCTAGGTGGCAGCCAATAGGTTTGAACCAACTCTTGCCGCCTGGGGCTAGCCAATTGCAGGACAGGAGACAGTTAGTCTGGGTTGCTGGAGAGCCGTTAGCTGCTCCAGCAACCCACGTGGTGTATCACCAAAACCCAGTACTTAACAGTTTATATCCAGGATGTGAGGGGTCTGTAATTATTTTTTCAGCCCTCTTTCTGGTTCATGCAGTATACAGATCCTCAATGGAAGGCAGGCTGGTTGCAACTGTTTTTTCTGCAGTTCTGTCTGTTGAAGTCTGTACCTGCCCTGTTTGGTTCATTTCATTAGTTGCCACAGAATACGCTCCTGATGAATAGATACTGGTGGCAAGAATGGCAAACTAACTGGGTGCCAACGCTGCTAACATCGAATGTTATTGCTTGACAAGAGATGAAGAAGTAGCTATTTCATATGTTAAACTTGTGTATTGCTTTAAGACTTGTGTATTGCTTTAGTTTAAAATTGGGAGGAGGGAAGAGTAGGAATGCACTTTCAAGGCCATTTGTCTCTCTAAAGAAGATAAGATTTTGGCGGTTCTTCTAAGGGAAGGGAACCTGATTCTTTAAATTAATTGGAGAATATGATTAATGACAAAATTAGAAAGGTGGAGAATTGTGTTTTAATATATTGTGCAAGCGGCGGAGATTTCAGATTCCAGCTTCCTTCGAGCAAGCATTTGCCGGTGTATTAGGCTAATAAAGGACTTTTAAGGTAAACAATGCCTCAGAGTCACTTGAAAAGCCCATATGTCGGAAATTTGACATCGGGACCACTCTGTTCTCGGACATTCTGGCTGCAAACTCTGGTTTATTTGGCTAACAATTTTTATGTATGTATTTATTTACATCTTCTCAAGAGGATATTCTGAATATGTTCAGACAAGCTTCAGCTAATTATTATGGCTGATTTTTTAGAATCTCTTTAAATCCACCCTACACTTTTATCCTTCCATTTGCATACTGTATGTGCTTAATTCAACAGATTCCGGTTTCACATGGCATCCAATGAAACCTATTTACAAAACAGATGCTACTAGTTTTAATGCAGCATTTGGTTTAAAGCTGTATCTTATGATGAGCGTTTCAAAAGAAAGGCAAATTCAGAAAGTTGCCCTCCTTTTTTGAACCATACAGATTAAATCCATGCCTTTGGATTATAATTCTGAGAGCAAGAGATACTATTCTTCCTGTTAATATAAAATAGGAAGCTTTTATGAATGGTAACATTTCACTGACGTCAGCACAAGAGGTTCCAATTTATTTGAATGGGGGAGTTTAGTACTGTGCTGCCAAAACATGAGCTTCACTCATGCTCCAGCTGTTCATTTTAATTATGTATAAAGTTTTGTGACTGCATGGGCTCAATTCTCAAACTTGTTTTCTTCATAAAATTGAGTGGGTGAAAATTTGTGAATTAGCAGTGGAACCAACTGGATTCAATTTCCTAAAGAAGCATAAATCTCAATATATGGCAATCTCGAAAATGTCAGCTCCTTGAAGGTTTTTGGGGAACAAGGAATTAAGAGAGGAAAAAAAGACAGCATACAGTATGGTATTCTTCATCACTAAACTGTATGAAACTTTCAGTAATCTAAGAGGGACTACAATATTGCACAGAGGTTGTGTATAAATTGTAGGCATGCACGTTCTCTCTGGGATATATATATATATATTCTTCATTACTCGAAATACTAAGTTGCTTGGAAAAATTACCGGCTGCTTTCCCCAAATGAATGGCAGGTTTCTAGATGGGCTGGGTCTACAACTCTCAGAATTTTAGCACAGCATACTGTGAATTCTGAAACTGGTTAATAAGAAATAAGAAAGACTGGCAATCCAGAAGGCAAAACAAGAAACAAAGGGTGGAAACTAATGAAGGAGAGAAGCAACCTAGAACTGAGGAAAAAAGCTCTAATAGTGACAAAAATTAACCAGTGGAATGGCTTGCCTTCAGCAGTTGTGGGTGCTTCATCACTGGAGACTTTTAACAAGAGACTGGACAGCCACTTATCTGAAATGGTGCAAGGTCTTCTGTCTTAGCAGGGCGGGGGGGTGGAGTAGAAGATCTCCAAGATCCCTTCCAACTCTATTATTATTTATTCCAATGAATAGGAAGAAGTGGCTGGAAAAGAACATGGATGCAATCCCAATCTGTATATATGCTTGTTGCACATTGGAGTCAGTCTTGAGTCATAGAGACTGCCTGAACTAATCCCTACAGTTTTCTTGCAAGATTTTCAGAAGCAGCTTGCCAATCCCTGCTTCCTAGGGATGAGAGGGAATGGCTGGTCCAAGGTCACCCAACTAGCTTCATGCCTAAGGCAGGACTAAAATTCAGTTTCCATGGTTTCTAGCCAGATGCCTTTAACCACTATACGAAAAGGACTCTCAACCCTAATCTAATGCACATTTATTCAGATTCATTTAATAAATGCATTCACCTGTGCCTTTTCTTGATATGTATTTGTAATGGAAGGTGTAGCAAGTGAATATATTACTAGCTTTACTTCACAATAAGCAATGGTTTAGCCATGGTTTGTTGAATAAATTCCACACAACACTCTAATGCAACACTAGAGAAAAACCACATTAGGTTCAGTACAGTATAAAAGTTCAGGCTCTATGTCCTCAGAGAAAAAGTGTGTGTTTTTTTATTTACAGTATTAAGATTAAAATAAATTACAGTGGCCTTGTGTAAAATAAATTGTATGACAAGCTGGCCCAAATGCATTCATTTTCCACAGTGGTCTTATAATCGACAAAACAAATTATTAGTCTGGTGAGGAACCAACAAAGTTTTTACTCCCTACAAGTTACAGCCCTTTTAATCTTATTCTAAGGAAATCCCATTTTAAAATGAGTATAGTAAGATGACATATTATATTCCAACCAGCTTTCTAACACAAACTGGAAAAATCAAGAAAGGAAGGGAGAAGTCAAAAGTGGAAATCTTTTCAGTTGTGTTTGATTATATCTATTAAGAATAGTATCATTTACTAGGAAGGTCACATTTCACAGTGTTAGATGTTTCAGCTGCAATTGTTGGAAGCTAAAAAGAAAATAAAAAATTCAAAGCACTGAAATGCAGCTTTCTTGTCCAGATGACGACCACATTCAGTGCTTTCATTATTTGTGAAATCACTTGTCATTGTATTTAATTTCAACTCAACAGGATCATTCTATTAATTTTAACCAAATGAGAATGCATTTCTATAAAAAGGCGAAAGCTGATTTTGGCTGGTTTCAGGGCAAGTTCTACTATTAAATAGTGTAATTCGGTTGTCTTGGATGGAAGATTTGGGGTCTCTTGTTATTATGTATTCTGTTAATATTTTACTTTTACTGTTGGGTTGGAAAGAGATCCACGTGGGATTTTTCTGCCTCATGAGCCAAGATCATTTGGCTGGGTCAGTGTTTTAGATATCCGGATAGTCCTGGCAAGATGCCCATATTGTTTTCATCCAAGAAAGATGGGGGAAAAGTTCTAAACCACATTATCAAATGTAAATTTTCTATTTTTTTCCTTAATAAAGATGAATGGTTAGTTTACACTTTTCTCTTCCACCAAGTCTCAGCTAAAACTGGAGTTCTCTTCCATATAGAATAGTAGTTTGGGAGGGAACTACTTCTCCCAGGACTGCTACACAGAACTGAAAATGGAACAAGTGGCCTCCATGGCTCTCAGAGAAAGATGACTGCAAAGAAATATAATCCTTCCGTTTCCCCCACATCCTGTCAGAACTGATGAAGCTTCTTGGATGAGAAGCAAAACATCTTCTTCTTCCTCAAGGAAAAAAAACATAGTCCAGTTGTCTTTTTAAAAAGCACCTTTGAGACAACCGTGACCTGGATGACTGAGAATCTCCATAGACATTGAAAATGGAACAATAATTTTACATGTTTAAAGTGTGAGATGGACACAAAAAGCCGTACCATACCAATATCCAAACCACGGATAGTTGTCTTTTTTGTCATCAACATATGCTTCTACAGTGGCAAATATATAATTAAATGTTGTCCCATATCTAATCACATTTAAGTGAAAAGTGACATCATTCCTTGTCTCGTGAGATCTGTTTAGTAAGCAATGTGATACTGAGGCAGCAAATAGAACTGTTTCTATCCTAAAACTGGTTCTGAACCTTCTTGTCCTGAAACACCACAAATTCTGCTTACCTGTTCTATTCAAGTAGCAAAAGCTTCTGTAGTACCATTATATTTTTATATTTTTATCTTACTCTTCAATGAACCCAGAACAGCATCAGGACTCCCTCTTTATGTCTTCCTCATGAAAACTGTGAGGAGAAACTTTAGGTTGCTAGGCCCAAGATTGGTCAGGCTATGATCTCATTACCTTCATTATCATTGTTTTTATAAATCAACAATGATTTGCTAAAGTAATATAATTTTCTAGATTCATTGGATTTGTTAGCTACACTAAAATGCGGTTGACTGGCTTAGTTCAATATGTTGCATGAATGCATCCTCTGTGGAGTTCATGAGTGTATGGAGAGTTGAACTTCAATGTACAATTTTATACATAGACCACAATGTGGTCTTTAACTATCTAGAGCTTGCTTATCTGCAGCTTCTAGCATCCTTGTATCATAGGCTGCATTTATTGTTTGGCTTTTAGTAATCCTCTATGCAGTTCTTAAGAAAGTTCAGGCCTTGTTTAGGAATATTTAAACAGAAGGCCCGCTCTCATGTTCTCTCCATAATATTCACAAAAGTATTGTCTCTATGGAGCAAATTGCCTTCTCCCATCCTGGGCTTTTAACCTCTATGTAACAGCTATGAAAAGCCACAGTAATTGTGGGTGGCCCTGCTGCAGCCTTCCTTCAGTTTTATTCAATTATTCGCTTGATTACACTTGAAAGACCATTTTAATTGTCCAGTGTTACACAGAAGGATTTCAGAACCAACAAAATGTGGCAGTTCCTAGCAATATCACTTCTATACATTCCAAATTTAGCTCAAATGAATTAAGAGGCGGAATTACATTATGGAGATGTGTAATTCCCTTCCTCAAATTCCTATACTAGCAAATAAATGAGTATTTATCTCAGGATTACTAAAGTAAGACATTATTTCTGTGGCACTGTCCCCGGGAAGGCCTCCAGTTTCAAATATATTAAGGTACCAGCAATGCTTTTCCTTAGCAATATTTCGGCATGGTGGGAATCTCACAAAGATGCTGTAATATATGCAACAGGTTCCTAGTATAGATAAACCAGAAGCACTTGGCTAATATTGTAAAAGTTGTATGTCTGCCTTTGTATTGTTTAAAATTTATTCTGCAATTGAGTAGAATGATGGTTACACCCCTATTTATATCTATCTATCTATCTATCTATCTATCTATCTATCTATCTATCTATCTATCTATCTATCTATCTATCTATCTCTCTATCTATCTATCTCTTTCTGCCTTTATTTTTTTTTTACAAATAACTCAAGGCAGCAAACATATCCAACACACTTCCTCCTATTTTCCCCACAACAACAATCCTATGAGGTGAGTAGGGCTAAAAGAGAGTGACTGCCATTCAAGGTCATTGAGCAGGTTTTCATGGCTAAGGCAGGACTTGAACTGTATGCTGCTCCATGATGTTGACCTTCTCTTCTTTAAGATGTGAGTAGAAGAATAATAGACCAGGTTTCTCCCTGAATCACTGGGATAAGATGAGCTGACTGCATATTGGAAGCTTGACTTGGCACTAGGTTTTTGTTTTTAATGTGTTTGGTTTTTATAGTTTTATTATGATTTTTATGTTGTTTTAATTTTTCATTGGGAACCGACTGTTTGTTGTAAGATGGCCAGCTATATCAATGTAATAAATAAACAAACAAATGCCATTGACTGGCATAGCTACAGTGGAAATCTCCATATCAGTAGCAGTACAGTTCAGTTACAGTGAACAAGCAGTGGTAGACAGGTGTTCCAATTGCACCTACCTTTCAGCACCTGGAACAGTGTTCTCAAATTTCCTCCAATTCTCTACCATTAAATAAGTGTTCAGAAAATGCAGGAACTGCTCAATTAAACAAACTCCTAGCTATGTTTTTTTTTTCTTTAAAAGCATGGGAGTTCATGAAGTTTTTGGAAAATTAGACAATGATTATATCATAGTTGTCCTCCTTCCACTCCATTTCCCAAGTATTTGATCTAAAATTAAGTAATCATTTACTACTTGAATTTTACAAGCTGGACAGTAGAAATCCTAAGGAACAGAGCAAGTGATTTTCAGGCCAATGAAATTCCACTTTTTTTTTTTTGCAGGGGTTGCTTACATGAGATTCATAGTTCTACTTATGGCAGCCCATGTAGAGTCAGGAGCAGCACATAACATCCACTTGGCATTGTCCAATTCTCTTTACTTATTTACTCTTCTTGCTGCTTGTATTACCATTTGTGTACTCAGTGAGCCAGTTTTCAGCCAGTGATCCATTTTTGCAAACCAGCTGTCTGGCGATAAATGGGGTGCAAGGGCCGAAGTAACAAGGGGTCTCCAGATTCTGGTGGATATCTGTGGACAACTGGTAGTCCCTCGGCCACAATTTGAGAACCTACCCTTTGATTTTCAATGAGATGCTAAACTAGAGGGTCACTGCATCCTGCAAAGCAGTTTTAGTGAAGGAGACATGTTTTTAGTGAAGCAGGCAGGAAAAAAATGTTTGAGTATTTCTAAATCTACAAATATTTATTTATTTTTAATACAGTTAATAAAAATAATAGATAAGATTTAGGGAAGCCGTGACAAAATATAAAGATTAGAGTATTTCAGTTATGCTATTTTTTAGCTTAAGAACATTTTAAGCACCAGGCACAGCCAGCTTCTAATTGAAATTTATGCATTCTCAAACCTTACTCCCAGAGAAGAAAGATATATTCAGACTGAGTGCAGTGAGGATATTTCCAAGGTCTGGAATCATAATGGGATAAAATGTCTTTTGGACCAGAGGAAATAAATACAATTCTCTATGTGATATGAATGGCTTTTGTAAGCGTACCCATTTTTTAATCTGTATTCTTGTTTTTTGCTATAAGAACAAAACAAACTGTTTCCATTTTCCTGATTCTGAAATACCACAATTTCCTTTGCTCATATTTCAGTACTGCCACTAACACTCATATGTGCTTGCTTAAATTTAACTCACAGCTGTGCAAGATGAAATCATGGTTTGTTTCCTGACTTTTTCCCTTTTGGCATTTGTTATAACTAAGCTACACTATGAAGTCACACAAAGACCCACATGCATTCCATTTTACGAAGCTCCAATCAATTTCAGAGACTGAAAAAAATAAGTTTATTTAATCAAACTAATTGAAGTGAGGCAGACCCTCATATCCTGTTCAGCCATAAGATGAAATTAGATGTTTAAGTACTAAAAAAAATGAGTAGAGGTGGAATAAGCATCAAGATTTCTGTTTTGAACTCACATGGCATTAGCTGATAATTCTATACATGTCTATTCAGAAACCGGATAAATACAGCAGGACTTGGAAGCTAAGTCATCAATCTTTTCCTGCAACATTTTCTTTACTTTATCCTGTCGGGTTCACATTGTGAGTACAGTCTTTGCAATCATACATACCTATCACACTATTCCCTTTGGAGACAAGCAACATTATGCAAAGTGCAGAAAGAGAATAAGAAAAAGAAAGCCAATCAACTAAAGGCATCAGATAAGAAAAGGAAGGGAAAGAAAATAAGCGACAATTTACTATATCTATTCATACTTTTCTAGCCTTGCAAATCATTTTTTTTCATTACCTCCATACAGTCATTCACACATTGCCTCTTGTTCATTATGTTTCTCCCATTTTTCTTTTGGAGGATTTCATCAAGTTCGTTCATCAATGACTTTGTTGGTCTTTCCCTTCTTTCCTCTTCATAATCCATCCACTGTTTTATCACATATTTCTTCCTTTATTTGAATCCCATTCATTCTCCCTGTACGACCAAGCCATTTCAATGTACTTCTTTTATACGAGTCACTCAGTTTCATATTTAGCAAATATTCATTCATCACCCCCAAAATTCTTGATCCTATCTCTTCTTGTTTTACTTATTAAATAACCCATTTCCATTGCATTCAGTTTAATGCCTTCTCTTAACATACTAAACTCTTTCATATAAAATTTGAGATGCACATAGCTAATTACATAGCTGTTTTTACTTATTTCAACATTCATATGCAACACACACACACAGTATATATATTACCCTCCATTTTTTAACAGAATTTTCACATCTTGAAATTTCTTCAGCTTTTTCCCTCCCTTTAGGAAACAATTCTGTCTGGACACAGAACAACATGTACATTCATGTCCCCAATTAAGAGACTTAAAATATTACTATAGGCATCTGTAAATACCTTAAACAACTAATGGAACTTTACACATCCTTGTCTTCTTTAAAATCTTGGAATGGTAGAGATGTCCATATACACAGAGTTTCATTTTGAAAATAAAAATTGCCAGCAATGAGCTTGCCTTACAGGGGAAATTAATTAAATCTTTCCCCAGGCAGACTTGATCCATACATCTCAGATGTATGCCCTGACATTTGCTGTTTCACAGGGAAACTTGCTCGGAGACACACTTTTCTTATTACTTCACATTCCAGTACATGTTCTGACACCAAAAACTGCCCAGGCTGAGGTCTGACTCATAGTAAGTCCTAAGGATCAAATGAAGTTCCTTGTTTGAAACTTCGTTCCCCATAGTTCTAATAGCACAGATACCAGTATATGAGAAAGACAGCTATCACGTGTGACATGCTGATCAAGCATATTCTTCCCAGCTTCCATTCCTTGCCTTCTTCATGCACATCTGTCTTTTCTCAGAAGGCAGCAATCTTCACTGAAATGGAGCCAATGCCAACAAGGGGCAAATCTGGAATTCTCTTTAGGAGTCAAATCCCAGCTGGGATAGTAAATCATTTAACAAGAATGTGTCCTAAGGAGAGGTATTTGCATCCACATTTCCCTACACCATGCAAAAACACATTCCTTTTAAAACAAAACATGCCTTTTAGTTCCACGTTATTTGTCCTAAGCAATCACAGTACTGCTACCAAGCACCATCTGTTCTGAATGGGCAGTTGCATAATAATTAGAGATGTATTTCAGATAGGCATTGTCCTTAAATGGTTGCATTAATTTTTGAGGCAAATGCTAAGAGTTAACAGTAATTTGTATGTCTACTGAGCCGGACAGGCATTTGTTCATATTTTTGGAAAGAAGGTGAGATTTTGTTTGCTTTGTATGCTGATAATATCCAATTATATTTCTCCCCATCAAAATCCAAAGAAGCTGTTTAATTACTAAAACAGCATCTTTTGTTACTGGATTGATTTAGAGCTAATACACTGAAATGTAATTTAGACCAAAAAAAAAGCAAGTAATGGATAAGAACATTTAATCTAATGCTGAATAGGATTCACAATTTATTCTTAGTTTAATATTTGGATCTGTCTGGAATATTGCTACTTTTTTTAAAGGGTTATGATGCTCCAGGCTAACCTATTAATCCTTTGACTGGTAAAGTTTTATTTTACTGATTTGTCAACTCTAAGAACTAGAAGTTGGCATTATGTTGAAAAGTTATGGCACCAAAATTTTCAATGTTCTTAAAAACTGATATTTTTGAAAAGTGGGTTGCTAGCAAGTATCACCTTAGTATCATTATGCTTTGATATCTTGTACATGAGAACATGCTGTGCCAAGGAACAGAACTCAAGTAGTCTCACCCCAAAGGTACATCACCTCCTCCCCCCACCCACCACAAGTACTTTTGCAAGTCCTGTTTGATTTCTGACACATTCAAAGATGTTAACGGAAGTAACATTTAAAAAAGGTAAAGGTTCCCCGCCCATGTGTGCTAGTCATTTCCAACTCTAGGGGCCGGTGCTCATCTCCATTTCAAAGCCGAAGAGCCAGCGCTTGTCCGAGGACGTCTCCGTGGTCATGTGGCTGGCATGACTAGACGCCAAAGGCGCATGGAACGCTGTTACCTTCCCACCGTAGTGGTCCCTATTTTTCTACTTGCATTTTTATGTGCTTTCGAACTGCTAGGTTGGCAGAAGCTGGGACGAGCAACAGGCGCTCACTCTGCTACACAGCACTCGGGATTCAACCCGCCAAACTGCCAACCTTCTGATCGACAAGCTCAGCATCCTAACCCACTGAGCCACCACATCCCTGAAGTAACATTAGTAAGAACATATCTATTCTTTTTTGTTGATAAAAACTATCCCAAAGTAGAATTGTGTTTTATAAGTGTTGAACTGGGAGTTTCCAAGAGACCTTGGTTTCAAGGCCATTAAACCCTGCACCAAAAGCTTGCTAAATTGAATGAAAAGCAGAAGAACTTTGCAATTAGCAAACTTCTGAAGAGATAAACCTCTACATCACTTGCATCCTCTTTCATGGGTCATAAGCATTCATTCTTGTCTGCAGAAAAGATTCTCCTCTAGTTGACAGGACTGTTTCAGGTCTGATTTTTTTTTAAAAAAAGTCAAGATGGCAGCTACGACCTTGTGATTGAAGCTCAGCATGTTTTTTTAGTGTTTCACATACAGCACATATATAAAACATCCAGAGGTTAGTTCACACCACTGTGATCACCATCCTGACTTTTTTTTTATCATACCCTGAAGATGCCCCTTGGTAGCTGAGCTGTGTCTATGTGACATCTGTAAAGTGAAGTGTAGGAGCAAAACTTCTCCCCCATCCAAGAGTCTCTTCTAAACCATCCAAGCAACAGTTCTGAAGGAACCTCCTTAGAGTATTTTGGTGTTTTCAACCAAGAAATGCTTCATTGCTGCATCTCAGGGCCTGTCATGCCTCTGTCAGAGCCTGAATCTGCAGAAAATGAGCTGGAATGGGACCCTATTGAGGTCAAGGGAGAGGTGTCTGTGGCTTCAGAGGAATGTGGGGAAGAGCAGGCTGAGGCAGGCCAGGGCCCTTCAGGATCGGGACAGGATGAACAGGAGAGACAGAGTTCAGGCGATGAGCAAAGGCCACCTCCACCTGATCCTAGAACACAGAGAGTGGAAAGAAGGAGGGAACAACGCAGGCAGGCTCAACTACTTGGGAGGAGAGCATCCCACCCCTCTCCACAAGGCACACCTGGAGACTGAGATTTAAGGAGATGCTTTGGGGAGAGGCCTTTGTCAGGAACAAATGCTGATTCCTTGGAGTTTTGTGTGTTGTTGCTGATCTCTTGTTCTGTGACTTCTGCTTTGAAACCTGGAAACTCTGACCATTGGACTGACTGACAATGTTGCTTGGATGTTCAAAGACCTCTGACTGTATTTTGGCTTCTCTTCTGAAACTGCTCAGGCAAACTTGTATTCACACAGACTCGTTAGGTTTATGATATATGTGTCATTCCTTGTTATCTCCGTGGTCTTAAGTAAATTCCCCTTCTAATCAGACTGTATGTGAAACTACTTGCAGCCAGAGGCGGCAGAAGGTGTGTATGTCTTCCTTTGTTTGGAGGCTTGCCAGAAACATGGGAGCATTTATATTTATATTTATATTTATTAAATTTGTATACCGCCCTTCTCCCGAGGTACAGGGCAATGAATATCAAAATACAAAATACAAAAGTTAAAAAAGATTAAATAATTATGCCCAATAGTTAAAAACTATGTTAAAACCCACACCCAAACCCAAACCCCAAACCCATCAGACCAGGCCGGTTTGTTCAAATAAATAGGTTTTTAGATCGCGTCGGAAGGAGCGAAGGTCGGGGGCCATCCGGAGCTCAACTGGCAAGCGGTTCCACAGGTCTGGTGCGCCCACAGAGAACGCCCTCCCCCTGGGGGCCACCAGTCGACATTCTCTGATCGGAGGCACCCTGAGGAGGCCCTCTCTGTGGGAGCGCACTGAACAGAGGGAGGTTGACACCGGCAGCAGGTGCTGCCGTAGGTAATCCAGACCCATGCCATGTAGGGCTTTGTAGGTCATCACCAGCACCTTGAATCTCACCCGGAGGGCAACTGGAAGCGAATGCAGCTCACGGAGCAGAGGTGTAACATGGGAGTATCGGGAGACCCCCAACACAACTTGCGCGGCCGCATTCTGCACCAGTTGAAGCCTCCGAGTGGTCCTCAAGGGCAGCCCCATGTAGAGAGCATTGCAGTAGTCCAAACGAGAGGTCACAAGCGCATAAGTGACTGTAGGCAAGGCATCCCGGTCCAGATAGGGCCGCAACTGGCTCACCAGGCGAACCTGGGCGAAGGCCCCCCTAGTCACAGCTCCTATATGATCTTCTAAGGAGAGCTGTGAATCTAGGAGGACCCCCAAGTTGTGAGCCCTATCTACGGGGGGTAATAACTCACCCCCCATCGTAAGAGATGGAATAATCTGAATTTCCCGAGATGCCGGCACGTACAGCCACTCAGTCTTGTCAGGGTTGAGCTGAAGCCTGTTCCTCCACATCCAGACCCGGACCGCCTCCAGGCAACGGGACATCACGTCGAGGGCATCACTGGGGTGGTTTGGGGTTGAAATGAAAAGCTGGGTATCATCAGCATACTGATGATACCCAACTCCAAAATCACGAATGATCTCACCCAGAGGCGAGAGGAAAATTTGGAGCAATTAAAGGGTGGTTTGAATTGCCAGCTGACTGCATTGCCTCTGTGTTGTGCCCTGGGTCATCACAGGGCCATTTCTTCAGTGGCAAAATTGAGCTACCCCATACAAACCTAACCTATTTCTGCTTTTTTAGAAGTCTTAGTTTTTTTATTTAAAAAGTTTTGACATTTTTCTGTTTTAATGCTTTAAACATTTAGAAGGAGAGGGAGGAACCTCTCTGACATAGATGCTTTCTCTGACATAGATCTGATTTGTTTTAAAACACAGCATGGATGTCTGGTGCTACAAAAAATTGTGATGGTATTCTCAGATGTTTGAGATTAGCAGGAGGGGAAAGTATAGGAGGACTAAAAAACTAATTTGCTTCCAGAGGTGTTGCTCATTGAGATAATTTGGGAGGACTTGTACCAGGGTATTTGTCAGATGGGGAAATAATAAAACATGTGTGCAATACAAATGGAATAAAACTTTTATTTGAGCATCTCTCTCTCTGTTGGCCAGATACAGAGATTTTCAGGTAGTATTCATCATACCAAAAACATTTGATCCTCCCAGAAGCCTCTTCTCTGCGTAAAATGCATTTATGGAAGTTTTATTATCTAGATGCATAGACCTGAAGCACCTCAAAATTCTATCAGGCTTCCACAATACTGAAGCAACTGTTCCTTCTCCACACTACTGTGTAGATGTATAATATTTCCCGCTTACAAAAACTGGATGATAGATTTGCACTTGCTTATAGCCAGCCAAGTAGCAGCAACAGATTTGCCCCAGTGACACAAACACAGTAGTCAAATCTTTCAGCAATTCTAGTCCTTCTAGAGTTCCAGTTATTAGCCAGAACATCTGAGCAAAGTTTGCTGTCATCTCTTAGTAATTTTCTATTATGCTTGACAATCAGTAAGCTGGTCAATTTATAGGCAAAAGAATAAATGGATACAGACACGACAACAGAAATGTTAACATTCAGAAGCAGTAGGGAGTTTGGATAGAGATATTTCAACTCTCCAGGGAATACTATCACAGACCTCACCCATTCTTTAGAAAATGAAGACTGATTTCATCAGAAAAAAATAGCAAAGTTATTTAGGTGATTTAGAGGCCGCATCTTTAAAAATCAGATTTAAGTGTACCACATTATTTATGTGCAATTAATAAATTTAAAAAACAAACAGCAACATACTACCAAAATATTATCACATACTACCAAAATTATGACATACTACATAATATTAATAGCATACAGTATTTGTCAGAAAAGAGAAATAATTTCTCTATCTACAATTTAATACTTTTAACTCCTATTTTGTTGAAGGATACTGTAATTCTCAATTTCCCCCATATTTACTAATCTTCTCTTCCTTTTCCCACAATATCAACATCTCTTTGTGTTTATATAAATTTTGGGATTATGCTTTTAAGCAACAGATAAAGCAAACTCTGATCCAAAAGCTTATGCAATCTGTCTTTTTGTTATTTTGGTGAAAAAAATAGGGTTACTGGTGTTCTGTTCTTCGACAGTTTCCCTAAACAGCATTAAAAAAAATGAAAGTTAAAAACCACTGGAATGAAATAAAATTAAAAACAGATTGATTGCCACAACATTTTCAAGCTGGAGTCTCAATTCTCAGAGCAAGGAGTTGGCCTAATTCAATAAAATTCCTTCAAGCTTGTTTCCAAACATCCAAACACTGCAGAACTACTGTGCTTTTTAATACATCAATCTCAAATGGTGGAAGTTTGCAGTTCAGAAGGAATGCCTTTAAGGATACCATTGGCCTCTAATGTTTTGGAGAGGGGAAAGGAAAAATTATAATAGCACTTGAGGGCATGAAGTGCTGTGATTATGCTAGATCTGAGAATCACATTTGCATGATTAAAACAGCATAAAGCTATAGGAATATATTACTGACTCTCAGCTTTTACCAAATATTAAAATAGCACTCAAAATACCACACATGACCACCTGCATTGTTAGCTAAGCAATAAGTGGTACCAAACTGCCCACTTTGCATAGATAATTCTCTCTGTGTACAAATACAGCACAGTTATGATCAGGTTTCTTTGGCACAATTTTTATTTTTCAAGCTCAGATGGTTTTGTGGCATGTTGGCACACACTGCATACTATAAACAAATATTTATAGGGCCAATCACTGTTTCTTTATGAGAAATACTTCACCAACTTGCAAATGGATTTCTAATACCTGCAAAACAAGGACTGTTTAATTTGCTTTTGGAAACACGTAATATGAACAAAGGATGTTTTGTTACATTCTCCAAGCAATGATGCTTACTATGATGATTCGAATATTGATTGTCATGTTTTTAAAATTCTCTGATGGTGAACAAGGGATCAGATATTCAAAAGAAAGTTTCAGAAATATTTTTGCAATTCAGAACCTTCCGTTGTTTCAAAATTCTTGGCTGGTCCCAAGGGGCTATTCTGTTGTAGATATTTAGAACAGATAATTGCATCTATTATTTGCTCCTTCCTGACAAATATAAAATTATTGTATTTTATTGTAGCTCTTTTTTCTAAGAGATGCCCACATACACTTTCCATAACAATTCATCTCCATTTGAACCATAATTTTTTTTTTCATTTGGAACAGGAGCTGAATTAAATAATAATTTCAATGTTATTCTTAGAGTGGATTTTTTTTCTGGAGTCTAGTATGTAGGTTTTCCTCCCACTTAACTTTAGCTTTGTTAAATGGAAAACCTGGCATGTTGCAAATTATGCCGTCTAGAATCTTCTTACACAAATGCTTCTAGATGTCCACAAGTCCCTAGTTACTCTTAGAAAATAAAAGGGTGGCTACAATCCTGTACCTTGATGGAGGTGAGCCTACCTGTCCAGGAAAGAGAGCAGGGGGGGGGAAAGAACTGTTATAGAAGAATGTTTAGATTCCAGGATACTTCTTATGAGGAAAAAAAAAGTTGTATAAAGGGTTTTTTTTAACCAATTACCCATCATGGAAGCCTTACTCCATTGTTTCAGTTGCCCCGTCTGCATGATTTCTTATGGGAAAGGACGCTTGCTAGTGAGGTTAAGACATGGCCCATGATTGCTCCATAGAACTGCATCCATATGTTTGTTTCTTATTTAAGACAATATCATGCACAGTAGTGTAAATGATCGTGTTAAAAAAAACACCAGATAGACTTGGTTCCAGTGCGCTCCCACAGGGAGGGTCTTCTCAGGGTGCCACCGGTAAGAGATTGCCGGCGGACGACACCCAGGGATAGGGCCTTCTCAGTGGGGGCGCCTGCCCTTTGGAACCAGCTGCCAGTGGAGCTGAGGACTGCCCCCGACCTCCGTTCATTCCGCCGGGACCTGAAGACCTGGCTCTTCGAGCTCTCTGGCCCAGGCTGAGGATTAATCTTTTTAACTGGGGTTTTACTTATACAGGGATAAATTTAATTTTTTTTAAACTTGTTTTTAACTTTTGTATTTTGGTTTTTAATTACCCTGTAAACCGCCCTGAGTCCTTCGGGAAAGGGCGGTATATAAATGTAATAAAATAAATAAATAAATAAATAAAATATCTTACATTTTACCAGTTTTAGCATTTTAACATTGTGAACAAAGTAACAAAGAACATGGATATTGCTTGTGTCAGTGATGTTACAGTGCTAGCATGAAAACATCCAGTTTAATTTACTATCAATCGTTGATGCTTCATCAAGACAGGCAGCCGTGCCGTTGCTATTCCAAGTTATGGGAAATTTTCAAAAGACATATCAGCAATCCTGGATAAGCATGATGCCCAAAATTGATACAGTTGCCTCTCCACCCACCTACCCACCCCCTTTTCTTTTTCCTTTTTGGAAGTCTGAACATATGTTCTGACCATCTAAGGCTAGGAGAGTACTGTAGCAAGTGACCTTTTTAAGGTCTTTTTTAGATATTCAGTAAAAATAACAGCACTGACTTGATAGATTTGCATTCATTCATGATAAGGATGTTGTATACCAGTACATGAGAAAAGAAGTAAGATGTCATTATTTAAAACAATACAGTAATCAGAGTAAAGCTTGAAAATAATATATCAGATAATGTGCTAAAATTTTATTAAGAACCATCTACCTGAATATTTATTTTACTTGGATGCGCATCCTATTTTACCACCTCATGGAAGCATAGAGAGCCTTCCATGCTGCTCCATGCAACACCGGGACCTTATGATGACTCTGTCTGGTTATGATGGAGATGTTTAATAGGAATCTGGGTGACGTTTTCTTAAATTTGTATCCCTAAAAGAAAGAGCTCAAAAAGTTCAAGATAGCATACATTTGTCCTTTCAATGGCCCAAAGAGCCACTGGAGCTTCCATGACTGAAATAGACTTAAATCTGTGTCTGTTGCTTGTTGTTTTTAACCATTCAGTTGTGTCCGATTCTTGATGACTTTATAAGCAAGGACTCTCCATGATACTCTGTCAAACACAGCTTCTTTCAATTGTTGTATGTTCAACTTTGTATCAGATTTGATGTTATCAAGCCACCATGTTTTTTGCTTGCCCCCTTCTTCTTTGACCACTGAACATTCCTAGCTCACTGCCTTTTCCAATGAATTTGCACGCATAACATGGCCAAAGTAAATCAGACCAAGTTTTATGATTTTAGCTTCTAGTGATGTGTCAAGTTTTATATGATTTAACACCTCTCTGTCAATTATTCTGGGTGTGCATGGCATAAACAGCAATTTACACTAGCACCAAATGCATCAATTCTTTTTGGATCAGCCATTTGTAATGTCCAACTTTCACGCTCACACGTCATTATAGGGAAGACTATTGCTGCAACTAGCCTGCTTTTTGTATTTATATCAATATTTCCTGTGTCTAAGTATATCCCATAGTTGGTTGCAATTCATTTTAATATTTTACATCTCCTTTACTGATGATTCAGAATTTATTTTTCTTTTTAAAAGTGTATTTTTGTTTGATTTATTATATAATTTTAAGTGAATTTAACCTAGCTCTTCTTTAAGTTACATCCTTTACGGAAAGACAGGTTATAACTAATGAATGAAGAATAAAAATATTACTCGTGTTTACATGAAAGAAGCATGATTGGTTGCAAAGCTAGCTTGTTACACTCTATATTGGAACGACCGAACTGTGTGTCAGTCATTCTGCTTTAGCCTACCTTGATGTTGTTGATGCATGAGGTTGTTTTGAATAAAACAGAGGATGAAAATGAGAATCAGACATGTCCAACCCAGTTTCATAAAGAAATGAGGGAGTAGGAATATCATAAATAAATGCATATGGTTTAAACCAGAAATTCTTCAGATCTCTAGTAAGTTATGGAACCTGCAAGCAGCCAAGCTATTTTTCTAATTTCTTGCCAGTAAAACTATTTTCCATCAGAGAATAAACACTGTCTTTCTCTCATAACATAGAAACTTGAATCCCAGTGGCTATGCAAGGCCAAAGATTAACAAGACATACTATTTATTGGAATTGAAAGATCCAGCAATATTACACTGGTGGCCTAGGCTAGGATACATTTCAGTTGTTTCAAATGAACAAAAGATTCTAGGAGAGACACAAAAAGAGGAAGGGCAACTGTTTTCCAGTATGAAAAAACAGGGTGGTGGGCCTCAGATTTTCTATTAACAGATACATTAATCAGGACCTGTTTGCCTCCTGGCCAAACTGTTGTATATAAAAAGCAGAACAGCTGTGAATATAGAGAAAAACTACAGAGAAAAAAGTAAGTAGTCCCAATACCTCATCGGTATTTGAAGTTTTATTTTATTTTTAAAAACGATTGCACTACATCAAGATAGGGCAAAATGTAAGTACTTCCAGTCTAATATCTTTGAAGAGCCATAATCCCTGTCAAAATAGAAAGCATTCAAAAGATCTGTATTTATATCTCAGTTATTTCTGGCTTCTAGTTGCATAACCGATAAATAAAGAAGTCAGGGGTTTGGTTTTACATTTGCAGATACAGTAAGGTTCAGAAAAAGAAGTACGTAACTATTAGATTACAGTGTCCAGCAGAAGTATTATATGTATTATAAATTTATTTATTTATTATTTATTTATTTATTAAATTTCTATACCGCCCTTCTCCCAAAGGACTCAGGGCGGTGTACAGGGCAATAAAATACTACATACAAAAGTTAAAAGTAAAATTAAATTAATTTAGCCCTAACAATAAATAGTTGAAAATAAACCCAAACCCTTAGTCCAGGCCGGCCTGTTCAAACAACCAAGTCTTCAGGTCATGGCGGAAAGAGCGAAGGTCGGGAGCCATCCGGAGCTCAACAGGCAGTTGATTCCAAAGGGCTGGCGCGCCCACAGAGAATGCTCTCCCCTTGGGGGCCACCAGCTGGCAATCCCTGACCGACAGCACCCTGAGGAGGCCTTCTCTGTGGGAGCTCACAGGACGAAGGGAAGTTGACGCCGGCAGCAGGTGCTCCCGTAGGTAATCCGGACCCATGCCATTTAGGGCTTTATAGGTCATCACCAGCACCTTGAATCTCACCCTGAGGGCAACTGGAAGCCAATGCAGCTTGCGGAGGAGAGGTGTTACATGGGAGTATCGGGAAACCCCCATCACAACTCGCGCGGCTGCATTCTGCACCAGTTGAAGCCTCTGAGTGGTCCTCAAGGGCAGCCCCATGTATCTGGGGGTAAGTAGCAAAATGCATGTCATGATATTATGACAGAAAAATTGTGACTTATGTACTTTTGTCAGCCTTGGGACACAAATACCTAAGATGGGATTTGCACCATTGTGTTACTTTGCATGTATCTCATCTTTTTGACATACTGCAATTTCAGTTTGCTGCAGACATTTATGTAAACTTCAAATAATCACCAAATACCAGTGATGGGTGTATGTGTATCTGTGAAGCATAGGCCTTATTCTTTTTTTGCTATCACATAAAGATGTATTTGAGGACAAGAAATGAAATTTTACTTTATAGAAAAGGAAATAGACTGCCTATTCATCTTCCAGCAAAACGGATACCCATGCAACTTTGTCAAAAAAATGCCTGATCATTTAACCCACAATCAACACAAACTATTAAAAGGATAGACTGCCATACATCACAAACATCTCAGAAATAATAAACAATCCATTACAATCACATCATTGACATCATTGTGGGACACAAACCAACTAAAGCCCTCCAAAGCATCTTAAGTAAACCAACAGACGAAGAAGAAGAAGAAGAAGAAGAAGAAGAAGAAGAAGAAGAAGAAGAAGAAGAAGAAGAAGAAGAAGAAGAAGAAGAAGAAGAAGAAGAAGAAGAATTTATTTACAACTTATAATGTGAGGACTGTAACAACCACTATGCAACCAGAAGACACCATGAAAGCTCCTTAATCACATGACACATGGACAGACTCAACAACAATTTCATCTGGGAAACTGAGCACATGTTGGACCAAAAATGCTGGGAAATTCTTGGAAGCTTGGCATTCAGAAAAAATCCAGCCATCAATAGACACACAGAAATAAACTATATTAATACACCATTTAAAAGAGACAGCATAAATCTAAGACGGAAACAAAACAAAAGAAGACCAGAACACATCCTCTCCAGCAGCCAACACCCATTTAGGCTCTGATTAAATCCAGACAAACAATCAAGCAGAAAATAATATCCTAATTAAGGAACCAACAAGGAGAAAATCACACTTCCATCAAAACTGGCAGGGCAAGGCTACTGTGTATAAACAGGATGCAAACGCCACACTCACTGGCACTGATGATATTAACTTGTTGGATAACAAAACAAGTAAGCTTTATTTTTTGTTTAAGTAAGCCAAAAAAACAAGTTCAGAGAACATGAAGGGCTGCTCAGTTCAACCCTGAGCTACCTATAGTATCTTCTGTTGCTAGTGCACTTTTTTTAAAAAAAATATTTATTCCTTATTATTATTATATCTATGTTGTTTCTGCATCTTATTGTCTACCACCCAGAATCCATATGGATTCAATCCTGTTTGTGTTGGAAGTGCCAAGGTGCTTCTGGGTTGAAAGGATTAGCTGGTGACATCACCACTGCCTGGGGGAAGCCTGGTTGGAGGCTCCTTTCATGTCTCTGTTAGTGTTCCCACTGAAGTAGTACTTATTTATCTACTCACATTTGCATTCACATTTGAGCTAAGTGGGGAGGAGCTGGAGCAAATGATGGGAACTCATCCCATCACATAGCAGCTTTTGGGTCTCAAACGCAAGCTTGCTGATTGTCAAGCCAACGTTCTAACCAAGTGGACTGCCACGCTCCTTTCCATATGGATTGGGGCACTATATAAATATTGTGAAATAAATAAAATTAAACATGGCTCAGTCAATTCAAATCTCCCAAATTAAATAAACATCAGATTATATAGTTCCATAAACTCTAGGACATAGATCCTTTTTAAAATTTGTACATTGAGTTCACGTATTTCTTTTCAATCAAATGTTATAATCTGCTACATTGGAATATCACTATATGAATGGTACATATCATTCACTACATGAATGGTATACAGACTACTAGTATTGTTGAAATATTTATTGGCTCAAAAATGTTTATATTTGAGCAATGTTGCTTTCCAGATGTGGTATCCAAACTACATGGGCTAAATTGTAGGCTTTTTAAAAAAGCATAGAATGATGTGAAACTATGATAAAATGAAAGAGTTGTGATATAGATACTGACCAGATATGGACTGATCTGTGTATTCAGTTCTGCAATTATCTTGAAACTCATTAAATATTTATTTTATTTATTTTTATTTATTTTATTCCATTTATATACCGCCCTTTCCCTGAGGACTCAGGGCGGTTTACAGGGAGTTAAAAAACCAGCAATACAAAAGTTAAAACCCATTTAAAAAAGATTAAACTAACCCTGTGCATTTAAAACCCCGATTAAAATAAATTACTCCTCAGCCTGGGCCCGAGACCTCAAAGAGCCAGGTCTTCAGGCCCCGACGGAATGACCGGAGGTCGGGGGCAGTTCTCAGCTCCACTGGCAGCTGGTTCCAGAGGGATGTCCTGAAGATGACAAATACTGATGTCCTGAAGATGACAAAGCCTTGGCATAGATCAGACATGTCAAACACAAGGCCCAGGGGCCAGATCTGGCCCGCGGAGTGGTTTCATGTGGCCCACGAAGCCATCCTGGAAACAATGAGGGAACGGCCCCCACTGCCTTGGCCCTGGCCCAGAGACCCTCCTTCTGCCAGAGACCCTCAGATCTGTCCCACTCCTGCCCAGGCCCCCATAGGCACCCTTGATGCGAACTATGTAGAGCTGGCCACGCCCACCCAGTAGGCCATATGCACTCTAGCCACGCCCATCCAGGCCATATCCACCCGGCCCCCTGAGGGCAACTGCAATGCAGATGTGGCCCTCAATGAAATTGAGTTTGACACCCCTGGCATAGATCCTGAAATTCCCCAGAACAATCTAAGTTGATTGTGTCCATTGGATCTGCAAGATCACTTTTATGAGTTGAAGTAATAGGGCTGAGCATTTAACTGAGATTCCAATCCTGTTTCCATATCCCTTTAATACCAGTTTATTATATTTATTTAGGACAAGATCCAATATGGGAGTGTAAACAAAGTTAAATGCAATCACTGACATGGAGAAAATGGCAAACAATAAACCTGATTAAAATTGTCCTATTTCAAGTTGACACAATAGGACAAGAACTATACTAAGTTAGGAATCAAAAATCAGCAGAGAGTAATGACAGCAAACAATAGTGCAGCCAAACTCTGATCCAGTGTTCAAAACAATAAGGTTCAGTATCAGTAGTAAATTATCATCGTCTTATTAAATATTCAGTTTTCCAAGATTTTACAAGGTACGGCAGTAAAGCATACATTTTTTTTTACATTTGACTGCTTTCCAGTATAAGCTTATATATTGGAAGCTCTATACTTAAATACAGATGGTACTAATCAGAGCTGATTGCAAAAATTAGCCTACTTTGAGGAGTAATCTACTCCTGGATAAACTGTAATTTCAGAATAGGCCATTTTCCTAAAATGCCTTTCCAAACAACTTTGCATTCCCTAATCTTTCTTTCTCTTGGCTTTCAATTGTGAGGTCAACTTGGAGAATGTCTTTTTATGTAACCATGTGCAGAGTTAGAGAGTTAGCATAGTGAAGGATGGAACCTTCAGGTTCTCAGTGTTAGGTCCCAGCACCACGGATTTAGCTTTTTCTGCTGTTGCTTCATTTCTCACACATCCTACTCCATCCAAGAGGAAAACTTGTCTAGGAAGCCATGATAACACAGAATAGCAAAGTCTACAGGATAAGAGCCCAACTACGCATTACAGAAGATTTTAGGTAATACATAGGATTGTAAGTAAAATTATGTTGGATGCAATCCTAAGTGTTATCTAAAAATACATTCAATACAGGTATATTTTTCATAGACTTTATGGGATTGAGGGGTTTTTTGGGGGGAGCGGATGTCCTATTTTTAATTAAAGGAAATCAGTCACTAAATGCTATCAGTTTGAGCAGTAAGTGATGTAAAGAAGAGGAAATACATTTTTCTTCCCTGTCAATGAAAGAGCTTTCTCAAGTCAATATTCAGTTGAAAAGAATATGTGTACAGAAGACTGACAAACTGAGAGTACAAACAGTAGTTTCAGCAATGGAGTAGCACAGATCCAATGACTGTTTTTTTACAGCGGCAAACTTAGAAGCACAAGCATAACTTGGTGGAGCAGTGGGCTAATGCCTCCTTAAGTAACACCAGCTGCCTGCAATTAGTGCAGGTTCGCATCCCACCAGGCTCAAGGTTGACTCAGCCTTCCATCCTTCCGAGGTAGGTAAAATGAGGACCCAGATTGTTGGGGGCAATTAAGCTGACTTTGTAATAATGCCGCTTGGGGTGTGTGTGAAAGCCCTAATAAGCAGGCATATACATAGAATGAAGGCTACTGCTAAGCTTGTAAGCTGCCCTGAGTCTTCGGAGAAGGGCGGGATATAAATGGAATTTAAAAAAAACTCAGGCAGTTTGGGTTCCTTGCATCTACTGCTCTATCCTACACTAGTGATGTAATGATCCTTATGTGATAAAGCTAAAGCAGCCGTCCCCAACCTTTCCAGCTCTGTGGACCAGCAGTGGCTGTGGTGGCGGGGAGGAGGGGATGGTTTTGGGCACGCAAAATGGAGCTTTGTGCAGTCATTTGCCACTTACACAGCTCAGTTCTTAACATGCCACAGACCAATACTGGTCCCTGGACCAGGGTTGGAGACCCCTGAGCTAAAGGATATGTCACTATGACCATGCTACTCTTTTGATCAGTCCAAGAAAATTCCATATTTGTTAGCCATCTAATGTGGTTCCCTTAACACAGGGGTCTTCAAACTTGGCAACTTTAAGACTTGTGGACTTCAACTCCCAGAATTCCTCAGCCAGCCAGGGCTTAAACTTGCCAAGTTTGAAGACCCCTGCAGCTTAACCATTCAATGCTGTCCCTTAACTTTTATGTCCCACTGGGCTGTGTGCCAATCATTCTTCTTCTCTTCAATGTACCAGTTACTACAGTAATGGCAAAATGTTCTGCACATAATAATTAATTTTTAATTTAATTTTTAATTTTATTAGATTTATATACCGCCCTTTCCCGAAGGACTCAGGGCGGTTTACAGGGCATTTTAAAATCACATCAATACAAAATACAAAAGTTAAAAAACAATTAAAAAGATTAAATTATCCCTGAAAATAAAAACCCCAGTTAAAAATTCTCAGCCTGGGCCAGAGAGCTCAAAGAGCCAAGTCTTCAGGTCCCGGCGGAATGAACGCAGGTCAGGGGCAGTCCTGAGCTCCACGGGCAGCTGGTTCCAGAGGGCAGGCGCACCCACAGAGAAGGCCCTCTGGGTGTTATCCGCCGGCAATCTTTTACCGGCGGCACCCTGAGAAGACCCTCCCTGTGTGAGCGCACTGGATGAAGGGAACTTGATTAAATGTTTGTAGATGATGGATGCAACTGATAAGAAAAGTATTATTTTGTACTGGAACATTCTCATTGTTTGAGACTGTTTGCTTTTTAGAACTTTGATTTTCTTGTTATATTTCCTCCCATTCCAGCAGCAGCAAATATGCTGGCTGAGGATTATTGGAGTTGCAAACCCAACACATGTAAAAGACTCTGGGTTGAGGAACACCTCATCAAACAGCTATGAGTATAAGCCTTCTGGCAACATGCAACCACATTCTAGCAAAACAAATAAGCTTTGAGAACTTAAGGTCCTTCAGAAATTGTTAAAGAACTGGTCAGTTTGGGGTGGAAAGAAAAGAAAAAAAACAACAGATATTTCAATCTCATTTATTATTACAGTTCTTATATATTTTAGATATCCATTAAAACTGAACTTGTAAAAATACATATACTGCACATCTCATCCCATTGTTTGCTTGATTGGTTGGTTGGTTGGTTGACTTGTAGTTACATCGAATAGTATATGTTAAAAATATTGTAGTGAATTTGCAGACATTTACAGCAAAATTTGTAGCCTGATTAGCCAAACAGTTTTGGGAGATACCAGTAATCATTATTCTATTGAAGCCATAGGAGAATTTTCATCAGAACCCCAGTCTTTTCAAATGAATTGAGTAGTGAATTGAGACATTATCAATAAGGAGTATGAAGCTGATATGAAATTAATAATTTCATTCACTTATGAAGAACTAACTAAACACTAGTAATTCCCCACCATTTCTAACCAGTAATTTTTCTTCCCCTTGTCCTTCAGCAGTTCCAAGGTTTTAACTTAACTGAGTTGACATGGGTGTGGTGCCTATTTAGAATGACTAAATAAACAGAAAAAGCCAAGTTACAATTCTAAATAGAAATGTAACTTAACATTCAAAAGTGCTAAAAGAGTCCTCTTTGTAGTCAAATAAACAGAAAATGCATGCTGAGACTCAATATCTCATCCAAGACTCAGGGGAATTCCTCAACAACTCAAGCTCTAATGCTTGATTCAGAAAACAAACAAAACATGGTTTGAAAAATAATATTAGAGCCTTTATAGATGTATTGAATAACATCAGTTCTGATTATCTTGCTACACCTCACAGATGTGACAATTTTGTCTATTCGCTTCTCAGTGTGGAAGCCATATATTTGTGCTATCATCCTACAATACAAGTAATATAATGTGTATGTCTTAGATTTAGAACAACACAAGCAAGATTGTGTTAAAATATCTGAGGGCAACAGCTTGGTAGGCTATGTCCAGATTTCCCATCTTCCCATCTGCTAAATTCTCCCAGGAGCCAACACTGTGCAAATTATAGCAAGCCTAATTTTCATGATATGACATCGTACCCAAAGATTAAAGGTCTTTCCTAAATGCCAGCTTCCCAATGGCCCTCTACAGCCTAGTGACCTACTTCATTGGTACAGTAATTAATTTGTGTCTCCATAGCAGTTACAAATTCCCAGCCAGGCTGTAACTTCTCTCAAAGTAGGAAAGCCAACCATTCTGATTCTGTTGGGAGCTGCATGCAATTCTGATTTCCACTGGGGATCAACTTGAACAACCATGAGGAAAATTGGCAGAGAATAGGAATAACTACGTGAACTTCTGGTCTGTCTGTTTTAAATGTCCTTTTTTCTCTACAGGAGAAGAACCTACGAAGACGATTCAGACATGCAGTAATTTTGGCACCTACAGCTGCAGAGAAGAAGGCATGGATCCAATAGTTCCAGTGGGATTTCTCTCCTCCCTCCTTACTTCTACTAAGTTTTCTTGCTGCCAGGGATGGAGCCTGTGGTGAGTTTCCCTCCAGAAGAACCTGGTAACGATACTAACGTTTAAGGTAGAAATAGCCCGAGGAAAATAAGCCAGGTCCAACAACCAGCCATAAATCTCTGAACAGTTGGTTCCTCATGTCTGAACATGGTTCCAAATTTTGTCCTATTATAAACATTCTCTCTTTGGTTGTTCTTTCTCCCGTCTTCCTTTAATCTAGTGCTGTAACTGATCCAAGGCTATTATCTGTTCTTTGGCAAATTAGAAAAAGAGCTTAAAGTAGAGTATTAGCTCCGCCAAGCAACTCCAAACCCCTTTTTTGCAAGCAAACACCCATCTCTTACATATTCCAGAACTAGCAAAGCAGTTACAATCCATGAGGCCAACCAGTGATTGGATCTGAACAGCGGTAGGTGGGTCTGAAGTACTGTACCAGGTATATTGTATTCTGCAGTGAACTGCTTTATGAACAGACACCAGCAAGCTGGTTAGACTGACATTTTCCAACCTCAGCAAGTTCAAAATGAGAGGACCATATGCTGCCTAGGGAATTCTGAGCATTGAAATCTACCCATCTTAAAGTTGCAGAGATTAGATGACTGAGATCCAATGGGTTGTTGTCCAAAAGATGTGACTGCAACAAAGGGAAACAGGTCAAATATCCCCAGGAAGACGGACCAAATAGGTTAAAGTTTAGCTTTCATAAGCAGTTATTTGATACAGAGATTTCTGATTAAGCTTCATCCCATGCAGGGAATTCCATGGATCAGTCCCAACAGCATGTAAATAAAATGTCTCAAATGGAACATTCTACACCTGGCCTGAAATTGTTTATGTCAGGCTATGTCCTCCCCGCAGGGTACAAGTATTTTTAACAAGTCAAGTTGTGATAAATACAGTAGTCAAAATGCACCTTATATTTAACCCAGCCAGTTGTTTTCTATATACAAACATCCAATGGAACACCAGGTTGGAGATGAGTGTACTGCACAGCTAGGCCTGCTACTATTCCAGCCTCTCCTATTTTTGCACAAGCAAAACATTTCAGTTTCCATAGCTATAGTTTACTGGTGAGTGCTGGCAGGGATACAGAATACATATCCAAATCACAAGTTGCCTTATTACTGTTATATTGCATCTTACAAACCTCTAAGTCTTTTTTCAGAGTTTGCATTGTGCTGGGAAGGATAGTTGCATGAGCAGAATTTTGTTCAGGACAGAAGAATAAGGTAATAATAATAATAATAATAATAATAATAATAATAATAATAATAATAATAATAATAATAATAATAATAATAATAATAATAATAATAATAATAATAATAATAATTTAATTTCTATACCGCCCTTCTCTCAAAGAACTCAGGGCGGTGTACAGGGCAATACAATAAAATATAACATATAAAAGTTAAAAAATATTAAATATTACAGCCCAATTCAATACGTTAATACAATAACATTAAAATACCCCTAAATCCATCAGACCAGGCCGGCTTGTTTTAATCTGAAATGTCCAATAAATCATAATAAAAGCAGGATTATATTAATTTCAAGATGCATGCTATATATCTGTACTGAAAGGAAATTACATAAGTCTATGTTGTTTTAGGTAAAGTGCAGGAAAAATATTCTGAAAGTCGACTTTGCATGGCTATAAATGACCACTAGGCAATGTTGAAAGAAAAACACAATGAAGCAAAGTTTCAGAAGCAAAGCGCTTGCTCTCCCTCATTTAGACTCTCACAAACTCCAGGCACTGAGAAAGGCACTGGCAAAGCGTTATTTGTTTGGCTCAAGTGCAATTGTGTATCATCAATGTACTGGTGATACTCACCTCATGCCACAGGTGATGTCCCCTCAATAGCTTCATATAGATAAAGGGTGGCCAGCTATGTCCCCTTTATGGCCTCTGGACTTCAACTCCCAGAATTTCCACCCAGCAAGGTCATAAAGGGGCCATAGTTGCCCATCCCAGATGTAGATGTTAAATAGAAGCAGGGAGGGAATCAAGGCCTGAGATACTCCACAGCACTGTCTGGAACTATGCCTGGAGGAAGGAGGAGAATCATCATAACTCAGTACCTCAGTACCAGCTCCCAATCCCTGAACTACCCCAGAAGACCATAACTGGTGCTGTTAAAACTTGCTGAGAGATCAAGGAGGACCAGGAAAGATGCTGTACCTCCATCTCAAGCCCACCAGAAGTCATTACGAAGCAGGATCAATACTCTTGATGTGTTATTATAACCATGCCTGAATCCTGACTGAGGAGGGTCCAAGGCAATTTGATTCTTCCAGGGCCCTCTAGAGCTGGATGCTAACTCCTTCCTCAATCACATTCTCTTAAAAAGAGAAGGTTGGAGACCAGGCAAAAATTGTACAGATTTGTTTTATCAAGAAGGGAGCTGTAATTACTATTACAAAAGATTGGAAATACTTTATAGTTGTTTTGCTGAGAGTGATTAAAACTGAGATGCTGATTTCAGGGTTCATTGTTTAAAAAGTTTTGATTATGGAAAGAATGGAACTATGATACAGTATGCAATAGGGTGAGGAGGAAATGGTAATTACTGTTTTTAACTGTTGCAAATAAGACTGGAAGTCACTTCTTTACATAGCTTTCTTTTACTTGCTTCTTTATTATTAATCACTTTTCCACCCTTTTATAATCTTTTTCTGTTTCTTCTATTCTTCTATGTTAAAACATCTATATATAAACTATTATGAAGATTATGACAAAATATTGGTGTTGTTGTTGTTGTTAGCTGCGAAATCGTGTCCGACCCATCGCGACCCTATGGACAACATTCCTCCAGGCCTTCCTGTCCTCTACCATCTTCTGGAGTCCATTTAAGCTCACGCCTACTGCTTCAGTGACTCCATCCAGCCACCTCATTCTCTGTCATCCCCTTCTTCTATTGCCCTCGATCTTTCCCAGCATTAGGCTTTTCTCCAGTGAGTCCTTCCTTCTCATTAGGTGGCCAAAGTATTTGAGTTTTAGCTTCAGGATCTGGCCTTCTAAAGAGCAGTCAGGATTGATCTCCTCTAGGACTGACCGGTTTGATCGCCTTGCAGTCCAAGGGACTCGCAGGAGTCTTCTCCAGCACCATAGTTCAAAGGCCTCAATTCTTTGGCGCTCAGCCTTTCTTATGGTCCAACTTTCACTGCCATACATTGCAACTGGGAAGACCATAGCCTTGACTATACGCACTTTTGTTGACAGGGTGATGTCTCTGCTTTTTAGTGTGCTGTCTAGATTTGCCATGGCTTTCCTCCCCAGGAGCAAGCGTCTTTTAATTTCTTGGCTACAGTCCCCATCTGCAGTGATCTTGGAGCCCAGGAAAACAAAATCTGTCACTACCTCCATTTCTTCCCCATCTATTTGCCAGGAATTGAGAGGGCCAGATGCCATGATCTTGGTTTTCTTAATGTTAAGTTTCAACCCAAGTTTTGCACTCTCCTTCTTCACCTGCAACAAGAGGCTCTTTAGTTCTTCTTCACTTTCTGCCATTAGAGTGGTATCATCTGCGTATCTTAGGTTGTTGATATTTCTTCCGGCAATCTTAATTCCAACTTTTGATTCATCTAGCCCTGCCTTTCTCATGATGTGCTCTGCATATAAGTTAAATAGGCAGGGCGACAGTATACAGCCTTGCCGGACTCCTTTCCCAATTTTGAACCAATCAGTGGTTCCATGTCCAGTTCTCACTGTTGCTTCTTGACCCGCATATAGGTTTCTCAAGAGACAAATAAGATGGTCTGGTACTCCCATCTCTTTAAGAACTTGCCACAGTTTGTTATGATCCACACAATCAAAGGCTTTAGCATAGTCAATGAAGCAGAAGTAGATGTTTTTCTGGAACTCCCTAGCTTTCTCCATGATCCAGCGTATGTTGGCAATTTGATCTCTAGTTCCTCTGCCTCTTCGAAATCCTGCCTGTACTTCTGGTACCCGTGGTTAAACATGTAAACTGTATTACTAAGTGTAACAGCATTTTGAAAATTGCATGTGGAACACATAGATTTTGACAGCTTTTTTGCATAATAAGCTGAAAAAGAGAGACTTCAGTGCACCAACTACTAGATTTTGAAAAGCTAGGGAAAGGAAATGTAGTGTAAATTGATATATGGCTAAAACAAGCAGCCAAAGCATGGATTGATAAACCAAATCAAATGTTGTAAATATGCGTTTTGAACAGGAAACCCTGAGCCACATTCATAATAAAAACAAAAATAATGGAAGTTGATTGTACAGCCTCTGTTACTTTGTTGATTTAACTGTACAGAAGACAAAAAGATAGTTTAAAAATAATGAACAATCAAATAAAGAAATGGAAGTAAAACATCTTGGAAATATTAACTTCCATCATGGAACTGATATTTTTTTTTTAAAGAGAAAGTATTTATTCAGTCAAACCCCAAAAATTAATAGTCTTAATAAAGTCTGCAGAGGTAGCTTCTAGCCAAAGGAATCAAAGGGAAATCAAAGGATCCTGTGGAAATTGGATATTTAAACACAGGAGGATATCAAAACAAGTCAGCAGATATGAGTAGAAAAGCTATTATATATTGTAACTGTGAGTAGGTGTGACATAGTGAATGCAGTTGGGGTGCTAGATAGAAAGGTCAGTAAATTAACACAAGAGGACTGGACAGGTGTAAAAAGATTAGGCAGATGGTTAACAGGAACTATGGACTTTAATTTAAAACTGTCTGTAACTAATCCTCCAAAACATTTTAGATATACTATGGTGAAAAAATATTTTATTGAATTGCACCCTTTGCCTGGTACAGCAAGAAACAAAGCATGGTAGTTTTATTATCTACAAAGACTAAATATTGCCTGGCAGAACCAGCATGAAGGGAGCTATTATTAGATTCTAAATAAAATATCCAATCCCAACTACATTATTGAAAGATAACATGGCTTATTTAAGAACTGCAGACACAAACCGGTCCAGACCTAATATGAAGCCTTCAGACAATAATCTGCACTATGAGAAGGAAACATGAAAAGGGGCAAGAAAAATGGATAGATTGCTCAATTAACAATATAGGGGAGATGCACTTAGCAAGCCATTTCTTGGGAGACCACTTTCTCAGTGGTCTGAAATAATACAGGATGATCTGACCCGCTGGTGGTGCACAATTTGAGAACTAATAAGGAGGAAAATGTTGGATGTGTCACCCCCATCCACCAATTGTTTTCTTCATACTGCAGAACAGAGGAAAGATCACCTAGGATCCTACTTTCCTTCTCTGATCTGCTCTACTGGGTACGTAAGATGAAATAACCAATGGCCACACCCTTTCAAACTATCCATGATAATTACCTACTGTATTGTTTCCAGTGATTTTGGAAAGCTCGGAGCCTTTGGACATATAGTGATATATAGATAATATTTATTGTTGCATCTTGTTCTTGTATCTCCCTCTCTCCTTCTACACAGAGACACAGACAGACAGAGAGACACAGGTTGGCATGTGTGCTTGTTCTGTACAGTACTAGGTGCAAAATAAAAAATTCCCATAGTAGTTTTCCAAGTGTACAAACATAAGATCATTTCTATTGGGGACAATTGTCTTGATGAGCCGGATACATCTACAGAAGAAAAAGTCTGATTTTCATCCAGCCCAAAATGAAAGCCCCACTTAATTCCATTTTAAGGCGAGGTCTCCCTTGTGTATTGCAAGAAAAAGGCCCACATTCTTGTAGAATGTTCAATAATAATAGCAGTGCTTTTTTCTAAAAAAAAAAGTGCCGGAACTCTCATCTTGGTGGGCGCAGGAGGTGGGGGGGTGGGGAGGGTGGCACTGCTGCAGTCAGGGGTGTGAGGGTGTTTGTGGCGAGCTGCCCCCCGGGGCCAGAGCCAGCATGGCTGCTGCTGTGGGAGCAGCAGGGCCCGCTCTATATGGCTGGGCTGCGCGGGGCAGGTGGCAGAGGTGGGGCGGGCCAGGCAATGCAGGGCGGCCACTTAGGCATGCAGGGTGAGGCGACGGTGGCACAGGTCCAGCACCAAATAGGCCACTAGCCTGGCTGACACGGGTGAGCACAAGGAAGGAATGCACATGGACTCTGCAGAACCCACCTCCCACTCCTTGTCCTCTCTTACTTACCTAGTTGAGATGGTGTAGTTGGGCAGAAGGGAGGGATGCAAAGTTCCTGCCAACTTGCCTTCACTGCAGACAACATGCCGGTGCAACGTTTGCCGGCCAGGTCTTTTGGCATGCTCAGCATCAATTCCTATTGGCTTTCGAAAGCCAATAGAGGGAGTAGCATAGCTTGTGCAAAAGCTTTTTTGTGTGCAAAAAAGGGTGCCGGGACGCCATTCTGAGTGTTCTATGAGAAAAAAAGCCCTGCTTTTATGTTTTAATCTTATGATTTTAAAAATATTGTAAGTTGCCCCAAACCTCACTATGTGGATTGCATACAAATATTATATAATCGGTAAATAAAGGTAGAACATATGTTAAATATACATCAAATGATAATATGCTTCCCTACAAAGTCAATTCTTGCTCAATGACAGACCAAAGAGTTAACTTGGAAAGGCAAGAGGAAAATCTAGAAGAGGTCTGTGCAACTTGTAGAAGGGAAAGGCCCACACTGATAAATTAAAAATCTTTGTGTTCTGCAAAGGAATGCTGGTGGGCTAATCAATGATTTGGTGACTAGAGGAGCATCTACAGTGTTGGAGTTCATGGTCATGATAAGCCATGGAGGCACTAGGCAACATGACTTTCAGGGCAGTGGTGGTGATTTTATTACTTTTTAAAAAAAAAGTCTGTGCTCTGTCCAAGGGTGCTTGGTAGGCTGCATGTACAGGCCTAGTCTAGAATTTATTTTGGAGCAATCAACTATCTAGAGCAGGTATATCAAACTCATTTTGTTTGAGGCAACTTCTTATAAAAGAATTGCCATTAATTTGTTTTAATAAAATAATTTAAATCAATTTTTCACTTGATTTCAAATTAAATGAATTACCCGTATATACTTGAGTATAAGCCGACTCGTGTATAAGCCGAGACCCCTAATTTTACCCCCCAAAACTGGAAAAAGTTATTGACTCGAGTATAAGCCGAGTATAAGTATAAGCTTGGCCCCTTCTTAGCAACATATCTATATTCTGTGCCACGACGAGCCGCTCGTTGACTCTGGCAGCATCCCGGAGCTGGCTCGGCCGCGGTTCACAGGGTCCGCTCATCAGGCTGCCAGGCTTCCTGGCAGCACATCCCGCAGGGAAGTTCTGCTAGGGAGGCGGCAGTCAGACCCGCGGGAATGGCTGGTAAGGAAGCGGCGTTTCCCCCCCCCTCCTGTGTGTCGGGCCCACGGGGCTTGACACACAGAGAAACGCAAATGCCGGACTGCCGCCACCTTTACTAGCCATTCCTGCGGGTCTGACACATACACACACACACACGCACGAGGGGGGAGAAACAACGCTGGACTGCCGCCACCTCTGCCAGCCCTGCAAGCCTCTGCAGAGGCTTGCAGGGCTGGCAGAGGTGGCGGCAGTCCAGCGTTGTTTCTCCCCCTCGTGCGTGTGTGTGTGTGTGTGTGTGTGTCAGACCCGCAGGAATGGCTAGTAAAGGTGGCGGCAGTCCGGCATTTGCGTTTCTCTGTGTGTCAAGCCCCATGGGCTCGACACACAGGAAGGGGGGGAATGCCGGAATGCCGCTTCCCTACCAGCCATTCCCGTGGGTCTGACACACACACGCACGCACGAGGGGGAGAAACAACGCTGGACTGCTGCCACCTCTACCAGCTCTGCAAGGCTCTGCCGCTCCCTTCTCTCAGCAGCCTGGCCCGAACGAAGGGACAGTTCTTTTTTTTTTGTTCACTGGAGTATAAGCCGAAGTGGATTTTTTCAGCCCAAAAAGTGGGCTGAAAAATTCGGCTTATACTCAAGTATATACGGTATATTGGTTGACAATGAGATTTTTTTTAATACAATTGCCAAATGCAATAAACTGGTTTTAGGTATATGTGTGCACTAATTATTTCAACACCAATACATTTTAACAACATATTCTATTTGTAAATGAATGCAAATGCAAATTATACAATTTTTTGTGCAAAAATAAAACAAAATAACAGATTTAAGAGCTGCTATCATTAGTTATCCTTAGATAAAAAATAATTCCATCATCCAAAACTTTGTTATACTGTATTTAACGAACAGATGCTTTGGGATTAAAAAAAAAAGACTGACTACATTTGACTGTGTATCACCATGGCATTAAAACACATTCACACTCTGCCCTCTTACCCTCCCACTTTTAAATTAGCCTGTATGGATCGCATTTCCTTCAATTTGGGCCATCTGAAGGCCTGTCGCTGTGATGCATTCTGCTGCTCTGCAACCTGGCTGCCTGAGGAGAATTTGGCTCTCCGGAACAGTTTCCTTCAGCTTGTGTGTGTGTGTGTGTGTGTGTGTGTGTGTGTGTGTGTGTGTGTGTGTGCAAAAGAAGGTGCCGGACCACCGTTCTGAGAGTTCTATGGGGAAAAAAGCTCTGGATATATCACGTATAATTGAAGATTGTAATTAGTTGCATGTGCACGTTCAGCAAGTGTGATGTATTTGTGCTGGCATTTCTAGGTCTCTTTCCAACCACATCCAGAAAAATTTGTAACAAACATTGGAATTCTTAAGGCCATTTTTGGTATTTCCCAGCAATCTGTTACTGGAAGGAAAAAGCAATCCCTGCTGCGTTACTGATCCCAGAGAAGCATTTGCATGTATGCAGGTATCAAATATTGGCTGCAAAGTTGGCATTTCTGGATGTAATACAGATATTTTGGACTTATTTTTGTTTCTTTGCATGTTTGATATTTTTAAAAAGGGATATGCTACTGACTACGCTTATGCATATATGTAATATCTTTTGCTAGGATACATGACCACTGCTTGTCCAGAATGTGAAAAGTGAAAGATTGTGACTAAACAAAATTTTAATGTACAGATAATACCACCAGAAATTATTTTAGCCTTTTTAATAAATGTTGTTATTGATGTTAAGCTCACCTTGGAAAACATCATATATTGTTATGTATATACTAGGATAATTATTTAAAGACTGCAGTGCAACATAACTAGATTCTAAATAATCTATTTTTCAAAACACACAACAGTCCAAACAGTAAAAGTAAAGTCCAAATTAAGAATATTTCATTCTTAAGAATTGTTTAAAGTGGTTTAGTTGTAATAGATGGTTATAGATTCAAAATAGTTTTCAAGAGTATGTTCAAAAGATACTATTTTTTTCTAGCATCAGTTAAATTAGACATATTACATTGAGAAAAATGTTTCTCATTTCTTTCCTGTTACCTTTATTGATTTCATTGCAGATATGTTAACATAGGAAATAGATTATTTTGTTATCTAATTTTACCTTCCAAAAGACAGAAGCAGATGAAAAATGTGAGGTTCTTTCCTGTTGGCTTTTTTGAATTAGCTATTTTAGATTCTAAAAGTTTAGTTCCTAAAGAAGTAACCCTGTAAATAATTTTAATGTCCTCCTCTAGTGCAGGCTCTTTTATAACTCAAGGATTTCAACTCCCAGAATTCCTGGCTCAGCTTAGAATCCTCTCCCTTTCCCCTCAGCATGGCTGGCTCAGGATTTCTGGGAGTTGAAGTCCACGAGTCATAAAAAAGGGCCAAGATTGCCTAGCCCTGCAATAGGTTTTCAGAGGGAGCTTTTTTGTGTGTGCAAAAAAAGGTGCCAGAATGCTGTTCTGAGCATTCTATGAGAAAAAAAGCCCTGAATAATAGTAGTAAATTCATTTTTTTTACTTCAGCATGATTCACAGTGACTTCATAGATTCATCCATTAAATTTTCTTGGCAACAATATTTTTATTTATTTATTTTTATCCCTCCTTTATTATTTTTATAAATAACTCAAGGTGGCAAAGATACCTAGTAGTCCTTCTCCTATTTTCCCCACAACAACCTTGTGAGGGAAGTTGGGCTGAGAGAAAGTGAATGGCCCAAAACCAATGATTTGGATGAAGGGGTAGACGAGGAACTCATCAAATTTGCAGTTGACACCAAGCTGGCAGGAATAGCCAGCACTCCTGAAGATAGGCTTAAGATACAGAAGGATCTCAACTGACTTGAACACTGGGGCCTCTTTAATAATGTGTGAGTTGGAACAAATACCTCTAATACCATTTTCTTGAGCACAGGTTCTCCTCAGGGCTGCGTCCTAAGTCTGCTGCTATTCACCCTGTTGACCAAAGATTGTTGTGCTAGGTTTGCCACCAACCATATTGTGAAGTTTGCAGATGATACAACAGTAGTGAGCCTTATTTATGATGACGTGGAAGCTTGCAGCAAGGAGGTTGAGGGGTTGGTGAACTGGTGTAAGGACAACAACCTAGTTTTAAATACCGGAAAAACCAGAGATCATTGTTGATTTCAGAAAAGGCAGGCACAGCCACACTTCTCTGTGCATTAATGATTCACCCGTGGAGATGGTTACCAGCATCAAATTCCTGGTTGTGCAGCTAATGAGTAGACTGACTTGGTCGCTCAACAGTGAGAAACTGGTGAAGCAGGCACAACAGCACCTGCATTTTCTGTGTCGCATGAGAAAAGCACATCTTCCTTCCCATCCTGACCACTTTCTACAGGGGAACGATCGAGAGCATCCTGTCATGCACCATCACAGTCTGGTTTGGAAGCATCACTGCTTCAGACAGGAAGGCAGTGCAGAGTGTGGTGAGGATGGCCAAAAAGATCATTGGCAGTTCCCTCCCCTCCAACCAGGACATAGCACAGAGGCATTGCTTGAGCAGGGTCTGTAAGATTATCTGGGACACTACACATCCTCTTCACGACCTGTTTTCCTTGTTACCTTCTGGGAGGAGGCTTCGCGGTATCTGCAGCAGAACATCCAGATTCAGCCATAGTTTCATTCTATACAGCATTAACCTTGTGAACTCTCAAGCTTCCTCCTTCCGTTATATATTTAAGATGGACAGTATTTAATATTTAATATTTGTTATGTATATGTAGGGGTGTGGGTCTATACATATGTGTATATAGTATGGTTAGGTGTGTGTCATGTATATGTTCCACTCTGAGAGCAGGCAACTAAATTTCATTTTTGATGTGTGCCATTGTGCCCACAGTAAAGAAATGACAATAAAGGTTATCTTATCTAAAATGAAATTCAATGGTGAAAAAAGTAAGGTTCTACATTTAGGCAAGAAAACCAAATGCAAAGGTATAGAATAGGTGTAACCTGGCTCAATAGCAGTAATTGTGAGAGGATCTTGGAGTCCTAGTAGACAATCACTTAAATATGAGCCAGCGGTGTGCTGCAGCTGCCAAAAAAGCCAACACAGTCCTAGGCTGCATTAACAGAGGGATAGAATCAAGATCACGTGAAGTGTTACTACCACTGTATAATGCCTTGGTTAAGGCCACACTTGGAATACTGCCTCCAGTTTTGGTTGCTACAATGTAAAAAATGATGTTGAGACTCTAGAAATCGTGCAGAGGAGAGCAACAAAGATGATTAGGGGACTGGAGGCTAAAACATATAAAGAGTGGTTGCTAGAATTGGGTATGTCTACTTTAATGAAAAGAAAGACTAAGGGTGACATGATAGCAGTGTTCCAAAATCTCAGGGGTTGCCACAAAGAAGAAGTCTACCTATTCTCCAAAGCACCTGAAAGCAGGACAAGAAGTAATGGATGGAAACTAATCAAGGAGAGAAGCAAACTAGAACTAAGAATACATTTCCTGACAATTAGAACAATTAATCAGTGGAAGTTGTGGGTACTCCAACAGTGGAAGTTTTTTAAAAGAGATTGGACAACTATTTGTCTGAAATGGTATAGGGCAGGGGTGTCAAACTGCTGGCCCATGGGCCAGTTGCATCATGCAGAACCCACCCCAGCTCCGGCCATGCGAAAAAAAGTCATACGTCATGACACGTCATGGCATAGGGTTTCTCAAAGACCTCCAAGATCCCTTCTAACTCTTGTTATTCTATTCCATTCTGTTATTCTGTTACAATCTACAGCAGATTTGCTAAATTAAATACCTTGTGGACCACTTATTGATACAGCACCCAGAACAAGCACAGAGTTACTCAGGTATACCATTTCTAGTTGAACATCTTCAGCATCAGCAGTTATCTTTGAATTTGCCAATAATGGGGGGAAATTGGGAACACTCACATTGCTACCCAAACTGCTGAAAACACTGTAGCTAAACCAGCTAAATTTGGCAAGTCTATCAGGTCACAAGACTGGTGTGAAACCATTTTCCAAAGCACAACCTAAAGAACACTTTTTACCATAATGACCCATTCTATGCACTCATCCTCTTGTACTCCTTTTAGTTCCAGCGCACAAGCCGTATTTTTCCACTTCTCCCAACATAAATCTTTTCCTGGAGCTATGCTTCATGGAGTACTCTGGTGAAGATACAGTTGCCTGGCCCTGTCCAGCTATGGCTGGCCAAAAGCCATTCCAGGTTTGGAAATGCATCTTCTCTGAAACACTGAACTATCCTTCCAGGCATCACCTGCTGCCGACATCAACTTCCCTCCGCCCGGTACGCTCCCACAGAGAGGGCCTCCTAAGGGTGCCACCGTTCGGAGAATGCCGCTTGGTGGCTCCCAGGGGGAGGGCGTTCTCTGTGGGCGCGCCTGACCTATAGAACCATTTACCGGTTGAGCTCCGGATGGCTCCCGACCTTCGCTCCTTCCGACGCGATCTAATAACATATCTATTTAAGCAATCCGGTCTGGTCTGACGGGTTTAATTTTAATTGTGGTTTTAACTTATCTTCTACATTTGGGCAGTAGGGCTTAATTTATTTTCAATTTTCTGTATTTGTGCATTTTGACATTTATGTCACTGTTCACCGCCCTGAGTCCTTAGGGAGAAGGGCGGTATACAAATCAAATAAATAAATAAATAATTGTGACCTTAGAGATGTCATCGGTGAGAGAAGCATTGGCACAAACCATAAAAGCAGATGTTCAGTCCTGAATCTTTCTTCGTGGAAAGAAATGTATTTCTCCCATGAAGTTCTTACTAAATATTTTCAATTTTTTCTGCCAAGCATATAGCAAATGGGTCAAAGCACTCCTGTTTGCCTAACTAGCTGGTCCTGATGCTCCCAACCCAAACACTACGGAAACACAGTTTCCTAGAGCAAATGAAAACCATTTGTCTCTCTTTTCCTTGTTCTTGGTCCCAGAAAAAGAATTAAATTAGGCTAGGACTGGCATCCTCTTCTCTGGCAGTATGTGTTAGGAAACACTGACAAGTTTCCAAAGCTAAACTACAGCTTTATTGGAGAAACTTACACACACAAGTTCCCATCTTCAGTCTTCCATAATGAACACAACACCCAGAACTAGTCTGAGTCACTGGGAAGAACCAAAGGAGAAAATGAAAAACCAAAGGATACTCTTAGGCTACAACTGCCCAGAGTTAGCCTAACTTCATGCAAGACTGGATTTGGGGCTAAATTTAACCCAAATGACTATTAACACTTGGGTAGAACAGAGATTTCTCATAATACACTAAATCCTGCCCTGTATTGGCCTTGTTAAGCATTCTATAGGAATTGGGCATAAAATTATGAATACAGTAGTTAAGTCAGAATACATTAGCTTTATATTGGATGTTGAACAAAATCTTGGTCTGCAGTGGATGAAAAAGGATTTGTTCTCTTTGTGATATTGGCCAGAATCGTAACCTGTCAAGCTTCAGAACTACCGTAGGAATACATTGAAACAAATCCTTAATTTCCTTGAGTATCCAAAAGGGAAATTATTCATTTATATTACTGAAATTCTCTACTGCCCCACCCTGGGTGGGTAATTGTAAGTGCCAGTGTGTGTTTGTGTGACGGGAAGTTCAAAAACATCTATCAACCCATGCTGGATCAGCATGGTACTTTATGGTCCACACCCTCTGAGGCAACGTCTTTTCAAATTAACAGCTAAAACAACGGCAATGAAATGCTTCCAAATAGGTGATTGATTTTCTTCAGTATGAGGGGCGGGGTGTCTAATTTATTTCTGGAGACGCTGGCAAATGCACCTTTCATATGTTTTATCATCTAAAGACTACTATTACTGCATTATATTGTGGCGGTGGTGTTTTTTTGGAAAATGACAAATAGAACATGAGCCTCAGGAGACCTAGTCATATAAATCTGCCCATCTCAGGTTTTTTTTTTAACATTGGCTCCTTGGATACAAGAGAAGTATTGTTGTGTTGCCACAGAAGACTGTCATAATAAGGAATAAAATTATGTGGGTTGATAGGAAGCAAGTGAAAGAGTAATGAATGCAAGAGCCATAAGAAAACACAAGGCTGGTTGCATGTATCCTGTGTATGAATATTTAACTCATGGGGGGGGGGGGAGAAAAGATAATTCTAATTCCAATATTTACCCAGTACCAATTCCCCTGATCTTTTAATAAAACTGTTAAGTTTTAGCTGTGATGCCAATAAATATTCCAACTCTTTTTTATGTGAGAGAAGGCGGCTATATAAAATGGACAAATAAATAAATCTGTACTGGCTGTCGCAGAATTTTGGCTGCCATAGTTATACAGTGCTCACGGTGCTGTTTTGGGGGCAAGGGATAGTATAAATGACTCAGGCTTTACTCTAAAGGGGAGAAAGGGGTGTACTGCATGCCACTGTAACGTCTTTTGTGACGACGCAGGCCAAGAAATTATATTTGAGTGGCAAGAAACTGCAACCCACAGAAGATCTTTGCAATTGGCAAGCAAGACAGCAATCGGTCTTGGGAGTATAAGTAGGCCACAGATTTATTCAATTTAAAACATTGTGAAGTCAAAGATGTAGGAGGTGGAGCACAAAGGGATTTGTTCCCTTGTTTAGCAGAAGATCTGGTCTGGCTGAGTTTTCTATTATGGAGGCTCTAAGTCTGATTTTACACTGGGGATGAATTGTGGTTCACAAAACTAGCTGAAAAAGTCAAGGTAATCCCAGCATCTGCTAAGGTACTCACAGATATGCAGTAATTTCATATTTGTGTCTATTAATTTAAATGAACGCTAGCAAAATGAAACAGGAGCTTATAGTGGACATTAAAATACCTTAGAAAATATTCTGCCCAACTACAACACGGGATGATCAGGAACTAATAAACGAACCGTATGTAATGACTGAAGGAACTAGGAAATGTTTAGCCCTGAGAAAATTCTGGGGGATATATAACACTCTTCAAATACTGGATCTCATACTGTACACAAATCTCTATTGTTCCATAGTATGGAACATGAAACAGTGGAATAAAAACAACTACTCCATAGAGCAATTCAACAGCAAAACTAATTAGCCAGATGGGTGGACTGCTCTTTATTGGCTATGTTCAAGTTGAATTTAGACAGACATTAGTCAGAAATGCTTTGCTTTAAGATATGAGCATTGAGTAGATTTGGGAGTCAATAGCATCAATGACCCATTTCAGTTCTATGATATCCCGAGGAACACAAAACAAAGTTTATTTTTTTAATATTTATAACCCACCCAATCTGAACAGATCCTGAGTTGTACTTCATTTTCTAATAGAAAGTTGATCTTCAGCCAGTCTGGATGGCATTAAAAAGGTAATTCTCCTCTCTAAAGGAATGGATATTAAAGCCTGGAATAATCCCCTGATTTCAGCAAACTGTTGGGTAGTTCAGCTAATTGCAGTCAAGATACAGATGATCAGGCTTTATATCAGTGATAATGAACCTTTGGTGCTTTACAACAAACATCAATGAATACAACAATAACATCAACAATGAATGAAGGGCCATTGATTTTCCACTTTTGCCCTAAACTGAATTCCCCAAATCATATTATTATGAAATAGCTCTGGAAATGGAAAAACCTGAGTGTAGTTAAGATTTTGATCCATGTTGTCTTGTGATAATTAGGATGAAGTCTTTTACATCTGGGGAACTGGAATCCCTAGGTACCATAGCTTCCTCCTTTTTTGCTTTGTACCCATTCCTAGGAACTTAATTTAGAAACTCAGAATGTAAACTGTACAGTGCTAGGAAACATAGGTTCACAAAGCAATTAAACAAGCAATAGAAACAAACATATACAGTATTTTAAGAGCTTCCTGATCTCAGTTTTACCCTGATCTCAGGCAGGGTAAATATTTGCAGCAGGGAGACGATTCTGTTATATTTTTTCAAAATTGAATGAATGAGTTTCCTCACATCTACTGTCAAATTAAGGAATTGGTAGGCAAGCTTATGCTGCTATTAGTATAAAGCTGTGATAGTAAATATTGCCTTCTGTGTCCATTGTTTTGGTTTTCCATCCAACAGAATACAATACATTTTTTTCATATAAAGACAAATGCAAAAAAATACTTAATGTTCTCTTTAATCAGAGCTGTGGTAGCCCAGTGGTTAGAATTCTGTATTGCAGACTAATTCTGCCAAATGCAAGCAGTTCGATCCTGACGGGGCTTAAGGTTGACACAGCCTTCCATCCTTCCGAGGTTGGTAAACTGAGGACCCAAATTGTTGGGGGCAATATGCTGACTCTAAACCACTTAAGAGGGCTGTAAAACACTGTGAAGCAGTATATAAATCTACGTGCTATAGCTATTAACCACATTCATGATAAATTGCCTTTCATTTATTTGTATCCTGCCTTTATTGTTATTACAAAATATATACAACATACCTTCGTCCTCCTATTTTCCCCATAACAACAACCCTGTGTGGTAGGTTGGTCTGAGAGTGACTGGCCCAGGTGGCTTTCATGGATAAGGCAGGACCAGAACTCATGGTCTCTCACTTTTACTTTTTAAAATAATTAAAACCTTTGAATAAATGTATTAACCTCATTGACAAAAAGCTATTTAATAGCTTAGGATATTTCATTTGCAGAAGAAAAAATCACCATGTTCTGCAGATTTCAAGTATGGGTAATTAATGGCAATCTTTCAATAAATTATTTTGCCCCTTTAATGGTTTATTAGGATGAATTTACATCATGAAGGGATGCCATATACATTCAATTATATTCATTTTGTGGGTCAATTTCTTAACCAATACTCTTTTGTACAACTACTTTTATTCATGGATGTCTTTTTAAAATATAAACATAAAATTAACAAAAATAGTCAATGCCATTATTTTTGCATATTTTTCCACTTCCCTTTTAAAACATGTAAGATAATTTTTGAGCATCAATTCCAGCTATCTGCCAGCTATCCATCATGCTCAATGTCTATTCTTGGCAGAGATGTGAAAGATTTAAAACCATTATATCACAATAAAGAGGAAACCATCCTACTTCCTTTGTAGACTTGTGTAACACATAATTCTATTGTTGGAACTTTATTAAAAATGAGTTCACCAATGATAATGAAACATAATCATTCTTGCAAACAATATCAGGAATGTTCGCACACTGTGCCTAGCCTAACGTTTTCTAAAGGTGAATGATTTATCAAGAGATCCAGCACCAGATAACAAATAGGGGATATTCACCTCCTTTCTCACACCTTTGTGACTTCATTTCCTTGTTCTGTTATCTGGAAGCCAAAAGAGTCAGTCACATTAAAAGAAAATGTGGTTCGGACAAATCAGAAATTTAATCAAAGAAGCAATTTTGCTACTAATGTTGAGTATAAAAAATGTTTCAAATACTTTGCCTCAATTGTATTTTGTTGTACTGTTTTTCTGATCACCTGCTAATGTTTAGATTACTGTTTAATTTAAACAGAAAGTTCCAAAGTTTTATGAAATCTAATCTACCTTTCTAAGAATTCACAACTAAAAAGATGCCCACTTGGCATCCTATTGCACAAACTAAATTAACTTATAGGAACATTTGCTCAAAACTGGAATTGAACAATTGTTGACAGCCCTATAAAATAGGTGCTGAATGAAAAGTAGAATTATAATATCTCTTAACTTTTTATTAGTATCATCAGGAATGATTAGCAAAAATGTTTCTGTAATGAGTAGTACTGCAGCATTTAAAATCAAGCCTGAATTTCTTGTTGATTGAATCAACTATTTATATATCATTCTAAGTATTTATGGAGAAGGCTTCCTATATTGTATAGTATGACAGCTTGGGCTGTTTGATTTCAGTTGTTCAAATTTTGTAGTACTAGCCTCAATTCTTCACTTAAGGGGAAGAACATAAAGTGAAGAATATTCTATGTATTTTCTACTAATTTTTCATTAAAAGTAAGACAAGTCTCCGCTATATGCTGAATCCCACTCTCTGGCCAGCCAATCTCCACAAAGATGGAGCTGGAAAAGATAGAAAATGAGCAATTCAATAATGTAATCAATATAAATTGCGGGCTTTGATCAGTGGTGGGATTCAGCCAGTTCACACCACTTCGGAAGAACCGGTAGCTAACTTTTTGTTGCCCAGGTCCAGAATGGACTTCCAGAAGTGGCATCCACACAGAGAACCGGTTGTTCACAAATTGGAATCCCACCACTGGCTTGATCTATGAAAGGAAAAAGCAACTGAGTTAGAGTACTTGGACAATATATGAATACAAAATTCTGAAGAAACAGTAAACTTAGGACAAATATAAAAATTAATTATTTATAAAATGCAAACCTAAGTTACAGAACTGATCGCACAAATGCGATTACATCCAATATTTTTGTAAGCAAAGAGGTTACATTAATGGCTGTTAATTACAATAGCATAGAATTTTCACATTCAGCAGCTATATAGTTAGAAGATCAATTGTTAGAAATAAAGAAGTAAAATCACTGTATCATGCCTAGCAAGGAAAAGCTTTCTACGAAACCAGGGAGGAAATTACAGCTTATGGAATGTATGCAGCCTGACTCTACCCCTTTTGTAGCTCCCACAGATTGCCAGATCAGATTTGTTTTTTTGGCATGGGCCAAGATTTTGCCTATAAAATACAGCAGCTACCAGCTCTGACGCGGATCCACTTTCAAGGGAAGTTGCACATTTCTGCACTAAATCAAAATTTACTCAACTTTTGTTATGTAAGTCACAATTGGTTTGGTACATACCACATATTAAGCTAACTCATGGCAACTATATTAAGACTTAATGTGATGGACCGTTCTAATGAAGGAGACCTTGTCTTCCATTTTTAGATGGCTGAAAATACAAACCTGGTATCCAACTCCAGCCCAGGCAAAGCTGCTGATACTGTGTTGCTAGGTGTTGCTTGTGTTTTCTCTCTCTCTCTCTCTCTCTCTCTCACACACACACACACACACACTCACACACACTCACACACAGACCCCTAGCTTATGGAGAGGAAGCTATAGGTCAGGGGTGGGGAACCTTGGCTCTTTTATGACTTATGGACTTCAACTCCCAGAATTCCTGAGCCAGCATGGCTCTTGTACAAGTAGCCCTCAACTTATAATAGATCATTTAGTGACTGTTTGAAGTTACACCAAAAGTGAGTTATGACCGTTTTTCACACTTAACCAGTGTAGCATCGCCATAGTCATGTGATCACAATTCGGATGCATGGCAACTGTTTCATATTTATGACAATTTTTAGTGTCCTGGAGTCATGTGGTCTCCTTTTGCAACCTCTGACAAGCAAACTCAATGGGGAAGTCGGATTCACTTAACAATCTTCTTACTAACTTAATAACTGGAGCGATTCACTTAACAAATGTGGCAAGAAAATTCGTACAATGGGGTAAAACTCACTTAACCAATGTCTCACTTAGCAACAGAAATTTGGGGCTCAATTGTGGTCATAAGTTGACTATCTGTATTCCTAAACCTGTATTTTGAAAAGGATTAGTGAACAAAATTTCTCGGCACGCTTTACTTTGTGTGTTAATACTTGCATATGAAAAGCACAAGCTAAGGAAAACACAATTGGGTCCTCTCGCTTTACAAATCCCAGAATACAATCAGTTCCATTTTATATTCCCCCTTCCACATTTCCAGGTTCCTGTTGACACAATCAAATCAAATAGCCCTTTCCTTTCCACTTCCATCACAAGCAGAACTCTCCAATTGTTCATAGCCATAAAGTCCGTTAACTATGGACAGAAGCCAATTACTTTTGCAGCAAGGCAGATCTAATCTTCAAGAAAAAAGGACTCCTAAATAAAAAGCAGGCATAATTTGTTCCATAAAATCCAAGCCAATGCAAAACCCATATAATTGAGAAAGTACAAATATAACTAGAAAAACTTGTTGGCAAACATTAATGGTTGTATGTTAGGATAAATATTTATTTAAAAGAAGCCTTTAGGTGTTTGATTTACTGAATGCTCATCAGTGCAAGCTACAACTAGTGAAGTGTGCCAGCCTTGCCCTTCTGTCTTTCCAAGAAATCGGATCTTCTTTTCTCAAGTCTGATTCCTTAGCTGGTTGCTAAGTTCTTGCAATTCCATCATCAAATTCTTCATTGCTGCCACTTCTTCAGCGATGTCACTGGAAACTTCATCACTTACAGCATCTGCAAAATTTTGCTATACAAGAAAGTTGAAAGCAATTTTTTACAGGAAACCTTACTTTAAGTAAGGCACAAGATTTTAAAACATTCTAACCACAATCATTTCCATAACTTCAGTGATCTCATTTCTTTATGGCATCTAAACAAGATTATTCTCATTCCAAAGGCAGCATGCTCTGTGGGTGACAAATGAGGAACATCTCCCCATGCAATGTTAACCTGTTAGTTTTCCATCTGTAAGCCAAATGAAGAAGATTTTAACATTTGGGTCAAATTTCTATTAAAATAGAATTTGAATCAAATTTTAAATTTTAAAATTAGAAAAGAGCAGAACTCCATTGCAAGGCACAATGCGGCTAGCTTTCAAAACAGATTCTTGAGAGATTTCAGTGCAAAGCCTAGTGCAAGACCAGGGGTCTTCAAACTTGGCCCTTTTATGACTTGTGGACTTCAACTGCTGTCTGAGGAATTCTGGGAGTTGCAGTCCACAAGTCATAAAAGGGCCAAGTTTGAAGACCCCTGGGCAAGACAATCTTCTCGATACACTTTAGATAAATTTCAGGACTTTTGTTGCCTAGCTAGCTGTTCCATAAAGGAGTGTCAAAACTGCTTTCCAGGATTAAGGTCTCACATAGCTTTGAAATGCTTATCATGGGCTTTGCTATAAAAACAATAGCAAGGCCAGGGCAAACATTAACTTTCAAAATTACATTTATTCTCTACAGTTAATAAGATTTGTTCTACAGCAAATTCATAATTAGTTCACTCTTACTATCAATTACACCTTGCTGACAACTTTAGGAGAACTCTGAGGACCATACCAAAGGCACTGGAGGCGTGACATATAGCCCTGGGTTTACACATTTTTATAAAGTCCTTGTGTATGTAATCACTGTTTTTTTTTCAACTGTTCAGTAGCTAGGTTCTGAACACCGACAGAATGAAAGACAACATCTTTTAAAAATAACAGAACTGGGCATCAAAAGATCCATAATGGAAATGCTGGACAAGAATCTCTAGTAAACCTTATCAATCATAGTGAAGTATCTCATCCACTTGGGACCGAAGTGGATGAAAATCTGGCATTCTTTTGGATGAGTGGATAAAAAGGAACATGTGCAACAGAGAAGAGCAGAAACTATGACAAGCTTCAGGGGTGTCATTTCTCTTCTACTGTACTGTAACTTTAGACTGCAGGTCACCTGCATCTGCTGCTGATAAAATTTGAAAGCTAGGCAAGAATGAATGGGATGAATGAACTATGAGATGCCCAATGAACAAAGGTCGTATCTTTTGCAGTGGAAGCCAAATTCTATGAGTTAATCCTATGGCAACTAGTGATCATGCAGGTTCTGACTGACTATACTGAGGAAAGCTGAAGAAGAAGTCATGAGTTTTCCTATCTTATTTTGTGACTTTTCAATCAAAATCATACACAAGCCCAACCAAACGTCAGGGTGGACTGGGATTATGGGAAGGGGTTCTAGCTCTGAGAGCAGAGAGGTTCCTCTTGCCTTTTATCTTTCTGGTCTCAACAGGACAGTACTAGACAATTCTAGAGGTGCATAGGCCGGCTTTATTTCTTCTACTTTTATCCAAATAGATTTAATGATCTATTTTTGCTCCCTTCCATGCTTTTTTCTCATGGGAGACCACCGTAAGAGATATCCTAAGGGAGCAATGCCAGAGATTCTTCCATCTCCTGACTCTACTCTTCTCTTTATAACTGTTAACTACTGCATTTCTACTGTATCACTGGAAGCAAATGTCATAATGCAGGTGTCATTCAAAGTTGCTTTCTTAAAAAGTAATCTGTTCTTTAAAGATGTACAATAGAAAGGCATTTATACCTATTGAATCCAATACAGTTCTCACAACTAGTTTTTTTTTCTACAAATGGGGATACCTCCCCACCCCACCTTTAGTGTAAAGAAGGGGTAATACAGTTCCTCCCATCCTAATGCTTTCCAGATGTGCTGTAATGCAGCTCCAATTTCCTAGCCATCTAGTCAATTATTGGCCATCTGATTAGAAATCCTAGGATTCATATTCTTAAGGTATCTGGAGTGCAAGAGATTGAGGAAAGTTGAATTAACAAAACCAATAGCTCTTGAAAGAGTGTGTGTGTGTGTGTGTGTGTGTGTGTGTGTGTGTGTGTGTGTTCCAGAGAACCCTTTATGACATCCATCAGCCTTACCTTCGCTTTGGCTACTAAACCACGCAAGTTGAGTCGGGCAGAAGAGAGTATTGGCAAGGCTTCTTGGTAATTAGTTTTCATTTTGCTGCATTTCATTGCGACTGGAGTTTTAAAAGGCAAAACAAAGTTGGGTGAGTACCACAATAATAGCATGGTTATTATAAATGACTATTCAGCTCTCAGTTACTTCGATCTGGGGAGAAACAGCTTCCTAATTCATTAAAAGGATCCATATAAACATTAAACATAAGGCAACAGTCTCCAATTGTTATTACAAAAAGGAATTACTGTCACTACAGCAATAATGTTGTTCCCCCCAAAATATGTTGACTTTACATGTGGTCTAGAAGTATCACCAGAATGTAGAACTCTGTGATGTCATTTAACGTTGCAGCCTAAGTTGCTGGATTGCAAGAATTATTTGTTATATAGTATATCTTATTTAATAATGCATACAATTAGAATGCTTGCAAAGAAACATTGCAATGGTCCTATTCAGAATTCAGTCAGCTCTGTCCTCTTCTGTGATCGATCAGCCAATATTGATTGCTCTTCAAATGTGTTTCCCATCTTTTAACAAAATGTGCCAACTATCATGCCAGTTAATTCTTCTCTGTGGTTTGTAAATGATGCTATTTTGGTTACCTAAGTGTCAGCATCACAGTATTGGAATCTGCAAGCAAATGTTGCAGTGTGGAATACTCCATGTTATTCTTCCAGTCAGCCAGGTCCTCTTTCACAATACTTCATTGTCCTTCTCATCCCATGTTGGTTTTTACTCTTAGCTAGTTAAAGTGTACAATCAAATGTCAGGTGTGTTCAACACCCAAGATTATTTATATCTACCTCTGCTATGGTATAAAACTAATCTCCCTTCCTCCATCCACTGTAGCTCAATAGAGCTTGGAGGTGCACATTTCCGTGCTCTCTCTTCTAGGAGGTGTTTGGGATTTTTAATTGTTTGCTTTTTCCACACACCCATACAAATGCAGAATATGAAATAAGATGCAAACGATGTGCTTTCTTTCTATTTTCCATTTAATGAGGTAAAGTACATTTTTGATTCTTGCAGGACCTCTGGCATTCTGAATCAGGAAAGAGATTATTTTATTTTGTTCTCAATATTTCGCAGTTAGAAAGTCTGAAAATGATGGCAGCCAATTCTAAGCATCACTGGCTAACCAGTTTTTTTTATGGCTGCTCTATAATACATGCCATTTCATTCACTGTAGGGTAGCCCAATGTTTTGTGCTTTTGCATCCTTAATGTACATCATGGCTTCTGATGATTGGAAGTGTCATCAGAGGTATCTGTAAATCATGATGGCCACTTTTGTCTGCTTTATCAGGACACTCATGACTATCATGTGATATCATGGCATTAAATTTTACTTAAGGTCTTACAAATGAGAAGAGAAAACCAAATGTAATGCAATCATTTTCAGAATCAGATGGCCATTTAAACTTCTAGCTTGTGCCCTAGAAATACTAGAATTTTCTAAGTTCATTGTTATTTCCCCCTTTTTTAAAAAAAAGAGATTTAGAACTGGTGTTGAAACATGTATATGTCAAAATCTCTATGCTGTGATGTCAATTTCCCAACATTTAGTTCTGTGATCACACTAGATTTCAGTTTCTAAAACCTCAGCAAACTCTAGAAACTGTGAAGGGCCTAAGTGAAGAAAATGAAAAAAGTAAAAAATAAAGATATTCAATGCCTTGAATATTCAGTGAGCTAGAATAAATATATATTTTATCGCTCCCTCCCCACTGTATCTTCTGTTCCTAATAACAAGAGAGGACCCAGAACTGTACGGTTTTCTCAACTTTTTGAGGGTTGGAGTTACTTTTAATTTCAACCTTTCCATTATTGCTTACTTTCTGAAGTGGTAGAAGAAAAGCAAGCAAACCTGCCCTTGAATCAAGCACAACGTATGATGACTACCTGGAGAAAATAATACGGTTTTTATGGCAATATAACAAAAGGTTTAGCAGATCTGCTAAGCTTCCAAACATAACATGTTTGGAATTTTTTTTTTTACTTGAGATATATTTGCTATATCTCATTTCCTCTTCCCTCAACTATTTCCCTGGAAATTATATTCAGATGTATGGTCTGCTATATACACTGCTTGCTGTTTCGATAAAAAGAGCTTCAGAAATAGATAATCGGCTGCGACTTATCTCAACATTTTTATACACAACATACCGTGTGCAAGTTCTAGAGCATCTCTGGCTACTTTCTTAAAAGAGAAAGTATCTTTGTCCCAGTCTCCACATTGGATTTCACATTTGTATGCTTTGGTGAGATACTGCAATGCCTGCAATGACAAAGGTACTGTGAACTTAAAGGTAAAGTTGCTTTATGCGTACATGCAAATTCCCCCTCTCTAAAGCACACTGACTGGTAATACATTATTAGTTCCTCAGCTTTAAAGCAGCCTCTTTCTTTGCAGCTGTAACACAGATGTTTTAGCTGTTTTTGTCTCTCAAGTATGACAGACATATAAGTAGCATATGGTTAAGAGACAATTTTTAAGTTAAAAAAAATCTGTCTAGACAGATGCATGTGACCCACATTTTGCTAGGTCATTGTATTTAAATGCAAATGAAAGTAAAAAAGCACTTGTATTTTCATAATTAGAGTCATTGTGCACCTGAATAAGGTGCCTATTTTATTCTGAATTGATTTTGCAATTTGAAAAGAGCAATTTGGACTCTAAGGAGAAAGAAGTAGATATTCAAGAGAAAGATCCTAAAACTAAGCAGAAGCAAATGAAGAAAGTTGTTTTTGGTAAGATGGGCAACATATTAGATAGATAGATAGATAGATAGATAGATAGATAGATAGATAGATAGATAGATAGATAGATAGATAGATAGATAGATAGATAGATAGATAGATAGATAGATAGATAAGATAGACAGACAGACAGAGTCTAGCAATTTTCTAAATCCAAATTTTTAGTCTCTATGCTGAAATTTATTCAAATCCTTCTCTATAATGTTTCAATTTTGGCAACCTATTATACAATCACAGAATTTTGAATTTGATCATATCACTGCTGGTTTATGTCATTTTTCTCATAATTAATGGAACAGCATGCTTAGAAAGAAAGTGGGCAAAGAGGAGATCAGAAAAAGACAAATATCATGCAAGACACAGAAAGTGTGAACAGGGATAATTTTATCTTACTCTCAATATTAGACCTCCTACACATTCATCGAAGTTAAAGATGAGGAATTTCAGAACCAATAAAAGGAACTCAATTTTTATGCCTGGTGTTCAGGTGGTGTTAACGGATGACACAGATAGCAATGACTATTAATTTAATTTAATTTAATTTAATTTCATAATTCATAATTTATGAAAATGGGGTAGACAGAACAGACAGAAAGAAGGAAGAAAAAACATTGGAAAAAGGCTCTCATCTCTCCATAACTATCATGAAAACATGATAGCAACATGAACATGAGGTAGATGGAACTGGTTGTGCACAATAGATATTAAACTACGAACTGGTTATTAGTTTTTGTGCTGTTGTTATCTGGTTTGCATATTTTAAACTATAAAAATATGTACATTTTTCAGAACCTAGTTAAGTTCTTCTTGACTCCTGCTCATAGGGACGCTTAAAAATTCCTGTGGCTCCCCAGAAAATTCCTGAGAAGGAATTTTCCACTGTGAAATGACTTCATGTTCTTCATATTGGGAGTTCAGAATACCAGCTTGTTCAGTTTTAGCCTGGCAGTTCCCATCTGGAATGTGATTGCTGACATACCCAAATGAGTCTCTTACTTTATTTCTTTAGCCATATGAGCAGAGAACTATGGCTTGTATCTCTCCTAGCAAGCAGTTTCATAAGCCATGATGAAGTCACAATTTATGGCTTTGACTTGTTAAGAAAGAAACAAATCCCAGTTCATGCATACTGCTAAACATACCATGGTTGGAATATGTCAGCTGTATCTGCTGGCAAGTGGAAGCAACTGGGCAATGCGCACAAACAGCTTATTCCTTTCGAAATGTCACACAATGTGATAACTTAATGTAGCCAATGAATTCCATTTCCTGATGCTCTACATGCCATCAATATTTGAGAGATGGAGATGATGGCAATCAGGCTACAGGCATTGGAAAAGCAAACAGTGACACTATCTTGCATCAAAGCAAAACAGAACAAAATCAAACAAAACAAGAACTTAGTGTTATGATGTAAGCCACACAGCCATTTCACCCTTTCAATTGACACATTTTGATGCTGAACTAAATACAGAAACAGTCCAAGTGGCAAAAATAAACCAACCCTTCTTTAACAAAAATAGCTTGGTTCCAGATGCTTCCTGACTTAAGAAACATAAAATGACACGGCTTTGACTCTTGGGAAATGATTCCCTGAAATGGAGTTTGCAAATCACCACAGAGGATGACACTTCAGGGAGGATTAGGCAGGCTGGCATGGAACAGCCGCACGGTGTGATGCAGATGAGAAGAAAGAGTTATGTTACCAACATGAAGCTAGCTGACAGAAGGTTTGAATTCAGGTAAAAGATTCAGGATGAGTATAAACAAACACCCAACCGAGCTCACTATTTTGGTGACACAGAAGGCTTCCCCCCTTTTTGAATAATATCCTTATCAGCAATTCAGAATTTTTTGCAATTGGATCTAGGGAAAGATTCATGGAATCTTTGATATCTCATTGCAACCTGTTTGCAAGTCACTCAGATCATCTCTGAAAATAACAGTGAAGAACAATGTCTGTTCCTGTTTTATTACATGTTTTCAGTCATAGGTGCCTGAAGATATGGTCATGGAGGATTCTGAATGACCACTTACCTTTGAGGGGATAAGAAACTGATTTTAGAAAGCTATGTCTCTCAGAAAGAATGGAAATAGTCCAGAGAACGTATCTATTATAAAATATAGCTGCATGATTATTAATGGATATGGAAAATGAGATCAGATTATGGCAGTAAAATTGTGCCCTTTCTGGCTTTAATCCTTAAAACCTCTTGCAGTTTGGGACCAAGTTATCTGCAAAACCAATCCACCCCCACAGATCTATTGAAACCTTAAGAATCTCCGCTTGAGATCTTCATCCAGGCCATCTCATCAAAATATATAATGTGGTTGAGTCCTTCACACACTTTTAAAAATTATGATTTTAGGGCTGTAAATTTAATCTGCTTTTTAAAATCTGTCATTTAAAAAAAATGATATATTGAACAAGGGGAGGGAAAAGAATCTACAGCCCTCAAGCTCTTCTTTGTGGTCACCATGGCTGAAAACCGATGGAATTATATCTCGTTATGTTAATGAAGGAAGTAATGTGAAAATTGCAGCATGGGATCTGCAATAAGCTTAACTAGCTCTAAAAACATGTCTAGAACAAGGAAAAAGGCCACATTTGCATCCTTGTCCTGCCCACTGTGGCCCTTATGATCTTAAAGAATGTTAAGTATGCCTCTGACTATCAAATGCTGTTAAGCTCAGCTTTATAATTTGGTTATTATTTTTTCCTTAATGCTGTATGCTGCAGTGTATTCTTTTTATTTTATTTTGATGGATTCCATTGCTGTCAGTCCTATATGAATTATTCTTCATTTTCTATTGGTACAGGTGTTTCTCCTCCCTGTTCTATTGTAATGGAATCAGATAACTTAAGCAGTGTTTCTCAACCTTGGCCACTTTTAAGTGGTGTGGATTTCAACTCCCATAATTCCCCAGCCAGCGGCAGCACAATTCTGGGAGTTGAAGTCCACACCGCTTAGCAACCAAGGTTGAGAAACACTGATTTAAGGAGTTCTTTAATTTCCATAGTATTCTGAATGCTGCCAACATTACCTTACAGTCAGAGTTTAATGCTTCTTTTATATCAATATGGAGAGGGAGTAACAGCTCCTCCCACCAAAGAATTAAGGAAAAATTTGAATGTGTGCTATCAATTTGGAACTCAGGAAAATCAGATGTTCAAGGCTCAACTCCCCTTCTCAGGTGGTCTTTGAAAAAGAGAAAAGGGAAATTCAGATTTTGCTTTTGATGTTTTGTCTTTCATCCCAAGAAGAAAGAGGCTCTCTTCTCAGTCTAATTTCTGCCAAGTAAATAAAGCAGCCCAGCCCAGAGGAAAAGTTGGAGAATCATGAGAAAATAGTTACCGAGGAAAATGTGGAGCTAATTCAGATTATAATTTTCTCTATGTTACAGATTGATCTGAGCTGTTTGTCTGCATCCTTGTTCCTATCTGAATTTTGCGCATGTGTGGAGGTGTATTTCTGCCTGCAAAATTAGCAATTGAGTTAAGGACTGCAGGAGTAAAGATAATTTGTCACATTTCTCCATTGTCTTGAAAACCTATTTAGTTCCTTAACCTTAATATATGTAATAAAAAAAGTCTGACTTTACTGAATTAGCCCATCCATTCTGAGAGGTCTTTAACTTTAGAAATGCCCTGTCAGATTTAGTTCCTGCGAAAAAGAAGTGAGGATGTTTTCCTACTCTGCTCTGGTTTTCAAACCAAAACAAAGGGGCCTTGAACTTGTGTAAGGTGGATGATGGTAGCAAACCAAAAAGGCTCTCCCAAAGGGTAAGGAGAATGTGTAAGAAATGTAGATCTAGGAATCCCTTCGTGGACCCAATCAGGAGCCCATTCCACTACATCTCCAGGCAGTGGCGTAGCGTGGGTTGTCAGCACCCGGGGCAAGGCAAGTGCCGCACGCCTGGCACCCCCCCCTCCACAGTGGGCGGCGACCCGGCGGCTCGGATCGGATTCGCACAGCCAGCACTGCAGTGAGAGAGAGTGAGTGAGCCAGGCAGGGGCAGAGAGCTGCAAGTGCGAGCGCGCCCCCCCGCCCCCCCAGATGTTGCGCCCGGTGCGGCCAGCCCCCCCTGCACCCCCCACGCTACGCCACTGTCTCCAGGTACACATGCACTTGCAAAGAGACCACACTATTATAATAAAATATAATAGAATATTACTATGTGGTGGGTAGAAAGCTGTTGGTGATCTTACAGCACTGGCTAGTTATCCAGTTTCTTCAAATAAAATGCCCTGCTAGATATACCCTGATTTGATTGTAAGCAAAGCATTCACAATATAACATTCTTTAACAAGAGAGTACAGGTAGTCCTCGACCTACAACAGTTCATTTAGTGACCGTTTGAAATTACAGCACTGAAAAAAGTGACTTATGACCATTTTTTTTCCACACTTAGGATTGTTGCAGCATCCTCATGGTCACGTGATCAAAATTCAGACGCTTGACAACTGACTCATATTTATGACAGTTGCAGTGTCCCAGGGTCATGTATTCACCATTTGCGACCTTCTGACAAGCAAAGTCAATGGGGAGGCCAGATTCACTTAACAACCATGTTACTAACTTAACAGCTGCAGTGATTCACTTAACAGCTGTGGCAAGAAAGGGCGTAAAATGGGGCAAAACTTTTTTGTTATATATTAATAAAAAAGGGGGGAAAAGACTGTAAAATGGGGCAAAACACACTTAACAAATGTCTCACTTAGCAACATCAATTTTGGGCTCAATTGTGGTCGTAAGTCAAGGACTGCCTTATGTTCAGGAGAGGCGAGGATGTGAGAACATGCAAGTGTCCTCTTGCATGATTCAGTGTCAAATATTAGATGATTCTGGAGCTATGTGGAAAAGTCTGAGTTTGATTGATCAAGTCAGTTCTGATTCAGAAAAACTAAACAAAAAGATCCACCTCCCCACAATTAGACTACTAAATTTAAAGTCATCCTTTTTTCTATCTTAATACTATCTGCAGCCAGGACCACTTAAAAGCTATTCTTCAAAACTAAGTGAAGGACTGATAATCCTGGCCTGTATTCATGTCATTTTGGGATCTAATGACCAGTATCTATGAGAATTGAGGTTTCTGCACTTTTAAATATGATGCACTTATTATTTTTAAGAAGTTGTGTTATTCTCCTAGATATTTTAGCAAACCTACAGTTTCAGAGTCAAAAAAAAAAGGGGGGGGGTTGAGCGGTTCTCAAATTTTTAGCAGTTTTTATGAGTATATAGTGCAATTTTGAAATTTTGCACTGTATTACTAAGCTAGAGAACTGTTTATATTTGAGCTTGACAAGCTCTTTTTGGTCATCCTGAATTAGCAATAATATTAATTGATATTCTGTTGCTGGGATACTAGAACTCAACAGTTTAAAACAAGAAAGCTGAAGTCACATCAAGGAAACGATTAATCTTGTATTTTGTGTTCTGAAGTGAGAAACTGGAGATATTTATGTGAGAATTATGCAATCTGGAAAAAAAACTGAGAATGATGTAGCCAAAATAGATAGCCTCAGTGGAAAGCACATGATTTAGCCATTGGCAGTGGATAAAGATGCTACAACATTTGCTCAAAGAACAAATGTGCATATTTCAACTTTTTCACTATTTTTTCATCTTGCTTTATTCATTACAGCTTTAGAAAACCTAAATACAATAAAATATTTTCACAAATCAAGGGTGAACTCTTTTGTTGTTCCATATGGTGGGCCCCCAAGAATTCACAAAAAGGATTGACTTAATATACTGTACCTTGTCTGGGTCAATGATTTCATTCATATTTAGGAAAATATTGCCCAGTACAAAGTGATCATGAAACAATATTTTGACAATGTTGCAGTTCTGAAATTATACATCTGAACAAGGAGGGGGTTTTTTGGAATCAAAGGGTTGAAATAGGCCATTTAGTCCATCAAATTTCAATGCAAAAATAAAAATTAATTTACAAATAAAACACCTTACAAAAGCCTATTGAGCCTCTGACTGAACGTCTCTCACGAAGAAAACCCATTAGCCCATAAAATGAATGTTAATCAGTTATAGGAAAGATAGAACTATATCCCATTTTGTCTGTCAACTGTGCCAACAAAATGGATGACATCTCCTGCTGTTTGCACATATACCTAAATCTCCTCCAGATGGTTGGGAGATTTCTGGAGTTGATTTAGTGGATATTGGAGGATACAGTGGTCGGGTAGGGAGAGAACAATGGAAAAATTATTTTATCAGTAGAAGTTCACTTGTATTAACATTGGATACAGGCCACAAGTAGAAACGCTCCTTGTAGAGTATTTATTATTTCCTCTCTTACATGGGGACGTCTCTTCCAATGGCTACAGCAATACTGCTGTCTCAAACGTAGCCTAGGAATGCATTTAAAATGAGAGGGAAAGTGAAATTACAGAGAAAATATACCAAATTTCTAGATTAAGACTTGGTGCAAAAATGCCAGCTTTATTTATTTACTAGTTTACTACAGTTTGAAAGGGAAACCAATTGGAATAGTGGACAATTTTATTTTGCCTCTTTCAGATTGTAATTAACCCCATGTTTGCCTACAATCAAGGCAATACATTTGCATGATTGCCACCAGGAGATAAGAAATTACACAGGGAGAAAAAAAAACCTTTTTTATGTACTTCCCTGCCCCCACAAGAAAAGACAAAGGAAGTGCTGTATAAATATATGATTGTAAGGGAGACAATACAAGTGAAAAAAGAATTGAAAAAAATGTGCATAGTAAAACACATACAAACCTTGTCTTTTTCTTTTCCTGTTTAATCTCTTGGCCATCTCCCACACAGGATTCCTATGTCTGCCTAGCATTTCTAATGTTATTTATTATATTTCCTTTCCATTTTCTGCATTCTGCTAAGCACCTCGTTTTACTTTCACATGTCTGCTTCTCACTCATCTTTCTTATCTTTGTTCTTTTTTTCTACAGCTTCCTCAGTCCTCTCCATATATGGAGGAAGGATGTCTCACACACTCATCACGGAAAGGTACAGCTGCAGTACAATAGTTATGTGTCAGTAACGCTAAAGGATCAGACTGACCACATACAACAGCTTAATAAGTGATCCCATACTTGGGACTTTTATTCGCCTTATTCTAAACGGTAACAGTTTTAATAATTGGAAACATTCTCTTCCGCCAAAGACTGCTGCATGGAGATAATGATTCAGCTATTGAAATTCCAAAGGAAGACTGAAATGTATTAATCATTTTGCAGAAGACATATTGCTTAAAAATAATATTTTGGTAATGCCACAATGAAACATTAAAAAACTGGTGAGACCATTCCCTATGTCTAATAAAGCAGATCAGCTACTTTGTGATTAGCACGTCTTAAATGAATAAATACTATTTTAAGCAAGTCTGGAATCACAAGAAATAATTAAATTCATCTCTGCTTGAATGTGTATTTTTCATGCTAAGAGGGAAAAGTCTGTTATTTTATCTCAGTGTTCCCTTAATTATTTTTTTTCTTTTTATCAGTCTTTAAAATAAATAACCTTGCTAGTCAAATTGCCAAACCAGCTGGTAATGGAATGTAAAATTCAAGCAAAGGATATTTCATGAACCAATCATATTCTCACAAAGGATACATCAAAACCATAATATCAACATGAAAACACGTATCTGTTCTGGTAATAGAAGCATATTCTGTCATTAAAGTTTACCTTTTCTATGTCTTCATAGTTCTCATTCTGCCCATTTTCATAAAGCTTAGCATATAATCTCCAGATTTCTCCATCACCTGTCACTCGAGAAGTCACTCTACCGAAGAGAGCCTGCAGTTTTCCCTTTAATCCTTTGGCTGTCTCTCCATTTCGGTCAACTACTCCATCCATCACTGCTTTTACCAGAATCTTAAGTACCTTAAAGAGAAGGAAATTGTTAGTTATAGTTTGACTCCCACAAAGTTGAGTGGAATTTCCAAAATGTTTGCTAATACATGGTTCAACTGATCAGACCTGGAATTAATATCTTAAATGACTGGATTAATTTATTAAAATAGTAATCTATTTGAAGGTGGTACAAGATGTTATAATTGCATAACAGCATTACCTAATTATTTCCTCTGAAGATGTCTGATGAATACTATAACAAATATAATTATAAAACAAAGGAATGACCTCCTTAGCTGCTGTATTTAATAATATTTAAACATTGTTAAATATTTTCCAGGGATACTAACAATCAGTAACAGAAATCTGAATTCTATGTGTCTCTTTGAGGTAATATCAACATCACAGAAATATCAAACTATATGATAGCAGAATTGCTCCTCCCCTTGACTTTCCAACACATTACTGCAGAATTGTTTCTGCAATATTAACATCCCACATCCCCACACAAACATACTTTTGCCATTGCACTAGAAAAGGCAAAAACATTATGGAAGATGGAATGCTATCTACCCATTAGATCAGGGGTGTCAAACTGCCGGCCCGAAGACCGGTTGCATCATGCATTATGCGGAGGCCACACTCACCCCAGCTCCGGCAATGCAAAAAAAAAAAGTCACAATACATCCCAACAAGTCACATGATGCGGCAAGTTTGACACCCATGCACTAGATGAATGGGGGTGCGAGAACCAAGTACTGGCTTGACTGACTTCCATCCCCTCCAATACCTATACTGTCTAAAGCAGGGGTAGGCAACCTCGGCTCTTTTATGACTCATGGACTTCAGGAATTTTGGGAGTTGAAGTCCATGAGTCATAAAAGAGCCGAGGTTGCCTACCACTGGTCTAAAGGAATTAGTCTCTCTCTCTCTCTCTCTCTCTCTCTCTCTCTCTCTCTCTCTCTCTCTCTCTCTCTCTCACACACACACACACACACACACACACACACACACACACACACACAAAGAGGCTGCTGTAAAAAACATGCACTTCACATCTGGTTACTCAGGAGCCACTGCATTGGCTTGCCTCTCCAGGGGCTCTTGACAGAGAGGGAAAGTGCATGATGATACAAAGTTAGAAGCCGAGGACATTATGTGCATTTGAGTTGACAGCTCAGAGGAATTCCTGGGTAAATACACTGTTAATTTTCAGGCCACAGGCTTAAAGGCTCTCCAAAGAAGGCAAATGCTGAAAAAAGTAAAAGGAAAGTACAAGAAAAAAAGAAATGTTGCAACTGAGGTAGTTAGTGGAGTTCATAAGTATATGTGTTTTCTGAGGAAAGCAAAGCTAAACTGGGTAAGGCTGCTACTTCTAAAACAAGCAACCTAAGATACTTAACACGCTTTAAGTTATTATTCTTTGTAATGAATCCTATTATTTAAAATTAGACATGTGAATAAAAAAGATGGGCATCCCACCTGGACATCTTTATACTTTTCTTGTAAGTCCATAAGCCTGTGATAAGCTTTAATGGCTTCCGAAAATTCTCCAATATCTGTACTGGTTAGAATGTAATTTTCCCAAATCTGCCAATGCTCATAATTACATTTGAGAGCTTCTTGAAGAGTCCGAAATGCTTTAATTCTGGTTTAAAAAGAAAAAAATATATCTAGCATTAATTATAAAATGGGCACACTTTGTTTTTCCATTAAAAGCTACCCCATTTGCTTGCTAAGAATCTTTTCATTTTCTTGTCATAGTAAAAAGAAAAGAGGTGAAATAAACTCCTGCCTTTGCCACAAAACCGTCATTAACTGGGAGGGGGGCTTTTATATATAATTTTATATATAATCAGAGTGAGTCACGTGGTCTTTGGCATCTGAAAATCTGGACCTGAAGCCAATGAACCTTTATTTTAACAACTGAGTTGAGTTTAAGTTTAAGTTTAAGTTTAAGTTTTATTGCATTTTTATACCGCCCTTCTCCCGAAGGACTCAGGGCGGTGAACAGGGCATATAAATAGAAATACAAAAGTTAAAAAAGGATTAAATTATTGCCCAATTAAAACAATCAAAATATAAAAAACATTAAAACCCTAACATTCCCCCATCAGGCCAGGCCAGCTTGTTCGAATAGATGGGTCTTTAACCCGCGCCGGAAGGAGCGAAGATCCGGTGCCATCCGGAGCTCAACCGGCAGTTGATTCCATAAAGCCGGGGCGCCCACAGAGAAGTATCAGATGCTCTCCAGTCATATTGCCAGGGTGCCTCCGATCAAAGAATGTCGACTGGTGGCCCCCAGGGGGAGGGCGTTCTCTGTGGGCGCGCCAGACCTGTGGAACCGCTTGCCGGTTGAGCTCCGGATGGCCCCCGACCTTCGCTCCTTCCGGCGGGATCTAAAAACCTACTTATTTGAGCAATCCGGCCTGGTTTGATGGGTTTGGGGTTGGGTTTTTAACATGGTTTTAATTACTGTATATATCGGGCATAATTATTTAATTGTTTTTTAACTTTTGTACTTTGTTTTTAAATATTTATTGCCCTGTACACCGCCCTGAGTCCTTCGGGAGAAGGGCGGTATAAAAATTTAATAAATGTAATATAAATATAAATATATTCTCAACAGCTATCGCAACCGGTTTGGTTTGAGCAAATAGAGGCATCTTCTTTAGGCTATTTCTATACTAACATTGAAAATTGCTGAAAAGGACATTTGTTTCAAGAGGACACTTGAGCATCTTGGAATCTCTTTGCATCTATTTTCTGTTCCTTGCAATCTCTGAGGCAACTGCATCTTTCAGTCTGCTTATTCCATAAATGTGTCTAAAGACCTCTTGAACTTATTTATTACTTTTGGTTCACTGCACCCTCTTAGCAATTTGTTTCCTGTGTATACAATACTTTGTAAGCTCCTTACTGGTTTTCTCATTTTCAGTTTCTTTTGAGAAAGTTGATAAATTGTTTTTCATGATATGAAAAAAATAAAAATACCCTTTAGCTTGTTTTCTGAAGATGCATTCCTTTAAGCAGAAGATTAATGGAACACAGTCTAAGCAACAAAAATTATCTTGACAATTGAGTTATGTTTCTGAAAAAGTGAAAGCTGATTTATCAAGAAGATATGAAACCAAATTATTGTTACATAAATGAAGCAACCGTACTGAATTAAGATATCAAGTTCATTCAAAAGATTTATGAAAGGTACATTTCCAGGAAAATGAAAAGATATCTTAATACTGAACAGCCAATTTTCAAGATGAATATTGGAACAACACCACAAATACAAATCATTATCCATATCACCTGTTTAAAACAAGATATATTCAGATTTGGGACAGGATTCTGGTTTAAATAAGAATGATGCTATGCATTTAAATATCAGTAGTCACCGTCTCTTGCCAGCCATGCATTATTTAAACCAGCGTCCCCCAACCTTTTGGGCACCAGGGACTGGTTCCGTGGAGAGAGGTTTTTCCTGCGGACTGGAGGGGGTGTGGTTTTGCTTGCTGCCTGTATCCCACGGATGGGGCTTTGCTTGTTTGTGCAGCCCAGTTTCTGGTATGCCACAGACCGGGGGTTGGGAACCCCTGATTTAAACTAGTTCACGACAAAAATAGGATCTTGAAGTACTCTTTAAACCTCAATAGCAAATAGTCAAATTAATCAGCTAACATACAATGTACAGACAGTTCTCGATTTACAACAATTCATTTAGTGACTGTTCGCAGTTACAACGGCACTGAAAAGACGGTTTTTCACCTGTATGACCACTGCAGCATCCCCATGGTAATATGATCAAAACTTAGATGCTTGGCAACTGGTTTGTATTTATGATGGTTGCAGAGACCTGGGGGTCATGTGATCATCTTTTGCGACCTTCTGACAAGTAAAATTAACAACTGTGGTAAGAAAGGTCACAAAATGGGGCAAAATTCATTTAACTGTCTCACTTAGGAACAGAAATTTTGGGCTCAATTGTGCTTGTAAGTGGAGGACTACCTGTAATATAATGATAATGTTGTTGTACAATACAACTAGAAGAGGCATTGGCTCCAGATGTATTGATATGACAAAACATGACTTCCAAATTGGTTGTGGGTGGGTGGAAGGGATATCTGTGCTTGGCATATTATATATGTAATATGCCAAGCACAGATATCCCTTCCACCACTACCAGCTTCACTGTGAACTTGAAATCCTAATCAATTGTACACTGTGCAATATTTTTTTTACTGTAACATTTGTGGGTGCGGAGAGATCTAAAGCTTTGCTTTTCTTTCCAAAAGTTTTTTCGTGATATAATCTCTGACATTCTAATGATATTTATGGTGGGAGGCCAAATGAAAGAGCTTGGATTTGTAGTGATAAAGAGGATCCTGAAGGCAGTATATACAGAAGCTGAATGTTATTCCGGAAAGGCCAGAGTGAGAGGAAACCAGGGCTGTTTATTTTGGAAGGAAAAATTAGAAAACCGCTTTGATGCACTTACTTCTGTTTCAATCTGATATATGCCGTAGATAGATTGTTCCAAGCCTCCGCATTCTACAGTCAAAATACACACAGGTTTTAGCATTAAACTGTCACAGAAGGGATAAACATTTAAATGCAAATACATAAACACACTTTTCTCCGCAAGCAATGCCGTGTTACTAGCCGATATTCATGCAAACACAAATATTGAATTTATACCCCTCCATCAATGTGCACACACCAACCATTTATAAGAGGAGAGTTTCAAGCATGTACCACTGTCACCTGTTAGGATATGCAAAGCTCAAGTACCCTGAAGCAGTTTCTGATGCAAGCAACAGATGCTAATAGAAGAACAAAAGACCAACAGAAATAATGGCAATGTGGAACTCTTTTTACAACCAAGACCTGGTAATGTCTAGCAAAATTTGGGGGGGGGGGGGGCGAGGGGGACGGAGAGACTATTACCTAGGACTTATGGTGTAATGTCATATTTCTTATTTAGAAAGAAAGAAGTAATTTAAAATCAAGGAAGAGCAAGCTTTCAAATGGTGAGCACCATCATAAAAATTTCTAGAACACGGAATATAAAATATAAGAATAAAAAGTTAGGGATCTTTAAGTGTATTTTTCAGTTTTAATGGACAAAATCCCATAGGAGAACACAGTTTTAAAAAGTTTTGGCTACCCTGTGAGCATTTGGCACTTTTAAATTTGCATATGTACACATATGTCCATTACATGTATAGCTGGTGCATTGTAACATATCTTGTGCATGCATATACAGTGCATCTGCACATAATTAGGGCACAGATAACACACTCTGTAACATATATGTACTACGCAGCTGGGTAGATATAATGAGACCCAAAGAACTCAACTGATCTCTACAGATAGTCCTCGACATACGACCACAGGCGAGCTCCAAATTTCCATTGTTAAGCAAGACAGTTGTTAAATGAGTTTTGTCCCATTTTATGACCTTTCTTGCCACAGCTGTTAAGCGAATCACTGCACCTGTGAAGTTAGTAACACTTGTCAAATGAATCTGGCTTCCCCACTGATTTTGTTGGTCAGAAAGTTACAAAAACATGATCACATGACACCAGGAGACTGGTTTTGCCAAGCGCCTGAATCTTGATCAAGTGACTGCAGGGAGGCTTCACTAGTTGTGTGAAAAAAATGGTCATAAGTCACTATTTTGAGTGCCATTGTAACTTAAAATAGTTTTTTTTGTTTATTTATTTATTTATTTATTTATTTATTTATTTATTTATTTATTTATTTATTTATTTATTTATTTATTTTATTATATTTATATACCGCCCTTCTCCCGAAGGACTCAGGGCGGTGAACAGGGCACATATAAATAGAGAATACAAAAATTAAAAAGGATTAAATAATAGCCCAGATAAAAACAATAACAATGTAAAAAAACCCAATTAAAAAACCTAACATCCCCCATCAGTTACTAAATGAATGATTGTAAGTCGAGGACTATCACTATAACAATTCCTCCATGGGTGTTAACTGCTGCTTTTTTTCTGCAAGGAACCTTTGTCTGACTCTCAAACATAAATTCATAGAGAAATCCACCAACTGTACACATTCCATAAAATGCAGGAAATGATAATAAAAGGATATTTAATCAAAGCACACCTAAGGGCCATTTTTACTTACATCAGGTTCCAACATCACACAGCGCTGAAAGGCCCGGGAAGCACCATCATAGTCTTCCAATGCTAAGTAGGCACAGCCTAAGGAAAACCACACCCCCAACTGAAAGAAAAATAAAACAATGTGGATCAAAGCAGCCTTTCCCAGCCTAACGTCTCTCTTCCTGCCTTGTGCATAGACCAGGGGTAGGCAACCTCGGCTCTTTTATGACTCATGGACTTCAACTCCCAGAATTCCTGAGTCAGCTATGCTGACTCAGGAATTCTGGGAGTTGAAGTCCATGAGTCATAAAAGAGCCGAGGTTGCCCACCCCTGGCATAGACTATATAAGATAGCTAGAACCATATTGACTGAGAATTACGGAAGCGAAATGGGGAGGACTGAGAAACTGTAGGACAGTATTTCTCAACCATGGCAACCTTCTAGTCAACTCCCAGAATTCCCCGTGCTGCCAAGTTGTTAAGATTGAGATTAAACTGCTGTAGGATAACAGTGGCAACTAAAATTTTGACATAAACCTAGCAGGGACATGTTCTAAAGAGGGCACTGGATATCTTTCCTGTTCTCCTCTCCCAGATCATTATCCTGATGAAAAGATACTTAAATACAAGAGCCCACAGTGATTTGGTAAACTTCAGCCTGGCTCCAGGAGTTTAGCTTTGTCTTCCCTTCATAGCCAACAGCAAATATTTATACAAGCAGGATCAGGCTGATCTTGTCTGGGCTCACAAGCTAAAAGGACAAAAGTGGAGGAGAAGGAATTCTCTAATTTTCATGACAAAGTCATTTATTTGTAAGCAAGGTGTGGATGGCATAAACCTTTAAGGCTAGGAAATCAGCAGCTACATAACTGTTGAATCAAATAGGTGGGAGAAAGAGGACTAGCATTTAAACGTGGGGTCCAGTATACATAGCCGGTGGGATTCCGGATGCTCTTCAAAGGAGAAGTTCCTTAATTCTCTAACGTAAACAACTTATCTTAGTTTCTTGTGCCTAATTTGGAATGAGGAGCAGCCAGAAAGTTTAATGCTACACTTCATCCAAAGTCTTGACAACCGGGCCTGGTTAATTCTTGGATGGGCAACTACTCAAGCAATACTAAGGTTAGCCGCTAGAGTAAGAAGTGAAAAAACATGCCAGAAGAGGCCCTACGCTTAACGAAGAAAATTGCTTGGAGTTATCCATGAAGTTACCAGGAGACTTTACCTTACTTTTCTGTAAACATAAAATTCAAATAGTCCCTGCATTTTTTTCTTTGTCTTAATTTCTATATTTCCATGTTTATATTTTACCTTTGTTACAATCTCTACTAAAATTTATATATGTAATGTATAATGTACATGATATGATACATGGTATTCAGAGAGCATGCTTGGAAATAAAGTGAAACCTGTAAATCAGATGTAAGCAAATTGAGGACGTTTAATTTTGTAACTTCAAAGGAATTTGTAGTCTCAAATACCCAATTTTTTTTAAAGTCACATTCTTGTGCACAAGTAGGTCCAATAAAAAGACACCCCCTGCACTTCCTCATTCCTTGAGAAATCCACTTAATATGGATTTCCCCTTTAGACAAAAAAAAACACAACCCTCTATTCGAAGCATAAATTTTGAGATGCAGACCTGGGTTCCCCAGAAGGGAACATTACATAAATATTCAATCTCAGGTTACATAATGAAAAGCCTTTTGTGTGCAGAGTGGCCTGATTCAGATATAACAAATGGGGTCTAATAAATCAGGAAAAGGCAGATTTCAGGATAGTTGGATCCACTTTATTCTTTTTCTAAAACATCTACATGATTCTAGAGTCAAATGCAAAAACATGCATTTAAAATTAAAAGTGCTGTGGTTCCAGACGTTTTCTCTGGAAAACCAGAACTTCAATGGCACTAACACTTTTAGCAAAAGCATTATATTTTTCTTCAGCAATTTAATTTAGAACAAAGTGATGTTATCTTGTCATTATTGTGAAGCTGTTTAGATTTTTTAAAAAGATTCTTTACTATCTATTGGAAACCATACAGAAATAAACCAGAAATTTCCAGTCTACTCTCTGCAATAAATCTTAACATCTAAGCCATGGAACAAGTGTGTGTTAGCCTGTTCCCTCTCCATCCTTCTTTTCATCTTCCTACTGGCTATGTTAGCTTCTTAGGTCATTGCTTCTTATAATGACCACATTTGTAAAGCTAGGTTACGGCATCTCTTCACATCAAGAAATTAAACACTGAAATCCTAAAGTAATTCTTGGTGATTTTTACATGGAATTGGACTGATGCCCTATGGTCTGTGCCTTACCTTTGAAGATAGTAATGTGAATTTGAAAATAAATTTCTTGAGATGTACAAAATTATACAGGTATCAGTGATGATTTAATCACTCCATAGAACCACCTAACTGTTCTTTCTAAAAGATTAGATCGTACATGGAGTTCATCATCCCAGATTATTAGCCATGCCAGGTAGGACTGGTGTAAACTGTAATAGAGTTGCAAGAAAAAGTATGTGAACCCTTTGTGATTACATGGAGTTTTGCATGAATTGGCCATAAAATGCGCTCTAAACGTCATGTAAGTCACAACAATAGAAAAACACAGTCTGCTTAAAATAATACTACACAAACATTAGCTGTTGTCATGTTTTAATTGAACATAAGATGGAAACATTCACAGTGCAGGGTGGAAAAAGTATGTGAACCCCTAGCCCACGGGTCGGCAACCCGCAGCTCCGGAGCCGCATGCGGCTCTTTGAACCGTCTCCTGGGGCTCCCAGCCACCCGGTGCGCGCGCACCTCTTCGAACGGGCAGTGGTGCGCGCGCACCTCTCCAAATGGAGAGTGGCACCGCCCGTTCCGAGAGGTGCGCACGCACCTTTCCGAAGGGCGGAGGTGCGCGCGCACCTCTCCAAGCCGCCGCCGTCCTGTCCGGAGAACTGCCGCGCTCGTCAAACATTGACGCTTTTGGCAGCTTTGCAGACGGGCCGCGGCAGCTTTCCCAAGAAGCGGCGCCGCTGCCCGTTCGCGCGGAGGTACGCGCGCACCTCTCCAAAGGTCGTTCAGAGAGGTGCGCACGCAGCTCTCGGAATGGGCAGCGGCGCCGCTCTTTGAGAACGCTGCCGCGGCACGTTTCCAGGCTGCCAAAAGCGGCAGCTTTGCAGACGGGCCGTCGCCGTCGTGCAACCGGGAACCGGTTCCATCACACATAAAAAAAAATGGCAGCTGTGCGCTTCCGCGCATGCGCAAGAAAAAACCGTTTTGCGCATGCGCGAAACTTTTTTTGCGCATGCGCATGCATGGACGCACGCACACGGCTCCCACTTTTTTTTATGTGTGATGGAACCGGTTCCCAGTGGCTCTTTTCCTTTTTCAGGTTGCCCACCCCTGCCCTAGCCTAATGACTTCTCCAAGAGCTAACTGGAGCCAGGAGTGAGCCAACCTTGACTCCAATCAGTGTGATGATATTGGATGTGTTGCTGACAGCTGTCCTGCCCTTTAAAAACACACACCTGTTTTGGGTTTACTGGTCTCAAGAAGCACTTTCTGATGTGAACCATGCCTCGCAGAAAAGAGCTCTCAGAAGACCTACAATTTGACTTGCATGAAGCTGGAAAGGGTTACAAAAGTATCTCCAAAAGCCGTGATGTTCATGTGTCCACGGTAAGACAGACTGTCTACAAATGGAGAAAGTTTAGCACTATTGCTACTCTCCCTAGGCGTGGTCGTCCTGTAAAAATGACTGCAAGAGCACAGCGCATAATGCTTAATGAGGTAAAGAAGAATCCTAGAGTGTCAGCTAAAGACCTACAGAAATCTCTGGCACATGCTAACATTTTTGTTGACACATCTACAATAAGGAAAACATTAAACAAGAATGGAGTACATGGGAGGACACCATGGAGGAAGCCATTGCTATCCAAAAAAAATATTGCAGCACATTTGAAGTTTGCAAAAGAGCACCTGGATGTTCCACAGTACTACTGGCAAAATATACTGTGGACAGATGAAACCAAAATTGAGTTGTTTGGGAAAAACACACAACGCTATGTGTGGAGAAAAAAAGGCACAGCACACCAACATCAAAACCCCACTGTAAAACACGGCAGAGGGAGCATCATGGTTTGGGGCTGCTTTGCTGCCTCAGGGCCTGGACGGATTGTTGTCATTGATGGGAAAATGAATTCCAGAGTTTATCAGGACATTTTGCAGGAAAACATACGACCATCTGTCTGCCAACTGAAGCTCCGCAGAGGATGGGTGATGCAACAGGACAATGACCCAAAGCATACAAGTAATTCAACAAAACAATGGCTTCAACAGAACAGAATACGCCTTCTGGAGTGGCCCAGTCAGAGTCCTGACCTCAACCCGATTGAAATGCTGTGGCATGACCTTAAGAGAGCGATTCACACCAGACATCCCAAGAATATTGCTACACTGAAACAGTTTTGTGAAGAGGAGTGGTCCAAAATTACTCCAGATCGTTGTGCAGGTCTGATCTGCAACTACAGGAAATGTTTGGTTGAGGTTATTGCTGCCAAAGGAGGGTCAACCAGTTATTAAGTCCAAAGGTTCACATACTTTTTCCACCCTGCATTGTGAATGTTCCCATCTTATGTTCAATTAAAACATGACAACAGCTAATGTTTGTGTAGTATTATTTTAAGCAGACTGTGTTTTTCTATTATTGTGACTTACATGACGTTTAGAGCGCATTTTATGGCCAATTCATGCAAAACTCCACGTAATCCCAAAGGGTTCACATACTTTTTCTTGCAACTGTATAGTAATGTCTGTAGGTTTCACCCATTCTACAATATAGGACTTGAAGTGTTTCTAGCTCCTTGAAAATTTATACCATTTTTTTACTCATGAAACTGATCTCAGCATCCATCACCTTAATTATGAAACAGACAACTGACTTTTCTCAGGCTGTTTTATTTGGAAATAGAATCCAGATTAAAGGACAATGCTTTTCTTTTCTTTTTTGCACTTCTACCTTCTTAGAAGAGGCAGAAGTAGTTTTATAGAAATATGGGCTTTTTCCAATGATAAAAAGAATATGCCACAGAACTGCAGGAAATGTATTTAAGTTATCTTTGTACATTTCAGAAGGAGGCCTTAAAGAGGGCCAACAGAGAGAAAATTGCAGAAGAATATCAGTGTGAGAGAAGCCATGACTTCCGGAGGCAATTATGGAATGGGATCTGGTAAATCACTCAGAGCTGTGAAAAACCAGAGGCCTTTCATAATCATAACTTTTAGAGAAAGGGTTCTGATAGCAAGCTGTTTCCCTGAATCTCAATAGCCAGCATGAGATGTTATTTCCAATAAAATTCTCTTCCCAAAGCAAGCATCTTAATGAGTTTGTGAAAAAATTGGCTTAATACTAAGATCCTCATAAAGATAGGACCATTAATCAAGGCTTTCTCCCAAAACACCTGTTCCTGCATTTCAGATTTGGGGCTATTTAAGAAGATGGCATTAATAGTATTTATTTGTCCGTCTGTCTCTTTGTTTGTTTGGAAAATTTTATTGCCACCTACTGGCTCACAGTGACTCAAGGAGGCTTACAGGAAATAAAAACACAATATAAAAGAAATAAAAATAATAAAATAATAACAATAATAACAATAATAAAATACCAAGTCACCCACCAGTGACAACACACACTCATACCAGCTATTTAATGGGCACCATCCCGCTCTGGGTTCCCCAGGCCTGCTGGCAGAACCACGTCTTCAAGGTAAAAGGTAAAGTTTCCCCTGCTAGTCGTTTCCAACTCTAGGGGCCGGTGCTCATATCCGTTTCAAAGCCGAAGAGCCAGCGCTTGTCCAAGGACGTCTCCATGGTCATGTGGCCGGCATGACTAGACGCCAAAGGCACCCGGAATGCTGTTACCTTCCCACCGGAGTGGTCCCTATTTTTCTACTTGCATTTTTGCGTGCTTTCGAACTGCTAGGTTGGCAGAAGCTGGGACGAGTAACAGGCACTCACTCTGTTATGCGGTACTCGGGATTCGACCCGCCAAACTGCCAACCTTCTGATCAACAAGCTCAGCGTCCTAACCCACAAAACTTTCTTCCTCTTCCTCTGTAGTAAATTGTCCATTAATTCCAAATTAAAGATTCTATTACCATACATATCATCCCAAAACTCTTAAAAACACAACTACCACTTGACTATCAGTATGTTGTGGAAGTTCCATAGATTTCTACTAGTCCTATTTTCTTATCTTTTTTGAGCGTTTTAAGGCAGCACGCGTCACCCTCTGTTCTCTAGGATCATCCAAAAGAGTTGCAGCTTGATCTCCTCCTGTACCATTCTCGTCTATCTGTCCATCTTCATCCTCTTGATGTTCTCCTTCTCCAGATCCCTCTGCAGTTAATTTGTGTAAGAACTATCTATTATAGCCTATTTTGGCTAGAGAGGTTAATAGGGATAGGTGCTTGTGATGTGTAAATGAGAATATGTTTAGGAAATAGTGAATTGTGGAAGAACATAGATGGGAATGACGCTAGTTTTCTTTTATTTTAGTTTTTTATACATATTTAGTATTGTTAAGGATTGGTTTACTCTATATAAGTTAGAGAGTGATGGATTTTAGAGTTTATAATTGTTAGTATATGATTGTTTATGATTGCTTTTTAGATATATACCTTGTATTTTGCTCTGGGAAGTCGGGGGGGGGAGGGGGGGAGGAGGGGAAGTAGGGGGGGGGAGGCAGGGGAGGGAGGAGGGAGAGGGGGAGGGGGGGATGGGGGGGAGGTAGGGAGGGGAGGAGGGAGGGGGAAGGGGGGTTTTCTAAAGGAAAACTGTATTTTAAAACTTTTCAATAAAAAAAAAAAAGAACTATCTATTATAGCCTATTTTGGCTAGAGAGGTTAATAGGGATAGGTGCTTGTGATGTGTAAATGAGAATATGTTTAGGAAATAGTGAATTGTGGAAGAACATAGATGGGAATGACGCTAGTTTTCTTTTATTTTAGTTTTTTATACATATTTAGTATTATTAAGGATTGGTTTACTCTATATAAGCTAGAGAGTGATGGATTTTAGAGTTTATAATTGTTAGTATATGATTGTTTATGATTGCTTTTTAGATATATACCTTGTATTTTGCTCTGGGAAGTCGGGGGGGGGAGGGGGGGAGGAGGGGAAGTAGGGGGGGGAGGCAGGGGAGGGAGGAGGGAGAGGGGGAGGGGGGGGATAGGGGGGAGGTAGGGAGGGGAGGAGGGAGGGGGAAGGGGGGTTTTCTAAAGGAAAACTGTATTTTAAAACTTTTCAATAAAAAATAAAAAAAAAAACAAGCTCAGCGTCCTAACCCACTGAGCCACCAAAAGAGTGTCAAAGTGGGGGCCAGTCTAATTTCTGGAGGGATGATGTTCCAGAGGGAGGGAGCCACCACAGTGAATCTTCTTAAGGGATGGGACCCGCAACATTCCTTGCCTCCCCTGCTCAGAACATCTGTATTCTCAACATACTTTTCTGTATTTTCAATCTTAAAATGCTGTCAAGGTATAACTGTCTCTCACCATCAAGAAGGTACGGAGAAAAAGGTATGACGTTTCCTAAATGGTTCCCCAGGGGACACTGAGGAAATAAAGGCTGAGAACAAAATATTCAGCTACTATAGTGCAAGAGAACGGCTAACTTTGAACTGAATGCTTTGAGTTCAGAACTGAAGGAACAGCATCAAATTTTAATTTTTCAAATTTTTGAGGATGTTATCTACTGGAAAGGGATGATGATCCTGGCATTTACACTTTTTTCTTTACAAAACGTCTGACACCTGAACTCCATGAACCAAAGAAATTCTGTGTTATGGAGCTTCACTTATTAGGCAGAATATTTACAAAACCAAGTTACAGTACAAATTGTTTTAAGGAGCTGAAGTTGCTTACCTGCATTGGGTTAATCTTTACAGAATTCTCAAAGCACTCTATGCATTCTCTGAAATTCCGGTTGCGAAGGTAAAGGAGGCCCTTTGAGCGCTGAGCCCTGGCACTGCGGTGATTGGACAGTTCCCAAGCTTTGTCGTAATATGAGTGGTCTTTAAGAACATCTCCAAGCAAGCAGTATAGTCCTACTGTCTCTTTCTTCTCTAGCTCCTGTCTTAAAATTTCTTCTGCCTATGGGGAAAAAAAGAAAACAGAGAATGGAAGAAGAAATGGAAGGAGGAAACTAGAATCCAGGCACTGCTAGCATTCTGTTAGCTACAAATGTAATTTGTTTCAATTCTCTGCAAGGTCTTAGGTTGGAAATGGCAGAACTTGTTGCAGACAGATAGTGCTTATCTTCCCCTTCCTAGCATCCATTTAAGGTTGCTGACACTATTTAGTAATCATTCCCCTCTCAAGTCACTACTGAAAGTCCAACCAAGCAGTGAATTGAAGCTACAAATGACTTACAAGAGTCTTACTAGGAGGAATTGGGGCAGCATTCTTCGGATACAGGACTTCCTCTCCTTTAGCAGGTATCAACAGTATTTCATATCAGCTTTGAATTCACAATAGTATCTGTAACTGTTATACTCTATCTTAGTTATATTGTCCCTTAATAAGATACCGGTAAGTTTCAAAAATGTGCTGGACCTAAAATACATTTTGCAACTATGACAACTATGGAAGAAAAAACAAGCAGACAATGGGAAGCAAAGCTTACAAAAAGGATTATTAACGATGAAAACTGGACAATCTGCACCAGACTTACTGGTCAGGAAGAGAAAGAAAGAAGAAAGAAAGAAAGAAAGAAAGAAAGAAAGAAAGAAAGAAAGAAAGAAAGAAAGAAAGAAAGAAAGAAAGAAAGAAAGAAAGAAAGAAAGAAAGAAAGAAAGAAAGAAAGAAAGAAAGAAAGAAAGAAAGAAAGAAAGAAAGAAAGAAAGAAAGAAAGAAAGAAAGAAAGAAAGAAAGAAAGAAAGAAAGAAAGAAAGAGCCCAGCATGCTAATATTGTGAGGAATTTAAAAAGCTAGGCAAATCTTTCTTTTCTTGTTTTCTCTTCTGCTTCAGAGCCATGGTCTGCACTGTAAATAAACATTTCAGAGGTAAAAGGTGCACTGGGAGCTGCTTCTTTACCCCATCTTTGCAAAACACTTTCAAATTTAGGTCAGTGTATTTTCAAAGAAGGGACACGGTGGCTCAGTGGGTTAGGACGCTGAGCTTGTCGATCAGAAGGTCGGCAGTATGGCGGGTTAAATCCCGAGTGCCACGTAACAGAGTGAGCGCCTGTTACTCGTCCCAGCTTCTGCCAACCTAGCAGTTCGAAAGCACGTAAAAATGCAAGTAGAAAAATAGGGACCACTACGGTGGGAAGGTAACAGCGTTCCGTGCGCCTTTGGCATCTAGTCATGCCGGCCACATGACCACGGAGACGTCCTCGGACAAGCGCTGGCTCTTTGGCTTTGAAACGGAGATGAGCACCGGCTCCTAGAGTCGGAAACGACTAGCACGCATGTGCGGGGAAACTTTTACCTTTTTACCTTTATTTTCAAAGAGCCACCCAACACAGTAATAATGTTTTATGTTCAGATGCACAAAACTACATTTTCTAAGCTGACCTGGAATAAAGCGGCAATGAATTCATTACCAATTCCAAAGGAAAGAAAATAGGACGTCGCTCAGTGGTACAGCCAACATGGATTTAGAAAATGTCATCCTCTGTCATGGCATCGCCAAGTAAAAGGTGACGAAAGCCAGAGTGAGCCCAACCAAAAAGAAGAGGAAACTCGCAAGATTATTTGACAAGGGAAAATACCGTAATCATTCTTTGGTAACATATTTGTTCTGTGTTGTAATACACAGGAACACATTCTCAAGGGGCTCAAAACCTTGCCTAGCTCGACTTATTCAGTGATATAAAAAAAGATAACTAAGCATTTGGGAAAATACAATCGTTCCTATATACATTTAAATTTGGATGTCACCGATTCACCAGCTTCTCACTCATCTCCCTCAGTTTGCCACTCTCCTCTCTTCCCTGATGGACAGGTCAATGCTGCTTGTAACATAACATCAAGAAGGTGTGACCACCTAAAACCATTAGAACCTTGCATCGGTAATTCACACCCTTACGACCATTCACCTGGGCTAGTATAATGTATTCTACATGGGACTGCCTTTGAAAATATTTAGGAACTTTGACTGTAGCAGTACAATTATCAGAAGGTATGTAATCACACACAAACACACACAGAGACACACTCTTGCATATATGAGCCAGCAATGTGCTGCAGCTGCCAAAAAAGCCAACACAGTGCTAGGCTGCATTAACAGAGGGATAGAATCAAGATCACGTGAAGTATTAGTAGCACTTTACAATGCCTTGGTAAGGCCACACTTGGAATACTGCACCCACTTTTGGTCACCACAATGTAAAAAAGATGTTGAGACTCTGGAAAGAGTACAGAGAAGAGCAACAAAGATGATTTGAGGTCTGGAGGCTAAAACATATAAGGAACGGCTGCTGGAATTGGGTATGTTTAGTTTAATGAAGAGAAGGGTGAGGGGTGACATGATAGCAGTGTTCCAATATTTCAGGGGCTGCCACAAAGAAGAGGGAGTCAAGCTATTCTCCAAAGCACCTGACAGCAGGACAAGAAGCAATGGATGGAAACTAGTCAAGGAGAGAAGCGACCTAGAACTAAGGAGAAACTTCCTGAAAGTTAAAACAATGAACCAGTGGAACAATCTGCCTCCAGAAGTGGTGAATGCTCCAACACTGGAACTTTTAAAGAAGACACTGGACAGTCATTTGTCTGAAATGGTATAGGGTTTCCTGCCTGAACAGGGGGTTGGACTAGATGACCTCCAAGTTCCCTTCCAACTTTATTATTATTATTGTTGTTATTGTTGTTGTTGTTATTTAATATTTGAAGTGCAGGTTTCCAGGCACTAGAATACTTGCTTGGAACAACTTCTCCCCCCATCCCACAAGTTCTGATTTGTCCATACTTGGGAACCTACTTAGGACACCCCACTCCCCCCTCACACACTTCCGTAAGCTAAGGAGCTTGTAGGCACATATGGATAGACCTATACTTTGGAACAGCCTCCCTAGAAATTCAGAAATTCAGTTTGCCACCTAGTAAAAACAGACTTGCTTCAGTGACTTTGGGGGAAGGGATTGACATCGTTAGAATGACTGATTATTATGTTGCTTTTGTGCTACTTTGTGCATTCTTTTACCATGAACGATTTATTCTATTCTTATTGGTGTACGTCAACTGCTGTGGTCTTTTTGACTGTGACAGAACATAAATCAAGCCAACCAACTGATAAATAACTGTTGTGGGAATACTTAAACGAATTTAACAACTGCTTAGCAGTTTGCCATTATTATTTTTTTCTTGAGAATACTATCATAATTTAAGATGGTGTTGATTGAAACACTCTCGGAATATTTAGGTTTAAATGACAAAGATGTAAGGTTTAAGGTTTATTAAATTTATATGCCGCCCTTCTCCCTGAGGACTCAGGGCGGCTCACAACAATAAAAAGTTAAAAGATATAAATACAAAAATTAAAAGAGGATTAAACAATATAAGAAATAAGAACAACTTAAACCAATAAAAAACTAAATTTAAAAACCATAATCAGTCCAGGCCCGCTTGTTGGAATAACCAGGTCTTTAGGTCATGGCGGAAGGACCGAAGGTCAGGGGCCATCCACAGCTCCGGGGGCAGTTCGTTCCAGAGGGTCGGTGCGCCCACAGAGAAGGCTCTCCCCCTGGGGGTCGCCAGCCGGCATTGTAGTTCTTTTTATAACATTCTGATCACCTAAATAGTTCAACCAAACACTGGAATTGAGAACTCAATTAACAGAACTCAGGATTATCATTTATAGCAGTTTAGTGCATACTTTAAAACTGTAAAACTCAAAAAACAATTGGTCTTTTTTTAATTTTCTGATTAGTGAAAAAATGTGAAAAATTGTATTTTTCTTCAAAGAATGATAGAAACTATCGTTTTTTTAAATAAAAAAAATAAAAAAATGACCTTAAAGCTCTAATCCTAAAAGATGAAATTAAAACTGAAAGTTTTCATTTCTAAAATGCTGTTCTATCAAATACAGGTATTATCACAATTGGGACCAGAAATTCCATTGTAGAGCAAGATGTGACTACATTGCTTAGTGACCATAATCCCAGCACTCCCAGCTATTGTTAACCAAGAACTGTGGGTCTTTAAGCAGAGGGAATCCAGAATAAGCAGTGTGGGGGTGACCCTGGGTGTGGAGGAGGCGCAGGTCACATGTGAGTTGCAGAAAAAGCTACAGCCAGCCCTGAAAGCCGTAGTCATTCCACCCAGCCCAGCAGCTTTTATGAATGGAATGCTGTGCAACATCTGTCTCACTTTATCTATGCCTTTTGGATACCCTGCATAGCAGTTCTTGTCCGGGCAGTGCCAGGGCTGGGGTGTAATGGATGCTCCAGAAGCCGGCCCGGACAAGGAGGAAGAGCTGGCTTTAGGAACTTGGGAATAGGGCACCAAGGAGCATCTGGAAAATGCAGGGGACTCTGAATCAGGTGCAGTTGGGCAAGAGGAGGAGGAAAGGCCAGGAAACTCAAGAGAGGCTGGAGGAATGATCAGACGAGTGCCTGGCTGATAAAGACAGGGCTACAGCCAGGAGGCTTGGAAGACCAGCCAGAAGCAGAGAACAGAGAAGGGGCTCGGTGCACCAGTCAGCAAGGATGAGAAGGAACTGCCTCTTCCACCTGATCCCAGGTCTGAGAGGAAAGAGGTGCAATGGAGGTCAGTAAGGCTATGCACGAAGAGGCAGCCTTGTTCCTCCTAATGAGCTGCACTGGCTGGTGGCTATTTAGCCCAGCATGTGCAGCAAAGCGATGCTGGAAACAATTCATCCATTTCTTCCCATGCGTCTGATCTGCCATCATGCCTCTTGCCTTTGGGATTAAGCCTTGCCCCTGTGACTGGACTTTGGACTTGGCTTCTTGAACTTTGAACTTGGACTTTGGTTCCGTGATTTGTGTTCAGACCGTGGACTTGGCTTGAGACTCTGAACCTGGTGAGTGACTTTAAGGATTTGCTCTGTGTTCTCAGACTTGAGAATTGGACTCATTGGTTTTTGCACTGGTTCCTGCATGGGGTGAATCCTGGGGAATACTACCTGGACTGGTGGAGCCTCAATAAAGTCTTCAAACCCTTGTGGTGTGTGTGTGTGTGTGTGTGTGTGTGTGTGTGTGTGTGTGTGTGTGTGTGTGAGGGGGACAGGACACAGGGCTATAGAATCGTGGGCCTATCAATAGTTTCATCTAACTGCCACTGCCTCCAGGCCTCTATTTCAGCCATTTCTATTTCTAAGCAGTACATAATGGTATTGAATTTATCCAAATAAAATCAATTCCTAACAAATACGAAATACATGGCCTTCAGGTTGACAGGACTCTCAGGTTGGCATTTTAACCCTGTCACAAACTTTTTGATGGAAGAACACCATAATTTTGCCTTGACATGAATTCTTTAGTTTGTAATTACCATACTTAGGAGTTGCAAATAATGGCTACAGTATATTAGGCAGACTTATGCAGCTGTCAATAAGTATGTTCTTAAACCCAACAAGAATTACCCGATGTCTGAAATATGAAAATACACACTTTGTTGCTCCACATACCTAGCTGCTTGGAAAGCAAATTATGTGGATATAGATGACATTGGATGGGTGCCTATAACATCCTGTCTGGTTTCCAAACAGTCTACAGTTCCTGCATTTGGGGATTGTTGGGCTGGGCTGGGATGTATTTTTCTGTAATGTTTTAAAAATCACAGAATTTGGGTTTCTTGTTTTGTTGGTCTGCAACAGTCAGGATGTAACATACTAAATATTTGTTAATTTCTCACCCAGCACAGTGTAACATCTAGAAGGTTGGTAAAAGATGCTGGAGAAAGTGTCTGGGCTGTGGGCTGGCAGCCCACACTAAACATTTGGAACTGGTTTTGAGATTACTGTGGCAGCCACAGCATGGTCTGACCAAATACCAGGGATAACATGGAGCACTAATGGTTCTTTGGTACGCCTTCCAATCCTAGCAATATTTAGAAATGGAATTTGAATTAGCAGCCCATTGGGAGCAATTGGACTGGAGCATTTTTCATATCCAGATTGCCTTTTTTATTGCACTGTTCCTTTCTATAGGAAACTTGGAAATACTGCAAATATATATCTTGAGCTTCTAATTCTTGCTGAGATCTTGTTTAAAAAACCTATGAGGTTTAGAGCTGTGCAATAAAAATATTTTGTTAAAATATTAACTCTCTAAGCAGTTTTAAAAATATAGCATGCCTGAAGTTATTATGGATTAATATCAATGCCCATCTGCTTCACCTATCTTGACAAAGGCAGTAATCAATGTTGGTGAGAAACTGAAATTATCAAGAGCCTAGAATTATGATGCGTTTAATCATCTAATTCTGGATATAGGTCTACCACAAGGGTAGGGAACCTCGGCTCTTTTATGACTTATGGACTTCAATTCCCAGAATTCAATTCTGGGAGTTGAAGTCCATGAGTCATAAAAGAGCTGAGGTTGCCTACCCCTGGTCTAACACATGATATCCTATCAAAATAGACAGATTGCTAAGGGAACACTGATTACAAAAGATAACTAGGATAAAAGTACAAAATTAAGTGGAAAACCAGGGAAATATCAGAGAAAAAATAGCAAGATGGCACCTGCAAACCAATCTGGAAATGATTTCTCCCCCCATCCCCGCCCCAAACAATCCATCAAATTATTTGGGGAATTGTATCAGAATATTCATGTAGCTCTCCCTTCGCCCTTAATTCTCCATTTCTTTGCCTTGACCCAGAGAATCACAGAACTGGATGGGGCCAATTAAATGATCTGCCCTTTGCTCAATGCTACATTTTGATTTAAAGCAACCCTGAGAGACAGCTCTCCCTACTTCTGAACAAAGAGGAATCAGTTACCTCCCTCGCACTGCTTCTGCGTTAGAAAGCTATTCCTGCCATTCACCCAGAACCTATTTTCCCATGACCTATTTTCTGTTCTGTGTTCTGGAACTACAGAGGACAGGCCTTGCCTTTATTCTGTGGGACTCCCTGCCCTACCCCAAAACTTGAAATGGGCTATAATATTATCCCCTCAGGTGTCTTTTCTCAATTGTCCCAAATTGTCTTTTAAAACTTAGTTTCCGATGTCCCGATTCTCTATGTTATCTTTTTTGTATCCATCTGATTATTATTTTTTTAAAGACTGGTGTTCAGAACTTTACACAGTATTTTGAGGTGGAGGCTGACCAATGCAGAAAAGAATATTTCATGGGGCCCATGAGAGAAATGAAGCAGATGCACATACACACAAAGGCACAGCCTTCAAAGGCACCATGTTGGCCTCCCAAACAACATAGTGCCTTTAATGCTCTGTAAAGAAGTGCTTTGCTCATGCTGGCTTTAATTGTGGAGTTCCCTTTTTAAATACTTTGCTCAGCCCTGGACTGAAGCTTCCCAGATCCTCCTCTTTTCTCTCCCATAAAGGAGGAGAAACATTATTCCTTCTCTAGCCATCTGGTACCTCATTATCTAAGATTTTTCAAAGCTAGTGAGTAAGAAGCTTGGTGAAAGCATTAGTAAGTTTCTTGAGTAAGCTAGGAGGCAAACTCTCCTTCCTGGAGACTATGTTTCCATCAAGCTGACATTAGGATCCTGCTTCTCCAACTTGCTCTTAAATTAGTTTGATCGTATCCCTTTTAAAGACAGCAAAAATTTGAACGCTCCTACTTTTTCTTTGGAATTTATTGCCATTTTCAAATGTTCATTAAGGAGGTATTATTTCTTTTGCTTCTTTTTCTTATATTTAAATATATTTGAAGAAAGCAGTTTTGTCCTTAGCATTTCTGAGCAAATTTCTAATACTGATCTACAAATCTAGCTATTCCACAATTTTCCTTGACAACCTCGCTCCTTTTTCATAGCCTATATACGTCCTTTCTGATTGTCAAGCCTCCCTTGTGTTTTCTGTGTTTTTTATGAAGTCTCATTAGCTTCATTTGCTCCCAGCCTCCCTTTGCTTTTAGTGTCTCCTTTTTTAGGAACTCCCACCCAATTTCTGCTCATTTTCTCAAGAATGTTTCATGCCATGGAATCCTACTTATCACCAAGTTAATTACACTTTTTTTTTCTTGAACACTAATGTAAACATGTAGCTACATTCAGTTTTGTTTCCCTCAAAATCAAGAGATGTAATTTAAAAATGCCTATCCTCATTTCTCTCTCCCCCCCACTCCCTTCATTTTCTTTGATCATCTTTTTTGTCTTTAATGCTACTGCTTTGTTTTTAGTGCAAGTAACATATGCAATTTTAGATAGTTTTGAAGTGGTAGATGTTGATGGGAAGAAAGCCATATATGTACAAAAGATATAGCACGTTAAAAACATGAAAACAGCAATCAGAATGGAAGTACTCTACCTTTCCATGCTGGCCTGCTCTTTCATAACAGATAACAGCATCTTCCCACATTTCAAGCTTTTTGAAGAGCTCCAGAGCTGAAGTGGTACATCCAAGGTCAAAGAGTAAGCTTGCAAGTTGACGCTTCAAAGTGGAATATTGAAAAATTCAAGTTACGCATTTTTCTTTAGAACAACATTTAGCAGTCCTTACATGAATTTAGATTATAAAATAACTTGAAATGCTCAAGACAGTTCTCAAAGGTATGGAAAGTTTTCTTTCTTTCTTGGAAATCTAGAAAAGTCTATTAATTTTGCACTTGTAGTTTCTCAAAATTAAAATTAGTAGAGATTGGCTATGGATTTTACAACTTTAGTCACTCAGAATTACCCTATACATGGAAGTAATGGCTCTCTCTCCATTTCCAGATACTGGAACAGAAAGAAGAAACCAGGATATGCACACAAATAACCAACAATAAGTCCCATTGATGCTGGCCAACATTGACTTTATCTGTCTAAAGTCTGGGTCATACTGACATTCCGTGATACAATCCTTTACTCAGAGGCAATTAGAAAGGCTAACTGCGGACAGAGGGAAGAAAGTCTGGCCAATTCATGTAAGTAAACCATCTATCAGTTAATGAAACAATTGAAATGAAATCCTGGATAACACATTAGAGGGAATTAATTCCAAGTTTACATAGTAGTTACTCCATTTCGATATCCAGACTTTTAAAAGCAAAGGAAATCTGATTAACAGACAGGGAAATTAAAGCAAAAGAGCAGGTAGGACATGGGCTCATGATGCACTTTGTTTTAACAATTACAAAATATGTTCTTAAATAATAACTAATAACATAATAACTAATAAAGGTTTATATCTGTCTTCTCCTAACAGATATGCTTCAGATATACCGAGCTGATGGACCCAATATATTTAGAGAAGGCTGATTTATCCAATTGCTGATTGCTGGAAAACAAGACAGCATTGAGGCATGATGAGAATGAAAAATATCTACCATATGAGCTTTCCTGATAAGCCCACCTCTCAGCAATGTCACTCAAATGAGGACCCAATAGGGGAATTCCATGCTGAAGATGGCTACTGGATTGATGGCAGACTCCACTTTCCTCCTTGCTCTCTGCTTTCCATCCTTCCATTTTTTTTCTTAACATATTGATGTATTCTTGTTTTCTTTTTCATTGTTTATTTTATTGCTGTATTATTTTACTTCTGTTTCGTTTACACTCTTTTCGTGTCTCCCTTTTTATTGTTGCAAGCCCCCTATAGTAGCCCCACAGTGAGATAGGCAGCGAATACATTTTAACAAACAAATACAATGACATCAGCTTCCTATAGTCAGTCACACATTCTGGGCAAAATGCTGCAAGAGACAAATTTCACCAATATAACTATGTGCATGTTAGCTTCAGTGCTATTCCAGAGCCTGACAGACTTGGAAACCTCAACCCACAACCGAATATAGCTGAAATTGATCTAGCTGCTGTATACTGTATACTGTACACTTGAGTTCATCGCTGTGGGAAAACTGTTGCCAAGTTTTCCCACAGCAACCTCTAGTTATTTGAAACAGATTAGTACTGAAGCATCTTAAGAATCTCCCCAGAGTCTTAAATGCTTTTTAAAATGCCAAATCTTTCCATTCCAATGTAATCAACTTTCATCATGTACCGTAATCTCATTACATTACTGATTCAGTGGTCATGAGAAACCTGAAATTTCAAGACCTACCTCTTCAAAGTATTTGACATTACCTGTCTTTTGTTGAACTATGGGTTATTCAGTAGCCAAACGAGAACTGTCCTCCATTGACCAGTACGGAACAAAAAATTGCACATTCACATTGGCCTATAAAGATCCCTTTCTCCCAGAATCCGTATCTTTCTTTTCCCTCTTACAACTCTCTCTATGGGGCTTTGATTCCACTTTCTGAGCCTGCCCTTGCACCGCTAAGGTTTATTTATTCTTAAGACTTTGTCTTTTTTTTCCTCCAAAAAAACTGACAAACAGAACACAAAAATGAAATATGGAATCTTTCCAGAAATCTGGAAACTTCTGAATTAGAAAATGCAAATTAGCATGATTCAAATTAGCATATTTGCCTCAGCATTCATAGTCTGTGCAACTATTGGGGCTACATTATTTAATGAGAAAAAATTAGAACTATTTTTTTATGACATCTGCATGTTATACTCAAAGAAATTACAAATTCTGATGTGTAGTTAAACAACATTTGAAACAATGTTGGGCAATAGGTAATAAAATAATAAAGAATGAATATTTTTTGGTGTTTTCAATGTCTTCAATGAATGTTTAGCTTCTCGATTTTTTAGAATAAATACCTGGAAAGCAAACAACTTTGAAACTGCTAGGCCAGCTGGAATTGAAATTCTTCAACAAAAATGCTGAACCCATAAAATTAGTAATAGTTCATTTTTCTGTCTTTTTCCTACATCATCCTGCAATGTCTTCTTCTTCTTCTTCTTCTTCTTCTCTCTCTCTCCCTCTCTCTCTCCCTCCCTCTCTCTCTCTCTCTCTCTCTCTCTCTCTCTCTCTCTCTCTCTCTCTCTCTCTCTCTCAAAGCTCAGATTATCTTGATTACACACACACACCTTTAATCTCTCTTCTTCTCACTTTTTCTCCTGGGAGATGACTGCATACAATGAAATTAAATTGTTTAATTTTACTTGCTCAATAAATACTTCAGTTTTAAAATGGGCATTTCTTCTTTTTGGTGACCTTTTGGGGACTTTATACAGTACAGGGTATAAAATTTAACCTGACATGCCCCTGCTTGGCTAGCCCCTTCCCTCAATTGGGGACTAAAAGGATATTGGTGTTTGGAAATAGTGCAGCAGTGATTGAACACTCTTCTTGTAGGATGTTTTTTCAACTTCCCAACCTAGCTTTAAGCTTAGAAGTTTCATCTCAATCTCTCATTGAGATATTACCCAGATTCAAGTGTGATTAGCTTTTTTTTTTTAAATCAGCCAAATTTGATTAGGAGCTGCCATCTGCTATGACTTCATTGAAACCTTCATCGCTGCCCCAACATACACTCTGTCTGTGTGTGTGTCTGTGTGTGTGTGTCTGTGTCTGTGTGTGTGTAAGCACATTCACACACAGACACACAGACATAAAATCTGTTCTGGAAACAGTAGAGAAGAAACCCACTACCAAAAATAGATAACTCAACTGGACATAGCTCAGAGATTTTTTAGATGTATTAATAGTTTGAGAAGAAACTAACATTTTATCCAGGCATATAAAACAACATCAAATTAATTGTCTTCCAAATAGAAGGGGGCCACATTCAAGGTAAACACCCCAAAAATAACTGACAACTCTAATTGTAATTTATTTAGAGCTAACAATATATTCTAGCCTCTATTGCCAGACTGCAAGATTTCCAACTGTCTGAGGAACTTGCTAGCTCTAAGCTGCGCATCCAGGACTAAATTCTAAAGCAGGCTGAGTCATGAACAATTTTGTGCTCTTTTGAGGGTGGGGTGGAGATTTAGAGAATTAAAGAAGTGAATTGTGACTGAATAATTCTCTAAACAGTCTCCAAAGCTTTTAGCTTCATCCATCAGGGTAAAAGACTTGCAGACAAACAGAGATTCTAAATGAAGAAGAAACAATATAAATTAAAAAACAGCATCTAGCAAGCTGACCATTTTTACTTCAATTATTTCCAGCTGCTCTTTTAGTACATGAATGACAACTAGAAACAATATAGTTGATCTAGGATTTACCTAAGATCAAAGAAAAACTATAGGCTGACAAGTCAGAAACAGGCAAACTGACAAGACAGGATTTCTGGAGACAAAAGAAACACCAAGATGAGTAAGATAAATGGATCGCAGCCAGAAGTCCTAATGGATGCTGCTGACAAGATTTTTGCTGGTCCTTTCCTGGTTTTTTTTCCCCCCTTGGGCTTCTGGGAGGCTACAAAAAGGGACAGAGAAGAGCCTGCTAATGAAGGTCAGCATGAGAAGACATGGTCCTCCACAGCAGCAAATCATATCTATGATTTATATGTAACAGTTTTCAAGGGTAAATATGAGTGAAATATATGCAAGGGCTCTGCTACTTATGACAGCACTTCAACCATTGTCAATAATAAATCACCAATAGGGCCCACAAAATTGGTTTGGCTTGAAGGGGAAAAAAATCAAAGTGAAAACCACACTGGGCTTTGTGAACTGGAAAGATTTCTGAAGGATTTTAAAACAAAAAGAATGCAAAAACGGTTTCTTCTGCGTCAAAGACAGACAAATGTGTTGGAAAAATTAAGGCCAAATTTCAAGGAACTCTCTTGGCCAATCTCTTGACAACTGACCAAGATTTTGACCAATTACAATTATATTTGGTGTGGTGACATTTGGTAATGTTGTTAATGCACAGTTTAAAAACACTGCCAGCTGGAATGCACTATATTACTACAAAAGTCTACTATTTTTATATAATAAGCCAGGTAAATAGATCTGCTATAGTATTTTGTATAAAAATACAACAGGATAAATTTTCCTATTTCAGCATCTTTCATGCTTCATGGAAATGATATCTACAAATCAGCTATTTTATACCTGAATGGCCCAGTGTGGAGGAACCTGGCAACTGTAAAATATCTTCATACGTTCACAAACTGATGTTGTTTTCTCTTCAAATTGGTCTGCAAGTGCCTGAAAATCCAAAATATTTAAATATGTAATGCAATATAAGATTTTAATAGGATCTGCCTAACACAGCAAACCGAACAAAATAGCATTATCTGCTTAACGCTACTTACATAGAAAGCCTAAATACATCAAACGGTGTTTCCAAACCACTATAAGAGCAATAAATATAAGTACAAACTGGAGGGCTGGTTTGGTGTAGGGGTTAAGGTGCTGGCCTAGAAACCAGGAGACTGTGAGTTCTAGATCTACCTTAGGCATGAAAGCCAGATGAATGGCTCTGGACCAGTCACTATCTCTCTCAATCCAACCCACCTCACAGCGTTGTTGTGGAGGAAAAGAGGACAAGAGGAAAAGGAAGAAGTTTTGTGCATGTTTGCTGCCTTGAGTTATTTACAAATAATAAAGATGGGATAAAAATCTGATAAATAAAATAAAACAATTAAATATGATGTATAAGATGTCACTGTAAATGTCAAAATCTAAAAAAAAGCCTATGAAATAACAGACCACTTCATAGACATACAGAGCTAGGCAGCAGATGTACGGGCAGTCCTTGACTTGCAATAGTTCATATAATGACTATTCAAAGATACACTTATGACCATTTCAGAACACATCCCTATGGTCAGGTGATCAAAATTGGGAACGGACTCATATTGCAATGTTCCAGGGTCTACGACCTTCTGACAAGCAAAGTCAATGGGGAAGCCAGAATCACTCAACAGCTGTGCTACTAACTTAACAACTGCAGCGATTCGCTTAACAACTATGGCAAGAAGGGTTGTAAAATGGGTCAAAAAATCACTTAACAACTGTCTTGCTTAGCAACAGAAATGTTGAGCTCAGTTTGTGGTCATAAGTTGAGGACTACCTGTATCTTTTTTCTGTACTAAAACAGAAGATGAGAGAAAGTGGAGACTCTGTAACGGTCCGTTTTATCACCATCATGGACAAATTTTGTTCTTGAAGGTAGAAGTCCTTAACCACATGCCTGTACTTTGGAACAATGTTATACCCTCCCCTCAGCTGTCCTTGAAGGCCATGCAGGAAGATTCCCCTACACCAGGCATGTCAAACTGCCGGCCCACGGGCTGTATGCGTCATGCCAAAACCACGCCCACCCCATTGCTGGCAATGGGAAAAAAGTCTTGATACTTCACGCAACATCACAAGTTTGACATGCCTGTCCTACACCTAATGCTCCTACCCTCCTTTTAGACTTTGTTTTTATAAATACTTCTGTTTAATATCTTTTAGCTTTTTATAGTTATTGTTTTAACTATGATGTATTTTAATGCTTTTTAGTTGACTGTATCCCACCCTCCTTATGCTGGTGTTTGATCAAAATAAAGATTTGATTTGATATTTAAAGGTATCAGTCACTGAATAAAATTCTATTCAGAAGGGTTCATTTTTTTATAAATGAAAATTAAATGTATTTAATTTTAATTTAATTCCCTAATGGCAGGCTTCTTGTATCCCTCAGATTTTTGGATTTCAAAGTCTACTCGATGTAGGCAGCATGGGAAACACTAAGTAGCTACGGAGCCATGATAATGTCTTCTGAAAAGACATTAGCTATCTCTATGTCCTTCTAATTTAATTTTCATATTTCACTTTATTTGTAAGCCAATGTTACTCATCTCCATATCCTTTCTTGATATATTCAACTGTAATTCCTAATGCCCCACTTTAGGATGATGGAAACATTTATTGAAGGCATCTTCCAGGGGATGGAAGTCTAGTCTAGAAAGTATATATCATAATTTATAGTTAATATATATAAATCGAAGGGACGCGGTGGCTCAGTGGGTTAGGACGCTGAGCTTGTCGATCAGAAGGTCGGCAGTTTGGCGGGTCGAATCCCGAGTGCCGCGTAGCAGAGTGAGCGCCTGTTACTCGTCCCAGCTTCTGCCAACCTAGCAGTTCGAAAGTACGTCAAAATGCAAGTAGAAAAATAGGGACCACTCCGGTGGGAAGGTAACAGCGTTCTGTGCGCCTTTGGCATCTAGTCATGCCGGCCACATGACCACGGAGACGTCCTCGGACAAGCGCTGGCTCTTCGGCTTTGAAACGGAGATGAGCACCGGCCCCTAGAGTTGGAAACGACTAGCACGCATGTGTGGGGGAACCTTTACCTTTACCTTATATATAAATCAATAAACTAATAAATAATAGTGATGCATATTAACATGCTGTCTTTTATCCTAAGGATATTAGTGTTCATTGCTGCTGAAGAGCAGTATGTAAGACCATCTGACAAATTGTTTTAATGAAAGCATTTCTTATCTTAAGTTTATCATCTGAAAATAATTCCTCTGTTTTAGTGTGTACTTTATCAACTATTACAGCCATGCACAACCTGAAACTCCCAGATGCATTTGCTGAAAGTTATGGGAATTGTAGTCCAACAAATCTAGTGGACATTAAATAGAAAACAGAATTAATAAACCTAGCATCAGAGGAAATTACACTGAAGTACTTTAGAATTCCACATGGATATGACAAATTAGTGCCCCTTATATACACATCTTGGATTACACTCAAAGTTTTATCAATTGAAGACTCTTCCCCGCAAAAAAGTTCCTTTTCTTATTTGCAAATCCTCTGAAAGATTTTCCTGGGGATCCTTAGTGGCAGAACATGTACTTACATACAAAACATTTCCAGGTTCAGTCTGCCTCACATCCCACTTGAAAGTAGGGAAAGCTGCAGTCAACATCTATATACAAAACTAAATAAGATTGGTCAGTTTTCTGACTCTGCTTAAGCCCTAAGGCAATGGTCTATGCCTGTTTGAGGGAAAGCTAAAGAAAAACAGGCAGAAACAGTTTTAGATGTTTGATCTATAATAAAATTGGTTGGGGAACACTGTTGAAAATTAGTTAGCAAGAGGATCATTTAAATGTATCATTTAGGAGGTTTTTAACTGTTAAATCTCAAGGAAACCTGATAACAATTTAAATTTAAATGATCCTCTTGCCTCATAGAATGCTAGTATTTGAGAACCTAACACTCTCTTAAGTTCCCTAATTTTAAACAATGTTCCCCAACTTGGGCATTGAAACAGAGGATATTTTGCTCATCTAAATGCTGCATGTTTTTGGGCAAATGTGGGTAAAACTAAAAGATAAAGAAGGCCAAGATTAACTGGAGAAAGATATAAAGAGGGGTAATCCAAGTATTTGCAAAAACCATAGAGAAATTGTCTCCAAATTGATGATACTTATAAAGGTTTTGATCAAATAACTATACCAGATATTTTGGGAATTAAAGTTAAATAGCCCCTATATTGCTAAAAATGAAGCTGCCGGAATTGATGAAATGCCAACAGAACTTTTTAACACTTACTAAATGATACAATTACAATAATACATGCAGCGTATAAGCAGCTGTAAACATACAGAATTAGTCAAAGGATTGGAAAAAGTCAATTACTATTCCAATGGCAAAAATAAGCAGTACAAAAGAATGCCCAAAGTATCAAATATCACACTTATCTCTTATGCTAGTAAGATAATGCTCTACATTGTGTACTACAGATTGTGTACTACACAATCTTGTGAGAACTACCTCTCACAGTAATTCACTTACAATGTTCTGGTCCTGCTTTTGGGGCATTCTTCTTCCATATATATTTCAACATGTTACTATATGAAATTAAACAAACCTGAAATCTGTCTTTTGCCCATGCTTGATGATTGCTCACTCCCTAAGTTTCCCTTCATGTGCAACTATTATGCAAAGACACATATAAATTAAAGGAGACAATTTTGCTTTTAGGTTGTAAAGCAAGAAGCTGTCATTACAATGGTATATCCAATTACCAGCTCTCTTACTTGGCAGCCAGTCTGATAATTGCCCCAAAATTTAAGCACTCAATAAATCTCCTTGGATTCAGACAGCTTAATTATTCAGCTCCTCCTATAAAAGTTTGTTCCTGATAACTAGAAACAGCTTTCTGAAATGAACTCTGCAGCAGAAGAGGAGCGATTACAAAAAACAAACTGTTTTTCCAAAAGGGTCAACTATATTCTGCTTTACCCAAAATAATAAATTACAATGCATGTAAGCAAAAACAGATTAAAAGCCAGTCTGATGTGTGTAATTGTAACGGACCAGATTGGTTTCTGCAAATACAGATGACGTTTTTGCCAAGGATGTCTGGAAACAACCACCTTAGCACCAATATTAGCAATCTGACAATAACACTACCTTGCAGATGGCTAGATTGCAAGTTCCTAACAAATCCCAATGAATTCAAAGGATGGCTGAATGTGTGCTTGGAAAATGGAGCTTCATATCCCACATCATGTAAAGATCTCTAATTTGAATGCAATGCAGATACTACCTAGGGTACAGATTAGCAATACAGAATATTAAATAGTGTGGCGGGGAAAAAACATGCCGGAACGATTGACTGCGATTGAAGTCCTTCAATTACGGTATATGCTTAAAGGGCATGGAAGAAGATACACAATTTTTTTAATGCCTATAATAAAATGAATCAATTCTATTCTGAGCAAAATTACAATAAATTTAACCTCTGATCACTAAACATCTGTACTGCGTGGAGAGGCTCCAAAAATTCAGAATTTTGTAGGGCTTAAGGCAGGGGTGTCAAACTTGCAATGTCACGTGATGTGTCGCGATGTATCATGACTTTTTTTCCATTGCCGGCAATGGGGTGGGCACGGTTTTGCCATGACGCATCCAGCCTGTGGGCCGGCAGTTGACACCCCTGGCTTAAGGGAATATTGCCTTCCTAGTCCCAACTCTAGCTGTGGTTTTGAAAACTTTACTAGACTTGTTATTGAAAACCATATTCAGAAATGATCTTTCCTTCCTATTTCTTTAACTGATTCTCCTAGTAAAAGCTATATAAAAACTGCAATCAGCTTTAGCTTCTTCCTTCCATGTTGTCTTAACATGGCCTAGGACATATTAAAGGTTCAGGTACAGGGGGTCTCTTAGAAGTCAACCATGTGATTAAGAAGCATGCCTTGTTTAAAAATACTATAGTAGTGGAAATAAAATTATATTGGAATTCTTTGCCAAGTGCACAGGATGAAAAAGCCCTACTTAAAGCATATGAATGGAATTAAACTGCATAGAAAAGTGAAAAACCATAGTCACATTAGTCATGGCTAGAAAGTTATCAAGACTTTTATGGACAATCTTGAAGGAGCAAAGAGAACGTTGATTAACTTTCCAGTTCAAGAAATCCTACGTTCCTCAGTATTAATCACAGAATAAGCTGCATATGATACTTTATTTGGTATGTGTCTGCTGATGTCAACACTGTTTACATTTTAAAAGCAACAGATTCCTGATGTCTGAAGGAATCATTTAGCCTAAGTTGTTAACCCCAGAGGTCTTCTAATCAAGACTGTCAAGAAAAAGACAAAATTGTGCTTTCAAAAATTTCCTGGAGAGCAAAATATTGGCATTATCTGCCTCTCCACCGCTGAAACAAAACGAGAACATGATAATAAAGAGAATACAAGAACACAATGCTATTTTGTTAAAGGATATGATTTAATTATGGGCTAACATTAAGTGGATAAAATAGAAAAAATAAGAAAAACTACTTAAAATAAAGTACGTATTCAAACTATGAAAAGTAATATTTCATAGGGACTTCTCTAGTAGAAACAGCTTCCAAGTTTATTACGTAAAAAAACAGCTCTCTTCCTGATTCTTACTGTCCTACTATATGCTAAATCTTTACACCTTTAGGGAAGCTATCATATAAAGCACAATTGGTAATTAAGATGTATATCCATATTAAAGAAGAAGGGAGAAACTGGTATGATGACAACATATGGTAATTATAGCATAGTTTTATGGACAATCATGTTAGTGGGTGAATTAATGCAAAGTGTAAGATGGCCAAAGCAATACAGGGAAAAATGACAGCCAGTTCACAAAAATAGAGCAACTAAAAGAGGCAAATAAAATCCATGGTCAAAAATCAGCCAGGGTTGGGAACCAGATGAAATAGAAACAAAAAAAAATTGTGAAGATTACACTGACTATGAAGTCTTGGATCAGCTCTGACAAGCAAAAGACAAAAAGGCCCACAGAGGGCTGATTACGAGCCCATAGAATAGAGAAGATAGTCAGTTTCAGATTGTTGTAGGAAAAAATGACAATAAAACTTTACTCAACCAGGGCCAAAATAGGGAGGTGGTGTTAAAAGTCCAAAATAGAGCCAAATACGGGAACTCAAAATACAGGAGACAAACAGAGAATCAAGAGAGTGGAGAGATTTAGAGAGTTAGAGTTTGGTGGGATGGGGATTGCATTAATATAGGTGAAGAGGATTTGGGTATTTGAGTATGGTATTTCTCAACCTTGACAACTTAGGTTTCTTGGAGTTGAAGTCCACACATCCTAAAGTTATCAATGTGAGAAACATCGTTCCAGTACATTGCAAAATGAACATGAGACAACCTTGTGATGCAGCTACTAAAACGACAAATGCTATTTTGGGATGTATGAACAAAAGCTGAGGGTTCACAGGGAATAATTATCTCACACTCTCTGCCTTAGTCAAGCCCTACTTGGAATACTGTGTCCAGTTCTGGACACCACAGTCTGGTTTAACTGGAATGAAGAAGCTACCAAGATGGTGAGAAGTCTAGAAACCAAGTCCTATGGAGAACAGCTAAAGCAACAGAGTATCTTTAGCCAGGATTTTTTTATTCCAGTCTAAATACAAATGCTATCTTCAGTTAAATACACATTTCAAATGACTCATTTAAACGATACATTGAAGATAAATTATGACATAAGTCAGTTTAACCACAACATCATTTCTCCTTTGAAGAAGCCACAAGAAAGAGCCAGCTGTGGTTGATTAAAAAAAATTGGCTAGTTGCAAATGTTAAACTACTGGCACCCCCTCAAAATTACTCATTAAGAGTTTTTCATTCAACAACAGGAATCAGATGGTGGCTCAGGTATTTGTCAATGAAGGATTTCTCAGTGGTTAATTTTACTTCGTTGAAACACTGGAAACACATCAGTGGGGATCCAAACCTTGTTCATTTCTACTCTTATACTTTGCAATATTCACTACAGTATGATTTTTTTTGGGGTCCCACTTCCTCTGCAGATCAGGGCTTCAGCTACTTCAGAAGTAGCGTCACTTCTGAAGTGGGTTCAAAAAATGAGTTGTTCTGATCAGAACCTTTGTTTCCTACCCCAAGTCAGAGAATCAACAAAACTGTGCTCACCAATTTGATGCCGTACAACTATATTGAACTGAAACTTCCATTACTGCTGATTGACAAAGTTGATGATGAATCTGAATAAACTTTGGATGCTAAGGTTAACAGTTTGGAGAAGAAGAGAAACCAAGGAAAATGTTACCTGAGTCTGCTTCATTGCCCGTTCCATTCGACGAATACTTCCTTTTTCAAGTTTTGTCCGTAGAAGAAGAGCAGAAGTTTGGATTGCCCAGAACTTTGGTTGTGAGAGGAGATACTGAGAAAAAGGAAAGAATAAGTATTCTTTTATTCATTTTTTAAAAAGAATATATGTTACAGCATAATGCTCTGTGCACTTATTCCTACTGTAAACTATAATTATTTTCAATAAATAGTTAGAGTTGAAAGACCTATTATCAATGCTATCAATTCAGTTTACAGCAACATTACAACCATCCATATGTATGAGAAAGATGAGGATGAATTGTCTACGATGCCAAAAGTGTCACCAATTTTTACCCAGTTTTTTCCTATTTAAATTACTAAAAGAAAAATTAGAGCACTGGGTTCCATGTATTATTGACAAAAAAGCAGCAAACCAAATGTTCAAAATAATGTTTCAGAATTACACTGGTTTGGACCCACCAGGACTCTACAGAAATGGGAAGACATTTCTGTTCCAGTAAGGTTCAATTCTCTCAACCTCAAAATTTTTGGTGAACTTCTTTTTACATGGCATCAAAGTCTTGATATAAAGATCCAAATAGAAAAGGCAAGAAAAGCCACAATGCACAAGAGACATTTTGTTCATACTTTCTGACATTCTAGCGATTTTCTCAAAAGCACTTTAACACTCCCATGAAATATGATTCTAAAATCTGTCTGAAGATAGATGGTTTGGTGTTTTTACTGACCCAGAACTATGATAGCTGCTGTATCACACAGAGATCTATTATATTGTAAAAATTTGAAATAAACGTCTACCCAATATTTATTGCATTCATTGAATTGTTATATTATATGCTTCATCTAATATTTAAAACATCATAGCAATCAACAATAGCCACAGACTGCATCCTTTCACATAATTTGTGCAAGTCTTATTGTGCTAGTTTTATGGTCAGAGTAAATCTGGAGGATAATGTGCACACTATTTGATTGCCATACCTAGGATTCTGATAGATGGAACAGGAAAATCTTGAAAAATTATTTCAAACTTTTCAACTTTTTTAAAAAGGGAAAATATATGATTATGAATCTAGACTGGTTTAGGTCTTCTAATTATCCTTTAATAGACTTTGAAAGAGGCAGAGAAGTATTAATCTAGACAGCAGGATGACAGCCGTTAACATATCAAGTAGAGGCAGAGGCCTCTGTTAATGAATAAGAGAGGATTATTATGAATTATTTCATCTGGAAAACTAATCCTATTTATCTTTACATACATCTGTACTGAGGAATAATATACTGGCCAAAAACATCAGTCACAAAGAAGCTAATCCTACAAGCTCCAGATTGTTCTTTTCCCCAAACGATTGTTAAAACTAGGAATATTTAAGATATTCTGTATCTTAAATCTTGTAGGATCCCAGAGGGCATTCTGGGATGTCCAAGTTCCCTGCCACTGCCAGATTCAAAGTAGATCAAGGCTTCCCAGCTTTATCACAACAATGGTGATCTGGAATTGAGGAAATAGGTATCTATACTGTGATGCAAGTACTGATTTTGGAATCTAGACTCAATGGATGCATCTTTAATCCAACTTTAATAACTTTTCTTTTATTTGGAATTAAGCACCTTTTTTAAAGAAAAATAAGACTTTTTAAAATAGACCATCTTCTGTACGTTATAAATGTTCTGCTTCTTTCTCTCTCTCTCTGTAAACAGAAAGGATTGTGTGCTGGACCATAGAATGCTCTCAACAATCTACCGGTATGTATCAATGGCTGGTTGTTTGTTGCTGCCTACTGCTCTCTAGTGGTCAATCTCGATCCAGGGATTCAACTGAAGTTACACCATTATAGCATACTATCATGGCTGTATGACTTTCTATCAACTTTTAGTCTTCCAGTAGTTCTTCAACTAAATAAATAGTTAAGCACTTTGCAGACTAAAGCAGGAAATGTAACTGTAATTCTGAGAGCAGGTTTTGGTTTCATTCACAAAATGGTAGCCATAGTTGCTATGAGCAGTCACTAAACATTAACTGATCAAAAGACAAAACAAATAAGAGAGCTCTCCATTAGCCTCTCTGGATTCCCAGGATATTTCCTATTTCCCCAGACTTTTTCTTTTGTCTTGAGCAAGTTATTATGCTTCTAAATTATTTAAGGAACATTTATTATTGGATAGTATATAAATACTGAAAACATACATACAGTTCTTCTATTATTTTAAATATCTTTAGGTTAGAGTAAATTATTTTTAAAAAAAATAATTTACATTACCGAACAACTCACATGGTAAGAGCTTTGGAAATATATATTAAGAAGAGACTAGACAGTCACTTGTCTGAAATGGCAGTAGGTTCTCCTGCTTGATCAGGGGGCTGGACTAGAAGACCTCCATGGTCACTTCCAGCTCTATTCTATTCAAAGAATATGGGAATTTGGTATTTCCACTAACTATATAGATGTTATACATTCCTCAGAAATGAACACAGCAATTGCCATTGGTTAAAGATTTACATCTTCAGAGCTAATTTGTGAATACATAGCAATATACTATTTCATGATACATATCCTTCGGGAGAAGGGCGGTATACAAATTAAATAAAATAAATAAAAATAAATATGGAAATAAAGTAGAAGGGAACAAATATTAAATACTATAAGTTGGGCTTTTGTATTATTAACAGATATAATTTAATGTAATAAGAAATTTAGACATTTTAAAAGATGAAATCAAGTGAGAATTTGAGCTCCATTCAGCACTGATGATGTTACCTAGTTTGAGTAATGAAGTGTCTGCAAGAAAACAACCAAGCTCAGAGAGGACCAAAGTCCCCTCATATCAACCCTGAGCTACAAATATTCTCCTTTATTGGTTCCATTCAGATAGTTAATAGAAATAATGATAGAACCATGGAGAAAATATGTAATTAGCCCTAGTTCTGACTTCTATGAGATTGACACAATTTAACTAAATTAATCAAACAAGACAGTGGCCTAAGGTCCATGTTTAGAAAATATTACAGATACAATTTTATCATTTTTCCTGCAAAGGATTATAAATTAGAGCAGCTCTTTTCAGATTTTTGTAGTGTAGTAGAGCCGGTCTCAATGATATCAGTGCTAAAGAAAAAGGGCATTCTTCAATCTTATTTTTTCCCCCAAGATAAATGCTGTTAACATTCAATCAGACTATGCTGCTATTTCTGCCTCTAAAGCCATGCTCCTGCACTATTGAAACAGCTTTTTTATACAGCAGGAGCTGCATGCAATTTGCTACAACTGGCTTGTCCAATGCTAAAAAGCAAACACAAGCTAAGTCTCCAGCCTAATCTGCACAAAGGGACAGTTTAATTAGAAACAGTGCTGTTCCAGATTTTGCTTTATCTAATCTTATAGCCACTGTGCCAGACTGCTAACATTACATCATTAAAAATAAATCATAAGAATTGCCTCGCTGGATTAGACTAAAGGGCCTTGCTATTCCAGGACTGCAAAAAAAAAATGTTCAAGAGGAACTTTTTAAAAATATCTGCATCTACGTAGATAGAAAATACGTATTTCTAGTATTTTCAGATTAACAACCTATTTGCTTTTTTTTAAGGCAATTTTTTTCAATAAAGAGTTCCATTTGTAAACTTATCCAAATGAAAATGGCGTAGACACACAGGTTTCCTGAATCTATGGTTGATAAATATAGACTTGAACTCATTATTCACAATATTCAGCTCCACGTATCTGTGGGTTTTGACCTGATGTTTTGAGCATGCCACATTTCACAAATATGCAGATCTGATAGTGATCCCACTCAATTTCCCAGTGACCTGCAGCTTTCCTACCCTACATGGTCATCCTCTCCCTGCCTGCTACTCCCTCCAGTGTGAAGATGAAGAAGTGAATAATTTAGGGCTCAGTATATCTGATTAATTTCTAAGCATTCTGCAACTGTCTTTAGAAATAATGAACAAGCTGAGGATGTGTAGGGGAGGGATCTGCTGAGTAAAATGGCACATTTTGTGAAAACTATTGTTCCTGTGCGAGACATGTTGCCTTGTGGGGACACTCCAGTATCCACTGCGTGTTACATAATTAAGAAATCTGCTCTCCACTCTGTCCAGAAACAAGATTCAGGGTCTCTGCAAGTGTGAGAATCTCAAGGTATTTTTCCATCCACGCAACCACCACCACCCCGAATTTGATGAAAAAGACTCCAGCTCAGAGGAATGTACCATTGAGTAGAACCATAATCTGTAAGAAAGGACTGTAGCTTGTTAGATGGTGGAGTGGTAGAAGGAGCTGAGGGTAGCTTGCAGGCTTGGAGGATCTGATTTCACAGGGTCAAGTATTTTTCATTTTTCGAGTCACTACTTTTGGATCTCTGCAGATATTCCAGTTGTACAGGATGTGATTCAACAACAATTCTATATTTTTGTATGTTTCTTTCATATGTGCAGCATAGCCTATGGGTACCCCCTACATTGCCATTGTATAAAAACAAAAGATTTCTATAAAATGGTATGTGGTAAAAAGGTAAATTACAGGCTATTTTCATGCAGTCTAAAATCTGTAAGATACACCACAAAGTGTTCAGGAAGCAAAATCGTTGTTGTTCTATGTGTAGTTAAATAATTAATTGACCATACTTGTGTACAGATTTTTTAAAAATGTGGATCCTTGGGGGGGAAAAAGCCTTGATTGAACCCATACAGAAGAATGACAAATGATTAGAATTAAGTAAAATTTCCCTTCTGACCAGTTAGTACCTACATATTTGCAGTCACAGAGGAGATCCTAACCTGGTTTGTTTTGCTTCTGCTTTTAATCATCACAAATGTGCCAAATGTCAGTTTGTTTTAAAGATGACTGGACTTTCTTGGTTTTTTTCTTTGAAAACATTTTGCTTCTCATCCAAGAAGCCTCTTCAGTTCTGACTGAATGGTGGAATATGGAAGGATTTATTTTCTTTGCAGTCTTCTGGTCGTTACTATTCTGAAGGTCGGTTGTTAGACTCTAAAGTTAGCTCTGTGGGTCATTGAGGGGGGTTTATCTACACCCTCATGGTCACCTGAATCAAAGTGCAAATGGGTGTGGAACCTTCTTGGGACTGCTGAAAGAATTGTGTTATAAACAGGAGACAGATGGTGTCTTATCCCTCCCCTTTTGTTAAGAGAGGATTGTTCAATTTTAACATAGAGGATCTCTTTGACCCCTCTTTCAAACCAGTGGTCCTCTCTGCCCAGAATGTGAACTTTGCTATCTTCAAAAGAATGACCTTTGTCTTTCAGATGCAGATGACTGCTGAATTTTGTTTTGATGGATTTGTTCTCCTATGTTGTGCCACGCATTTGTGAAGTGGTTGTTTTGTTTCCCCAATGTTCAGGTTTGCACATTCTCACTGCATATATCACATTGCTCTTGGGTTTAATCTGTGCATGTACTTTGTGTAGGTTGAAAATCCTCCTGAGCTTTTCAGATATTCCTGCAATGTATGGAATGAGAACGTTGCTTTGCTTGTTGTTCTCTTCTTTGTCTATGGAGGAGCTCCTGTTGGATCTTTTTCTGGATTTGATAAAGGCCCAGTTGGGATAGCCACAGGTTCTGAGAGCTTCCTTGATGTGTTTTAGTTCTTTTTATTTCTGCTCTTTGCTGGTAGGCAAACCTTCAGCCCAGTGGTGGAGGGTTCTGATCACTCCCATTTTGTGCTCTAGTGGGTGGTAAAAATCAAAATGTAAATACTGATTTGTTTCTGTGGGTTTTCTGCTTTTAAAACAAACAAACCCAAGCTTTCTGAGATGGCTTTCTTTTGCTACCACATTTAAATGCATATGGGTAAGCCATGATGGGTTTAACCTATATACATCTTAAATTTATGGCAGCCAAGTATTTTTCATTATAATTCACTGCCTACGTGTGCGGATCTTCCACATGGATCTAATATCCCACTCCAATACAGAACTTTTCAAAATGATGCTGGATTACTCCTAGTTCATAAGCAGGTAGATGCCTTTGTTCTTATGTACAGATAGTACAGAGTCATTATTCGGTTCACTATGTAAAACAAGGAGGGAGAAGGCAATGACAAATACTTCTGTACTACTGTCAAGAAAACTCAATGGATGTGGCCATGAACTCAGCAGAAGTCAAGCTCAGAAACTTTATTACTATTAACTCTTGACAATCTTTGAAATAATCATTGCTTATTTGAATAATCCTTAGGATGTTTTCTTTCAAGGACTTCTAAAATCCTTCCTAGGCAGCCAGATCCAAACCCAATTTATGGGCACTGACAGAAGCTAAAGAGCCACTACAGGTATTTTTTTTATTTTTATTTCTCAGCTAATTAGTACAAAAACTAGACTACTAAGAATGGACATATTTGAACAGATTTCAATACTTATCTACTTAATCAAATATTTATTTAATCAAAAGGGATATGCAGTTAGCCTTTCTTTACATAAAAAAGAGCCAACTTTACTATATTGCCTTAAAAATGGTTTTTAGTCATGAATTAAATATAAAACAGGACTTCCCTTTTTACTTCAACTGGAAGAGAGTCATGCTGCTCACATGTACCTTATTCCAAACATATTATTTATTCTGTGTGGTGTTGAAAACTGTTTCAATTCTGTTTGCTTCAAACACTGTCCTTATACTCAATTAGGTATTTAGCTTGAACTAGGTCCTAAAACCAGGCACGTATATAAGCTTCCATACCACATAATAGTACATGAGAACGTATTTCTGAATGCCTCATCTCAACATCCATAAATCAGGAATTTGGAATATTATGAAAAGGGCTTAACTTCTCAGCATCAGTGTTCAGGGAATTTCAGGTAATAGCTGGCAGCACAGCAACAATGTCTGATAGAATGCCATTCAAGTACTAATGTAAGATTTGTTCTTTCGTGAATTTACTGATAAAATACTGAAGCTATGCATTTAGAAAGAAAACGGTATCATATTAAACCTATTAAAATTAAGTGGTGTTTTCTGAAATATAGACAGAAGGTTCTCATTGTGTATCTTGCAGACAGCCAACTGGAAAAATCTACACACATATGCATTCCAAGGAAATCAGCCATATTTCACGTTAAACCTCTACTTGTAAACTTTTAGTGCAAGCCATATCTCCTCCTTGCATTTATTTTTTTATTTTTATTTTTATTCCATTTATATCCCGCCCTTCTCCGAAGACTCAGGGCGGCTTACAAGCTTAATTATTTATCAAAATTTTATCCCCTTGTCTCATCGAAAGGGGACTTGCATGATAGGAATCTATGGGTTTTTTTAATAGGGGAGAGTGTCAGTTTATTTAAAAGGGTGGGAGACATATTTGAGATAAGCTGGAAGTAGTACTGAAGGAAATTGTGAGACCAAGGAACAGAACTAGAGGGAGATCATGGGAATAACAAAGGCATGTTAGGTCTTCCTAGCTGTACTTTTCTGACAACACATTATGGGCACCAACACACAATGGCTATGCTGGATGAGGCCATTCACCAAATACCTATTTATCAGAAGGCAACCTGGTGAGGTGTTTGCTGCTAGACTCTTCAGATACTAGTTTCTATTTTGCCTAACTTAATTAAGCCTTATTTAACTTCTGGACAGGTTAGTAGCCTTACAAATGAAATCTATTTTCTAAGAATAACTTTAGAGGCATTCTTAATGTCCAGGTAACTGCAACTATGATTTACAACATACTAATTTTATTTTTATTTTTTTACTGTGAAGTTCCCCTTTAACTGAAGTACCGCTTCTGATGAATCCATGGTTAAATCCATGTAATTTTTCTTGGTGACAACATATAAATACTAAAAATCTATTAAATACACAAAAATCTTATTAAATTCAAATGGAGATATTATTCAGACATTGTTTCTTCCAACACCAATCTCAAGAGGTTTAAGTCTTTTCTTTTTCTTTTTTCCAAAGTGTGAAGCTAGAAATGCCTGTGTCTATGGTATTTTTCAAACTATCCATAACCAACTGAGATTTCCTGATATAAAGTTAGTTTTATCTTTTCATTTTCACAGCTTCTATCACTAAAGCTCAACACTGATTTGACCGCCCATAATCAATCAATTCCTTACCTAGCATATCCTGTTTCCCCCACATTTGCCATTTTTTGTCTCTAGTATTAGAAGGATTAGAAATGTGTGCTGTAATGGAAATTCAAGCTAACAACCTTTTTCTTCCTTCGTTTGCTTACCTGTATGATAAAGTCCTTAATTTTAATTTTGCACTAATTATTCCCCATGTTGAAAGCAGTTATTGCCCACTCACTGAAGTACAATACACAAATCTGCTACTTCACACAGTAGCTCTAGCAAAATATTCCTTGTTTCAGTGATGCACAGTAATAATACGAGTAATGGAATTAAAGACAAAGTTAAGAAGATGAATTGATACGTTGTGGACCCATCATCATATTCATTTGTCAGTTTAAAAAAGATCTCAGTATGAAGAAATATATCCCCTAGATGAACTTTATGTATATTTTGCTCAATTATTGAAATAAATGACCATTTGATGGATGATAGACCACCAATGATAAATTGGTAAAATAATAAATATGTGATTCAGTCTCACATATCCCAGTGAGATGTTAATTTTCAAGACAGGACATATAAGCTTATAGTTTCACAGCAGGTTAGGTAAACTAAGATGAAAAATTGAAAAACAGACATGTTATACAACAAACTGTTTCAGTATTCTAAAATCATATGCCAGATCAAACATCAATCTGTTGTAATCCTGCTTTTGTGCCATAAAAAACCTAGTCCTCGTGATCAAATGACTCACAGAAAATACAGCTGGCCAAAGACAAGCAATTGAGACAATCTCTTTGGGCACTCACCACCCAGTTGTTAACAAGGCTGCCAGAAAAAATAGCACTGAGATGGGGGGGGGGAAAAGAGGGAGGAAACTAAGTTTCATCTGAGGAGCTCTTATTTCACATACCAAAATGTTCTACTGCTAAAGTTTGTAGAGTATAAAACCGCCATTTTTTTTACTGGCACAGCATATGGAACAAAATATAAAAACGATGAAGGAAATAAAGCATAAACAAACATAATGCAAAGATGACAGACAAGGTTTGCCAGTCCCTCCTTCATAAAATTTACTATAGTAGAACACTTTATATTAAACAATCCATATTATATCAACTCTGCAGGGAATAGATTGTTATATTTTCTGAATAACTTTTAACTCAGGATATCTTGACTATGATTGTAAACTACACAAAGAAATATAATAATATATAGTTTATCTTGCTGGCCTAGAAGAATTAAATAAGTCACATCTGAATTTTATCGCAAAAGAACTTCCACAGATTTTTCTGTTTTAAATAGCATTAATTTCTCCTCTTAATCGAGCTTAATTCATGGACATATAATTTTCTCTGCAAGAATACAAAAATGATTGTTGTCATCTTTTTTTTAGTGACTGTCTTACTAGTCTACAGATCTGGTACTTCCTAATCATCTCCCATTTAAGGAATAACAAAGTTTGACTTTTTTTAAAGTTTGATTTTTCAAAATCAAGCCAACTCACCTAGATGCTTCTAAGTTAGGCAATATAATTATGTCAGGGTAAATAAAATGCTTATGCAAACTCTTTCACAACAACACTAAAAACTAATTTCTTCATGGTTCTTTGGAATCAACCCTAAACCATTTTCCTTCTATCTTGCCTATAATAAATAATTCAAGCTTCAAAGCCAGAGCCATGGGGGAAATTATGAGATGTGTTAGATCAGATGAGGTGCAGAGGTGAGAAAAAGGATGAAATGAACTTTCTCCTTTCTTTACGTCAAGGTGTTCTGAGGACTTATAAGAAATAAGGATAAACAAGAGCGGAATGCAGAGCATGCGTTGCCATCTGGTCCACCTTCAAACCAGGCTTTTGACAGTATGCCATTTCCTCGATCGAATTAATCCTGTTTTTCCCCTTTTGTAATGTTTTCTTACTTTCCTCCAAACAAATGGAGGCAAGCAGCAAAAGATGAACAGAAAAAGTATTTCAGTCTAGGATGATTACATGCTTCTTCTGTAAGTTGAAAATATCTGAGGAGCAAATATTTGCAACTTGTAATTTGAAAAAGAGAATTTATCCAAAAGAGCAACTCCCATCCCCTTCTCCATAGTCTAATCATGCTTTACAAATTGCAGTAAAGTCTAATATTAATTATTAATTAAACTTGACAACTGCATTTTCACTTATAGCCACTTTCAGCTAACTCCTTTGTTAGCTCAGAGGTTCCCAAAGCAAGCTATTTTTGAAGTGCAGGGCAACTGTAAAAGCAGCTATGATGGTGAGTCTTGTCAAAAGTCCATCTGTTAAAGCTGTCCTTTAATGTGCCTTATATAACTGTGGCCAAAGTAAGAACCCTGTACAGAGTTCAAGAATTTGTACTTAGCATCTTTCAGAAAATCTGAGTCAGGTAGGCGGACTGTACCTCTGGAGCTATAATCCAAAATATCTGTAATGCAGAGCTTGGGAAAGATTACTCTTGAACATGAACGTAATTCCAGAAAGTCTCCATTGAGGATTTTTAGTATTAATTGAGACTATCTGTGTACAACTGAAGCAAGAAATGGGTATATAGGCAGTCCTCAGTTAATGACAGTAATAGGGAGTGGAATTTTCATCACTAAGCAATGTGATTGTAAAGTGTGATGACACATGACTGTTACTGAGCAAGTTTCTGGGTTGTTAAACGAGTTCCAGATGCTTTGGAAGTAGGCCAGTAGGCAGGCAGGTAAGCCATCTCTGTTTCAAAGCCGAAGAGCCAGCGCTTGTCCGAGGACATCTCTGTGGTCATGTGGCCGGCATGACTAGATGCCAAAGGCGCACAGAATGCTGTTACCTTCCCACCGTAGTGGTCCCTATTTTTCTACTTGCATTTTTACATGCTTTCGAACTGCTAGGTTGGCAGAAGCTGGGACGAGTAACAGGCACTCACTCTGCTACGCGGCACTCGGGATTTGACCTGCCAAACTGCCGACCATCTGATCGACACGCTCAGCGTCCTAACCCACTGAGCCACCGCGTCCCTAAGCCAGAATGCATGAGTGCAAACAGAGGTGGCTGGTACCAGGCAACCTTCCCTGCTGGCTTCCCCATTGACTTTACCTGTGTGAAGCTGGTAGGGAAAGCTGCAAAAGTCATATGACTATGGGACACTGCAACCAACATAAGCGTGAGCCTGTTGCCAAGCGCCCAAATTGCGTAAGAGTGTTGTGACAGCCAAACCTTTGAGGGCCAGTCATAAGTTTCCTTTTTCAGTGCTTAGAACAGTAACTGAACAAATGTTCGATATTAAGGGCACATAAATTTTTTTAACAGAAATTGATTTATTTATTTTTTTAGAATGCTATAGTTCTGCTGAGGGTTTTGATTGCTTTGTCACCAAGAACAACTATGGAGACACCACATATGATAACAAGTTTTTTAAACAAGAAACCAGAATACATAATACCGTTTAAATACCTAACACCCTGTTTTCAAATGAAGGCATTCAACGCATTCACAAATGCATTTTTTAAAATGCAGTGGGCCCAAAAAAAAGCACTGGTCTCCTTGATCAGGAATTTCTGAGGTGAAAGATGATTATTAGGACTCTGACCTAAAATGCCAATGCTAAGATTACTTCAACGTACTTGGAAAGGTCTCCTTTCTTGAGAATAGCTATATTTAAGCAGATATCTGATGAATGTATGACAACCATCTAACCAGCCTGCAGATTTAAGAATCCACATGTAGGCTGAGAAGATGCCTGCTCACACATACACATACATGTTGATAGAGGAGAGGAGGTCAAACATGACATTAACTTCATTGACCAATACTCCTTCCATATTTAGTTTTTTATGTAAACCAAGCAAATATGACTGACAAATGTTGAAGAAGCTCTTCACAAAAAGTTACCTCAGGGCTTGAAAGTTTAACTCTGCTTTTGCGGCTGAGACAAATGTTCAGAATTGCATTAAGAGTTAGAAAATTTACCCAAAGGTATGACACTTTAAAAACATTTCCACTAATTTTTATCATAAAACACATTCAAATCATAAATATTCAGCATTAAACCTATCAATGAATATTATGGTCCATTCTTAGCAATACTTAAACTTTGGAAATGAAGCAGTTCAAGTGACACTACTGTACAGTGCTTTTTTTTAAGAATCAGCCACCAGATGGCAGACTAAACTCTTCCACTTGCTTTCTTTACAGTCTATTTGCCCCAACAAAAATCATAAATGGCTTCAAGAAAATCAAAAACAAGAGGTAGAATATCGTTCAAAGCTGCCCTTCAGCCACTATATGCAGTGGTTACAGTTCTTCCCTGCTGAATGTCCCAATGGCAGTTCTAGACTTTAAAAGATTTAAAGTACCAAATTCAACCAAGTCTCCATAAATACAGATTCTTAATCAGGCCTTCTTAGTATAATAAGGAGTAGTATATCTGGGAAGAAGGGATTCATGTGTTCTGGGGACAGGTTGTTCCACTCATTAATTGTTCTAAATGTCAGGAAATTTCTCCTTAATTCTAGGTTGCTTCTCTCTTTGATCAGTTTCCATCCATTGCTTTTTTGTCCTGCCTTCAGTTGCTTTGGAAAATAGCTTGACTCCCTCTTCTTTGTGGCAGCCCCTGAGATATTGGAACACTGCTGTCATGTCCCCCCTCGTCCTTCTCTTCATTAAACTACACATACCCAATTCCAGTGACCGTTCGTTATATGTTCTAGCCTCCAGTCCCCTAATCACCTTTGATGCTCTTGATATTTTCTTTATCTATTTTACAAACAGCCTACCTACACATGCTGGAGTAACAAAAGGGTAGCAAGAGAGTAGATAGAAATTCAGACAAAGAGAAATTTAACTCAGGAATTCTTCAGAAAAATTAAATCCATCTTCCCCAGTCTCCTGCTCCCCATTATCTCAGACTTCAATCTCCACTTTCTGAAAAGAATGTAGCCAGGGAAGCCTACTTTACTTATTTCTAGATTTTAATCATGAAAATAAACATTTTTTAGCTTGAGAATTTCTGAAAATAAGGATAGTCCTCAATTTAAGTCTGGTCACTTAGAGGGTGTTCAGTTACAATGGATCCCTCAAAAGGAGCTTAAGATCCAATTTCAAAGATCCGATGGCTGCAAACACCCCGTCATGCAATCACATTTTGGGTGCTTAGCAACCAGCTCACCTTTACAGCCATTTGCAACATCCTGCGGTTGCATAACTATGATTTTTGACATTTTTTTGCTAGATTCCAGTAGACCTGGTTTCCAGCAAAAATCATCCAATGAATAAAACAGATTCACTTAACGATCACCATGTTCGCTTAACAACTACTGTTTTCACTTAACGACTGCTGCATTTGCTTAACTATCACAAAAAAGTTGTAAAACCCATTTAATGACCACAATACTTAATTGCAGGCTCAATTATTGTTGCAAGTTAAGGACTATCTGTAATGTATTCTAACATATTAGACATATTAATATATACTTACATTCTGTGAATATTTTATTATTTTCTGGGAAATCCAAAACAAATGAAACTAGCCATAAAATTTGTACCATCCACAACTGCCTTGCATCACTTATAAAATGGATTTGGAAGCTTTTCAAAATGATCCTAAGAAACACTTTGTGAAGGCATGGACCATATTTTATTAACCAGAATAGTTTTAATTCAGCAGTTGTTAATCAATGTCTATGGTTTATCATAATCTGTACTCTTAGCCAGCAGGGATTCAAGAGCTGAACTACAGTAATTTATTCAAAACAATTGTATGAGATGACAATTACCAAAATCATACAATTATGGTATCATAGTCAATAAAGTAAAAATGCTTTCTATTTTCATTATTCAACCAGGGATTAGGTAGGTCTTTGCTTCTTTCCATATAATATTCCCCATGTACATAAAAGCTCCTTCTCTGAGAAACAGCAGGCACGTCAACATGTGATCCATTCAATAAACACATGAAAACATTTTTAAAAGAAAAAAAATTGTTCAGTTGCTTACTGATGTAAAAGCAAGTAGCTCCTCTTCTGTGAGTTTATGGACAGGATTGTTTTTCTGAAAGTCTATACTGTTAAAAAAAAGAACACATTTTTATTCATGTAGCTTTCTGAAATTCCAAACATTCAGCTCTATTCAGCTAAGTATTGGGGAAAGAACACGTCTGTGTATTTGTGTGTGCGTGAGTGCTAGTACTAAACTTGCAATCCTTACAGATGGTTAACTAGAGACTCAAACTAGAGGCTATAACAAAGCTACCAAAACTAATTTACTTGTTTAGTTTTGTTCCTGCTATCTTGCCTTTCCTACAGAAACTCAAGGTAGTATAGACAGCACTCCCATTTTCCCCATATCAAACACAAAGGTCGTGCAGTAAAACATCCATAGAGAAGGTAGCCTTGAACCTAGGTTCCATTGCTCTTACCATAGTAACTTGTGCACAAGACTACATTGATAAAATATGTGCCAACTCTCAAAATATCATCTTCTACACATGATTGTTAAAGAGCTGAACCTATTTGTCTCTTCAAAAATAGGTCATTATTCCTTGTTCCAGTCATTCTGGATTCAAAGCAGCATCTAACATAAGTTAATGTTTTCAGTTCCTCCCACATCTGATGGCTTCATCATCAGCTTCTTCCTTTAAACCACATACGTGGACGTACCCAACATTTTTATATTATTTATATCACATATAATTTAAGAGGTTTTAGATAATTCAAAAGCTAATACACTATCTGTGCTTGGTCAGTAGAGGTATTACTTTGATGTGTGTTTTAGCCTTTTCTTAAAACCAGCCTATCTTTGCTTTTTTGCTATAACTGGGCAATGACAATGATGGAACCGAGTTTATTCGCTTACCAAATTCCAAGGATTACAGCAAGTTCTTCTGCACAGAGGTCAGGCATCTGGTTCTGATGAGATTCTTCAAACTTTATTTCATTTAGTACGGTGTCATCATCTAAAGCATAATTCTGTGGGGGGAAATTCACAAGTGATAAATTACATCTAAAGTTGTTCATCTGTTTGGAAGTTGCAGTAATAACATAAAAAATATCTTGAACAGCAGCATTTGATTTTAGCTTTGCCAAGAACATAAATTCTCCTCTTGACTAAGCTATAGAGAAGGATTCTCTTGGCTAGCACAAGAGCAACTGTGTTGAAGATGATTTAAGCAAGAACTAGGAATGCTGACAGAACTCCAGGGCTGTGGCTGAAAAATAAAAAGTTCCTTGAAGAAACAGAATGGTTTGGAAATATACTCCAGTTAGTGGTCTTCAAACTATAATTCAGAAATCCTAAGTTTTCTTGAAAACGTATGAAGAGTTTCTCTTAAGAAAGATCCTATCGCCACAAATAAACTTTATTGGAAGGCCCTTTACTACATTTTTTTCTTTGTAATATATATCCTTCTCTCCTTTCAATATATAGCAACTGTGTGTACATTAATTATTGGAAATTCAGCAGGGGATAGGAACTTAGGATTTTAATTTCCACTTGTGGCCTTGATGAATACATTTCCTCTGAAGCTGAAATCTGTATTGAAAGGAAATCCTGACTGGGGTCCTATTTGAATGGAGGTTGGTTTAAGGTGCCTGATACATGTATATTATTGTTGATTTAACTGTCAATTTTAATGAAATGTAAGTCACTTACAGTAGAAGGTGAGGGAGCATAGAAACAGATGCAAACAAATTCATACTTATTTCCATGTGCAGAACAGACTTAATCTCATAGGCAATTATTTTTATTTATTTTTTATTTTATTTTAATTCCATTTATATCCCGCCCTTCTCCGAAGACTCAGGGCAGCTTACAAATAGTAGTTAATTAAAGGATGGGGAAAACAAAACTGTACTTGAAGGTGATATCTACGCACAAAACAAATGACAACCCACACGAAGGCAGAGCCTTCCAAAAGATAGTATATTTGTTTCATTTCTATACCTTAGTTAAATCTTCCAGTGGAGTAGGCGCTGGACTAAGTTCTCGGTAAGGAAGGAGGATGTTATCTTTCCTCTGAACAGCTAGTATCAGTTGGGCTACATATTTTTCCTGAAATCTTGTTCTTTTTCCCAGAGCACCTGCAAAAAAAACATTAGAACAAAACAGAAATTCATCACGAGTACAGAATATATGAATTTGAGATAGGCCTTTTATGCACGCAAAATGATATTGGTATTCTCTAAAGGCTTGTGATCAAATAACTTTGTTTCCAACTTCTTAAAGACAATAATGCATGTCTTAATTTTGGGAAACTTTAACTGCTGCCAGAAATTTACTTTGCAAGGTAATAATTGGGCTGAAAATAACTTAAAACAATTTTGAGTTCCAGGATATGTGATGTTGATGATGATGATATAATAAATCATAAAATCTGGTATAAAGTATATTATAAAGTATATGTGCTCTGTATTTCATGATTTAACCAGCACGGTTAAGTAAAATAATTGAAGATTAAAGGCATATACAATTTTTTATGTTTTTAAGAAGAAATGCACAGTATTAATGGAGGTGTGTATGTATATGTATAAAGGTAAAGGTTTCCCCGCATATGCGTGCTAGTCGTTTCCAACTCTAGGGGCCGGTGCTCATCTCCGTTTCAAAGCCAAAGAGCCAGCGCTTGTCTGAGGACATCTCCGTGGTCACGTGGCTGGCATGACTAGATGCCAAAGGCGCACGGAATGCTTTTACCTTCCCACCGTAGTGGTCCCTATTTTTCTACTTGCATTTTTATGTGCTTTTGAACTGCTAGGTTGGCAGAAGCTGGGACGAGTAACAGGCGCTCACTCTGCTACGCGGCACTCGGGATTCAACCTGCCAAACTGCCGATCTTCTGATTAACAAGCTCAGCGTCCTAACCCACTGAGCCACTGCATCCCTTATGTATATGTATATCCATATATAAATACAAATGTTACAGAGGTATAGAAATTTTAAACTGTACTTAATAGTACAGGGTCGTAAAAAGGGAGGATTTTTTTAATGCATCTGTAAAGATGAAGGTAATTCTTAGGAAACACTTTGTTAATATAACTAGTATAAATGGAACCAGGTTTCAATAATTATGAAAGTCAGTTTGTTGCAGTGGTTAAGATACCAGGCTAGAAACCAGGTGACTTGTGAATTCTAGTCTCTCCTTAGATACAAAGCCAACTGAGCCTTGGGCCAGTTACTCTCTCTCAGTCTAGGAAGGAAGCAGTGGCAAAACACTGTTGCTGTTGTATTAATTTTTCAGTCACATTTCCCCACGCAATGGTAACAATTCATCAGAAAAAAATGTACTTTAGTTTTCAATTATCTACTGAACTCAGTCTGAAAATTAATAAAAAATTGTATTCCTATACAGTGCTTCAATTTATTAGCCTTTAAAGATAAAAATTTTTTGATAAGCTTGAATTGCAGGCAGTTACGGCAACGTGGCCCAGTAAAAAAACTCCATAGTTTAAGTTTGGATTGGACAACCCATTGCTTCCTTCCACAGGAGTCTATTATGCACAGAGAAGCATCTTGGCAGTCAGTCTCCCCCTGCTTTGTGTCCACAGGTATAGCATGCCAGGAGTAAGCAGGTTAGTACCAGTATGGCATCTTTTTGCTGGGAGAACACCCTATAGCTGCTTTTCTGGTGCCCAGTTGACCATCTTTTGACCCCAGATTGTCTGTTCAGGATTGTGATTGCTACTACATTTTCGTGGCTTAAAGCAGATTTAGTAAAAGTATGGTATTGGTTTTATCATGTTATGTTTCTCAGATATCTGCAGTATTATCTTCCTTTCCTCTTCCAGTTCCAATTCTCAAACTGATCTGAAAATTAGTGATTAACTTAAAGTCTTTGTTTTTTAAAAAAAAACAACCACAAAAATATAGGTCTAATTGGTTTAAGATTGCCAGGGATCAAAATTAAAAAAAACAAAAAAGGCAAAATGTGAGATAAAATGGACTGACTTTTGTATAAATGCTGCTGTTGTTTGCAAGATTTATTTAATTCATTCAAATCAAAAAGCTGTGAAGCAATTTGCTCAGGCTGAAATAGGGATAAAAAGCTGAACATGTTCGCGTTCAGATCCTGATGAGCTAAATTTCAGACCTCTTTGCACATTCAGCTGCTAGGATTCTTCCAAGAATGGTCAGCAATGAAGCTATTTTAGCATGCTCGGTCTTGGGAACTTACAAATAACAGCAACAGATTATATCTTGGTCCTAGCCAGAGTTCCCCAAAATACTGATAGCAACTGGAAAGAACACCAAGTTTGGCAATTCAACTTCAAATAGGGAAAGAAAAAATTGCTTAGTGGGGAGCAAAGCATAAAAAATAATATTATAGAAATAATAATTCTGCCAAAATTAAATTCCATAATAAAGAATAAATCATGGAGCTAATTATAGCACCACAAAACCCTTAAACTGTAAATATTACTGCTTCCATTTGAGTTCTTTTAAGTACAGATTTAAAGCAAACTTTTAAAATATTTACACTAACAAAGCTTGTTTAAAACCCAAACAGAACTAAATTGTAGGACTTTTGTTTCTTTTAGTCTGGTTGCTGGTTGAATACAATACACCTTCTCTGTCAAGTAATTTAACCGCTATGCTACAGCTAAATCTAATAATGACATATCCCATTTAACTTGCTTAATTGGGATACCACCACCACAATTAATATTTCCATTTTCTATTATTTTGAATAAAAAGTATGGATCTTTGATCCAGATTTAAAGTACAATTCTATTTAATTTTTGATATGGTATATTCCAACCATATGGATAATCCATAATGCATTCTAGCTTAAAACATAAATTTGAGATTCCACAGTTGGAGCTACAATGTGCTTCAGCACAATAGCCCTTATACGCTGGGTTTACCAATTGCAGTAAGCCAAAGCTTGTCTAATCATAGTTTATTTGAATAACCATAATCAAAGCAGTCCATATTAAGATTGAATATGAGTGATTCCAATCAGAATAGAATATGAAAATGTTACACTATTCCACACTAACTACATTCTTGGTTCTGAAATCAAAGAAAATAATGGTAGTTTAGAAAGCAAGAAGAAAAGAAGGTGAAGAAGAAAAAAAACAGGAAGTTAAAAAAATGAATCTATGTGTCTCAGAGGCTAAAGACAAAAGTTACTGTTCAAGGAACAGATATTTGCCTTTAAAATCATTGACTGGAGACTCACCAACTCTAGTTTTAGAGCCAAATCATTTCAAGCCTTTATTATTTCCAGAAATCCATCTCAGCCATGATAATTATAAAGATTACATCAGAAGAGAAGTGTTAACACTTTTCTCTCCCTGCTGCAGTTCTGCAGAACATCCTTTCCCTTAAGTATATTGGGAAGAAATCCCCATTGTATTATATCAAATGTTAGAAAAACTACAGAGCATTTATATAATGTCACATTTTATCCCACGCTGACTCGAAATACCAGTTGGCCAACTTCAAGGAAAATGTTTGAAATCTTGTAGAACAGTAAAATACTAAGGGCTGCTTTTTAAAACACAGTTGGTGTAGGAGAGTGAGATCTTCACAAATGAAGCTTAACTTCCCACTGTCTACAATTTTAAAATGTAATTCATTTTATAACACCACCAAGAAGTTATGCATAAATTGTCATCCAAAATCAACACTCTAAATAATTTAAAGTACAGATGGTGTCACATGCTCCTCAAATTAAGTTACATAATTTCTAAGACTTACTTTTTTAGCACAATATTCATAGGTGATGACATCATATTAAGTTGAATTCCCCTTGTAACTTATTCAAGACAAATATCTTTCTTTGGGTTTCAGTTTAAAGCTGTTAATTAAAGAAGGAACGTATATATGGAAAGCTGGACCATTTTTTAGATGTACATTAACTTCACTAAATAAACTCTAATATGGCATGATAACCATTGTGGTCTAAGTAGTTCAGATATCATACTGAGATGGGAAATCCTAGGTTCCAATTTCCATTTGGCCACAAAACTCCCTGTGTGACATTCGAGGCTCTGCCTCTTATTTGATCCTACCTCGCAGGGTTGTTGTGATGATAAAATTGAGAGACCTTACTCCTATGTACTATCTTAAACTCATTGAGAAATGGTAGGATTAGAACATTAATAATGAATAGATGGATAAAATATGGTTGAAGTGCATGTATAGAGATCAGCTGCTCACATTCAGCCACATGTAATGTATTACAAAATGTTTAATCCAACAAATCATAGGAAAAGATAAAAGGAAGCCTGCATATCATCTAGCTAGACAAAACACTGGCTCTTAGAGCCTGCTAATCAGCAAAAAAATGGCATGTGCACAGAGAGAGAGACAGAAAAAAAATTCAGTTAATATATCATTAGTTTTATTCATTGTCATAGAATAAAGAGCCAAATCAATAATGAGGCACTTTCAGAAGATAGGGAGCTTTGTGCTCAAAAAAAGCTGTATGTAGCTTTTTGTGCCAGAGAAGCTCCAGTTCTGATAAAAAAGATACCATAAAAATAGAAATAATAAGCCCAGCAGAAAAATGGATTCCTGAATGAACTGCCTCAATCCAAATTAAAGATTTGCTGTGGTTAAGAAGGTTAATGTCTGAGTGTTTTATGCCCCAGGATTCAAAGTGTGATATTAACAAAACAGGTTTCTGCTCCTATATACAAATGATTTGGAAGGAGTAATTTGGACCTCGCCTGACCACACCATCTCGTTTCTGTTGAATGAAGCAGCCCACATTTTTCAGACTTCCATTTTTTTATGTAGTTGGCTCATAATGCAACATTCAAAGCAGCTGCAACTTTTTCGTGCTGGCACAGAAGTCTAGGAAAAAAGGATGTTTCTTTAATGAGCAGGAGAAAGGTGCTATGGTCATGCAAGGTCCAATGAACTTCTTCAAAATATTTTTGGGTACGTAGTCTTAATGCTCAATATCTGTTGTCTTGATGTGTCAATGTTTTTTTTCCTACTTGATGCTTCTTTAACTGAAGAGACTAATTAATGCTAATTTTGGAGGGTAAGACTAGAGTAAGTATATTCTAAAAGGCATGAAAATCAGTTCTATTTATTTTGCACAATATATGACTACAAGGTAATTGCCATGTCACATCCTTAAATGATATTTCTACCATTTACAAGCAATTAACTCTGTTTCTGTTTAAGTAAAAATGACAAGTTCACACACTTCACTTAAATTAAGACCATGGGGTTATTCTCTGGATTATCCTTTCTTCCTTTTGTTTTTTTACTGTATTCCTCCCTGCTGTTTCTCCCTACTGTTTGAGGAGCCCTGGTGACGCAGTGGTTGGAATGCAGTATTGCAGGCTGACACTGCCCATTGCCAGGAGTTCAATCCTGACCAGTTCAAAGTTGACTCAGTCTTCCATCCTTCTGAAGCTGGTAAAATGAGGACTCTAGACTGTTGGAGGTAACTGGATGACTCTGTAAACCACTTAAGAGAGGTCTGTAAAGCACCATGAAGCACTATATATGTCTAAGTGGTATTGCTATTCTTTATACACCATTGTCACACAAACATTACATACAATAAAATTGCAAAAGTGCCCATTAGGAAAGAATGGCTGTAAGTGGGCACGTAGTTAGCTACGCACCATCAAGAAGGGAGACATAACAGTCCAGTGCGCTCCCACAGAGTGGGCCTCCTCAGGGTGCCTCCGATCAGAGAATGTCGATTGGTGGCCCCCAGGGGGAGGGCGTTCTCTGTGGGCGCGCCAGACCTATGGAACCGCTTGCCGGTTGAGTTCCGGATGGCCCCCGACCTTCGCTCCTTCCAACGTGATCTAAAAACCTATCTATTTGAACAATCCGGCCTGGTCTGATGGGTTTGGGGTTTGGATTTGATTTTAACATAGTTTTAATTGTTGTATTATATTGGGCATAATTATTTAATCTTTTTTAACTTTTGTATTTATATTTCAATATTTATTGCCCTGCACACCGCCCTGAGTCCTTCGGGAGAAGGGCGGTATAAAAATTTAATAAATAAAATAAAATAAAATAAATATACTCAAGCATAATATACTTCCCTTCTAGCTCATTTCTGGCAGTAACATCTTCTGATTGCAAGCCTGTGTGATTAGTTACTTTGCACTTGAATGTGACAGATTTATTCTTCAGTTCTTAGACCCTGACCTTCACTCTTTGGAACCCTGACTGGTGTGGACTATAACTTTGGAATGATTACTTTTTCTCTGTTTCCTGACCACAAGTAATCCTTTCATGGAATTAGGACATCTATAATCTGGACATCTATGCTTTTCCACTTTCAGTTCCAAAAAAGAGCATCACTATATACATTCAAAAACTATTTACTGAAATGTGTTGAGTTTCTACTAGCAAGTCACCTGAAATCTTCAGCAGGTACCCAAAGGCACAACAAATATCCAAGGATACTGTGTCATTGGGTATCTCCATTTACAGGTAGAATTTACATGCCTTCCAACCTCTAAAATATTTGAGAGTGTGCATGTTAAGAACTGTCCTGCTGCAAATCAATATGCCAGTGTCCAGAATTATTCTCAGTTCCAACAATACCTCTGAACTTCCAAGTGGCCTCTATAAGCATTCTTGGGGGGGGGGGGGAATGACTGATTATGGTGGGTATAATAGGAGACTATTCCTATGCCACTAAATAGATGTTTTCTCTCTATCCTCTTGCAGCTATTTTGTGAGAATACTCACAGTAAATTCTCAACATTCCAAATATGCCTACAGATTAAAACAGAGCACTAATTCTATTTATTAATGAGTATCTAAAGATCAAACGCATTCCAATACTACCTAAATCAGGGGTGTCAAACTGCCGGCCCGTGGGCCGGAGCGTCACAGAGAAACCGTGCCCATCCCATTTTTGGCAATGGGAAAAAGTTCCGAGACATCGCGAGTTTGACATGCCTGACCTAAATCATTATATCTTAAAATCCAACTATTGCGATTGTTCCACAGATATCAACATCCATGACATATGATTCAATTTTAAAGTTTAAACACATGGGAAACACTACTGGGAATAAAGGCACATCTATCTTATCTAGCTTTAGGCTCAGCAAATAAGCTTTTTAAAATATCAACAAATCACCAGTATACTGGAAGAAGAAAATCATGAAATATTTCATGGGGCTATCAGAAATAACCATAATAAAGGCAATGCAAGAGTGGTGTCTATGCAAATTATCTGCTTTTCCTACTACAAACAAAAGAAGATAGATTTCATGTGATCATCTACAGATGTGTTACATTAAAAACTACTTATTTCTATAATACATTAGCTCTTTTATACTGGAGCCAATCACATCTCAAAATGCCTCCAGATGTAATTTCATAATCAAGGTAAGTTAGATAAGGTGCCAGAAAATAAGGACCACTCTACATGTCTAGGTAAGTTTGAGAATTCCAGGCATATTGCTAAACCAGTTTTACTATTTTGCTGGTAGTGACTGGGTAAAAAAACTATTTTCACAAAATCTTGAACTGGAAGGGACATCAGAGATCAAGTCCAATTTCCTAGTGCAAAATCAGCTAAAGCATTTCAAATATATAACTTTTTACCTCTCTTTAAAGACCTCCAGTAAAGGGGAACATGCCTGTTAATGGAGATACCCAATGGTGCACTATCCTTGGATATTTGCTGTGCCTTTGGGTATCTGTTGAAGATTTCAGGTGTCCTGTTAGTAGAACCTCAACACATTTCAGTAAATAGTTTTTGAATATATATAGTGATGCTCTTTTTGGAACTGAAAGTGGAAAAGCATAGATGTCCAGATTATAGATGTCCTGATTCCATGAAAGGATTACTTGTGGCCAGGAAACAGACAAAAAGTAATCATAAGGCAACTTCTTCCACTATATCCAACCTAAATCCATCCAGCTTTAGCCCTTTAATTCTGGCTGTGGCAAAGAACAAGTCCAGCTCCTCCACTACATGAGAATTCTTTCAATATCTCAAAACTACTGTCTCACATCTCCTCTTAATCTTCTCTTCTGCAAGCTAAACACACCCATCTTCTTTGTTTTTCACCGGACACTGTTTTCAGCCCCCTCACCAAGTTAATAATCCTCCTTTGAATGTATTCCAGTTTATCCATATTCTTTTTAGATTGTGGTATCCAGAACTGGACTATTCCAAATGGGCCTTCAACAAGACAAAGTACAATGGGACAATTACTTCCTGTGGCCTGGGCTCTATATTAATACATTGTGATCTACTAGAACATGTTTATTTCTGCACACCTAAAGCTATTCTTCTTCCAGATAGCTTTAAAATAGAATTCTGTTAGGAGAGAATGGAATTCATTTAGTTGGAGTCATAAACCATGAGTCTTCTATCCTCTCCCAAATTAAGGTCAATTGACAACACAAGAATAACCCTGCCAAGAATGCTTGGTAGGACAGGCAGTATGCAATGCAGGAGGCAGATCAGGTACAAACTGGAACCAATAACACCTCTTCTATAACTTCTGCTATAGACTGGATTCTACTGAGAGCTCCTCAAATAAGGATTCAAGTCTCAGAACTTGCAGAGATAAGGGGAAAACATTTGCTCCCCTGAGACTTAATTTAAACCTCCAGCCTTCCAACCCTATCTTCTGGCTAGTGAGATGTACTGGTAATTTGTTGTCATAGTTTCTCTTGTGCATGCTAATCCTTCCCATTCTCCTATCTTTTCTTCCCTGTGGACCGTACTTTTAGAGAAACGTGCACATTTTTTTGAGCTTCTTGCAAAAGAAACTCTTTGGCTATTATCCTTAATACTGTTTTCCTTCTGTATCAGGCAGCCATAAAGTGCACAATGGCTGTCAATGGCCAAATGCAAATGCACACAATTATGTATCCACACTTTTCAAAACTCTCAACACGACAACATGCCAATATTGTCAGCCTCATGTGTAGCAACGTAGGTGCGACACAGAAGGGCAGAATTATATTATGGCAGGATATCTGTCCTGCCTGTCAGTGAAGATAAATGACATGTTATGGGGACTTCATTAAAGTCATTAATTTTTGGAAAAAATACCAAGTAAGAACAGACTCTGCATATAGGTGTATGTTTTTTGTTTTATTATAGTGCTGAAATTTTCATAATAGATACTGGGTTCAAGCAAAGAGAGTGGGGAAAAAATAGAAAATCTGCAACTTCAAAGTCGCAGCACCATACATGACATTATGTTTGTTACATTCCAAACAAAGGGCTGGATGGTTCCCTTCCATTAATGAAAGAGCCTGGATTCAGCAGAAGCTTCTTATAAGTGTAAGATGGATTTTCTTATTTCTCTGCCTTCCATTCTATTATACAAGATGATTAAACAGGAGGTACAGAGATCTAAAAACACTTACTTTTCCTGAATAAGATTCTATTCAGTTTCACTTAAGTGAATCTATTCAGCTTTGAGGTTCTGCAAACATCTGAGATACATTCAGCAGAAATTCAAGGGAAGACTTTCCTTGTCAAGAGGTCAGCTAGCTCTCTTTTAACAACCTTCCCCTCAACATTTAAACACATTTAAATTAGATCATGAGCCAAGAAACTGCATGCAAATTTGCTGTTATATTTTTTTAAAATTAATTTTTGCAATGCTTGTGCCTATTTTGGTTTTATATTATTTGCATTTTATTGCTGTTTTATTGGTGTATTGTTCCATCTTTTGGCGAAGGATAGATGGAAATTGAACAAATTTAAAGGAGGGATGGAGAAAATCCATTTCCTGTTACAGAACTCACATTGCCACAAAATTTACTCCAAAGTGTTTCCAAGAGAAATTCGACAGAGCACACGGGGGAAGACAGCAAGAGAAAATCCCACTGCATGTACAAAAGCCCTCAGCCTTCCACAGATTTTCAAAATATTACTACAATTTTAGTAAACTTCTGAAACTAATCTAGAATTTTAATGAAGAGAATTTCTGAGAGGCTCATTAAAAGTATTATAGAGACTGTTGCCCTCTTCACGTTTTGCCATTTTCTTTCTTTTTTAAACTGTCAAGTGATGCAGACACACTTAGGGTTAAAGATTAATATTCAAGAACTTGGAAAAGAACATACCTGTCAACTCAATCTGTAACTTAGTTATGTCTTTAGCTGCAAGGAAATGTTCTTTGGCTTTTTTATACTCGTAATAATTCAAAAATGTGTAAGCACATTCTAGATGAAATTGAACAGCAAGATGCCAACATTCATCGTCGTTGAACAAAGTCTCAATTTCAAAAACTGTAAAAAAGGGAAAGAAAGATTAAGAAACAGAATGTGAAGAAAACATAATAAAAAGCAGAAAAATACACACCAGATTCACTACTCCCTAGGCAAATAAACTTAAGTTTAAATTGAAAGTGGACCTGCTTGATCTGCATTTTTATACACCAAGTTTTAAATACAAATTTCCCAGTTTGGCAACTTCCAAACCTCTTGTGAAAAATGATACGTAAATAGCAAGAGCCCCCCCCCACACACACACACTTTATTTTAACTTTTGATGGTCAGCATTTGTGAGACTACGAAGTCTGATACCACCTTAGGACCTGCTAAGGTCGAATACCATCTTATTCAAATCCAGATTCCATTTTACTGTGTACTTTAAATATTTGAGTACATGATTTAACTCTTAGCCATATTTCCATCTGTCTCCTTCCAATATACACTACAGGTTTTTGCTTAAGGGCAACACAGCTCTTTTCTTTTTCTCTGAGAGACGGAGACCCTTATTAGTTGAGACCAAAACCAAAGACTAAGATGCTTGGCAGTTGATCTTCATAAAATGACAAATACCATTAACCTCAGAGCAAATATTAATCTAGGAAACAATTCTGAGTATAGAAGAGACCAATATATCGGTGGTAAAATATAAGCATAAGCAAAGGTGAAACGGAAAGGAGAAAAACTGAAGGGAGAGAAAAAGAGAATCTGTTCAACAATACTTCCAATGTCAATCACTGAGAACCTCATTGCTCTACTGGCCAAAAAAAAAAGACAATCTTGAAAAAAGGCATTATTTTCCTGCATAGAGTTTTTTCTTCAAACCCCCATGCAATCCTTTGTACCAGAAGCAGTATTTTTTTAAAAAAAAATAGGTCTTAAGAATTAAACACAATGTAAATTTCATCTAAGAAGATGAAAAAAGGCTTATTTTTAGACCAATTTTAAAAAGCTGATAAACTACAGGCATATATATTCATCTCCAAATAACCTGTTTTGCTTGAAGGAAACCAAATTATTTTTAAAGGGTTTAAAAAATGTTCACAAGCATTTGGCCAAGGACACAGATAAGATAAAGAGTAAAAAAATCTTATTGTACTCAAGAGAATAGAAAACATGTGGTTTTGTATCTGTTTTCAAATCTAAAGAGGAGATGGATGGGTATGTATACATACACACACACACACACACACACTCATACATACAGAACAGCTGGATAGCGTAGTGGTTAGTGGTTAGAGCACCAGTCTTTGATGCAGGATACTGAGGTTCAAATCCTGGGTGGTACCTACCTTACTAAGGACCCCTAACACCTCGCCTGCCTACTTCAAATATCAGAATCATGCAGATTAACAAGGTCTGCATCAGACATTTGGAAAATAGGACAATCTGACAATAAGTGGGCTACTGAAACAAACCATACATGGACTAGAAAAGAGACCCTGGAATTGATAGCACGCTACCATAACAGTAAACCAAATGCGAGAGGCGATATATGAAACATATGAGGGAACTATAGAAGGATGGAAGACCTGCAAACACATTCATGGAGAAACAGCTAGTTTACCAATGCGTCAAAATAGTGCAGAGGAAGCTACTCTCACAAGTTGAGACAGACCAACTATACATTACATACTGGACTCAAGATGACTTGGAAAAACAATCACATGTGCAGCCACATGTTGTGCAGCCAACACCACTGCCTCCCCCTTCATTACAAAACACAGCTGCCTTTTGAGGTATAAGTTCCTGGACAAATTAGCTACAGCCAACCCTCAAGACTCAGGGGAGAAGTACCATCAGACAGTAAGCTAGGAGATGCCAACAGAGCCCCACTGTAACTCAAACCAATGAACTGGTATATGCTACAGCTGCTGTAATCCTGGAGATGCTTGGCTATATGATCAAGAACAACAAGACATAACTTCCCCAGAAAATGAGATTAAAAGCTAAAATTAAAGCAACTCAGATACTGTACTAAACAAAGACTCATGGCACTGGTTACCAAACTAAGGAGATACACTAGAAAAGCAGAGGCCAATAAGACAAATACCCTGTTCTCCAAAGAACCATCCAAGATGCATTCCCAACTGCAATACAACAACACAATGAAAGCAAAATCACCAACAGCAGAAACTTAACAGTACTGGAAGAACATATGGGAGAAAGAGAAGACACATAACACAAGTGCAAAGTGGCTGCAGGACTTGGCAGCAGATCACAGCAATCTCCCAGATCAAGAACCACCCACAATTACAGTAGCAGACATCCATCAGCAGATCAAGAACATGAAAACTGGGTCCTAGGCTAAACATGATCCACATCTACTAGTTAAAGAAACTAACAGCAGTGCATTAATGTCTAGCACAGATGAACCAACTACTAGTAGCAAGCTCCCACCCAGATAGACTAACACAAGGAAGGACAGTGCTGATCATGAAAGACCACCACAATGGAATAGTTCTGTCAGCTACCGGCTGATAACTGGCTTCCCCACAACATGGAAAGTCTTATCAGGCATCATAACCAAGCCACAGGACCATATGGACCAGTACATGAGCACAACTCAGAATGGCACTGGGAACAACACCGGAGGCTCAAAACATCAGTTGCTCAGAGACAGTCACCCAAGACTCAAGGTCTAGAGATCAATTTGAAAACAGCCTGGATTGACTACAGGAAAAGCCTTTGACTCAATGACACACACATGGATCTGTGAATGCCTGGCGCTATATAGTGTCAACAGGATACTAAGGATCTTCCTTAAGAACTCAATGGGACTGTGGAAAATAACACCGGAAGTCAACTCAAGACAGCTCACATCAAGTGGCCATCAAGTGTGGCATTTATCAAGGCAATGCACTATTCTTCTTACTGTTCTGCATAGTCTTGAAACCCCTCAGCCAGATACTCACAAAGACTAGATACAGATACCAGTTCAAGAGTGGAACTACCATCAGTCATCTCCTCTACATGGATAACATCAAGCTGTATGCTAAGAGAGAATGCAACATCAACTTGGGGATACCCCTGACACAGATTTATAGTGAGGACACTGGGACGTCATTCAGAGAGGTGTGGCCAGATAATAGTAAAGACAGGAAGATAGTTATGATTGATGGAATGGAATTATCAGCAGGCCACATAGCAGACATACAGGCCAGCTACAAGTACTTTGTTATTTCAGAGTCAGATGGGAACCACAATAAGAAGGTAAGGAAGATAGCAACATTCAAGTACCATCAAGGATAAGAAGGTCCTAAAGAACCAGCTCAGTGGGAAAAACAAGATCCACACCATTAACATGTTTGTCCTGCAAGTCATCAGCTATCCCGCTGATATAGTAAGCTGGGCAAAGAAGGGCATGGAGACTTCCAATGTGAAGCTCCTCACAATGAACAGAGGTTTCACTCCAAGCCCAACACCCAAAGACTGTACACAAGCTGGAAAGAGAGCAGGAAGGATCTGGTGAGTATCAAAGCCACTGTTACTGGATGAAATCCGGAACATTCAGAAATCACTAAGATGGCACACAAAGATGAGTTGGATGTGGTAGGTAAGTTTGTGCAGCTCTGACAAAGTTACTTTTCTGTGAATGAAAAGCACCAAAGTTGAGGGTACTGCAACACTGGAGATTTTTAAGAAGAGATTGGACAACCATTTGCCTGAAATGGTATAGGGTTTCCTGCTTCAGCAGAGGGTTGGACTAGAAGACCTCCAAGATCCCTTTCACTTCTGTTATTCTGTTAAAAGCCAAAGTTTTCCCAATGGTGACAGGAACACTCAGGGCAGTGACTCCTAAGCTGGGGGAGTGGCTCCAGCAGATCCCAGGAACAACACCAGAGGTTTCTATCCAGAAGAGTACAGTCCTAGGGATAGTTAAGATACTGCACAGAACCTCAAACTCCCAGGCCTCTAGTCCAGCACCTGAGATTGAGGAAGACCCATACTACGCTTGGGATGAGAAGGGATTTTTCTGAGAGAGAGAACAAAAACTGGATGTTTTATGTATAAAATGTATGAAAGAATTACAGTTCTAGACTCAAGAACTGAATGACAGGTCTATTAAATATTCTCTATTTAAGACACAAGCATTGTTTCATGTTTTTAAAATGAAAGTCGCAAGATATTAGTAATAGTGCAATGATGTCCTTTCTATAAAAAGATGCTTAGTATACTGACAAATCTAATATGGTATGATATCATATGCTTTTAAATATGAGAAATCTTGGTCTAAAGTATAATGTATTGTCTTGCAAACCTAATTTGCCTTATTTCGTAATTCATAGAAGCATTAGTCAGCATTACTACATCTTATTTTAAATCAAGATTAATGTTATTTTGTAAGAAGAAAAATAAACCAGTAAATGGTACATTATCTCAAGTTGCAGCATCTTGTTTTTTTAAGAAGGTCAATTTCTAAAGTTTATCATTGTGCAAGCAGAACATGGGAATATATTTCCCACCCATATAATAAGGCCACAAAGAGTCTTTTATATCAATTGTTTAAGAATTACCAAAATCCAATCTTGAACATTCTGTTATATATGCTAGTCTTTACTGAGTTGGGATAAATCAAAATGGGATCACTTTTGCTATGTTACTATTTTCTTCTCAGCCACTGTAAGAGAGTAATAGGAGATCTGACAGCACTTTTAAGCCTAAGGAAATGTAGCGGATAATTATTCAGGGATCCAATTTCAAAGATTCAGAGTGCACATAAACTTGCTTGTTGCACCTGCCAGCCATTCCTTAATGGACCTGTATCTTCCTATAAGATCACAGTGGAGAAGCCATTTATTTAAGGAGATGCAATATTTGCACACATACATACTCTAAATCTGTTTTTTCCCCTTTGAAACTGGAGCACTGCACAGCCTTACTATATTGCTTATTTGATACAGAACAGACCTGGTTTACACAGGATTTCATCAGTTTAACAGGGTAAGATTAGTTGAACCTCAAAACATACCTTTAATTTTTTTTTCTTTTGCACTTGAGTTTATAAATCTGAATTTGTTTTAAACATGCTTTTATGTCCAGGGGCAGATCTCTGGCTTATTTCTGGTTTGTCTGGATGTTCTTCCCAAGTCAGAACAGCAAAGAAAATACAGCTAAAAATAAGACTGCTGAAAATCAATATGGGTTCTCTTGCTTTTCTCCCCCACCAAACTTTTCATCCTTAAGGAAATGCTGAGAATTAGGTTTACAACTACGAAATTGCACATTTAGCCCCACACAGCACAACCATTTTTAATTCCATAAATTGGGAAGTGATGTTGCTGAGAAAGAGACATAAACTCAACATCACAGAGACAAAGCATGTTGCACCAAAGATCTTTCTGCACAAATACTGCTCTGAGCTACTCTTGACAAAAATCTTATCAATGCTACCCAGTTAAAAAAAATAAAATTATGAAATAGACACACACTACAAGAACCTGAGAGCCAGTGTGGGGCAGTGGTTAAGGCATCAAGCTAGAAACTGGGGGATAAGGATTTTATTCCCACCTTAAGCAGAAACACAGCTGGACTAGTGCCTGTCTCTCAGCCCTGAGAAGGTGGTGATGTCAAACCACTTCCAAAAAGCATCGTCAAGGAAACTGCAGGAACCAATCTAGGCAATTGCCAGGAGTCAATAATGACACAAAGACAATAGCAATAGCACCTAGACTTATATACCACTTCAGAGTGCTTTACAGCCCTCTCTAAGTGGTTTACAGAGTCAGCATATTGCCTCCCACAATCTGGGTCCTCGTTTTACCAGCCTCGGAAGGATGAAAGGCTGAGTTAACCTTGAGCCTGTCAGGATTGAACTCCTGGCAGTGGGCAGAGTTAGCCTGCTAATTCTGTAAGCTTGTAAGCTCTATAAGCTATTATAAGGTCAAGGATTTACAATAGTTCGCTTAGTGACCATTCGATGTTACAACTGCACTAAAAAAAGGAGTTATGACCGTTTTACACTTACAATCATAGCAGCATCCCTGTGATCACATGATCAAAATTTAGATGCTTGGCAACTGACTCATATTTATGACAACTGCTGTGTCCTGGGGTCACGTGATCCCCTTTTGTAACCTTATCGACAAGCATGGTCAATGGGGAAGCCAGACTCACTTAACAACCCGGTCACTAATTAATAACTATGATGATTCACTTAACAACTGTGGCAAGAAAGGTAAGTTAAATGGGGCAAAACTCACGTAACAAATGTTTCACTTAGCAACAGACATTTTGGGCTCAGGTGTGGTCATAAGCCAAGGGCTACCTATATTGCATTCTAACCACTGGCCACCACGGCTCCTTACACACAATCGCATACACACTCTCTCACACACACAGAGAATTACACACATCTCACAAAAAAACCAGTGCAAATGTATAGCTACTTTCTCCCCATAAAAACAGAACGAAGAAAAAAAGATTCTCTCACCATTCATGCTAAAAATACATCCCCCAAGAAACAATATTAAAAGGCAAACTTCCACAAACATAATCAATAGTCCTTTAAAGCTTCTGATCAGGAATGTAAAGAAATCCTCCTAATATTGCTGACTCAACAACATCTCTCAATATTAACATGGTAAGTTCCACAACATCTGGAGGGCTACTGACTTTCCACTGTTTCACTATGACATTTAGGAAAGCATTATGATGATTTTCTTCAGCTTACTCTAACTGGAAGGAGCCAAAGTCCCTAGTTCAGATGATATGCTACACAATCCATGGACAGAACTGATTACAGTTCATTAGTCTCATCCACTTCTAAGAACAGCCAGGGACCATGATTTTAAACAAGATGACCCTCTGAATACGGATTTTCTAAGTCAGACACAAAATGCATTGAAAATCATTCGCTCCTAGGATTCTCTCAGATTAAAGACAATCCTAAAAAATAAGGTAATAGCCTTCGGGGTAGCAATTTGATCCCTATAAACTAAGAATGAATCTCCACTAATAGTTAATGCCAATGTGAATTATACCTTGTTGTATACAGGCCTGGGCAACAGCAAAGAGTTCAGGTGACTTTTCTTCTAGAAGCTGCTGGTGGAGATTAATACATCGTAGTGTCCACCAGGGCAATGTCTAAAAGTGAGAAAAAAATGTATTTTCAAACATCAGAGCCACTTGTTTCTATTTGGTTTTAATTCATGCACATGGCGGTCAAACAGTGGTTAACAATAAGATCTGAAAAAAGATCATGGCACCTGTAGTATAGATTGAATATGGGTTTTTTTTAGTATTTGTCATTTGAATTGCTGTTACCTTTTGTTTTAATTTGTATCTTTTTATTTTTACATTAACTCCCTTGAGCAATTCCTGAACAAAAAGGTGAAATATAAATCCAGTCAATAAATATTGACGCACAACTCAGGGGCAGAGCATTTGCTTTTTTTGTCTGAAAATGCCAAGTTTAGTCACAGCCCAGGGAAAACTCAGAAAAGCTCACAAGGGGATCACAGATGATAAAGTGAGCTGGAAAGGCAAATGGATTAACCAAATTCAAAGGCCCTTCGAATATTTAAAACATTATTCGGCGTTTATGCACTTGACTTAGTTTCCTATGGCTGCGAGAGAATAAAATGTCTTCTCAAAGAAGCGTATCCTGAAAAACATGGCTATTCCCTCACCCTTTAATGGTTCCTCATCTGGAAAGAAGAACAATTATCCAATCTTGTTTTTCTTTACCTGAATAGCTTCTAGCTTATTTCTGGAATTCACAAGGATGACCCTAGCCAGCATCAACAAGATAGGGTGGGTGGCCAAGCTGTATATTGATTCACCATCTAGAACCAGCATCCCTAAGATAGAAGTTGACAATGCACTGGTCTGGAAACGGTAAAAAAAAGAAAGAAAGTCATATTAGGCAGCTTCTCATTATTTTAGAAGACACACCATAGTTTAGTGGCTGTGTGTACAGCCTTCAACTTAGGATGGCAATTGAAACTGAAATTATAGTTGTAAGTCATGGCATCACACAACCATATATATATATATATATATAATTTATTTATTTTATTGAATTTTTATACCGCCCTTCTCCCAAAGGACTCAGGGCAGTGAATATATATATATTTACATTTTTTGTTGCTGGTGTTAATTTTTCCCAATGGGCATTGTTTTGCCAGAAATCAGAAGCAAGCACTGGAAATCAGCAAAACAGAATGCAAATCGCAGTCATGTGACCACAAGACACTGCAAACATCCATAAAGGGGATCCAGTTGTCAAGCACCCAAAATGCAATCATGCTACTGTGGGGGGAGGGGAGGTACGTGCGGCTGTCATAACTTCAAAAATGGCTTGTAAATCGCTGTTGGGGGTGACTATCGTAACTTTGAACAGTTGTTAAGTGACCCAGCATGTTGAGGACTCCATGTAGTGCACTGAATTCAGTTTCAAAGAGATCCTTTGGAACAGGTGGGAGCACAGATGCAGCATCTGTCTGCAACTCACCAATGATATGTGAGTGCTTCATATTAGTACATTATTATGATTACTATTATTATGACAATTACTATATTCTATATTATTACTATTCAATTACTATTATTGTATTACAATGGCCTATATACTGTGCTCCATGCTATTACTAGTATGCACCAACGTTTCTTTCTTGACCTTGTTCTGTCTTAAGTCCCCTCTGAGATTTCTTCTTTTTCTGTTAATGGCCATCATGTAGACCTCTTGCCCCCTTTTTTTTATTTTCTGCTTTTGTCTTACTGGGCCTCTGCACTTCCTTTTCCTTTTCTGGCAACTCTACAATGAACCTGGCTGAAGCCATCTTGCTCATTCTAGGTTGCCACAAGAATGGGAGGGGGAAGTGGAAGTTTTCTGCTGGTCTAAAAAATTCTCTGTCCTGTGGGAACCAAGGTCATTTCTACCGGTTGAATTGTGGGGGGCGGGGATTGAGCCTTCTGTCAGAAAGCCAGTCTCAGAGTTCTGATTTGTTTGGTCTCATCTATTGGAACCACGACACTGTCTTTTGGACCAACCACTCCTTCTGAAGGAAAAACATCTTTATTTGTTTTGCTGCTGTATTCAGTTGGCTATTGGCTGTAGGAGTGCAAAGGATGTGTCTCCTCCCAGACCTGTCTCAAGGTTGCAGTTTTATTGCCATCTCTGCCACTCTGGCACTGGGGGAAAGGCTCAAATAGGAGGGGAGCCACATTCTCTGAAGGGATTAGCACGGCTGCTTCACAGTCTTTATTAGAGTCTGCACATGTACATACATGATAAATAACAATACTTTCACCAAAATAGCCTATGTTTGAACAGGATTAAAGAAACAACCTGGGAGAGACCTCAAAACAGCTGGGCCACACTTTCCAGAGAGGATTGTTAAAATGCATTGAAAATGGACACTTTGTAAAGCATCCCTGCAAATGCTTTGCACAGCCTACTCTGAGTAACCTAACTCTGGCTATATCCAAAGTCACTTAACTTCCCCTTGCACAACAACAATCTCCTCTGCTCCTCCCAGGACAGAGGAGGAGAAGGAGAAACCAATTCACCAGCAACGACTGTTCACCTAATTTAAATTTTGGGTGGTGGGGTAACATACAGGCATAGCTTTAATTAACAGCAAGAAACAAATTGTAACAATGAAGGATTGTTCAGCTAAAAAAAGACTAAACCTTCGACTACATATTCTGAAACAATTCAAAGCTAAGTACCGGTAGAACCAAAGAATTCATACAGAAGAAGCCCCTGTCCCACCAGCAGAACATCACTGGATCCAATCTAAATTACCTGGTCAACCAATACAAACGAGAAGACTGTCCTACATACCACTAACAATTAATAGTGCACATAGGAATTATAATAAATGAATTGTGATGTTGTTTAACAAAGTAAACCTTCAAATATAACCATAGGAGAATGTCCTGTAAAGACCAAAGTTCAATCTATACAGTGTACAATTACAATTTATGTTTATGACTTTTTTTCCTTTTTTAGCAACATATATGTTTAAAATCTGAAATGAGAAAGGTATATATAACATTAGCTGTAGAATACCTATATTATACTAATTATATTAATTATATTATATTATATTATATTATATTATATTATATTATATTATATTATATTATATTATATTATATTATATTATATTATTATATTATATTATATTATATTATATATTATATTATATTATATTATATTATATTATATTTATTATATTATATTATATTATATTATATTATATTATATTATATTATATTATATTATATTATATTATATTATATTATATTATATTATATTATATTATATTATTATATTAATGGAAAAGTCTTTCAGAATAACAGAAAGGGTTCACAAGTTTCATACTGTGACAGCTGATTTCAGATTTGCCATTTCTCTAGTACTAAAAGGAATATTTTTCAGTCGCCCAACGATTGAAGGTGGGGAAAAGTACCTCATTATATTGTTGCAATATTTCAGGTGGAAGAAAATCCTGAGGTTCTAAGTCAGTAGGAGGTCCAGTCCAGTTGCTTTGTGCAAACAGCTGTAAGCTCCCTACAGCAAGGAGGAACACCACACTTTGTCTGCAATACACATAAAAATGTTGTGTTTATATATAAATGAATACAGAACAGGAATCTATCATTCTTTAATAACCAACCTCTAGCTTACATAGAACATTTTAGAAGATGTTGACAGAAAAAAATGGTGAATGACTAGGAGCAGAAAGTCTGTCTGAGTTAATACAGGTAGTCCTCAATTTACAGCCATTCATTTAGCGACCATTTGAAGTTACAATGGCACTGAAAAAGTGACTTACGACTGGTACTTGCATTTATAGCTGTTACAACATCCTATAATCACATGATCGATATTTGGGTGCTTAGCAACTGGCATGTATTTATGAAGGTTGCAGTGTCAATGGGTCATGTGATCTTCATTTGTGTCTTTCCCAGCCATCTTACAATAAGCAACATCAATGTTCCTCTTTAACATGGTTTCATTTTAAGTCTCCTGATTGCTGAGAATGGCTTGAGGAGACATCTCTTCTGGCCTCCATTCAGGTCTCCATGGATACAGTTTATTAATTACAAAAAATTCAATTTCCTAAAATTTCAGAAGTACTAGAAAAGCCAACAATTATTTTGGCTATATCAAGGAAATTGAAGTCTGTCTTTCACTAATTAATGAAGAAGAAGAGGAGGTTAAGCTGGAAGGTGGGGTTAGACGTGTCAATAAGTTTGGAATCATTGCACTGCCACAATATTTATTACATTTGGAATTTTAGAGCAATCCTAACTCTGTGCATGTATCTCATTAGACTATAGTCTATTATGAAATGAAAAATGATAAATTAAATTTAGAATTTCAGAATTGGCAATATTTTCATATGCCTTTCTTTGTGGTACTCCACCAAGAACTACCGTATATACTTGAGTATAAGCTGAATTTTTCAGCCCACTTTTTGGGCTGAAAAAATCCACTTCGGCTTATACTCCAGTGAACAAAAAAAAAGAACTTACCGAGGACTTGCGCGCGGCCGAGGCTTCGGTGCTTCCCGGATCGCGCGCACCTCTCCCAAGCCGCCGCCGTCCGGAGACCTGCCGAAGTTTGGGGAGGTTTGGGGAGGTGCGCGCACCTCCCCAAACCTCCCCAAACGTCGGCAGGTCTCCGGACCTCCGCGCCCTGCCTGCCTGCTTCTTTCCGCTGCCTGGCTGCCCTACGATGTAACCCGCTTCATGATAGAGTGCGACGCCTGCAAGGACTGGTTTCATGGCAGGTAACACAAAGCGGTCATTCTCGCCTTTCCCTCCCCCCCTCGCCCGCCCGCTCGCTTTTTTTTTCCTCTCAAGCATCACTGGACTGGGCCAGGGAAATCAGAGAGAAGCTGGGCGTGCAGCGTCACGGCGACGGCTGGAAGCCTCGCCCAGCTAGACAGAGAGGAAGGAGGGAGGGAGGGAGGGAGGGCGCGCGCAGGCAGAGAGGGTTTGGTCAGGGTGGCGGCGGACACGGGGAGCTGAGGCGCCGTCCGGTAGGTAGAGGCCGTTATGGGAAGGAGGCGGGAGAAGGGACGTGTGGGGGAAGTACGGGGGCCGTGTAAACGGAGTACGTGCGGCGCCGCGCGGGTCTGATAGAACTGGGCCGGCAACGGGTGCTTGTGAAGCGGCTGAGGGCTGGCTAGGAAGGGGACGGCGGCGGTGGCGTTTTGCGGGTGGGACAAGGCTCTCGAGAGAGAACATGGTGGAGGCGGAACCGACCCCGCCGCTCCCTGCAGGGGAGAGAAGCCGGGCAAGCGCTGCTCCAGTCCTCGCTCTTCTTCCCTCTCCCGATTTTGCCTTCCTCTCCAAGATAGGTTCGAGTGGTAGGGGAAAGTTAGAGCCCCTTTCTGAGGCCGCCCCTTACTTGGGATTGTTGGGCGAGAAGGCGACGTGGGCATGGAGGAGGAAGTAAGTCGCGCTTTACTCGTCACTGCGGGGCAGGGAGAAAAAAAGTTCTTGCCGGCCGGACTTGGATGGCGGCAGCGGCATCAGCTGGGAGCCGCAGCCCCGCCTAGTCCGGCTGAGCTGAACCAGCTCAACACAAAGCGATCGGGCCTTTCCTCCCCCCCCTTTCCCTCCCCCCTCCCGCTCTAGGGCAGAGATCCCCTTCCTATCGCTCGGGGCCTTTCGTCTCTTTGGCTCGCCAGGGCTGGAGCGGCGAGAGCGAGCGGCAGAGGAGAGATGGTGGGCTTTCCTTTCCTTTCCTTTCCTTTCCTTCCCTTCCCTTTCCTTTCCTTTCCTTTCCTTTCCTTCCCTTCCCTTCCCTTCCCTTCCCTTTCATTTCCGTTAGAGAGCTACCTTCGTGATTACAATGTGGAGTGGCCGACTGAGGCTGAAAGCACATTAGGTAGCACTTGAGACATGCAGGCAAATCCTGCTAAAGGGCTTTTCCCCCCCACTGGATCCGCCCTCCGCAAGCCTCTGCCGCCGGCGGAGGCTGGATCCGCGCTCCGCAAGCCTCTGCCGGCGGCAGAGGCTTGCGGAGCGCGGATCCAGTGGGGGGGAAAAGCCCTTTAGCAGGATTTGCCTGCATGCCGGCGGAGGCTGGATCCGCGCTCCGCAAGCCTCTGCCGCTGGCGGAGGCTGGATCCGCGCTCCGCAAGCCTCTGCCGGCGGCAGGGCGCAGATCCAGCCGGCGGCAGAGGCTTGCGGAGCGCAGATCCACCCTCCGCCGGCATGCAGGCAAATCCTGCTAAAGGGCTTTTCCCCCCCACTGGATCCGCGCTCCGCAAGCCTCTGCCACCGGCGGAGGCTGAATCCGCGCTCCGCAAGCCTCTGCCGGCGGCAGGGCGCGGATCCAGCCGGCGGCAGAGGCTTGTGGAGCACGGATCCAGCCCCCGCCGGCGGCAGAGGCTTGCGGAGCGCGGATCCAGCCTCCGCCGGCATGCAGGCAAATCCTGCTAAAGGGCTTTTCCCCCCACTGGATCCGCGCTCCGCAAGCCTCTGCCGCCGGCGGAGGCTGGATCCGCGCTCCGCAAGCCTCTGCCGGCGGCAGAGGCTTGCGGGGCGCGGATCCAGCCGGCGGCAGAGGCTTGTGGAGCACGGATCCAGCCTCCGCCGGCGGCAGAGACTTGCGGAGCGCGGATCCAGCCTCCGCCGGCATGCAGGCAAATCCTGCTAAAGGGCTTTTCCCCCCCACTGGATCCGCGCTCTGCAAGCCTCTGCCGCTGGCGGAGGCTGGATCCGCGCTCCGCAAGCCTCTGCCGGCGGCAGAGGCTTGCGGGGCGCGGATCCAGCCGGCGGCAGAGGCTTGTGGAGCACGGATCCAGCCTCCGCCGGCGGCAGAGGCTTGCGGGGCGCGGATCCAGCCGGCGGCAGAGGCTTGCGGAGCGCGGATCCAGCCTCCGCCGGCGGCAGAGGCTTGCGGAGCGCGGTTCCAGCCTCCGCCGGCGGCAGAGGCTTGCGGAGCGCGGATCCAGCCGGCGGCAGAGGCTTGCGGAGCACGGATCCAGCCGCCGGTGACAGAGGCTCGATCCGCCGTTCTGCAAGCCTCCGCCGCCGGTTAATACCCTGTATTCAGCTCTGGGAAGTGGGGGGAAGGGGGAGAGAGGGGGAGTTTGGGAGGAGGGGGAGGGGGAGCTCCACGGTGCAAAAATAAAGCCCTGCCGCTCTTCGCGTTGCTTGCCCGACTGGCTGTCACGGGACCGCACGGATCGCCTCGCTCCCACCGGCAGCTGATTCCTTCGAGTTTGGTCTCGAGCGATTTTGCATTTTCTCCAGTGCTGAAAGCCACTCGGCGGATCCCAGCCTCGGCTTATACTTGAGTCAAGAACTTTTTTCCAGTTTTTGGGGGTAAAATTAGGGGTCTCGGCTTATACTCGAGTCGGCTTATACTCAAGTATATACGGTACTAAATCAGAATGGTGAATTAAATTAAAATATTATGCCACTAGGTAAGGCATAAAAGGAACCCTTAAAAATGTGTGAAGACAACACACCTCATATCTAAATTTCCCTTAAGGGTACTTTCAGACATAAGATTAATATCTCAAGTGACTATAATTACTACAATTCATTCAAATCATTAAACCACGAAATACTAATTTGACAAGCTAAATTCATATCACACTTAGTTTTGACTTACTGTGAAACGTATTATGAGACATTTAATAAACCATGATTAAACAAATTATGTCTTGATGTCATGTATGAACCCAGGCAAAACATCTATCTTTGAGGAGAATTTTTGTTTTGGCGAGAACAGAGGCTTGAATGTACAAGAATGGCTAACTGAAAAACAGCAGAATGAAGCTAAAGGGAAATGCATCTTCATTTGTTTCAGTAATGTTACAGGTGAACTATCAAGCCCAAACCAAAAACTGAACATACAATATTAAGAAGTATAAACAAGGAATGTTTGTTTATTCAATGGTATTTTAATTACATGTACTACAGTCTGGGCAAATACCAAGAAATGGATATACTAACTGAAAAGGCACAAAACTCAGAAACCCCACATTACGGAAGTTTGCGAGCATAGTTTCCAGTCAAATGTGAAGATATGAACATGGAGTAGTATATCTCTTTTCAAAATTTCTCCTGAAACTCAGGATAGTAAATGGAAGAACAAAGGAAAAAGCAAGATAGGAAGCCTACTGTGAGCAGATAAAGCAAACACAATTTTCTGTTATGGCAAATCTTAAAAGTGCATGTCCTAATTCATCCCATGAAGCTAACTCCTTGGCATATTATATTTTTCATCACTATAGTAACAACAGGGATGGAATAAGCTATTCCCACATTATAGCTGAAACCAATAAAAACAACAACATTGAACACAATACTTATAATACACATTCTGAATGTCCCATAGGTGCTTTTCTAAAAGGAAACTGGACTTTGTTTTTTACCTTGAAAATGTTTCACTTCTCATCCAAGAAGCTTCTTCAGTTCTGAAGAAGAAAAAAAACCAAGACAGTCCAGTTGTTTTTTGGAAAAGCACTTTTGGGACAACCATGACTGGATGATTGAGAACCTCCATAAACACACACTGAATAGTTTGTGAGATCGTTTGAAATTGGGCATTGGGGGGATGTGTTGTGGTTCAGATGCAAGCAAAGTATTATTCTCTTTCCAAAACTATTTACCTTTCAATGGAATCAATGTCTGCTGAAGAACCATCCAGGTAAACTTGTATTTGCTTTTCCAAGTAGCTTTCGATGGTGTTCCCTTTTCCTGAAGATACGGTGAAAACATTCTGGATTGCTTTACTTAGAAAGATGGACTCGTAGTTCCCTTCCAACAACAACTGCAATAATGATCCACTTTCTAAAAATTAAAGTAATTAGAGTGAGTGACTTATATGTGTCCTGTATTTTACATGGTTATTTGAGATTTGGACATTTCTCAACAGGAAAAAGAATTATATACAGTTCTCAAAAATGTCCATTCTTATCAACTCTATTATAAAACTAGTCATATTTAAATTTTATCCCATATTTACTGAATAAGTACTAAACCAAAAAGGAAGTAGTTGATAAACAAGAGCATCCATAAATATCAAGGAGTCTAATGAATCTTACACCATCTCATTTGTTCTTAAATATTTTTGCAATTAATGTTTTTTTCAAGTTGCATTATTTCAGGGGGCCCCCCGCCCCTTATAAAGTAGAGAGGAAAATCTTCAATATAAGCAATAATCAAACACAATAATAATATAGGTCTGCCAATACTAGAGCTCTGGAAAAAGTATAGATGAGAAAGTTTACACCATAAAAGCAAAAATACATTAGAAATGCACCCTGGGATCCAATTATTGTCTTCAGAGTTGGTGCAGAAGTAAAGGGTACTGTAAATTGGCCATCCTAAATATGACAACAAGGGACACGGTGGCTCAGTGGGTTAGGACGCTGAGCTTGTCGATCAGAAGGTCGGCAGTTTGGTGGGTTGAATCCCGAGTGCCGCGTAACAGAGTGAGCGCCTGTTACTCGTCCCAGCTTCTGCCAACCTAGCAGTTCGAAAGCACGTAAAAATGCAAGTAGAAAAATAGGGACCACTACGGTGGGAAGGTAACAACGTTCCGTGAGCCTTTGGCGTCTAGTCATGCCGGCCACATGACCACAGAGACATCCTCGGACAAGCACTGGCTCTTCAGCTTTGAAACGGAGATGAGCACTGGCCCCTAGAGTTGGAAACGACTAGCATGCATGTGTGGGGGAACCTTTACCTAACATGACAACTCCAATCCCATCAGTATATGGTGTCCAGCCGAAGAGAGTTTATGATCTATTAGAACTGAAATGAATACACTTGTCTCACTCAAGAAGAAAGTTTGGATTGATATCACAGAATCAGTAAGAGGAAGAGAAATGTTAAATACAAAGTCAAAAGGCATTATTATGTACTTAATAAGTGCAGCAAAAAAAGGAGGGCGTTGTACTCTGGGTTTAGAAACCTCAACATGACAATTATATTAGTCACTGAGGCTTTGGCACATGAATTGTCTTCTTTATGGGAGGAGGAAGGGAAAAGAGAAAGTGGTACCCACCCTGATCGGCTTGGCCTTGGATGGAACAGCCTCCACTGTATACTGGAATAGAATATGTTTCTATTTTTCTTTAATATATAATATTTAATATTTATTGGAATGGAATAGCCTCCAGTATGTGTTGTGTGTGTGTATACACACACACACACACACACACACACACACACACACACACACACACACACACACACATACATACATACATACATACATATATATATATATATATATATATATATATATATATATATATATATATATATATATATATATATATATATATATATATATATATATATGGGACGTGCCAACATATACTGGAATGGAATAGCCTCCAGTATGTACTGGAATAGTATACATATCTATTTTTCTTTATATGTATCTTTCCAACATATACTGGAATGGAATGGCCTTTAGTATATACTGGAAAGAAAACATCACGCTGTGAAATGAGCAGAGTGCCCGTCTACCATAGCTAGAGTCGCCAAACCAGACCCTTACCTGCCCGGCACCTATCCCCATCCCCGCTCTACCTCTGTAAACCTTCCCAACTTTCAGGGGGATTAGTTTTCCCGAGGGATTAGCTGACTTCTAAGAAACCACAGAAACGTCTTTCCTCGGCAGGCGCGTTTTCTCTGCCCGCTGCATCGAAACCCAAAGAGGTATTATTAGGGAAAGAGGAAAAGGGAGGGAGGGGGGGGGGTTGAGGAGGAATGGGAAGAAGAAAGGCCCGCCCTACCTTCTTCCCAAATCCAGGGAAGCTGCTGAGAGCCACCGCGGTAAGCAAGCAGGCAGCGCGAGCAGCAAGGAAGGCGCCCGACCTGGCTTACCTGCCGCCGAAGCCGCCTCGCTCTGTTTCCACCGCGGGGATTCCGCCGCGCTGGGGAAGCCCCTCAGTAACACCCGCTCCAGCGCCCGCATGTTCTCGTATTCGATGCCTGGAAAGGGAAAGGGGGCCGCTGGGTGGGAGAGGAGGAGAGAAAGCGCCTGCTTTTCCCTACGCGAGGCAAAAACCCATGTGCGGAGAGCGGCTGCTGGGAGCCGCCATTCCAAGCCGCGCTAAGCTCCCTGGGAGAAGGAGGCACCTGCGTAGCAAACCCCGAACTGACACACAGTCCTGGCGGAAGAGCTTTCGGGGCCGGCTTGCGGGCTTGGCGCCGCTTTGGACCGACTGGCTCGGGCGTGTTTCCTCCGAAAGAAAGGCGCGCCTGACCTCCCGGGGACCACGGACTCCCAGGAAGCGGGGCGTCCTGCTCTGGAGCAGCGCTGTCGCTTTAAGGCCGGCGATTCCTGCCCTCGTTTAGACAGCCCTGCGGTGCTATTTCTCTTGCAAATCGCGCTTGCCACGTCCTTTGCTTCCCGCCCCTACCCAATTTATGCTTTATATCTGCTTCTGCCTTCTTGATATATTAGTGCAGCGTTTTCCAACCTTAGGAACTTGAAGATGCGTGGACTTCAACTCCCAGAATTCCCCAGCCAGCTATGCTGGCTGGGGAATTCTGGGAGTTGAAGTCCACGCATCTTCAAGTTCCTAAGGTTGGAAAACGCTGTATTAGTGCAGTTGATATGTGTGTGTGTGTGTATACACTACACTACACTACACTACACACACACACACACACACACACACGCGCGCAGCTCCCCAGCCCTAAACAACTCAGGTTATTCTGCTTGGGTTATTTGTGTCCCGCTAAAAGGAATACATTGGAGCTTGTTACCGCTGCATTGAGGGCCAGCCTCTCTCGTTTGTTGTCGTTCTAAAAATATAACTAAAATCAGCAGCAGTAACGTAATGCTGTATAATATCTGTCCCAAGTGCTCTGCTGTATTGTTTTTCTAACAGAAATATGTGATAGCCAAAAGTAGCAGTTACTTGATGGGAAATGTCTTCAGTTCAAGAGAAGGGCTCCAGTGGGTTTATTTAATATACGCCACCCATCATACTGTCCAGTGAATCTTGCTAATATCAGTGGGAAAGTCCTCCCATGCACACAAAATCTGAAGCAACTGAGTTCTAATTATGCTTAAGGGAATGAAATGTGTTCACCTATTCTGGGTTATTTTTCTCAAGCCTCTCAATGAGAGCCAGTTTGGTCCAGTGATTAAGGCATCAAGACTAGAAAGCAGGAGACGGTGAGTTCCCCTTTACCTATGAAAGCCACCTGGGTGACCTTGGCCAGTTACTCTCTCTCAGCCCAACCCACCTCACAGGGCTGTTGTGAGGTAAATGGGAGGAGAAAGGAGTCTAGTATTTATGAAAAATAATAAAGGTGGGATAAAAATAAATAACGGAATTATAACATGTAAGATTTGGAAGGGATCATGGAGATCATTTGTTCCAATTACTGCCCAGTGAGAAATTATTGCTACACTATCCTCTTACAGATGAGTATCCAACCTCTATTTAAGCACCAAAAAAAATCAATCTCTTCCCTTCTTTCATTGTTGAACAGCTCTTACCATTAACTTTTTTTCTGAGGTCCAGCCAAAATCTGTCTTCTTGTTCTTTAAGCTCATTACTTCTTATCTTCTGGAACAACTGAACAATTCTGCCCCATCCTCTATATGTCAGCCTTTTAGATTCTTCAGAAGTGATCATGTCTCCCTGTAGTCTCCTCCTTTTCAGACTAAACATACCTTATATGCCTTCAACCATTCCTCAATTTTTGTTGGTTTGTGTGTTTTGGGCCCTTATCACATTGACTGCTCTGCGTTGGATATATTGTCATTTGTCAATGTCCTTCTTAAACAGAACTGGACACAATATCCTGGGTGCAATCTAACATTGAATAGAGGGGAATTATAATTTCTGGTCTTGCCGTACTTTTGTTGATGCAATCAAAGATTTGAATTTGCATTGTCAGTAGCTGCACTATGTTTTTGGCTCATGATCCACTAAGGCACCAGATTGTTTTCACGTACTGCTGCCCAGTGCAATTCCTCTGACCCCAATCTTTTGATTTTAATTTTCTTACCAAAATGTAAATATCCTCCTGAATCTTGATAATTTTCTCTGTGGTTATTTGTTAGCATCTTTCTCTCTTTCTCTGTCCTGCAGAGTAGATAATCATATTTTCTAAGCCTCATCCAAACAATTTATGAATGTTGAACAGCATAGGTCCTTGAAAGAAGCCTTATTTGATGCTACTCTTCACCTTGACATGACGTTGTATGCACACTGGGCACAATGCCCTTAATGGTAGCATAATGCAGCCCACTTTTTATTGTCTTCTTTACTAGGATCTCATGGGAGATTTTGTTGAATATTTTGCTGAAAACAAGGGTATGCTGTGTCACTCTATGGCAGGGGAGTCAAACTCAATTTCATTGAGGGCCACATCAGCATTGTGGTTGCCCTTGGGGGGCCGGGTGTGTGTGGCCAGGGTGGGCACAGCCTAGTGGGTGGGCGTGGCTGGAGTGAGTGTGGCCTACTGGGTGGGCATGGCCAGCTCTACATCGTTCGCGTCAAGGGTGCCTGTGGGGGCCTGGGCAGGAGTGGGATAGATCTGAGAGTCTCTGGCAGAAGGAGATAGGATTGGGGCAAGTGCCAAGGCATGGTCCACTGGAGGAGCCTCACTGTTTCTCTCAGGCCATGCAGGGGGGGGCTGGACGGTGGCACGGAGTTCAAATGCCCAGCCCAGCCCTCAAGCACCCATGGCACTAAGCCCAGCCCCACTTCCCCAAGGGGGCACCCAGCTGCACTTACCTCCTCCTCAAGGCTGCTGCTGCTGTGCTTGCTCTCCTTAGCCAGGTTGCTCATGATGGGTACGAGGGCAAAGTTGAGAGGGAAGCCCACTCCCTCTCCATGTGAAGAGACCTGGCTTTGTATCCAAAGTTTCCTTAGCAATAGGATGGGAGACCCCCCAAGATAGGCCAGGAGGAGGGGGCAAGGGGATGGTGAAAGGGCAGCAGGGAAGGTCTAAGGCAGGACTTTCCTCAGACCCTCCCTCCCTCTCCTTCCTTCCTTCCTTCCTTCCTTCCTTCCTTCCAAGTGTGGTGGGAAAATATTTGAGATGAGGGAGGGAGAAAAACAGGCAAGAAATGCAGTTGGGGAAGTGTCATCCTTCGTGAGGAATGAAGAAATGCACCATCGCCTGGAAGTGGCCAGCACATGTCCCTCACCTACTTCACATATCCAGCTTGGTGGGCTCTTGGGGAGGGGATGCCATGAGCAGCATGAGAGTCAATGTTACCTGTGCAATGCTGCCCAGCCCCGAGCCTGCCTGATTTTGGCAGGCAGCGGGGCACTCTCCACACAGTGCCGAGAGGCTGAGCCGGGTGGCATGAATCTGAAGAGAAGCGCAACGCTGCCCAGCCCCTAGCCTGCCCGAAGTAGGCAGGGCCATGTGCTGGCCACTTCCAGGCGATGGTGCATTTCTTCATTCCTCACAAAGGGTGATACCTCCACAGTGTGCGCCCAGAGGGCAGTGCCGATGCGGCAGGGGCTGGTCCCTCGCTGTTTCCAGACAGCCTTGTGGAGCTAAGACTGAATGTATTTCAGCATAGATGGCCACCACGAAATTGTACATTGGCCCCCGGCTGGCCAGGGCCAAGGCAGCAGGGGCCGTTCCCTCATTGTTTCCAGGATGGGTTCGCGGGCCACATGAAACCACTTTGTGGGCCGGATCCAGCCCCCGGGCCTTGTGTTTGACATGTCTGCTCTATGGTCTACTGCATTCCGATGATCAGTTAAATATTCATTCTGTTATAAGAGTTCATATTAGTTTGCGGCTTTAAACACCAAACATTTCTTTCCAAGCTTAAAATCTCCTTATACGTAGTCACATCATGTTTAAAGCCAACATTTATGTTTTCTATTGCGTGTTTTGGAATTGCCCACAACGGCATCTTGTAATCTAGCTTATGTCTGTACTTCTTCCAAACTCTCAACAATGCCTGTCTTAAAATATGCACTTTAAACACATTATCTACCTTCTTATCATACAACAAATATGCATGCCAGCCAAATAAAGCCGTACAACCTCTTGCGAGATGAGAAGATTGTTCAAACTTGGTTTCAATATACTCAGTTACGGGCCAGGTGGAAAGAAGATCAGAAAATTGGTTTTGCAATGACTGACGAAAATTTGATAAAGCAAATTAGAAATCAGGGTCCAGCACATATTAAACGGATATATCTTGCATTGATAGAAATTGACTCAGAAACAGAACTGGTTAAAGATTGTATGATAAAATGGGCCCAGAATATCCAAGAAGTTATTACAATGGACACGTGGGAAAAGATATGGGTGAGGAACGTAAAATTCACACAAGCCCAAAACCTAAGAGAGAACTTTTATAAAATGTTTTATAGATGGCATTTAGATCCTAAAAAGCTTGCAAGTATGTATCCGAACTATCAGCCAAAATGTTGGAGGTGTGGTGGCGAAGATGCAACATATTTTCATATATGGTGGACCTGCAAAAAGGTTAAGGCTTTCTGGATAAAAATTTGGTGGAATATGCAGAAGATCTTCAAGCAAAGGATAAAGTTTTGTCCGCAATTGTTTTTGTTGGGCATAATTACAGATGCTACTGTTGTGGACACTAAGTTGATGCTGAATTTAATTACAGCAGCAAGACTTTTAATAGGTCAATATTGGAAGAAGGAGGAACTGCCGACTATAGAGGAATGGACTCTAAAGGTTTCTGACCTGGCGGAAATGGCAAAGATCTCGGCTTATTTGAAAGATCATTCGCAAGAACGTTATATTATGGAGTGGAAAAAATGGATTGATTATATCCAGAACAAATACGGGACTAAAAAGTTTCATTTAGCATTTGAATAAGTCTTCCTTTCTTTTTTCTTTTTTTTTTCTTTTTATATGTAATATTATTATTGCTTGTAGTTATTTTATATGAGCTAGAGAGCGATAGATTTAAGAGTTTATTGTTATTAGCATATGGATGTTTATGATTGTTCTTTGTTTTTATACCTTGTACTTAGCTCTGGGAAGTCGGGGGGGGAGGGGGAAATGGGGGGGAGGGGTAGGGAGGGATAGGTAGGGGCGGGGGGAGGGGGGATTGTTAAAGATAAAATGTACTCTAAAACTTTTTAATTAAAAAAAGAGTTCATATTAGTTTGCCATAATTTATTTTTGATACTGGCTCTTGCCAGGTACTACATTCTTTTTTTAATACTCAAAAATTGACTGTTTAATAGTTTGCTTCAAGATGAGTGATACACCAGCTGCCTGCAATTAGTGCAGGTTCGCATCCCACCAGGCTCAAGGTTGACTCAGCCTTCCATCCTTCCAAGGTAGGTAAAATGAGGACCCAGATTTTTGGGGGCAATTAAGCTGACTTTGTAATAATGCTGCTTGGGGGTGTGTGAAAGCCCTAATAAGCAGGCATATACATAGAATGAAGGCTACTGCTAAGCTTGTAAGCCGCCCTGAGTCTTCGGAGAAGGGCGGGATATAAATGGAATAAAAATAAAAATAAATATTAATACGAAGCTAACCAGCTTCAATTACCTGGATTTGGGGGGTTCTTCCCATTTTTGAAAATAGAAATATTTGCTTTTTTTCAGTCACCTGGCCATATATTTACGATTTCTCAGAGATCACAGATGAAAGAAGTAATTCTGAACAAAAATTTTCATACTGCAGCTGCTTAAACTAAATTTCTTATGATTTATTGGTCTTTTCTATCTTGGATATACAATTTGAAATCAGTTATAATGAGAAATGTAATCAGTCTGCTTGGCTGCTAGGCATCCATGGATCAGTTTACTACCGTAATATAGATGGCAGATCTGCTCTTGGAAGCTGAGGGAAAATGGGGAGGGGGTCTTGCAGATGCTGAAAAGCAGCTACTGGTGATGAGAAATTAGGAAAACAGAACTGTCTGGATGCAGCATGGGGCCTGTTTTAATTCCAAACCTTGTTCATATTTTTCAGTGTTGAGCCCTGTTCAAACGCCTGTCTGACCTGCTTCTGCAGTTGTATGTACATCTTGGTTTTTGCCTCAGGCAGGAAAATTCAGCCAGCCCTCACCAGGAGTTGGTATTTGGAAAGGCTATAACACTCCATCTCCTGTCTTTGGAGACAGCATAAAAGAGCATAATTATTCTCTACCCCGACTCCCTCTCCGTTACCAAAGGAAGGTCTCATAGGGACAAAGGAATCAGAGCATCTGTTACATGTGGCCAGGGGAAACATTATTGTTGCAAGAACCGTAGCACTGGATATTAGAAACCACCTTAAAGCTCTACAGCTTGAGCCAACTGAAATCAGTTCATTTAAATCAGATGAACTCAGCATTGAATTGTGGCTTTTTTCTAGGTAGCAATTTTAGCACACGTACAGTAACAGAACCTTCCAATACAGAGGCATCCGCAGCGTCTGATGTTTTCATCAAAGTGACAAAAGCAGTGTTGGGCCACTGCTCCACCTCTTTTGGTACATGTGTTATGGCTGTGGTAGAATGTAGTCCAGATTCTAGGAGGGAGGAAGTGCATCCCAGAGGGGCAAAAGACAGTGAAATTGTGTGAGAGAAAAAGAGTCAAGACATCTCCTCCCTAGAAGTTCTCGGAGTATAAGTTTAATGATGTAAAAGTAATCTATTTTACTTTGACAGGATTTCTGTCTATAGGTGAGGAACAATAAAGAAAGCTGCTTAGAAGAACCTCATCATGTCTTTCTGGGTTTCTTTGTTTTTTAGAGCCTGGCAGTGACAGGCTTACAAAAAGAATTGTGATGGTGCAATGAAGCTTTAATCATTTGATCCCACCTCTCCAAATATCTCTGCTTCCAGAGTCCTGCATATCTCTTACTTTCAGAAAAACATGAAAGAGCCTTAATGTCATCCCATCAGATGCCAGTCTCGCAAAGATGGAACTTGGAAGCATTTGACCCTCTTCAATCTGGCAGATGAATATACGACAAATGATGTCTTTTAGATAACCAGATCCAGAGCTGTGCAGGACCTTAAAATTTAACCAGCACCTTGAATTATACATAGAAGCCAACTGGCAACCAGTGCAGCTCCTGAACCAGCCAGGTCATTCTGTTATACTGGGATATTCCCATCACTGCCAGGCTACTTCTGTACCAGCTGTAGGTTCCACATGTTCCTCAAGGCAGCAACATATAGAGTACAATAATCCAATTGGGAGTAATGTGTAATTGTTAGCAGTTACCAAAAGATGTACTTATACTTACTCATCAAACAGGAGCTATGAGTCTGGGTATGCCCCTAAATTATTAACCATTCATGAAAGAGGGAATAGACCTCCATTCAGAATCCAAAATGGTATTTCTCTGTAGTTGTTTGGCCCACAAACACAGCCACTCTGTCTTGGAAGGTTTGTCTGAATCTGTTCTTCCCCATCTAGATCTTGACAGTTCCCTAGCACTGGACCAGCACTTCTACCACATCACAAGTTTGACCTGGGACCAATACTGATGGTACTGAATCCTGTACTGATGAATGACCTCCCCTAGCAGTGTCATGTATTTATTAAGAGAAGTGGAGATAGGACAGATGTTGGAAGCATTTCACAAAGTAGAAGTCTCCAGGTGGATCCTCATTCCCATAGCCAACTGAAGCTGTCCCTTCAGGAAACAGGAGAACCTGCAAGACAATACCTATCCCCACCACCTAAATCCCTACAAGCTTACCATGGTTGATGACATTGCAAGCCACTGAAACGGAGAATAGAAAGAGTTGCAGGCTCCACTTCCAGTCTCTCTATTGGTCATATGCAAATGTAACTGATGCAGTTTCTATGCTATACACTTTCCTAAAACCTGACAACCATGGGTTCAAATAATCTACTTCCTCTCTGGATTTGGAGAGCCACTGCCCTCTCTACAATCTTTGTTAGAGAAGAAAGTTGGAAGCAGATCTAACGGTATCCAAAAATCAAGAAAAGCTTCTTGAATCAGGAGCATGACATCACTTTTTTATGGGAGAGAGGAACACTCACTCAAAAAGCATTCATTATTGATCAAGTCTAACCTGTTTGCACCTTACAGGAGAGGCAGAGATCCAACTAGAAAAACTGTAGAGCTGACACTTCAGAGGTTTCATTGATACTGTCCAGCTGGAATCAAACTCCTCTTGCATCTGACCATTTTATCTACCAAATTGCTGTGAAAATTCATTCCAACAGCTTTCAGATGGTCTTAGCAATCATGTTTCTCTTCAACAGAAGACCTGCTGGGCAGCATTCAGTAGATGAAATAATAGCAGCAAGCAGATCTTTTTTGCTGCTTGAATTGTCCTATATAGGCTTGAATATGTGCTCTTACCTGTGTCTGCCCAACAGTTTTCCTCCAGCAATACTTCTGCTGCTTCATCTCCATAGGTTCCTTGGTAAACTAAGAAGCTGCAATGGATCTGTGCGGGGGTGAAGCTGCTCTTGTGCAGTCTAGTCAGTGCTCCAAACACCCCCTTATTCCAGAGTCTCAATCAAATTGCAGTTCCAGATGGTATTAAAAGGCCAAGCAAATGGAATCATGCTTTTGCAAGCCAGTCTCCAGAGTGATTTCAATGGCACAGAGACCCTCTACCATAAGGTCTGATTATGGAGCTTGTAATCCATAGCTAGCACCCCACTGGCAACTGCCAACCTAAACCTTCCACAACCAGTCCAATACCATTTTTTGGAAGTCCCATCTGCTTTCATTATTGATAAATTCAGGAATCCCAGGCAAATAAATTTCCAGAATGGTGACCTTTAATGCAAGGGCACCCAGATCTTCCCCACCAGGAGGTATCAAGCCCTCCTGATTCAATTCAAGATGCAGCACCACATTATTCTATAGGACAGGTAATCAGGCCATCGGTAGCCTTTGGAGATCCACTGCTATGCCCCTCACTTTGTGCATTGCCACTGTTATCTGGTAAATGGATCGGTGCTCCATTCCAAATGCTGTCCAGGGATCCAACCATTCTTTGGATTCTCCATCAGATCCCGGCATCACTTCTTTGCACTTAATTAAAAAAACAACTCAAAATAACCAAGAATAAAGAAATTAATTAAATAATGTCTAATTTGTTCATTTAAAAACCAGAATTAAGAACAGAATTAACTGAATTAAGAACAGAATTAACAGATAATGTTCAGCACAAATGTGGACTTTAAAGAATAACGTAATAACAATTAAAATAATGCAGACCATTACTTGATTATTCAAAAGACCATAAACAATAAGTGAAATTCAACAACAAATTCATTACATTCAATGTAACCATATCAAATCTGAAAGACTGGAAAAAATAAAAAAGCTTCACTTGGCACCAAAGATAGAACAAAAAGCTCTTATAACATACTGTGAAAGGATGTACCACCTGCAGAGTTCAATTTGGATGAGAATACTAGAGCATCTAATGTAGAAAATCTCTAAGAAAAAGCATTTGGTGATAATCCAAACAAATGATAGGCAAATTTAACAGAAAACAACTTACAGTCATTAGTCCAACTCTGAACCATATTAGCCGAACAGTGAGTTAAGGAGGATGATAAAACCAGATGAACCTTAGATGATCTAGGTAGATCTTTAGAAACTGACAGAGAAGTTGGTCATATTGTTCAGAGTGATTGGTTTCAAGCAACATGGTAAAACGCTAAATCACAATGACAGAGCTTGCCTGCATTGTCAAGCTCTTCTATTGCACAAGTGAGTCGGACATTACATTATCATTATACTTAGTATACAGTTGGGTCTAGATGTGCACATTTAATATGTATCTTCCTCCTATCTTGTGGTCTTTAAATCTACTTAGATTTCATGTTAGACCTGGCAAATTTATTAGCTAATTAGTTGACTATGAATCTAATGGGTTACAGTATATCTGACAAGGTTTTGACCAGGAGAGCTATCAAAGCTTGGAAGGTGTCACCCCAAATCCTTCTCAACTAAAGAATGGAAACTGATGTCAAGCAAATGCAAAGAAATACAGAATAATGCAATAATAGTAATAAAAATTGTGACATAAAATTGCAAAAGAATAACGAGAGTAAAAAAAATTGTGACAGATAAAGGAGAAAGAGACGAGGATTAAAAGAGGAATTAAACTCTTTTGCAATGCTCAATCTCTATGTAAAGAAATCCATCCCATCTCATTCAAAAGGCATGTGTGCTTGCTGTTTGCTTGATTTATGCTTTATTTGTGCATGGTATTGATAAAGAAAGCAAATATTACAGAGAAGCTAGAATGTCTTACTTGAATACTAGTTGAGATTAGCTATTCCAAGTGAATTAAGTGAAGTTAGAGAAAATAAGGATCTATCACTGTCGAGGCTATGAAATGATGTTTTGTAGTAGAGGACCGAAGTACCCAGGCTACCTTTCAGTAACTTTTTCTAAGCAAACATATCATGAAATTTTCTGTCGATATTTTAGATGCACCAGGAAAATGAATAAAACAAAACAATGATTATATGGATCACAAAATCAGTCAATCAATCATTGAGCCATTGTAACCCATCTTATCTAACATCTCAGATTTATTATAATCTTATTTTCATAAAAAAATAAAATAAAATCAGTGAGCAGGATGACTTCTGAAACATTTCATAATAAAATGACCAATAAGCTTATCATAAAAAGCTGGGCCTCTGGCAGAAAATACAGTACTGTTTGAAGCTTTTAGTCCCAAGGCAGTTTCACTGATCAATTAGAACAGAGGTCCCCAACCTTTTGGGCACGAGGGACCGGTTCCGTGGAGAGAGGTTTTCCCATGGACTGGAGGGTGCGTGGTTTTGTGTGCTGCCTGCATCCCACAGATAGGGCTTTACTTGTCTGTGCAGACTGGTTGCTGGATGCCGCGGCCCGGTACCAGTCCACGAACTGGGGGTTGAGGACCTCTGAATTACAAAGCAGCTTTTGTTCATATTAAGGATAAAATTTCCAGAAGAAACACAGGGTAACCCCCCCCCCCAATGGTGACCAAGTAATCTTGAACTGAGAACATTGTGTCTTGCAGGAAAAATGATGACATTGAAGCAAAAAGTCCACATTCCTAGACCCAAGCAAAATTATATATTGAGCTTTGTTGATAACGGTTAAAAAAACAGTAATTTTTCTTAAGAGATAACAGTACATAATTTATCCATGAAAACAATATACTCTTGCCTTCTCGACAAAACTTCAGAAACAATTTAGGTGAGTGGGGGAAATAAAGTTCTATAGCTCAGTAATAAAACAGCAACACATTTTACTAAGCTCCAAGTGTCTCTTTTGATTCAGCTTTCCTCATGTCCCAAGGACTCAGTTTTCACAAAGGGCTCTCTTAGAAGAGTCTGTGACCTCTGTTGTGTTCCACCCCTTCCCCTTCCCCCCCCCCGCCCCCGTGAATATATGGCTCATTAGTCAATGATACCAGACAGCCAACCTTCAGATGCTCTCATTTAATACAAAGTCATCTCCCTATCAACAGGAGGAGGCCCTTGACATCTTTCCTGTCCTTCTTTAGTCTGTCAAAAAGGACAAATAAAGATTGATTGATGTAAGTTGGCAGTATGTCAACAAAGCTGGCTTTTTGCCAGGGACAGTAATTTCTGACCTTCATTCCCATCTAGAGTTTTTGACAGAAAATTTGCAGATGCGCAACAATAGGGCAATTCTGACTAAGGCACAGGAATTCACTGAGACCTGGATACGGGGGAAAAATAAGTCAGTGTTCAGAAGACAGAAGACCGTTTTCACATTGCCCACGCACAATTTCAGCCCCAATTACTAATGCCTTGATTTGAAAGATAGAATGTGTGCATGGTGTCATTGAGGCAGGGATAAAGGAAAGAGAAAAGCAATTCTAGTCTTAGTTTCTGATCCTAATATAACAATAGAGTATAATAATAGAGTTAATTCAACAGCCATGCTTAATGTATATGCTTCGCCTTTTCTTTTCCAGTCTTCCTCAGTCAATGTGGCTAAGAGTTACTGTACTGCACTTTTCTGAAAATGATGAAAATGGATCAGCAAATTTGAATACATAAACACATCTCTTTTTCCTACACTGAAGTGTATTTCCTCTTTGCATCTGTCACTCATACTGCATGGCAGATTAAAAAAAACACTAACTAGGCAAGGACTTAAATATTCTTGATAGCCAGATGCTCTTTCATTTTGCATGCAGAGAGCTTCCAAGTCTTGTCAACTTGACAAATGAAGTTAGTACTAAATGTGTCCTTCGCTTACTTTAACAACAGTTTGTTCCTGTATTCCAAAGTATGTGCTCCTTTGATGCACTGAGTCTAAGAGATCTGCTATCAAAAAAGGTTGTACATTTATTCATTGAGTGTATACTATATTGTTGTTTTTTTTGCTATCGAAAATTGTTAAAACCATAGCCATAAATCAAGACATTGCTGTTGTAGCTTTTCTTTTACTGCTACTTGCACCCACAGTGTCATGAACTAGTTTTAGATTACAAATTGATTTAAAGCTGATAATATTGTTTAAAATCTATTTCCAAGCTTCTCTTTCTCACACCTACTAATTTATTATACAACGGTTGCCAGCTTCATAGGTCCCAATTCTTTTTGAAGTAGCACAGCCAAAAATAGTGGAAGATCCAAAATGCAGTATTCCAGATAACACAAAGTATACATCATATCATTGCCTATGTACAATAAGGAAACAATTGAAATGTATTTGCTATGTTAGGACTGGGCAAGAAAATAAGTGCAGCTGTATGTATGTAACTTGCCAGGCAAATATTTTACAGAAATAATATAGAATCTTTCTCCAAATATGAGACAGGGTGCACATGTTATTAAAGTATAAACTGTAATTTGTGGCTGTTGGTTTTGATCCAGGCTTTGTGATAGATAGAAAATAATGTGTAGCTTAGGGGGATGAGACAAAGGAAGAGTCATTAAAACTGTATCTTAACAAAGTATGAACCCAGCCACTCTGAATACTATGTGTCTTCAACTAAATTAATCTTTTGTTTCATAATAAATAACAATGATAAGAGACAAGATATGTTACTTCACCCCTAAACATATTTAGTAGGAATTATATTTATTGAATCCCACTTAGTCAACTGTGGCTGATTCCCAAAAGATAATTAGAACCTGATCTGGTTAGAATTTGAATCAGAAATCATAAGGAAATCCCAGGTTGTAGAATAGTTAAAGAATAAATCATAAAAAAGCAATAGCAATTTAATTTTCTATTATTTCCAAAAAAAAAAACACCCTAAGACAAGTGTGTCCATACTGAGTTGAGGTACCCTGAATGAGACAATATTTTAGGCAAATTGCAAATATGAACAATGTACTATATAACATTGAATTTTCCTTAGGACAAACTGCATTTGCTCATGAAAGTGTTAAACCAGCATAGACAGTTTAAACCAATCCACACATCTTAAAGTTGCCAAGTTCGAAAAACAATGGGTTAAACAATTCCTGTAGTTGATCAAGTAATGAACAATCCATTGTTCTGTTCGAATTATATGTACTTATTAATGGACCCTTGGTTGGTTTCTTATAACCGATTGCACTTAATTTCTAATTGTTTTGAATACTTACTTTCAGAATGTACACAGATTGCTAGCTAAGGGTATATGAACAATTGTTACTCATCCCTAAAATATAACTCAGACAACAATGCTTAGCATGGCTTTTATATTATTTAGAAAATTCATATGCCCTGTATTTCTGCTGTGTTATGGTCAGTTGTGACGTTGGCAATTGGAAACTATATTGCTTCAGGTAGGGAAAATTGAATCTAGCTACATGCAGGAATATCAAAGGGGGAAAAAAGAGGAAAATAGTCAATGTTCTCATTGACCTATCATATTTGGTCATTTACAATCTATATTTTGGGACTGCTTATGAGAGCAGATGAATAAAACTGCTATAAAGCTGTTAGCCACTATCAGGAAACATAATCAGCATATTATTTAAAACATTAAATAAAATAATTTTGTTACAGCTATACTCACTTTTTAAGGAAATGGGTAAGGACAAATCCTTTAGGACCAAATATGATCTATAGTATATCCAAGAAACAAACTGGAAGGATGCCATTTCATCTCCAAGAAACAAGTCTCTTGACAGACAGTAAAAGTTATCTTCACAGTCAATATTGCTAACAATAATACATACTACTGCATTGCTTCGTGTTCCAGAGCACATCTCTCTCTTATTCATCATTTTTTCATAAAGCCAGCAAAAGCAAAATGTTTTCTAAAAAATCGGAACAGAATATGTAATTTCTTTGGCAATTAGTGGAGGATAGCAATAGCAATAGCACGTAAACTTATATACTGTATCACTTCATAGTGCTTTACAGCCCTCTCTAAGCGGTTTACAGAGTCAGCATATGGCCCCCAACAATTTGGGTCCTTGTTTTACCCACCTTGGAAGGACAGAAGGCTGAGTCAACCTTGAGCCAGTGAGAATTGAACTGCTGAACTGCTGGCAGCCGGCAGTCAGCAGAAGTAACCTGCAGTACTCCACTTTAACCACTGCACCACCACAGCTCTATATCAGGTTGTCAGTGAAAAATAATAACCACACAATATGTTGTTTCCAGTCTCAGAGGCGCTATACTGCCTCATCCTTCTTGTAGTCTTTTAATTGGCCATAATTAGAAGAGAATGTTAGAATATACTGTATATACCTCTTGGTCGATCCAGCTTAACTCACATGTGTTCTCTGTTGGTGAATCTCCTTAAGATTTCAGTTTTCAAAACAGTGAGGAGTTTCAGAAAGCAATTTTCATCTGAGGTCAGTTTCCTTGGAACAAAAGCATTGCTCTTCTATGACACTTCAATTCTCCATCCTGATGTTCTACCAAAAAATGTTAGCCACAAAGGACAATCAGTAATATTCACAAGGCGCCAAGTGGGGAAATCTGTTGTATTCTTTGACCTGCAGAGTTATAAAGTCTTTTACAAAGGAGTTTTCTTTGTAGAAAAGTACGTAGGTCAGAAGGGGGGGGAAGAGGGAAGAGAACAGCTGTGTTGGATTACAAAGATTGATAACATATACATATCCTGAATCCATTTCTTAGCACCAAGAAGTTTCTTTCCACTTGCATCTTAAATTATTATATTTCTTTCCATAATTGTATTAATGTATGCTAAGTAATATTAGTGTCATATTGGTCAATGATGGCAAAAAGTTGGGAGGAATCTGATGGCACTTTTTTGGACTAATAAACTTTATTAAAATGCATGTGTATTTTTGATGGTAGAAGTAATCACCATATTCCTTCTGATTAAGGTATGCTGTAACTGAAACTAAGGCTGGAAAAGGCCAGATCACATGAGTTAAAGAGCCCTCTAATTTCTTACTATATCAACACACACAAAAAATACCTTATATCCAATCTTTTTCATACATTAGAGACAAAACAATATTTTCTGACTCATTCATTTATCTGGCCTCTCAGTGTGTACCTTAGTCGTGTCCCAAAACCTGTATCCCTCATTCTTTCCATTCAAGGCTGCACTGATCTAATTCCTCTAGCTCAGTAATGGCAAACTTCTTTTGGCTTTGTTGTTAGCTGCGAAGTCGTGTCCGACCCATCGCGACCCCATGGACAATGTTCCTCCAGGTCTTCCTGTTCTCTACCATCTTCTGGAATCCATTTAGGCTCATGCTTACTGCTTCAGTGACTCCATCCAGCCACCTCATTCTCTGTCGTCCCCTTCTTCTCTTGCCCTCAACCTTTCCCAGCATTAGGCTCTTCTCCAGTGAGTCCTTCCTTCTCATAAGGTGGCCAAAGTATCTGAGTTTCAACTTCAGGATCTGGCCTTCTAAAGAGCAGTCAGGGTTGATCTCCTCTAGGACTGACCGGTTTGATCGCCTTGCAGTCCAAGGGACTCGCAGGAGTCTTCTCCAGCACCACAGTTCAAAGGCTTCAATTCTTTGGTGCTATGCCTTTCTTATGGTACAACTTTCACAGCCATACATTGCAACTGAGAAGACCATAGCCTTGACTATACGCACTTTTGTTGACAGGGTGATGTCTCTGCTTTTTAGTGTGCTGTCTAGGTTTGCCATTGTTTTCCTCCCCAGGAGCAAGCGTCTTTTAATTTCTTGGCTGCAGTCCCCATCTGCGGTGATCTTGGAGCCCAGGAAAATAAAATCTGTCACTACCTCCATTTCTTCCCCATCTATTTGCCAGGAATTGAGAGGGCTGGATGCCATGATCTTGGTTTTCTTAATGTTAAGTTTCAACCCAACTTTTGCACTCTCCTTCTTCACTCGCAACAAGAGGCTCTTTAGTTCCTCTTCACTTTCTGCCATTAGAGTGGTATCACTCTAATGGCTAAGTGGGTCAAAAATTCAGAAAATGCCTAACTTGACTCTGCCAGAAGAGAAACAGTTTTCTATCCCTCCTCCCCTCATCTAGGCCACCCTGAACTGCAGCCCTTGGGGCACAATTGAGAGCGAGCCCTAGCATCACTGCTGCTACTTAAAAAGGAGACGTTCCCCAAGGCAAGCGAGCAAATTGCCCCTGTGGCCCAGGGCCCCCCAGGATTTGCTACTCACCACTTACCTTCAGGAAGTGTTTGCTTTCTCTTGACAGCCCCCTGTGGTCTACCTGAGGCTGCTCCAGGTCACAAAGGGCCTTTGTTCTTGAAGTGGCTTTGGAGAATGCTCTTCTGCAACCTCTGCAACTTTTGAAAACTGGCTGCGCACGCTGCACAATAAATAGAGTGTGCTCTCATGCAGTCGATGGAGCCTCCAAAAATCGTGTGAGAACAGGGCATGCTTTCAAGAATAGTTGTTGGGTGTAGGTAAATGCTGGTGTGTAACCCAAATGTCTGTGGTGTGTCACCATTGACATGCATGTCATAGATTCGCCATCACTGATTTGGTTTATATCATTCATACTTCTTTCACGGGACACAACTAATGGAAGGCTTTTTCTTTCAGTTCCTAGTTTATGAGCAGTTAATTTAAAGGCAGAAAATGTGCTGAATATTACTAGCTATAGTTAGGATTTGAGAATTATTTGAACAGAAGTCCATTTCTATTTGCAGCTGAAATTAAAATATAATTAAAAAGAGATTGGCTCTTTGGGATGTACGAGAGAATGACATGACTCATGCAAAAAGGATCAAAGATTAATCCTTTGATACCTTCACAAATAGTTAATACAATTTCTGTAACCCTGGTGGAATTCCAAACATTTGTATCGTGCACGGACTTAAGAACAAGATAGAGTAGAATTAAACTAATTTTAAATAAAGCTGATGCTTTGTTGTCAGCATATACTTTACAGCTATAATGAACCATGTGTCCTTGAGAAAACGGACTTTATACTGGCATGGCTTCTTCTAAAAGTCATTATTGTTCAAAAAACTCTTTCTGAAGAAACTGTTAGGAAGTTACTAAAATACAGGTTATTTCTCTGATTTTGAGAGAATCCATATATTTCAGAGAAATTTCTAGAAAGTATAGGGCTATGGGGCCCTATCATTTTTATTTTCAAATTATGAATATGTGCCTTATAGCATCCTAGACATTCTTGGAATATCTTTATGGTGTGTGTATAATTTTCTATGCCCTCCTTTTTCCAGAAAATTAGGACATCTTACATGGAGACCTTTAATTTATCTCCACTTCCCCAGTACAATAAAGGATGACCTGCCTAAAGGGACCTAATGCATTTCTTTTTTTTTATTAAAGAGTTTTACAAAAACAAAATTTTACAATATATCCCCAAATCCCTCCCACCCCAAACCCACCCACTTCCCCCCCCCACTTCCCAGAGCTAAATACAGGATTATAGTTACAATAATCATATTCTAAATAAAAATTATGCATAATATACAATTAACCAAATTCATACTGTGCTTTAACTCCCCTTTAATATAACTACAAACAACGTGCTAATAAGAATATCCCACTAAAATCTACTCATAAGCTAAATGGAACTTTTTAGTCCCATATTTGTTCTGAATATAATTTATCCATCTCCTCCAAACTGAAATATATCTTTCCTGTGAATGATCTTTCAAATAAGCAGAAATCTTAGACATTTCTGCAAGATTCGAAACTTTAAACACCCATTCTACTATAGTGGGCAAACTATCCTTCTTCCAATATTGTCCCACCAGTAACCGTGCTGCTGTTATCATGTTCAACATCAAGTTAGTTTCTTTAACATCACAATCTACAACAATACCCAATAGAAACAATTGCGGAGAAAACTTTATCTTTCTCTTAAAAATCTTTTGAATGTTCCACCAAATTTTAATCCAAAAAGCTTTTATATTTCTGCAAGTCCACCACATGTGAAAAGACATTCTTGGAATATCTTTATGGTGTGTGTATAATTTTCTATGCCCTCCTTTCTCCAGAAAATTAGGACATCTTACATGGAGACCTTTAATTTATCTCCACTTCCCCAGTACAATAAAGGATGACCTGCCTAAAGGGACCTAATGCATTTCTTGATTGAAAATGGACTTGAGGCTGGATATTGCCTGTCCTTAAATCCTTTAAGCATTTCATCAAACTGGCTCTCTAGATATGCCTGGAGATTAGCACTTATGCCTGCCTTCTGTGAAAACCATCTCCATCTTTATTATATCTATATTAACTGTCTTCTTTTTCCCTCTTGATGTATTTTCTTGTGATTTTTATCTAAAAGCCACACAGGCTTGCTATGGAGTTGGGTGGCCTAAAATGGAAATAATATCTATAAAATTGAATTGGCAGGGAGCTAGCAGTGACCAAGAGAACTATGTTGTAGATCAAGAGCTCAAGAAAGATTAAGTACCAGGAAATAATGGTTTTTAATTGGAATCAGTGCTGTTAAATTGTATCTTTGGAAGATTTTCAACATAGGGAAATCTGGAAGACTTTATATGAGGGAGGTCTGCTGAAAGGTCAAAATGAGTCTAGATGACAGCTATGATTACATGATTGGAACCACCTCCCTTTTTACATATGTTGTAAAAGTTGTGTAGTCATGACTGCCATCTTTTTTTTTAACGTGATCCTGAAATGGGAAAAAATATTTGGTACCCACTGAAATTATAAAGTGGCATATCTAATCACCTTTGTAGATATTTCTCTCATGCAGTTAATTCATTTACTGACTTGATAGGGTGTCTTTTTTTAATCTTTCACCTATGTTTCTTTCTCTAAAAAATGTTTTATCCTATCTTCGGTAACTGCTGTTTCCAATTTTACCATTCTTCTCCCTGTTCAACGACCACGACAAAAAAAAAGAGAGAGAGGAAAAAGCGAATATGTGAAATTCATCTTTGCTAAGATAAAAGGGCTCCATTCTTTCTGTTTTTCTTGGCTTATCTGCCTTGGAAGCCTGCTTCTCTTACGGCATCTCCCTAAATTCTTTATAGCTTGCTTGCACATGTCTCTGCAGCAGCTACTAACATGCCATTTCTTTTCTTCCAGAGTACTTTTATCGTTTGCCCTGACTATTTCAGTGCATTTGACTAGAAAACATCAACCATTAGAGAGGGAGGGGAAAAAAATAAATCTTAATGCAAATATTAAAGAGGAACACGTTCAGTTCGTGATACATTGTAGGTGCTGTGGGCTCTTTCATTCAACAGTGGGCTGTTTGCTTTAGCATAATTTGGTAGCTTAGAGTGCTGGAGGAAATGGGAACGTGGCTTCGGGTCGATTTTCCAAGCCTGTCCCTTTTTGTCAGCATCAAGAGAAACAAAAAGGCAAGAAGGGACTGGGACAGTACAGCTTATTTTGCAACCGTAGACTTGACTTAAAATAAATTCCTTGGGGATTACTTTGCTGTTGTTGTCAGATTCCCTCTCCAAGCTTTGAAAATGGTGGAAAGAACAATCCATCAGGGAGTTTCCCCCCCCCCTGCCCTTTTATATTACATGGCAACTATGGAAGCATTGCTGTCTGAAAGATGACTCCCCGAGTGGACAGAAAGCCATCACTTGAGGAAACAAAACACTTAAAACTAGAAACTCTGTTAGGATTCCCCCCCCCTTCTTCATTTTTATGGCACAGTTAAGAAAAAGAATGGTGGGTTCCCTGCTCTACTCCATGCCTGAAAATACTTACATTGATTTCTTGCATATTTGGAGGAGACCTTTGACAGATGACAGCCATCTACCTTTAATAGTTGTTTCCTGATCAGTGCTACATCTAGTTCAGCCTTTTTTTTTCCTGTGCTATGTTTAAAAACATAACAGAGTGAGCGCCTGTTACTCGTCCCAGCTTCTGCCAACCTAGCAGTTTGAAAGCATGTAAAAAATGCAAGTAGAAAAATAGGGACCACTACGGTGGGAAGGTAACAGCGTTCCGTGGGCCTTCGGCGTCTAGTCATGCCGGCCACATGACCACGGAGACGTCCTTGGACAAGCGCTGGCTCTTCGGCTTTGAAACGGAGATGAGCACCGGCCCCTAGAGTTGGAAATGACTAGCACACATGGGCGGGGGAACCTTTACCTTTACCTTTTTATGTTTAAAAAATTGTTTTACAATTTGGATCAATATGGTAAAGAATCCTGTCATATGTGGGTTATTAATGGAATGATGACACCAGAAATATCTCCTTTTTATGATCTCCCATGTCACAGGCCAACCCTGTGGTGTTCTTGAGCCAGCTCAGAATGTAGATGGACTGGGCTCATTTATGTGCTAGTGTTTATCCAAGCAGCAGGGTCTCCATTTTAAAAGCCCAGTTTTACCTTATTTAAAACAATTGTGATACAACTCACCAAGCAGCACCAAGTGATTCAATTGTGAGTTTGAACAACAGAAGGCCTGCACAAAGTAGTTCATTCATTCTAGATCAAAATGTTTCAGACTTAATATAATCATTTTCTGAGAGCATCTTGTTCCAGAATCTATGTTGTGACTCTGCATTCAGATTTGTGTACGTGTGTGTGTGTGTGCGTGTGTGTGCGCGCGCGCGTTTGTGTGTGTGTGAGAGAGATCCATTTTTATATTTTGAGACTATTATTTTGCAGAAATTAAATTCAACACACAGCCCTTGCCAGCAATTGAAATGAAAGAGACCCATCCCACCAACCTTCAAAACAAACTATGTTCCCATGGGAAGTATTTATTAGCATGTCTATTTCAGTATATTGACATCAGACAAGGCAATAAAGTGATTTACATAGAACAATCTATTACTACTGCTTTTAGACAAAATGAGTTTATGGTGATTAATAGCTTTGCTGTAAAGATGAAAGTTGCTTGAATATGGTTGGCAATTTAAAAATGTTGTGACGTGTTTGCGTTGTTTCCATTTTTCCTTTTTAATTAACTGAAGGAATAAAATATATTTTAACATAAGAAACAGGAAGAGAGTTTAAAAGAAAAACAACTTGAGAAGCACGTTCTTCAGTGATGAAATTCATTAGGTGACTTTGGATCGGTCTCTGGTTCTTAGGCTGATGTTTCTCACGAAATTGATGTGAAATACAGTAGATATGAGGAACAAACGCTATGTATGTACTACTGGATCTCCTGAGAAGAAGTTGAAAACAACAACCCCCAAACAATCTAATTAAAGAAGCAATACTGTACTGAAGATGTATGGAAGAATTATTTGTAATTCAATGTGAATGCACTTTGCATTTCTCAAGTAGCAAGGATATTGTATAACAAACTTTTGAAATTTAAACATTCTTTGTGAGACTACTATATTGCATGCGGAAGAGAGGAATGGTTGAAGATGACTGAACTAGCAAAGATGGCAAGATTTAAGTTGTCTGTATAGAGAAAGATTTGTAATATGTAATAAACTGTTATAAACTGTAATATGTAATAAACTGTAAATGTAATAAACGCATTTATAAGATCAGAAGCAGTTCCTTTATAATATTTTTTCTATTTTCTGTCTGACTTAAGGTCCAGCCCTCCTCAAGTTCTCAGAACACACATTTGGGAACACTGAAATATTTGAATAGTATCAGAAGCATTGATTTTATTTGAAGAAAGTGTTAATTTATACCCCCACACAAACTCTTGCAAGATGATTTTTGTGTTTTTGTTAGATTTAGATCCTGTCTTTTGCCCAAGTGCTCAAAGTTTTCAAATGGAACAAAATGATGGCACTAGAGAGTGATTTACTGAAATTTGACATAACGGGATCATAGGTGAGGCATGAGGATTGTTCTAATGCTGACACAACTGCTATCCATGTACCGTATTTTCCGGCATATAAGACGACTGGTCATATAAGACGATCCCCGACTTTTGAGATTTTCATGGGTTAAAAAGTCGTCTTATACGCCAGAAACCCTATACCATTTCAGATAAATGACTGTCCAGTCTCTTCTTAAAAACTTCCAATGCTGGAGCATTCACCACTTCTGGAGGCAGGTTGTTCCACTGGTTCATTGTTTTAACTTTCAGGAAGTTTCTCCTTAGTTCTAGGTTGCTTCTCTCCTTGACTAGTTTCCATCCGTTGCTTCTTGTCCAGCCTTGTGGTACTTTGGAGAATAGCTTGACTCCCTCTTCTTTGGAGCAGCCCCTGAGATATTGGAACACGGCTATGTGGACTTCAACTCCCAGAATTCCTGGCTGGCTCAGGAATTCTGGGAGTTAAAGTCCACGATCCATAAAAGAACCAAGGTTGCCTACCCCTTGACTAGACATACCCAATTCCAGCAACTGTTCTTTGTATGTTTTTTCCTCCGGCTAAATCTAGCTGCAACACAAGCCCAATTCAGCCCCGTCTGATGCAGATGGTGCAAAGCCACCCTTTTGAAGCCCAAAGGGGCTTTTCCTTCCACCCACCGTTTGGAATACACCCAAGAGCTGCGTTCACACGACACGCTCTTCCAGGCCAGACTCTGCAAACAGCACGCCAGAAGCCGCAACCACCATGGGAACTCCGAGTCCCTGTCTTTCAGCAGCCTGCACGGCCGAGCGCGATCCGGCTTTGAGAGTGCATTTGCAGTTGGAGCAGCCGCTGTGTCTGGAGCCAAGCCCTGCCCGGGAGGCGGTCAGCCAGGCGGGCCTGGAAGACGTGCTGGAGAGCCAGGCTTGGGGCGGCCATGCTGAGGCCGGCTGGCGAGGGCCACTGCGTGGTCTGCAAGTGAGAGGGGCACCAGGCCGCCAAGTACTGCTGTCTGGGCTGCCAGGAGAGATAGTGGGTAGCAGGGTGCGCTCTGCGTATGCTCATATGCCACTTGGGCGAGGGGGAGGGCTTCCTGCCGCTCCTGGGGTCTGGCGTTTGCAAGGGGGAGGGGAAGGGGCTTAGAGGCTCTTGGGGGTGGGAAGGGGGGGTCACGTTGGAGGGGGGACTGGACTAAGGAGGTTTGAAGTTGCTTTGCAAGAACGGGGGCACTCGATTGATTTATGTACCCGTATTTTCTGGCGTATAAGACGACTGGGCGTATAAGACGACCCCCGACTTTTGAGAAGATTTTCATGGGTTAAAAAGTTGTCTTATACGCCGGAAAATACGGTACTTAACATTTCTCCTTGGTGGAAAAAAAATTCTTTTGTTGCAAAAATGCATTCCTTTCCTGTCAGGTTATACTTACTAGAAGAAAGATGTTCAGATCCCTTAGGACACTTTTCAGGAAACAGGGTTTTTAAAATAAAAATGGGAGAAGTAATACAGTTTCACCGAAAATGTTCCAATTTTTCTACAGGCTGTTCTTCACTGAAAAAGGTAAAACCATATCTATTACAATGTTAGGTGAAATGTGAAAATAAAATAATTTTACTTGTATGGCTTAAAAAACACACAAACATATGTATACTTCTTGTTGCTTCTGTGCATTTCCTAAACTCCAGTTTTTAAAAATAATATCACTTGAAACACCTTTAGGTATACAAAGGAACTTTTTCATACATTTTGAGAATATGGATCAAAGACAAAAGCTGTATCTTCTTTTCAGGTATTTGGATGCTTCAATAATATTGTCCTGGAAAATGGAAGAAGCTTCTATGATTTGGATCTGCAGAGACAGACACATGCTGTTTGAAGTGCAACTTCTAGAAAATAACAGTTTGGGCAAATCAGCTTTATATCAATACATGCTATGCTGATTTCTCAGTTTAATGTAGTTTGTACATTCCTCAAAATGAGTTGTGACTTAAGAAGCAGACCATGCCATAAACTGTTTCTATCTTAAAGGTGTTTGTTCTTGTCAGCCCCACTATGCAGACCAAACCAGAAATCAATTCCGCTTGAAGGCTAAAATTACTTTTATTAATATTGGCTACAATAACTGAATCTTACAAGTCTGACTGACTGCTTTACTTCCTCTCCTCCACCCCATTTATGTTCATGTAAATTAGGGAGGGACCTCAGTTTTTTGTACATCCCTGCTTGTGTTTTTGGACTTAAACTATGATTTGCCCCTTGTCACTTTGGTAACGGATCTGGCCTACAGTTGCAAGAAAAAGTATGTGAACCCTTTGGGATTACGTGGAGTTTTGCATGAATTGGCCATAAAATGCGCTCTAAAGGTCATGTAAGTCACAACAATAGAAAAACACAATCTGCTTAAAATAATACTACACAAACATTAGCTGTTGTCATGTTTTAATTGAACATAAGATAGAAACATTCACTGTGCAGGGTGGAAAAAGTATGTGAACCCCTAGCCCAATGACTTCTCCAAGAGCTAATTGGAGCCAGGAGTGAGCCAACCTTGACTCCAATCAGTGTGATGATATTGGATGTGTTGCTGACAGCTGTCCTGCCCTTTAAAAACACACACCTGTTTCGGGTTTACTGGTCTCAAGAAGTATTGTCTGATGTGAACCATGCCTCGCAGAAAAGAGCTCTCAGAAGACCTACGATCAAGAATTGTTGACTTGCATGAAGCTGGAAAGGGTTACAAAAGTATCTCCAAAAGCCTTGATGTTCATGTGTCCACGGTAAGACAGACTGTCTACAAATGGAGAAAGTTTAGCACTGTTGCCACTCTCCCTAGGCGTGGTCGTCCTGTAAAAATGACTGCAAGAGCACAGCGCATAATGCTTAATGAGGTAAAGAAGAATCCTAGAGTGTCAGCGAAAGACCTACAGAAATCTCTGGCACATGCTAACATTTTTGTTGACACATCTACAATAAGGAAAACATTAAACAAGAATGGAGTACATGGGAGGACACCACGGAGGAAGCCATTGCTGTCCAAAAAAAAAACATTGCAGCACGTTTGAAGTTTGCAAAAGAGCACCTGGATGTTCCACAGCAGTACTGGCAAAATATACTGTGGACAGATGAAACCAAAATTGAGTTGTGTGGGAAAAACACACAACACTATGTGTGGAGAAAAAAAGGGACAGCACACCAACATCAAAACCTCATCCCCACTGTAAAACATGGCGGAGGGAGCATCATGGTTTGGGGCTGCTTTGCTGCCTCAGGGCCTGGACGGATTGTTGTCATTGATGGGAAAATGAATTCCAGAGTTTATCAGGACATTTTGCAGAAAAATGTACGACCATCTGTCCGCCAACTGAAGCTCCGCAGAGGATGGGTGATGCAACAGGACAATGACCCAAAGCATACAAGTAATTCAACAAAACAATGGCTTCAACAGAACAGAATACACTGCACTGTGAATGTTTCCATCTTATGTTCAATTAAAACATGACAACAGCTAATGTTTGTGTAGTATTATTTTAAGCAGACTGTGTTTTTCTATTGTTGTGACTTACATGACGTTTAGAGCGCATTTTATGGCCAATTCATGCAAAACTCCACGTAATCCCAAAGGGTTCACATACTTTTTCTTGCAACTGTATGTCTGTAAAGTTCATCTACAGTTCATCTAGAACTGTCTATAGTTCTAGAACTTAAGGAAATATGCAGATCCAACCCCTAAATGAATGTTTTGCTGCAAGAATAAATTGTTCCTTTCAGCTCATTTGCACTTGGCATCCAGGTTGTTTGGCTTTCCTCTTAAAGACAAACGATAGAGGCAGCCAAGAAATCTCAGGATTCTAGATGAACCTGGGAATTAAAACAATATTCTAGAACAGTATTATGACAAAGTTCTACTGCATCATGGCCAAGACACCTAGAATGATGAGTCTATCAGACATGACAAACTGTGCTTGAACAAGAGAAATTGTCTCCTGAGGTAGAGCTCATGTATCCTGTTGGTGTGAAAGCCAATCCCCTAAAAAACTCAATATTCATGAGGTTTGAGAATTAGTTTTAGAAATATTTCAAACAGCTTTCCTCAATCAGGCCAGCCACCCTCATAATATGTTGACTCCAAGCACTATTACCCAGCATAAACAATCTATTCATTCTGAACCAAACTGCAGGATTGAGTTAACCTTGAGTAACTGATGTTCTTCTCGCTGTATAAAACAATCCTTTGTTTACTTCTAAAAGAAAAATAATCTTAACTGATACCCCCAGGTTTTGATTGTGATATGCTGATCTCACATTGCTATGCAAGAAGTACAGCAATATTGAATTCTTTGGATGTTGTAAACTAAGCCTTCTCTCAGCTAGCATAGCAATGAACTGGAATGATGGGAGGTACCCATATTGAGAAAGGCTGCTGTAGACAAAGGAAAATTGCTGGAGAGATGGAGAACAAAAGAACACTGCAGAATATTTTAACTCCTGGAAATAAATGAGAACAAAATTGAATGTATTTAGGTCACGATGATTAAAAAGAAATCACAATATTTATGACTTTGACTGTTAACATAATATGGCAATGACCTGAAACCTTGGAAGATAAATCTGCTTAATATATGATAAAAGCATAAGCTATAAAGCAAAAGAATTTTCTCATTCAATTTACTGTTTTAAAAATCCAAGTCATGTGATTTATTTTATATTTTGTAAGACAAAACTGTATTAAGGAGATTTGAAGAGGAAATTCAAATTTACATTGATTTACACACTTAAATATGTATAAAAGTACTTAAGATGTATAATCTGCTTTTGTACATGACTGTTATTTGGTATTCTTCATTAGCTTAAAAGGAAGTTTATAAATTCAATGTGAACTAGTTTAGCGTAGAGGTAAAAGCATCGGGCTAGAAACCAGGAGACTGTAAATTTTAATCCTGCCTTACACACAGCCAGCTAAATTACCTCTAACCGATCAATCTCTCACAGCCCTAAAAAGGAACCATTTCCCTAAAACCCTACCAAGAAAACTACAAGGACTTGTCCAGGCAGTCTCCAAAAATTGGACATGATTGAACAACAACAAAAGTTCAATATATCCTTCTAAAGCATTTTATTGTGAACATAGTCTACCTTAGATTATTCATTCCCAATCTGGTGCCCTGACGATGCCTAGGACGCCAGCTCCCATAAACTCCAGGTGGCATCATAAACAGTCTTCTAGAGGGCACCAAATACTGTGGAGCTCTCCCCTAACGTACAGCTAAAATTTTACATGTCATTAGATGGATAATCATTTTTTCCAGCAATCAACCCTGATTTCATTGAGCATGTTAGGCATATGGTTATAGCCTACCTGCTTGGGTTGGAAATATATAAGCCATGATGTTATAACCTTAAGATGCTAATTGGCCAATGGGTGTGTAAGTTTTTCCAACAGCCATAAGAGGGAGCTAGGAACGTGGCTTCTCTCTCTCTCTTTGCTCTCATTTTTGCTTTTTGGCTTACTACTGTGTTAAACCTTAGGAACTGTGTACTTGACCTTCAGACCGGTAAGAAGATATTGTATTTCGGATACTACCTGGACTGTTGCTGTTGCTTATCTGTTGTTATTCGTGTATGACCTGGACTGTTTATTCGGATCATGTTTTTGTTTTTATGCCTAATAATAAAGTATTTTTTCCTGTTTATCACAACTCAGTGTATCTGTGTGGTTACTGTGTGACTCTTACTATTCTCAGTACGCTTTTGCCTGTGTAGGTTCCTGATAACTCAAGAAGCACTTTGCTAACATTGGTTATGGGCCCAGATACGTACTGAGTTAGTACACACAGTATCATAGCTGAGTTTGTTAGCTATCCAGTGTAAAAATGGCACAAGAACAGTTGTCAGGCATCTCCTGGATAACTCGGTTGGATGGGACCAACTACTTTACATGGTCGACAAAGTGTTGCTTGCTGCTGTGCAAGGAAGGACTATGGGCTGTAGTTGATGACCCTCCAGATGTGACTGCTTGGGATCCAGAAGATGAGGACGATGCACAGAAGATAGCCAAGTTTAACCGTGACAATGAAAAGGCTCTATGCATAATTGGACTAACACTGAATGACCAGCAGCTTGTCCATATTCGTGGTGAGGTGTCCGCTGCTAGGTGTTGGGCCACTTTGCGACATATCTACGTTCGTGATAGTGTGGGCGCACACATACACCTCACATGTAAACTGTTTAGGGCTCGTCTTCAAAAGAATGGGGATATGTTAGCCCACTTGAACTTCATGAAGACAACTCTGCAACAGCTACACGAGAAAGAACAGATTTTTAACATTCAAAAAATTTGGAAGAAATGTTATTCTTGTGGGGCTAAAGGGCAAATAGCTAGGTTCTGTAGGAAGGGTACAAAACAGAACGCGGATAGCAGTAGGAAGACAAAGAAGGACATTGGTTTGGCTGTTTCTGGTGAACTAACAACCAAATACAATGATCTGTGGGTGGTTGATAGTGGGGCTTCTCAATGTATCACCAAAGTCAAAGAGGGTTTTGTCCATATGAAACGCAGCAATCAACATGTTTCACTGGCCAATGGTTGGAGGATGAAGGCCTCTGGTGAAGGTAATGCATACAGAGCACAAGATCCATGGAATATAATACAGAAGGATGTTAGTCAGTTGACAATTTGCTGCCAATAGCTGTGCATTTTAGAACAAACCAGTGAGTCAGGGTGGCATGCCAAATGCAAGGACAAAGCTAATAAATGAACGTAAATATTATTTCGTGCCTTTAATAGGAATGACACATTCTGCTTCAAAGGTATCTATGTCAGGATGGCATTAGTTTAAATAAAACAGTTTACTTGTCTTTCTAAACAAAATAGCTAAAAAGGGTAATAGCAACAATTTGTCCCCCATAACAACATATTTCACAAAGGGAGGGAGGGAGGAAGGAAAATTAGAAGTTTCAAACATAAGCAGAAAACCAAGAGAGTAAGCTGCAATTCTGGAAAAATGTTTCTGAAGTTATGAGCTTGTTTCTCAGGCTGAACACATATCTTGAGGTGCAACGTAATCTCCATCAGATATTATGAAGCTAAATGCAGCTGTAAATCTATGAAGAGGAAAATTCATGAGTAAGGAAAGAGATGGCAAATGGAAACTTTGGGGCAGAAACAGTTTAAAGGCTAATAGCCAGAAGTAGCAATTTGGAATAAAGCAAGAATGCTGTGTCTAAAAATCAATTCATGTTATTAGTCAGATCCTGTTCTCTATACCGATTATTTTCTAGTAGGCAGTTTCCACTGTAATGGTGTTCAGTGACAGTGTGGTTGGCACTGTGACATTCATGGGAGCTTCTCCTGACACTGCCAAACTTGCTGTCCCAACTACAAAACATCTTGCCAAAGTTTGCAGAGCATTCTTTAAAAATAGAAACAATAATTTCAGAGACTTGTCTGGAAATGTGTCCACCAACTTGAGGAAAAAAGGCAAAATAGTTGAGAAGAAAGCATTCTAGAGAGCTTTTTTTCTAGAAAACCAACCTTCCTTCCTTCCTTCCTTCGCTAATTATCCTTTTTAACTAATTCCCTTCATGGTGGCCCTTTCGTAAACAGAGAAGCCTTCCCATGGAAGTTATTTTGTGAACGTGCCCATATATTTTTAAACATTGGACTGTTTTACCAATCTAAAAAGATGGCCTATGAAAAGGAATCGCATAGTTGAGCAGCAATGTGTGCCCAGAGTTGAAGATGGCGGCAACACTGGAACAGCCCTGATGGATCAGACCAGGGTTTTTCTAACTCAGCATTCTGTGTGGCTGAATGGCCAACTAGGGAAGCACAGATATTGGGCTTAGACTCCGTAAGTGTATCTTTGATCTTTGAATTTTTGAAACACATGGAACACTTGGTATTTAATTATCCTTAGCATAGCTTTTACTTCAAAGCCCATTCACCCACTTGGAGAGATGTTCTGGGAGCATTTCATAATTTTTTAAATTTTTCCATTCAGAATCATTTTGTGGCAATACAATACAAGTCATTCTGGATTTCAGAACTATTATCAATAAATTAAAGCACACCAGTCCCAACAGAAATCCTTGGCGGATTCCATTTCAAACATCAGAACAATCCATCTACTACTCTGCTCTGGTTCTTGTTTCTGACACGCACTTTCCCCCTTGTACAAGGTCTCCTTCATACACATGGCTAGGGGAGGCTAGTTTCACTTTAGAGTGAAACCAATTCTGAAGTTCAGTCTCCTTATGGTACAATGTGTTTTCTCTTTATAAAGCCATACTAGCAATGTTATGGCTCTTCAGCAGGCCTTATTTAGGAGAGGATTAAAAAACTGCAAGTTTTGTATTATGCCTTGGAATGTTCTTTTGTGTAAAGAGCTGCAGAAACAAAGAGAATCAGTGCCAATGAAATGGTTTTTCCACAAGACAGTCATATTGATATAACTTTATAGTCAAAAGGAAGAATTTGTGTAACATTTTCTACTGTATTAAATGCTGGTTGAGCCAAGAAAAAATCCAATACAATTGCATCAGTGATCTAAAAACTAAATCGTGCATTGAATAAATTCCCCTTACCTCATGGATTTTATTTAAAAAAACATTTATGACTGTTTCTTCTATATATTGTTTGAACCCATTTTTTTCTTCTTTTCCAACTGGTAATAATTTTGAATATGAGACGTGTTACAATCAAATTACAAGAGTAAAGGCAGGAAATGTTGCCCTGTGGTCAAATAATGGTGTGTGGCTAATATTGGCTAACATGACATCAGGACAAAATTCATTCTGAGTAAGGGCAAACACCAAAGTCTTGTTGAAGAATTCACTTTTCAGACAATATAAAAAAGTTTCTCTATTCGTCTATAGCTCTCTCTTTCTACAAATGAAAGGAAGAAGTTATAGTGCCCAATACTAGGAATGAATGAAGACAATGTAGAAAAGCTGTTCATTGTACTGTGCCCATTTATGATGGTATGAAACCAAGTCTGTTGCTATTATCACATCACCTTTGCTGCAATCAAAACTTAGCTTTAAAGCTTTAAAACATGTTTCCATCCCTGCCGTAGGACGAGGTGCTTAATCTGAAATACATTTTATTTTGGGAAGATGATGGGGATAGTCTAAAATATTAAATAAAATATTACCAACAAGTATTTGTAAATCTGCTTCTACTTCCAAATATAACTCTTCTGCATATCCAAATGTTACACATATTGAACCTAGTAATCTATTAGCTTTGAACCATCCGATTACAAAAAAAATATCTCACCATACCCAAGTTAGTGTATGGAAAATAGATGACAGGACAGCTCAATCATCTGACTCAGGGCAATTTGTAAGGCTCTCAAATGAAATATTTTAGGAAATATTTCTAAATATTCAACTAGTATTTTTTGCTTAATCTGAAATTATAACTCCCTGTTTTAAAATACCTTTTAATAATGAGCAAGTAATCTTCAAAATTCTTCTGTTCCATTGTGCGAAATATTTTGTCTGCTTGAGTAGAAATCACTGTTATTAATAAAAATGTTAAAAAGATTGAGTAGTCCACATTTTGGCTGAGGTAAAACCATGTGCATTTATTTCAACTGCATTTTAGAATTAGTTAAGCATAAAATTAAATATGTTGACTGTAATAAATTCAGTCATACAAGTGCAAGTCTCCAACTATAATGTATTCATGGCAAGATCATTAAAAACAGTACCAGTAAATCATAAGACGGAGCATGTCCATTTGATCTTTATTGAAGTATACAGAAGGTTCTCTTTAGAAATCAAATATGAGAATGGAGATATGGCCAAACGTAAAATCTATCAAATTCAGTGAAAACTGTCTGACTTTAAATAGTAGCTGTAAGAATGACCAATATATATTCTGTTACAACTGCCCTCACTCTACAAGTAAAAAAAAATAATAAACATTCAGTAAACATTCTTTCCTAAGGTAGCTTCCCTTATATAACAGTGATTTATCCATTCTTGTATACATAACTTTTAAACATACCAATCAGTGGTTCTCACAATTGGAAAATAAAAGCACAAAAAAGTTTACACTCTTGTACAGGTAAATAAAAGATCATCTTGAATTAAACTGTATATCCTGAAGGGCATATTAGAGTTTCAATTTCTTTACCTATTACATAATTAGCTTCTTAGATACAAATATTGACATATTTGGCTTGTGCTTCAAAGCCTTGTGTGTCTATCAAGTCCATGTCAACATAGCTCATAATTTGAAGTCACTTGGGAGGTCTTTACTGCTGCTTGGTTTGACTTGCTCGTGTAAGAGTGTGTCCTCAATACTAGTCATGGCACTGCATCGCTCGTCAGGATCATCCACATCTGGGACCAAGCCTTCAGGGCAGGGGAGTTTCTGAAGCTCTTCCCGCAGCTGAGCTGTGTGACGCTGTGCACAGACACATAGATAGGAAAGATTCCCTTTCACAGCAGTTTGAGCCCGAGACTCCATCACAGTAAAACCACTATACATTTCATATGGTGATAATAGCTAAAGATGGTTGCTATTTGCCTGCTGAAATTAAGGACTAGCAGAAGTTGTACAGAAATGATTAGAAACAAGTCTTATTGAACTGGGTGGGACTCATTTCTCAGGACTGTATTAAAAAAGAATAATGTTGAGAGTGATTTATCTCACAAACCAAAAACCAGACTTTAAAGAAATTTACAGTAGCCACATTCAGCCGAGGGGCGGGGGGTCTAGGAGAAGAGCCTTTTCTCCTGCCCTTTGGAATCTTGCTATCCACCCCCCACTCTCTTGGCCTTCCAGAAGGGGCTCAAAACTGGTTCTGCTGGTTGGCTTGGAGTCCCAAAGGAGGCACACTCCATGGTGGAGGTGGTTGGTGGAATAATCATACCACCAAACTGTTTGTGCTCTTGGTTTTTAGTCTTGATCTAATTCTTTTTAATTTTAATATTTTAATATTCATGATTTTATTGTATTGTAAGCATATACATATAGGGACGCGGTGGCTCAGTGGGTTAGGACGCTGAGCTTGTCGATCAGAAGGTCGGCAGTTTGGCGGGTCGAATCCCGAGTGCCGCGTAACAGAGTGAGCGCCTGTTACTCGTCCCAGCTTCTGCCAACCTAGCAGTTCGAAAGCACGTAAAAATGCAAGTAGAAAAATAGGGACCACTCCGGTGGGAAGGTAACAGCGTTCCGTGCGCCTTTGGCGTCCAGTCATGCCGGCCACATGACCACGGAGACGTCCTCGGACAAGCGCTAGCTCTTCGGCTTTGAAACGGAGATGAGCACCGGCCCCTAGAGTCAGAAACGACTAGCACGCATGTGCGGGGGAACCTTTACCTTTACCTTTAAGCATATACATTTAATAAATAAACAAACAGTACATTCTAATGCTATTTATACATGTCATTTGATACCATACTTTAAAGATTGCTTGGATATACCATCTTTTATAAGACCTTTCTCATTTTTTTAGTTTTTAGCATTCCTAGGAATGCTGGTACATTCAAACAGATGTAAGTGCAGGATCAAGAGAAAAATTGGTCGCTTTACCTGTAACTGAAGCTGATTCAAGCATTTATCAGTGAATTCACATACATGGGTTATATGCTTATACAAAACCAAGAGGAAGCTTATGGGAAACACATCCCATGCATTGCACAGATGACTAGGATCAGCTTTCAAGATGTCCTTTCAGTTCCTGAGACTTGAAATGGTGGCTTCTGAGAAGAATTATAGCTGCACTTAAGTAACCATTCTTCTCCATCATACATTTGGTAAGAAGCTAGGTTGGCAGGGGACCTACTTCTCCTAACTGAAAAAAATACTAAATTTCTAAAGACTTGTCTCTGTGGAGCAGAGATCCAGACAAATTTACACTGTTGGATAAAATAAAATTAAAAAAAAGCTGGGGTGAAGTAGCTGCCCTGCATATGTCAGGGAACAAATTCCACACAGAAAGGCCCAAAATACAAAGTAAATTCTTATAAGGTGATAATGGATCTGAAGAGGGCAGTGCTGCTCAGTGAATGCTTCTTACCTTTAGAGCTGCAGCATGATGGGACATAGTCCTGCCTACCCGTTTATCACTGCTGTACTGCTGTATATCTGCTATCCACTCCTCACACTGAGCCATTATCTCTATCCTCTTCAAGTAGAAGTGTTTATGAATAACCTATAAAAAAAAGAATAGGAACAGAAATAAGAATTAGCTATGAATTTACATGGCACACTCCATTGGATTATCATGGCACAGTTTGGATTATCAAACTGTGGCCCAGTGTTTAATATATACAGCTCTAATATATCTAATATATTACATATATCTAATATATCCACATGTTTATCCTATGCAGTGCTTTTTTTTGTAAAAAAAAAAAAGAAGGTGCCAGAACTCACACACGTCATACAACCCGCCTTGCCTACCCTACAAGGTTCCATCCAAAAAAGGTGCCGGAACTCCGTTCTGGGCGTTCTTTGATTAAAAAAAAGCCCTGATCCTGTACATTAAGAGCAATTGGAGCTTCACGATGCTTCTGATGTTCATGAACATGAAAAGGACACCTTCATTTTTTAAGTTAATGGGGCAGATACAGTGGGAAAAGACATGGCTGCTTTAAAGCACTGCTGACAGATTCTACGTTTGAGAAATGGTTTGAGAAATGAGAAATGGTTTAAAAACAACCTCTCTGAATATTAATCATGACTGGTTAAGATTACAAAAAATATAAGAAAATTTGCTAAGAACATGGGAGGTTTTGCAGTACAATTCTCAAGCCTTAAATACAATTGAAGGAAGGGGGGCACTCTATGCACTGATCTATTTCTGTTTCTATTGCAACGCTCTCTACATGGGGCTGCCCTTGAGGACCACTCGGAGGCTCCAACTGGTACAGAATGCAGCCGCGAGAGTCGTGTTGGGAGTTTCCCGATACTCCCATGTTACACCTCTACTCCGTGAGCTGCATTGGCTCCCAGTTGTCTTCCGAGTGAGATTCAAGGTACTGGTAATGGTGTTTAAGGCCCTACATGGCATGGGTCCAGAGTACCTTAGGGAGCACCTGCTGCCGGCATCAACTTCCCTCCGCCCTGTGCGTTCCCACAGAGGGCCTCCTCAGGGTGCCACCGATCAGAGAATGTTGATTGGTGGCCCCCAGGGGGAGGTCCTTCTCTGTGGGCGCCCCGGACCTATGGAATCGGTTGCCGGTTGAGCTCCGGATGGCGCCCGACCTCCGCTCCTTCCGACGCGATCTGAAAACGCATTTGTTTGAACAAGCCGGCTTGGCCTGATAGGGGGTGGGTTGGGGGTTTTTTTATTGCTCTTAATATTTGTATTTATCGTTTTTTACTTGGGCATTATGTTTAATTCCTTTTAACTTTTGTATTTTTTGTATTTTATACATCTGCCCTGTTCACCGCCCTGAGTCCTTTGGGAGAAGGGCGGTATATAAATAAAATTAATAATAATAATAATAATATTAGGTTAATTTAATGCTACTATTGGACAAATTTCTAATAGACCAAGGGACCAAAAACCATTAGGATTTTGCAGTGAAAAAATGCCAATAGATATTCTATCTGTTAACTGTACATAATACTTTAGAAAATTTTACAAAAAACACTTGGCAACAGTGCCTACTGTATATACTATATTAGAAAAAAATCACAAGGAGTTAACTAAGCACTAATGTATTACAATGGTGGGGGTAATATGATTGATGGATAATGAGAGAGAGAGAGAGTCATATATAATCTTAAACAAGGCGAGGGCTTTGCATGATTTATTTTGGCTCCAAATGGAAGCTTGCAAGGTCACTTCTAAGTTTGGCAGTAAGTAAAGAAATGTACAGATAAGAGGAGAACAGGAGCCAACTATGTATTTCATTAGAATTGTCTTAAACATTTCATGGCCTTAAAAAGTGGAAGCTAGTGGTCTGGCTTGCTTTTATTGTATTTTAAGTATCAGAGTCCTTTTCTGTGCAATGTTCAGGCTCACCATTTTTTAAATTATAAATCAGTAATTCAGTTTCTACTGCCAATTTTTATAATTGAAAATGCTTTAGGAATGCTACTCCCAACAAAACAAGTATAGTACAGAGGAAACTTCAAGGAAGTGAACAGGATTTAATTATTACTTTGTTTAGCAAAAACATAATTGGCCACCTAATCTCAAAAAACAAGATATTCCTTGAATGTATTCTTTCTTTAGCATGTACTCTAAACTTGTATGCATAATTTGATATGGACACTGAGCCAATCAAATAAAATAAAATAAAAAAACAATTTTCTTAATATAAAATATTTTTTTCCAAAATATGTTTTTTTAATAATGTTAAATTTGCGGGAAGAAATATTACCTCTTTGATTTGGTTTTTCAAATGTACATGTTTCTCAACTGTACAAATAAGGTCATTACAGATATGATATAAATTTCTGGCAATGATATAATTTATTTATTTAGATTTAAACATTGCCTGACTGCAAAATGATTCTGGGTAGCTCACAATATAAAAATAAGCAACAATATAAAAAATAATACATAATACATGTAAGTAAACAAAATTGAATCCACCCAAAGAATACAATATATACAAATGTATATATACAATATCTACTTGCCATCCATCCAAAGAATACACTATATATACAAATATCTACAAGCCAAGGGTTTTATGTCTACCCATCCCCAAGCCTTGGGAGAATAGCTAGTTCCTTTAAACAGATATTTATGATTAATTGGCACCCCCATAATTAGTATATTAAAATGAGGTTTCCCTTTATATAATAGAAATTTGCAGAACTATTTTTAGTACTTTTCTTTGTGAACTCTTGTAGGGAAAATGAAAGAGCTGTTTACGACTATGAAAAATAGAGCTTTAGTAAATTCACACATCAACATACAGGTAATCTTCAAGGTAAAGACCATACAAAATTATGATGGTGCTGAGCAAAGGGACTTACAAACTTGCCTGAAGTTACAATTGCTGAAATACCCCAGAGACACTGCAGCAGCCCCCTGTCCCCGTCTTCCCTCTCATCTTGCCCCAATAGGTCTTTGCAGGTTTTGGGTCTACTTCTTGCCCTGTTAGGTTCCCACAGGTCTTGGGCCTGTTCCCCACCCTGCTGAGTGAATGAATAGTACTTCTTGAGGAACAAGAAAAGTACTGCTGGTAGGCTTAGCAAAGACATCTAGTTGAGCAGTGAGTAAGAGAATGGTAGCTTCTTAATCTATATGCCTTATCTCTATGATAAACACATATTTTAGGTCAGAGGTCCCCAACCATTTGGGCACCAAGGACCAGTTACATGGTGAGAGGTTTTTCTGCGGACCAGAGGGGACGTGGTTTTGTGTGCTGCCTGCATCCCGCAGATGGGGGATTTGCTTGTTTGTGCAGCCCAGTTGCTGGCATGCCGCGGCCTGGTACCAGTCCACGGACCAGGGGTTGGGGATCCCTGTTTCAGGCCATATCCTTAGCTAGATTACATTATGGTGCAATAAAAGACCATTAGAGTTACAACAGTTAGATCATCTGGAAAACCACCATCACAAACCTCTTTAAAACATGGGGAAGGATTTCTGATTTGTTCAAGCATTGCCCATTTAACTGTTGCTTGCCGTATATTTCCATCATATTCCCTGGAACTCTGTGTGCCACTTGGAGTTCCTCTAGATCTTTCGTAGCCTGGTTCATTGAAATAGGGCTCTGCAACTAAAATGAGCGACTGCACAGAGACCAGTACCTGTAGAAAGAAAAAGAAATGTTTTCTATAGGCCAACATTAGAACTAATGAAAAAAAATAAAAATAACTGAATATTAATATTGCCCATTTGCAGGGATCAATTCAAGTTAACAAAATGATACTCTGTTCGGCTTAAGTGCTTATATGCTATCGTAACAGCTTAAAAAGTGCTAGTGTGCCTTTAAAAAGGTTTAAAAAAAACGCTCACAAAATAGTTGATACTGTTCGTGGGAGGAGCACTTTGCTTGTGTTTTTGCCATTTTTTTTCTTGTCAATACAGATCCATTTCCATTTGTTACTTAACATAAAACAATTAAATGATTAAATATGTTGTGGTATAATTCAGTAAACGCTTTCTTGTTCATCCACACCAATGAAGAAAAAGTTACATACTTGTAGAAAGCTCGACGTCTGGGGATTCCACTTTTCTTCTGGTCTTCCATGCCAGGTATTGAGTATACTTAAACAAACCTGAAAATAAAGATTTTGAACCACTGAGGACACCAATCCTATGGGCTTCATAAATGCTACTACAAGCTTTTCTCCTGTCCAAAGCTGATGAGTGCTGTGTAAATTAAGAAACAGTAAAGTGTCTTCCTCTGTCCTCAAGAGGTGACTGGTATATTATAAAACCCATCATCATGGTCTTCTACTGAAAATAAACTCTGATGTTATACACTGAATTCAGAAATACAATCAATACACAGAGACTGGTTTCTACTTACTGGTGGGATCTGAATATATAAATATACATATAACCCCCTAATAGTATTTTATGGGGCATTGCCAGGAAACCATATTTTATTTTACACAAAGCAAATTGTGATCTCAGTATATTGCCATCCTACTAAATTAAAACTGTAGATAACCAACTTCACCAAGAAGATCTGCTTTCATCCCACTGGTCTGCAGTTGAGTTTGACCAGTCATTTACCTTGCCATCGTTGTATAGGTTTGGATTGAATCTCACGCTGTGTCCTCCAGTTGTTTCCAGGTTGACAAGCGGAGGCGAGTTAGGATAGTCTTGTGGAAAATATACATCAAATTCAAAACAGCCATTTGCATAAGGTGTGTCTGCTGGGCCAGTTATCAAAACCTTTTGAAAAAGTTAAATTCAGTTATATTTAGAATCAAAGGAAATCAGATTGCAATACAATTTACTTTTTCAAGCAACAGTCTTTGGCTAAATTTACATTTAATATTATTTCTAAATGACTATTTGGCTTCTCCCAAATAGATGGGAGCTAATGATATTCCCATGAGTTTTCACTTCTTGCTGGTTTTTTTTTTAATTTCGATGACTTGTCTCTCCTGTTTCCTTTTTGCTCTTCTGTCATCTTTCCATTCATAAGAGCCTTGGTGGAGCAGTGGGCTAATGCCTCCTTAAGTAACACCAGCTGCCTGCAATTAGTGCAGGTTCAAGTCCCACCAGGCTCAAGGTTGACTCAACCTTCCATCCTTCCGAGGTAGGTAAAATGAGGACCCAGATTGTTGGGGGCAATTAAGCTGACTTTGTAATAATGCCGCTTGGGTGTGTGTGTGTGAAAGCCCTAATAAGCAGGCATATACATAGAATGAAGGCTACTGCCCTATGCTATTTCAGACAAGTTACTATCCAGACTCTTCTTAAAAACCTCCAGTGATGGGGCACCACAACTTCTGGAGACTGCTAAGCTTGTAAGCTGCCCTGAGTCTTCGGAGAAGGGCGGGATATAAATGGAATAAAAATAAATAAATAAATAAATAAAACTGTAACAAATTTAGGAGACAGCTTCTGGCAAACCTGTTTCCATAAGAACTTAAAAACTAGACTTGAAAAGTGAACTAACTGAACTATCACATTCTATCAGCTGGAAAAGAGATGTATAGAAACTCTGGCCTAAAATGCCCCTTGCCTCTTCCCAAGTCCAATAAATTCCACAAAATAAGTATCAATATTACTTAGCTAGCATAATGGATATACGTCTAGCTTTACCTTCATGATATCTAGTCTCTCCTCATCACAGCGGACAAAGACACTGGATGATGAAGAGAGTGGCAGTGATGTAGAAAGTGTTACAGCTTCTTGAGCAAGACGTCGGGCTCTAGCAGCACTGTTTGCATCAGTGGCATTTTTGACCTGAGATATGTAGTGGTAATTTACTTTAAACACAAGCTTTCCATCATCATCTTCAGAAACCATCTCGAAAGTATCTAAAAATAAAAAGGCATTACATTCTTACTTAGCAGAGCAAAAATGCATTTTAACTGGATAAAATACTCAAATTTAATAAAAACAAATGAGAAAATAAAAAATATTTTTACAAAACAGTTCTAAAAGATTAAGATGTCAGTCCAAATTCCCCTCGGTTCATGTCTACACTACCTCTACATATTGGGTAATTTAAAACTGTGAAGTTATTCCAATTAGGTATTCTTCCAGAACACAACAGTAATGATACAATAACAATATAGGAGAAGGTGAGTAAATTATCACGTTACGTTTAAGAACAAGGACAGCTCTCCTGAATTAGGGCAAGACCCTCCTCAGTCCAGCAGTTTTCTCACAGTGGCCAATCTGATGCCTACTGGTGCTCACAAACAGGAGACAAAGCATACTCCTCTCTTATAAGCGTAACTGTGCTAGTTTTTTCCTTAACATATTCTCCCTTTTCCCTCCAAAGTAGAATGAAACAAGTGTTCAACACCACTATTTGCCATCAAATCAATTTCTCTGTCTCTTTCATACATACTACACACACACACACACACACACACCCTTCCTCAAACTGTAACACTAATATTTATTTTTATTTACTAATATTTATTCTTGGAAATGCCTCCCAAAATATATTTGCATAATGTTACTTATCTTGTTTATTTTAAATTTATTTGTCTAAGTTGTATTTCCCTTGAAAGCTTTGCTAGCACTGGCTGGTTTTCTCTTACTCCACTACAAGCACTAAATGTCAGGTAATTTATATTCAGAAAAATAATTTTGGCAAATTTTAACTTATATGTATCTTTGGAGGCAGGAGTTGTGGGTGGTCGCATCTTCTTGCATTGTCTAAATCATTAAACACATTCTGAAAAGGACTACAAATGAGTAATAAAAATATCATTTTTGTCAATCTTTCATATAGATATTTCATTAAAAATGTGTTTGAAAATTAAGCCTCAAAGCAACAAAAGCTACAAAGATGCCTTTAGGTTTTTTTAAAATGCTATAATACAGATTATTTACTTACCAAACTGGAGTTTTTTCATTACAGCTACATATTTCTCTTCAAGAGATCTTAAAACTGACAATGGCTTGGGTTTCATCGCAGCTTTTTTAGAGGATTCAGCCAATTTTCTTTCTATTGTAATGGTTACAACAAACACATAATATTTAATAAATTACTGTTGAATTTATCTATAGTATTTCTTTACTGCAAAAATTCAGAAGTACCATTTTGCATAATCAAAAAACAAGCTTATCCTAATTGTGGAGACACTACACTGATGGCTCTACAGTCAAACATAAAGGCATTTCGTTGGATCCAACTTTGTGCTTGGTCCCATTCTATCTAAGAAGTATTTGTAAAAAGAAACAGAAGCACAATGAATAAAAAGCTTCAGTAATTTTGTATTCGTAGCATAGCCTTCTTTGATGGATATTCAAGAGTCTCTAGCAAAGTAGTCCAACTGAAAGTACATGTGTAAAGTGAGTGGGGTGGAGTCAAAGGGAATCAGCCTAGAGTCTCTACATTGCCACAAATGGACACCAAACAGGCCTTTCTTAATTCCAATCTTTCTTGAATTCCCTTAATCCCCATCTAGCACCAAAATAATGCTAACAGTTAGTTGACTAGAATTCTGTGCACAGGCAATAAATCAGTTTAACTGGAACTTCATGTGTGGCCTTGATCTTTCGCACCTGACACATGTATGCAAAAGAATTTAGGATAATGTTTCATGTTTCTATGTCTCGGAAGAATACCATTTTGGACAAATGGCTGTCCAGTCTCTTCTTAAAAACTTCCAATGTTGGAGCATTCACAGCTTCTGGAGGCTGTCAGGAAGTTTCTCCTTAGTACTAGGTTGTTTTTCTCCTTGATTAGTTTCCATCCGTTGCTTCTTGTCCTGCCTTTGGGTGCTTTGGAGAATAGCTTGACTTCCTCCTCTTTGGGGCAGCCCCTGAGATATTGGAACACTGCTATCATGTCACCCCTTGTCCTTCTCTTCATTAAACTAGACATACCCAATTCCAGCAGCTGTTCCTTATATGTTTTACTCTCCAGTCCCCTAATCATCTTTGTTGTCCATAGTTCAAAATCTTCTATTTTTCAACTCATTTTTATCTCAGTCTTGTTGAGAACTTGAATACTGATCAAAGATGGAATACAAAAAAAATCATGCTCATTTACCTTGGTTAGCTTGACGCAAACTTGTTGTTGCAGCGTAAACAATTTCAGCAGTCCTTTGGATATCTGGCACCAAAAGAGTCAGCCCCTCTGGTTCTTGATCTGAAGTATCTGACTTTACTCCAGTTTTTGACTTTTCTTTTTTTGATCTACAGAATAGATCAAAATTAGACAAGATTTAAAAAAAGAAACACTTTGATAGAAGTGAAAATATTTAGGAAACATGCTTTAAATATAATGCCTTGAAAGATTAACCAAGTATGTACCTTTAAAATGTGGAAACCATATAATAAAAATAAATTTTAATGTGTATAATTTGAACCACATTCTTTTTGAAACTGATAAACTGGACATCTCTAACAAAACAATATTGAAGCAATAAAGCTACATCTTTTGCAAGGCTTATGAGGCTACATGAAAACTGTCCCTAGTTTTCCATATGTGCATGCACACTTCTGCTAGAACTACGAATGAAACAAAATGGTTTGTTTATCTATGTACATACAGAGACAGCTGGGAACAAATTTCAAAATAGCCACTTAAGCATCTAAAGAACAAAGTTGTTAAAAACTTGAGAGATAGGTGCTAAGATTTTTGCAAAGCGCCTCCTTCTAAAGTTTTACGTAGCCCCAATAAAAGCAGGTTTCATGTCTGTGTATACAAGCATATATCCACATTTTCTTTCCTTTTTTCTCTATCCAGACAATGCTGATAAATAAAAAGCTTCTCTCAATCCTAGCAAACTAAGTGTATAAAATCTATTTCAGAAACTAAAATAATTAGTATGCTGAAGCTAAGTTCTGAAACATGTGCATGGAATATTAGCATTTAAATTTTATTCTGAGTTCCTCATGTCTGAATAATTTGATGTTTCTTCATTTATTTTTCTTCTTATGTTTTATCTCAATTGTCATCTAAGTAAAGCTAATAGGCTGTGACTTTTCATCTTGTTTTTACTGCTTTTATCAGATTTTAATTTGTCTTTCCTCTACAGTGTAACAAATAATATTTTTGTTTAATATAAACCCTTTTTGTGGTAACAGCTTTTTATTAGCTAGAGTCAGGAGAAATACTAATTATAATTTGATCTGATTTTCTTAATCTAACTTCTGGATTCTGGATATTTTTGTTGTATTTTCTTTATTCTGAATGCTCTCTTTAACATATAAATTTATTTATACGTTGTTCTTGCTCTAAAATATTTTGTCTGCCCCCATTTCTATTTATTTTATAATTCATGGGACAGGCAAACCTGTTACATTTTAATATTATTAATTTCTATTTTTCTTGTCTGATTATCATTTGCTTTCTTTTACATGGTATTATATTCTGTCCACTCTTCTTACTAAATCTTTTAAAGACATTCTTTCTCTTCAGCCAGATTTCCCCCCAGTTTTCATTCTAAAGCTTAATAACAAGCTGCTTTTCTATGATAGCCTACATACCTATTCCTCCTTTTGTTGGCAATAATATTTTTCTCCATTATCATTATTTTCAAATTCTGTGGAATCAATACAATAACTTTTCTGTTTTTAATATATCTTATTCAAATTATTGCTATAGTTTTCATTATATTTTCCCAATATTTTCTGCTTGTATTATGTTCTATTCTCAGTGAGAAAGATGTTGACTACTCTTTCATTTTTTTTTCTACTGTATATTTTGGGAACCTATTTTATTTCTTTAGTTCTCTTGTTAAAGTTTCCATTTTTTTTCTTTAATGTTGAGGTTCCTCAAGGACTTAAGGTGCTCTTTAGAAACGCATGACTCATTAATGAACCTATTTATTTCTGAAGAACAATGACAACATGTCACAAGCATCCTATCTTCTGCATGAGTTCCATTATGAAGAAAAAGAGGTTAGGAATGTACCAACATGAATCGTGGTTTATTTGGGTCTTATTCTTTTTGCCCAAATTTAATTATTAAGGTATAATTTTCAGCTGTCAAATATTAAGAAAATTTCAATTGAGATTTCTATATTCTATATGCATATTCAATATTCAATAGACACATATTAGCATAGTAAGAAACTGTTTGGGCCTATAAGAATCAACAATTTCATTCTTTTTTCAATATATCCATAAATATTTGAAAAGATAAGTTCATATAGCTGAAACATAATTTAAATCCAGCCATGGGAGAAATATACTGTTCAAAACTCACCACAGGATTCCTGTTTACACCAGGTTTTAATTTTTCTAGAATCAACTATTAGTTGTTTTTTTAAAATCTAGATCGAGGGCTATCTTTTCTCTCCAATTCCTTGCTTTAAAACAAACTAAAAATTAGGTGTGGCTTGATAAACATTGTAATACAACTGAAGCACCAACAAGAAGATAATGCTTAATATTCAGTGTGATCCCAGGACATGAGCTCTTAGATCAGAGTAAGATGGATTTGCTTAAGAAAGCGTAGACAATTGTTATGGTTATTGTCCCTATGAAGTGCTGCACAATCATATTATTTAAACATTAAATTTGGTTTCATAATTTTTGTCCTGACTTTTATCAATATGCTTGTTGAAATTCAGATCAACTCTGAATTTTGGTGTAATTGTCTCAATTTATTAAATATTATTGTTTTAATGTATCCAAAATTCTAGCATCTATTGGTTACAAAAATATATTTCCTAGAGTTATGCAACTAAATTTTCAAATGTTTACTTTTGGTTACTGATGTCTCCTTTTTGGTATTTGCCTTATGCTAACATTGGATAAATATACTAGGTATAAATCTCTGCCCATTACTCTATATTCAGCAGGATTATACCCTGGTTTGTACATAACAATGAATTTGTTTTCCATACACAACAAATTATCGTGGCTAAAATATTGAGGGGAAATTCATGTTTTGGAATACTGCCAACATTGTCATTTTTGCCTAATGTTTCCTTCTATTTCACTGCATTGATCCCCTGCATTCTTGGTACTATCCATTTCTTAGATGGACAGCTCTTGTAAAACTGGAAAGGTTTTTTATGACAGATTCCTACTTTTTATCAGAAGTGGTGGTTGGAAGAAAAAAAGTCTCAACTGCTTGAGTTTTATTACATGTGGGAATGTTCTTTCCAAATATCTATTCTAATGAGAAACAGGAGCTTGTAACAGAAGTAATTAAAACCATATTTGATGGGCCAAATTTGTTTTTAAATAAGAACAAAATAAGTTGTTCTTATTTAAACATTTTCTGCTCTAAGTCATGGAATTAAATGAAAGTTCCCTTGCGTTTGTTTGGGGAGTATTATGTTATTTCTCAAAATCGATCAATCTCAAGAAATACCTCAATCGATTGGTGTAAGTATCCACACATGTCTTCATTTTAGCTAACAGAGTTCCAACCGAAGCTTGGGATTCTAACTGTTCTTCTTCCTCTTCTCCATTTTCTCCAGTCAGAGGAAGCAACAATGGTACCATAGATGTGCACGAAGCAATAGCTCGGAGAAGTTCCAAAAGAGCTCTATAGAGGGGGACATGCCTTGCCATATCCAAAACTAGTGAAGAAAATGAAGAAATATAATAAAATTCCAGCTACTTACATTTAAGTTTGATTCTATTTAGTTAATAAAATTATCTATTTATAAATGTTTGTTGAAAAACATGAAGTAAAATTAGAATGCTTTTGGTTCTTTTGAACAACTGTAATTGTAAAATCAAAAAGGGACGTGGTGGCTCAGCGGGTTAGGACGCTGAGCTTGTCGATCAGATGATCAGCAGTTTGGCGGGTCGAATCCCGAGTGCCGCGTAACAGAGTGAGCGCCTGTTACTCGTCCCAGCTTCTGCCAACCTAGCAGTTCGAAAGCACGTAAAAATGCAAGTAGAAAAATAGGGACAACTACGGTGGGAAGGTAACAGCGTTCCGTGCGCCTTTGGCGTCTAGTCATGCCGGCCACATGACCACGGAGACGTCCTCAGACAAGCGCTGGCTCTTCGGCTTCGAAACGGAGATGAGCACCGGCCCCTAGAGTCGGAAATGACTAGCACGCATGTGAGGGGGAAACTTTACCTTTACCTAATTGTAAAATCAGAACTTTATTCACAAGACAGTTTAGAGATTGACAGTACAAAAAAGCCATCCAAAAATGCAAATTCAATATAAAATAAATGCAAGAAGAATAAAAATGATTTTCCTAATATAATATACAGTTATGTTTGCTATGGTCAGATATGGTAATAGCCATTAATTTTAACAGACTTAAAGGGGAATTGACCAAATTTGTAGAAGACTGGCTATAAATGGCTATTAGTCTTGCAAGTTGCTGACTTTCATGGAACTAGGAAGTATATGATATGATAATGTTATGACTGAATTATGACACTTTCATGGAATGAATATGACTTCAAAATATATCTTAATGTCTATGTCTCCTAATTTTCTCCTCAAGGTTATATTATTTTGAGAACAGTGATTTAGTTTCAAATATTGAATGCTGATACATTTCTGACCTTATTAGTGTTTGGAAAATAAAGTTTATCATTTTTTTTAAAAAAGGCAAAGTCTAAAAGTACAGTTCATGTTTTGCTATTTCACTATCTATAACTCATCTCTGAAGCTAATCTACAATTTCTTCATTTTTTGTTTCACTTTACTGTGTCCAACACACTCATTACAAATTATTCTTAGGCATATCTGCACTGGTGTTTCTGAAAATTCAGAAATTCTTCCATTATATTTCAAGTTCAAGCTGAAACAGCTGTGAAATAAGATTACTGGTTTCCAATTGTATTTTTCCCATTGGCAAAGCCTCTTGATTGGTCCTATTAATGCCAATCTCCCATGGCAAAAACTACAAACTATACTTTGTGTCACTTACAGTCTTACACAACCTGAACTTTAATACTTATAAAGAAAGTCTTTAAAATGCTGTGTATTAAATTAGTATAACCTTATTATTTATAACTCATGTTGTGACATTCTGGGCCTGTTGCAATTTCCATCTAGGGGTTTCCTGAAGGAGAATGCAATACAGTAGTCCAAACCTGTGAAAAGCAGCAGATGCGTCACTGACATACCAATGTCTGTCTTTCAAGAATGGGAGCAAATTTTTAATTAGCCAAAGCAAATAAAAGCCTCATCTCTGGTGTCTATCCAGTATCAATGACAGATCAGAATGCAGAGCAGAGGGGAACAAAACAAGATTGTACTTGTGTGTATGCCTTTTCTGCAGCATTCTGAAAAAATTACAGCTATCCTTTAGGCTGGTCTGAAAGAACATGACTCTGTAAGGGTGATCCAAAAAATGCTATCGCTTTATTGAACATCTGAAACGGTATCTTCCTAGCATTCCAATCATTATATTTGATTGCCTTACTGAATGAAATTTATAAAACAAATGCAGGCAGTTTGGCTAAAGGTGGTCCTCACTCCTAAATGGCTGCATATTCATACGTATCACTTTCTAAGTTTCAATGTTCTGTCTATTGCACTACTAAAGGAAAACTATGCTGGACTGAACAGTTTCCTTTTACTTCTGACTATTGCAAACAAAACTGCCTTTTTAAGTGAGTTTGACTGCAAGACACGGTCAAAATAAGTAAGGTGGAATTTTGTGATTTTTGCCTTCCACTGATATATAGGTTTTTATACACTCTGGTACAATCAATTTCTAGTAGCAATGATAATCGTGTGTCTACATTAGAGTAACCCAATACTGATAGGTGTGCAATTCAGAATAATTTACAGAATAGAGAATACCAGAGTTGGAAGGGATCTTGGAGGTCTTTTAGTCCAACCCACTGCTCAAGCAGGAGACCCTATGCCAGACATGTCAAACACAAGGCCCGGGGGCCAGATCCAGCCCGCGAAGTGGTTTCATGTGGCCCGCGAAGCCATCCTGGAAACAATGAGGGAATGGCCCCCACTGCCTTGGCCCTGGCCCAGAGACCCTCCTTCTGCCAGAGACCCTCAGATCTGTCCCACTCCTGCCCAGGCCCCCGTAGGCACCCTTGATGCGAACTATGTAGAGCTGGCCACGCCCACCCAGTAGGCCATATGCACTCTAGCCACGCCCATCCAGGCCATACCCACCCGGCCCCCTGAGGGCAACTGCAATGCAGATGTGGCCCTCAATGAAATTGAGTTTGACACCCCTGCCCTATGCTATTTCAGACAAGTGACTGTCCAGACTCTTCTTAAAAACCTCCAGTGATGGGGCACCACAACTTCTGGAGACTGCTAAGCTTGTAAGCCGCCCTGAGTCTTCGGAGAAGGGCGGGATATAAATGGAATTAAAATAAAATTTAAAAAAGCTGTACCACTGATTAATTACTCTCAGTGACGGGAAATTTCTCCTTAATTCTAGGTCAGATCTCTCTTTAATGATCTTCACCTGTTACTTCTTGTCCTGCCCTGAAGTGCTTTGGAGAATAGGTTGACCCCCCCTCCCTCTCTGTGATAGCCCCTCCAATATTGAAAGGGCTGCTATCATGTCACCCATAGTCCTCTTGGATTAGACATTTCCAGTTCCTGCAAAAGTTCATTGCATGGTTGGATAAGGCTTTAACAGTTCAAGATTTGGAACTGTGATATTCTCAACTGTTAGCTCTATTTGAAAACGTCACTAAGTATGGCTGGGAGTCCGAATATTCAGACTCAATGTATTTCACAAGGAATATAGGAGAAGAGCTACAGTACAATGTGTTGCTATATATTATAAAAGTTTGCCTAGTAAACTGTTTTGCTAATACTGTACACAATTGAAAAGTGTATGGAATGCCCAGATTTATAGAAAAGCACAATATTATCATAATTAAAAATTGGTTATGTAGTGTTCTTTAAATTCTTAACATTTTCTTGGGGGAAGACAAGAAGAAATTTGAATACATCACTTAGTACAAAACAATTACATTTGTCAATTGCCTTATTATCTGGGAAACTCCTATTGGATTTTTGTATATTCACGCAAATGTTCTTTTCTCTCAGATAAGACCCTGAGAATCTGAGCTGACACTATGTTTAACATATACAACTCCAATCCTAAAACAACTGTATCCATAATATTTTTATCTCAAAAGTTAATGGCACATTTCATTCAACACATTCAACAAAAAGTTGACTTAAGCTACAGATTATCTAACTCCCATTAATCAAAACATTTATTTCCTCATCCATGGCAAAATTCCCAATATACTTTAGTTTTGATATTTATATTAATTCTGGCCAACGTTTTTGGAAAAATGTCTCTTGAAAAAGAAACTTTGCTGTAAACTATACAGCAATTGGAAGCATCCTATTCCTAAACTCCTTTTTACTGTTCCAAGATACTCCTAACTAAGAATAACCAAGCCTGATGAACCATTAAATAGATAAGAGCAGCTCCAAATTCTTTTCCAAACCATTTAACATTCCAAGTATAGCTTAACCAAATACAGATGACATTTAAAAAGTCCTTTTTATATTATTGAAATGTACTCTCAAAGAACACAATGAATAGAGCATACGCAACCATAAAGGAAAATGAATTATTATGCAATATTTCCTAGGTGCCTCAAAACAAGCTAAGCAAAAGAACCAACTGGAAGGTAGGCAAAGTATGTACAACAATTTTATAAACATCTTCTAATAACTTATTGAAAGGATATAAAGGTTTTTTGTTTCTTCCATTTTCATCCACAATTTAAGTTCTAGTGACACTATTAAATACACAGATGAAGGTAAAAAAGGCACACACACAAAACCATTCTACCTGTAACAAGTGGTACTTCATTTTGGTATTATGAGATTAGGATATTTTCCTGTGACAATGTAAATTAAGACTTAGCATAAAAGATGGTATTTTCAACTGTCAAGGTCATATTTGTGATCATATCTGGTTTCAAGCAAACATCTTCCCTATGTCAGGAATTCCTTCTTTCATCTTTATTAGCTGGCTTCAAACAGTTCTGCTTCATTCATATCTTAAGAAATCATAGAGATCATAACTTTTATTCAGACAGTAGTGTTTCTATCCTGTTTTTTCATCATTTAGGCTTTTAATGCTGCAAATTCTCATTGGGGACTGAACCATTCTCTCTTTTTCCCCAAAAATTCTACCTGCAGCCTTCATATGTAAATTCAGAAATAATGTCAGTAATCACTGAAAATACCATCCAAAATTATGTAAAAATACTACAAAAAAGGCTGAACCCCAAGAGTGCCTTAGTTAACAGGATATGCAGGAATATCATTAACTACCCAAAGATTTACAACAGAGTCTAGATACTCCAGCTATTCAATTAAAATATCTAGAATCCATTTTCCTGCTTTACAGTCAGTCAGTTTAGATCTTCAAAGCATAAAATTATTGCCAGAGGTCACATTTTTGTTCTCATAATGTCTAACTAGTTTAAAATTGTAAACTTCCCTTGTTTCTGCTTTCTTAGTACATTTTCTTAAACATACGATGTTAACAAGCTCACTAAAAGACATGGTCTCAGTTACAATATTTCATGTGTTACTATGAGGTCTGAAGCTAATAAGACAGGAAGCAAAAAGCCACAGACTAGACCTGACCGTTATGTAAATATGGCATAGTGCCATCTCTATTTCAGGTTGGGAAAGAGAGACCTCGGACTGAAACCCCAGAACTGACAAATACAATTATACACTCACAGAGAAAAATGGATTACTATTTTTTGTAACAGTTGATTTTCTGCAAAGGCATTTCTCCTTCTAGGTGCAATAAAGTTTTTATATAATTATACTGAGTCCTTGAAGGTTTTACTGTTGGGTAGTTATTGACTGTAGTATGTATTTAAGAAGAGACTGGACAGCCATTTGTCTGAAATGGTACAGGGCAGGGGTAGGCAACCTTGGCTCTTTTATGACTCGTGGACTTCAACTCCCAGAAGTCTGGGAGTTGAAGTCCACAAGTCATAAAAGAGCCAAGGTTTCCTAACCCTGGTAATAAGGTTTCCAGCCTGTGCAGGGGGTTGGACTAGATGACCTCCAAGGTCCCTTCCAACTTTTTTTAAAAAATATTATTATTATTGTTGTTGTTGTTATATATGCATATTTGCACATCTGAAAAGAACAGAATGAAAACACGCCTGCAAGAAGTTTGACAGCAAATTTCAGCTCCTTACTCCTACACTATGGGAAGACATCTCAGACTCCAACCCCAGGATTTAAACAATGGCTCTGGTTTGTTTGCAGTTCTGCTGATGTTGGATTAGGTTACTAATGCTTTATTCCATCAGAAAAAGTGGTGACCCTGATAGTTAAGCCACACAATGAATCAGCTAGCAAGTGGGGCAGAATTTAACAAAACAGGCAATTCCAATGCCTCTTCCCAACCCGGGATCCAACAACTTTCTTATGCTGAGGACTTTCCACCTTGCCTGAAAAGTATGATAATTATCTTGGACATTTACTACCTTTGCTGACTCAACAGGAATTGCATTTTTCATACCAGGGGACTATCCCACTGACTGATATCTTGTACCACTTGCAGTTGATTGAATGACTACGAAAACTGTAATATGGCCAGCCCCCTTCTCATAAGAAATAGTTTGGACTTGGATAACTATCGTAGACTACAGAAGGATTATTGGCTGAACTCTCAGGTGACCTATTTCAGCAGAGCATCCGAGACATTAATCCAACTCTGCACTGATAGAAAACTCAAAAGAATTACAAGAGAGTAACACATCATTATTTACAAGTTGAACCCACATATCTAAATGCTAACAAAACTCCAGTTTTTCTCCAAAGAAAATGTGCTGACAAGCACATGGAAAGGAATAATGCCTTCCAGTTTCCCACCTCCAGAGAGTGAGATGTTCCTCGCTGCTTCGGGATCAAAGGAGGAGGAGGAGGAGGAGGAGGAGGAGGAAGAGGAGAAGAAGAAGAAGAAGAAGAAGAAGAAGAAGAAGAAGAAGAAGAAGAAGAAGAAGAAGAAGAAGAAGAAGAAGAAGAAGAAGAAGAAGAAGAAGAAGAAGAAGAAGAAAAGTTGATAAGGTGAGAAGCAAAGGACTGCAGATCAGATTGATACGTAAACATATTCTTTCCTCTTTCTTTTTGTCTTGTTCTATTTCATAAAATAAATACCTCTCCCCCCTGCCCACCTCCAAATAATCACACCACAATTGATCTTCATATTGTAGTCTGGGAAAAAGCAATAAAAGTTTCATTGCCACAAAAGGAATGGGCAAGAAAGGATTACACTTGAGATCACACACATTCAAGCACATATGCGTTCAACTGGATTCTGTTAATAGTTGAACTTCTGCATAAATGTTTCTTTCTCAATTTTGCAATAAAGGTTTAATCTAATCATGCTGGGTCCTCGAAGATACTGCTGTTAGCTAGTTACTAAGCGCAGGGGAGAGAGAGAGAGAGTGTGTAAATGTCTGAAGACTCATGAATCAAGCTATGCCTGCATGAAGTCTGACATCTAATGACTTTTGCTTTTTATATTTAAACAATAACTGGAGGCAGATCTCTTATAAAATGTCTAATTAACACTCAACATTCAATTGCTTTGCAAAGAATTGATTGTCTGGACAACTCTGTACAAGAGAGGGAAACATTGCTTTTAATAAAAGGAAAAAAAGAATTTCAGACGGTTTGGTCAAAATGACAAAATGCAGGTTCTGACATTGGAGTGCAAGCTCTGGTCCAGCAATATGCTTGTTCAATGTCATTTCCCACCCACCCACCCCCGAATCCATGATTTTAGATGTTTTTGTTTTTCACAGATTGCTTGTCACATGAACAGTAACATAGTATCAAAACACTGAGTAAGCATTTGGTAAAAGCTTTTCATCTTGTAACAGAATAACAAAATAGGAAGAGGCCTTGGAGGTCATCTAGTCCAACCCCCTGCTCAAACAGGAAACTCTATACAATTTCAGATGAATGGTTGTCCAATCTCTTCTGAAATACCTCCAGCGTTGGAGCACCCACAACTTCTGGAGGCAAGTCGTTCCATTGACTAATTGTTCTAACTGTCAGGAAATTTCTCCTTAGTTCTAGGTTTATTTTTTTTATTTTATTTATTTTAATTCCATTTATATCCCGCCCTTCTCCGAAGACTCAGGGCGGCTTACAAGCTTAGCAGTAGCCTTCATTCTATGTATATGCCTGCTTGTTAGGGCTTTCACACACACCCCCCAAGCGGCATTATTACAAAGTCAGCTTAATTGCCCCCAACAATCGGGGTCCTCATTTTACCTACCTCGGAAGGATGGAAGGCTGAGTCAACCTTGAGCCTGGTGGGATGCGAACCTGCACTAATTGCAGGCAGCTGGTGTTACTTAAGGAGGCATTAGCCCACTGCTCCACCAAGAGGTTGGTCCTCTTCTTGATTAGTTTCTATCTATTGCTTCTTGTCCTGCCTTCAGGGGCTTTGCAGAATCTCCCTGAATTATATGGTCCCCTAAGTATTAGTTTTTAAGGATGACACTTGTCTATGAGACATTCAAAAGCAGTTTGACAATATGGTACTCAGTTTAAAATTTGACTCAGAAAAGTGACCGGTAAACTTGCAAAATAATACCTTAAATATAACAAATTTTCCAGTTTAGAAAAAAAACAACCATGAGGTTTGACTCCAGAAGTTATAGGTGCTTTGTCACTGGAGGTTTTTAAGAAGAGTTTGAACAGCCATTTGTCTGAAATGGTATAGGGTCTTCTGCTTGGGCAGAGGGCTGGACCAGAAGACCTCCAGCGTCCCTCCAAATCTGGTATTCTGTATTCTAAATATAATCAGAATAATTATAGGCTCTGAACTGTATAAATTTAAATCTTACAGAATGATTCTCTTTTTTGCTCACTCTGCAAGGGAAGACATATGATAGAAACTGACATTCTGGAATATCTATCATTTTTTCCTAGCTACCTCTGCTCAAACTGGAAGCCAACCTACTTTTTAATCATCAAATCCAGGGCTTTTCAACCTTTTCACAGACTGTACCACTTTTAGGACATGACAATATTTGAGTGCCACCAGTGCTTAGCAAGGTGTCCAAAACCTGATGACTACAAAAAAAAAAGGGGGGGGGGATTTTGGGCTTTACTGGTTAGATTCATTTGTTGTTATAGAAATGGCTAGTTTATAATATTATGGAAAAGTAAAAAGTTGAGGTTCAATGTTAATGCTTCCTTCCTACTGCAGTAGTGGAACTCAGAAGTCAATGCCTTTTCTTTTCTTTTTCCATTCTCCCCCTCTCTTTTCCCTTTTTCTCTCACCCTTCGCTCGCAACCCCCTCACCCTTTCCTAGCAAAAGCCTTGAGCTTGCTTTCACTCTCACATTGCTCACACAAGCTTTTCTCTTGCTCCATTCACACACACGTTGCTTGCACAAGCTTCTCTTGCTCCATTCACTCACACATTGCTCACAAGTTTCTCTCTTGCTCCATTCACTTACACGTTGCTCGCACAAGCTTCTCTTGCTCTTTCACTCACTCACACGTTGCTCGCAAAAGCCCCTTGCTCGCTCTTTCACTCACCCTTTGCTTGCAAAGGCCTCTTGCTCGCTCTCTCCTCACTGCTTCGCTAACAAAAGCCTCTTCTCTTCTCTCTCTTTCTCCATGTGTTTTTTTTCTCTCTCCCACCAAAATCTGTTCCTTTTATAGCTTCTCCTCTCTCCGCCTCCTCTTCCTCCTTTTTTCTTCCAGGTTTGCCAGAAGCTCCAATCAGCATGCAGCCATGCGTGCAGATCCTGGGGCTTCTGCCGAGCCCTGCAGCTCCAGCTGATCTCCTCCAGGTCTGTGTGGTGCTGCTTTAGCTGGTTTTCTCCCCTGCTACACTTGGCTAGGGGTTGCGTACCACCTGCCAGGTGCTAAAGTACCACTGGTGTATGCGTACCACTGGTTGAAAAGCCCTGATTGAATCCTCACACTTTATGAATTCTAGTTATCAAGGACTAGATTTACACATCAAGCTTAGTTATGGATTACTGAATAAATTATAATTGATTTGAGTTTAAACAGTATTTTGTTGTTGTTGTTGTTAGTTGTGAAGTCATGTCCGACCCATCGCGACCCTATGGACAACGTTCATCCAGGCCTTCCTGTCCTCTACCATCTTCTGGAGTCCATTTAAGCTCATGCCTACTGCTTCAGTGACTCCATCCAGCCACCTCATTCTCTGTCATCCCCTTCTTCTCTTGCCCTCAATCTTTCCCAGCATTAGGCTCTTCTCCAGTGAGTCCTTCCTTCTCATTAGGTGGCCAAAGTATTTGAGTTTCAACTTCAGGATCTGGCCTTCTAAAGAGCAGTCAGGGTTGATCTCCTCTAGGAATGACCGATTTGATCACCTTGCAGTCCAAGGGACTCACAGGAGTCTTCTCCAGCACCATACTTCAAAGGCCTCAATTCTTTGGCGCTCAGCCTTTCTTATGGTCCAACTTTCACAGCCACACATTGCAACTGGGAAGACCATAGCCTTGACTATACACACTTTTGTTGGCAGGGTGAAATCTCTGCTTTTTAGTGTGCTGTCTAGATTTGCCATTGCTTTCCTCCCGAGGAGCAAGCATCTTTTAATTTCTTGGCTGCAGTCCCCATCTGCAGTGATCTTGGAGCCCAGGAAAATAAAATCTGTCACTACAGTATACTAAATCTAAATAAACCATTGTTTGTTTTAATGTGATAGATGAATCCTATTTATATTTACCAACTCATATCTTTAGTTTATTTATTTATTTTTAATTATATTTATATACCGCCCTTTCCCGAAGGACTCAGGGCGGTTTACAGGGTGGTTAAAACAAAAAATACAAAAGTTAAAAACAGATTAAAAAAAATTATATCCATCCCTGAACAAATAAAACCCCAGTTAAAATTAAAATTAAAATTCTCAGCCTGGGCCAGAGAGCTCGAAGAGCCAGGTCTTCAGGTCCCGGCAGAACAAACGGAGGTCGGGGGCGGTCCTAAGCTATACTGGCATGTATTATGTCTGAATGATTCTCCTAGTCTTTCTAGAATCTCCCAACAAAAGGTATGAATTACATTCTCTTTTATTCTCCACAACATTAAAGTTAGTGAGAACAATATGAAATCAGAATTTTAGCCATACAGGTAAAAAAAGATTAAATACGTTACTTCTATTTTCTTTTAATTACACAATGGAAGAAATGATTTAATTTCACCTTTGGGGAAGAAAGTCAACTAACGTAAGATAAAATCAAGTATGTGTGAGATATTAGTTGCTCTTCTTACTAGTTCAATGTAGCTCCAATAAAAATGTAAATATATTTGGTCACATTTGGCACATACCTTTTAAATTTTTTTAAATTATTTCTGCTTCTGGCATTTTATAGGAAAAAATACAAAGCACCCCGCAACTACTCTAGTTTCTGAGATTCCATTAAATGTTATCCACACTTTGACATGAGGTAGTAATTGGAACCATCATTATAAAAATGAGCAAAAATGAAAAAAATTAAACTGAATTCTTAGAATATGAAATTCTGTCAAGTACTGGGCTACTATGAACTGCTATTTACATTCATAGTTCTGTCTGTAATCATTTTGTTATTGATTCCTTTTTACTACCACTATTTATTTAATAATGCTCTTCAAATTCAGCTGAGTCACTCTTTCTGGAAAATGGCCAACTAATCCTAATCCTATTCAAATTAATTATGATGTGCAGCTGCTGAGATTTAAAGTGAGAAACAAAAGTGTAAGAATAATTATGCTTCATTTAAACTTTCACAAGTTGTACTATTTTCAAAGGGATTCTAATAAAATAGAGGATTTAAAAAAACTAATGGATGAAAGTTTAAGAAGACTTATAGAATCATACTATCTAAAATTTGCAACAACATTATATTAGGTTAGGGTTTTAATTAATACAATTTATTTAAATCCAAATTCCGTTGTCTCATTCTTTGAACTAGATCTGCACAAGTTTTGAATACTATTACCAATACAATACTGAATTCCAATAGATTATTTTACATAGCCAATTTTAACCCTTTAAACACAGCATCTGGATTAAAATATAATTCAAATGCTTGTGAATTATTTTTATATTTTTATTATAAATATAGAACAAATTGATTAACATCCCTATGCTAAATCACCCTGTGGAAAGAAAAGCTGGTGAACCTAAAAATCAAATCAATTAAGGACCAGTAATGTGAAATTTCTTCAGATAATGCCTTAAATGCTCTGACTAAAGTACCTCAAAATCATTGGAAGGTAATATGCTTTTCATACTATAAATTACCCTCTAATGACAATGTATGTTTCTTGCTTGGTTGTATATGTTCCATAAAACCCAAAACTATATTAACCACTTGTAGGATTACTGTTCTCGAAAATCTAAGCATTCATGTGTCACAATATGGAAAGAAATTATTTATATTTGATATAAGTAACATAGTGGAGTACTGAGTTGATTGCCCTAAAGTTATATCTATAATGCAGAAATTTTAAGACCACAAGCAACACTAATTTAGTTTCTTATACTGCAGCATCAAGAACTTTGTGTAGTTCATCAAAGGTACTAAAAGCTCCTGTTGATTTTAGTATTTCCTACATGTATAAAATTTTATACAGTGTTTCAAAATGCAAGACATTTAAACAAGAATAGGCAAAAGTAGTCATAAAAATGGTGAGAAAAATAGGAAACGGTCATCTATAAGTAGGAAGAATAATGGAAAACAAGCATTCAGATCTAGATACTCAAGTTTCACATTAGTACCCAGGTTGCTAATAAATATCTACTTCTATTACAGCATATAATTTTATTGGATTATTGTAAAATAATATTTTCAAATGAATAGCAAAATATTATTTCTAAAGAAACACACCACACATATATAAGTTGTTGATATTGTATCTTGTCAGACAAGAATCAGTGAGAGATCAACTTGTGGAATCAGTAGCAGAACTCAATCTAAAAATACACAACTTTTGTTGAAAATAACATTTTTGAAATAATCTAAAGTCATGTGAGCAATAAATGTACTTGTCAACACACTCCCCCAGATGGCTTTAGAGTGGAAAATATTTTGCTAAGCTATGTACTAATCAAAGCAATTTGTCAAACAAACAAACTTTCCTCAAAACACCCCTATAGTTAGTATATACTAATTCCAAAATTATTTCAAAATTATTTCCATGATGATATAGGCCATTTTGCAAATCAGGTTTTGTGCTGTAATATGCTCGGCTCTTATGCTAAATACATCTCTGAGATTTTTAATGTTTAAAGAAATACCATAAAAATACGACAATTTACCTGAAAGAAGTGTAGCGAAAAGAAATTCACAGAAATAATTTTAAACCATGGATAAAGGATGGAAACACTCAAGCAAAAACTATTCTCATCCAAAACCATTGTCTACCAATTACTTAATGAATAATGAAATATCTGTCAGTTAAGGAAGTATCATTCTGTTTTTTTATCTAAAAAGGTATTACACATAACTTAATACACTAAATTGCATTACCACAGATCTGCAATTCCTGCTCAGAACATCAGATAATTACTTCCTATGACAAAAGACTGGGAACGTACCTTTTGTACATGGTGTTATTTTCACACTGACCTGTATTCTTCAAATAGAGAACGGGGGGGGGGAGGAATGAATAGATTTCAAAAAGACGGTTCTATTTTGAATCAACAGTCTACCAAAAGCTGTTGAAATGAAAAAGAACTCAAAAACAAAAGGACCGAAAACCCTGTTGCTGCTCAAATGCCTTTAAGGTTGTTATTTGTAGCATGGTACTTTGTAAATTTGGCTTCATTTTACACAGCCCACTTTCACAAGTGTTACTGGATTAAAATGTGCTCAGCCTGACAATGAAACAGCAGAACCATCGTGCATTGTTATGCAACTCATTGTCTGCAAGGGGGACTTGTAGCTGTTCTTTATTCAGCAAGTGCCAACTGCATGTTTAATCAATGTCACCACTCACTACCGTATGCAACTGAAGCCACTGACATTCCACTCCTCAGATCTGACTGGCTGCTAAGTTATGCAATGCTCTGAAGAATGCCTCGGGATTATTTGTCGGATGCTCTGAATGCAGGTGTGTAATACTCCTTTTCTTGTCGCAAACAACTAACTTTTGTTCCTTCTGGATAAAAATGTAAACAGGGCAATATAACTGCATCTACTACACTTGGATTTACAATTCAGCAACATGAAGAAAACATCTTCAGAGAATTAACAAGCTCGAGAGCACGTTACAAAAACATGCATCTGGAATGTCTTGGGTTAATAGCTACATGTATATGACAAAGAGTGGGAGATTAAATTTTAACTGGAAGCCTCAGCTGTGTATCCACTATTGGTACAGAATGTGCTTCATCTGATCGGAGATTCAAAAAATTTAAAAGGAACATACATACAACCTGGAGAAGAGCAGGGTTTTCCTTTCAAACATAACGTTGTTTCAATGGATAACCAACTTAAGGCCTGCATTTCTTGGAACATATTATAACACTATTGCATCTGCAGCCTAATTTATCAAGAAATTGTTCATGCATGCACACAATTTCTGCTCTGACTGAAAGGAACAGCCCTCCATGAAGATAAGGCTGTTTTTCCACTGCAGTGAGGAGTAAGCAGCATGTCTGATGAGATTTTATTCCTGATGCAATGTAGGGTAAGAGAGACTTTTACGAATCTTTAAGTGTACATTAATGTATTAATTTTTCATTGTTGCAATCACTTTCATTTTAAATGGAATTAAAATATTCAAAAACATGTAGTTTCAATAGGCATTCAGTTACATGCCTTTCTGAATATTGCGTGTAAATTGTCTGGCATTCCATTCAGATTAGACAATATTTTTTTTCAACAGTAATATTGAAATACAACAAATTGCAAAACCCAGCATAAATACATCTTGATTTTATGACACCAAAAGATTGTAAGATGAACTATGCCACAAAACTCACATTAAATCTATATTAACCACCACAAAACAAAAAAGAAACAGAAGACAATAGCTGGTATCTACCATACATTGTTATATATAGCACTTCTTCAAAACCTTCCTAACACCATTGTGCTATCTGTTGCCACACTTTATGGTAACATTTATACAATTTTCTCTTTTTTTTTTCTTTCCAGTTTACATGCAGATTTTTAGATATAAAATCCACTAAAGCCACCCTACCTTTTATATAAAAAGCTAACCTAATTTGTGCTATGTGATCAAAATTGTTCATTGATATATCAACATTTACTAATTTAACTACCTGTTATTTGTTTTTCAGTAAGCCACATATGTTTACTATGTAAAGTATAGATGCAGGTTCTGGGGGGAAAAAACTATTCAGTTCAAAACTTAAAATTAGATTGGAATGAACTATAAATTTCTCCTTTTCTACTATGGAAAAAACAAAATAGAATACATGTGCAGCAATATGTGGGTTATATGTTGGATTTGTGTGTATATGTATGTGTATGAAGGATAGGGAGGATCCACAAAGTAAGTAATTTTTTTCCTTCTTTCTAGCCAGCAGTCCAAACGCTGTTGAAGGTCTTTGCAGAAAAAAATGAGGAGCGCTGCCATTACAACGCTAGAAGATGTAAAAAGGCAAGAAGAAAGTGAGGAAAAAGAGGAATCTGTTTTAGCTCTGTTGGGAATAATTGGAACAGTGCTTAATCTATTTGTAATAATTTTTGTGTATATCTACACAACACTTTGATGGTTTTCTAGAAATCTGGAAAAGCACATAGTGCAAAAGGCCAGCAATGACAAATAGGATCAGTGAACTCTGTCCAACAGGAAACAAAGCCTCAAAAGAAAATATACATTCCAGACAGAACTGCCCAGTTAAAGGCCCAGCACCACTGACCATAAAATATATCTTTGAATCTAATTAAGCATATTATATGTAAATGAAAACAAGTATTCAACTTCTAACTGATGAGTGTCAATATTCAATCTCTAAAATGCATACAGTGTTCTTCTGGCAGTGAACATGGGAGACACTGATAATATAAGCAGGTTACAAATAAAGACAATGGTGCCACGAAACCTACTTGTTTTATTTACCTGATCCCCATTAAGCTTCTGGATTCATTTAAATAACATTTGGGTTGGAATCCAATGCACTTTCTTACCATCATTAAGTGCTAAAATTTATACAAATATATATATATATATATATATATATATATATATATATATATATATATATATATATATATATATATATATATATATTAAAGGGAACACTTAAACAACACAATGTACTGTATTTAATAGTAGGATGTCTTATCTTGTGTTCCCTTTATTTTATATATATATATATATATATATATATATATATATATATATATATATATATATATATATATATATATATATATATATATATATATATATATATATATATATATATATATATATATATATATATATATATATATACACATACACACACACACACACGAAATGTAGAAAGAACACTGTTAAGCACCATATTATGAATAAATAAAATGTTCATTGATTAGCTTCCATGATACTTTTATTTCTTATACTGCTGACAATTCAGTCAGGTACTGCAATATAATGCTTGTAGGTATTAATTTATATCCATGCTTATAAGCTACACTCTATATAACATGTAATTGTAAAACAATGTTTGCATTGCAAATTGTTATTTCAAGGGCAATTTTCATTAAAAAAAGAGAAGATCATGGTTTGAGGAAACACAGTATTTGCTATCTAATATAGAAGTATGACTTTAAAAAAATATTGGAAAGAAATACCTTGATTAATTGAAATTTGAATCATGTATAGTTGAAAAACAGATGGTTCTAAAGTAGTATGGTATTATATTGGTTCCAGACAATATATTCTCCATGGCCAATAGCTTGGGGAAATCTTTCATGCATTTACTTAACATTCCTCTTAATTGATCTAAATAAACATTTTTACAGTTTTAAAGTGTCTCTTGGACTGTAATACTTATCGGGGGAAACCATAATGAAACCAATGGGATGTATTTACATTTTTTTTAAAAAAAGGACTGTGCTGTTAAATGTTCATAAACCACATTGTTTTCTTATTCCATGTGCCAACTAAACCAATCATTTAAAGCATTATGGTCCATGGCATTGCCTTTCTTATTTTGCCTGTATTTTAAAGAACATTTTAATTCTAAGATACATCATTAATATTTGAGTAAATAATCTTTGAAAAATGTAATGTCTTTGAATACTAGAGGTGACAGTATAACAAGGCAGTTGTCCTTTATTACTGTTTAATATCTGATGTAACTCTAATTTCTAAAACAGGAAATAGGACACTAATCAGATGAAAAACTAAGTCCAATGAACAGGTAGGTTGAACCTAACTTCTAAGCTGAAGCCAAAGTTTTTATCCACCCTAAGGACCCATTTTTAATTTAAAACATGTACTGTATATTGCTAAGAACTAAATTAATCCTTGGGCCAAATGCTCAGACCTATAAAAGGACAATTAAGAAGACAAAGAGTTTTATTTCGCTGAAATGCAAGGAGACCTATATTTGGACTTCGGATGCAAACAAAGGGATATAGAATAAGGATACATATAGTAAATGGAGAAAAATAATTGAGAAATGATATTGCTAACAGGGCTGAAGTAAATGAGAAGAAAAACAAAAGAGTATAAGAGCAGAAGTGAAAAAATGAACATACAGTGCTTGAGCAAAGATGCACATATAAAAGAAAAGACAGTATAGGGCACATACATTTTTAATGAATATTTTCGACAGGAAGTCCATGATAAGTAATGAAAAGCAGAAATCAGTAAAGCATAGATTGTAGCAAGTTATTTATCAATCCTTGTCAAACTATCAGGTATAATTAAATGTCTCTTCAGATTAGCATTTGAACTTGACAATGGTTACGTTCAATTTAGAATGTTTATATTTTTTCCAGGGAGTCTCAAGAAGTCTTAAAGCGACTTAAAGTGGCATGCCTGCATATGCACGGGCACACACACAGTTCTAGCAAAATATTTTGAATCAAGAGATTTTTTTAAAAAATATATGTGCTTACATGTAATATGTCATGATGTATCTATACCTACAAAGATCAGAATTGTTTAATCAATGGTTCTTCCTATGACACTCTTATCAAAGTGAAAGTTGGACTTTAAAAAAGTAGGATAGAAAGATCATTAATATTTTTGAACTTTGGTATTGGAAAGGACTATTGAAAATACCATGAGTTGCTAAGAAATTAAACAAATGGGTCATAGAACAAATCAGTTAAAATTCTCAGTGAGAAAAATGACCAGGCTTAGATTATATTCTGGACACATTTTGTGAAAACCAGTTCTCTTGAGAAGTTCATGATGCTTGGATAGGTGGAAGGAAATTGTTACAGAATTTGCTGGATCTGAACATGTCCTTTAATTCATTTGTCCCATTGATCTCTATAATAATCTGATTACTGAATATTAAGAATCAAATTCTTAAAATGATGTCTGAGCTGATAGTAATTCCAGGCTGACATACTCTGGGCCCATAATTAACCAAGGTTGGACCTTTTTGAGAATATTACACTGTTGGCAGGATAAAAATAGTATTGTTAGTTTTGAACATTGGTACTGAAAAAGACTCATGACAATACAGTGAACATCTAAGAAAATAAAAGAATAATTGAACAAATCAATCCCAAGTTTCCATTCAAGGCTGATATGACCAGGTTCAAATGATCTTATTTCAGACACATTATGGAAAAACCTAGCTCTCTGAAGAATACTGGAAAGGGTGGAAGGAAAAAGAAGAAGAGGACGATCAGCAGCAAGTTGTATGGACTTAGTTATAGTACCAATGAGTGCACTGTTGGAAGACTTGGAAAACCAGACAGATCATCATGGAGAAAATCTACCTATGCAATTGTTAGGAGTTGATAGGAGTTGATGGCATATAATCAGTCATAAGTTTAATACAAAATCTTCTATCCAGCATCTGAATACGCTACTGAGTGGCTTAGATGAATGTTCTAATTATCTATTACAATCAACTTTTCTAAAGGGCTATGAAATGTTGACTATTTAGAATACTTTTGAAAGTTAGATCCATGGGTGAACTGGAACTCAGGAGGAGGTGGAATTTGTCTCAATAGAGGTGTCCTTGGGATATAATGACTAGTTATTCACCATATTTCTGAAAGAGCCCTCATACCACAGTATTTGGCATAAAACACTTAGAAAGAGGTACACTTTTATAATGACCCTAAATTAGTTTGAGGTTTAATACTAAAACTAGGCAACCTATAACCCCTTGGATCATCCTTTCAGAGATATTTCCTGAAAGGATATTTCCTGATGTATATCTATGGAGATTCTCAGTCACCCAGATTATGGTTATGAACCTTGAAGTTATTTCGCTTCTCATCCAAGAAGCGTCTTCAGTTCTGAAGAAGCTTCTTGGATGGGAAGCAAAATGTCTTCAAGGAAAAAAGAAAGTCTAGTTGCTTTTTGAAAAGTACCTTTAGGACATTCAGAGATGTATCTGCCTTGAAAATAACCCATATTATACCGTATAGCACAGTCAAACATCAGCAGAGAAAATGTTTTAGGAACATTTGAATTATGTCATAAATGTTTTAGGATAATGTTTTTATCTCATAAAATATTTTATAAAATTTATCAAATTTCAATCTCATGGCAGGCATGGGTCCTGAGTTTAGGAAGCATCTTGTAAGTTAGCTTATTTGAACATGTTGTTTTTAGTTGCTAAGTCGTGTCTGACTCTTCGTGACCCATGGACCACAGCATGCCAGGCAACCCTGTCCTCCACTGTGTCTCTGAGTCTGCCCAAATTCATACCCATTGCGTCAACATTAAAAAAAAACAACAACTAAGATCTTGGGATCTGGCCCCATCATTTCCTGACACATAGAAGGAGAAGAGATGGAAGCAATCCAAAGTCCAGAAGAACAACCCAGAGATTACCAAGCCAGATTCTGCAATGCTCTCCATTGTAGTTTTGGAATTGACATCTTGCAGTCCCTAGTAATGGGTACTTTGTGAGGGTACATTCTGGACTGGAGAACACAGATATTTTATCCATCAGTATAAGCAAGTACTTACAACTGGGAACTGTTGTAGCAATACAAAATACACAGACTCACCAATTGTTAGCTTTACAGATTTAACAACATAAAACCAAATTCTCTCCTACTAACAGAAAATGGAATGGTCAACCACAGAATGAAATGCCAGATACTATACACGTTTATTGTAAAAAAACCATGGGTGCTAGAAATTTTAATGTCTGGAATGCAGGGGCACTATCCATAGGGCATCAATTTTACATTCCTATACCAATACACTCCCAAACTACTAATATTTTGTCAGCACTCTATAATTTGAAACTCTAAAGGAAAACTTTAATCCTGCTTTTTTTGCACTACGATAGCCAAGGACCTCTTTCTACCTTTATTACTGTTAATCAGTCTGGTCTCTTTATATCTCCACCTATCTCAGAATTGAATATTTTGTTAACAGATACTGGTGCAACTTATTCTGTTCTGCAAGTCTCTTTCTTGTCCTTTCTGCCTCAGAGAAATATGAACATGGAAGCAGTGAGACTACATACTTATAAAATATGGCAGGATGGACCAAGAGAGAAAAAAATTATATCACTTTGTTTAGGATCATAAAATCATTAATCACTATGCAATTCTTTTTCCTCCCATTGTTCCAAAATACTACTGTAGTAATCGTTACTATCCCTGCCAAACCACTCATTTTACTGTCATAAATCTTTGTTCTGTCTCCTTCAATGTATCTTTATAAACAGATTCTTGATTCAGATAGGTTGCAATTAATGTGAATTCAAATAATATGGTATTTGATTTAGTACAAATTATAAATTGATACCAGGTTGTGTTTAATGCAACCGAAAATTCAGTTAATGTCAGGCTAGCACGTGTACAATTGAGGCTAGCACACGAGCAGTTGTGGCTGGGGTTTTTGACACTGCTAATTTTGGATGCTGACCCTAACCTCAATTGGAGCATGCAAATTTGCTGAGATGTGGCTAGAGCACTCTGCATCTACCAGCATATTATAAAGATTTAAATAAAGAGAAAAACGTTCAGTGTATGTTACTAAAATATTTTGAGAGGCAATAAAGATATTTTTGTCAGGGTAAGTTTACCTTTAGGAATAATATTTAGATTTTTTTAAAAAAATTTATAACTATCATGTGACTTTCTTAACCATAAATTTATATTATATTTTTATTCTTTATTATAATATTTCATCAATATAGATATAAAAGTTATATTTAAAATTTATAGTCTATTTCTATCGAGCTGGAACCAATTCTCCCATTTTCTATAGAAACATCACTTGAAATATTGTGAATTCAAATAATGCAACCATTTCATAGGATTAATTAGCTACACTAATCAAAACCCACCTGTACCTGTTATTCTTTTCCTCTCAGAGAAACAAGTACACGTTTACTCCAGGGATTTTGGGTATTTGCAACATTATTTTGATTAGGAGCCGCCCAGGGTTTATTGAAATAGGGGAAGCTATATAAATGTAATAAACAAACAAACAAATAGGAATGAGTTCACAAGATACACTAACTCTTCCTGAAGAAGCAAAACTAATATAGTACGTGGACACCCTCCTAGTGGTAGCTCTTGAAAACCACATTGGAAGGCATACTTGTTACATCTGTCACTCAAGGGTTATAAAATATCCAGTAAAAACTTGCCATTTTACTTCTCAGAAGCTCCTTATTTGGGACACTTAATTTGGGAATCTGTTTTAAAACCCAGTCATGTTACTTGCATAGTAACATGTTCCATCACTCTACTAAAAAAGTTCTGAGAATTTTTCTAAGGACCATTAAATTCTATCACCAATAGAGCCCCAAGTATTCCATTTTGACTAAGCCTCTTTATGCTTTAATCTTTGTTTCTGTTACAGATAATTTACTTCTCTTAAGCAATTGCTTTCTAGCATTTCTGCTTTGGAGAGACCTGATTTCCAAAACCTATTTAAATTATATAGTCATAAAAAACGTGGACTTCTTTCTACAACTGGATGGATGCCATACAAAACCTATTATTCTGTGGCAAATGTTTTTCAGCCTGCTTGCATGTTGTTGCAGCTGCTGCTTTACTAAGTGATAAATCACAATGCCTGATATTAAGAAACCCTCCTATAAGAGCTGTTTTTGCCTTATTAAAAAACCCATACATATATATTTCTCTCCAAAGACTTCTTGTTATGAAGTAATCTTGTAAGTTGCTAAAGGGGTTATTTTAGTTCACTGCCCACTCTTGAAGCCTCCTTTCTTTTTACTAATCCAACAGAAGGCACCCTACCCAAATTGTCACAGGAATGTCACTTCTATCAGAATTCTTTGATATTCTCCTGGCAAATCTTGATCTGATGGCTTCTGTCTCAAATATTTTTTTTACATTTATTGGTCCTCATCTCAAAAATATGTGATTCTGGGTGGCATACAACACAATAGTTAAAAGACTCAAAACAGTCTAAAAACAAAACAAAACAAAACAATAAAATATATTATATAAACAACCCCTCCCCCACAAAAGCGGGAGAACAAACATCACTTAATGTCATGCAGCCAACTTACAGAATCTCTCAGGGATCCCCAAGGTTGATACAAAAAAGCCACATGTTTTAAGAGCCTTCCAGAAGGCTATCAGAGATTGGACTATCCTCAGCTTGGGAGGAATGATATTCTTGAGGATGTGGGCAAGAGCATTACGCACACTATCACAGTCCCGCCAGATGGTGCTAATTTGGGGGCAGGACCCACAGTATCCTCCTCCTGGCCAACATGGTGAAATGGGTAGATGTAATTTGGAAGAGAAAGTCCTTCAAATAACCTGGTCTATGCCATGCGGGGCTTTAAATGTCAAAACAGCACCTGGAATTGCACCTGGAAGCAAACTGGCATCCAATGGAACTCACAAACATGCATCTTTCTAGGGGGCACACTTAACTGTCCATTCAGCTGCACTCTAAACCAGCTGAAGCTAACAGATGATCTTCAAGGGCATGAATGACTGTAAGAGCCTCACAGTCCAGGAAGAAGCACAATTGGCGCACAACATGAAGCTGTGCAAAGGCCCTCCTAGATACAACTTCCAACTGCTCTTTGAGAAAGAGTCATGAATCTAGAAGATCCTCAAATTGCACCCTGGGCCTAGAGGCACTGATATCCCACCCAATATCAAAGCTTGAACGAGAAGGCCCCAAACTTCAGAACTATTCATTCTTGCCAGGGTTCAGCTGAAGCCTATTGTTCCCCATCCAAATAACTATAGCCTCCATGCATCCAGGCTAGATGTCAACCTTATCACTTATTTCACCGAGGGGAAAGATATAAACTGACTGTAACCAGCAAACTGATAGCTTACTCCATGTTGACAGATGATCCCACCCAGAAACTTCATGCAGATTTTAAATAGGAGTACACAGAATACTGAACCCTGCAGAACCTCTCACTCCTAATTAACACTAACTGATTCATTCTTTTAATTCTATAAAATTAAACGATACTTTATGTTTCAGTGACAAAGGAATCCCAGGAATGTATGCCTTTTTATAACATGATTCCCAATTCATTATATATAAACTTTAAACAAGCAAATTAATTTCATATTCCTTTCCTTTACACATTAATTTATTATTTTCTTGCAAAACTACAACTGCATAAAACCTCTCCTTACTATGTCTTAGCTCATATCTATAAACAAATCATTAAAGCCTTATTCAATCTGATTACAGCTCTATTAAAGAGCTACCAGAAACATAATAGAAAATAATTTTTAATCTCTTCAAATAATGTCTCACAAATTAATAATCTTCTTTTCATCTCTTCTCAGAAACTCCTCCCCAGCTTTAACACCTCACTTCAATTTTAGTACTATAGCTTGGCATTTTCTGTAAAAATAGAAGAAAACATCTTTTCTTCCCATATCTTATCTATAAATGAATCTTTAAAGCTTCATTATTCAGTCCTGTTTAAAAAAACCATTAAAAACTGTTAGAAAAAAATCATACACATTTTAACCTTGATCAAATAAGTCAACTTTATAAACCTTCCTTTTACTTTTAACAGTCGTTTATTCTTTTCAATTAGTCTCTCAAAATCCAATTTCTTTTCATTCTCTAACTTTCTTCATAAATATAACAGATTTCTCTTGTTCAAAGTAAGAAAGTTGTCCATGTCACACTTGAGTTGAAATCCACACATCCAAATCACGCTTCTGTTTTATTATTTGTATCTCCCTTTTAGTTATTAAAACATCTGCTGATTTCATTTGTAAATCTTATCTAACATCCTGTTCAGTATCATTCTTATATGCAGTCAATTTTAAGTTCATATTCAAAACAGTGTATTTCTGAATTGAATTTTCCTCTATCTCCTCTTTTGAACCCATTTTTATTGTAACAGACAATCTTAAAAAAAAGTTCGGAGTACATCATTGCCAAATATCTTTCAATACTTCCAGAGTTAACATTCCTTTTTCCATTCTGAACTGGTGGGTCTTCTCCTTTAATTATAATTTTTAGTTTTTTTTTCTCTACTAGTCGCTAGTAACCAAATTCAAAGTTGCCTCTTATTCTTTTTCCAAGCCACAACACTTTCCAAAGGAAAGATCTCTTACGCTTAAATTAAAAATCTTCATGTATTTTTAAAGAAACCACAGGAAGTATTCTTATAATTATTTCAAAATCTTATCCAGAGTCAATCTGGTTCCTTAATCTGTTTTAAACATTGCAAAAGAATCATTCTAATCACCCTTTGATGCTTATTTCCAAATAAAAAAACATTTTCTTTAAGTTCTTAAACTTACTAAATTTCTTAGTTGGGGTTTCAAGGAAAACCACCCAGTATAATAAAATGTGTCCTTCTGAGGGTTCTTAGTATGCAAAAAGCAACTTACAAACCCCTGCCAGTGAAAGTGATTAAGAGAGAAAGTTGGTGAACTCAGTATTCTTTTAAAGGCTCTGAAATGAGGCTTGGGAAAAACTGATTTTCTTGACTACCAGACCAATAAAACCTGCTGTTTTATGGTATCATTGCAGGAACCATCTCTATGGAGCACTAAGGGTGATCCCAGGCCCTTCTCGTAATCTGGAGAGACTTTGGGGAGCCAACTGATTCACTAGGCCATCTTTCTGCTGGAGTCATTGGCTCCCCTCTTGCAGAGCTGTCCACTGTCTGTCACTGCTTCCCCAGAAGTCAAGAAATATTGAGGCTTCCAACTCAAAATTCTAACTCAATTCTAATTTTGAATAAACAATATTGGAATTCCAGTAAAAACAATTAGGTACTTTGATCCTCCCATGGACATAACCAATGGGATGCCTATCCTGGACTTGCTAGACCCATGCGACAATACACCAGCACGGATTTGTACGCCCTCAGGGGTGCCCCCCTCTCCTGGGTGCGACCCGCCTCCTTAAACACTCTTAACCTCGATGACGGGCCCGGGTTTTGGGACCCGGAGAGATGGCTAGGCAGGGGCAGGGGCCGTCAACACAAATTTAATAAGAGGCCTCTGATTACTTTTTTATCTAAATTTTTTACGGGGTTAGGGAGAGGGGTGGGAGATAGGGGTTGTCTGGCTATGGGGGGTGGCCAATCAACCATGGCTCAGGCCAGACTTGGGTCCGACCGCGCGGGGGGAGAACGGGGTGTGGTTGTCTCCGGGGCTCATGAGCGGGTCGTGGGATTACCGATTCCCACGACGGGGAATGGCAGCAGGTGGATAGACAGAGGGCCGTATCGTTACCGGGAGGGCCGTCTCCGCTATTTGCAAGCGGTGAGGCGCTCCGACCCTCTGCCTCTTCCCCGAGGTTCCGGGAGCGAGGATGTGCAGCCTCCTGAGCTCCGGCTGGTGTACCTGAATGCCAGGTCCGTGGTTAACAACGCTCCCCTCGTTAGGGATTTAGTTGAGGGTGAGCACGCGGACCTGGCTTGCATCACGGAGACTTGGTTGGGCCCAGAGGGTGGGGTCCCTTTGGTTGACCTCTGCCCACCAGGCTTCCGGGTGCTACATGGGCCACGAGCTCATGGTAGGGGTGGGGGTGTGGCGGTGACTATTAGGGAGACCTTATGTCTGCGGGAGACCACCGTTCCTCAGATAGTCGGGTGTGAGTCTCTCTTTGTGAGATTTGGTTCTGGGGCGCAGTTGGGCTTGCTGCTGGTGTACATTTCGCCTAGTCGCGCAGCGGCAGCCCTGCCCGAGCTGCTCGATATCCTCTCGGGGTTGGTGGTTGAGTTTCCCAAACTTATAGTTTTGGGAGACTTCAATCTACCATCCCTGGGAGGCTCATCTGAGCTAGCTCGGGAGTTCATGGCTTCCATGACGGCCATGGACCTGACGCAAGTAATTTCTGAACCAACTCATGAGGGAGGCCACACCCTTGACCTGATTTTTTATCTGGACGGTGGTTGGATGATCTTGGTGGGGGCTCTCCATTTATTATGCCCCTGTCATGGACCGATCATCACCTCCTGCGGCTGGTTCCGTTTTGCCACCCCCCGCCGTGGGGGTACGGAGCCAATTAGATGGTACCGCCCCAGACGCTTAATGGATCCTGATAGATTCCAAGCGGCGCTGGGGTCCCCACCTGCCTCCATTGCTCACAACTCGGCGGATGCCTTAGTGGAAGCCTGGGAAAGGGCAGCCACTGAGGCACTTGACCGGGTTGTACCCTTGCGGCCCCAGATCCCAACGAGCTCCATGGTTCTCCGCGGAGCTCCGGGAGATGAAGCGTTGGAAACGGGGCCTAGAGAGCTGCTGGAGGTCTAGCCGATCTGAATCCGACCGGTTGCGGTTAAGAACCCATATTAGGTCTTATCTCGCAGCGATGAGGGTGGCGAGGTGTAATTACTTCTCTACCCTCATCGCGTCCGCAGATAATCGCCCGGCCGCCCTGTTTAGGGTGACTTGCTCCCTTCTTAATCAGGAGGTGAGGGAGGATCCCTTGCAGGGTCGTGCCGAGGAATTCAGTCAACATCTGTCGGATAAAATCGCTTGGATTCGGACCGGTTTGGACTCCAGCTGGGCAGAGTCTGGCGATCAGGACACGGGCGGTCTTGTCAATGTTATCTGGGAGGAGTTTGATTCTGTGACCCCTGATGAAGTGGACAGGATTATGGGGAGGCTGAGCTCCACCACATGTTTATTGGATCCGTGCCCTTCCTGGCTGGTTTATGCAGCTAGGGAGAGGACACGAGGCTGGCTCCAGGCGGTTATATCTGCTTCTTTGAGTGAGGGTTATTTCCCCACCGTCTTGAAGGAGGCGGTGGTGAGACCTCTCCTCAAGAAGCCTGCCTTGGACCCAGCTGTATTGAACAACTTTCGTCCAGTCTCCAACCTTCGCTTTCTTGCGAAGGTTATTGAGAGTGTGGTGGCGCATCAGCTCCCTCTGGTCCTGGATGAAGCGGATTATCTGGACCCTTACCAATCGGGTTTCAGGCCCGGGTACAGCACGGAGACGGCATTGGTCGCTCTGGTGAATGATCTCTGGAGGGCTCGGGATAGGGGATATTCCTCTGTCCTAGTCCTATTAGACCTCTCGGCGGCTTTCGATACCATCGACCATGGTATCTTGCTGCGGCGTCTCAGGGGATTGGGAGTGGGAGGCACAGTTCTTCAGTGGTTCTCCTCCTATCTCCTGGGACGCTCGCAGTCGGTGTTGGCAGGGGGGCAGAGATCGGCCCCTAGGTCTCTCGTTTGTGGAGTTCCTCAGGGGTCGGTTCTCTCGCCTCTCCTGTTCAACATCTACATGAAACCGCTGGGTGAGATCATTCGTGGTTTTGGAGTTGGGTATCATCAATATGCTGATGATACCCAACTTTTCATTTCGACCCCAAACCACCCCAGTGATGCCCTCGCTGTGATGTCCCGCTGCCTGGAGGCGGTTCGGGTCTGGATGGGGAGGAACAGACTTCAACTCAACCCTGACAAGACTGAGTGGCTGTACATTCCGGCATCCCGGGACATTCAAAATGTTCCATCGCTTTCTATGGGGGGTGAGCTCTTACCCCCCGTGGATAGGGCTCGCAACTTGGGAGTCCTCCTAGATTCACGACTTACCCTGGAAGACCATATAGTAGCTGTGACTAGGGGGGCTTTCGCCCAGGTTCGCCTGGTGCGCCAGTTGCGGCCCTATCTGGACCGGGATGCCCTGTGTACGGTCACTCATGCGCTCGTGACCTCTCGCCTAGACTATTGTAATGCTCTCTACATGGGGCTTCCCTTGAAGACCACTCGGAGGCTCCAACTGGTACAGAATGCGGCCGCGAGAGTTGTCTTGGGAGTTTCCCGGTACTCCCATGTTACACCTTTGCTCCGCGAGCTGCATTGGTTACCAGTTGTCTTCCGGGTGAGGTTCAAGGTCTTGGTTATGATCTTTAAGTCCTTACATGGCATGGGTCCGGGATACCTCGAGGACCACCTGCTGCCGGCGTCAACTCCCCTCCGCCCTGTGCGTGCCCACAGAGAGGGCCTCCTCAGGGTGCCTCCGGTCAGGGAATGTCGACTGGTGGCCCCCAGGGGGAGGGCCTTCTCTGTGGGTGCCCCGGCACTATGGAATCAACTGCCGGTTGAGCTCCGGATGGCATCGGACCTCCGATCCTTCCGTCGCGGGTTGAAGACCCACTTGTTTGAGTTAGCTGGTCTGGCCTGAAGGGGAATATGGGTTTTTAATTGGTTTTATTATTTTACTATTGCTGTATTTTAATTGGGCATGGTTTAATTCTCTTTTAATTTTTGTACAGTTATTTATATATGCCCTGTGAACCGCCCTGAGTCCCTAGGGAGAAGGGCGGTATAGAAATCCAATAAATGAAAATGAAATGAAATGAAATGAATTCTAAGCCACAATAAACGTAACAGATTGCTAATAACATCAGTGAATGTGAAGTGCAGGAATACAAGCCTGGCCATCAAGAATTAACAAGTAGGAGCTTCTGGTTTGCCGTGCGGCTGCCATAGACGCCTGGAAGATGAGTTCCATCTTCCCCGTCCAGTTTCGCATTGCTGAAGGGACCCTGAAAAGTCGCCCTGTAGAGGCGACCAGCAAGGAGGGGCCCACTAGAGCCAGCGAATCCCTCCAAACTGGCGGACGAAAGACCGGCCATAGAAATATGGCTCGTCACTAGGCTGCAGACAGCCGAAGCCCCACTTACTATCTGGCAACTTCAAAGCAGCATGGAAGAGACTGGGTGAGATCTACCTCTCTTAAATCCTAATTACTCTCTGTACCTGCATAAGCTGCTAAAGTATTTTTCCCCCTGTAGTGAGGGAAGGGAAACAGCGGCGACCGACTACCCAGGGGAGTTTAAAACGTTGAAAAATAACTGGGATCCTAATCAGAATTCTATTTTCTAAAATTTGTGGGTTAAAAGACTCTTTATCTTCTATTCCCTATTTTTCTTCAATTTTTATTCTTTACCTTTACTGAAGATCGGGGTTTTTCTTTTAAAATGGAAGAAAAAACTGAAAAGATTAAAATAACTTTGGGGAGACATCTTGTGGCTAAACCTGATATTGCAATCTGTTATTCTCTAAAAGAGACTTAGCTGACAGCCCAGAAAATAGATAAGATATATTCAACCTTGGACATTAACTGTGAGAAATCCAGCTGTGTTCCTTACTTAGTGGACTTCCTGATTGTAAAGCTTTTCAGTTTAAATATACTATTATGGAAGAAGATCAGGAATGGACCTTCCCTATGGAAGAAGAGCAGAAACAAACCCTTTGTATGTTGAAAGCGATTCTTCAAACCCTTTTCACAGGTGGTGATGAAATAAGAAATTATAGAAAAAAACAAGACGACAGCCTGGACATGCAAACTCAAACTATGATTATAATTAAAGAATCATCTATACAGGATACTACAGAAAAAATGGAACAATTAAATACTATGACAGAAGATGCAACTGCTCTACAAAGACAGATAATGGAAAATACAGGAAAGAAACTGATAATAGGGAAAGAGAAAAAGACTTCCTATATAAATCAGAAGGAGCCTGAGGATCAAAAAGAAAAACAGATGGAAGAAAAGATAAATAGTTCAGGACAACTACATCGAGTTGGGAAAACAAGGAGATGGCCTGCCAGATCTGCTAGTCCTCTCAAAAAGATGGCAACTGGGTGGTTTTTTCAACCCCACATAATAGATATAATAATCCAAGGAGAGCTACTTGATGACTCAAAAGCAAGGTCATGGAAGATGATTTGGCAAAGAAAAAAAGCTAGAATAAGACTGAAAAAGAATGGGGTTGCTCAAACAGATGAGATGTGTACTTTGAATACAAAATATAGTTATGAGTTGAGATAAAGAAAACTTTGGTCAAGTAAAACATAGAAGTAAAAATACCAATTAAATTTGAATATTGATTTGTGTTTAAAAGTTTTGTAAAGGTGATTAAGATACATATAAGCTAAACTTCATTGATCAAAGTAACAAATATGTCTTTGTGTCTTAAAATAGAATATACTTAAATAGTTAAGATGTGTATTTTGAATATAAGATGTTATGAGTTGAGATAAAGAAAATTTTGATGTTTTGGTAAAGAAAGAAAGCTAGAGTAAGATTGAAAAAGAATAGGGTTTTGATTTATATATGAGATTTATTTAAATAGATAAGGGGTGTATTATGAGAACTTAAAATGGGATATACTTGAACAGATAAGATGATTAAGATATATATAAGTTAAAACTTTATTGATGGAAGTAATAAATATACCTTTATATAGCAGTAAGGAAAAAAATTATTAGTTTTGAATGTGAGATGGTAGATATAAAGAGGAAGAGAGAGGGAGCATTAAATGAGGCAATAAAAGAAATTTTGGTTGTTAAATTTAAGATTTTAAGATACTTGTGAATCATTAGAAAATAAGAATATTATATAGTATTATTAATTTGTAGATGTAGATGGTGAGAACTTATATAGATAAGATGGGTACCCTGAACATCAGACTTTGGGAGTAATTGTGATAAAGGAATTGGGATCATTTAAAACTTGGAAACGATATATATTAAACATTAATTTTAAAGATTAATGGAAAATTAAAACTGAAAAAAAAATTAGGTCATTGTCTGTCTAAAAGACTGAATGTTAAAACAAATAAGATATACATAAACTAAAAACTATTGATAAATGTTAGAAAGTTACTTTTTATTCGATCGATAGAATAAGAATTGTATCAGTTTAAACATGAGACAGTATATACTAAGGGGGAAAGAGAGAGAATGGTTATTGTAATAGTTGGAGATTTAATATATATATATATATATATATATATATATATATATATATATATATATATATATATATATATATATATATATATATATATATATATATATATATATATATATATATATATATATATATATATATATATATATATATATATATATATATATATATATATATATATATATATATGAATTATTGTACACAGCCACCATGTTGCTTTTCAAATATGTATATGTAATATTAGAAAATCAATAAAAATTTTACAAAAAAAAAAAAGAATTAACAAGTACGACTGGGAATTCAACAAGTTTTAGATAGGAGCTAAGTTAACAACAGCTTAAGACTCAATTTTTAGACCTCTTTGTTTAATCCAAAGGATCCATTGCACAAGGGAGGTAACATTTTATCCTCTCCATCTCCATGCATACCAATTAACCTAACCAGAAAGGTTAACTCTATTAACAACATTGCCTGCTATCACATGACTAACAAACACTTTAACTTTTAGTGTAACCTATCAAATAAAAAAAGATGTAAATCTAAAAAGATTTGTTCTTGTAACAAGAACGTGCTTTTATAGTTAGATCTAAAAGCGTAGTAAAACATTTCTAGGAAATGCATGTTATGCATTCTGAATATTAATACCAGGCAAATTATCACACCTAATGCACAGCTACCTTATACTTTAGAAAAAGTTAATTGAACAAAACAAAGTTTCCATGGGGAATATAATTTAGTCCAATGGGGCAGGAATCAGGCTTTTATGCATTAGAGAATCTTTTGACAAAGCCAAAAGGGCGTTCAGATTCTCAGGGCAGTCAGATAAACAAAACTAAGCTGCCTAAGAAAGACTAAAAAAATTGTATGGAACAAGTTACATTACCTATTAGAACCATTAGTTGACATTTCACTGAGTCATAAAATCTTTTACAACTGATTCCTGCAAGTTGAATTGATTGGACAACTATTGTTGTTAGTTGCTTCTTTTGACCACCTATATCCTATATGAATTCTTGGCTATAGCTTATCACTGTAACTCATTCTCAACTGACACCTAGATTTTTGGGAACTCACTTGCAACTGAATAATTTCCGCCATCCCCATGAATCATAATAATATGCAAGTGAGATTTAGACAGACTTTGTAAGACTTGTAAGCGGAAAGACAGAATCCTTTTCTACAGCTGAGTAAATACAAAGCCTTTTGTCAAACTCCTTCTATTGAATGGAATTCAACTTTGTGCAGTTTCAGCTCGTACCGAAGTGATATGATGAAAAAAATAACTGTTATCCTGAAATACCTCTGAGCCAGACTACTGTAGATAGCATCATGTTTTATAGCTTTCAATATTCATCTTTCACTTTCATAAATTTGCATTATACTCAATTTACAGAAAACCAAAAGAGCACATATTTATTTGTTGTATAAGAACATGTGATAAAGAAATGAATATGTATACACTATCAACATTCAAAGCACAGAAGATAAATGATACATCTCATTGTATGAAGTGTAATTATGTTCATCTTCAAGCTGCTGGTTTCTCACATATTTTACAGAAACTTCAATGCATTTGAATTTTATGATATGTTTTGATGCAACTTTTATATATAACAAAAAACCTTAGCATTTCTACACTGGGTTGGAAAACAAGCTGCTTTGGAAAACAAAGAGCAATACACTACCTGAATCATTGCGGAGGTAAGATGACATTGCTGGAATAAGACATGACTGACTCAGTAGCTCTAGCAAAACGGATGGAAGGGCACTGCTGTTTTGTCCTCTACTTTCATGGCTGGACTGGATATCTCCATTTGATGTGCTGCCTGCAGGATTTATGTAGCTAGCTAGAACCTGAAATTTAAGAAAGTTTTTTTTAAAGAATTTCACTGAGATAGCCACATAAAGGATATGAATTAACAAGGTAATAGTAGTTCTTACTATATATAATATGTTGGAAAACTATTTTAAAATCTCTTTTTCATTACTACAGAGAAATAATATATTTAAAATAAATTTAATAAGCATTCTCCATCAACTTCAAAAGCCCATTTAGTGAACAATGTAGGCATTCCTGATACAAATATCACTACAGAAATGATCAGATTTAATTAAAGCTCATACTTCTCTGCTCAAAACAGATTCCAGATGCCATATGTTAATGTCAGAAAATTCCCAATGGAATAAAATTGCTATTTTTTTTAGTGAAACCAATTTTCATTCCAACAGTTTCATTATGTAGCATGAAAAATTGTATCAGAAAAGAAAAAAAAATACTCAAGCAGGCCCATTAAGTTCTTGAATCTAGGAGTTATCTTTTAAATATGTAATACAAATGACATTCAATACCAATAAAAGGGCAACTCTCAAATCAAAGATTTACTTTTTGATAAACATAATGTATATGAATATTATATTGTTCTAATACCTGTAAAAGGCATGTGACATGCTCTTCTTCCAGTCTTTGTTTAGTTAGAGCTTGTTCCACATCCCACCCTGAAGCAGTAGAACCAGTTCCAAATCCAGTGCCTTTAGCCCAATAAAGTTGCTGTTCTTCTGCTGATGCACTATTGTGTGTGCTTGACACCTGTGGCTAGTTAAAAAAAATTACACTGCAGTTTCAAATTTCACAGATTTATATTCTAGAGCAGGGGTGTCAAAGTGCTGGCCTGCAGGCCAGATGCGTCATGCCAAAACAGCACCCACCCCCATTACCGGCAATGGAAAAAAAGTCATGATACGTTGCGACACGTCATGTGACATTGTGAGTTTGACATCCCTGTTCTAGAGCAAGGAGTCAACAAAACCCTTCTGAATAAGCCCTCCTTATTTTGGTATCTGGCTTATGGATAAGATGGGATACAGTAAAAGCTTACTCAGCAAAAATTCTAACTGGTCTTTACAATCAGTGCTTATCCATTGTACGTGAACCGTAGGATAACATTTATCTATTTTGCTGAATGTAAATGCTGCACATACAGTAAGCCACATCTGATTCTAGTGCTCAACACAGTGACAAATACATGCAGGAGACAAAGGTTAGATAAAAAAAGATCTGCTTCCCTATCTTCTTAACAAAAATGAGGGTGCAGGTTTCTAAAGAAATGTCAACCAGGTATAATGGCTTATGTTTCTGAGAAAATACATTTTTTTCATCTGATGATTCAGAAAGCTAATCTACCTACCTACCCATCCATCCATCCTAAAATTCAGATAATTCATAGTGTTAAGTTAAATAAGTACTTAAATCATTTGTGGTATTAATTGGAAAAATACAAATTCTCTGGAAGGTTGATTTGAATGACTATTAATTGCAACTTTTCACCTAAGTAGCAAATGTCCTGTTCTATATTACAAAATACTTTGTTTGTGAAAGCATTATGGGGAGGCAGTGATTATATTATCATGTGTCTTTGAAGCTATTATATTGATTTAAAAGCAAGTCTGGAAAATATTTTAAACATTCTATAATGTTTTTACATTGCCATCAATATCTGTATGTATTAATTGGGTCTCCACCTCACAAATGGGGGAAAGTCACATCATGAAAGCCTATGTGAAGCTAGGAAATATTACAGTTGGTTCTTGGGGGGAAAAAACTTGTCTGAACTGACAGTTTTTTTCTGGAGCTCAGACAAAGTTGTCACCTTTCCACCAAGTGCCAGGCCACTAAACTTTCAAAAAGCACACAATGCTTACGCAAGCTTCAATTACAAAACCTGAACATAATAATGTCTTTATAATAAACAAGGAACTGCTATTAGAAAGAGTGCAAGAGTTTGGGATAGACACTCCAGGACATGGGAGATAAAAAACTGTATCCAGTAACCATTAATTAATTAAGACTTGTTCTCAAAGAACTTGCTGATAAAGCTTCTTGTTGACAGCTTAATTCTGTAAAATAATCTTGAAAAACAATCCTTTAGCAAGCACACTACTGTGGAAATTGATTGCTGTACCATCCTTTCAATACCATGCTACTCTTCTGGATCATGAAGCAAAAGACATATTATTTTAAATAACTAGCAACACTCTGAAATCCATAGGTGCAAGCTTATATGTTTAAGTAGGTTACAAAATTGAGATCTCTGTGTTCCAAAAAGAGCTGTATAATTAAAAACCGGAAAAAGCGTATTTTAGCTATACAAAAAAGACAGAAACATTAATATTTTGATTTCCCATTTTATGAAGATTTAGAATAATCATTATCTGGAAGCAATTATTTGAGCAGTCAAACATACACAGAATACCAGTGCCAAAATTTCACAGGTACTGATAATAAAGGACATAAAGTTGGATTATTAAAACAACCTCCACCATCTTGATAATTCTGAGATTATCTGGAAGTCAAACTCACCTCTGTTTGGTTGGAACCAGAATTGGGAATTCTTGGAGCATGGTGGCTAAGAGCAGACAAACAAGCAAGAATAAGGTGAACTGCACCAATTTCCAGGGCCATTCTCCTAAGAAGTACTCCATCATCAGTAGTCAAAGGCGTAGTGCTGAACAAGCTGCGCAGCACGTGAAATGGAAGAGTTGGAAGCACATTAGCTGAAGGAGACTGGAGAATGTGACCTAAATAAAAGAAATGAAACATTTCAATCACAATGGCTTAGCATAACGCATTTATCTTCAATTACACACCAAATATTTCATTAGGTGTCTAAAATACCGCTTTTGTTTTATTGTGAATTTAAGCATCACCGATTGCATGACTTGGGGAAAGTAATGGAAAACAGATGCATCACCCTTCCATTATGAAGTGTACCTATAATATAGTGTTAATAAGCTTGAAAGTGCCCCAGCAGGAAAGTAAAGTGTATCAATTAAACTTGCTGTATGGTAACAAAACATGGCTCTTCTTAAGTTAGTAAACTTATTTATCATTTTTCATACATCACACTATCATAAGGATTATACTCTTTGCATGTGACTATTGTCTAGAACAGGGGTGTCAAACTCAATTTCATTGAGGGCCGCATCAGCATTGTGGTTGCCCTCAGGGGGCTGGGTGGGTGTGGCCTAGTGGGTGGGCATGGCTAGAGTGCATATGGCCTACTGGGTGGGCATGGCCAGCTCTACAAGGGTGTCTGTGAGGGCCTGGGCAAGAGTGGGACAGATCTGAGGGTCTCTGGCAGAAGGAGGGTCTCTGGGCCAGGGCCAAGGCAGTGGGGGCCATTCCCTCATTGTTTCCAGGATGGCTTCGCGGGCCACATGAAACCACTTTGCGGGCTGGATCTGGCCCCCGGGCCTTGTGTTTGACATGTCTGGTCTAGAATATAGGCCAAATTTTTAGAACATTTTTATATGAGAATATTTCTTACAAGAGGTTAACTTGATCTTCCCCAAACTGTTCATGACATTAAAAATTCAATAGGTGTTGCCTTGTTCCTTTGGCAACATAATTTTTACACATGCAATTATTGTACAAGGTTTATTTCCTGTATGTGAATAACTTTATGAAATCAATGAATATATATAGTAAAAGATTTATACCATTATAAGCCTTTTGGTTGCATCAGACCATCAAATCTCCTTTTAACAAGATGAAAAATGCAAAGCCTTTGAGCAGCTGTACATGGCTATAATATTTTCCCTTTGCAGAAATGAGAAAACAACTGAAGATGTAAGAGTTAACCAGAGCTTCCCATTAGATCGGAACTATCAAATATGGCTAATAGCTTCCATACAAGCCAGAATCAATGTGCCAACTTAAAAAAAAAATGACACTGTATTTCATATGAGAAACTACTGATTAGGAAGGCCTTTCCCATCAAAGGGAAACGTTCAAGCCAGTTGTGGGCTTTCTGGGATCAATCCGCTGAACAAAGTCAAGCACATCTGCGCAAAACTACAGTTCCTGACACCAAAGCAGCAGTACAACCATTTCATACAGTTATTTATGGGTTCGATAGCTGAATAGTCTTAGTCAGTAGCAGTGATGCTGGATCTCACATATCTTCAAGACGTTCAGGAGGAAAAAAACTTATTTCTCCCAAGAAAAGTATCTACCAGGGTTGGGGATTGATGATCGTTGTCTGTAATAAGGTAAAGGTAAAGGTTCCCCCGCACGTGTGTGCTAGTCGTTTCCGACTCTAGGGGCCGGTGCTCATCTCTGTTTCAAAGCCGAAGAGCCAGCACTTGTCCGAGGACGTCTCCGTGGTCATGTGGCCGGCATGACTAGACGCCAAAGGCGCACGGAACGCTGTTACCTTCCCACCGGAGTGGTCCCTAGTTTTCTACTTGCATTTTTACGTGCTTTCGAACTGCTAGGTTGGCAGAAGCTGGGACGAGTAACAGGCGCTCACTCTGCTACGCGGCACTTGGGATTCGACCCGCCAAACTGCCGACCTTCTGATTGACAAGCTCAGCGGGTTATAGTATTAACGATGTGTTTCTTGCCATTAAGGCTGTCTTGAGCCCTGGGAGGAACACTTCTCTACTTGTGTCCATTAGGAAGCCTTGCATCCATTGCTCTAACCGTGCAGCAGCAGTGAAACTGAAGAGTATCCAGCAGAATTCCTAGGCATTGGCAGTAATGAGGATGTGTTTCACTACTGTGCAGAGTGGTGATGATGGGAGCGTAGGTAATAATATTAAGACTACAATTGGGGTGAAGTTCTGTTTGGGGGAAAATCTTGTTTCTTTTAGTAGTGGGAGGCGATTAGTTGGGTGACCTGGGGTAGCTCAGCAGATGATTTCTTGTTACTGGATATCACAGCAATCAGCTCGGTGTAAACCAGCTAGGATGTTCAAAGGATGTAACTTCCAGAGCCATTTTGTGAATTTTGGACAGCAGATAAAGGCACGGATAAGTTGATCCTCTCCCACTCAGAGTGGGCAAAAAGAAAAAAAATGTCACCGAGGGGCAATTTACTGCTATGTTTCGTACCCATGCCATGGTGGAAAAGGCAACATGACAACTTTGCCTACCTATAAATAGGTAACTTTCCTTCCTAGGTAAAATGATCAAGTGGAAAAGGAACAGAAAATAGGAAAGAAAAGCAAAATTACTTTCAAAACGAAAAACTCAGCATTAAATGGAGGATGTTCCCAATCTGATTGCTGCAAGCAATGGAAAAGCAACTGAGGAGAAAGTAAGAGTAAGTAAGTAAGCCATATAAAATGTGGTAGTTTTCTGACCAAAAAATTTCAGATGTACAAGATATAGTTGGGTTTCTAAACAGTTGCAAAACCTATATAGCTGACATACAAAAGATTTTGATAAAGAATTTTCAGATAAAATTAGGTTGATTAATAGACACAACAAATCATTGTTTAGCTCTTTAAATAAATAAAATATTTCTTTATAAAATTCAGCTGCTACTCCTGTTTGTTTTTTTACACATGAACATCTTAAAACGTAAATTTCTAAGTCATAGAAATATTGATCTTTGTGGCAAATGAAGTACTGTACCATAAAAATAACCATACCTCAGGCCATTCATACCTAATAATAACCAAACTGGAGAAACTTTATAAATATTGTTTTGTATTGTATTAAACAATAATTTCTCATAGTATATGAAAGAAAGACATTAAAAATAAGCAGAATGACAGTGGTCAAGAAGTGGGAAACATTTTGGCTATAGTCAAGTGTGCTTCTGCCTACCAACACAGAGAATATCCCACTTAGTAACTTTATGATAACCTCGGCTCACATTGTCTCCCACTCTGTGCATAATGCAAAAAAAGCTGCAACACAAACCTAGGGAAGGGGAAGCAAAAGCAGATCAAGGTGCCAGTTAAGATTAATTTGACTTATTATGAGAAAAACTGTCTAAGACTGCCCGGGACAGGGGACATCCCTCTGTCCTAGTCCTATTAGACCTCTCAGCAGCGTTCGATACCATCGACCATGGTATCCTGCTGCGGCGTCTCAGGGGATTGTGAGTGGGAGGCACAGTCTTTCAGTGGTTCTCCTCCTATCTCCTGGGACGTTCGCAGTCGGTGTTGGCAGGGGGGCAGAGGTCGACCTCGAGGCCTCTCGCTTGTGGAGTTCCTCAGGGGTCGGTCCTCTCGCCTCTCCTGTTCAACATCTACATGAAACCGCTGGGTGAGATCATTCGTGGTTTTGGAGTTGGGTATTATCAGAACGCTGATGATACGCAGCTTTTTATTTCGACCCCAAAGCACCCCAGTGATGCCCTTGATGTGATGTCCCGTTGCCTGGAAGCGGTTTGGGTCTGGATGGGGAGGAACAGACTTCAACTCAACCCCGACAAGACTGAGTGGCTGTGCATACCGGCATACCGGGATATTCAGAATATCCCATCTCTTTCTATGGGGGGTGAGCTATTACCCCCCGTAGATAGGGCTCACAACTTGGGAGTCCTCCTAGATTCACGGCTTACTTTGGAAGATCACATAGTGGCCGTGACTAGGGGGGCCTTCACCCAGGTTCGCCTGGTGCGCCAGTTGCGGCCCTATCTAGACCGGGATGCCCTGCGTACGGTCACTCATGCGCTCGTGACCTCTCGTTTAGACTACTGCAACGCTCTCTACATGGGGCTGCCCTTGAAGACCACTCGGAGGCTCCAACTGGTACAGAATGCAGCTGCGAGAGTTGTGTTGGGAGTCTCCCGATACTCCCATGTTACACCTCTGCTCCGTGAGCTGCATTGGTTCCCAGTTGTCTTCCGGGTGAGGTTCAAGGTGCTGGTATTGACCTACAAAGCCCTACATGGCATGGGTCCGGAATACCTTGGGGAGCACCTGCAGTTGGCATCAACTTCCCTCTGCCCAATACGCTCCCACAGAGAGGGTCTCCTCAGGGTGCCACCGGTCAAAGAATGCCAACTGGTGGCCCCCAGGGGGAGGGCGTTCTCTGTGGGCGCGCCGGATTTATGGAACCGTCTTCCGGTTGAGCTCCGGATGGCGCCCGACCTTCGCTCCTTCCGGCGCGATCTAAAGACGTATCTCTTTGAACAAGCTGGCCTGGCCTGATGGGAGGGGGTTGGGTTTTTATTACTTTCAAATGCGTTTTAATCTATTTAAGAGTTCTGGGCACTTGTTTAATCTTTTTTAATTTTTGTATCCTGTCTTTTTAACATCTATTGCCCTGTTCACCGTCCTGAGTCCTTCGGGAGAAGGGCGGTATACAAATAAAAAATAATAATAATAATAATAATAATAATAATAATAATAATAATAATAATAATAATAATAATAATAATAAAAAAACCTGGATAAATTCAGATAAGAAAAAATAACTCTCAGATAAAAAAACTAGGCCAATATGTAGATATTTAATTTCTGCAAGGCTACCAATGTCCTTATTTAATACAAAAAGACAGGACAAAGCCAATGATATTGAGGTTGTCAGTTACTGCTATTATTCAAAAATCCACGAGAAGCCCTGGAAACAATAATAATTCATTTTTTTATAAAGGAAATTAATTATTTTAGCTTAGAACACTTTTTACCCTGAGCAATGAAGGAAGAATGAAGATATATATATGTCTTTAAGGACAAGTTTTCAATATCACATGCTTTGCTTTCAAAGCCAGAAAAAAATCCAAAATTCCATAGAAAAGCCAGTTTTTATCTGTTTCAAATACTTGTCTACTTGCACATTCAGAATAATTGTTTAGCAGTAGTCCCCAAATATACTTAGTAGTTACAGTACATACTTCCTTCACCGTCATCTGTAACTCCCAGCACCAATCTAAGCAGACACTGGGCATGTTTCCTTTCTTTAAGTAGCACCTCAGCATAGCCTGGGAGGCGAAGAAATAATCCAAAAGCAGCCAAAGAATGAGCAGGTACGGGAGACATAGTTTGGACTGCTGATTTGATTGGTGGTGGTTCTGCTGCAATTGTTTCTGGGGCTTCATAAACCAGTTCTCCTGACTGTTCAATGGTAACCCATTCAAACTGATCACTGTCCTTCTGCTTCTCCTGGGTGGTGGATGTAACCACTGGAGCACTCACCTTCAGAAAGAAAAGAAGATGCTTAAAACTATCCTCTAAGATTGACAATTAAAAAGCACTAAATAATTCCTTGATTTACCATATTTTTCGGACCATAAGACGCACCTGACCATAAGACGCACCCAGTTTTTAGAGCAGGAAAACAAGAAAATATTCTGAACCAAATAGTACCGGTATACTAAAACAGGGCTTTTCAACCTTTTCATCCATTGTACCACTTTTAGGACAAGGCAATGTCCAAGTACTACCAGTCGCCCAGCAAGGTGTCAAAAACTTGACCCTACCCCAAAAAGGAAAAAAAATGATAAAGTAAAGGTAGTCCTCGACTTACGATTACTTAGTGACTGTTCAAAGTTACGATGGCACTGAAAAAAGTGACTTATGACCATTTTTCACACTTATGACCGTTGCAGCATCCCCAGGGTCATGTGATTTACATTCGGATGCTTGGGAATCGATTCATATTTATGATGGTCACATTGTTTCAGGGTCATGTGATCGCCTTTTGCAACCTTCTGACAAGCAAAGTTAGTGGGGAAACCAGATTCACTTAACTATAATGTTACTAATTTAATTTCTCTCTCTCCCCCTCCCTTTCTTTCTCTCTCCTCTCTCTCCCACTTTTGGGGGGGGGGGAAAAGTGCGTCTTATGTTCCGAAAAATACGGTATTTACAACACCCTTGATATCTGAATAACAATAACTGAAAATTAAATTGACAATCAAGATTTGCCTATTATTTAAGTATTTTTGAAAGTTTCTATGAAAGTGTCTCCCGCATATTTTAAAAAGCCATATATTCAAATAAAACAGTTATATTTTCTATCATGTAAGAGGAAGTAAATATACCAGTAGGAATTTTCTATGTTTATTTCCAGTGTTGGAATTTTAAAACAACTCAACATAGTACGAGGGCAATTCAGAAATAAACCTCCATTTGGTTATCAATGACAAACACTTGCAGATACAGAACTTTTATTATACACATTAGAAAACTATAACACTACATTACTTTTCGATATAATCGCCATTCAAATTGAGGCACATCGTAATGTCTTACAAGGTTTGAAATTCCTTAGCAATAGTCACTTGGCGCCAAATCTGGGCTATGGGGGGTGATCAAAAACATCCCAATGGAACTGCTTCAAAAATTCTTGGGTGCGTCTAGTGGTGCGGGGGCAAGCACTGTCGTGAACCAACACCACACCGGAAGTCATCATGCTTCAACGCTTGTTATGGATGGCTCGTCTGAGTTTTTGTAACATTTCACAGTAGACTTCTGAATTTATGGTTGAGCCACGCTCCTTGAACTTCACTAGCAGTACTCCTTTGGCATCTTCACATTTGGCAGGATTTTCTATGGCAGAGGTCCCCAACCTTTTGGTCACCAGGGACCGGTTACATGGAGAGAGGTTTTTCCGCAGACCAGAGGGTGTGTGGTTTTGTGTGCTGCCTGCTTGCTTGTTTGTACGGACTGGTTGCTGGCATGCCGCAGCCCGATACTGGTCCATGGACCGGGGGTTGGGGACCCCTGTTCTATGGCACCACTTCCGGTGTAGTGTTGGTTCAAAATAATACTCGCCCACACACTGCTAGATGCACCGAAGAGTTTTTGAAGCAGTTCCGTTGGGATGTTTTTGATCGCCCCCCATTAACCCAGATTTGGACTTTTAAAAACCATTTTTATGATTTTTAAATATATAGATGAGAAAACAGGAGAATAAATATCTCATAGTGGTGGAAGAAATTATTTGGAAATCCAGTTAAAGTTTAGTAAGAGGATGCAAGAGTCTCTGTGCCTTCCCCTACCAAAAAATAGACAGTAAGAGATCTGGAGGCAGTTTTCAATATTGAATTTCTTATTTTACATTAATTCAAGTTAAGAGGCATTTTCCAATATACCTGGGATAAATATGAGTTTGAAATCATGGAACTAGTATTAATAGCAAAATTTCTCATTTCTACAATATGAACAAATACAACTGAGACAAACTTAAGTGCTTTGAACATTCTCAGATTCTGTGCCAGCAAGACCTGAATAATTCCAGGACTTTTAATCATTATATTAATCCATCTCTACACAAGAAAATTCCCTAGATTTTTTTTAAAGCAGGGTACATAGAAGATTACAGTTATATGCAAGAATTCTTAATTGGAAAATAGATTCCAATGTTTATTAAATGCCAAGATAGAAACAACAACATGCACAATTGAGTCCTTTAGCCACCATTAAGCTCATCTTTCCCATTCTTTTCAGAGATTTGAAAATTTTAATTACGTCAATTATACATTTTCTTTGGACTTACTTGTTGAATCACATCTGGGTAAAGCATAGGAAGTCTTTCTGCAATGAGGGCCAACCCACCCATCCCAGCAAAAACTTGCAATGGGGATTGGAGCGGGCAAGTATCAAGAAAAGATTCATCCAGCACTGTATCCATGCATTCTTCAACAGGTGTGACCGCTTCATCTTCAGGGCAAGGTCCCAATAAATCTGCATGCTCTATTTGTGCATAACGTAATACATAAAAATAGTCAAACTGGTAAAAAATACTATTAAATAACATTTACTTGGAGAGATGATAGATTTACACAGCATAACACACTACTGTTTAGCTACAATATACAAGAAATAAGTTTGGACAGATAGAACACTTGTAAATCTCTGCAGAAACATGCAAAATCAGAAAGTAGTTTGTCAAAGCCACTGGAGGCTTTCAAGAATAGGCTGGGCAGCCATTTGCTCGAGCAGAGCGTTGGACTACATGACCTCCAAGGTCCCTTCCAAATCTTGTTATTCAGTAAAAACAATGAAAAAAGCTATGACAAGAATACTTCTGAGGCAAGAGAAAAATACTGAAAGCATTTTGAGTATTCTAATTCTGTATACAGAACCTTAAATTTTCTGTCCTTTTTGATTAGTTGAAAAAAATTACAATATCTCTGATCCAGTCAGAGTTGAAGAAACTTCTTGGATGAGAAACGAAACGTCTTCAGAGAAAAGCAAGAACGTCCAGTTGCCTCTTGAAAAAGCACCTTTTTTAAGGACAACCATGACCCGGATGACTGAGAATCTCCACAGACATCCCTGATTAAAAATCTTCATTTCTTAATTATCAACTGATTGAAACTGTGTACAAATTATTATTTTTACAGCCATCCTTTTTTTACTAATATACTGAGAATTGCCATAAATGTTCTGGACAATTTTTTTTTTGCTAGGCATGATGCATGATATAGCATTGTGCACAAAATGGGACGAGAAGAATGTGCAAAATATTAATAGAATTGAACTGATTTGAACTGGAAGAGTTTTGTATCCAGTCATTTTTGAAGTGTTTCAAGCCTGAAATAGTATCTGGATCAGAACTTTTAAAATTCCTATTAAAAAGTATGATGGGAGGGTCACGTCAGATGATGGTCTAGTGCAGTGTTTTTCAACCTTTTTTGGGCAAAGGCACACTTGTTTCATGAAAAAAATCACGAGGCACTCCGAAAGGGGGGGGGAGGGGAAATAGACATATTTTTCCAAGCTGTCTTTCTACCAGCTTGGTCTAGCTAGCTGTATCAGTTTCATGCCTTCCAAAGGAACCGAATACCCAGCATGCATCTTTCCCCTAAATACCAATTTAAAATTGTATTTGAGTATATTATATGCAGATTGAACAATGACAAGAGATCCAAGAGCTTCCCCTTCAGAGTTCACGTGAACGGAAAAAAAAGTGTGAGCCGTCCCAAGGCCTAAGAATACCATAAAGGCCAAGGTGGTCAAACTTCGCGGTATTGGAAGGAAGAGGGGTGGGGGGGAGAGAAAGGGGTTACCTTACGACGTTTGCTTGTTCGTTCGTGTTTTGTTTTCTTTAGCGAGCCCAGATCTCCCAACTACCAACCTCCCTCCCGTTTCTAGCCACCCCACCCTGACAACCGCATAATCATCTCTTTGCGACAGCGGGACAAGAAAGGAGACTAAAGAGCGAGAGCGAAGCTCGCAGCTGCTGGAGAGCGTGCGGAGATGGGGAAGACACCCCATCTCAACCCGAGGAACTCTCCGTGCAAGCCTCTGTAGGGCTGGCACGACCAAAAAGGGGGAAGGGGGGGTTGCGTGCGAGGGGAAACACCCTGCCCAAATCGCACTTCGGCTGCTCTGCAAGCTGACGTGGGAAGGGAATTGCCAAGAACTTCCAGGCGGACACGAGAGAGACTGCCCTGCGGTGACAAGACTTGCAGCCCCTTTTTCTCCTCTTTCCCCCTTCCCGAGCCAAGCCCAAGTCACGGCAATAGCGGTAATGGCGCTCGCAAGAACAGTCACCCCCCCACTCCACCCCCGAAAAAGGGAAGGAGCCGAACGGAGAGGGGGGGGAGGGAAAAAAAACACCTTCACCTTGGCTCCCAAGAGGCGCGCGGCTGCCCTGCTACCGGCAGTCAACGTCATGGCGAGCAGCGACCAAACTGGCGTGGCGGCGAAAGGGAAAGCAGAAGCCGCCGCCCTCGCGAGGGGAGAGTCTTTTTTTTTAAATCTTTCAAATTTTTCAATTTTTCCCACGGCACACCAGGCAACATCTCGCGGCACACTAGTGTGCCGCGGAACAGTGGTTGAAAAACACTGGTCTAGTGATGGGTCTTCTGATGGGTCAGATGTTACCTAGCCTGGTAACAGAAAGTTCAGAAACCAAACCACAAGCTCGGTGAATGAACTTCCGCTCTCAGCCTACACCTGAGCTACAGAAATTTGCCACTACTGTATAAATATTTCAGTAAGTTTATAAAACTTCATGTAAGTTTCCACATTTATGTAGCGTGCCCATATAAAGCCAATTCTAAGTATACCTTTTTCAGTATGTAGGCGCTTGAATGAATCTGTTTTTGAAAGACTAGGGTCCGAGATGACTTTCGAGCCAAGCTTAACTGCCAAGTCTATAGATCGGTATCCTTGAGGAAGCTTGCGGTCATACAACAGAGTCAAAAGCTGGGCAAGGGTCATCTCGGGTGGCAGCGGCTGACCTAAATCACATGAAGTTACAAGAAGCTCTCAATTGGTATTTAACTGATCAATTCAAATCATGATTTAAATAAGCAATTATCATTAGCACAATGAATAAGCAGCTTCTGTTTTGTTTTTTCATTTGCTAGGCAATCAGTTCCTATAGTACAGGGATGTCAAACTGCTGGCCCATGGGCCGGATGCGTCACAAGGAAACTGCGCCCACTCCATTGCTGGCAATGGGGGAAAAGTTCCGATACGTTGCGTGACGTCACGAGTTTGACATGTCTGCTACAGTACATCCTTAAGCACGGTTAAGCTTTGTTTCTCAGATTTTCCAGTGATATTGAAAAAAATCTCTGTTACATGTAGTCCTTGACTTATAACGATAATTGGGATTAGAATTTCCATTCCTAATCCATGTGATCATTAAATGAGTCACACCCAATTTTATGACCTTTTCTGCCAAGGTCATTAAGGGTATCCAGCTTCTCCTATTGACTTTTAGAGGTCCCCTGGGAATGTTGCAGACGACATCATGTTACCCTGGGACACGGCAATCACAGATACATGCTAATTGCCAAGCACCCGAATTTTGATCATGTGACCACAAGAATACTGTGACAGTTGTAAGTGCAAGGACCCGGTTGTAAGCCACTTTTTTCAGCATCTTCATAACTGAACGGTTACTAAAAGAATGGTACAAAACTACACATACAATAATAGTCTGGATAAATACTGAAATGCTATTATAATACTTGTTTAAGAAAATGTGATCAACACATATTTACCCAAACAGACTACTACACTACATCATATATTGAAACAGATAACTGATTCAAATGTAAGTTTACCCATGAACACTAGACATGTCTATAATGCTAAGGTTACAGGCCTATAGATACAATGTTGCATAGGACTATTTCATTTTATTAGGAAGCTTCTGTTTTTTTTAGATCAAGCTTTCTTTACATTGAATCTGAGAAAATGTGCAGATCTTCAGCATCGTTTTATGTACCTTAGAATTCTTGAAAAACATGGTCTAATTAAAAAAAAAAGCAGAAATCTACCTGGTAGCAGCTTATGATATAGGTGAAAAACAGGAACACTAATAGTTTTGCTGGAAGAATCGTTTCCTGTGGAGGAGCTCCCTACTTTATCTGTCACCACTCTCCCTCGTCTTGAAGGCGGGCGAGGTGGTGTGGACGATACAGCCCTTTTTGACTGAGATTTCAAACCTATAATGAAAATGAAGTGTTACATTTTATACACTTTTCAATGCAACTCAACAACGTTTACACTGATGCTTAAAAGTTAATGAACCTTTTAAATTTCTGCATAAACATAACCAAACCATGATCTGTTCTCCATACAAGTCCTAAAACTAGATAAAGAGAGCTCAATTAAAAAAAACACCACATTATACTTATTCCTTTTATTTATTCAGGGAAATAATCCAAGGCTATATATTTATGTTTGGCAAAAGCCTAACCTTCGTGGCACAGGTACACAAAGGAGATATCTGAGGATCTCTGAAAAACAGTTGTTGATGGAAAAGGCTGGAAAAGGTTAAAAAACTATTGCCAAGAGTTTGGATTGCACCAGTCCAACGTCAGGCAGATTGTGTACAATTGGAGACCATTCAGCACCATTATTACCCTCCCCAGGAGTGGTTGGCCAACCAAGATTACACCAAAAGCAAGGTGCGTAATAATCAGGGAAGTCTCAAAGAAGCCCAGAATAACATCTAAGGAACTAAAGGCCTCTCTTACATTGCTGAATGTCAGTGTTCATGAGACACTCATGAGGAGAACACCGAGCAACAATGGTAGACATGGCTGGGCTACAAGGAGAAAACCAATACTCTCAGAAGTTTGTGAAAGACCACAGGAATAAGCCAGAAGGCCATTAAAAGAATGTTCTGCTGATGGATGAGACCAAAATAGAACTTCTGGGCTTAAATGAAGAGAGTTGTGTTCGGTGAACGTTGCATTCCAGCATAAGAACCTTATCTCGTCTGTGAAACATGGTAGTTCAGTTTTGTGCTTAATTGAGTTCTCTTTAGTTTTAGGACTTGTGGGGAGAACAGATCATACTTGAGCAGAAATATTGAAAATTCAAAAGGGTTCAAAAACAAATGACGACTATCGTATTTATAAGGGAGACAATATCTTACATAATTACTTTTGAATGAACAGAGACATCCAGTTATGGCCTCCTAACAGAGGTTGCTATTGCAAGGCAGAAGCAACTTTTGCTTCAATGTGTTTAGCTGGAAAGCATCTTCTATCCCAGAATTTTATATACATTTTTGTAGAGTCATCACTCTCCGCTTTTCCCCAGGTCCAGCCTCATTGCACTCAACCTATATAAGTAAAGGGCAAACTGTATTTTTCTTCCCTATCCAATTATTAATACTCCTTTCCGAAACTTCATTTAGTTTTGTCATCCCTCTTCTCAGCCTATCTCCACTCAGGTTTTTTTTTGTCTTTTCTGTTATTTCTTTTGGAAGGCAGGGGAGAGTTGTAGACCTGGAAACTTTCAGTGATCATGAAAAACGTTTGGGATTTCCTTTGTCCAATGCCATACCCAGTGCCTCATTCACCTTTGCATTAATGCTCGAACGCATGGCATAACTTTAATTCAGTAAGTTGTACACTACCATACTCCAATCTTCTGCCTAATGATTGCAAGCCACCAGGATAGCTGACATTGTTTTAAAAAGAAGTATTAAATATAATATTAAAGTTAGCTTACTATTCTTCACACCATCCCAGTCATGATAACGTGACATAAAAGTAGACATACCAGATGCAACAACAACACTGTAATTGTCCTGAAACCCACTGTCTGCTTTAACTTTCTCTTTTTCTTCATAATTCTTTTTTTCCTTGTCTTCTTTTTGTTCACTAATTAATTTTGCTGTGATGCTAGGAGTATCTGAAAACAAAATATTGTATTATGTAGAAAACATTATTTACTTATTTATGTATCTAAAGGTGTATGTATACACACACACACACACACACACACTAGGGCTATAGAAAGCATTTGAAAGAAATGGTTTGCAACAAAATGAAGTGGTTGTATGTGGACATGCATGCAGAGAAGGCCAAGAACAGCTTTCAACATAATCACATAAGCCTGCAAAAGAGATACTATAATCAAAGAGAGGTGGTGTGCTTGTGTACATTGTGAAGTACTTCTTTTGCATGTCTTGCACAACACTAATATGTACACATGTACAAGATTTGTTCAGTATTGAGATCAGTAATAAATAGGAAGAAAATAAGGTGGAACTGATGCAAGTTGAATATAGTCATTACATTCTGGTAATATTATTATATATTCTAAAGCAGGGCCCCCCAACCCCTGGTCCGTGGACCAGTACCATGTTGAAGAGCACTGGGCCCAGACCAGAGCCCTGAGGCACCTCACTACACACTCAATGCAGATGCAGTTCCATTGAGGACCACACGCTGAGTACGGCCAGTCAACCAGCTATGAGTCCATAAGGGGTGATGCTGTCTAAGCTTTCTAAATTATAGTAATATACTTATAGCTTTCTAAATTATAGTAATATATTGGTGAGATATTTTGCTCTATAACATCTTTCTAAATAAGAGTTTTGAGCAGTATCTGGTTCTTAAATGTTAAGTCACTTTAATGAAAGTGCTTTAAGACTGCTAAATAAAGAATATTACAGAACAATACAGATGTACTCTTCAGCCCTGATATAAATTGCATTTATGTATAAGTCCATCAATGAAAGGCTTCTTTCTCTCTCTCTCTCTCTCTCTCTCTCTCTCTCTCTCTCTCTCTCTCTCTCTCTCTCTCTCTCTCTCTCTCTCTCTCACACACACACACACACACACACACACACACAAAGAGAGAGAGAGAAACACTTTTTCCATAGACTAGAGTAAAAAAATACCTATTTAATAAAAGCAACTTACCCGATACACGATCAAGAACCTCTGCCAGTGTTGTTGAGACTGGCAAGAGAAGAGTACGGAACTTATGTCCTGCCCCATACATTGGATGTTGAATTACGTGGCTGGTAGCATTAATTCTTCCTTTATACAACTAAAAGTTAAGAAACATAAAATTAGTTTAAGGATTTAGAAATGAAAAGGCCCTAAACATTTCAAAGTGTGCGTTTGTGTAGCCTCTGGGATTCCCCCTAGACTCACAACTCCTGCTCAGTGAAACTGTGGCTGGGAGGACTTTTGCACAGCTTCATCTCGTGTACCAATTGAGTCCATTCCTGCATTGGCAGGCCCTACTTATAGTCACTCATGCACTAATCACCTCCATGCTGGATTATTGCAGCATGAAGCGACCCTTGGAAGGGTATCCAGAAGCTTGATCAGCTACAGATGCTCACTCTCTTCCTGTTACTGCCTCCTTCCCCCATATATGTGTGCACACTCAGCTGAGGTGTGGCTCCTGTTCCGGTCATCTCCTTTCCAAACCTGCTAAGGCACCCAGCATGCTTCTCTCTCTCTCTTTGCACTCTCTCTTCTCCTCCTCTCTTAGTAGAGTAGCACACCAGCACTGAGCAGCATGCCCCAAAGGAACAGATCAAACCCCGGAAAACTGAACTTTCCAAGACTTGAGAATGGAAGAGTAGGAGCTTTTCTGGCTCTCTTCATTTACCAAAGCTTGGCCAAAAATAATGAGGAGGGGAAAAAGAAAAAAAAAAAGAAGAAGAAGAAGGCAAGCAAGGAGGCAGCCTCCGAAAGGCTAGTGCAGCAAGTCAAGTTTGGAACAAGCTGCACATGGAACACCCCGTACCCTGGTTCACTTCCTTTTTCTTTAAAGATCTTTTGTTCTGAGGGTTCCTGGACAGGACGGGTGGCATTCAACTTTTTTTGAGTGGCTGGCTGGGGAGGGAGAAATTGGTTCTTTTGATCAGATTACTTTTTCTTTTTGGGGGGGGAAGTGTGAGATTGGAGGTTATTTGTCAATAGCAACAGAAAGCCTATCCTGTCCAGGAACCCCCAAAACAAATGATTTTTTTTAAAAAAAGAACAGGGATGTGGGGTGTTTCAGGGACAGCTCCCCAAAGACAAACAGCTTCTTTCAAACTCGACTCCAGGAACTAACACCTCAGTGTGCCAAGTGCCGAGGCAGAGGGAGTAGAGAGAGAACAGGAACAAAGACGTTGCCACTGAACTAGTGTAGCTCCATCCCTTTTATCATTGTGGAAATCCCTAAAAACCTGGTTATATTATCAGGCCTGCGAATGGGAGACATGCTTAGATGGCTCCATTGCCGAAGCAGCCATTTTTACCCACTCTTTGCCTAGGGCTTATCTACTCATTTTTATATTTACCGCTTAATATGGATTTTATATTTTTGCATTGGTTGTTTTATATTATTGTTCCCGTGCCAACCAGAGTTGATTTATGTCAGATGGGAGGCTAAACAAATTTTATTAATGAATAAAATAAATAAATGAGCTCTAATGGATGCTCATTATAGAATACTATTTGATTCAGGGGGGTTCAACAGCTTACAAATGAGCTGAGCAACAACTAAATTAGGACATTCTCAAAATATCATTTTGTACAGTATAACTAAATTTCAGTCCCAGATTTTATCTCGAGACAGTAACTAAACGAAGAGTCCAGAACTTGAACACCAACCATCACTTCTACCATCACCCTATTTGCCATATTACCTAATTAATAAATCTAAAAAGTATAGAAGTTTTGAGCAGTTTTTTGTGACCTTGAGTTTTTAAAATAAATAGGGTATACTATTTTTATTAAAGCATTACTAAAAAAAAGAGCTCAGTAATAGGTTAATTACAATGATTTACAGCGAACAGCTACCAAGATGAAACTGATATTCTAAACTTCTTTACTTGAAAAGGAAAAAAGAAAGGAACAGCACACGCTACACAACAAAAAATATAATAGAGATGATCTCATTATTCGGGAGCAATGAATGGCAACTGGATTACGTAATTAACATGGAAGTGGATTACACTAGTAACTGAAGCATAATTAATATTAACCGATGGTAAAATATAGAATTTGTCAAGATATGAGAAGCATACATTCTTCTTCTTTTGCACCTTATGATTTCAAGTTATGACTTCTAAATTTTAGTATAAGGAATTCTATAGAACAGGATTATGCATATGGGCAACTTACAGAATCAGTGATTATTATGAATAAAATTGGAATAACTAGGTATATCGTAAAAGAACTGTGTAATATGTAGTTATTGGTTGGGCAAGGCTAATCTACATCATCAGGGCTGGAAAAATATATACTGCTCAAAAAATAAAGGGAACACTTAAACAACACAATGTACTGTATTTAATAGTAGGATGTCTTATCTTGTGTTCCCTTTATTTTTTTGAGCAGTATATTTTAATATTTCCTTTTTAGTAGGAACTGATGTTATAGAGTTTTATTTTCAACCCACTGTGAGTTTTACCTAGCAATTAGGGTTGGTAGCAGTGGTACTAGTGGATGTGGGGAGACAACTTACTGGGCAAGGTGACTGAAGAAACATTGTCACTTTTTCATCCTCTAGCATCAGCTGCAAAAAAAGCCTTCTAATAAACCCTGAAATATTTCCAGATGTTGGGAGATTGCTTCTATGAGGAGAGGAATGGAAAAGTTCACAAAGAACCTATGAAAGGAATGAAGACAAATTTAGACAGAGGTATAAGTATCCACGAGCTGTAAATATTTATTTGGTTCTATCCACAATAGGGCATATATTTGTTGATCTATGAGTTTCCCCATTTTCCTTTCCTTAAATCAGCATCAGCAGAATCAGGTCCTTTAGACAGAGCGTATCTACAGGAATTTCCCTAAACTCACATTCCGCTACTGGAATGGGCTATTCCAACCTTACCCAAAGAGCCCAGACTTTGAAGCAGACCATTCTCGATTCCTAACACAGCTAGACCCAATTCTGATCTGTAATAAAATTTGCTAAGTTCTTGAAGTTGCTTCCCATGTTATACAGTAGCATAAGAACCTCAGCAGTTCCAGAATCTTTATTCTGTAAGATTACTGTGCTGTCCTGCACATTTACTGAATTCTGATCTTATCATACGTGCCAGAATAGAAGGGTTAGCCATACCACAAGGAAATCTCAGAAAAAGACGCTCTCAACCAGTCCTCCAAATCCAGCTAAAGTGATAATTTATGGTCAACATCAACTATTCAGATTAATGTTTATGTTACCTGAGCCATCAATCTTTGATTATTAGGATGGCAAGAAATACACTGCAAGAAAAATGCAACGGTAGCATTTTCAATGGCTGTTCTCTGCTGAGTAGTCAGTCCTATTCCTGAAGTTGAAGTTAGCAAAGTAGGTCTAGCACTATTCTGTTGTGGTGCTGTAGCATGTCCTCCAGAAGTAGCACCACAATGGCAGAGTAGAAATAAAAGTGCTGTCCATAGTGGATTGACTTCAGAGCCACCTAACCAGTCCTTCATAAGGTTGCTGTTTCCAACTTCTGTCAAGAATCTGAGAACAGGGGCAACTAAATCTGCTGTGATAGGCATTTTATGAAAGTGCTGTGGAACGTGATGCCTTCTGATCCTGTCCTGGGAATTATCTGTTGATGGAGCACTGAAATCAGAGGCAGAAGTATGGTTAAAGCAAAAACTTGCAAGGCTTCTTACAAGGAGGGAGGGCAACCCTGAGTCCAATAGCTGTTTAATAGCTTCAGGAGACTGTGATGAGGCAGCAAGAGTGGCCAAGTGCGAATCAGTTAGTGCAAGGGGTGCTTGTGCATTTTTAGAGTCATCTGTTAAAGACGAAGAAAGATCCTGTTTTTTGCTGTCGTCTGTCATAGACAGTCTATGTTGCAACTGGATAGGGGGAGGAGTAATACCCATCCACCCCATGAGTAAGGAAAAATAATTTGGATGAATATGGCACATAGAACAAAGGAGACTGTCAACAGCTTTCTTCAAAACCACATTGCACGGAAGAGACATGGACCAATTAAACAGAGACCTATGGAGAAAGAAGAAAAAAAAACAAATTAGAAAACTGTATATATTAATTACACATAAACTAGCCTTGAATTCAATCATTCTATTTAAGCATCAAATGCATCAAATGCCCTTCGCCCAGTGCGCTCCCACAGGGAGGGTCTGCTCAGGGCCCCGCCGGTAAGAGATTGCCGGCGGGTGACACCCAGGGATAGGGCCTTCTCAGTGGGAGCGCCTGCCCTCTGGAACCAGCTGCCAGTGGAGCTGAGGACTGCCCCCGACCTCCGATCATTCCGCCGGGGCCTGAAGACCTGGCTCTTTGAGCTCTCGGGCCCAGGCTGAGGAGAAATTTATTTTAATTGGGGTTTTTAATAGTACAGGGTTGATTTAATTCTTTTTAAATTGGTTTTTAACTTTTGTATGGTTGTTTTTTTAACTCCCTGTAAACCGCCCTGAGTCCTCAGGGAAAGGGCGGTATATAAATAAATAAATAAATAAATAAATAAATAAATAAATAAATAAATAAATAAATAAATAAATATAACAGAAAAAGCACACTGCGTGACTAAATATTGATAATATGAATTTTGAGTCACTAGGGAAGTTATTGAGGCCAATAGCTACTGGTTTACAATTGTAGCTGAAGAACACCACCACAAGAGATTTTTAAAAAGCTTATGTCAACAAATAAAAAGGGATAAAATCAATTAAATCTAATATGCCAGGTAATTTTCATAGAAATTCTTTTTTCTCAAAGTATTACTGTCTCCAATTTACATTAATTTGAAGCTCTGGAACTATGAATTTGATAAAGTTTTCCTGTGGCATAGCTACAGATCTAGGTTATCATAGATTCCTTCTTCATTATCTGAAGATACTGAAGATTCAGGCTAAACTACCATGATTCTGTTCAGGACCTGGGGTTTATTTGAATGCACATCCTACTGAAAATATTTGTAGTTAAATTTCTTATATTTTTGATGCCACAAAATAAGTGACTACCTTAAAAGGGACTAGACCTGGCAATTAAGAGATGTACATTTTTAAATTGAATTTCTAAAGATTAACACTTCCCAAGAAAAGCAAGTTTATTAGGTAAATAGACCTGTTCTAGAATTGCAGTTATAGAACCCTTGCCACTGGGTTATACTAGTACAGAATCAAAACTTTCACTGCATCTTAAAAATACCCACATTTGAAGTGAAAACTGAGAAGACTCCTCCACAAGAGATAAAGTAGACATTGTCCAAGCAAGCAGGAAAATCCTATTGGATTATGAAAGTATATGGAAAACTAGTTCCATATTTCTGAATGATAATTATTGTAACAATCACTTAGCTTTGTGCATGTTTTTTTTTAATTTACAGTACAGGGAGTCCTCAATTTATGACCATAATTGAGCCCAAAGTTTCTGTTGCTAAGCAAAAGTTAAGTGGGTTTTACCCCATTTTATGACCTTTTTTGCCACAGTTATTAAGTTAGTAACATGGTTGTTAAGTGACTGTGGCTTCCTCATTGATTTTCTTGCCAAAGGGGAAGGGGAATCACATGACCTTGGGATACTGCAACTATAATAAATACATGCCAGTTGCCAAGCATCTGAGTTGATCACGTGACCATGGGGGGATATCGCAACAGTAACAAGTGTGAAAAACCGTCATAAGTCACTTTTTTCAGTACTGTTGTAACTTTGAACGGTCGCTCAACGAATGGTTGCAAGCCGAGGACTACTTGTACCAGCTTTTCGTCAAAAATGTATGAAAAAAAATCAATAAAACTTACATGTAAAGAGCAAAGGATTGGTGGTCTCATTGGGAAAGCCACTTTTTGTGGAATAGTTTCATTACATCAGCAAATTTATGTTTTAAGTACTTGAGTATTTGTGGCACTCAAGCATTGCAGAGATTTAAAAAACAACAACACACGGAGCTCTAGTCCAGACCTCTGTCACTTAGTAAAACTAATGCATAGGCTACTTACTCAAAAAGTTCTCTGTTCAACAATGCTGGCAAGTCATAGTCTACAAGCAATTCATAGCTATGCCATAAAATTGCTGCTACGCAATGCAAATGTGAAGGAGATGGCATGAGAAGACCATATTCTCTTGTAGAACTGTTTGGACAGACATAGTTAACTCGGCCGCTTTTTTTCATGGCTGCAACTCTTGCAGAATCACTGACCCATTTCAACAAAGCTTGAATTCTAGAAGATGGAAATACATTAAGAAGGCATATGGTAAGCATATTTATTTATCTGTAAGACATATACGGCCACCGGTCTTATATATAATAATCCTAAGCAGCAAACCAGAAAAACAATTTAAACAATAATGTCACTCATACATTCCCCACCGTGGTGGCCTAATATCCATCAGTTCCTCCCCATTCTAGCCTAAATATCTGGGATAAACGACAAGTTTTCACAGCTTTCTGGAAGGCTACAAGCCTTTTAAGGTATATTTATGGAATCTATTTCTATGCTGCCACTATCAAAACTCTTGGTGGCTCGCATATAAAAAAACAACAGAAAAATAAAAACACAATAGCGCTACAATAATACATAGTAACAATACTATGCAACAGATTTGGAGAAAAAAATGAATTTTAAACCAGCACACAAGTGAAAAATAATCTCAAACCAAAAATTATTTAATAATAATAACAACAACAACAACAACACAACAACAACAACATCTGCCTATTCTAGGTTCTTGGGAAAGACTTCATAGGTGGACAAACATGTCAATTTAGGTCTAAACATCTGGCTGACTGTGCGACCAGCCACAATTTATTAAACGTGTAACGTGCCTGACTTTCAATGACTCTGGGCAGCTCACAACAATCAAACAATATCACTAATTTGCTCTGGCTTTTATACCTTGTCTTTATGTTCAGCAATTCACACATATAGGCTCCCCTCACAGAGTTTATCCACTCCTAACATTTGGAATTTTAGTATACTTTCACTTACTGACAAGAAACTCAAAGTCAAAAAAGGAGGCTGATATCTATTCTGCCGACTAAGAGCAAATTTTGTTTAATTCCCAAATGCCAAATATATTAGTCTCTACTGGCTGAAGTTGAAATAAGCAATATCCCCATCTATACTGCAGAACTGCAACTATGCATACATAATGGCTGCATCCAAAATAGACGACAGAGGTATGTTTGTGAAGAAGGAAGGAAGGAAGGATACAATTTATAGATCTCAAATTTGTTCAGTTATGTATGTTTGTTTAAAAAGAAAATATTTACCTTTCTTTTGTTCCAGGGTCCTGAGTTGTCCCAAGCTGATAAAGAATGTCAATTGTGGAGTCAGAAGACAGGCCATTCAATCTTCCAAAAAGCAAGGGGCTATTCAAATCTTCTCATATAAACAAAAGTTTAAAAAAAGAAATTTACTAAGGATGATACAATATATAATACACTGGTCTACCAAGATATTTTAATAATTTTAACTAAGAAAAACAACATTTTCCCCAAGTTCTTACTTGTGATAACTGCAGTTTGAAAACACAGAATTGGAAAAATCAAGACATTTTAACATCTCACTATATGTAAATGCATGATAATCTACTAATACACTTCCTTTTTTTGTGAGAAGAAGTCTCAGCAAGCTTAAAACTAGAAAGGGATCAAACTATTTTCTTACCTGTAGGGTCACTCCCAGAGGCAGAACAATTTCTTAAAAGAATGTCAATTAATTTGAGGCCAATTTTAGTGGACTGAAGTCCAATTTTTACAAGCACAGCCTCAATATTTGGAGAATGCATGCCACAGTATGGTGACATCAGTAGAGCAGCACAGGTCTGCAAGAGGTTGGCAGTAGGTGCTGCAGCACTAGCCATCATTCCTTCTAAATCACTTATGTGAGTGAGGCAATGGTGCAACAGCCTTAACCATCCAATGCTGGAAAAGACAGAAGCACAGTTAAAACAGATTCCATCTTGACTTCAACACGAAAAATAATTAATATGTAAGTTGGAGTGGAAAAATCAAAAAGTACTGTTTCCCCTCCCCTTGCAGGTTTATCCAATTTATTTTAAAAAATATGAAAATAACAGTAGTGTTTCTTTTGAAAGAAACCCCTCTGTTGAGGTATTTGGACTTGTTAGAGAAATTATTCTCATGGAGAGGTTAACCTGTTCACAGCTCCTCAAATCAAAATTACAGGCCAGGACTGTTTATGTTAGGTCACATTAGTACGGGTTACAATGAGAATGGTATGAAACTTTAAAATCTTAAATTTTAAAACTACAGAGCATAAAAAACACTCTTCTGGACTGGCTTGTCAGAAATTTGAATCTTCATGCCTTACAAATTGTCTGTGAGGCTTAAATGTATAATCCAATGCTTCCCAATCAGAAAAAGAATTATTTATGGTTATTTCCCAAATCTAATTAGTGAAAAAATATTATAGATTTCAGAAAACGAACAAAGGTATAAAAGGAAGGGCAATAACCATTAAAGGCTTACATATTAAGCCAACAAAATTCAAATTTTTGTTGGAAGTCTAGTCGCCATAGGGGACTGTCAGCCTTACTAGGTAGACCAGATAGATGACGACTAGATAAGCTAATTCTACTTCATTATAAAACTATGTTAACAGAATCTTGCAAGCCTGAAAATACACTTCACCTACCATCTTCTTTACCCCCTGAGAAATTAGGGAGGGTCTCTTCTGAGCATCTTGTCCCACCCAGTTATCCAATTGTGGGCTCTGCAGTCTCTTATATGTTCGTTCCCCAGGCAGAGTCTCTTTGCTCTGCCTCCCAAGGTCTTTCTCAAATACCATTACAGGAACAGATACAATCTGTACGAAAACTGCAACTTGAAGTTTATTTTCAAGCCTGATTGTCAAACTTGCATAACTCCACACAATTTCCCCCTCCCTTGCTAGCCTGAGGTTTGCTGGAGGGACAGTATGAATCATGATATACATTAAGTCTTATAATATAGCAAAACTGTTTCACGTAGAAAAAATGAATTAATCTGATTACTGATAAAACATACCTTGTTTTAGATACCTGGTCTTCAGAAGGAAGGAATGGATTATTGACTGTTGCAGATGAAGTATTACCAAAGGCAGTGAGTCCAAGTAGTTTAATCTGAGATAGTCCTAACGTGCTAGCGTCCCGTGGGCGATGAAGGCGAAGACAGACAGCTGAGGCAACTTCAGCTTTCACAAGCTGTATTTTTATGTAGGTAAGACCACTTGTGATAACAGGTGTTGACAAAGGTAACATATTCACCCCATCTGCACTTATTTCAACAGATACCGAAGAAGGGCATGCTGTAGAGATAGGAGTGTTCACATACATTTATATGCAGATCAAAATTTACAGACATCAATTTCATTACTTTAAAACATGAAAGAAATACAAACATTCACATATTGAATGGTAATAGCCTTCCATCTTTCCAAAGTTGGTAAAATGAAGACCCAGATTGTTGGGGCAATGTGGAAATAATGCTTACATTGTAAGCCATTCAGACAGTGCTGTAAAGCACGATGGGGCGGTATATAAGCCTATATGCTATTGCATATTTAAAACCATGAAATCTTGTGGCATGTGTGTATACAACACACTCATAGCACCTGGAACAGTTGGTTATGGAACTAACCAAGGGAAGACAGAATTATAATCCTAAAAGTATTGAGATTATCAAAAACAAATGGCTGCTATTAATGTTTACAACTGACTAGATGCACTAACACATTCAAATCTTCTCAGAATGAGGAAGTAGGTAAGACTATAATGAAAGGGAGGGTCAAATATCTTATGACAGTTTTTAGGTTACTCAGAACCAATACAGAAGTAGCTGGTATGTATAGGTGAAATAAAAAAGGTACCATCTATGAATCAAATTATTAAATATAAGGAGTTTCTCTCTCCACGAACATTAAAACTAAAACTAAATTAAGAAAAGATCATAAACTTACATTTAAAAAGGTATAGTGTATAAGCGCAGCAGAAGCATGGATGGAGGACAAAAGATGGCAAACAGTTTTGATGGAAACTATAGCTATGTTTCTTTTTATCTCATGACTTTTAATTTCTTATTTGTCTTCCACACACTATATAATGTTGATAAAAAACGTAAGAATTTTGAAAGTTGTCCACTTTAGCATCTCTTTGTCAGATCTTTTTAAGATAGACACTTTCTTCCAAGTATGAATTTTACAATAGATTTAAAGCTGCACATTATTTGGCATAGACCCAGCAAGTTGATTTATTGTTTAAGATCTTTAAGATGGAACCTAGAATCAGATTGTGTTACTGGGACTCTTTATTTCCTCACAGTAATGCTATTTCAAAAGAGTTTCTTTACTGTTCAACAACAAATGAGGTATTGTAAATATACCTACTTGCAAGAGAGGCAAGATGTGGCTGAATATGTATTTCTTTTAGCAACACTGCAGCAGGGAGATGAATTGTAAGGTCACACCAGGCTTCCTCAGGTAGAAAGATGTAAGACCAAGCAGCAGATCGAGCCCTTCGATGTGGTGGAGTCGCCTGTAGCAATACTTCAGCAGGCTGGGCTGTAGGACTACTTGACGTAATTGAGCCTTCAATAAATAATTGCCATGAATTTAAAAAACACACCAGATAAACTTGCAAATTATCAAAAAGCCAAAAGAGAAGAGAGGGAAAAAAAATAAATATCGGTGTTGCCCACGGGCAAGCAGTTGAAGTACATTTGGGGCTACCGTAGTTTCCGGCATATAAGACTACTTTTTAACCCATGAAAATCTTCTCAAAAGTCAGGGGTCGTCTTATACACCGGGTGCTGAAAATTTAGGGACAGGGCTGGCTGGAAAACCTGGAGCGGATCTCCCATTTAGTCTGCGCAGGAAAAGCGGGACCAATTGGAGAAGAAGCTGCAGTCTGTAATTTTTTACAGGCTGGGGTCTGGGCATCTTTTCTTCTAAAGTTGAAGAGCAGCTGTAGCATATCCCAACTTGAAAGGCAGGTGGGGAAGGCAGCAGCCAGAGCAGCGGCTTAGCTCTAGAGACACATTTGACTCAGGAACTGGGCGGGCTGGCTGGAAAACCTGGAGCGGATCTCCCATTTGGTCTTTTTTTTTAATCCCATTTATATCCTGCCCTTCTCCGAAGACTCAGGGTGGCTTACAATTTAAAGCACAAATCAATGTGCTTAGCAATAGCCTTCATTCTGTGAATATGCCTGTTTATTAGGGCTTTCACCCCCCCCCCAAGCAGCATTATTACAAAGTCAGCTTATTGCCCCCAACAATCTGGGTCCTCATTTTACCTACCTTGGAAGGATGGAAAGCTGAGTCAACTTTGAGCCTGGTGGGATGCGAACCTGCACTAATTACAGGCAGCTGGTGTTACTTAAGGCTCTGCGCAGGGAAAGCTTTAGAGTGAATTAGGAAAAGTGAAAAAGTGAATTAGGAAAATAGGGAATGGTTGCTGGAATCAGGGGCTGCCACAAAGAAGAGGGAGTCAAGCTATTCTCCAAAGCACCTGAAAGCAGGACAAGGAGTAATGGATGGAAACTAATCAAGGAGAGAAGCAACCTAGAACTAAGGAGAAACTTCCTGACAGTTAGAACAATTAACCAGTGGAACAACCTGCCTCCAGAAGTGGTGAATGCTCCAACACTGGAAGTTTTTAAGAAGAGACTGGACAGCCATTTGTCTGAAATGGTATAGGGTTTCCTGCCTTAGCAGGGGGTTGGACTAGATGACCTCCAAGGTCCCCTCCAACTTCTTCTTCTTCTTCTTCTTCTTCTTCTTCTTCTTCTTCTTCTTCTTCTTCTTCTTCTTCTTCTTCTTCTTCTTCTTCTTCTTATTATTATTATTATTATTATTATTATTATTATTATTATTATTATTATTATTATTATTATTGTTTAATCCACTTGCACTGTTTTATGTTTACATGTTTGATGACAAACAGCCTTATGTTTATAAGTGACAGTTTTCCTACTAAGCACCTGCATGTCATAAGCATTTGAATTAAAATTACCATATTAAAATCAAATCTGATGTTTTTTAATTTTTATTTGGTGTGCGTTGGAAGAGGGGTAGTCTTATATGGCGAGTATAGCCCAAACCCTATAATTTAACAGGAAATGTAGGGGGTTGTTTTATACACCCAGTCGTCTTATACGCCGGAAAATACGGTACATAAATTTTACTCAGTGTTCTTTATATGCAACTAGAACAAATAAACATTGCACATTTGTGTGAGCTGGTACACAAATGAAGCTCTAAACCTAACGCTTCCTAGAACATGACTAAACATATGTAAATCAAATTTAATGGTGAAGCAGTTACAATATAAATTTGTGTAAGAGATTGGTATGGCATAGACATGCCTACTGTACTCCACCACCTGGTGAGGTTATTCCTTCTGTTTTCTCTAGTAATTTAATATTATTTTGCAAAGTCTGAGTTCCCCCCAAACCTGACAACACATTCTATTCTACGAAACCTGTATATTTCAAAATCATACCAAACTACAGGGTTATCTAACTTACCCAATGGTGCAAAATTGTGGATTCCTTCTGCATTATCGGGCTCAGAAGCTAGTACTCTTGCTTTCAAAGTACCATCTGTTGCCTTGCTAGGGCCAGAGTCTAAAAATTTCATAATAGTTGAAACCATGCTTCTCGCTGTGTTTACAATAGCTCTGGTACTGGTCACCATGTTATTGCAAATGAGCTGAACACCTCCTAAGAAAGAAAGTCAATAAATCCCGAGAATAACAATATGAGCAGTTACCATTTAAACAGTTTTGACAAAAAGCCGAGTACAATTTATTAAAAATCTGGAAAAAAATAATGCTTCCACAAAGAGAGGATATGCAAAATTCTTTGGTCAGAATTTAAACCATATTTATTTGAGACCAGCTCTCTGCAGCTATTTCCATTCACATGCTCCCTTCTTTTCTCCTGTTCTCTAAGTAGTCAAAAATGCTTAGAGCAAAAGTCTGAAGTACACAAATTGGGAAGGCTGGGTAGGGACACAAGGGCCTTTTAGCTCATGCACAAACCCGTTTTGATTGTAATTTCAGTATATTTATAGAAAATGGAAAAGAAGATCCTTACCCATATCATGAAAAGCTTTCAGTGCCTCACTGGTATCCAATACTCTTAAAATGAACCACAGCAAAGGTTCAGACAACTGGCAAGTGGCAAGGGAACCCTAGTGGAAACAAAAAATAAAATAAAAATACATTTACCTAGTTGTACATAATCAATTGGTAAGTTAGCAATATAAGTTGGCTTCATACTACAGAGGAACAATGATCTACCAGATCATTTTTCTGTTTGTTTCTGTTTTTATTTTAAACAATTAAAACAAATGAAAGAGCACAATTGTCACAATGATTGAACAAGTCTGAAATTAATTGAAGAGCAGTGAAACAAATCTGTCAATGCCCATTATACATACTGCAAATAGTAATATCTACAGCTTATATCAGTAAAATATTAGTTAATATTTTCACCTCATTGTAGTTTAAAGGAGTCCTCCATGTTTAATCGCTGGGCTGAAGAAAAGAACTAACTGACAAGAACAACATGAAAGAGCAACTAAGCCAGCTGAGCAGTCAAAGATTTAGATTAAACATTCATTGCTTCTTTTCTTCAGCGGATCCCTATTTAATTCAATCAAGTTTATAACACAGAAAAGACTGTAATTAGTACTATCTGCCTAAACAACTTCCCAAAGTCTTCAGCAGAGAGAGGATCAGAAATCAATTTCAAGGTAATACTTTGAACACTTACTTGTCTTCCCATATATCCACAGGCCATGTAGGTAAGAATTGGCTGAAGCATCACTTGCACTGTTGTAGCTTTTTTACTGAGTGTTGTTAGGATAGTAAACAATCCATCTCCAACTGATATGGCATCCAATCCTCCATGAAAATTCTCATGTTTTGTAAGATGTAAACCACTGGCACCTAGGATACAAAGAATAATATAAAAGCTGAAGGCACTGGTAAACAGTGAAATATTTAAGATAGCATCATCCATTTAATTCAGGATTACCTTTCAACTTTTCAAAAAAAAAAGTAATATAAAATTATCAGCTCATGTTTTTTGCTGAAGGACAAATAGCATACAAGACAGTAAGTTTAGCATGCTCATAATTTGCTATTATGCATGTTCATGACGGAACAAAAATGCAAAAGCTGATATATAATGCCATCTTCAGTGCATTTTTGTAGGTTTCAGTGGGTAGCAAATAGCAATAACAGTAGATTATTTTCTGTTCTTCACACTGTCGTTTGCAAATTACTATGAGAGCTGGACCTTTTCCCCTCAAAGATCTATCTTCTTGAATTTCTTTATAAACATGCACAAGCTGACTTACAGACAGACCACTGAGACAAATATAACCATTCACATATTAAGGACAACTTTTTCTGAAACAATTATGTTGAGGTTTTAGATCCTTTATAAAAATACTGGTACTGGCGGCATGGGTGGGAACTGTATTTTCTCCCAATATATATTTACTACACTTTATGTAGCAAAGCAACTTTAGAATGCTTTACAAGAATTGTTTTGACTGCTGCAAACTCTGCACTATTTCCAGTGCCAGATTAACAGACACTATGGTATAGGGAATAAACTGGTGGATTAGGAACAGGGAAAGACATTCAGATTGACCAGGAACCATGGGCTGACTTTGGGCTGGTCAGCTCAAGTTATTTCACAGGTAGCAGCAAAGTTGTTATGGTGGGTATAAATTGAAGGATTGAAGTGCTACGTATGTCATCTTGAGCTCCTGGAGGAAAAGTGGAACATGTATCTAATAAATAAATATATAAGTTTGCTAAAGCATGTTATTCAATTTCTGTTTCGATTGGTTTTATTTTGCTTAATTGGCTACTGCATATTATTCTATTATTTGTATTATATTTCTATATTTTGTATGGATATTTTTCCAATTATTGCACACCATCCTCCATTTTTTAAAATAAATTTTAAAGGAAAACTTGAGATTGATTGGTACGTGGGAAAGAACAGGGTTTAACACTGAGGTTTTTGTCATTTCTAATTCTTTTGTTAGTTTGCTGAAAAATATACTGAGTTACTTATAATAATTCAGGGGTAAAAACATTTGTCATGTTACCAGAGCTATTCCAGCTTATCCACCTGCAGAGTTACTAGGATCAAAAATGTCTTGATCACACATATTCAATCATTTATTCAATCATTCATTCTTTCAGCACATATATTTTAAATACAGAGTATTCTTAACAAACAAAAACTCTAGAGCCAACTTATTTAAATAGGGGCGTAGCTGGAACTACAGCAGGCAGCATTATGGTTTACCTAAGAATTGCATACAAGCTGCTCTGATCTTTTGAGATGGTAAGCAGGATACAGAAATGATACATGCATAATTAAAATACCTACCAATTATCATTGCCATAGCACTGCTGTTACATTGGCCCAGAGCAGACAGAATCTGGCTCATAATTTGTTGGTTTGCTAAGACTAGGTCAGCTACATAGATAGTTGAGCCTTGAGTGCTCCCACTGTTTCCATTGCTATCTTTTCCACCAGAAACCTTTTCTTCATCAGAAACACTGTCCGTGGTGCTGCTGGCCATCTGAGCCCGAGCACTGTATTCTCTGTTGCTTGAAAGAGGCAGCTGAACCAGGATATTGACCAACTTGAGCAAATCAAACATGAGCTGATCCCTGGTCATCTCTCCACAGACTGCTTTGGCATCCCCTGGCCGGATGATATTAGCAAAGAGTCCTCCAAAACAGGCTCGCGCGCCCACTGAACTGTCGGAACCACTACGAGACATTACTTTGTCGGTACACGTAATGTAATGGTGCACTAGAAATGTGATGGATTCAATAACAGCAGAAATGGTGCTCACTGAAACGACTTCAAAATTCTGCTCAAGGGTGAATTCCAGAAGCTTCACTTGTGCATCCAGAGGACCCTGGCCAGTCTGGAAAGCACCCCTAGAAAGAAAGGGAAATGAAAATTAGGGTTATTTAGGCTGGTGAAAAATCAAAATTCATGCATATATACATACTGCACATTTATATTTTATTATATAAGCCTAGTCAAAAACCTGCATAGAAATAAAACTAAGTACCAGAAGAGACAAAAATAAAAAATCAGGAACGAAACATAAAAGAAAATGGTAAAAACAGTTTTCAGTAGCACATTCTCTCATTTTCCATTTTTTTCAACCACTAACCATTACTTAAATATTTATGACTTATGTTGAACAATAAACACTGGAGATGGTTGCTTATATTTTAAGTCATTTCGTCAATTATTTTAAATTAATCTTTTAATTTTTTCCCTAGAAAATGTATTCCAACTGCATAATTTTGCCTTGCTATGTAGCATGCCGTGTATAAATGAGCCATTCCTGTTATATTCAGTTAAACGTTTTATGAATAATATATTGTCAGTTTTCCTGTTGTTGCAGATTCTTCAATTTTGGTCTTCCAATCTTGTTATCATCAACAAAATTTCATTTTACCAACCTTTTACCAATTTTAATATCGTGTTGTCACTATTTGAGTAAATTATGATGCTTTTGGTTTATATTTTTAAAATTATTGTTAATAAGAATATTTGTGGTTTTAGTTCAAATTTATTTTGAAAACAAGTCTGAATATTTATATATTTCTAATACTTCTGAGGGGTTGTTTTTTTTTTGCATGATCATCACAATATAATGTCCTTTTCTATTACGGCATTTCCAGCATAATTTGTTCACCTTGGTAATCAATGATGGAGTTATATACCTTCTATAATATATTTTATACCAATTTCCCCCTAAATTACAGGTTGGAATGAATTTTATTAATTTTTCCATTTTGCTGCTGTAATTACTTCTTTTTAATGTTTTGTATTCACTTCAATGAACAATATTTACTTTATTCTGTGTCTGTATCATATTTCAATAACTATTTATAAATACATTCAAATAATTTATCTTGATTCTAAATTTCTCAAATCCTGTAATCTTTCTCAGAGTCACATCCTTCTTTCTTAAGGTTACCTTGTATTATTCCATCAATTTGTAACTGTGGTAAATTCCTGTCTTCCTTAACAAATTCCTGCTGTGTCTTTAGTCTAATTCCTTAGTTTGAATTATGCTATATTAGCAAATGTAATTAAATCTATTTGCTGTAATTACCCTCAATCTAAAGTATAAAAACATGATGGTGATTGCTAGTGGTAAAAGCCTTGGACTTATTCTCAGAAGACTCCCAAATTTGTAAGACACTTTGTCTTATAATACATTCCTTCAAATTACTTTCTTCTTTTGTTTCTTTGTACCATAAATACCTTTGAAGGACTTTGGTTACGCTAACCCCTTATGGGAGCTGGGAAGAGTTCTATGGCAGCTAATAGCACTCACTAAACCCAAAATGTTGGCCATCATTACACTTGATGAAAAGCTTATTTTTTTCCCCTTGCTGCTTCAAATGATTCAAAGAACAGCAATGCTGAAGGGATCTTAGTACTATTGCAACTAGGGATTGATTAGGAAACAGGCCCACCAACCTGTGATTTTGGTTTCTTAGTACTGCCTAAGGATCTGAAAAGGGCACTGTGTAAAGCAGGGATGCCTGAGCCAATGTGGTTTGTGAAGTAGCCCTTTCCTTTGTTTGCATACACCTAGTTTCTGATTCATTTTCTGAACTACTGCTCATTTTTATTTTAAACTTCAAAGAACAACAATGCATCCATCACTAAATAACTTCTATGATCTTAGGTATCATCTTTATTATTTGCATGTATTGCTCCTGTTGGTTGTTTATTTTTATTATTATTATTTATTTATTTATTTATTATTATTATTATTATTAATAATAATAATAATAATAATAATAATAATAATTTTAATCAATTTCTTGGCTTGCCAACAGAACTTTATGCTGATGGCTTTGAATTTTACTTTGCATGGTCCAAAAGAATTATGTTTAACAGGTCAGAAAGAATGGTAATTTAATATCAACTATCTGAAAATTGACAAATTCTAAAAATAAAACTTATGCAATGTTTCTAGAGTCTAAAACTATAAATTTTGGTATTTATAATAAATAAAATATTACCTCTCAATTGAAAGAATATGTATCAACTTTAATAAGAATTCACTGAACATCTGAGGGCATGCTGAAGAAAGATGCACTTGTAAACGAGTAAGGAATTCTTGCATAGCTTGGGTGGCTGTTGGGCCAACCTGAAAGAGATTTAAAGCAGTATTTGCAATTATATTCTGAATAGCTACATGGTCTGAAATAGTTTCAAAGACTTTGTTAAAGAATAGATGGATGATGGTTAAACTGTCTATCAACCTGATGCTTAGGATGTGATTAAAATTGCACCCCATTCTGATTTCAAGGAAACAGAGATCTAAATATTCACATTTAAAACTGCAATGTTAATTGGTGGGTTTGAATACTCATATTATTTCTCTTAAAAGATTAACATTTATTTATACATGCTTCCAACGGGCAGCCTGAATTATACAAAAATAAAGGTGGTAAATAAATCAAATCAGCAAATAAAATTAATGCAAATGAAAAATATTACCTGTGGACTATGTTGATTTGTTCCATGGGGATTTGTTCCAGAAAGAAACTTCACTAAAATATGAATAAGATTAGGATCTGATACCAATAGCTGGGCAGTACTTTCCTGAGATGTAATGGCACTACTAGAACCAGCTGTAAGACAAATAAAAGGTTGGTTCTTCTTCAACATAAATTATAGTACCTATGACTGCTGAAATGTTTATTCTATATGTACGGTATTCTGAAATTCTGAATTTTAATACACATTCCTTCCCAACTATCAGGATTAATTTGCACATTCTTGACAGTACCTGAAGTCATTCCTAAATGCCAGGAGGGTTGATAAAAGTAGGGATCTCATTCTGTTATTTAAAAGAGACCCTGGTTTCTAGCTGCCTTAGTGAATGTCTTAAATACTTAGCCATAAGGTACAAGATCTCTTTCATAGCTCCATCTATCATTTTCAAAACAAAAGAAGGGCCAGTAGTTACAAGCAGACAAGCTCTATGGGGAAACACATATAGGACAGGGGTGTCAAACTCGCAATGTCACGTGACATGTCACGATGCATCGCAACTTTTTTTCCCATTGCCGGCAATGGGGTGGGCGCGGTTTTGGCATGACACATCCGGCCCACGGGCCGGCAGTTTGACACCCCTGATATAGGAGGAGCAACAGCTATATTTATCAAGATTTATCAACATTATCAAAACTGGAAATAAGCAATGCATCTTTTGGGTTAACAGAATTTGGAAAGCACATCATGGATGCTTACGGGTATTCTCACAAAATGGCTACAATGAGTAAGTCTACCTATCATTTAACAAAGTATTATGTTGGACAGAGTTAGTCACAAAGCACACATATATCAGAAGACATAGTAGCATGACTATTCCACTTTAACATTGTCTTCCTTTTCTGTGTAGGTAGCTATACCTCACAAGAAGGAATCTATATCCATCCAGTTTTCTACTTGCTAACAATGCTTGTGCAGCCTATGCTAATAAATGTAAGTGATCTGCAAAATGTATCAAAATAAAAATGTTTTGAATTCTCAGAAATACATTGTTTCAAACCATAATCTATATTTTGGGTCAGAGACAGCTGTTCTGACTTTATTGGAAGTGCCCCAGCCATTTCATAAATGTGTGGACTCAATCTTAATTGAAAACAAAGTTACTGCAAACTCACCACATTATCAGACTGGTTGGAACCAGTATGGAAACATTTTTTTTGCTTTATTTTCAGGCATACTGCTGCTAATGGAGATATCAACTATCTAATCAATGCTATCCACTTTTCAGTATAAACCTGCGGAGTTGATATGGTCTACGCAGAGGATATTTTATGTAATGATCTAGTACAGAGGTCCCCAAGCTTTTGGGCACCAAGGACTGGTTATGTGGAGAAAGGTTTTCCCGCAGACCAGAGGGGGCGTGGTTTTGTGTGTTGCCTGCATCCCACAAATGGGTCTTTGCTTGTTTGTGCAGCCTGGTTGCTGGCATGCCACGGATCGGTACCGGTCCACAGACTGGGCATTGGGGACCCCTGATCTAGTATGTTCTGAATTGAAATCTAGATTCATTTGGTCAGTAATTCCTGTTCCATACTGAATTAATAAAAGAGGTTCTTATTTTATGCTGATATTTTAACAAATATATTGATTAAAATGAGGCATCAACTTTTGGTGTCTACTACTTTTTGTCAAAATGATTTTTAAAATTTACTATTTTAAAAAAGATAATTACATTTCTAACTTAACTTGAACTTACAATTGAACTGCATGTTTGTCATGAGAGTTAAACTATGAAGTACAAGGCACCATGTTCGCAGCAAGGTATTAGGATACCACGCCAAGACAGTCAGGAAGCTAGTTACTGATGCTGAAAAAAACAACAAAGAGATCAAAAATAGCATATCACAATCGTAAGCTGCAGTTTCGGCATTATTGTTGAATTATTTCAAAAGGGAACTGATCATTTTTTAGATAAGGAAAAAAAATCATTATGTCAGAGCCTTTACTTTTTGGATCTCCCAAGCTAGTAAATAAACTATATACATCACTTAGGAATAACATGCATGAAAGGTGAGGCAGGAAAAATTGTTATAATTTCATCAGCATTCAAGATAAAAAAATAATTATAAAAGTCTGGCTCCTGCTTTGGCTTCATAGTTTCCTCTCTGTTGAAACGAAGACCATTTATTTATTTACTGGTGGAAGTCTTACTCCTGTATCCACGGCAATTAACAGAGTTGTTGTCATAGACTGTCTACAGCCATACTATCTGGGATCATTTCACTTGTCAGAGTGTTCAGAATATGTCTGCATGTAGAAATTAAGCAATTGCCAACATTCGAGGTTGGACATCCGTGTAAGAATTTGATAATATATGAAGCAGCTCTATTGTATTAGTTAGGTAATGAGCATAAGGCATATTAACGACAGAATTAGCCAATTGACCCTAGGATAAGCAGATTATTGCTCCTTTTCTTTGCAGACTAATAAAAAGAGGTAGTAATATAGCCCTAACCCTCAAGCTTACGTACCAGTACATTGTGCAGCCCCCAGAGATAGAAAAATGGAAGAAAGCAGGCATCAAATCTTTGGGGGAGATGAGCAGTCTAGCTACATGAAATATGTGTGTGTGTGTGTGTGTGTGTGTGTGTATACATACATACATGTATAAATACATAAATACATTTATAGGTAGTCCTCAACTTACGACCACAATTGAGCCCAAAATTTATGTTGCTAATTATTAAGATTTGCCCCAATTCATGATCTTCCTTGCTACATTTGTTAAGTGACTGCAGTTGTTAAGTTAATAACACAGTTGCTAAGTGAATCTGGCTTTCTCATTCACTTTGCTTGTTAGAAGGTTGCAAAAGGTGATCCCATTATTCCCAGGACACTGAAACCGCCAAATATGAGCCAGTTGCCAAACATCCAAATGATGATTACGTGACCATGGTGATGCTGCAATGGTCGTAAGTATGAAAAATGGTCATAAGTCATTTTAGTCAATGCTGTTGCAACTTTGAATGGTCTCTAAATGAACGGTTGTTAGTCGAGGACTATTTATACATACAGAGAGATTAAGAGTGCCAAAATTTATTTTGAAGATAATTGATTGGAGATTCTACCATGTGGTAAATACAGAATTCCTTTCATATAAAAGAAACCCAATTGGTTCAAAATTGGGAAAGGAGTCCGGCAAGGCTGTATACTGTCGCCCTGCCTACTTAACTTATATACAGAGCACATCATGAGAAAGGCAAGGTTAGATGAATCAAAAGTTGGAATTAAGATTGCCGGAAGAAATATCAACAACCTAAGATACGCAGATGATACCACTCTAATGGCAGAAAGTGAAGAAGAACTAAAGAGCCTCTTGTTGCGGGTGAAGAAGGAGAGTGCAAAACTTGGGTTGAAACTTAAGAAAACCAAGATCATGGCATCTGGCCCTCTCAATTCCTGGCAAATAGATGGGGAAGAAATGGAGGTAGTGACAGATTTTATTTTCCTGGGCTCCAAGATCACTGCAGATGGGGACTGTAGCCAAGAAATTAAAAGACGCTTGCTCCTGGGGAGGAAAGCCATGGCAAATCTAGACAGCACACTAAAAAGCAGAGACATCACCCTGTCAACAAAAGTGCGTATAGTCAAGGCTATGGTCTTCCCAGTTGCAATGTATGGCAGTGAAAGTTGGACCATAAGAAAGGCTGAGCGCCAAAGAATTGAGGCCTTTGAACTCTGGTGCTGGAGAAGACTCCTGCGAGTCCCTTGGACTGCAAGGCGATCAAACCGGTCAGTCCTAGAGGAGATCAATCCTGACTGCTCTTTAGAAGGCCAGATCCTGAAGCTAAAACTCAAATACTTTGGCCACCTAATGAGAAGGAAGGACTCACTGGAGAAGAGCCTAATGCTGGGAAAGATCGAGGGCAATAGAAGAAGGGGACGACAGAGAATGAGGTGGCTGGATGGAGTCACTGAAGCAGTAGGCGTGAGCTTAAATGGACTCCAGAAGATGGTAGAGGACAGGAAGGCCTGGAGGAACGTTGTCCATAGGGTCGCGATGGGTCAGACACGACTTCGCAGCTAACAACAACAACAACAAAAAGAAACCCAACAATTTACTTTTTTATTGAATTTCTATTCTGCCCACCTCTCCTAAGTGACCAGGTGGTTTACAACAGCAGACAACTCATTCCATAGAATGAGAAGGTGTTCACATAAACTAAAGTATGAATGATAGAAAGAAACCTAATTGATTCTGCAATCTGCACATCATTTTAAATAGTGCTTAATTGTGTATTAAGTATTAGCCTAAAGGCCATTTATTTATCTATCAACTTTATGTATTGCCCAAGTAACTGTAAGAGTGACTCTTGGCTGTTTACTTAATATGGAGATCACCTAAAACACTGTTACAATTAACTCTAGTTGAAACCTTAATTCATTTTTTTAAGCATACTTTAACCTGGGAAAATTTATTCCAATATGTTTTATGGTAGTAAGAAAAAGTGGATTCAGGAATTGTTTTTCAAATATAAAGGAACTTAGAAATTAAAGGACTCAAAGTGTCCATCTCTTTCTTCTTCTTTTCGACAGTTCATTTGAACTGGAAATAGTTCTTGAATTTACCATATAATGTAACAAAAAAAAATCCAAACTGAATATATAGGTAGTCCTCGACTTACAACCACAATTGAGTCCAAATTTTCTGTTGCTAAGTGAGACAGTTATTAAGTGAGTTTTGTCCCATTTAATGACCTTGCTTGCCACATTTGTTAAATGAATCACTGCAGTTCTTAAGTTAGGAACGTGGTTTTTAAGTGAATCTGGCTTCCCCATTGGTTTTGCTTGTCAGAAGGTCGCAAAAGGAGATAATGTGACCCTTGGACACTGCAGCCGTCATAAATATTAGTCAGCTGACAACTGTCTGAATTTTGATCACATGACCGTGGGGATGTTGCAACGGTCGGATGTGTGAAAAATGGTTGTAAGCCACTTTTTTCAGTGCCACTGTAACTTCAAACAGTCAGTCAATGAATTATCATCTGTCAAAGACTACCCGTCGTACATTATACTGAATACAGCAGAAGCCCGTTATTTTTAAAACTACTGATTTAGATCAATGTAGCAGAGCATAGGGATGCAGCTCACCTTGATTTAAAGGAATGACAGGTGTCCGGTTGGCATTGTATAAGAAAATGTCAGTGCAGTTGTCTTTAGATCCAGTAGTTCCAGAATTCAGGCTTAACGTGAGCCATAGCTGTAATAGGGACTCAAGCTAGAGAACAATTATTAGCAACTGTTATTTAAAAGGCATACTTAAAAGAAGATAACCATGTAACTGAGAACTTCAATTAAGATTTCAAACATCAATTTTTAATGTTGCTGACAAAATAACTGTTGTAGACTGCATGTATTATTTTTGACATATTTCAATTTGCACGGTTACTAAAAGCAGATTATAACCAGTTTGTCAAGCCATCAATATAACGTCCAAATCAATGTTTGCTCGTGTTTTATTATTGTTTTCAAGAAAATAACATGTTTGTTTTGTTGAAGCTTAATAATTTGCTTTCCCCCCCCTCCCCAAGGTTCCATTGCTTACTTCAAAACTTAGGGATCTACTTATTTTAACAACGTAATTGCATATACTAATGAAAACCAGAATCCAGAAAAGGACATTATAAAAATGTAATACTGTAAATTCCAGTTAATATATATATTATAACTGGATATGTTGGACGAATGCTATCAGCAAACTCATCCCAAGAAAGAAGCTACAGTTTAAAGCACAAGTGCACCGGTGTATATCCTACATCAAAAATGTGTCTATATTTTAAAATGATAAAAAAACACTTTCTAATTAAATGATGTTATTAATATTTTGTGGTTAACTAGTGCTTTAGCTATAAGTATTATCTCAGCCTTAGAATACTGTTTAATTTGCAAAGGTACATCATAAATATTCATCTATCTATATGTCTGTCTATTCTCAAAATACAAATAAATAAATTTATTTTTAACTATATTTAGTAAATTAATGTGACACACTGTCAAATACTTTTATTAGGAACGTTAACTTGAAAATACAAACAGCAACAGACTAGGAGTCACCTCAATAAACTATAGCATCGAGCAAGTGTACATTTCTTGATCCTAAATGCCAACACAGTATATGAATACTACAAATTCCAAGAGCAACAATTATGTACCTGAACATGATGGACTTGTAGCATGGAAAATAGTTTATTGAAGCATGCACTTAACACTGGAATGGAAGACAACTGGATAATAAACTGATTGTTTTGATTTGAAGTGTGCAACCCACGTAGCAAAGAATCATCTGTTCCACCAGGAGACTGAGTTACTAGCAAAAAAAAAAGCCAAGACATTTTTAATTACAAAAGAGAAACACATAGTGTTTGTCACTGAATGTGTTATTCTTCCAAAATATTGTGATCAGTTTCCAAGAATTCAAACCAAATTAAATAACTTGGAAAAAAATAGATGGGTGCAACAATAGCTTAAGATAAAACTGTGATTAGTCTGGCAAACATACTGCTAGGAAATTGAATTAAATTCCTTGCATATCCTAAGTTCTAGAAAGCATCTATATTAATCAATGTTTTTTATTGTTTATGTGTATACTCTTATTGTTATATACTGTAAATAACCACCAAGTTGATAAATATTAGCTAGACAAATTGACACTTGTTGAAATAACATCTTAAGAACATCCTAAAAAGATAAATATACATCCTGAACAGGGAGCAACAATACACTGCAAAAAAACCTTCTCATATATATTGATAATGAACTAAGAAATTAATAGAGTATTAAAATTAGGTGTATGCTGGGAAGCTAATATGTTGCTATTAGGTATTATTGATATAATACAACCACTATTCAGCTACAAATTCAGAGTATCTACGATAGCAAGAGAAAGATTACCATAACATTCAGAGATGCTTAGGTTTAACTGTGCAAAATTACATGTAGGAGATGTATTGGTCAGGGCCTGCAAAATGGAATCTGCTTCCAGAGTAGACATCATTTTCAGCATCAATTCTGCTTGATGTTCCAATCCAACCTCTAAACGTGCATCTAAAGCTTGAAAAGATCATTAAAAGCATACGTATAAGTAAAATTCTACATATTTTAATAGTAAATATTGTATTAAGCCTTAATAAGTTATTAAATATCTATTTATTTATGTATTCTTATATAAATAAGAATTTTGATTGGTTTATACATTTGGAAATACTTTTAAAATGAATTGAGATAGAAACCAATTATAAAAATATGCAAATGAGAGCAAAGAGATAAATACATCAAGCCGGAAGGATCTTTGTTCTAAGTAGCAAGACGTCGTTCCAAGACAGAAAAATGTCCAGTTCTTAACTTTAATAGACTTTTTAAAAAATGCAACATAGTTTTCATAATCTGTCTATGCTTACATGTACACCTCTTGGCTAACAGGGTACTGGACCAGAGTTTTCTAATTATTATCTCTATAAAACACTTTTTAAGCATAGTTTGCATAACTGGAATGTATCCAAAAGAGATTTTTTTTTAGCAACAAAAAAAAAAGAACTTTCTCAAATTAGGCCGCAGAGTAAAACTAGTTGATATGCTTACCCTGAGAGACTGATACACTCACAATCTGTGATCCATTCTTCTCAGTTGTAACTGGTGGTTTTGCCACAGAAATTCCAACACCTCCAATATAAGGATTGTAATTGTATGTACCATAATCAGCACCCCAGTAATCATACCAGGTGCTACTTATAGGCTTTATAAAACAGAGGGGAAAAAAGCATTCATTGGTCTGAAATTCTTGAAAATAAAAACTTTTTTTTCCATCTCTCAACTAGATTGTGTCTTCAGTATTTGTATCCTAACATCATAATCTGTATTTATAAGAAAATCAACAGTCTTTTATTTTTGCCATATACACTGCCAACTATACTGGCAGCTTTCAGATCAATGTGTTCTTTCACTGAACTATAATTTGACAGTATAAAGGGAGTTGTCCAGGTAATATTTACAGCACTCTTCCCCAACTTATTATTGGACTATTATTTTGTACTATCACTCCAATCACATGTTAAATGGCCCCACTGAAAGGAGCTGAAATCTAAAGTATCTTTGAAGAAGATTTCTTTATATGATCATATGCCCAGAATGGAAACAAATGGATTATAGAATATCATGTAATTCAACTTCAAAAATTACAATGGTGTATAGATAGATCTATTGCTGTTATGCTCAAAATCAAATCTAGCACAGATGTATTTCCTTTTATGACCATTAAGTCCACTGAATGTCCCTCCTTCCAGTTTATTTTAATCATATGCTGTGATACATGAATGTAAAGAATCTAAAAATCTATACTCACAGATCCAACTGTAATTAAATGCTTGTGGCTTTTGTAGTGTGACATGTTTAGAATCTGATCTGTGGTGCAGATTTACAACCTCAGATCAATAATATGTGTCAACTTTCTGGTTATGAACTGGTTCTACCAATGTAATACTGATCAGTATTATATTATTATTTGATTTTGCTATAGGTAATAAAATATGTTTTTCCTCCATCTTTTTTCTTATTTTTTTTATTTATAAGTTTTCCTTACCCTCTCCCATTTCTTCACATACAAAAATAATAAACATGTTTAAAATGATGAATTCTAAAATCATTAGGACTTTACAAAATGTCTGGAAATACCATTTACACTTTATTTTAATTCTGTTCTTCTTGTATGTTACTTTTAAGAATATGTGCTAGAAGGAGAATATAATTGTTTTTTATATAGGGACATGCAGAGGACCTAATGGTCAGGAGAGGAAACACGTCTGTGCTAGATTTGATTTTGAGCATAACAATAATAGATCTCTTTATGCACCTTTGTAACTTTTGAATTTGAATTACTTTATACTCTATAATTCATTTGTATATAAAATAACCTCAAAATAAACCTACGTTTTATAATGAAAATGGAATTGATACCTATGTATAGGATTCTATCTTGTTAATGTCAGAAACACACATTTCGAAAAGAGCTAAGACTATGTCACAGGTGTTTTGCAACTATTTTAAAAATCCATTATGTTCCATACCTTGAAGACTTTTGCTGCCAGAGGATCTTTTTCCAAATCAATATCTAATGGATCAATGTCAACTTCCATCAGGTCTTGTAATAACTCAAGATCAATGTCTTTGTCTTTTTCCAAAGATGACAAAGGTGGAGTACCTTTGGGTGATTCAAATAGTTTATTTATTTACTGAATTTACAGACCATCCCATTGTCACGACTGAGCAGCTTGTAACAATAAGTACAATAATAAAAGCAGAACTTAGAAACAAAATACAGCAGTCCTTGTCTTCTGCCCTTAATTGAGCCTGGAATGATGCCAGTTGTGCCTGTCATTAAGAGGGCCATTATGTGTGATTTTATATTTTTTTTCCAGAAGCCATTAAGTGAATCATCATGGTTGTTAAGTGAATCCACAGTCGGTAAACAAATGCTGAGGTCATTAACTGAACCCATTGTTTGCAATGGGAATTTTTTGCTGGAAACCCGAAGTAAATGAAAAAATTTCAGCAAAAACTTCGTAAATCATGGTTATGTGAATGTGGGATGCTGCAATTGGCTAAGCACCAGAGAGAGGATCCAGGCCTCTTAGGTTGGGTGGGGGGGGGAAGGGGAGGGGAAGAGAAATTGTGAGAACAATAGCATTTGCTAGCGTATTTGCCAGATTTGATCTGTGTGCAGAGGGATTGGTCTCCCCAGTGTGGGTGGGTAAAGGGCCCAGGCCTCTCAGGTACAATCAGAGGTCCTGGTCTTCTCCTCTCTATAGCATGCATAGGAGGCCTGGACCCTTTCTCTGGTGCTCCAATTAACGACTGCAACTGGGATAACTGGGTTATGGTCAGTGAATTAAGCTCCATTCAAATATCAAGATTCTGTGCCCATTTGTGGTTATAAGTGGCGGATTATTTATTTATTTATTTATTTATTTATTTATTTATTTATTTATTTATTTATTTATTTATTATTTGGATTTATATACCGCCCATTTCCCGAAGGACTCAGGGCGGTTTACAGGGCAATTAAAACAATACAATATACAAAGTTAAAATAGAATTAAAGTCTTCGGAGAAGGGCGGGATGTCCCGTTGATGTCCCGTTGCCTGGAGGCGGTCCGGGTCTGGATGGGGAGGAACAGGCTTCGACTCAACCCTGACAAGACTGAGTGGCTGTTCGTGCCGGCATCCCGGGAAATTCCGATTATTCCATCATTGGCCATGGGGGGTGAGCTATTACCCCCCGTAGATAGGGCCCGCAACTTGGGGGTCCTTCTAGACTCACAGCTCTCTTTGGAAGAGCATATTGGAGCTGTGACAAGGGGGGCCTTTGCCCAGGTTCGCCAGTTGCGGCCCTATCTAGACCAGGATGCCTTGCGCACAGTCACTCATGCGCTCGTGACCTCTCGTCTAGACTACTGTAATGCTCTCTACATGGGGCTGCCCTTGAGGTCCACCCGGAGACTCCAGCTGGTGCAGAATGCAGCCGCGCGAGTCGTCTTGGGAGTTTCCCGATACTCCCATGTTACACCTTTGCTCCGCGAGCTGCATTGGCTACCGGTTGCTCTCCGGGTGAGGTTCAAGGTGTTAGTTATGACTTACAAAGCCCTTCATGGCATGGGTCTGGATTACCTATGGCAACACCTGCGACCGGCGTCAACTTCCCTCCGTCCAGTGCGCTCCCACAGAGAGGGCCTCCTCAGGGTGCCGCCGATCAAAGAATGCCGATTGGTGACCCCCAGGGGGAGAGCGTTCTCTGTGGGCGCGCCAGACCTCTGGAACCGCTTACCAGTTGAGCTCCGGACGGCCCCCGACCTTCGCTCCTTCCGGCGCGATCTTAAAACATTCTTTTTCGAACAAGCTGGCCTGGTCTGACGGGATGGGGTTGGGTTTTTAAAACTAGTTTTTAACTTAATATGTATTGATTTTATGGGCATGATGTTTAATGGTTTTTTAATTTTTGTATTTGATCTTTATTGTGTATTGCCCTGTTCACCGCCCTGAGTCCTTCGGGAGAAGGGCGGTATAGAAATCAAATTATTAAATTAAATTAAATTAAATTAAATATAAATGGAATTAAAATAAAATAAAATAAATAAATAAATAAATAGCCCTGAAAATTAAAAACTAAAAACCCAAACCCTCAGTCCAGGCCGGCAAGCTCGAATAGCCAGGTTTTTAGGTCCCGGCGAAACGAGCGAAGGTCGGGGCCATCCGGAGTTCCACAGGCAGCTGATTCCAAAGGGCAGGCGCGCCCACCAAGAACGCCCTCCCCCTGGGGGCCGCCAGCCGGCACTCCCTGACCGGCGGCACCCTGAGGAGGCCCTCCCTGTGGGAGCGCACAGGACAATGGGAAGTTGATGCTGGCAGCAGGTACTCCCGAAGATAATCCGGACCCATGCCATTAAGGGCTCTATAGGTCATCACCAACACCTTGAATCTCACCCGGAGGGCAACTGGAAGCCAATGGAGCTCGTGGAGAAGAGGTGTTACATGGGAGTATCGGGAAACCCCCATCACAACTAGTCCACAATGGAAAACAGAAATTCTTTGTCTATAATCCTCTCCAAGTCTTGGAATGTGAGCTTCCAATTTCCATTATGCAGAAAAATATGGGGGAGGAAAGTAAAATAAGGCTAACCTATGCTCTAGCTCAGGGGTCCCCAACTTTGGGCACTTTATGACTTGTGGACTTCAAATCACAGAATTCTAGCTTGTGGAATTCTGGGAGTTGAAGTCCACAAGTCATAAAGACCCCAAGGTTGGAGACCCCTGCTCTACGTCATGGTTGTCCCGCCATTTGGCTAGCCTGGGCCACAATGAGTGAAGAGGAATTGTCTTGGACTGCACATAAATAACCAACTTCATTTTTTTAAAATCTTGTGGGGCCACATTGCTAGCTGTCCTGGGCCACATGTGGCCTATGGGCTGCAGGTTGGACACACCTGCTGTGGAGATTTGCACCTGCTATAGATTGCATCAGCTTTTCAGCTGCCTAGTTGTACTTGACATCAACAGAATGGTATAATTTTTCAACAACTACTGAAATCCAAGAATGGTTAGCAGAATTGCCAAGGCAAAAAACCAACAGTTTTAAACAATTCAATGCCATTATGCAAGTTATATTTATTTACCTGTAATGTCATGTGCTAATGGCTCATCAATAGTTTCCACTAACTGAACTGCAGACTGCTGAAGAGCATCATCTGAATCTACAGTGGAAGTCCCCGCCTCCTCTCCTACTGCTGCCTCCTCCATGGCTTCAGCAGCTATTGGAGCCAACAGTTCTCCTAAATGGTATAGGGAAGAGTTACCAGAATAGTCAGATGGGTATCAATTGCCTTGGCATGTGCAATATTCAACTCACATTTTAAACAAACTGTTTCATGTTTCATGGCAGTTTTACATACCAGCTTTTTTCAAAAATATGAGGCATAAATGTGTGGTCTTTTTTAAAAAAATAAATTTTAATTTTTTAAGCACTATTGAGAAAATCAATAGTAAAATTTGTGGGGCTTCATAAACATATTTCAGATACCACAAATTGACAGCAAATAAATTCTAATTGGTTTGAGTCTATCTATGTACTAGAAAATTACAGATGACAGCGATGTGCAAGGCCTAAGGATATTCTATCTGTTAAAAAAAACAACATAAAATTTTAAAGTTTTTAAACTTTATAAAATTTTATACACAAATAAAATATAGTCAGCACTTGAAATTTTTAGCAAAAGGGACAAACATTTTTCTTTTCGAATACCCCAACTGTTTTATTGAAGAAAGAAAGTAGAGCCTTGGTGGAGCAGTGGGCTAATGCCTCCTTAAGTAACACCAGCTGCCTGCAATTAGTGCAGGTTCGCATCCCACCAGGCTCAAGGTTGACTCAGCCTTCCATCCTTCCGAGGTAGGTAAAATGAGGACCCAGATTGTTAGGGGCAATTAAGCTGACTTTGTAATAATGCCGCTTGGGGGGTGTATGAAAGCCCTAATAAGCAGGCATATACATAGAATGAAGGCTACTGCTAAGCTTGTAAGCCGCCCTGAGTCTTCGGAGAAGGGCGGGATATAAATGGAATTAAAATAAATAATAAATAAATAAATAAATATAAATTCCAATTTTATATTCTCATCCCAGCTTTAGTTTGAGAGGGGTTTTAGGGCCTCCCAAACTATTGATCCTTTAGCATTTGAAAACCTTTTCCACAGCCTCCGGTATCAATGTCAGAAATCAAACTTATTATTCAATTTCTGAAATCTAACAAGGAGGCTGGAAAACTAGCAGTTGAATGGGAAGTCTACTGGACAAATGAATTCTTTCACTTATTTGCTTTTACCAACACAGGGTCATGGATAAATCATTTTAAAAGAAGGTTGGTGGGGGCTGAGATAAGCACCAAAAGATTATATAAACTAAATATAACTATCCAGGTACCTTGCTCTCCTCCCACATTGAAAGTATTTAGGGTAATTTAATTAATTAATTTAATTTTAATTTTAATTTTATTAGATTTATATACCGCCCTTTCCCGAAGGACTCAGGGCGGTTTACAGGGTATTTAAAATCAGCAATACAAATACAAAAGTTAAAAAACAATTAAAAAAGATTAGATCATCCCTTAAACTAAAAACCCCGGTTAAAAAATTCTCAGCCTGGGCCGGAAAGCTCAAAGAGCCAGGTCTTCAGGTCCCGGCAGAATGAACGAAGGTCAGGGGCAGTCCTCAGCTCCACGGGCAGCTGGTTCCAGAGGGCAGGCGCACCCACAGAGAAGGCCCTTCCCCTGGGTGTTATCCGCCGGCAATCTTTTACCGGCGGCACCCTGAGAAGACCCTCCCTGTGTGAGCGCACTGGACGAAGGGAGCTTGATGCTGGCAGCAGGTGTTCCCTCAAATATCCCGGACCCAAGCCATTTAGGGCTTTATAGGTCATCACCAGCACCTTGAATCTCACCCGGAGGGCAACCGGAAGCCAATGCAGCTCGCGGAGTAGAGGTGTTACATGGGAGTATCGGGAGGCCCCCATCACTACTCGCGCGGCTGCATTCTGCACCAGTTGAAGCCTCCGAGTGGTCCTCAAGGGCAGCCTCATGTAGAGGGTGTTGCAGTAGTTTAAACGGGAGGTCACGAGTGCATGAGTGACTGTACATAGGGCATCTCGGTCCAGATAGGGTCGCAACTGGCGCACCAGGCGAACCAGGGCAAAAGCCCCCCTGATCATGGCACCTATATGGTCTTCAAAATTAAGCCGTGAGTCCAGGAGGATGCCCAAGTTGCGAGCCCTATCAACGGGGGGTAACACCTCACCCCCCATCGTTAAAGGTGGAATGGACTGGTTAAAATAAAAATAGTAAAAATAGTCCCAAGGCTGAGCTAAGGTATGGAATTGTGGAGCCATACAAAAGTTTCCTTACTGAAGTAAAAAAAATGTTTTTTTTTAAAAAAAACACACTGGAAGCTGGCAAGAACATGTCAGCTACAGTGGTCAGAGCAGAAGCAGGTTTTCGCTCCATACACAGCCACTCAATATTTTTTTTTTAATCTATTGGCAGAGCATCCGTTCAATGGGCCCTGATAGGCTACTCAAAATATGTTTAGCAGAACAATTTCAGTATGGCTCAGCCTACCTCCTGCATAAACTGAATTACCAAAGTTATTTCATAGCATGGGTTTTCCACCCAATATTTACTCTCAACTGCCTCTCAGTCAAAGGAAATTTTCAAACAAAGTCCTGGATATCAGTGCCCAAAGAAACACAGAGTTATTGGCAAAAAATAGATTTTTTTTTGATTGGCTAAGAACAAAACCATTTTCCAATATGTAAAATACCTGCCGATGAATTTGATGCAATTCTTATGAAGGGCCTATTCTATTAACAGGATTTGAGGTGCTAGATTACATGAGTGAACATGGGTGCTTCCATCTTATTATAAAATGACGTATATGGAAGGCAGTTCAGCTAAGAGCCTGTTATATTGAATAGATTGGGATATCGTATAAAGGCAATGTATTTTTCTGAATGCTGATACTTTGTATTTACTACATATATATTTTACTGTTGCATTTTCATTTTTCTATTTCATCCTTGAATTAGTTGCTATATTTTACCTTTATTTTATGGTCTTTCATATAGTTCAAGACTAATTAATTAACTACTACTCCTTCACTGTTTCCCACTGCAGGTAACCAATGCATTTTCCATAGATAAAATATAATTTTTAACAAACCTGCTAGAATATCTTGCAGCATACATGTCAGGGAATACTGAGCCCACGCTCCTCCCCAAGAGATATCACCTCTGTTAAAGTCGGTCCCAACCAGAAGCAGGAGTAGCCTTTCTAACTGAGCTTCATTCACAATTTCACACAAGTGAATTGTAGGCCTTGTTGCATTTGCAATTCTAGCGAGAACCTGAAATAAAAAGAGGTAGACAAAATTCTATTTGCCACAACTTGTTTCCTATCTATTGAGAACACAACATTTCTACAAAATAAAGACGTGGATATTTAACAATTGTAAAATACACATGTATTTACAAATAATGGTAAAGGAATTTAGAATAACATCAGAAGTATTGAGAGATCAAAAGAAGAACTAAGGTAATCCTTCTGGTTTGAGAGTATATGTAACTTTTTTTATGCCTTCCATCTGTAGCTTGGGGGAGTTCTCATGTGAAGAGTTCCCCCCCCTATTTCTAATGTCTTTATCTTTTATTTCACCTTAGAAATTGCAAAGTTCAAAACTATAACACAAGAAAACATAAATTACTAAAATTTACTGTGCTGTAACCAACAGTGTTTCTAAGTGAACAACACTTTCAAAAACTCCCCCCAAAAATGTTGGTTTATTTCCCATCGCTCCGTCTGCTATGATGGTTCAGATTTTTGCCAATTATCAGGAACAATGACAACATTTTTCAGAGGCTATGTCTTAAGTGTCAAGAGGGGAAAAGAAGCAAAATGTAGGTGCGTTGGGTAGCATAAAGGTTCATGTAAAGCAAAACTGTTATTTGGTACAATCCACAGCTCTTGCTTCAGCACAGATGCATTGAGAAAAAATATTTTATATAAACAATGGCTAGGAAAAGGTACACCGTATTGATGGAATTATATTTAAAGCCCAACAACCAGGTTCCTTCTTTTGTGGAAACTCATTTAAATGTAATCCTATCAGAGCAAAACTCCTTAGGATCAGAACAATACTGGATGTTTTTAAAAAATTATCATCTCAAATCATGCTATTTTATATTTTTTCCCACAAGGGGCTAAAGTATCATAATTTTGGATGACAAATAATTATTGGGAAAGTATTTTGTGAGAAATGCTGATCCAACCTAGTATACTGAAATGCAAGCTTCATGCTTTGATCAGATTTATTCCTATTAACTGCATTGCATAATCCATACCTTGCATACAAATAACAGCAGATCTGCATGACAAGTAAAATCCATTGACAAGAGAAAGAGGGCCAGTTTCTGCACCACTGAGATGCAGCGTTCATGTGCCAATGTAAATGTAAGGGGCTCAATTTCTGGAGTTTCTTTTGCAGTCGATACTTCAGTGTCTAATGTAGAACGGGGCCACTCTGCAGTCCGTCGTAAGCGTATCAAATCCTTAAAGTGCTACATAAATCATAAACATAAACACATTTGCCGTTATTCAACTATTCACTGAATTGCAGGAGTCAATAATTTCACATACAAATAAATGAAAATAACCACACAAATCACTAGTATCAGTAACACGGTATTTTCAATCAAAAACAAGTTAGAAATAAGAGGTCTCTTATCTTATGTACAATTACAATATTACCCAATAAGTCCAAATAAATAAATCTATTTAACTAAACATATATAAGATTATTTCCTAAATCACAGCACCAATAACATTTGTTGTTCTCAAATTTACAATTCTAATATGAAACAAATTTACTGATTACATAAACCATTACCCAACTATTATCACACTGAACTCTTTAGATAAGACACAGGATATAACTAATGTCTTAATAGTTAACAGATATTAGTTGGAACATGCAATGGTTTCTAGATTAGATGATGTCAAAACACAATAGTGTATGATTACTGGTCTTCAAGTGAGGATTTCTCAACATCTTATACAGGTTGCCTCTAACTGAGATGGGTGGCATATAGATTAAACAAACAAACAAACAAACAAACAAATAATCATTAATATTTCCTGAGAGAAATAACTGCAACTGAAACTGATAGCCAAAACTATTTCAGACAACTCTGTGGACCAAAAATACTTAATTACGACACCGTTTTCTTTAAAGAGTGGTTTTAAAAAGACAAATCCAACTTCCTTTGGCCTTAGCTAATTATTATTAGCACAATTATTTGGATACTGCCCATGCACCTTTTCTGATGACTCAAAAAAGGGCACAGCTGGAGAATTGTTGAAATATTGTAATTTAATCTTAATTTTTATTATAAGGAACTATCTTGATGTGAATAACCCACAGCATTATTTAGAAAGTAGCTTACATAAAATATATGTACATATACATACATACATATAAAGAGGTACCTATATTAGAATTGATTAGTTCTAAAACCAGAGATATAGCAGGTAATTGAATCAACACATTAGGCCTTAAGAGGCATAATGAAATCATATATGGAAAAAATGAACCCAAAACATATTTGAATTTGCAGAAAAAGATATTTCTGCGCAAGACAATAAATATAATTGCAGAACATCATACCTTTGACGTGGCCTGCTTTAGTTTTGCCTGTTCTACTAAAAGTTTATAGGATGATCCTTTGTTGCTTTGTATTTTTTCTTTTTCCATCTGTTCCACCAAAGCCTTCTGTTTTGCTTTTAATAAGTTAAGTTGCTAAAAGAAAATGTTAACAGTATATAAAAATGTATAATAAGATGCAAAGTAGATATGCACTTTCATAGGATGGTCACGTTAAAGTTTTCAAAATTTTAGTTTTTTGTACTTATAAAACTTTAACAGGCTGCCAACAGAGCTGAATTATAAAGCCAGTTTCAGTAGTAGCTTTAAGGTTGCAGAAACTGGTGAGGCTTCAAACGTTGTAAAAAGGAGCAGATATTTGCTGTGTGTTTGTACTCACTGTCAAATTTTCCAAATATTTTATAATGAGCAAGTTAATTAGAAAAGTGGTTTCTCACATTATTCCCTCCAAAATTTCACACTTGTGTGAACTCTTCTACTAAGATGGTGGAAATCTCTTATTCCACCCTGCAGGGCACGCATAGGATTTCCTTAGGACCCTTGTCTGCAATTATTATATTGTCAGCATCAGCCACACTTTCAGTTAGGTTCATGGTTGCTGTGGGAAAGTCAGGCAACTGGAAGTTCCTTTAACTTGCTTCAGTGCACTCCAGCAATATGCTACCTAACTTGTAAAATATTGCTCTGAACATAAAACATGAATTGCATCTCAAAATCATAATATCCTAATATAATTTAGAAAAAGAAAATCATTAATACGAGCTAGAGGTTACCTGTTTATGATGAACAAGTTGTTTCCTGATCTTTCTGGAATATAACCTATCTAAGCTACTGTTGCCTTTTGAAGATCTATTGAGGCTCTGTGTGTGTAAATTGTTGTTAATGAAACTCCACTGATTGCCTGAAAAGCAAAACAAAAGAATATTTCAAATTTGGTGGTCAATGTTTTACACACAGAGGACATACACACACAAAAATCAGTACGCATATTTTGAAAAAAAATGTGTTTTGTTAGTTTAAGGATACAGCATTAATTGAATTATTGTTTGGATACTAGGGAAATAATTGATTTAGCTTTACTGAAAGGACCAGAGATGGTATTTAGAAACAAGTAGCTTACAATCTTCAAAACGGGGATTTTTTAAAAATGAAATGTTTTAAATTAAAGCTCTAATTGGGGTCCCAGTTTGTTTTGACTATTGTTTTTTCAGTATTGTTTCATTATGTTTACCACCTTACTCTGTACACCGCCCCGAGTCCCTCGGGAGAAGGGCGGTTTATAAAAACAAACAAACAAACAAACAAACAAACAAATAAATAAATAAATAAATAAATTGAATGAATTGTAACAAGTAAGTCTTTTTAAAAGGAAAGCAGAAAAGACATTAAATACTGCACAAGAAAATCAGATGAGAAAGGAAGTTCTGTGCAATGAATCTGTCTATATCGGCCAATGATGAGCTTTTTAGGCTGAATGGCCTTGGCCTCATCTTATATTATCCTGACATCTCACCAGCATTCATAGAAGCATTTTCAGAGGCAGTGTGAACTGTTTTGTAGCGTACTTCACCACAGCTACAGGGAACTGAACAGGAACTGCTTGATTACAGCACTGGTTGTAAAACCTTAAAATCAGCCTAAAACTGAGTGTACCTTAGAACATTCTTTTGTAACAGTTAAGATCCCAAAATATTTCTCTTTGCTAAGAAACTATTCAATTACTTTATGTACTGTATATTTTGAAATTAAGTTTAATTAAAAGTCTATCTCTTAATCAAACAATTGGAAAATTATCCAAAAATCTGAGGACCCTACATCCATTAGTACAAAGCATAAGATACCACTTCAGAGGTATACTATTTCTAAAACATGCACGGGAGGGGAAGGGAGAAAACTGCAGCTAGCTTTTATGTCAACTAAAAGCCTACTAACCCTGCTCTGTTATTTAACCTGTGGCTCACACTGTTTTATGTTTTTGTAACTCTGCATGCGTATTGTATTCCACTCTGGAATTCATTTTAGTGAAAAGAGGGCTAACTATTCAAACAGATAGATAAATAGCAGTCAATTGTTTTCTATAATACAAAATTATAAGCAAATACAAGTGAACAAAATCCCAAATCAAAAGACTCTCCCAACCTTAGATTATAATATTTATTTATTCAAGTGGGAGGGATTTCTATCCTGAATAATGAAGTCTTTTCCTATCAACCATATGCTAATCATCAGCATAATGTACATAAGCAGTATTTCAGATCTGAAGGGGGGAAAAAGGGGAAAAAAGTGGACTGGACATGGGTACACTACTGGTAGCTCCTTAACTCAAATATGCATTTTTCTTGGACAGCATAGTTACTGTTTTACCCTGGAAAAGAAGCAGTTTGTTTAAATATGTGCATACTTAAACACTCACTGCTCCTTTGTATCACCTTTTCATCTCTGGACATCAAGTGCTGCCCATCCCTACCTTTGTCCGAATGACTTAATCCAAAAGTATTTATTATACTATTGGGAATTAATATGCCTGCAGATATGTCCCCTGGCATACAGCCAATTCCATAACCTGTCTGATTTTTAAAGCATTTTTTAAACAGATGGACAATTGATATATTGATAGATGGACAGAAATGAAGCTGGACTACTTGTTGGTTATTACAGATATTTATTTAATGGACATTTGCTCAACAACCATGGAGCTGAACAAATAAATACATATTTTTTCTAACATAATGACAGTGCTCATCAGGCTGGGGAACAAGGATCCCCAGCATACACAACCTTTTTTTTCTTTGTTTCTACTTGCTACTGATTAGCTGATTACTTGAGGTAGCAAGTATTTCAGTGTCTGAAATTGTGATACTGATTCCATCTAAAATGGAAAATTCAGATTATCTTGTTTTGGAATAACAGTGCAGGATCTTCAATTCCAGTAATATTCTAAGCTTTCAATTAATCGTTAGTTTAGCAGTCATAATGATTGGGTGGAATAAAAAGAAGATTGAAAAAGAAGGATTGGCAGAACCTGGATCAGCCTAGAATCCCTACATAGCTACAAGCGAAGTAAATCAAATTCCCCCCACCCTTGAATGCAATTATTTAACCTCGAGCAGGTGCTAACCATTAGTTGAGAAGATTCCTGTGCATAGGCATGATTAGCAATAAATCAAATTAATTGGACCTTCACATGTGGACCTGATCTTTCAAACCTGACAAAGATGCAGTCACAAGTTCATAGCTCTTTACAATAAGATTTATCCAAAATTGTAGTTTACTATTCCATGCAAAGATGACTGCCATTTTTTAGAGACTGTATGCTCATTAATAGGTTTTACCATCTTAAGTAATATATACTACACCTGTCAAGAATCTTTCTCTCTCCTTTCCATTCAAAGGCTTCTTAGATGTAGCTGCTTCATCTTCCACTGTTGCCACATAGTCTAAGAGTCTAGATACCAACATTACAACCCAGCTAATCATAGGAATGTCCAGAACGCCTTCAAAATAAAGACAATTTGTTTATAATTATTAAGACAAAATATAACAGATTTTTTTTTCCAGAATCTCAAAATATTTTACATATCTGTTTCTCCTGTTCTCACATAAAAGAGCAAAAAAAATGCTTAAATTTTGATAAACGTGAAGAAATTATTTGTTCAACTACATGGGAATAAATTTTAATACCTAAAATGAATACTTTGAAATTAGATTCAGTCAAATTAGTGTGCAATCGGTGCCTTTGAATTTTTCAGTTTTCTTCTAAGCCTCCATGATGGGGCTCTTGTGCATGGACTTGCACCCCTCATAACAGACAATCAATAGATGGAATTAAGGTTTTCTGCTATCTCTGCTCCCAACTAATCATGATCTGGATTGCATTTTACAATCCTGCAAAAAAATAATTACACTAACAGAGCTAGACTGACTTTTTTAAAAAAAAAACAACCCCCAAAAAATCTAATATTATTTTAAGAAACATTTGATACCTTCTGAGCATCTGTGGAGAGGTAATTGAGGCTGAAGAGGAGACAAGAGATTATCCAAGAGATTCAACAAACTTTCTAAGACACCAGTGTTGCTGAGTGATCTTTGACCAATGCAAGAAAGCAACATGAAGACCCTAAATATAAAAAGTAAGTAGTTTAAAATGTTCCTGGCTGCTTTAATAAGTAGTAATACTTCACAAGAGTGAGAGAAAAAGCTGATCCTAGGAAATCAAACATTTATTTCTCTTTTGTTCTTCAGGCATAAAGAACTAAAGCAAATTGATAGTATTAAATAAAAAGATTACAATTTTTTTGCAGTTCCATTATAGACTATGTACATCAATATGCAGATCCCTAACATGAAATTTAACATGTTTCAACAACTTACAGACTTAATTATGATGATGATGGTCTTCATTTATTACAATTGCAAATTATTACAATTATTATAAAGCTTTTTCCTCTCTTGCCTATCTTTCTATATTTCAATAATAAATAGATTGAATGCTGCTTGATGATATATTAAAAATAATGTGAAAAGTACCTGTCTTGTGGAAAAATTAGAAGTTGCTCTGAATTATACAATTCCTGCAGGACATTTGAGAGAAACTGTCCCCACCATCTTTCACCTCCACATAGCTGAACAAGTAAAAGACCTGTGTGCAAACGTATTTTGGGAGTCCCACTAATACACAAGTGCTTGAATAATTCTTCACAGGTTTGAGCGTTAAATGTGCTTTGTAAAACCACAGGAACAGAGTGCCCTTAGAAAAAGAAATAAAGTATGTTAGATTGCAAAAAGCATTGATTGGGAATCTAGAAGTGAATACAGATTACACAGGTTTCTTCAAGATGTATCTTAGCAGTGACAATATGCTAGCAGTCGCACAGGTTTCTGCTAAACTAATTAATTTCTATACTGCTCATCTCACTAATAGAGCAACTTTGGGTGGTTTACAATGTAATAAAAAGTTAAATATGCCATTCATCATTTAATTTAACAATTTAGAAACCTTTCATCTTCTATGAAAAGAAAGGTGAACTGCTAAAAAACCAACACATGGATACTTCAAAAAAACACAGAAGCTGGTTTTACACATCGATATAAATCTCTCTCTCTCTCTCTCTCTGTCTCTCTCTCTGTCTCTCTCTCTCTGTCTCTCTCTCTCACACACACACACACCACAAACAAAACATTCCCTTTCCTAAGCCTGTAGACTAGATCTTCTTCAATCACTAAGATTCACCAGGGACGATTTCTTCCCAATTCCTGAAAAAAAGGCAGTTTAGGTATCACCTGAAAGTATTTGGGCTGACATGAAAATCAAACTGAATGACGCATTCACATGAAAGGAAATATGCTTGTTGTCTTTTACCTTTATGCGGTCCTTTCATTTTTTTATTTTTTATATTTTAATTAATTCTGCACTATTGCAAAATCTCTGGAAGTCTCTTGACTGTCTTATCAAGAGAAGACAAGAACTGTGTGAATAAAATTCAGGTCATTTCCCAGTTAAAGATGCTACACCATCAAATCTCTCTTATTTATGTATTATAAGTTGGAAGATACTCCAAATATCATGATGCTATTAAAAAATAATGGCAGCTTGAAATACTTTGTTGCAGTAGATCAGTTCTTAATGCAATCTACTATCTTCTCTATGAAATGACTATTATCTATTATTACAGGTAGTCCTTACTTACAACCACTTGCAGCACCCTCAAGACCACGTGATCAAAATTTGGACATTGGCAACTGACTCAAATTTATGACAGTTGCAGTGTTCTGTGGTCATGTGTACACCTTTTGCAACCTTCCGACAAGCAAAGTCAATGGGGAAGGCACTTAACTGTATTACTAACTTAACTGCAGTGATTCACTTAGCAACTATGGCAAGAAAGGTTGTAAAATGTAAAAGGGCAAAACTCAACAACTGTCTTGCTTAGCTATGGAAAGCTTGGGTTCAATTGTGGTGTTAAGTTGAGAACTACCTGTATAAAGAATTGCAGCTGTGGAATGTCTGTTAACATATACAACAGGGGTGTCAAACTGCCGGCCCACAGGCCGCATGCATCATGCCAAAACCACGCCCACCCCATTGCCGGCAATGGAGAAAAAGTTGTGATACATCGTGACACGTCACATGGTGTTGTGAGTTTGACACTCCTGATATACAATGAATGTTAGTTTCAAAGACAGAAGTGACCCAATATTACCCTATCTTTATAATCACTAGCTAAGCCTTGCTGCAGGCCAAAGAACTAATCATAATCAGTTATCTCTCTTGGATCTCTTCCTTTTATTTCACTCTAATTTTAGTACAACTTCCTGTGATAACTATCTTTACTTCTATCTTTTGTGGTAGATCAAGAACCATAACTTAGGCAGGGAGGAGGGATCAGAATACTGAGAATAACTACCAGGATGATCAGAGTCAGTGTACTCTGAGATATACATTTTGTGGATATGCAAAATAGTGGACGCGAATTCTGAATTCTTCAGGTAAAACAATTCTCCAGTTCATGTAAATTTAGAAACTTAAGAGACAGAGTTGCTGAAGTTTCAGTTTAACCTTAATTTGATTCTCTTTATAGCCTTACTCTCTTGACCTCTGTCTCATTCATTTAATCTGGAATATTCTACAAAGCCTCAAAATCCCCACTGACACTAACACATATATTTTAAGCATTGACAATGAAATGGCAAATTTGTTATTTTATGAATAAAAATGATTGAGCTACCAACCGTTGGAAGAATGAAGTAAACTAAGTAAAGTATCCAACAGATATCGGATAATTGTGCGCAACTGTTCTGTGGAGGACATCTGAATTAGTTCTTTAGGATCACTCTGTTCTTTCAGAATCTTCCTGCTTGCTCCTAGAGCTACTCTGAGCCTTTGTACAGCATGATGAGCCAAATTCAACTGAAGCTGCAGCTGAATGCAATCCTGATAAGCAGAAAATACTCGGCTGTCTTCCTCCACTGCCTTATCTGGCTTGCGTAAAAAATACTGAGCATTATTAGCACTGTTCAGTGGTGGAAGGTCAATGCTTTGCAGGAGTGTTTCAAGTCTGTGGCAAGCTAAATTATACCTGTAAGTGGAGTAAGGAAAAATTGTCATAATTATACATAAATTATTAATAAAGCTCCCAGGAAACAAACATATTTATACTTATATACAGTTAAATAACAGTGTTTTAAACAGGGCGAATGTTTCGCTAACATTCAACAACTTGCGTTATTATCACTAACTCATCAACAGAAGCAAAACAACACAACAGAAACAACCATGTGTTTACCTGCACTGTATATCTTCCTGCAGTGCAATCATCATAGCTAAATGTTGATCAATTTCTGGCTGGTTTGCAGATTCAACTTCACCTCGCAAAGGATCGTGCATAATTTTCAGCTCGCTCTCTAAAGGCAAGATGTACGTATGTCCATAGTAAAATCCTAAAGGAATTTTGGCTCTAGCATTTGTACTTCCATAGCGACCAATGACCGTAATCTGAAACAGAAGACGTGCACCCTTTCCATGTCACTTCATTCTTTGAAAATAGGAAATATATTGTGAAACTGAGCATTACCTATTATGAAGAACATTTACTACGTTGGAATATATATTCGTTAGAATATAGATTGTTTTTTTCTGAGGCACCCGGTCTACCCAAATATGGGAAGAAAGCTTGGGTAGACCGGATGGCTCAGAAAAAAACCACTTAATATATATCTCCTCCCCGAGTCTCCTCCCTCCCTGACACAGCTGGCAAAGTGAGAAAGAGCCTGTGGCCTAGAGATTAATACAGCTGCCTAAGGTGCAAGCAGCCCAGGTTCAAATCTCAGAAGGGTATGGCTGGCTGATGAGAGCCAAAAAGCTCGAAATAGCTATATCAGTCTCCCTTTAACTCTTTGTTGGCAATTTAAATTTAACACATTCATTAGAATATATATTTTTATTAAAAGAATTTTTACCTTCATGAATCTGCAAACTGGTGGCGGTATTAAATCGTGCAGAATAAGAGAATGGGTGCTGATATCTGTAGCAACCACTAGCCTTCTTCCATCAACTTCTTCACCGAGTGTCCAAATATCAATCGATAAGGAAGCCAAATCCCCACAAGTTGGAATCAATACATCTGTCAATAAGATGGGTCTACCAAAGTCTAACGTCACAAATCTCCTTGCACCTTTGAACAGAAAAAGTCTCGATGAAATACCAATACACTGATCTCACTGTGCCTTTGCCAGAAGGGCAGCCATAGCCTACAACTTAAAAAACAGAGCCCATGTTGCTAAATATATTTAATTTTAACAAATAAATATTTACAATTTAGTTACTGCTGGCACAGTACAGATTATTCTTGAATTTATGGCTGAGACATCAATAGTTTTTTCTACCCACATGCCTGTATCTTTTGGTTCAGTTCAAACTATATCCAAAGAGGCCTCAAAGTCCACCCCTATGAATCTTAAGCAGGAATGTTTTTAAATGTAATGTAAACCTTAACCACACTCCCAACCCCTCTTCCCCTTATTTGAAGAACTACTAAGTTATTTAACAATTATTTCAAAATGGGTGGGGAAGAGGCTCACACAATTCCCTTCTCACATTTAATGTGTAAATCTTTTCAGCTCAAACAAAAAAATTCTGCACCTACAGAAACAGTTTCCGTATAACTCTAATCCATAGTTATATAATAAATCAGAAACATATGATTTATTATACAACTCTATGGATTTTTAAGCTGCTTCTGGGCTATATAACAAACTCCTGAGAGAAATAGAAAAATCAATGCGATATGAAACACCGTGATTTAAATATAAGAATCCCCAAATCACCCTGAGCCTTGGTCATACCTATACAGTAGTGCCTCAGTAAGGTAAAGGTAAAGGTTCCCCCCGCACATGCGTGCTAGTCGTTTCCGACTCTAAGGGCCGGTGCTCATCTCCGTTTCAAAGCCGAAGAGCCAGTGCTTGTCCGAGGATGTCTCCGTGGTCATGTGGCTGGCATGACTAGACGCCAAAGGCGCACGGAACGCTGTTACCTTCCCACCGGAGTGGTCCCTATTTTTCTACTTGCATTTTTACGTGCTTTCGAACTGCTAGGTTGGCAGAAGCTGGGACGAGTAACAGGCGCTCACTCTGTTACACGGCACTCGGGATTCGACCCGCCAAACTGCCGACCTTCTGATCGACAAGCTCAGCGTCCTAACCCACTGAGCCACCGCATCCTTAATTGGTTCCAGGAGGTGCAGCAAGTACTAAAAAGGATGAGTACCGAATAAACCATGTGACTTACCACGTGACTTTGTTTTGGCCAGGAAGGACTTCCTATCTGCCCTATTTCCTGTGTCAGTGACCTTCCCAGTATGGCTGACTTTCTGTCCTCCCTCTGCGGGTATCCTATGCTTCCTTTTGCAGTGACCTTCCCAACATGGCTGACTTCCTGTTGTCCCTCTGCAGCTATCCCCCACTTCCTTTTGCAGCATGTCCAGTACTAAATAACTGATGAGTACCAGGGACAACATTTTCATGTCAAAATGCATCAGGTACCAAATTTGACCAGTTTTGAAGCAGTTGAGTACCACTGTATCAGCTTTGGGACCTGGTTATTATATTAGCTATTCAAATCAAATTAACCTAGAAAGAATTAACCTACAGACTACTATTTTACCTGAATGCATTCGCTCTATAATGATAGACTGATGAGGAGGTGGCTGAAGAAAATGTGAAGCGTGAGATATTGCAAGAGCAAGTCCAGTTCCAAGTGGATTCTGAAAGAAGAAAAACTGATCAATATACAAATATATTGTATTTGGTATTAGTCCCCTGCTACTGCACATGCAAAAAGTAAAAAGAGCAGACTGAAAACTCAAGGTTGAAAAACTGATCACTCATATTGTATACGGATTAGTTTTTAAGCCTACCAATGGAAAAGTTCAAAGCATTAACAACCTATTTGCACTAGCTTCCTCATAGGGAATGTAGGTTTAATAGATTTGGGGCTGTTATATAAGAGGTTTTAACAAAACTCCCCTGTCAAAATATACTCTCAACGCTTAGGTAAAAGGCAAACTACCACGCAGTCAAAATAGTTCCTGTCATTAATGATAGTTAGATTGCAATTTTATGAAAGCTCTTTTTTTTTCTTTTTCTTCTTTTTTTCTTTAGTTACCGTTTTGGACTTGTTTGCATTTTTGTTGTGTGCAGAAAGGTTAACTGGAGGAGGATCAATGACTGAACCCGGAAAAAGCTGTGCAAGTTCTGCATTGATAACAGCAGAAACTGCCTCATTGGGTGGCGTAAGAGGCGGAGTCATGAACAGGGGGGTTGTTTTAGGAGTGGGTGGGATGACATCCGACGGATGAATGAAGAACCCTGGGGCTGCTACTGAGTTGGAAGGCACAGAGTTGTGAACAGGACCAACTGCTGATGCTGCTGCAGCAGCTGCTGCTGTTGTCTGATGGAGTTTTGCTTCCAGCTTTGCTTTCTGCAGGGAAAATAAAAGCAGCATATGTACTGTCGGCTGCTGCTGCCTGTGAAGGCAGTAGCAATAAAAGCATTAGCAATAAGCAGCATGAACAAAACAAACATAAAAGCAAAAAGCTTCAGCTTTCATTGAACACACCAAAGGTTTTTACCAAAAGAATGCAAAAGGTAGCATTAAAAAAGTGAACAGTGCAAGAAATGAAAGTAGAACACTTCAAAACTCACCTAATTCTTTTTATTGAACTTGTCTCCTAGAAATAACCTGTTGCATAAACCATGCAAGCTGAAGTTGTCCAGTGCAGCCCAATTGTTTTAAGTATATTTAGCACAACTTACATTCAATAGAATATTATATCTAAGAATGCATGAGACTGAAAGCTTAAATCTAAGTCTAATCAACGTCATTAGTTCACACATTATGTTCAGCGGGGCAAGAGATGTCCATCCTTCCACTGTGAATACAACCTGAAATTCTTATGCTGTGTGCCCCTGAGTGTGATGGTTCTTTCATATTAAAAAAGGTTTAAAAAAACAAATTTGCATATTTCAGGGAAGTTATCTTAATGGACTGCTCGGTGTAGTAATGTGCATTACTCCAAAAAGTGATTAAATACAAAAGTATGCCACTGTACCACATGATCTAAGTCAATACATATATCATAAAATTAATGTAAATTTAAATGCTTCATCCAGGTTGCTTCAGATGCAAAGGTTTTTTCTGAAGGTGCTAAGACTGAAATTTGCTAACAGAAGTTCGCCTGAGTTTTGAGCTTGGCAGGAACGGATTAGAATGGTTAAGATGGACTGCAGTTAAACATGCGCTTTAGAAGGAATAGAAAACAATTGTGCGTCCCTGCCTGAGTGCAATGAAAAGAAAGTTTCTGTTTCTAAGGCTCTTAATCAAAACAGCAACCTATTCGATTCTGTTGAAAGAAAGCCAACTACATTTTTCGTCTTTTCACATTTTGTTCTTAATGTAAAATAAAGTTCTTTGAAAATGGAACAATAACATATCTAAGGAAGATTTTTTTCCCCTCTGCACCAATAAAGCCCTTGTGCGCTTTCAAAGTCAGAATGTTTGTTACACGTTGTTCCTAGAGACGTATTTTGTGAGTGTTTATGCCTGATTTGTTTTTTCCTTCCTTTCTCTCTCACAAACAAAGAGAGAGGTTTCTGCAATTAAGGGAACTATTCTCTCAGCTTTTGAAGTTTAGAGACATCATGAAAGAGATGGCCTCCAACCTGTTGCTGAAGCTTCAAAAGCTGCTGCTGTTTCTCTTGAAGCACCTGGAGCTGCTGCTCGGCTGAGGCCATTGCATGAGAGAGAGACTGCAAAGCTACCTGGGCTGCTGAACTCAGGGCTGTCGAGGCTTCCCCTACTGTCCCAGATGAGAGGCCTCCAACTGCTGGGGTAACCCCAAAGGTACTCACTGGCATGAAACAAAAGAAAAAACAACAAAAAAAGCCATGTATGAAGAAAAGCAAGACACAGAATATTATCCTGAAAACAATACAGTTTGGGTAATGACCGAGAGAGTCAATCTTAAAAGAAAAAAAGCCGCGAATGGTCTAATTTTTAAGGGAACTTTGATTCAACATTCACTGTGCAAATGGGGAAATCAAAATACTGATTTCCAAGGCAGGCAGACTTCTTTCATCATTAAATTAAATCTTGAATTACAATGTGATTCATTGTTAGCTGCGAAGTCGTGTCCGACCCATCGCGACCCCCTGGACAACGCTCCTCCAGGCCTTCCTGTCCTCTACCATCTTCTGGAGTCCATTTAAGCTCACGCCTACTGCTTCAGTGACTCCATCCAGCCACCTCATTCTCTGTCGTCCCCTTCTTCTCTTGCTCTCAACCTTTCCCAGCATTAGGCTCTTCTCCAGTGAGTCATTACAATGTGTTAATTCTCCTTTGTTTAACAATTAATAGATCAAATTCATCACAGCTTTCTTATTGGAAAGATTACACTAGACTATTAATACAGTTTGGCTTATATAGAAAAAAGTAATAAAATATATATATACCAGTAAACGTACTTGCATCGTCCCTTTCTATTCTTGTTCCATCACTGGTTGAAACACAAGTAAAGTGTAGAGGTTCAACTTCTAAAAGTCCAGTGAGGGAAGTAAAACTACCTTCAGCTGCTGTACAATTGCTGATTTTTCCATTCCCTGAATTGGGAAAAAAATAATATATTCAGTTCACTTGTATTATAGCTAGAAATAACGTTTTAATTTTTATTGCTATCATGTATATAAAATGAGGGGAGAGAGAAGAAAAGATAAATGACTAAGTACCCAATCCAAACAAAAAAAACCACGTATGTAAGTAATTAACACATATAAGAGAAACATATAACTTGTACATCTCAAGCCTCACTACTTCTATATTTCAGTACAACTCATATGGCATGAAAACACAAAGAAACTACACCAGAAAGTACCACCATAGAAAAAATCAGCAACTCCTACTCTCCTTTTAAGAGTTAAATGGCTTCCACTCACAATTGGACCTTTTAGATTAAAATTTTTTAAACAATTTAATATACCGGTTTGCATGATTGGTCAAAATCAAATTTATCAGTGATTTGTTTTCAAAGAATGAACTGGGATTCAGCTCAAGCTTGCTCTCATAATGGAGGGAAAAGAATCGTCTCCAATTTTCCTGCAGTCCTAACCTCTTTTATTTTGTTTTTAAGAGTGCTCCAAACAGGGAATGGGTTTTATTTTATGACAAAATTCAATGTTCTGTCAGAATGTTCCACTGGAATCAAAGCAACTGGAATCTTTTGCTCTGATACAAAAAAACAAAATTTGTTTTCCTTGGGAAATTCCAAATACTAATTTTAAAAATGCTTCCTCTAATCAGAACAGTCAGAACAATGCCACTAAAAACTGATCGACTGTTTGTTCTGATCTCAGAATATTCAAAATTGTCATATTGAGATTAAAAAAAAATACATATTCCTAGAGAAACTCAAAATTGCCTTGTCTCGATTCTCTTGAGTATAAGGTGAGAAACAAAAGAACCCTGTCAAGTTTTGGTTATTATATCCTGCATTAACAGAATTCCAGATGTCCTTAACAGATCTGTATCCTGCCCTGACCTATCTCAAAGGGCTGACCAAATCTGAAGAAATATTTCCTTGTGGCAATGTAACTCTGTTGAACACAAAATAAGTTCAGCCTATTTTGAAGAGGTTGATTTTCTTCAATGACAAATTGTAACATGAAAATTATACAAAGTTGTTGCCAAAAGCAAACAATAGTGACTATAAAAAACCCTTTTGACTTCACAGTTACTAGCAGATACATGGGCTTACCTGAGAGAACATCAGATAAATCAATTTCATCTGACTGAACGCCAATGCTGCTATTATATATATTCTTACAAGAAGAACCACTCATTTCCAAATCAAAGAGCACCGGATCAAAAGGTGAACTATATAACCCATACCTGAAAAACAATGGAATGCAGGATACTGGGTGATAAGAAATGCAAATTTGATTAATGGGATAAAATCAATTGAATATATAGCTTTAAGAATTTGAATGACCAATACTATTACATGTTTTAAGAAACAAGAAACTGACATTTCCGTGAAGTATATTCAGTAAATGGCTACTTAAAAACAATGTGAAAATAAAACAACATGCCTAATATTACTTCAAACACAGAGGATAAGTACTAAAAAGTATGTTTAAAAAGTTCACCACAAGGGGTTCAAAGTGCAGCAGTTACGGGTGTTCCTTGGTACATGTAATATATTTAACCTCTTCATCGGCTTCAGACGGCAAACAGAAGAGCTTTGGTCTTTTTCTCCAGGCCCTTTGAAATTGCCCCACCCCCCTTTCGCTTTTCTGCCTTAAAATCCAGAGCAAACACTCAGCTACCGCATCTTCAGCTGATCGAGAGGAAAACGTGTTTGCTCTGGATTTTAAGGCAGAAATGCAAGAGGGGGGGGGAACAATTTCAAAGGACCTCCTGGAGAAAAAGAGCAAAGCTCTTCTGTTTGCCATTCGATACAGGTGTCGAGGCCAACCCTGCGGGGAAACAGATCCACTTCCCAAGGGCTTTGCAAAAGCTTGGCCTTCCTCGCCCAGCTACAGCTGGAGTAGTTTTCCCGGAGCTTAGTATCCTTCCATAAGAAGCATCCTTCCTTTCCTCCCTTCTGCTGGGAGGAAAGTGGCAGAAAAAGAGGCTGCTGTTTCCAGAACGGAGAAGGGAGACGCCGGCCAACGCAGGGCAGCAAGAAAGTGCGGACCAGCAAAAGGAAGGAAGGAAGACTTAAGGACACCTGGGGAGGCGAAGGAAACTACTGTAAGCTGCCTTTCTCCCTTTTTCTCTTTCTTGGTTGGGAAGAAGGCAAGCAGGTGCGCAGTGGCGGTGACGAAGGGCTGGCAGAGGGATACCAGGGCTAGCAGAGGGAGCCGGCAGGGGAGGCTTGTACCCGTCACGGTGCAAGCCACAAGAGAATTGGCAGAAGAAAAGGGAGTTGGCCACTGCCACTGGGCAGTTGATCTGTGGGGTGAAGCAGGGGCGGCAGGGGCAGCGGGGACTGAAGAAAGCCCCTGCAGCGGCAGATTCAGCTGTTGTGCAGCGGCGCCAGAGCCTTTCGCCGTTAACTCCCCCTGGCTCCGAAACGGCAGAGGGGGACTGGGTCAGGTCCATCCTCCACAGCACAGCAGTCCAACTTGGGAGGGGAGTGAAAGGGAAGAGGCAGGCGGCAGCCAGTTCATTGATCCGGTGGGGAGAGGTCACTGAGTGGGGAGTGGCCTGGGTGTGGGGGGCCCTGAATTGAGCAGGTGCGGGGCGCATGGAGCAGCTCCCCCTGCTCTAGCTTGGTTTTTACGCGTGAGCCTCTTAAAGGGTTCTGTGATTTCAGAGAGAACTGGTTGTTAAATTATTTGAATCCCGTCACTGGCTTTGGGATATAAGCAAAGATGCTGGTTGTCATTAATAAAGCCTATAGTAGAAGATTTGGGTATTTGCAGGCTTGCCTCTTCTAAATGGTGCAGAATGCAGCCGCGCGAGTTGTACTGGGGGTTTCCCGATACTCCCATGTTACACCTTTGCTCCGCGAGCTGCATTGGCTGCCGGTTGTCCTCCGGGTGAGATTCAAGGTGCTAGTAATGACTTACAAAGCCCTACATGGCATGGGTCCGGATTACCTACGGCAACACCTGCGGCCGGCGTCAACTTCCCTCCGTCCAGTGCGCTCCCACAGAGAGGGCCTCCTCAGGGTGCCTCCGATCAAAGAATGTTGATTGGTGGCCCCCAGGGGGAGAGCGTTCTCTGTGGGCGCGCCAGACCTATGGAACCGCTTGCCGGTTGAGCTCCGGACGGCCCCCGACCTTCGCTCCTTCCGGCGCGATCTAAAAACGTATCTATTTGAGCAGTCTAACCTGGTCTGATGGGTTAGGGTTGGGTTTTTAATACATCTTAATCATTGTTTTAACCTTGGGCATTTATTTAATCGCTTTTAACTTTTGTATCCTGTTTTTGTATTTATTGCCCTGTACACCGCCCTGAGTCCTTCGGGAGAAGGGCGGTATAAAAATGTAATTAATAAATAAATAAATAAATAATAAATAAATAAATAAATAAATAAATAAATAAATGAATGAATGAATAAATAAATAAATAAATATCTCTGCCTGTCCTGTAAGGATCTGACAGGGCACACGTACTTCAGCTACTGTCTACTAAGCAGCGTCATAACCATGAGCTATGTCTTCCATGTCATTGCACTGCTTTTTTGAAACAGCATTCCCTTCCAAGGCCCTTATCACCCGAGACCTATCCTTTAAGAAAACCTTAAATAGCTGGCTTATAACACAGGCATTAAGCTAGGACATTATTTTATTTATCAAATTTAGACACCGCCCATCTCACTTTAATTATGTGATGATGTCACTTCTGACAATTCTACTTAGTTGTTGTGTCATTCCCCCCTCAGTTGTTTTATTATCATTCTTAATTGACTGATATCATTCCATTTTAATCCTTTGTAAGCATTTATCGTCACTGATGACAATAACCTTAGCAACTGAATGAATGATGCAGTTTTTCCCTCGTTACCTTGTTTGAAGTAGTGCTTCCATGGGTGTTAATCGGTCCTGTAATTGTCTAGAGACTGCAGTTAATAGGGAAGCACAAGTAGTACTACAGCCAGCTAAATCTTCATCCTTTACATAGTTCAGCAAAACAAAATACCAATACACAGAACCTAAAAGGAATACATATAGATGCTCAGCCTTAGGTAAATACAAAAGCAATCTTTAACTATATGCTTACAGACACCTACAAAATCCATTCAATAAAATATTTTGTTAATCAATTTTAACAGATTGTGTTAAGTCTGCATTGATACCTGTTCAGGCAGTATTCCTAGGTTCTACTACTGTGAGTGTAACATTAACGTATATGCCGAGTAGAAATGACTAATAAGTAAAATTCAAGATTAGCATTAAAACGGAAAAGAATATCAAACAAAGAAAAGCAGGTAGAAAGTATCAAAAGAAATCAAATTTGATTCCAAAAACAAAAACCTTAAACTTACCTCCGGTCGCAGCTGCAGGTAAATAAGATATATTGCCAAGCAAAGCCTTCAGAAGGACTGAGCTAAATCCTTGTTGACTTGGTTCAAACTTCCCATTACTACAAAAATATATAATCAATTTTATTTTAATATTTTATTTTGTTCATTAGCAAACATTATCCAGAACTTTTTTTACATCCATATGTATCTCAGCAGAGAAAAGGCTTAATCAATGTGCAATCCAATCGCCATCTATGTGGGAATATTAAATTTTGTGGAAATGGTTCCCATAGACACAGGATTGAGCTACAAAGTGTTAATTTGCTTTATAAAAGATCATCTATTAACATATTTATATCGGCCGCCCTGTTTAGGGTAACTTGCTCCCTCCTTAATCAGGAGGTGAGGGAGGATCCCTTGCGGGGACGAGCCGAGGAGTTTAGTCATCATCTGGCGGACAAAATCGCTCAGATCCGGACCGGTCTGGACTCTGACTGGGCAGAGTCTGATGTGGAGGAATCGGGCAGTCTTGAGCATGTTATCTGGACTGAGTTCGACCCTGTTTCCCCTGATGATGTGGACAGGATCATGGGGAGGCTGAGCACCACCACCTGTTTGTTGGATCCGTGCCCCTCCTGGCTAGCTTATGCGGCCCGGGAGGGGACACGAGGCTGGTTCCATGCAGTAATAACTGCTTCTTTGAAGGAGGGTGTCTTCCCTGCCACCTTGAAGGAGGCGGTGGTGAGACCCCTCCTCAAGAAGCCTGCCTTGGACCCGGCTGTTTTAAATAACTATCGTCCAGTCTCCAACCTTCGCTTTTGGCGAAGGTTGTTGAGAGTGTGGTGGCGCATCAGCTTCCTCTGTTCCTGGAGGAAACTGATTATCTGGACCCGTACCAATCGGGTTTCAGACCCGGATACAGCACGGAGATGGCATTGGTCGCGCTGGTGAATGATCTCTGGAGGGCTAGGGACAGGGGTTGCTCCTCTGTCCTGGTCCTATTAGATCTCTCAGCGGCTTTTGATACCATCGACCATGGTATCCTGCTGCGGCGTCTCAGGGGGTTGGGAGTGGGAGGCACCGTTTTACGGTGGTTCTCCTCCTATCTCCTGGGCCGCTCGCAGTCGGTGTTGACGGGAGGGCAGAGATCTGCCCCGAGGCCTCTCATTTGTGGAGTTCCTCAGGGGTCGGTTCTCTCGCCCCTCCTGTTCAACATCTATATGAAGCCGCTGGGTGAGATCATTCGTGGTTTTGGGGTGGGGTATCATCAGTACGCTGATGATACCCAACTTTTTCTTTCCACCCCGAACCAACCCAGCGATGCCCTCGCCGTGATGTCCTGGTGCCTGGATGCGGTCCAGGTCTGGATGGGGAGAAACAGGCTTCGTCTCAATCCCGCCAAGACTGAGTGGCTGTGCATATCGGCATCTCGGGTCAACCAGACTATTCCATCTCTAACGATGGGGGGTGAGGTGTTACCCCCCCGTTGATAGGGCTCGCAACTTGGGCGTCCTCCTGGATTCACGACTCAATTTTGAAGACCATATAGGAGCCGTGACTAAGGGGGCTTTTGCCCAGGTTCGCCTGGTGTGCCAGTTGCGACCCTATCTGGACCGAGATGCCCTACGCACAGTCACTCATGCGCTCGTGACCTCCCGTTTGGACTACTGCAACGCTCTCTACATGGGGCTGCCCTTGAGGACCACTCGGAGGCTTCAACTGGTGCAGAATGCGGCCGCACGAGTTGTGATGGGGGTCTCCCGATACTCCCACGTAACACCTCTACTCCGCGAGCTGCATTGGCTTCCGGTTGCCCTCCGGGTGAAATTCAAGGTGCTGGTGATGACCTATAAAGCCCTACATGGCTTGGGTCCGGGATATCTGAGGGAACACCTGCTGCCGGCATCAAGTTCCCTTCGTCCAGTGCGCTCCCACAGGGAGGGTCTTCTCAGGGTGCCACCGGTAAGAGATTGCCGGCGGGTAACACCCAGGGATAGGGCCTTCTCAGTGGGGGCGCCTGCCCTTTGGAACCAGCTGCCAGTGGAGCTGAGGACTGCCCCCGACCTCCGTTCATTCCGCCGGGCCTGAAGACCTGGCTCTTTGAGCTCTCTGGCCCAGGCTGAGGATTAATTTATTTTAATTGGGGTTTTATTTATACAGGGATAAATTTAATCTTTTTTAAACTTGGTTTTTAACTTTTGTATTTTTGGTTTTTAATTACCCTGTAAACCGCCCTGAGTCCTCCGGGAAAGGGCGGTATATAAATGTAATAAAATAAATAAATAAATAAATAAATAAATAAATAAATAAATAAATAAATAAATAAATAAATAAATAAATTTTACATTGTGTTAGCTAGAATAGTCAAGTAAAAGAAAACTTTGAGCTGAAAAAAAAGTAACATCATTACCTTATGCAAAGAGCTAGAAACCGTGCACATTTATGTGCTATGCTTCGCCCGGCTTCAAAGAAGCATACTCGGATTATGTGGAAAAGACACATCCTTGTTTTCGACAACAAGCTCTCATTTGTTTCTCTTGAGCTAAAACATTAAAAACAAAAGCAGACTTTACAACTCAATCATTGCTTTTGAGTACACCTCTAACAAAGGTAAGAAATTTGTTAAGCAGCTCCCCCACCCCCTTTTTTAATTTTTACCTCCCTGGTCCATTGGATTGAACTCCTGCTAGCCAACATAAGATATCTAAGACAAGACTTTGAGCATGTTCTGTCACAACTCCATCTTCTGCCTTTTTGCAAAGGCTGTTAAGAAGTCTTTCATGAAATTCCGAAAACTGTAACATGGCACACCTCTGAACTCTAGAAAAGAAATGATATACAATAAAAAAAGAAGGAAGTTAATCAGGGAGTAAACTAGTATTACTTCTCATTATAGCAGTGCTAAGGCTTTTCAAGAAGGGAGAATAGAAGCTTATGGTTTCTCTCTATTGTGGCTTTAAAAAGTCCTGAAACTGCTTTTTACCTCTTAGGCTTGAAATTCAAATCTTGTCTTGTCAAAGAAACCCATGTTATTTAAATAACCCGCTAAAACCACTCTCGATCAGATACAGGTAATGCTCGACTTCCAGCCGTCTGTTCAGCAACTGTAATTATGATGGTGCTGGAAAAACGGACTTACAATCCATGCCCAATGTTGCAGCTGTTGCAATGTCCCTGGATCAAAATTGGCAGTCCGCCTGCCCTTATGACTGCACGAAGGCTACAAAACTGCCCCTAGATAGGTGAGTTGCTGTGCTCAGCTGCTGTAAACACTGCCAGGCTCAGTGGGGCAGCTGAGGCTTCCAGGGGCAGCTGTGGTTTTGTACCAAACTGCAGCGCGCGTGCATGCATGCATGCATGCACCAACTCCAGATCACCTCCAATTACTGACCTATGATTTGAAGAGTTTCATTTGTCGGAACCATGACACTTGGGGGGTGGGGGTGGCAGCTAGGAGTGCTAGGATTGCAGCTGTTAAGCAACGCGGTCACGATTGCTTAGTAATTGAAATTCTGATCCCAGTTGTGGTCATACGTTGAGGACTACCGATAACTTGAAGGTGTCTATGGCCCTAAAGTTTGTCATTTAGCTCAACGGGCAAAAGAAGCTAAGGCAGAAAATCTTAAAGTGTGTTCTTTCTGTTGCTATTTTACAAATGCTTAATTTTCTGAAGGTTCTTTTTTCATCAAACTGTTCTACTATATAGGTAGTCCTCGACTTACGACCTTTCCTTTAGTAACTGTTCGAAGTTACAATGGGATTGGAAAAAAAAAGACTTCTCACTAGTTTTTACACTTGCAACCATCCCCATGGTCATGCGATCAAAATTCAGGCACTTGACAACTGGCGTGTATTTGTGACCGCTGCAATGTCTCAGGGTCATGTGATCACTATTTGTAACCTTCCCAGCTGGCTTCCAACAAGCAAAGTCAATGGGGGAAGCCAGATTCATTTAACAACAGGATGATTCACTTCACTTCACTTTTATATTCAATACAGTTGGCCCCTCTTGTATATTCTTGTTTGAGATATAATGTATTTCATAATAATAACAATAACAATAATGCACTAACCTATATTCTTTTGGAATATATGTTTAAAATATATTTATGAAATATACTCACTGATAAGCAACTAACCTTTCCTTTGAAATAGATGTTTTTTTAAATCTTCTAATCGTTACGGAGACTTCTTGCAGCAAATCACATCCTCGTAGGTTGTCAGTTTTCCGCGAGGAAGTACTGGTTTCTGCTTTATTAGAAGATTTCTCCTGTGTTTTTTTTTTAAAAAAACTCATGTATTTGAAAAGTTATAGTCTCTATGATATACAAGTATTTTTCATTTTCCAAGATTATGCAATGTACTTAATTATCAACTAATACCAAAACACATTTTCTCACAATTTAAAAATCTTGCATTATACAAAAATGTGAAACTTCAATATATGTTCTACTATGTTTCTCAATATGTAAGCATATCATATATTACAATGTACTTAACAATGCACGCACGAAGATAGAACTATCAAAAATTAAAGGAGGATAGAAAGAGAGAATATGCTCTTTATTTTATCAGCTACATAAGGAGAGATAACTAGAAAATAATACAATATCAAAAAAAATCTGTCCCATGTCCTACATGTTAGGACTGCATATTATTTTAAACTAGGTTCAGCAGTTAAGCATATTACCACAAATATGAGTCTAAAAAAATATAATGACAATATATGTATGTCATGCTAAAATGTTAGTGTGCTATGAACAGCCTGCAATAGCTCTTGCATGTGTCTCCTATCCTCTTCCTGAATAGCCAGGAATGTTTTGTTTGAAAGCTCTATATTAAAGTAAATTTGCTGTGCGAAGGTTAGAACTGTGGTTCATTTTGATTATGGTTAATTCTATTTTGGAGTACATTAATAGGATCAGACAGTTCAGATCATGGGAAGTAGCTATCCCATTATCCCTTAGTCAGACCATGTATGGAATTCCATATCTAGTTCTGGACATAACTGTTCAAAACAAATGGTGACAAACTGAAGCAAATTCAGAGGGTTTTCAACATGATGAAGGATCCTGAATCCAAGTCTCATGAAGCATGATTGTAGGGTTTGGGTATGTTTAGTCAATGGATTAAAAGTACAGGTTCAGGATAAATATCTAGAATATCTAAAAGAATCTTCCTGACGATGTGACTGGAAATAGAACAAATTTTCCTTTGTAGAGATATTCAGAGGCTGAATGGTATTTAACAACGGATCTTGCCCTGAGCAAGGATTTGGATTAAATGACTTCCATGGTATTTTCCAATTCCAAGGCTATTTGATTCTATGGTTTTGCTGATGGATATTTCATCAGATATGTTTCACACACAATGGTTTTACTCCTAGTATTATCAATCTTATATTAATTTTATATCTACATTGTAATTACACACCTGACACCCCAATCCTAACAAGATGGCCTTAGGTAACCGATTAAACGAAAATAATTTTGACCATTTTTTTCCCTATATATCATTTAAATACCTTGCCTGCTGCAACTTTTGCTAAAAGTGATGCAAGGGAATGTCCCTTGTTATTTTGAGGTTTCAGAGATGGTATCCTTAAAACAGGCCAGATTCCTCCATTGCAGATTTCTTCTGTTACTCTGTCATTCACAGCTTTGACATGGATTAAAAATGAACGGTATTTGCCACCTGCCATGCCTAGAATAAAACAGACAGACATAAGGAAAATAAATTAGTTCTTGAAAACTCATTATACATGCTTAAAGTAGAAACACTTCTCAGCCAACTTTTTACCAAAAAATTACTCACATTTTAAATGTCAGGAATCAATTCTAAATATCAGGTCTGTATCTAATTATTTTTTTTAAAAAAAATTACATTTTAGATTTTGTTCCCCAAAATATTCTGGCAAAAGTATTACCTTTTACAAGCTTTGGACTTGTGAGTGTCAACATTCCAGCATGTCCTGATAAATCAAGTCCAATAGCCAACCATACAGGTCCACACAAAATATCTTCTTTATGATCCTCTAAAAAGGGACATAGCCGAAGGCCTTTAAAAAAAGTATAAAAAGCTAAAATTACACTGATCATAGCAAACAACATAAATTGTTAAAAACAGAATTGTCTTCAGTAGTTTCATGAATGTACTGTAGAATGTGATGCTCTGTCAAATTTCTCTTTTAAATCTATTGTTCATGAGCCTAAAGCTTTTAGACAGTTACTTCTGTTATTCTGAGTACAAAAATTATGAACACATTTGTTGTCTCCAATGCTAGGATACCAAGTGGCCTTATATTCAAATTATAATGCCTGCATTATAATGCCAAATAACAATGTAATATACATAAGGGCCCAAAACCATTCCTTTTTCAATCAGTAAAGACAAGAACAAGATAGAGGAAACTACTAATAGAACACAAAAGCAAAAGTTCACTAGACTTCCTTCTAAAACTTATTTAGCCAACTAGCAAATCTCTATGTGGTAAATCTGTTTAAAAGAATGTTATACTTCAGCAAAACTTACACTGTGACTCTTCCACGTCCATGTTTTGCATTTCTGCATTCAAATCATCCAGTCCTGTTTTTCCGTTTCTTTCCACTTCATTATGAGCTGGTGACAAAGGAAAAGTTATCTGTCTATCTACAGCTGCTTCTGGGGAACAAATACATAGGGGGAAAAAACATTTTCAGATTTTTTAAATAGCACAATCTTTTTTTGGAGCATAGTTTTATTACATAACATGTTGTAGATGTGTTATGCAAATATTTTTAAATATTTAAAAACAATCATGAATCTTGAAACAACTGGTCCTTGGAATTTCTTGACTTTTGAGTGGTACATCAAGACTTACACTCTAAGAATGAAGCAGGGCAACGATAAAAATTAAAATAGATTTAATTACTATGAATATGATCACCAATGTTATTATGGTATTGACAGAGTGTGGGTTTCTGGGGCAATTATTAATAAAGTATCAAATCCGAGAAATGGGAATCACCACATTATCCTCAAATCTTTAAGTTTCACAACATTCAATATGTAAATACCATCAAGACAAATATATCTTATCTGTAAAATGCTAATAAAATGAAAACGAAAAAGGACTATTTGAAAATAGGACTGAAATGAACTTCTGCAACATAAAGAAAAAGTATCAAAATCAAAATTAGCATTTATGGCATTCCCCATTCTTAAAACAAGCAAAAATATCTACTGAAGAAAGGAATTACTACCTTATCTTGACATGCAGTGATACCTACTGCTTTCTGAACTGTTTACCACAGAACACTGTTCACCCATTATATGTGATTTCATTTGACTTTACATTAATATTTTCAATACTCTTATTTGCTCAAACTACTGATGGTTTAATGTCATCTTGAAATGTGTAACTATTTTTCAAAGCAAATTGTTCACTTATTTTCTTACCATTTACTTTTCCTAAGCCAGGAGCTTTATTTTTCAATAGAGTCACTTGAATCTGTGGAATGTTTGTGATACTTGAATTCAAAACAAATTTGAAATTCACATGTCCAACCATACAAGCTTTGGGCAAAACCAGTTCAAACACATGTTCATCCCAGCTGTTGCTACAAAGAAAAAAGATAGAGAAAGAAAACGGTGGAGAAAGAAAATAAGTTATTATGTTCAATGAAATAAAGGGCTCCAATTTATTTTTATCTGTACAATAAGAAAATATAAATGTTTACAATTTTCCCATTTCTTCTCTATTTCAGTATGATCCTTATTTTTAAATCTACTTAATTCAGTAATTTAAGCTGCATTTCATTTTTAAGTAGAAATACTTACTTTAGGAATGTATATAACATTTTGAATTTGCACTGATTTTGATTAAAAATGCCTCATTTCACAGCATGCTTAACTGTAAAATGGTCTGATCATTTTGCAAGTGCTAAAAAAGTATCTTAAACTCAGAACAGTTCTAAAATGAAAAGCAATATGTTGGCATACATAACAGGACAGTTTGACTTGAAACTGTTCAAATTTGAACTGTTTTGTACACCTCTAGGAGACTGTTCTTCTACATAGATGATAGCCCTATAGGGCTGGATTTAAAAATTCTGGATTTAAAATCAATTTATACAACATATCAACTTCCAGTCTTAATATAATATAATATAATATAATATATAAATATAAAATAATATAATACAAATATAATATAATACAAATGACAGCTAGTTTATTCTAGTGGCTAAGGCACCAGGCTAGAAACCAGGAAACTGTGAATTCTAGTCCTGCCTTGGGCATGAAAGCTGGCTGGGTGACTTTGGCCTATTTTCAGTCCAACTCATCTCACAGGATCGTTGTTGTGGGGAAAACTGAAGGAAGAAAGAGTATTAGGTATGTTCACAAGTGTGAGTTACTTATAAAAATAATAAAGCAGGGATAAAACATAATAACTATAAAATATAAAATTCCCACTAGGGAATTCCATTTATAACTCAAGATATCAGGTGATTCAATGTTTAACTAAAATAGGGAGGTAAATGTTCTATCAAAAAAAACAATTTACCTATCAGTTTGCAATTTCCAAGTCCGTGTATGTTGAGCTGCATCCCCATGATGCTGCTGGTGCAAGTGTTGTGGATGTCGCCTTTGCTGCTGTTCTTGTTGCACTTCAACCCAGCATGGTGGAACTGTAGCTGAGAATCGTGGCGTCAAAGTTTCAAAACGAGTAAGCTCTACTAAAGACGTCAAAGTTTCAAGTGAGAACGGCTGGTCCACTAGAAGATCAACTCCTGTTTTTTAATTAGAAAGTAAAAACACTTTTCAAAACATTTAATCACACACAAAAAATCAGTAGCTCCCACAAGAAGCTACAGCACTTTTTTAAATATTTAATTTTGGTTCAGCTACACTAACACTAAATACACACACATATTTCATGGCAGCATGTTTTCATGCATGTTATGTTACAGAGCCTCTAGTTGGCATTTAGGAGTAAAACTGGTTAGCCATCCGCTGTTGGGGAAAAACAATCTATGAACATTCTGGTTCAGGTTTCCGTATACACTTTAGTTGGGAAAACACGTATCTGCAAAAGTAACACGCATAAAGATAGATGAGACATCTTGCAGGATGCAGACACAATATAATAAAAATATACTACTCATTTACAACTTTAAAATGGTACTGTATCGTATTTCTTCAATTCAATAGTATACCTTTTGGAAATATGAATATAAGATTCAATATTTACCTGTAATACCTGGACTTGAAGGGTTAGATAAAGGCTTTGTTCCTTCTGTTAATTGCTCCGTCACTTTAGACAGAGATGCATCCACAAGAATATCAGCTTCATCAACATCATCACAAGTTCCTCCAATCTGGAGAAAATGAAGTTCTCCACCTAAAAGAAAGAGTTGAGATGTTAAATGGAAGCCCAGAACAGTCCAAATTAAGCACATGCATGCACATACTCATTTTGACAAAAAGCTTCAGTGGACTGTATTCTTGGAGACAGGTTTATTTCAAATTTGGTTTTGAGTCTGGTGTATGGGATAGTAACATTTCCTGATGGGTTAATCTTTCTTAAGAACATGGAGAAATGCAACCTTCTGACTCCCCTGGGTCAGGTTTTGATAAGCTTGGAATACCATTGGCAACAGTTCTATTGTTACTTGGATTGTCAGTTCTGATGGTGCTCAAGAACTGCTGTTCATTTCCTTGGACATTCATTCCTTCAGCTTAGCAGATGTTTTTCTCCTAATCTACTTAAGATCTATATAAAACATCAGGAGAGCTATGCAGAAGTACATTCTGAGATATCAACAAGAGATGACACCTACTTCCACCTCTATTTTCTAATAATTTCAGATGAGCCACTGGGTATCCAGAAGAAACACATTAAAGCAGTAATGATCTAAAATATTAAAATAATACTTAAACCATATAGTGAAGGATACTTGCTGTCCATCTAAGTGGAATTTAACACAATCTTAAAAAGGATTTTAGTTAAGTGTGTAAGAGCACACTTCCTTATTGCTAGGATGGCTTGTACTAACTTTTGCTAGCTCTTAACAGTCCTTATATCCAGAGCTGACTTCGTAAAGTAACTAGAAACTAGTTCAAAATAGAACAGCATGACTGATAATAAGAATATATAATCTACACTGATTATAATCTACACTATATTCTATAATTTTAAAGTCTACTTCCAGTCCCAAATCAGTGTGTTGATACAGTATCAAAAATATTATAAAAATGGTAATTTAGGAATAACTTAATTGAGGAACCACCTTAATATCACATGCTCAGATTTTAAAATCATCTTCAGAAAGCCTTTGCAAAATTGTTCTACATAAGGGAAGATGAGAAATACAAGAGGAATAGTCTTTTCATTACTGGTCATTTCCTTGTCGTTCACTTTCTTTTGATTTTTCACAGTATAGTACTATCGTTCTTTACGTTGGTTTACTTTCTATTTTATTCTATCTTCTTTTCTATATTTAGTTTTACTCTGGCCTGGCCTGATGGGATGGGGTTGGGTTTTATTAATGTGTTTTAACCTACTTTTTAATATGTTTTAACTTATTCGTGGGCATTTTGTTTAATCTTTTTTAATTTTTGTATTTTGTTTTTTAATATGTACTGCCCTGTTCACCGCCCTGAGTCCTTCGGGAGAAGGGCGGTATACAAATAAAATTAATAAATAAATAATAAATAATATGTCTGGTAGTTTTTCTTCTTATTAGAAATCATCCTGTTTGCAGTGAGATGCTATATAAGCATTAGATTTACTTTAATATATTTTTTTAAATGTAAGCTTTCAATCACTATTAGCTAAAAGGGCACTGTATATCAGTTCATTAATATGGACCAATAAATGATGATGAACAGTATTTTCTTTGATGCTGAAAGAATGTATTTGGTCAGAGGCCTTGGCTGAATTTATTTTATTACATTTATATACCACCCTTTCCCGAAGGACTCAGGGCGGTAAATGTAGATAATAACTGCTATTATCCAATAAACATGTTTTACATTACTATATGCCTAGGAGGATAAACCAGTCCCGGGCACATCAGGAGGGGAGTTGGTCAGTGGCTCCGAGCAGCGGTCTGAGAAGGATCTGGCTGAAGCATAGCTGCAGCAAGACAGTCCTGCGTCTTCAGGAAGAACTGCCTGATCTGAGAACATGTAGGGCAGAAAAAAGGCAGGAGCAGAAAAGGTCAGCCCGATTACTCACAATGAGGCAGCCTCGCCTCTTGTGATGGGCTGCACCAAATGTTGGCTATTTAGCACAGCAGACAGATGGAGGCAATGCTGGGTTGTGTTCACTTCCTAGCTGCGTATTTCCTGCTTGTTGTGATCCCTGCCTTGCTTTGGATTGACACCATGCATTGACTTGGATCATACCTTGTGAACTCTTGTGACTTTTCTTGCCTCATGAACCCTCTTGTCTCGTGAATTTAATTTTGCCTGGTGGTTTATCTTATTTGGGAAACTCTCAAGTACCTTGTGAACTCATTGGCCATTGCTCTGTGGACCAGTGCTTTTGGTGGGACTTAATTGCGACAGTCCTGGGTTTTTGGTGGAGGGAATTGCTGAGAAATATTTATAAACCCACTAAACCACCATTATGTGGTGAGCAGGACAGCACAAAAACCCTATGATGGTGTATGAATAAGGAGCTTGATACTGGAAAAATTCAAAAAGTTATTACTGATATTAGATTGGATCTGGCTGATATACTGGATTGGGACAAAATAATTAATTTGAGCCTTAAAGGTATCAGGAAAGGAAAAAACAGGAAATATTAATTTAATTGGAGATCTTATCTCAAATTTGAACAACTACCAAATTTAAAGCTTTCAGATAGATAAAGAATGCACCCTTAGAGTCCAATGAAATGCAAAACCCAAGAAATATATAGTAAGATGATTTGTAAACAGTCAGATAAAAGAAAAAATATGGAATGAGCTTGTGAACTAAAAAAGATAAATTGGGGTGAAGATAAACTGTTACATTTTCATGATATTATTTCTGCCATGCTACAAAGAAAGGCCTTCAAACTCTAAGAAAAGATTTATTAAAAAGAGAAACAAAATTTAATTGATGTTTTCTTTCAAGTTAATTCTAGTTTAGGTTCCTATAGAAATGTATTTTTGTTTTAATTTTTCTACTCATGTTGTTACTAATGGGATTATTTTACCTGTTATTAAAATGTATTTTTCATGCACTCTTTATATCAATTCATATAGTTGCCCATCTCAAAATCATACCTCAGGGTGATGAAGACAGGATTAAAACCAAATGAATGATAATAATAAACAATAAATAAAATAACAGCAAACTGCAACTAAGATTTCTCAAACTCAGATTTTATACTGTAACCATAGGCTTGTCATAGAAAATCACAATGGCAAGCTCACCAACTAATACAGTATGGAATTTATTAAAGTTGTCCTTTATTACATTTAATTTTTAATCTGGTGTTGGAACCCTTGACATGACTTACAAGACAAACTTGTGAAATTAATGGAATATGCTAGCTGAATTTGAAGGCAAGCTATTGTTATATGCAAATAACATTCAGGGTTTTTCAATGATCATCACTGTTCTCTATCTAAATTTGTAGAAGTTGTAAAATTTCATAAAATACAACTAACTGGAGGTCAAATATGGCAAATGCTTACATATTTAATTTTTTGTTTATTGTCCAGTTACTTATTACCCAGAGATTTCTCCCAAGAAAATATATAGTTTAGCTGATAAGATTATTTTAAAAATGTAAAAAATACCCAGATGAAAACAGATCTAAGACATGAATGCCCTCTAGGTTTGTGGGGAAGAATTTGTGCCGTAAAAAATCTTTGTTAAAATTGTGTTACTCTTATGACAATAGTAGTTTTTATCTTCCTCATTTTAATCAATATCATTGGGCTTATTTTTTAACCTCAATTATGTACTGTAATGGAAATAATTTTGAATAAGCAAGCATAGCTTGAAAGTATGATTTAGTGCTCTTGCAATTTTGGCAAGTCCTGGGCACTAATTAAAGTAGGAATTTGGTTATATTTCCAGCACTGAAAGCAGTTGTTAGACATATCTGGACCCTACTGGGTGGAAAATTTAAATTTGATTTTGCTTCTTATGAGAAATTGACTGAAAATGGCTGCTAATAAGATTTTTCAAGAAAACATATGCTCATAACAAAATCATTACCTTCAATTAGCATTTTAAAGTTTTAAAGCTGTTGGAAATGGTGCATGCAAACTAAGATAAAAATGTACTATTAGTAAACGTCTTAAAAAGATTTCAAGAAAAATTTTTATACGCACATTTAGAAAAGTAGTGACATTAGAAACGTGTTTTGCACACCTTATTTTGATCTATGCTATTTAGAAATCTTACACATAAAACAAGTTATGCTTCTATTCTGAAATATTACAAAATATTTTAAATTTAAGTAAAAGCTTAAAAAAAGAGAAATAAATGGGCGTCTACCAGTAGGCTCTTAAAGATCAGGACAATAGCTGCACCTGTGAGATTAAAGCCCTTCTGGTCATATATGTGTGTGGAAGTTATGGATGACAGACAAACAAGAGGGCAGAGTTTTGATGAGATGGCTACCATTTTGACTTTTTTCCCCAGTTGACCCACCAGGGTATAAAAAGAGAAACCTTGAAAAATGAAGCATTTAAAAAAAACACCAAATGAAAATCTTACCTCTAGTGCATGCACAGAGTCTATCAGTGCCTGAGCAGTATATTACTGAGACAAATTTGTCTGGTTCTTCAGTACCTTCCTTTTTAGGTGGCTCCACTTTGGCCAGGATTTCAAAGTTTGAAAGATCTAATATTTTAACATAGCCTCCCTGAGTGGTTATGACTAGATGCCCAAGAGTAGAGGTTTCCGATCTTTTTTCTCTCTCGCTGCCATTCTTTGAAGTTAATTGTATTTCCTCTGTAGGTTCCTCACAGTCGTCTTCTCTATTATCCAATATGTCTGGTGGGAGCAAAATCAATGAGGTAATGGTATCCTGGGGATCTTTGATATGCTGAATTTTTATAGGTTCCTCTTCTAGAGTCACAATCCTAGTGGCATAGTTCATTTTATAAAGCACTAGATAACCACCACTAGCACTTCGTTGTTCCGGCTGGATTATTAAGGGCGTCTGTACATCTGCTGGTGACTCATGCTGGATCATACCGATATTTGTACCATTCACTACCGTAAGACTAGGTTCTACTTCTCCCTTCCTTCTATTACATAGTGCCGAGTTTAATTTATTTAAATTATTCAAGGCCTCTACTTGATTTATTGCACTCAGGGATTCAACAGGACACGTCCGCAGTCCTATTAACAAATGAACTCCGTCTGCACAAGGAGTGATTGAATCTACACAAAAATTCTCCTCCTCTGCAAACTTTGGTAGTCTTAAGCACTGAACCAAAGTTCCAGGTTTGGGAACCATCGAGTTCCACTTCTCAGAGTCCGGAGAAGTTAGGCTGGCTGTTGCGTCTGCAAACTGCTGAATGTACGTCACAGGAGGATCTTGCAAAAGCAATTGCTCCTGACTATCCAGCTCCATCTCTATGATTTGTGGAACAGTAAAACCATCATCATGTAAACTTTTACTCATGATATTGTTCATCTGTGAAAAGATTTTTCCTGCTTTTTCATCAGATTCCTTAATGCTGTAAAGCAGTAATATAGGTGAAGTCCTCCTTACCAGAGGAGAATTCAGTTCTGAATTAGTACAGGATTCATTGTCAGTTGATCCCAGGTCTGATATACTACCAGCTTGAGTCCTGCTTAAATCATCCAGTGATCTCTGAGAATTACTACTAACGGGAGAGGTAGCAGGCGATTTGTATGTTAATAAACCTCCAGCTAACAAACAAGGAAAGGGAATGTTGTGGTGTTCCAGATGCTTTTCCTTCATCTTTTCACTTTTACAGTTAGTTAGGCAAGGGTTTGCCCCAAGTTCTTCTAAATCTTTCACTGTGTCTTCAAGTACATTTGCAACTATTTCCCACTGAAGTTTCTCAGGCTGCTGAAGAATGCTGAGAGCAGTTACATCAAGGCTAACTTCCATGGTTTCCTTTTGTGATGTATGTCCTTTAAGATAAAATATACAGTGTAAAAAAACACCAGATTTTATCCATAGTAGGATTATGTTTTTGTAAACTTTTACATTCATTCATTCATTTTACACATATACACGCACAAACCAACATCTAATGATATCTTCAAATATTTCTATTTTATCCAAACCAGGTAATTGTAGCTTGCCTAAGCTTGAGGATGGCAAAAACATGCTTTGTCATGGGAATGTCTGACTCCTAAAAATTTTAATAGAATAAAAGTAATTACCAAGCAGAAAAATGCATTAAAAATACGTATGGTATAAGATATTTGCACAATGTGTCAATATAAGATCACCACACAAACAGGTATAATTTCTATAGCGATAAAGTGAAATATAAAACACCCAAGGCCTAAAAACAGAAATAAGAGGAGACCTATGCCTATTTTCAGCATCAGCGGTAGAGTTCCTAACCTTGAAGGAAAATGAGGGGCCATCAGAATGATCTATCTTCCACTTCCAAAAAGATTTAAGGGCTGCAAATACATAGTCCTCAGAGAATAGCATGAATACTTTATGCTCAATCAGCCAGCCCTTAAAAAGGATCTTGATTTGGGGCTGCCCCCTTCTTTGTAGGAAAGATTGCAGGGAGGAGCAGAAGAAAAGGATCATAAGGCACACTTTCACTGAACTAATTTCCCTCTGCCCTGTTTCTTTTGTTAAAAACAGGTTTCTTTATTTCTTAATTATAAATCAAAGTACTAAGACAAATAGCAAGGTATAGAAGACCCCTTACTCTTTACTGACCAAAGCATTGCTAAATAATTGCAAGTAATCTTATTTATATTTCAGAATAAAATATTATGTACCTACCAGTCACTGATTCTGATCTGGAATGCTCCTCACTGTCTGAATCTTCTAGCAAATCATCACTAAAGTCAAGAAGATTAGAGATATTAAGCCAAGAAAACAATTTCATACAATATACCTACTTCTAATCATAAATTTTAGCATTAAAACCTGTTAACACACCAGCATGTTACATATGAAAAAATTAAATTCGTGATGTAAGCTACTGAAGAGTCTCACGATGATTATACTTAGTTTAAATCCATTCTGTGATTTAACCTACAGGATCCTCTAATTCAGAAGCAAGTATTTGCTTTAGAAGGTCTATGGGAAAGAATTTGTTGAGGATTACAAGTTAACCATAAGGAGGGCCAATTGACCTTATAATCTCATACTAGTGATATCATCAGGACATATATTGTTTTTTTAGAAATCCAAGAGAAATCAACAGAAAACATACTGCAAATAGTGTCAATCATGTAGTTTCTGGCTCTTGTTGAAAAGCGAGCATTTTACTAATTCAAACATTACGAAAAATACAGTATGTACTAGCTACAACTACTATAGTGATTAGAATGTAGTACTGCAGGCTAACTCTGCCCACTGCCAAGAGTTTGATTCTGACCGTCTGAAGGTTGATTCAGCCTTCCATCCTACCAAGGCTGATAAAATGAGGACTCAGACTAAGAACAATATGCTGACTCTGTATACAGCTTAGAGAGTGCTGTAAAGCACTGTGAAGCGATATATTAAATCTAGGTGCTATTGCTACAAATACAAAATAAGCCAAGAGATATGAGTGCAAAAATTTCTTTTTAGAGCAACTGTTCTGTGTAAAAAGAAACCCTTCGTACTAGATGAAATATAAATTAAAGTAACTTTTATTGGTCCTCATTCCCAAAATTAATGAATTGTGAAAACAAAATTATCTTCTCTTAGAAGGAACTAAACATTGATAGTTTTACCTCAGTACACCATGACTAGTGTCCTCTTCCAAAGAAATAAGCAACTCGTATTCAATCAAATATTTATTAGCATACCTGTCTCCTTCTAATTTTGGTATATCTGAACAGCTAGATGAATCTTCTATCCATGTTATTGTTGGTCTTCTTGAATCAACCCCTGAGCTCTGTTCCCCAGACAATACCAGTTGCTGTACAATTACTGGATCATAAGCATTGATCTCAAACTTTAAGTGCACCTATGCAAATTTAAAAACATAATTAAACCTAGATGCAAATTCTTACTCATATAATTAGCATTACAACTCCAGGCAACAAGATACCTTCATAAGTTTTGAAATGTCCCATATACAGATCTTTCCTCGTTTTGTTGCAGCAGCTAAAAAATGAGGACAGCTTCCAGATCCAAAGCAGACTATTCTGTCTGTGCCGTCTGTACAAGGAAATTGTGCTGGACTTGTTGCCAGCGTGACTGAGAGGGGCACATTCTGCGTGTGTTCACCTTTCACAAATGGGCAGTTTGGGGAATGTCTTTCATGTTCAGACCTTAATGAATTAGAAAGATAAGTGTTAAAAAGGAACATGTCTACTTTTTTCTCATTAGTAATTTTGCTGCAGATAAGCACTAACCTGGGCAAGTTAAGAGACAAAGTGTAGTTTCCAAAGTTCCTGTGAGCAAAACCCTATTCATAGCCACTTTTGCAGAAAAGGAGCAAAGGTCATTTTTGGTCATTACTCCCCTACTGCAGCTAGCTGTAACTCCAAACAATCTTACCTGGAGAGCTAAGATGACTCTCTAGAACTCTATAGTCACTGACACAGGTAGCTGTACTTCCCCCATCTTATCTCTCATAGTATGGATCCAGAAAGCACTAAGGAACTCATTCACTTTTAATTTTTATCTGAATGCATGTCAAATTCATGATTTTGAAGAAAAATGTTTACCTAAATGTTCACATAACATGTGTTCATACCACTATGGAATTATTGTACTTGTTCACAATCCAGCATTTTGAGATTTTATTCACAATTTAAGAATGCATAAAAGTGCTCATTTTAGGGAAAGGAGAAAGAAAACCAACATATTAGGCAGCAAGTGTATAAAGATGAGTGATCAGAAAAATAGATACTTCCTATCAACATTTTTTCTCTCAGATTTGTGAATTGGTGTGTAAATAACTTAATATCAACTTACAATTTGGGAAATAAGAAAGGGAGTATAATGTACTCAGTTATCCCTAAGTTCCAGAACACTAATGGGAAATCATTGGTTCTGAAATAGTTATAATTTCCTTACAAGCATTATTTAAGAATGATGATTAGGAATATTGGCTGGTTCTTCATTCCATTCTCTAAAGACATCATTATTCAGTCTAATTTTTAAAATACTCTTATGTTCTTTTAAAATAAGACTAAAATTCCCAAATGGAAATTGTGCCCAATACTGAGCATTCAAAAATATTTTATTTAATATTTAAATATTAAATTCTAAAATCATTCTGTCAGAAAATACTATGATACATTTTGAGATTTTTAATTATTTAAATATTGTACTCAAACGTGAACCTAAGTATGTCAAAAAAAAGTCTAAATAGATCTAACCCAATTTCTAAGGGTTAGAAATTGTTCTTACATATAGAACAGAAAGCAATGCAGATAGGTTTAAAATATTACATTCTCACCAAGGTTCATCTGTTGGCTCCCAGCATACCAAACATACACTACATGTGAAACACATGGCTCTGTCATCTCCTGATGATGCAGGCTGTGGGAGAAGCGAGAGCAACAAATGAAATATTAAATGCGAAATACAGTATCCCATATATACAAATACACATAGCAGAGAAGTTATCTTCACCTACTATCTCAACACACACATACAAAAATGAAAGGAAAAATATCTTCTGGATAAATGCAAATTCCTGGGGATAATCTTACAGAGTGTATATTACATGTAACAATATTGGTCTTCTTGTGCTGTTACAAAGTGAGAAAATCACAAATTTATAATAAGAGTAAACCTCTCCCCCGCCCTCAGTGTGTGTGTGTGTGTGTGTGTGTGTGTGTGTGCGCGCACACACACACACACACGTGGAATGTCTATGGACATGGTAGAATAGTCATATGCAACTATTCTCTTTTGGAAATCACTGGTGTCTTTAGAAAAAGGCTTTAGAAGCTCCTACTATAGCTGGATGCTTTACTAGCCTTTCTCGCTCTCCCAGGACATTTTGTAGCAGATCTCAAAATAACTATTTGAAAAAATGAGACTTTTAACTCCACTACTGAGGAGTAATTGTTGCACTTGCATAAATCAAAAGGTTACAGACTATCTGAGAAATTTTTAGCAAACCCAAGAGGTTTTTAACATATTGCAATTGGCAATTGATAAAAGTACTGGAAATTTGCCTGACATAATTGATCCATCTTGCTCTCGCCTCTTCACTCACCTCATCCGAATTTAAATCCTACATCAGTCTAGCCACTCTAGGCCAAAAACCATGAGTATCCAACCTTTTGGCCTGCCTGGGCCACACTGAGCAAACAAAAATTGTCTTGGGCCTCATATAAAATATATAATATAGTTAATAGCAATAGCACTTAGACATATATACCACTTCACAGTGCTTCACAGCCCTCTCTAAGCGGTTTACAGAGTCAGCATATTGCCCCCAACACTCTGGGTCCTCATTTTAGTAGCCTTGAAAGGCTGAGTCAACCTTGAGCCAGTCAGAATCCAACTCCTGGCAGTGAGCTAGCCTGCAATATTGCATTTAAAAAAATATTTTGTATGATCTTCTAGGGCCACATTACTAGCTGAAGTGAATTTCAGTTCCCAAAGCTTATGCATTTTAATAAAAACTGTTAGTCAGAAAAGGTGCTACCAGACTCCTGACTTTTTGCCACAACTATCATAGCTCTTGTCCTACAATCTTTCAAAATCAATGAGTAAGAATAGTATAGAGTTCTATGTCAAAGTTAAATATTCAAGAATTACCTGATTTAAAACAAAGATGTTTTACAAAAGTGTTTGCTCTTTTTTAATAATAAAATAATATAGCATGAAATCCTGTCCCTAATAATTTATATATGCCATTTGTATAATTTAAATAGTGTTTTATTTATTACATCTCTATTTAGAAATATTGGCATAGTAAAATAAAAATATGGGAAAGATTGCATATTTCAATTAATTACCTAACAAAGAAAAGTCAATACTCTTGTCCCTCTTTTTAAAATATATTTAAGTAATAAAAAAAAACAACCCAAGAAACCAGAAGGATAACATATTAAGAACTGTCTGCTGACCTCAGGGCTCTTTATAATTCTAGAAGGCTCTTGTATATTAAGCCTCAGAGACTGTTGTGAATACAGTGAATAGATAGGAGGGTGCAGGATTGCAGGTTGTTCTGAAACAAACCCAGTTAGCCAGAAAACATACATGTTCATGTTCCTCATGAACATGCACAGGTCACATGAGGAAATAATTTATTTGCTGAAAGTGGTGGCAACAAGCTATATTGGGAGAGTTGGAAAGCTGTTTAGGGATGAGGGGTGCTTCCCCCTACCCATGTTTGTATGCATTAGTTTTTTTGTTTTGTTTTTTAAAGTGGCATGATAAAACAGTTTTCGAGGAGTTTTCTTGCCACTGCCATCTTCTGGGATGTTTTCCACTTTGCAGTCTTTGCAGTCTAGTCTATAGCTTTGGTATTTATTTATTTATTTATTTTATTTATTCCTTGGAGTCCTTCTAATCAAGTACTGGTAAGGCCCACTCCTATTTAATTAAGGAGGTTACACAGAGGATGCCATTTACTGAGATTAAACAAGACGTCATTAATATGCTTGTGAAGTGGCTTATTTCTGATTTCAGGGTCAAATATGGGATACAGTATTTTAAACTTAAAACTCCACCTCATGCGAAGACAATTATGTAGCTGTTCCCCATCTTAAATCCTGTTAAGTTGCCTTGCATATGGATTCAAAACTATATTTTATTAACATTTGACTAGAATTGTAGCATTTTTAAAATTAAATGTTTGTGATAATTTATTTTGCCCTCAGGGCAAAGTTTATTTTTGAAAAACTGAACATGTGACTCCTTTAAAGGATTAAAGGCGCAGTCAGGACCAACAGAAAACTATCAAATGTATTTTCATAAGACAAAGTATTTGAATATACTGTACAGCATTGAGAATAATACGTTGCTATGATTTCAGTTAGAAATCTATTTATTTACCTGATGGTAGAACCCAGCTTGAGCCATGGGATCTGGCTGTGCCCACCTATAACCTACATGAGGCCATGAAGTGAAGGTTTCCCGTCTGTTAGCCTCACTATACATTAAAGACCTTGGAAGAAGAAAAAAGCAGTTACAAATTTAAAACAGTTCGAAGGCTGCCTGGCTGTTATTAATTCTCCAGTCTTAAGTGACCATCGTCCCTTCCAGAAAATGGGAAAATATTTACTGTTTGCATCCTTCTCATAAAATCCACAACTTAAACAATCACCCGTATTTTTCTTCCTCCATCTGCTGAATTTCTTAACTCATTCTGTAATTCTTCCTCATAGAATCTGTATTCCACCATAGATACATGCTCACAATTAAGGGTTAATTCCCAGAATAGTGATTGCTTCCCATTCCTCACATAAAAAATTAACATGTGAATTCATAGGTATGTATGATGACGATAATGGCAATGCAACATCCAGTCTGCAAAATTTTAAAAAAGGCTGCAGCAATCTTTTCCTTCTACCTCTGCATGCTTACGGATTCTGGTTTTTCCCTTCATGAATTATTTCAAAAAACAGGAATGGATAAACCATAAGTCATGTGCTTCCCTACAATTAGTTTCTTACAGAGAATACATTACCAAAACTAGCAGCACAAAGATGTGTATCTATTCACTGAGTTTAACAAGAGCCTCCCCACCCCAGCTTTTAATCTTCACATTGGTTTTACATATCTAAAAACATATGTAAATTACCTGAAAATGCAATACTAATTATGTTGTCCTGTATGGATGTTATTGCTTTCCACAAACTAAACAAATAAACAAAACAGCATAGTGCCTGGTCTTCACACGTTTTTCTGCATAAAGTAACTTGAGTATCTAAGATGTGCTATGATTAACTATACCAGATGACCCAGAAATAAGTCTAAAACCATTCTAACTCTACTCATGAAACTAAAACAGGAAGACTATCAATCATCAGACAAATTGCCAGTCTCAAATGTTAGACGTGCTGGGAATTTTGAATACTGTGTCCTGGATGCAAAGTGGCTCGACAAGGAAGCCCAACCATTTACAATATATCAATATTCTAGGAAGAATGCTCCCTACTACCCAAGTTACTTTAGCATTTTTCTTTCTGCACAGCTGGATGCTGGATATGCACCATTCTGCACGTTTATTTTTAAAGAAACATGTGGAGTCCAAGTGAAATTGGGTACTTGTAGAAATAGGATTCTGTAGAGTGGGGCTTTACTTACAGGTATCAAGGAACCTATCCAAAGGGATAACATCACAACTAACACCACAATATATAGTTCTTGCCCGTATGTAGTTTATATAGCCTGCTATAGTGACTCCTTTACATAAATCATGTGATGCTGACTATACACAGAAAACTTACAATTCTAAAAAGCAACCTACCATTTCTCTGCCTTCTGCCTCTTTGTACTCATCCGGAGGAATTGTCAGACATAGCATTGACAACAGCCAATCTGTCACCCCCAATAACCTTGTGCTATTGCTTCAGAGCAGACTAAAAATACACATGCAAATGAAACAAACTGTAAAACAGCTTTTTAAAAATGTGAATTAACTTCTCCATACCTATCCACTGATCGGCCAGGCCCCACACCAAGTTCCGGTCGTGCACTGGGCAAGAGGTAAGATAATCTATCCATAACAGATGAAGCTACAGGTAAGGCAGCAATGTTTTGATTTATTTTCTTGAGTTCACTTACAATGGCACTGGCAACAGACTTCAATACATGGTGAGGGAGATGGAACGTAACAGTTGCCCACTAAAAAAATAAATTAAATTAAATTAAATTTGAGTCATTGACTACAAGATCTCAGCTTCCAAAACACAAAGGAATGTATTTTTAGGACACAAACACAATAAAAAGACAAAAAGGCTAATGAGTATAAAAGACCTTTAAAAATAAGTATGGCACACCAGCATCTTTGAGATATTTTGCTTTGAAACAGAGAAAACATAGTACACCTCTGGCCCACCAGATGTTGGTGACTTATTGTTCCCAGCAGCCCTGCCCAACACAGATAGTGGAAGGACTTGCCGACACTCAAGCCTACAAATATAAACATAAAAACTACATTTATGTTTGTTCTGAAAACAGTTCACTCAAAAAGAATAACTGTATAAAATATTCCAAAATTTCCCTTTCAGTCTTTTGCTTACTATGAAGGGACTACTGTCCAATGTTAAGACAGAAACAATGGCTAAAAAATACACGCATCCTCTCTGTATGATAAACACATGATGGTAACTAAACACAAAGTGTCCAACTTTTCCTTTCCAACCATTATATGGCATATTTGCCTTGACTAGCAGATTCATTGCAAGGAAAAACAACTGTTAAAAATCAAATATAGAATAGCAGCAGCAAGGAACATAACCCTGTGGCTTTAAAAACAGTGATAAGATTTCTTACCTTTGCAACTTTGTGGTTCGCTGCTGTTTCATGTGAGGTATTTTTTAATCCATCTTTCAATTGTGCAAGAAACAAATCATATCCTTCTGTGCTTGACACATCTATCTTCTCTATGCAAGCAGACAACAGTTGCTGGGCCTGAAATGCAAAAGGTGAAATTCTGCAGTAGGTGCAAAACCCAATAATGTTATTATTAGTAATAAATTAATCAAACATTTAAGACAAATGGTCATCAGATTTGTATTCATCCATGCTTTTAAAATGTTGTTCCATAGTGAGCCATTGTATTTCTTATATTCTGTATTGATATGCATCCCCAAGTAACATTTGTGGTAAATTGCAAGCTTGAAAATATTAAAACAAGATTCCATGATCAACAACAAAGGCATTCCTATTTGACTGAATTTCATCCAATTGTTATCATCCAGACACAACTGGCAAAAAGCTAGTGTGCACACATAATACTATTTCCTAGTTAATTATTCTTATTCAAGTTAAATGGATCTCCATGACCGATTCTCTCAAATATACCAATAGCTAAAATTAATTAAAATACTTGCAAACAAGAAAAAAGGACATTAATTAGTGATATATAGGTCTATGAATATATTCTCCAGTCTCTCTATAGCTGACTTTAAACAGGGACAAAAACGTATTTCATTATGACTCTCCTGTTACATAAATCTTATTAATCGAGGAAGGTGATGCAGGAAAATACATTTTCAACTTTTTTAAAAGGCAATCATCAACTTGAAATCAGTCTGAAAACAAAGTGGAAGCCATTGTATTATTTAGATTTCATGTATCCTGAACTTTACCACCAATCAGCCTAATTATCAATTCTTTTGATCAGATGCAGATTCCAGGCTACTTCATAGTACGATTACTGAGAGATCCCGGATATGATGAAAATCAGACTCTGCACATGATAAATACATGCAAATGAGGAAAAGGCGAAGTCTTTTTTCCCCAGCATAGTAACAGTATTATAATAAAAATACATATATTCTTTAGGAAAAAGTTAAAGGAGAATTAGGAGAATCTGGTGTGGGGGGGGGGTTCCTGCAGAAGTCGTAATAGAAATACTACTAATCACTTACCTCTGTCACTGGCAATTCCAGCTGAACTATGTCATCTTGTTTAGAAACAGGAGTTTGCAGAGCTGTGTCCAACAACAAGATGCCATTTAGATCCTTCCTACATCCAACTGCGTAATCATCCACAAAGATGACTTTATCCACTGCAGAAATGTACTGACATTTCACCCGACCACCTGGCTTAGCTGTAAAATGTGAAAAGCAAAACAATAAAATAAAGACATTTTATTTCAAATCAAGAAAGCATATCCATGGAATCCTGAGGAAATATATTACAATCTCCTCTTACTCATTATAGAATGGAAAGCCTATCATGGCAGGAGACTACGCATGATTTCTGAGAAGATTTTAATGACGTTCCTGCTACCGAAACATTTACATTTGAAGATCAATGAACAGTACTCTAACTTTTAATACTGTAGCCTCCCCTCCAGGTGTAGGGGTACTTATTTTCCTTATTTTAATACATTTTGAGAAATAATTGAAATGAAGCTGAAAAAGCCAGAAAGCTTGGATTTTTTAAACAGTATTAATCTATTTTTTTTTAAAATAGAAGAAATGTTTATAGGTACAGACAAGTATGTTTCAACAATCCAAAAACCTATTCAGGATACCTTTGATAAAAAATACCTTCCAAACATCCATCTAATTCCAAAAAGCCAGTGATCAATAGCGTGGCAACCAGCCTCTGAGGCATGAGATTCTGGGGCTATTTGCCACCTGTAAGGCAGAGCGCAGTGTCCAAAAGGGCAGAGATGGGGGAAGGGGAGATAAACGGCTTGGGCGGATTAAAGAAGAGGTAATAACTAATCTTACCAGGGCTCATGGGAAGGAGGGACCAAGTCTAGAGGTATGGGTTGGATTGGGGTGGATGCTAACTTAATGATCTATGACTCTTGGTTAACTATGGCAATGGGGATTGCCGGGATTACCATCACTAAGTAATGCTGTCACGTGACGTTGTGCTTTATGACAGCATTACTTAGTAATGGAAATGCCAACTCCAACTGTGGTTCTAAATAAGGACTACCTATAGGCCACTTTAATTTCTATAGTTTCTATATTTATGAAATTTATGGTTGTCCCAGACTCTTCAAGAGCAGAAAACTCCACCTTCTTCCTAGAATCTAAAATAACGGTAACAGGAGCAATTAACTATGCTTGCTTGCTGAGCTCTTTTCAGTCGTAGAGTATCACCCGTTTGGAGCCTCAGAGGGTGGGGGTTTGGCAAAGTCTCCCTGGTTTGCTGCTATGAAATGAGATGGGTACTTGCTGACAAGCACCCTGTTGATTTACAAGTTTTGTTGCAGTTTAAGACACTGGTGCTTTTAACAGACATGATCTGGCTATCAGTCCTGGAGCCCCACAGTAAAAAGCACAACCACTGATCCCTTCTTTGCTTTTTTTCCGGATGACACAGAGTTTGGCTGATCCGATCTGCACAGTTTCTCCTGTACTGGATTCCGAGGAGGCTGTTGGGAGAGGGTGATATGGGGGAAAACAGACTGTAGGTTCCCCTTTCCATTTCTTCTCTGCCATAACTCTTCCAGTAATGCCTATTATTACACAACACTGTCGTAGCTCTTCCAGGATTATTTGGTGTGCCTTGCCTCATAGGTTTGTCTCTTAGGTCCTCAGCCAACCCTCTCTTAAGTGGTCAGTCAAGAGTAAGTCATTCCACCCTACATCGCCAGCAAGTAATTTAATGTTCAAAATATATGACCTTATTCTGACTCTGCTTCAGCTCCCAGATCTTCCAACTTGTAGGGGATTGCCAAAGCTTCAGGTTTGTATATGAGGTCCTGGTAATTGTGCAATATCAGATGGTTCCCTCAATGTATGAGTTGCTGCTTCCTTCAGCAAACTTAAATCAAAAAATAATTTTGGTGTGATCAGTGGAAAACCCTACTGGTCTGCCTGCCATACACATTTCACACTGAGCAGTGAACGTCCAGAATTGATCCTGATTCTGGCAAGCTCTAAGGGAATGCAGAAGCATTGCCTGAGATGCAATTTGTTGCGCTGCCATGGGTTGGGGCAAATTCTGCCCCAGCAGTTGCATTAGTTTTATTATAGCATTCTGCAAATCAATCATCTGCACATCTAGTAGTTGCTGGTGTTGCAACAATGCTACTGTCAGATGCTTGGTAGATAGCAGAATTCCTTTATGATCAGAGGACATTCCTGAAATTCCTCTGCTTGGAAGAGACTTGCAAGATTGATGTCAGTTTTATCAGGTAGACAAGACAGGAAACACAACCTGATAAGCTAACTTTATTATGAAGTAATAACAGAAAGTCAGGTCCAGCTCAAGAATGACATAGAGCAATCCAGCCAAAGTTCAGTTCTTTATTTGCCTATACCCAACAGACAGAATCTTGCCGGATTAAACCTTTACTACTCTCACACTAACATATATAGGTTGGCATGTTCTAGGAATTTGCTACTGTAATTCTTTTCCCTGTCTCCTATTCAGCTCCAGACTGTTCCTCTTTGTCTTGCCCCCCTCCCTTTTAACACATAAATATATTCAGGGACAATTTCTTAATAAAGCTTTTTAAAGATATATTACCATCTAGTCTGTCTTAGAATTCTTGTTCTTTGATATCTATCCTGCAAATTCTAAATGAAGTGTCAAAGTACAGAGTAATACCAATGCACGTATAACCTGCTCTTATTTTTATTTGCATACAGGTACTCCTTGACTTACAACCTTTCATTTAGTAACCATTCATAATTACAATGGCACTAAAATAAGTGACTTATGACTATTTTTCACACAACTGTTGCAGAATCTCCATGCTCATGTGAACAAAATTTCAACTCTTGGCAACTGGCTCATACGACAGTCGCAATGTTCTGGAGTTGTGTGATCACCTTTTGCAAAGTCAATGGGGAAGCCAGATTCACTTAACAATCATATTACTAACTGAATAACTGCAGTGTTTCACTTAATAACTGTGACAAAAAAGACATAAAATGAGGTAAAACTCACTTAATCACTGTCTTAAAGACAGATTTTGGGCTCAATTGTGGTAATAAGTTAAGGACTTCCTATATACCTCATTCCAAGATATCCTCAAAGAGAATGAGAAAGAACCTCAATTCAGCTGAGGGAAGTAGCAAGAAGCAAAGGAAAGCTGAAGTAAAATCGTAAGCACATCACAGACACATAATTTTCACTTTGCCCCTGCTACACTTAGGCCTGAGTTGGTTTAATTAATTGCAGTCTCTAAACAAAGGCTACTTATATGTATTATGATTGGCTCTGATTCAGAGGCTGAATTGGTGAACCTAGTTCATTTCAGGAGACAAAAGGCTATAGGCAACCCATGAGGGATGTTCTAATTTACCCCAGCAGATAAAAAGAGTGGATCAGGAGAGATCAGCATGGCTCCTTGAGATGAGAGGATATTAACTCTTTCAATTAAACAGAGCCAAACTACATAATAGCTCCATAACCCCTTCCCTTGTAGGAAACAATTCTCCACTACTAGGTCTTCAATCACTGCTTCTCCTTCTTAGTTTCACTTTCACTCTTTGCAGCCCAAACATATAGTTGGTTGATAACTGCAGGAAAATGTGAATAACTTTAGATCAAATCAAATCAAATTGTTTATTACAGCTTTAAGACCAGACACAGTAAAACATCCAATAGTACGTTTGTGTGTGTATATCATAGTATACACAATAATATGGTAAAATCTAAAGATAAACAACATGTATAATAAGATAATTGTATTCAAATGGCTAGTTAATAATGCAACATATTATACTGAAAGTGGCACAAAGCTGGGCAATCTGGGATGAAATTTTTGAACCCTTGTCCAAATGCAGCACAAGTTGTCGACTTATGACCACAATCGAGCCCCAAATACCCATAGTTAAGTGAATTTTGCCCTGTTTTACCTTTCCTTCTACTGTGGTTAAGTGAATCACCACATTTGTTAAGTTAGTCACAATGTAGGAGATGACTAGGCTGAACCCGCAGGAGGGGTCAAGTGCACCATCAGTCTTAAGTCTCTTCATGCTCACAACCAAGTCCAGCTCAACTCTGCAGCTGAGAACCGAGCTACGGATTCAAAATGCAGGCCAGAATGAAACTGCTCCTTCAGCCACAGAAGAAGTGGACCTGCTGGGCGGGGCTGTCGGTGCCAGAGGTAAGACATCCCCTGTAAATAAGTCCTGGTCCTTCTTTTGGAGGCAAAAAGAAAAAGACCCGGTCTTATTTTCGGGGAAACACAGGTAGTTCTTTCTCTGCCTGAACTACCCTTCTCAATTCTTGTATTACCTGCTGATTGATTTATGACCAAGCCAGTAAAATCACTAGAAATGTGTTAATTGAGAACTGTTTGCTGCTCAACTTGTGCAAGACAGCATAGAATAAAATGGGGAAAAGTAAACCAAGCAACAATGAAAACAGAACTATCACACAGGAAAATACAAGGCCTGAATGAAAAACTGTTCGATTAATACCCAGACAGAATGAGTGAATAGATTTAACGAAAGAGAATGTGGAAGATGTTAGAACAAAATGGAAAGATGTATGCTATAGACTGCTACAAAATATATGGAGATGTTAATGAGGAATGTGGAATAGGGAATGATGAAATGAGACTATGAATGCATAAAATGAACTGTGCAAAAAAATTAAATACATATTGTCTAATGCAGACGTGTCAAACACAAGGCCCGGGGGCCGGATCCGGCCCGCGAAGCCATCCTGGAAACAGTGAGGGAACGGCCCCCACTGCCTTGGCCCTGGCTCAGAGACCCCCCTTCTGCCAGAGACCCTCAGATCTGTCCCACTCCTGCCCAGGCCCCCATAGGCACCCTTGATGCGAACGATGCAGAGCTGCCACCCAGTAGGCCATACCCACTCTAGCCACGCCCACCGAGTAGGCCACGCCCACCCTGGCCATACCCACCCGGCCCCCTGAGGGCAACCGCAATGCTGATGCGGCCCTCAATGAAATTGAGTTTGACACCCCTGGTCTAATGTATATAGTAAAAATAGCACGGAAAGGTTACAATTTAAAAAGCAATCAAACTGATGAGTTATTTTGATGGAAACAAAAAAAGTGTTCTGAAGTAGATGAAGATAGCTAAACAAGGAGTTTCCAGCAGAATGTTTTTGCTTTTCTTGATTTTGGATGAAACTAAATCCAGAAAGCTATCAGAATATTAGCTGATGATCAGACGTATATGACATGCGTTACACACAACCCAAGTCTCTTTCTCAATTTAGCAGTTTCCAATAAGATACTCCCACAGACCTGCCTCCTTCTAGGCTTCCCCAGCCCTTTTCTTCCCTTCCTCAGCCTCAACTATCACCAGTATCTTGCACTATGTATTAATTGATGGTCTCAGCAGTAATGAAAAATCTGCAAGCACTGCATAGCCCACCGGCCTAACCACTTCCTTATGGTGACTGTGCTCAGTTATTGCAACCAATGTCCCTACATTGTGTCACTAACGAAATCCCTCAAGCCTCTTTTTTTCCCCTCCTGTTTTTCCCAAACCACTTCTGTCTGGAATAATCGGGTCTTGGTCTGTATTTGGAATCTGTTTTGTTCCATATATGTATCAACATATTCAAACTCTTATTTCAGTTCAGACTTGGACCAATCAAAACTAATTGTTCTATGTATGAAACAATGTATGGAACATTTTACATATCCCTGTTAGCAATATTTTTAATAAAATTATAAAAAACTATCGTAAATGTCGTAAGAATCTTCTTTCCTTATAAACCCTTCTTTCTTCTACCATCTGTATGTCCTGCTTCATACACTATATTCACGAACAACATTAAAATAGAAACTATTAAGAGTCACTTCTCATGAGATGGCTAGCTATATAAATTTGATAAAGAAATAACTTCATTACAATTTCAGCACAGTAGATGTAAAAATAAAGTAACAACAGTAATCACAACATACATCAACAGTACTAGGTATAAACAGCTTTGTTTCCAATCCCAAATATGAAACATTTCAGAAACTTCCTATAATGGAAGTGACAGGGGAGTGTGTGGGCGGTAGTAGTGGGCAAGTGCATGCGCAAGTGGAGCTGCGTGCGTGTGCCTGCCCGCCACTTGTGCAAATGGAAGCATGCATGCGCGTGCTTGCCCACCACTCGCACGGAACCATCCATTTCCCCCCCTCCCCCCCAGCCAGTCCACAAAGCCGGAAAGGTTGGAGAACTCTGCCTTATAGTACTGCTGAAGGAAGAAAAGCACTCTTATGTGTACTTCTAGTACAGCTGAAGAAATTTTTCAGACTAAAGTTATTGGTTTTGGACCAGTGGTGACAATGTTGACTTCATGGGCACCAATACGTCCACAGACATTTCCCGATATCTAGCAGGCTGTTTATCCCATTTGGCTCCACAAGGCATTAAAAAAGAAGCTTTCCACCCACAATTGTTTTCTGCACGTTCTACATGTATTGCATAGCACAGATTGGTGATATGTGTTTGAAAAGATTCTACAAGTCTTAACTATTAATCCCCTTGCCACTTTATTTCTTTCAACTATCAAATACTGTGCTAAAACTATACATACTTTAAAAAAGATGTACTTAAGTTATTTCCATCTCCATCACAAATTCTAATAATAAAAGTGAAGGAGTATAGTGAACAAATAGGACTTTTCCGTTGTATTGCAGCCCTACCCTATAGAACAGGTGTCCCCAACCCCCGGTCCGTGGACCAGTACTGGACCGCGGCATGCCAGCAACCAGTCCGTACAAGCAAGCAAAGCCCCATCCGCGGGATGCAGGAAGCACACAAAACCACCCACCCTGCGGTCCGTGGGAAAAACGTCTCTCTATGGAACCAGTCCATGGTGCCCGAAAGGTTGGACTGCTATAGAACACCATCTTCCATGAGAGCCAGCAGGCATTTACCTTTTTAACCTTCTTTAAGCATTTAAAAGCTGGCTTTCCACACACTTTGAGATAGGATGAAGTATGAGAATGTTGTGGGCTGCACTAGAGAAATTTGTTGTGATGCCAGGTTTCTGTTCTTCATTTTATTGTTCTGTTTTTATTATTTGCACAAATCTTTTTATTCTTTGGTTGTCCAGAGTTTGGTTTTAAACTGGGTGGCTATACAAATGTTTTAAATAAATAAATGGAACCTCAAATAGCAACTTCATAAAGTTACTCTAAGAGGGGGATGGGCAGCTTTTGAATATGATATATAATAAATAAATCAGACTTCCTACATAATCCTCCCATAAAGACTTACATTTTGGTAAAAAAAATGCAAAATCAGAAAGATGCCATTTTTAGCCATTGTATTAATGAATAGAAAAAGTGCAAATGCCACAAAAATAACTCAGCCAATTTATCCACTAAGCATGTGCTAGCCTAGCAAACCCTGAACATCTCTATATGAGATCTGAGAATTAGGCTATGACTAGATGGCAATTAACATGTTCTTTGCCTGGATCAGAGATAGGAAGCATATTTACAGTTTGTAGATAAGCACAGAGGATGCTGAGAGAAGACACAAGGTGCACTCCAGGAAAAGGGAGTTGGGCATTAGTGGCCTAATGGTTCACCTCAGCTTGACCTGGCAGATCCCCTTGCAACTGAAAAGTCTGATTGGCCAGGCCATGAAACCGATGCCCTAATGCCTCTTATGCTTAGTGCTGCTCTCTGACAAGAATCAATCTATGCAGGCCAGGGCAGCAGGAAAGCAGAAGGGCTTGGAAGTAGCGTTGCTGAGGGGGGAAAGGTGCAGTGGCCAAGGAGGAAGACTGGATCTACTCTGCCATATGTCTCTCTCTGTAAGGCAAGGAGTAGGGAAAAACTGTAAGCAATTAAACAAGCCATCTCTCTCTGCTTGGCAGAAGGAAGGAAGGACAGGCTCAGGTAAGCAAGAAGAGATTAGAAAAGGGAACGCAAACAAGAAAAAAAAATCAAAGCAATAAATATATTTCTCTCAACATAGAAAGAAAAGGGAAAACAAGGTAAGATTGGGGCTGCTCACACTGTAATGTATTTCCTAGATTATATTATAAAGCAAAAATATTGGAATTATGTTAATAAAAAACACTGTACTCTAAGTGGCCAAAGTGAAATAGCTGTTTCACAATAGATTTTTTTAAATAAATTTTATAGCATATTATAATAATTTTTACCCATCAGAGTTTCACATCAATTGCATGAAAACGCTTTGTGTTGAAGTTGTTCTTTCCACCTCAATCAACTTTTCTGTTAGGAAAATGGCAAACCTACTCAGCTGATAAACTATATCAGATCTTCTAGTTCTCCTCAAACACTGGTAACTTTCAAATAATCGTTCAATGTATCCTAGATGGTCTGGTAAACCTGCACCTTGAGGGAAATGAATTGCAGTGATTCTGGCCCTTCCTGTCAAGCCATGTCCTGATATAAGCTCTATACTTAAGTCACTTTCCTATGCTGTTCCACAGGATTCCATCTTTTCTTGTATGCTGTTCATGTTTACATGAAACTATTTGTATAGGTCAGACATGTCAAATACAAGGCCCGGGGGCTGGATCCGGCCCGCGAAGTGGTTTCATGTGGCCCGCGAAGCCATCCTGGAAACAGTGAGGGAACGGCCCCCACTGTCTTCGCCCTGGCCGAGACCCTCCTTCTGCCAGAGACCCTCAGATCTGTCCCACTCCTGCCCAGGCCCCCATAGGCACCCTTGATTCGAACGATGTAGAGCTGGCCATGCCCGCCCAGTAGGCCATACACACTCTAGCCATGCCCACCCAGTAGGCCACGCCCACCCTGGCCATACCCACCCGGCCCCCTGAGGGCAACCGCAATGCTGATGCGGCCCTCAATGAAATTGAGTTTGACACCCCTGGTATAGGTCATTCACATTTGGTCTGAAATACTATTAGTATTCTGATGATATATGGCTCCAAAATATTTTCCATTTCATTCCAAGGAAGCAATCATTATACTTGACCATTGCTTACACTGATAATGAGTTGAATAAAAGAAAACAAATTGAAATTCACTACTGAAATTCAAAAAAGATTTCTCAATAAAGTAATGATGGTGATGAACCATTAGTTTAACTCAAACAATAAGCCTACAATATACTTGATTTTCAGCTGTTACCAGTTTTTCTGATTGTGGTAGTGGCAAGAATTACATTTTTATTTATTTATTTATTATTGGGACTTATGTGCCGCCCTATCTCCCGAAGGACTCAGGGCGGCTAACAACAATAAAATACAATAATACAGAAGTTAAAAGAAAAATAAATTAATGGCCCCTGTAGAATAAATTAAAATTAAAATTAAAATAAGTTAAAAATTAAAGTTAAAAATTAAAAACATAATTAAAATCCCTGTCAGTCCAGGTCAGCCTGATGGAAAAGGAGTGTTTTGAGGCCGCGGCGAAAGGACCGGAGATCTGGGGCCATCCGAAGCTCAGGGGGGAGCTGGTTCCATAGGGCTGGTGCTCCCACAGAGAAGGCCCTCCCCCTGGGGGTCGCCAGCTGACATTGTCTAGCCGACGGTACCCTGAGGAGGCCCTCTCTGTGTGAGCACACTGGGCGATGGGAAGTCGTTCCCGGCAGCAGATGGTCCTGCAAGTATCCCGGGCCTAAGCCATGTAGGGCTTTAAAGGTAAGTACCAGCACCTTAAATCTCACCCGGAGGACAACCGGTAACCAATGCAATATCCCAGTTTGATTACAGTTAGTCCTCAACTTACAACTGACCCCAAAATTTGTTAAGTGAGTTTTGCCCCATTTAAATCTTTCTTGCCACAGTTGTTAAGTGAATCACTGCCGATGTTAAGTTAGTAACAAGGTTGTTAAGTGAATCTGGCTTCTCCACTGAAAAGGTGTGACATGATCCCAAGACACTGCAACCATCATAAATATGAGTCAGCTGTCAAGCATCTGAATTTTGATCACCTGACCATGGGGATGCTTCAACAGTCATAAGTGTGAAAATCAATCATAAGTCACTTTTTTCAGTACTGTTGCAATTTTGATGCAGATGTCCCATAATTAGATAATACTGAAAAATTTGCATTGGTTGTCAAATGATTTTCAAGTATAACTAAAGGCATTAGTGCTAATTAACAACGTCCCAAAAAAGGTCATGATTTGAGTAACAGATTTTCCTCTCAGATCTACCTACAGTTAGGAGAGCTTATTTTGTCACTTTACTTTGTTTACCTTTAGAAAACTTGTAAAACTCTTTACCAAGGCCTTTAACATTATTTATTATTTGTGATTTATTTTTTCATGTTTTATGCTGTTTTAACTTGTAAAGACTTGATCACTCATTTTGAACAGAAAAGTGGCATTTAAAACAACTATTTAAATAAAGCATAATTCATATGACCATAACACTTAATGTTCTATAGTTAGTTAGTTTTAAATTATTTTTATACAAAATTTTCCTTATCCAAGGTATTTTGGTTCTCACTATAAATATAGTCTTAGTATTCTTCAAAAGAAACTACCACAACCTTTACAAAATACAATGCGTACTAAGAAATGATAAACTAGGATTACATTTCCCCGTCTTAAACACATTTTTCAAACGTTGAAATCTATGCCATTAAAAAAAAAGACCAATATAACAAAATTCTACAGAGGGTAATAATGTACAACTACTTCAACATGTTGCTATATTCTACTTCAAAATAGCATTATAGGAAAAGCAGAAATCTGCTTAGTTGTAACATTTAATATACAGAAACACAGCATTACCACCAAATTTTCCCTAGTGCAAGTGTTAATAATAATAATAAAAAAAATCTTTGACCAATGTTTGTCCAATCTAGTTAAGGGTGTCTGCATTTTTAGTATAGTAACACTTTCAGTGTTATTACCAACAGACAATTCAAGCAAAGATTATGTGCAATCTGTACTAGTGCCTATTATACATAGTATAGAGTCAGACATTGGTAAATTACAGCCTATCCACACACATAATGCTTGTAATCACCAGCTACCACATGGATACTCATTTCTAAGAAAGCTTTCAAAGAAACTTACACCTTTCCCCCTTCTCTCTTAATAACTGGTGCAGGGCATAGTTTTAGAAAACGGGGGTGGGGGAAAGGAGAGAATAAGTCAGAATTTGAAATAGCTTTCCCCAAACTGGGATTCTGTCTCTCCTGGACAACATTACCCTTCCTTTCAGCACTGCCATGTGGAATGACAGCGGTGGCACCCGAGGTCTAGCATTTCCGGAGCACAGCGGGCTGAGGAACCCTGCTTTAAAGCAGGGGTCTTCAAACTTGGCCCTTTTATGACTTGTGGACTTCAACTCCCAGAATTCCTCAGCCAGCAAAGCTGGCTGAGGAATTCTGGGAGTTGAAGTCCACAAGTCATAAAAGAGCCAAGTTTGAAGACCCCTGCTTTAAAATAAACGCCCTGCGAAGTGGGAAAGAGCCGTGAAGGAGGAGGAGGAGGTGGGGGGAGGGCAAAGCAAGGCAACTTCGGGACTTCCACGTTTTGTTTTTCCTCTTTCTCAAACCGAGCCACTCCGCCGGCCTTTTAATTGGCTTGGGCTCTACGTCTTCCCGAGTCACAATTCGACAAGAATAAAAGCGGCCGGGCGCTGAAGAGGAGGACGAAGGAAACAACCGGCTCGCCTTCGCGCTCTCGTCAAGCGAGCCAACGGGACTTTCCAGGCCCCGAAGCCTCAACCGCCGCCACCACCATTCACACCCCGGGGACAGGTCGAAAAGCTACCACGAGCCGGGAGGAAAAGAGGCAGGGACGACGACAAGGCGGTCTTTCCTTTCCGCCCCCACCCCCAAACGCCCCCCGCTCTCACTCCACACCCCCGCGATGCCCCGCTTGCCTCTCCCGGACTCTCCCGCCCCCCCTCCCGCCACTCAACGGGCTTCCCTTTTGCACCGGCCTATTTCCCTCCCTCTCCCCCCCCCTCACCGTTGAGCGCCGACGCCTGCAGCGTCGCTCCCGAGGTGCCGTCGATGACTTTGATGGCGCCGCGGGCGGTCACGGCCAGGATGGCGTTGAGCGCCGGGTGGTAACACAGGCTACAAAGCCCGTCGGCGTCGCAACGCAGGCAGCCGTCCCGCAGCAGCAACCACTCGCAGGGGCCTGGACCCGGCCCTGGACCTGGACCCGGACCCGGCCCTGGACCCGGCCCGCTCGACACCGGCCCCGAGGAACAAGACGCTCCCCCGGCCTCCTCCGCCGCCATCGCGCAGGACGAGAGGCCCGGCGGGAGCCGCTCAGTGACAGTCCCGAGAGGTGCCGCCGCCGCCGCCGCCAGTCAGCATCCGGGTCCGGAGAAAGGGGGAGGGGAAAAAGGGAGAAGGGGAGAGAGAGAGAGCGAGCGAGCGAGAAAAGGAGAGGGAGCTGAGCCTTCGGCGTCCGCAGGAAGTGACGTAACCGCGCCGGAAGCAGAGTGCCGCTAAGAAACCGCTTCTCCAATGTTCGGTCGCCTGTTCGAAGTGAAAGGGCGGAAGGGGAAGCGGCGTGCGCTCTTCCGCCTCCTGAGGCGATTTCCTAGGGCAGGGGTCGGCAACCTCGGCTCTTTTATGACTCGTGGACTTCAACTCCCAGAATTCCTGAGCCAGCTATGCTGGCTCAGGAATTCTGGGAGTTGAAGTCCACGAGTCATAAAAGAGCCGAGGTTGCCGACCCGTCCTAGGGAGAGCTCGCTTTAAGTCACCTGATCAGCAGATTGGGCCTATTCCTGCTTCCGTAGGCGGGGGTTGGGGTGTCTCCGCCCTCCAGCCTGCTTAATGGTGGTTGAAGCTGCGGGGTATTTATTTCGTAAACTGACGAAATATTTATTTTATGTATTATTTATTTACAGAACTACTGGAAAGAAAAAGAAAAAAGAAATACAACTACTGGAAAGAAAAAGATTTTTTTTTAAAAAAAGCAACCCTCGGGTTCCCTTTCGAGATTTGAGAAAGAACGTATTGGCATTTTTTGTCAGCCTTCTAAATTTGGAGCAATCCGAATGTGTATTAAAACAATTCTATCGATTGCTGGAGATGCCGAGGAACCCACTTTATAGAGACCGGTCGGTTGAAGAAGGCTGACTGCCTACCGCTTCCTGATTCTCATTGGGGTTTTGGCTTGTAAGGCCCAATATAAATTTATTATAGATGCGGCCGAGCGTTTATTTCCACAGCTACAGCGTAACTGTGTATTAGGATAGTGCAGGGGTCGGCAACCTCGGCTCTTTTATGACTCGTGGACTTCAACTCCCAGAATTCCTGAGCCAGCTATGCTGGCTCAGGAATTCTGGGAGTTGAAGTCCACGAGTCATAAAAGAGCCGAGGTTGCCGACCCCTGAGATAGTGAGATAATGCCCCTGCATTTCCACGTATTGGAAGTAACTAGTAAATCCCACTTTGTTGCATTTAAATTAAAGACACTCGGACTTCTGTTTGAAGTTGTGGAACTTTTCCTTTCGAGCGGCTCTTCTATGTTCTCTACTTTTACTATTTCCAAGAAAATAATTTGGCCTTAAGCTGTTTCAGCCCCTTAGATAGCAATACTTTGGACCGATACAAGAAAATAATTGTTATGGCTACCGTATCTTGGCTGTAATAATCTGCATGCCGCAAGTCGTCAAAGAGTTAGTTTTATGTGTCGCTTTGTTGCTATCTAGTTGTAATCTGGATTTCAGCAGCCAAGATATGTTAGCCCTAACAACTGGCTGGGAAAGCTAGACCATTTGGAGGGTTGAAGGAAAAACTGATGCCTTTGAATTGTGATACTGAAGAAAATCATTGAGAATACCACCAATTACAAAAAGAACAAATCATTTAATATTGCAGGAAATAAAAATTGCACTGTTCATTGGAAGCACTAATAATAAAGCTATGGTTTTTGGATACCTAATGCAAAGATAATAGTCAATGGAGAAAATTTTGATGCTTATAAAAATCGAATGCGATTGAAAGAGAAGCCAATGGAAGACAAGATCCAAGATACCATCACTAATGATACAAACATGAGCCTACATGAAATCAGAAGCAGTAATCAAGAAACAGTCATGGCAGAACTATCTCCATCAGGCCACAGAATGCAGAACTTCCATTATCTGAAATGATACAATCACAGCACTGTACAGCAGTTGTGAACAGCACTAATCGCCACTTCCAAGCCCAGTCTGGCCAGAAAGCTCAAAAGCTGAAAAGGAGTGTCTACAGCTCATCAGACACCCTGAAAGATACTATGTGTTATCAAAAAAACCATTGAGATACTCAAAAGAATCAACAGACATAGGCTATTTACTTTCAGCAGTCCTGTATTTCTGTTTTTTAAAAGCCTAGTCTTTTTATAGCAACATATTTTCAAGGTATGAGAATTTTCAAATATATTTTTGATGATTTGTGTATTGATACAAGTTCAGAAGCATTCAGTTTAATGCTCAGGAAGGAAGCTTATTTAAGAGTAAAGAAACTACTAATTTCTTACAGACACCGTTATGTCTATTTAGTGATAGGTTTCACAGGCAAACATTCTTCAATATTCAAGAGTTCTAGGAATATTCAGCTAAAATACAGAAAGCTTGAAAATCTGAAATGGAGGTATCAAAGTAGATAAGAACAATGGCCTACATCTATGCCATTGATATTCAAAACTTGAATTAAATAAGCAAGGTAGATAAATTTATTTGCAGAACTTATATGGCCTATTATCTCACATAGTGGACCAACTAATAAAAACAGGATTAAAAGCAGAACAATCCCATCAGGTGCCAGGCAAACCAAACTATTAGCCTCCTGACTCAACACTGTCAGCTTAGCCCAGCACTTGGTGTTCACATCATTCTACAAGGCTAAAAGAATAGGTCCTCTCAAATCTCCGTTGGGAGGCTATTCCAAAGGGCTGGGATGGGTACAGAGAAGGCACATTTCCAAAGTCCCATCAGATGACAGCATTTAAGGGAAAGGACCTGGAGTGTACCTACCATACCTGACCTAGAAAAAGGGCAGATATCCTTAGGTGCAGGTGGTCCCACAAATAACATAGCCCTGTGTAAGTGATAACAAGCCCCTCGAACTGCACCCAGAAAGAATGCAATACAGCTCAGGCAAACCACAGGGCACCCAGAACTCTGCATTCTACTGCATTCTGGACCAGCTGCAGCTGTTGGATGGTCTTCCAAAGGCAGCCCTAATACAGCACTGCAGTAATCCAAATGAAAAGTGACTACAGCAAGAATAAGCAAATTTGCAAAATAAGACAACGGAAAAGTGCCAACATATGCACCAAGAGCCGGACAGCATTGTAAATGTAATAACAATAGTTATGGTTATTTCTTTTAAACACAGTGAAAGTCCATTGTGTAATACTACTCAAGACTTTCAAAATGGGTACTTGGTGGTGGTGGGGCACTAAAGGAAACTTTTTTTCCTTGAAACTATGAGATTGAAAGAAAAGAATTAACCTCAAAATTTTGAAAAGAAACTTATGATTTCACTTAAAATAGTTACGAACGCCTATTGCAGAGAAAAGTATGTATATAGCATAATTAATTTTCTCAGGTTACAACATTCAGTAGATGAAACATGAATGTAAATAGGTTGTGTCAAACTGACGTGGATATCCATGACTTTAGCAGATGGAAAGCTATAAAATTAAAACCTTGTAATTATTTTTACGTTTTCAGATGACAAAAGCTTGTATTTCAATAATCCTAAAAGTTTATTTACATTCTTATAAACACAGGTTAAACATATAAAATATGGATATTTATCTCTTGGATTAGATATTATACAGAAGATTTATATGTATTGTGCAAACAAACTGAATTCCATTTTGTATAAAATACTTGTATTTACATATACGTTAGGCTAAAAATAGGAGTTGATGCACTATTATAAATAAATAGTTTAAACCACTGGGAAACTATTGACAAAGCTTCTTTTATACAACATATTTAAATGATATTGAACCTTGGAAACATAATGGGTTCTGCTCAAGTTTACAGAAATTATTATTACATCCTAATATACACTTTAATCCAAAGTAGTTTCTAATCAATTAAGATAATAACTATTTGAATGAATTAGCATTTATACCAAATACATTTTTCTATTTTAAGTATGCTTCTGATGATTGGCTGATCACATAAATTTGAGATCATGCTGGACAGAATGGATAAAACCTTTAACCCACCATATGTTCAGGGCATTGGGTATGAGAAGTCTGATATTGCCTTGATTGCCCAATATCTGTGTTACATCTAGGCATAGCTATCTAATATAAAGCTGAATTTGAGTATTAAGAATTAAAATGGGTAGATGAAACTGAAATCTTACATTTTAAGCAGAAATAATATCGTATAGTTTCATACATCGTTTTTCTCCAATTTTAGTGTTTTTTTTTTCTTCTAAATAAAAGTCTACCCTAGAATTGGATGTTCTAGAGGCCATTCAATATGTGGTTCTGAAAATGATCACTATCATGATTACACAGAAAAGCGTAGACTGTTTTTAAGTAGAAAGCAGCACTTCCAGAGCTTTTACAAGTACAAGTTTGAAAAGAAGATATAACCGTTATTCTTCAATTTTTAGAATTCCGTAGAGGGGGAACTAATAGAAGGCACATTTTGCAGCCTTTTTGTTTTATTGCTGGCTTTGATTTCCAAGAATATACTCATAAAAATAAACTGGGTCTAATGAAACGAAGGGGGTGTAGAAGGAAAGACTGATGAAAACAGCGTTACAGCACAAGCCTCACCCTGTCTCGTGACACTCCTTATGTCATGCATTGCACACATGCCCCAAAGTGTTGGAGCTTGCAGTGTGATGCTTCTTTTATCATTCTGACAAAAGCAACCCAGATCCTGTGGATGTGCTGAATAATAAACTCTAACATAGGGAATAGATTAAAGTTATTTTCCTAAATGCTGATAATTTTCATCAAAATAAGAGAATGTTCGATCTAAATGTAATCTGCTCAATGATAAAAATCTGCTGCTCGACTTACAGAATTGGCAGAAATTGAGAATTTGTCAGTAAAATCAACGGATAGCCAGAGTAGTTCTTAGCTACTTATTTTTCTATTAAATGTTTAACTTCTTACTCAAATACAATCAAATTTAATTGATATGAAAATGTTTAGAGTTACTGAAAAACAATAAGATAATATCCTGGCTATAAGTTATTTAAATGCAGCGAGATGTCAATGTGCATCCAAAAATCAAATTCAAAAAATGCAAAATTGTTTCTCTATTTGGATAAACAACTCAATGCAATTTGTGCCTTGATTTCAAATTTGACAAATTTACTTGTATGTCAATATCTACTTATCTGAATAAGCAGACTGGATTCAATATGTACCTTGCAAATGATAAATGTTGCTATGAAAATCCTTATTTAATAATGCAGAATGTCTTTTTTATTTGTGACTAATATAAAATTATATTAAAGAACCATTTCAATAATGTCAATTCATATTAAACGATAATCAAATTGCAAATGCAACTTTGCAGCTAACAATTTTACCAATTCCAAACCAGTTTACATTGAACAGCAAAACAAGGTGTTATAAAACAAGTTCAATTTTGAAGAAAACAATGTTTATTCTACTGAAGATTTTTTCCAGAATCATACTATTTATTTAAACTTTGTTCCACTTACCACTTTCATAAAGGTGCAGATAAAAACTTTTTTCTGAAAGATTTCAAAATCAACTTTGTAAAGCAATATTTTGCTATGACATATTTACAGGAACTTTTTTTACAAAAAGAATTACTTCAAATACTACTAAATATTACTTCAAACATTTCATGTTATTGTAATGACAACCATAAATCCCCTTTACAATGAAATTTCCTAAACCAATCTTTGATCAACATAAAACTTTAAATCAGAATTGATAACTCAATAGCCAAGTCAAGATTGGACAAGATTACACATTATAATATAGGAACAATGAGGATTGGCTGATAAATACATTTATGGAAACTACAGTTTCAAATGATAACTCATTTTTTTCAAGTTCCATGAGAATTTACCTATCATATGGACCTCGTGCTTTTGGCACAAGTAACAAGTTTCTTCAAACAGCATGTTTGTAAATGTTACCATCCTTATTCTTTGAAAATCTAACAAACCTAAAACTCTGGTATAAATCTGTAATATAATTAAAATGCTTAAATAATAATACACAGGTGTACTTAAGGATACTATTGAAACTTCGTCCGCCTGATAGGACACAGTCACTTGCCTTTTCTATCCACCAACAGTTCAGTCTTCATGGTGCTCAAAATGTCCTTGTTTGAATCTAGCAATTTTGGTCACACCCCGGTATATAAAGACAGAAAATAAATGTACAATAAAAAGATGGGATAAATCAGAAGAGGCTTCTTGGTTTTAAATTCTTCACCAACTAATAAGGAAGCAGCACTGTATGCAGCCCAAAACACTCCAAAAAGCTGGCAGAAATTAAAGAAAAAAGAAATGTTATCAAGAGAAGGAAAGTCCCAAACTGCATGGCAGAACTTTTTTTTTAATCAAGAAACAGCAGAATAAACTCTGGTTATGCACAGTAATCTGAAACTAAATTCCTACTGCTATGTGGACAATCTGACGTTGCAGTTCAACATATCTGGAAGGCACTACATAGCAGGAAACTGATCTCCAGTTAATAGCAAATCAGTTCTGTAATCCCAAATGAATGTATTTAGAAAATGAGAAAGCCCTAACAAGATTTTTTTGTTTTGTTTTCCTCCCCATGCTTATTAAAACAGTCAATTTATTATTATTTGGAGAAAAAAGTAATTTTATCCAACTGTTTTTGAAAGCTTTCTTTAACAGGTTGGTTTCTTTTATATCTTTAATGTCAAAACTATACAGTAGTTTTGAGGTTTTTCTACATCAAAATATTTATAAGAATGTAGCCATTAAAAGATGGAATACTGTAAGTCAAACTTTATTATATATTATATCTCATATCATATATTTTATATCCCTGCCTGAGCTGGGCTGAGAGAGGCTGACCCAAGGTCATCCAGCTGGCTTTCATGGCTAAGGCAGGACTTGAACTCATGGTTTCTTGCTTTCTAGCCATAATCATTGGACTGAATTGGGTCTCAATTTATAGGCCTAAATTAGCTCAAAAGCAAAGCAGAACGCGAGTACTATCTGCATAATATACTGCTGTATAAAATTAATTTATTGTTGAGATTTTAGTCTTCTTGTCATGAATAATACTGAACTTACTTTTATTAGAGTAGAAACGATTTCAAATGATCCAACTACCAGGAGTACAGGTACTATTACAATAAGAGGAAGTAAAGAATATCCAATCACTCCAAGAACTTGGCCATATGCAACCTGTAAATTTAAAATACTTCAGTCATTGTTTCCAGTAACTCAGTCTACTAACAAAGATAAGTGTTCAAGCTTGAGTACATAAGTCAAATATGTTCTTACAAGCCTAATACCCAAATCCTCTTGTTCATGTAGTCATTTTCTAAACAATCAAAACTCCACAGAATGGTGGACTTAAAACTATAAAAAGGAAGGCTCTGGTTAGAAAAATATCCTTAATAACAAGAGCAGTTCAACAAAATATATTGAAAAGGATATGCTAAAAGAAAAAGGGTTTATTTGAAATGGGTGTTGAAAAGAAAAATAGATTGAAAAGCATATTTTTTAATAGAGGTTGGATACCCATTTGTTTTGAATAATTTGGATTTCAGTATTTAACAGCAGAATTGTCTCAGTGGTATAAATAGACTTTTTCAATGTTACAAGTTTTCTTTTTCTATACTTCCCAGCTTACTGCTGATTACCTTCTGATAAACCCATAATATTGGGCAACTAGCATTCATCCAAGTTGATCTTAGATAGGACCATAAAATGGGCAACCAAGGAATGAAAATCATTATAACTAGTGCCAACTTAAAAAAAATTTAAACTGAAATTTCACAAAATTCTTACCTCTCCTCCAAGAACCCTGGCCAACAGGAAGATTGTTAAGGATCCAAATATCCATATAGTTATAATCCAGGATACCACCTTAAGAAATTGTTAAAGATGGTTACTTCTGAACTGAAAAATTAATTAATTTTGACAAAACAACTCTTCCTTAAATTGAAAAACAATACTTTCAATCAGCCCATTCATTCTTGTTCATGCAATTGTGCAAGCCTTATTCTGGACAAAATACCGGTTTGCTTCATATTATGAAATTTTGTGATTATCATAATTAAACTGAATGGCAGAAAAGTGCTAGGTTTCAGGGTGGGCTTGAATATCTACATTACATCTATCAACCTGTCCTTAATTCATATACATATTTTCCTAAGATAATACAGCCACTCTGCAAACTCATGCTGATTTTTAAAGGAGATGCTGACAGATGCAACGTCTGTTCCTAGACTTCCTCCAAAATACCTTTTCCACTTCAGATCAAACGTACAACCCTACTAAATCCTGAGTACATAACAGATGAACAAATAAAATACAGTACTTTGTTCATTAACACTACTGAATGCCATGATACTTTAAATAACTTCTCTAAATTCGATAACATAAGTAATACATGATAAACTTTAAAAGTGATTAATTATGGATCAGTGGCTCCTAGCTTTGATAATTGTAACAGTAACAGGAATAGCAGTAATAGTTTTAGTTATTTTGCATAAGTAGAATTTTCAGATTCAAAAAGTTGTTCCTAAGAGCTGCTATTATCTTCAGCCCCTGCTTATGGAATTCCTGTTGACCACTATAAGAAACAGAACAGATTCATCTTGATCCAGAAGGCCTCTTCAAAATTACATTTCAAAAAGGAGGCAACCACTATCAATGGATTAGGGCCAAAAAGTTCAGTCTGCAGAACCCATTCAACTTTCACTTGGAAATAGTAGATTAAAAATAAACAAAAAGCATGATAATGCAAGCACAAGCACTCTATTGAAAGAGAAATAAAATTTAAGTTAAAAAACATCACCATATTCCAGTTATTTTTCAAAGTATATTCAAGTTTTTATATGAAGATGCAGGCAAGTTTAACATCTGACTGATAACAGTTTAACTGTATTAACAATTGATGACAGTTTAAAATAATGAAGGTGCTTTAAAAAAAAATTCACCCACCTTGAACTGTCCATATAATGAGATCATTGAGAAGAATAAGACAATAGCCAAAGGGCCCCAGAAGTCAGGATTATCTCTTACTACTTGTCTGTTGAATCCAAGAGAAGGCATTGGCATCAAGACACACCGAATTTTGTAGTATATATCCTTCAGATCAATGTCTAATTCTTCTCTGTTTAAAAAAGTAGAAGTTCCATAATATGTCCTGAAATTATGGCTTAGCATTATTTGAAAAGACAGACTTTATGAATTGTATATGAAACACAGTAACTGAAAGATTTCCCCCCAAAATATTTTAGCTATTATTGAACAAGAAGTACTGACACTTTTTAATAATAGCAAACAATAAACAATAAGCTAAGCCGTTCCTTGTCTGACAGCAATATTATTCCATGTTAAATACTGCAAGAGAATATTCTTACTCCCTAGGAAAGAAAATTATAGTAGGAAACCTAGAAATTATACTATTATCAGAAATTGATGTCCTTTTATCCATGGAATACAGATGCAAATATACACACCTTAAGCCTTTTTAAACAATTGTCTATCATAGCTTTGAGCTTCTCCTGATTAAAGTTTTTAATATTTTTATATTGATTCTACTAAAAAAATATTTTAATCTATAATGTTTTCTGAACAGTACACTATGACATGCTGCCGAAATGGAAAATTCTATTTATAGTTTCCAAAAAATATTGAAATGATAGCTGTACTTAAATGTCAATAAATACAGAATTATTTGTCAACTTTTCTTCTTCATTTACCTCTTTCTTCACTATTCCTTAAATACTGCCCTTGCACTAAAAGAAGAAATTGGTTGGAAGGGCACAGTTGAGCTAAGAATCTCAAAGCAATGTTACTTACAAGAGTGGTTTGTTGTCTTCAGGGTCATCATCTTCCACCTCTAAAAGCCAGCCATAACCTCTTTGCCTCAGGAAGTTGGTTGCTGTGGATTCTTTCATAAATTCCACATTTCCTCCTCCAAGGTTCAGTTTCACATCTGTAGATGCTATTGAGCCACTTAGATCTTAAGTTAAAAAAAATGTAGTCAAGAATATATATTTTGCTATATATGAGAAAAGGGAAGGTCCATAGCCTAATGTTCATATCACACTACATTGTTGCATTTTTGGTTTGTTTTTTGCTTGACCAAACTCAATCCACAAAAGAAAACACGGTTTATAAATTAAAGCGGATGAATTTGCATATTATCCTAAGCTTAAAAGAAAGTGTAACATAATGAGAGAAGCTAAATTGTCCTCAAACACATATAAGAACATTGCTTACAAAGAAATACATTGGTTGCATAAAGAAATCAAAAGAAGTGCACTGCAAAAATGTGTTAACGTGAACTTAATAAATTTTGAAAGCAGTGATATCCTTTGGAAGGTTTGTGATTGCCTTGGAAGTTGTTGGATGCATGCATAGTTTACATTAGATTTGGGACCACCAGCAAAATAGCATGGACACACATGGGCGGATACCTGGAGACAGTTTTTAAAGCAACCATGACAGCTTTCCAAAGGACCTGGCTGCTTTAAAAACTTCAGGAAGGGGTGATACGTTTTGCAAAGCCCTAACAAAAAAAAAAGGGACGCGGTGGCTCAGTGGGTTAGGACGCTGAGCTTGTCGATCAGAAGGTCGGCAGTTTGGCGGGTTGAATCCCGAGTGCCGCGTAACAGAGTGAGCGCCTGTTACTTGTCCCAGCTTCTGCCAACCTAGCAGTTCGAAAGCACGTAAAAATGCAAGTAGAAAAATAGGGACCACTAGAGTGGGAAGGTAACAGCGTTCCGTGCGCCTTTGGCGTCTAGTCATGCCGGCCACATGACCACGGAGACGTCCTCGGACAAGCGCTGGCTCTTCGGCTTTGAAACGGAGATGAGCACCGGCCCCTAGAGTCGGAAACGACTAGCACGTATGTGTGGGGGAACCTTTACCTTTACCTAACAAATACCAATATATTTATCCATTGTGGAGAGCTGAAAGGTTCACTTTAGTATGAAGTTTCATAGGGTTCTTTCCTATAGTTCAGTTGAAATGCCAACAGTTAATTAGCCAACAGGAAACTAAAGCAATATAGAATTTGCTGTCCATATATGCTTTTGCTTGCTGCCAGAGGATAGTGGTGTTATTTCCTGTGCAAGAAAGATAATGCTGTCCTATCTTCTCATCATCAGCTGGCAGGAAAACCATTCCCTAATCACAGAGAGAAAGCTTGTTCTGTAGATTTAGATCCTGACTCCTTTCACTTGCCACTTCTCCCAGCCTGGGGGATCAGCTGCCCAAGCTAGGAGAAAGAGAAGGCAGATCTCTTTACTCCCCAGATCTTCAAACTAATCAGTGACTCAAAAATTTGAACCACATAATTCAAACAGCAGACTGGCACAGGAGTCTGTAATAACCTTTACTGTTTTAGTACTGCCTGCCCACTTCCTAGCTGTTGTTCAGGTTGAACTTGAACATAAGATTAGTATTATTTCAAAAAAAGATTAAATGAAAAAGAGGCCAAACAACAACTGACAGATGAAATGCTAGGGTGGGGAAAGGATATGCATTTTTTCTCCTGCATTATCACATAGTCCACTTATTCATGTAGGTGGCATGGCAGAAAAAAAATAGATTGTTTGGATTCGTCAATGATGTGGTTAGGCAGAAACAGGGAAATACTTTTACACTGCAGAAAACTTATGTACCGACAACAAATACTCTAAAATCTTGTAAATTAAAAGACTATGGGCAAAGCAATTTTATATGACAAATCTAAAAACTAAAGAATTGGAGAAAAGTATCTGTGATTTATTATATATAACTCTAAGTCTAAGAATAAGATACTTTCACAATCCAGAGTAAGATGCAGCCAAACTCTGTTCCAATTATGCAAAATAGACAACTGTTTGATTAGTGAGCAGGGTAGATTAAAAACTTGGCCTGTTAGTTCTGTAACGATAATGCTCAGATTCTGCTGAAGCACTGCATCTATTCTTTCTAAAATCCATAGAGCTGCTATTATACGTTTCTGTTCACTGCACAAAAATGTTTTTGATTGAAGAGCAGGAAGGAGATTTAACTTAAAAACAGAACAGTTTAACCATCAGTAGAACTCATGGGGTGTTCAGTTTTGAAGTACAGAGCCATATACAGTGTAGAGAACTAGTTGAGTTTTGAAGTTTTCCATTAAAAACCTGGAAAAAGCAATAAATTTAATACAGTAGTCCTCTACTTATGACCACGGTTGGCACTAGAACTTCTGTCCCTACGTGATGTGGTTGTTACACGAGCCACACCCAATTTTACCCTATTTAACAGAATAACAGAGTTGGAAGTGATCTTGGAAGTATTCTAGTCCAGGGCTTTTCAACCGGTACATTTTTTAAAAATCCCATTTATATCCCGCCCTTCTCCGAAGACTCAGAGCGGCTTACAATCTAAGCACAAATCAATATGCTTAGCAATAGCCTTCATTCTATGTATATGCCTGCTTATTAGGGCTTTCGGACCCCCCCCCCCAAGCGGCATTTTTACAAAGTCAGCTCATTGCCCCAAAAAATCTGGGTCCTCATTTTACCTACCTCGGAAGGATGGAAGGCTGAGTCAACCTTGAGCCTGGTGGGATGCGAACCTGCACTAACTGCAGGCAGCTGGTGTTACTTAAGGAGGCATTAGCCCACTGCTCCACCAAGGCTCTTGGCATGTGGCAGGTGGTACGCAGCCCTGGCCAGCCCAGCCCAGCCCAGGGTAGCGGGGGAGGGAATGAGCCAAAGCGGCACAGCGCAGGACTTGCCATGACCGAATCTTCAGGAGCAGCAGGGCTGCTTGGGGCAAGGCAAAGACCCAGGATCGGCACTTCCGCCACACCCAAGGAGGAGGAGGGGGACAGAGACAGGACGGGATATAAAAGGTGGCAGTTTGGGCGGGAGAGGGAGAGAGAGAAAAAAGATGCAGCCTTGGGAGGAGAAGGAAGAGACAGCTGGAGCTGCACTGAAGGGAAAAGGAGGAGGAGGAGGAGTGAGAGAGGAGAGGACAAAAAACAGTCACTAAGTGAATTGTTGTAAGTCGAGGACTACCTGTACTTGATCATTTTCCCCCTTTTTTGGTCAAGTTTTTGACACTTTGCTAGGCGACTGGCGGTACTCGGATATTGCCTTATCCTAAAAGTGGTACAATGGGTGAAAAGGTTGAAAAGCCCTGTTCTAGTCCAAATTTATTAAATTTATATGCCACCCATCACGCTATCCAGAGTGACTGCATATGCAATGGTCACTAAGCAAATCATCAAGATAAGTAAGCAAATCTTGCAGTGATCCATCTTCCCCTTTTGCTTTCTGGAAGTCCCCTGGGAAGGTTATAAATGGAGATCACATGACCCCAGGATGCTGCCACCATCCTAAATACATGCTGGTTGCCAAGCACCTGAATACTGATCAAGTGACAATGGGGATGGTGTGATGGTCATAAATATGAAGACCAGTTGTAAGTTACTTTTTTCCAGTGTCATCATAACTCTGAATGGTTGTTAAATAAATTGTCATCATAGAAGGACATAATAGCATCCATGCTAATTCAGCTCCAAGGCCAGTCTAGTTCACATTTTGTCTTCATAGCAGCTAATCACATGGTTATGTTATTAAGAGCAGTTTCAATTGCAATTTCTTAGCAATGTCCTTCAGCAACTGGTATCAAAAGTTTTAGTGTTTCTGGTGTCAAAATGTAAACCATAGTTGCCAGGATCAACAGGGATTGTAAACCTCCTTCAAACACTATAATCTCACTTTTTCCATCTTTCTCCCAAAAGATGTCCAAGCCTGTCAATCATACTAATTCGATGTGATCAGCGGTAAAGTTTTCAACTTCACTTATCATCACTTATGTTGACAAACTAATTTCCCCCAACTGTCGCCCTCCAGTGGTATTTGACTACAACTCCCAGAAAGCAGCTCAAAGGCGTCCCAAGCCTGCTGTACACCTACGGAGAACCTACACACAACAGCAATCTGTGCTGATGCCCTATCAGAGTAAGTCACCAAGGTGCCACATCCACAGCCTTGTGCGTGTGTGTGCGTGCAATATATGGAAGAGCGGGAGCCCGCAAAGAATGGAAGGAAACCCCCAGAAGGCTGGCCTAACTCAAGTTTTAGTATATGCTCCCTTTGTTTGTTTAGCGCAGGGGTCTTCAAACTTGGCCCTTTTATGACTTGTGGACTTCAACTCCCAGAATTCCTCAGCCAGCAAAGCTGGCTGAGGAATTCTGGGAGTTGAAGTCCACAAGTCATAAAAGGGCCAAGTTTGAAGACCCCTGGTTTAGCGGCTCTGCGGAACTCAGTAAAGCTCCACACTCCTCCTCCTCCTCCTCCGCCAGCACCACCATTACTCGATCCCTCCTTATTTACTGGGCACGTTAGCCCAACCCTCCTCTCTTCCCGCAGGTGCCTCTGCCACGCAGACCAGGCTGCGCTACAGGGCTCCGCATTTCTTGGCATCTGCTCGGTTCCCTCCTCCAGGCAGCCCCGGGGGTGCCCTCTCCGCAGGAGGCGCTTTCCCCGCGCCCCACTCCCGTTCTCTTACCTTCGGCATCGGCCGAAGAGACGAAGGTGAAATCGCCGTTATTGGGAGCGTAGAGCGGCTGCACCGGAGGCGACGCTTTGGGGGGACCCGGGTGCTGCATTGCTCCGCCCGCGGACAGCCTGGAAAGCCCGGTCGGAGAGCCAAGAGAGGGCCGAAGGGGAACGGCCGGGCAGCCGGGTCAACAGCAACCCGCGGAGGCGGAGATCATCTCCTCCTCCTCCTCCTCCTGCTGACTGAGCATCAACCACAGCAAACCTGAGATCGACTTTCCGATTGGGCTCCCGTAAAGCCCTCTTCGATTGGCTGCTCAGATCTGCTTCCCGATTGCCTCGGAACTGAATTTCATTGGTCTGGAGAAGCCTGGGTGCTTGGTAATTGGTTGGGTCAGTACGAGACGGCAGGCGGAAGAAAGAAAAAGGTGGAAGGGTGGGGGGCAGGTCTTCGGGGGGGGGGGGGAAAGGGGGGTGGTGGGGGTAAATCTTGTACAGTCTTCCGTGAAACTTCCACGCCGATGATGATGATGATGATGATGATGATGATGATGATGCCACGAAAGAAGCTTCGGTTAGAACTCTGATTGGCTACTTCCTTGCATTTGTGCATTTATTTTGTTGCGTAAAAAATAGGGATTTCTCTGCTTATTTTTTTGCTTAGCAAGCGCCTGTTCTGCTGATCTATTAATGCTCAGTCAGTATTGTAACGCTGAGGAGGCAGAATGTATCCATTGAATCTATTGTTAGATCTCTGAGTTATTTGCAGTAGATCAGCACGGAGTTCCAATGGTCAAGTATTTAATAGTTGGAACAACGACTGAAATGCTAAAATGACAATAGTTTTCAGATAAACCAAAGCTCAAACTACATCAAGACACGCTTTTTCGAAAACCTGGTCTGGTCTTAGAAGTATTTCTTTTACGTGCAATCTTATATGCCTTGTATATAATTGGAGGAGTGATGTGGCAACTTACTTTTACCCCACTGCCTTTCCTTCACTGTTGCAGCAATTTTGAACCTGAAGATGCAGAAGCAGGAAATGCATCAGTCAAGATCATTAATGCACCAAAGGTACCAGGGGACACAGTATGAAAGATCCTTTCAATTACTTTTAGCAACAGAGGACAGAAAAAATCCCGCCACTAAAGATGCAGATTCAAACATGCAGATTCTTTCTTGAAATCTAGAAAACAGTACAGCATTAGCTAAAAGAATCCTTTAATATGAATATGGGGCTATTTTAAAAACAACACAAATATATTGTTATTGATATTTGTTAGATTCATAGCCCACACTTTCTCGAGAAGCTCAAGGTTATTTAATGTGAGAGTCCAGTTATTTTATACTCGAGCTGAGAGAACACAAGTGGCCCAATGTCATCCAATGAGTTTCCATAATTCAAAGTGGATTAGAATCTGGATTTTCCCAATACTAGTCAATACTTTATTATTACACCAGAGTCTGGAGCCTAGATAGCACAATATGGTATATGTACTGTAGAAAGTCAGCACCCACCCACCTTCCTAGAGAAGGAAATATTTTGGAGGATATTAAAAAAGGCAGAATATTATATTTACCTAAAGGAATAATGGAGAAAAAAATCATAGACAAAAACAGTCTCCCTGCCCCAGGCAGAAACTGAGCAGGCCAGCTTTTAGAAATGCAGATTTGGTAATTGTTCAGGAAGACTTGGTCAATCTATTCATAAGCAAAATGTCTTTAGACACAACTCCCATAGATAGAAGACTGGAACTGAAGGGATTAGAAAAACAAAGATTCCAAGGGCAGGACTTGACCTTTAGGACATAATAGGATTAACCCACCGCCATTAGAATACCAAAAGGGCACAGGTCAAAGTACATTGCACAGGAACAGGCATCTCAAATATAAAGCCCAAGGTATAAAAACCCACCCACTCTCAACTCCATTTGGTCAGCTGTGCCAGAACCACATGACTGCCGATTCTGCTCATCAATAAAGAAATCTTTTTTCAAAAGCAGCCTCTATTTTATTCCCAGCTTGGAATTGGACTTGGTTTTTCTTCCCACAGTATGTTAATTAAAAATAATCAATTTGAGTTTAATACGAGAAATACGAGAAAGGGAGAAAGAAGGTAGAGAAGAGGGAAGAGAGAGAAGGAATGTAGATACACTAAAAGGGGAAATGGACGAGCAACACCAAAATTTATGTGTATGTATTTATGTTATTAAGGGACGCAGTGGCTCAGTGGGTTAGGACGCTGAGCTTGTCGATCAGAGGGTCGGCAGTTTGGCGGGTCAAATCCTGAGTGTCGCATAACAGAGTGAGTGCCTGTTACTTGTCCCAGCTTCTGCCAACCTAGCAGTTCGAAAGCACATAAAAATGCAAGTAGAAAAATAGGGACCACTACGGTGGGAAGGTAACAGCGTTCTGTGCGCCTTTGGTGTCTAGTCATACCGGCCACATGACCACGGAGATGTCCTTGGACAAGCGTTGGCTCTTCGGCTTTGAAACGGAGATGAGCACCGGCCCCTAGAGTCGGAAACGACTAGCACACATGTGCGGGGGAACCTTTACCTTTACCTTATTTATGTTATTAAGAGTATCTGATAGATAAGAATGTAAAAAGAATGTATGTTAATACTTGATAAAATATTACAGTATATTTGTTGATATGTATGGGGGAGAGTTGGAAAAAATATAAATAAACGTTTTTTTAAAAAAATAAAAAGCAATTTGTGATTGAACATGTAATGAACCAGGCCAATGTATGCACTCATATTCTGCTAACTAGTAAGATGTTCTATTTTATTTTGGTTTAGTGTGTCTCAGAGATTATAGTAATAAATTACTGTACTGTATCATAAATTGTTGAGTTCTCCCTTTTTATATTGCTGTGCCTTTTATTTTTGTAGTTCTATTGATTCTTTCATATTATTCTATGCACGGTATTTTTAAAAATGTGTTTGCAATTTTACGATTAAAAAATAACTTGGAATTGATTCACTGTCAGCTATCTGTGGTTGCCAGTGAGCAGTCCTACCTTCGGTTAACTCACATATGTGCTGTTCTAGATGTGTCAATAGCATTGCTGCTGTTTACAGCTATTCCAGGGGCAAAAACAAGGGCAAAATGGGCTTTCTGAAAATTGAAATGGATTAAAAATTACTTGAGCACAATGTTTCAAGATTGGCTATCTAGACTTGCCATATTAAATATAAAAATGTGTGAGCTTAAAAAATAAATGTTAACCAGTTTCATCTTTCCCCTTGAGCGAGAATAAATAATAGTATTGTTCTTAATTATAAAATAAAAACTTCATCTGTAAATGATATACATTTATAATGTTTCATATGAAACAGTATTATTTATTTGTTGAGGGTTGGGCGAATTCTAGAGCTCATTTGCTCTTTCCTTAACTTTTGAAACAATCCCTGAATTTTGCTTCCCACAGCAGTGCCATCATTCCCAGGGTTCTGACCTAATTAGAATATAGATCTAAAATATGGGATTTCAGTGGTCAGACAGCTTTTGCATATATCATTACAGTGTTGGTATAAGAATCCAGTTCTTTTATATATATATATCAAATACAACATGAATCAATTCATACTACAACAGAATGCAAATAAATGTTCTATCAGTCACAGTCCTAGGACATGTGGGGGAATTGTGGGAGCAACTGTCACCTAGGAAACCTAGATAGATTTAGGAGTACAACTCCACAGACACCCTGTTGTGAAATCCACTGGTTGAAGTTGGACTCCATAGAGCCCTTCAACTGTTAACTACTATGGTGGCTTCCCTGTTGCACAGCAGCATTCTTGCCTAGATTTTGTCACCTTGGTGGTAGAGCTGCCAAGGCTAGTTCTTGGTGACTTCAAACTGTAGAATTTGGAGCAGCTCAAGAATTCATGGCAATTCTTGACTTGAGCATTGGAGATTGCATATTGGTCTGGTTTCTGTCTTGGGGTAGCGTGATAGAATATGCACCTGGAGAAGCCATGCATGGAATCTTGGCAGCACAGAGCTTTTCCATGGTGGAGGCAGTACATTCTAAAGAGAAACCCAAATTTAAAAGTCTGTGCAGTCCTGAACTAAGAGGAAGGGGGAAGGAGACGTTCAGGGTAGCCACACCCTAGAATTTCTCAAGATATATCTATTGGGATGGATGGATATAGCTTTAGTTCGGCAAGATTCTGTCCATTAGATGTAAGCAAATAAAGGATTGGGCTCAACTGGGTTTCGCTGTCATCTTTGAACTTGGGCCTAACGAACAGTTGTGTTGTGTGCTGGTAATCAAAGATATAACTGTTAGTCCCTTGCTATGGTTGGGTCACTCTGTGATTGCTTTTACTTGACTGGTTAGGGTTCCAGAAGGGTTTCAGAAGGATGTGTTCCAGAAATTGCTTAGTGATTTTTTTGAGTTTTCAGTGGACAGTTCAATTGAGTCCTTTGTTACACTCTAAAATAGGCATGTATGGAGGGATTTAGATCGGATTGTTCCTATATGGCCTCTGACTGTAGTCAATCCTGGGTGTTTCTTGGTTTTTTGAGAAGCTCCAGAAGATGAAATAACAGAAGAGATGCCAAGAGTGACAATGGAGAAAGATGAAGAGAAAAACCTGGCCTTCAGGCTTACTACAGGTAAGAACCCATCTTACATTGTGGCAAAAAGAGCAACAAAATGTGAGTATTTTTTCTTTTCTGCTGTTATCATAACCACAAATAGCTGTCCAGCAGCCCTTTATAAGGTGCCCATTCATTGCTGCAGAGAATAGGCTTCAAGAACATTTGAAGAGCCTCTGTGAAGAATAATTTAGGCATCTAGAATAAAGTCACTCAGATCCATTTGGAAACTCTGACTGGTCAACTCCTATCACAATGATGGAAGCACAATCTTGCATGCTTAGCTGGGTTGAGTCTTGTCCAGGAGACACTTTTACCTTATTAGTCCTTTATCCAGAATTCATAGCTAACAATATGTTACTATTGAAATGTTGTTTATTGCTAGGCTGGTTGGACAAATTAAGGAAGAAAGATCTGGTGGGATATATGAGCAGGATGGTCCTACTGACCTTATGACCTACTGGATGCTTCGTATAGGTGTTGGTTAATCACTGTAGGAATAGAATGGTGGACCGATTCACCAAATGTTTTAGTATTATAGCTCTTACCACCTCTTGCCATTGGCTATTGATGTCCAAATATGGCAATGGGGAGTGCTAGCAATTGATGTCTAACTTTTACAGGGCCACCATTTCCCCTTCCTTCTTCTTTGATATAATCCAAGCTGGCTCTTATTACAGCCTAACACATAGCAGATGACAAACATAATACTTTCCAGAGGCGTGATATTTCTTTAGGTTTTCCAAGCAACGGGGAGGTTGTGGTCAATTTTGTAAGAAAATCTTATTGTTCTTATTAAGAGTCTTTTGCCCAGGGACATATATGAGTTGTTGATTTTTCAGGTTTCATCCTGCTTCTATTATTCTTGGACCATGTAGGTGTTTCCATTCCATCTTTAATATCCTGATCACAGATGTTTAATTTCTGAGTTTAGCTAGCTAAGTTATATTTAGCAAAAAGTTTTACACTCATAAATCAGTACATTCCAGCAACTAGAATGTAGCTCTGTAAAAACGTATTCTCTTAACCTGTTTGAACTAGGTCTTTTCTGTTTTTCAATAATGCCTCCATATGCAGATCTAGAGGAATTTTAATTTGGTTTTAAAACATTTTTTTCTCTGGTGCACAGGAAGATGGCATACAGGAAGATGTTGCAATGTTGTAAGGGAGAAGTGGCAACTTCAGTTCACTTTAAAAGAGGGCTTTGAAATTCTGTGGACAAAGAATTAAGAACACTTACCCCTGCTCAGGTTTATACTTCAGCTGAAATTATACCTAGAGCACCTGGGCCTGACCTAAGTTCTCCATGCACTTGCTTCCTTGCCAGAGCATTTGTAATGAATGTTGTGGAGGGCTGCCTTTGAATGACGGTATTCCCTTCTGTAAGCACTACCCTTTACTGCAACATCCTCTTCTGAAAACCGGAAGTGTTGTTAGTATTCTGTGAGCTAAGTGAAACAAATGTCAAGAGTTCAACAACTGGGCGTGAGAAGGAAGTAAAAACTGCTATCAGTTGGAAATATTTTCTGAATAGCTGTCTCAGAGCAGGTATGTTTCAGGCATTGTTTTAGATTAGTATTGTTGAACAAACGTAGAGATGGGTATTCTTTGGGGATGACTTCTACTTACATTTGTGAATGGAAGGAAGGAAGTGGGGTGGGAAACATGGACAGAGAGCATTTCCTTACTAGAAGCAGCTCTGGATCTATCCATTAATCCTCTCCTCAAGATCCAGCTCCTGCAGCTCCAATCCAGGATTCCTGGGGTTCCTTCCATGAACTACATTTTTCATATTTTCATAGATTTACTCTTGGGGCTTGAATTTAATTTGTTTTAATTGTTTTTATTTTTTGTATTCATGGTTTTAACTGCCCTGTAAACCGCCCTGAGTCCTATGGGAATAGGGCGGTATACAAATCCAATAAAATAAATAAATTAATAAATATGATCAAAATGCTTTTCTTTATTGGGGTGGGGTGGGGAGAGGGGAGAGAGAACATGGCCACTGCTCCAGAGTCTTAATACATTTGATGAAACTGAACTGTACAAATGAACTTTGCAGGTGAAATACAGTGACGAAGAGCTCCCCGACAAAGTTATGGTTGTTTTCTGCCTTCTTGTTTAATTGGGTTACTCCCAAGTAACCATAAATAGGATTGCAGCCTTAATTGCTGCTTAAAGGTACAAAGTGTTGGTGCCAGCTCTATGTCAGGAGTGCGAGAAATGTAGAGTGTAGAGATGGCTCAAAATATTTTGATGCAAGACACTGAAAATCTCCATGTTGTCTTATAGTTTAAAAAATATGATATATACCGTATTTGATAGTTTGCTGCTAATTAGCAGAACTGCACACTTGCTGCTTTAAGCATATCTTCTTGTCAAAAGGATCAAGTTGGTTGTTAAAAATTTTTTGGTGTTTCCCGAAAAATATATTCCTTTAAAATGTTCATCACTGTAAGAGAGTTTAAGGAATTGGCCTTTCTTAAGGACAGTCACATCCCAAAACAAACCACACTGGAACAGCTTGTACTATGAGATGGTTTTGGTGGATTCAATCTTTTTGACAGTTTGCTGTGGACCTCTGTCTTTATTTATCCAAGAAGATTCTATGCAGAATGTATAACTTGGAAAAATTTTAAAAAAATAAAAAGCAAAAACCCAGTTTTTATAGCTTGGGAATAATTCAGTCTGTGTGTATTTGTGAAATTTATGTTTTATTATTAAAATCCATGCATTTCCTTTAGGATTACCAACCATTTCTGTTGCTGTATTTTGAACCTTCAAACTGCAGTCAAAACAAGGTAGCATTCATCATTCAGTGCACCACTAGACTTGATTAGATTCAGATTGGAAGAACCATCTGTTTCCACCAATGGATTTTTTGGAGAATAACCGTGAACAGCTTATTCCAAGAATGGAGATGGCAACTGTCAAGAAAATTGTAGACTGTCTTTTTGCAAAATCTGTTTTGTCACATGAAGAAAAAGATAGTATCATCTGCCAAAATGTAAGGCAGGATGCGTCAAGAAAATTAATATGCTCCGTTTTGGAAAAAGGTGACAAAGCCTGTGATATTTTGGTGAGATCACTGGAGAAAATAGATTTTTTCCTATTTAAGAAACTACAGGGATCCCGTGAGTAGATATCCAATTAATTTATATTAAATATCATTATAGATATTCTTATAATAAGTATCTTTATTAAGATTGCTACTTTTTCAACTTTAGTTGCTTTATTAAGTACAAATTAGCCTTTTTTATTTTTTTGTCAAGATAGAGGTGGTGTCGGGAGAAAGTAATTTTCAAGAATCCTGTTCCACCCCAGAGAAAGCTTTTGCAAGTTTGAACCAGCCCCTGAAGTGGGCTTCAAAACAGCTAAAATCTGAGCTGCAAAAAATCCAGATAAATTCCTAAATGGCAGCAAAATATTAAAAAGTTTTCCACTTATCAAGGTTTTTATTGCTTAGATTGTACAATAGCTCCAATTAAAATCTAGTATAAAATGTAGGTTGCCTCTATCTGATCTCATTTAGTCTGCATTGTAATAGTATATCAATTAAATCATATCCTTTCGTAACATTGCATTCAGATCTTTCTGTTTTGTTTTAGATACAGATGGGCAAGTTACGCAACAGGATGTTGATTACTTGGCTCAGGAGTTAACTAGCTTCTATAGGGATTCATCCTTTAAACGTTTTCATCCACTAGGTGGAGAAATTGATATCATCTTTGATTTGAATGATACCTATACAGATATCTTGCTTTGGAAGAAAGATATCCATAATTCCCGATTGGTACAAATGACTTTAAAAGCCCTTTTAGATGAACTCAAAAGTCCCTGTATCATAGAGGGGGAAGCTGGAAAAGGAAAAACAACTCTCCTCAAAAAAATTGCTTTACTCTGGGCTAGTGAAGAGCATCCTTCTTTGATGCCATTCAAGCTTGTCTTCTTCATCAGCCTGAGTGGGGTGGAGGCAGGACTATACGAGACCATATGTGAGCAGCTTCTTAAGAAGAACTATAGAATATGTAAAGAAGACTTTATGGAGATGTTAGAATTGCTAGCGGAAAAAGTCCTTTTCCTTTTGGATGGGTATGATGAATTCAAACCTGAGAGCTGCCCAGAAATAGAAGCACTGATAAAAGAAAGTCATAAATTCAAGAACACAGTTATTGTCACTACAAGGACAGAGTCAATTCGAAGACTGAGGCTGTTTGGGTCACTGATTGCTGAGACAGGTGATCTAACAGTGGAAAGTGCAAAGAAACTAGTTAAAAATGTATTGACAGAAGCCACATTAGCTGAGGGCCTGCTGTCTCAATTGGAGAGTTCAGATTCCCCTTTTCAGAATTCAGAGATTCAGCTCGAGAACCTTATGAGGACCCCTTTATTTGTGATTATTTCTTGTGCCATCCAAATGGGAGAATCCACTTTTACTCCACATACCCAAACCACTCTGTTCTCCACTTTATACGATTTGCTGGTAAAGAAAAACAAGTACAAGATCAGAGAGACAAGTGACAACCATTTTCGGCTCAGCTTAATTCACTGTGGAAATTTAGCTTTGGATGGAATCTTTAAGCAAAAATTTGTTTTTCATCCCGAGGATTTCTCAAAGAAGAAAGAAGACGTGCTGATACCTATAGGTCTTATGCACAAGTACACAGCTCAGAGACTAAAAGAAGCATATACGTTTTTTCATAAATCTTTCCAAGAATATATTGCAGGTAGAAGACTTTCCAGACTATTGAGATCCCATAGGGATGAGGAAGTAACCAGAGGGCTTGTCTATCTCGACGAGATTAAAAGTTTCTCGGATGTAATTACCACGTACCACAGTTTACTTCTGTATACCTGTGGATCGTCTTCTGAAGCCACCAGAAAAATTATCAGGCATTTATCAGGAGTTCATCAGAAGGGCAGTCTTCTTGGATTGCCTGTTGCTTGTGATTTATTTCCAGAAGAACTCACGAAATCTGAACGAATTGCTGAAGAAGAACAAGGGTTGATAGCAACTCGGGAAAATTCATTTGTGGAGTGTGCTATTAGATTCCTTTATGAAAGCCTCTCTGAAACAACTGTGAAGGACGAGTTTGAGGAATTCTTCCAAGATAAAAAATTGTACATCAATACCCAGAGCATTCCCACCTACGTCTGCGGGTTTTTTGACTCCTTTTCTAACTGTGTAAGTAAGTTAGAAGTCATCAAGTTAGACTTTTTTGGTCATTCATCAGCTACAAGGACAGCATGGGAACCTGTTATCCCCGAAAAGGCAGTGTCCTTATTCTTCAACTCGGTTCGAAAGCTCAGAGGTTTAGAAATTACGTTAAAAGATTTCAATCAATTAGAAAAGGGCGACGTTAAGTATCTGGAAAAAATATGTTGCTCTGCCTCAAGTCTGAGACTGATTATCAACAAATGTCCTGGCCTCAGAGGAAAGGTCAGGGAAGTCCTCAATAGCTGTACAAATCTGCAGGATCTTATTGTAGAGTCCACACCTCTTAGCATGGAAGATGAACAACAGATAACCAAAATGATGGTACTGAAAACTATAAAGATAAGAGACCTGCAAAGTGAAAACCAGCATGGTATGTGAACCATAATATTGACAAATAACATGTTTACTGTGATTCAGATACTGTACATTGCTTAGGGCAGGGGTAGGCAACCTCGGCTCTTTTATGACTCATGGACTTCAACTCCCAGAATTCCTGAGCCAGCATAGCTGGCTCAGGAATTCTGGGAGTTGAAGTCCATGAGTCATAAAAGAGCCGAGGTTGTCTACCCCTGGCTTAGGGAGTTTCCAGACCTCCATGCAAAATGCCCCTTTACAGACCCTTATATTTCTGTTCCATGGGCTGGATTATAGTGCTATCTAACTTTATTTGAATAGGCAGAAAGCTATATCAACATGAAATTTGCTATTCCTACCACTACTTCCTATCCTTCACCTTCATAATACATTGTTCCTCAGTCATCTTAGAACATAGAACGTAGAATAATAAGAGTTGGAAGGGACCTCGGACATCTTCTAGTCCAACTCCCAGCTTGAGCAGGAGACCCATTTCAGACAAATGGTTGTCCAGTCTCTTTTTGAAAGCCTCCACTAATGGAGCTTCTACAACTTCTGAAGGCAAGCTATTCCATTGGTTGATTGCTCTCACCATTAGGAAATCTCTCCTTAATTCTAGGTTGCTTCTCTCCTTGGTTAGTTTCCAACCATTGTTTCTTGCCTTGCCTTTTGGTGCTTTGGGAAATACCCCTCGGAAAACTGTGATAAAGCCTAACCAATTTTAACTGATGCTACGCTGATATTGAGCAATGCATAAGGAATGAAGAAAACATGTCTGCTTACTCAAAATCTCCTCCTTTTATTTTCCCTTGCATATATCACTCTCAGGTTCCTTGAAGATATGTGAAGGATAGAGAAGTATTTGGATGTGGGGTGGAGAAAGGAGAAGTATATGCAGGTGGGGTGGAAGTTAGGCTCTTTTCTGTCTAAGATTGCTATCTTGTTTCTCTGTCTGCCAATTCATCCATCCAATTCCATCCATCTATATTTATCATTATTGACAGGGTTTGTGCAGAATATCTCCTGAGCCAACAAGGAGAATGCACAGAAGAAGTGGTACTGAGAGTAGTCAGGTTTTGCACAGCAACCACACTGATAACTGAGGCGTGTAAAAACTTTACTTTTTAGGAGTAGCACAAGTCAAGGATAAACAGTCCAGGTCATACACGGGTACAGAGAAGATATCAACAGTTCAAGAGTTATCCAATACAAAGTCGTCTTACCAGTCCAAAAGTCAAAAACGCAGTTCTTTGGGTTTAGCAAACAGTAGCAAAACCACAATCAACAATAATCAATGTAACAGAGTAACTAACACACAGAGAGAGAAGCTATGTCTCTAGCTCCCTCTTATGGCCGTTGAAAGAACACAGCGTTGGCCAATCATTACACATTTAATGGGATATAATACATTACAAATCATGGCTTATATTATTGCCAACCCAACCAGTTAGGCTGTAATCATATGACTAACAATTATGAGTTTTTTAAACCAAATGTTCTTTTCTTAGGGGGCCTTCTTGATGGAATATCTACCCTTGCTAATGTGGAAAAAATTATGTTTGATAATGTCAAGATGAATAAGGACACTGCTGACAAATTAGGTAACTGTAGTGAGTGAACCCACAAAGTATCCTATAGAGTTCTGTTGAAATTTATTTAATGTATGTTTCATAACATCTAACCCATATTTTGTATCCCTCCATTTGTTTTTTCTTCATTTTATCCTCTTGTTAGATTGCATGTTTTAATTTTAAATATTAAATTTAGTATAAATAAGAAGCTGAATATTTTACTATGTATGTAACCGGTCAAGTAATTTTAATCTGGGAAAAACAGATTAAAGCATCCTAAGCGATTGTGAATATTCTGCAGGTTTCTCCTGCTTAGCAGGATATGGGGAGCATATACTGGATTGGTTTGCAAGTCAGTTCTTACATTAGACATCCCACTTGCTTAGAAATGCATGTTTGAGATAAAATTGGTTGTTGGTTGCCTTGAGGTATAGTAGCTAAATATTCATATTGAACAATACTAGTTAATAATAAAAAGGAAGGCTGCATATGGCACAAGCATTGTTTCTTACGGCACATCATGTTTTTCCTTCCTTTTGCTTTTCTGCACTTTGCAGAATGTTGCTTATTTCAAAAGGGAGTACTATAGTGTTATGGATATGCACGTTGTAATAGAGTAAAACTTTTTTTCCCCCTCCATTTGTTTATAGCTGAAGGATTAAAGAATTTGAAAAAATTGAATTCCTTGCAGTTGAAAGAGCTTACAAATGTTGGAGATGGAATGATAAGTATAGTAAAATCAATATCCTTATATCTTCAAGAACTGGAAGAAATTTATTTAGTTAACTGCTGCATTTCCGGGACTGCTGTAGAAATTCTAGGTAAAGTCCTTGTTTTGGTTACTTTAATCCCCTTATTCTATTTATAAGTTACCCAGTAATAACAGCATTCTTGGGGATATACTAAACTTCTAAAACAAATCATGTTCTTAATAGTATTGCTTAAAATTTTAGAATAGATCTCCCCCCCCCCCCCCAGAAAAAAACCCCATTACTTTCTAGATCAGGCATGTAAAACTGCCGGCCCGCGGGCCGGATGCATCACGCCAAAACCGCGCCCACCCATTGCCAGCAATGGGGGAAAAAGTCACGATACGTCACACGACATCACATGACATGTCACGAGTTTGACATGCCTGCTCTGGATGTTAACGGCCTTGTTGATTGTGAATTTTGAAAAAGGATTGTACCGTTAGGTTGAGGGAATCTACACTGTAGAACAGGAACAGTATTTCAAAATAGAATAACCTTATAAACATTAAGCAGTTCAGACTGTTTATCCCACTCTAGGATACTAGTGGCAGCTGGTGCAGGTGTCAGACCAAGGTCATACTAGTTGGTATTGGAGCCTATATGGTGGGAATGCCAACTGAGCTTGCTGCTTTTCTGCATGCCAAAAAACAACAGCAACCCTATTCAACATTGAACTCTGATGTTTCCCAATCCATAAATCAGCCTTTAATCTGGTATCCTCACTATGTGTTGAAATTACCGTTCTCAGGCTTTTTAACCAAGGTGACCATCTGAAAATGCTGCCCTTTTCTGGGGCCCTCCAGATGCTACTAAACTGTAACTTTCAGGATCCTTTTAACAATAGCTCTGTTGGTCAGGGTTTCTGGGAATTAAAATTTCAGCAATATCTGGAAAGCCAAAAATCCCCTTCTTCTTTTAGCTGAACCTTCCGCCTGTTCAAGACTTCTCAAAAGGGTGATTGTAAGTCGTACCTTGTTCCGTCATTCAGACACTTATCTCTGTTTTCATTTTCAGTCTTTCTTCCTATAGATCTTCCAGAATCGGACCGTTTTCTTTACCCTTTTGTATTTAATTTAGTTTAACCCCATTGGATTCTGAGCAAATAATAACATCCAGTAAACAATTAAATACATATGATTTGACTGCTGTTATTGCTGCTGTTATTATTAGCAATTTATCACAGTGGTCTTTTTAATAAAGCGCAGATTAATGATCTTATTTCATACTCTTTCCCATGCCTGTAAGTTGATTCACTGTGTGCTTCTTATTTTATAGTTCAGAATATTTGCAATTTACCCAAACTTTCTGCTCTTGATCTATCCAACAATTTTTTGGCAAATGGAGGAAAAGAAGCTCTTTGTCGATTAGGTAAGAAAGATAATTTTGTCTCAGGAAAATGTTGCAATCAGAGATTATATTTTGGTGTCTTGATCAATAGAGAAGCAATGTTAGTGCCATGATTAGAATGCAATATTGCAGGTTAACTTTGTCCACAGCCAGGAGTTTGATCCTGACCATCTGCAGGTGGACTCAGCTTTCCATCCTTATGAGGTCACTAAAATGAGGATCCAGATTGTTGGGGGCAATATGCTGACATTGTAAACCAACCAGAGAGTGTTGTAAAGCACTATGGAGCGGTATATAAGTGTAAGTGCTATTGCTATTGCTATATTCTAACATATCTCTATCTTAATTTGGGCCTTGGGTTGAAAAGAAAAATATGCAAGAATGGAAAATATATGTAGTTCAAAGCTAAATTGTTGGATCCTTGTTATTCTCTGAGCTTATTTTTCTTCCTGTGAACATTGCATTACCAGCTAGGTAAAATCATTAGCATGTGGATGAGTGAAGTTTTCTGGCTGCTTTTATATATGATAGCTTGTCCTATCTAACAATACAAACCTAAAACAGTAACAAACATTCTATAGTATTGAATAAAATTCTATAAAATATATTAGAATCACCACCATCATTATTAAATAAGGTCATTTTCTATAAAGTAGTTCAACAGAATGCATTTCAGAAATGGGGTAATGATAGGGAAGGCTTGATCGAGCGTTGCAGACAAATAAGCCTAGAACAAATTTTGTGAGCTAAATGGCCTGGTGAAAAATCATATAATAGGAATGTGGGAACTCTTTGCAGCAAAAAATGGGAATAAAATCATGATTCATATGTTGAACAGGTGATTTCTTTGAAATACAGCATGTTATCTATGCATTGCTTATATCTCTTTAATACTTATTTGCATACTGTCTTTTAACTGACGCCATAGTAGATGGCAGCTTCTAGTTGAATTTGCTGATCCCTGTTGAGTTAAACTGAGTCTGATTCGGTTAATCCCCAGATTGATTGCAGGCTACATTGGGAGATTAGAAAAGCATCCTGGAAAAAGACAGAGGGAAAACAGTAATCAGAAGTAAAGGTGTATTTATCTTTTCTTTAGTTGAAAGCTTAAATGTCCTACCAAACCTGAAGATTCTGATGTTCCCTTGGGTGGATGAAGTGAATGATTGCCTTGTTAAGTTAGAAGAGTTGAAGAGAATGCCACAGTTGACCAAACTTGGGCTAAAGAAATGGCGAACTACCAACTCTGATGCCAGAATTCTGAGTAAGTATATTTTGCAGTATTTATTAAAAGAGAGACATGAAAACAAGAGTGAAGGACTCAAATGTGGCAGTATGCTGAGTCTAAGCAATTGCTTTGATCTTATGTAAGGGTTATTTGTTCATTTATAAAATAAATATAACCATGTCAGTGCTGTGACTCTGGGTGGCTTATAAACAATTAAAAAAATAATTCAAGCACAAGCAAAAAATAATGGAAAAAATTATTAAAAACTCTTAAAATAATGAAAATATTAAGACCATTAAAACAATCTGTGGGAAAGCACTATTCATTTTCTCGAAAGCACAACCATTTATCAGGCAATCTACATCACCAGATCCCAGGCCAAGATGACAAAGCCATGTTGTCAGACTCCTCTGGAAGGCCAACAGGATCAGGGCTTAATCTTACCTCAGGATGGATGATGTTCTTGAGGATGGGCACTGTGGCAGAATGGAGTCTCTTCCTGGCTCCTGTCAGATGACATTCCTTTGTACACAGAACCTACCACATGTCTTTTCTGCCAGATCCGATGGACAAATCTGATTGAGGCACTCCCTCAAATACCTCAGCTGATTTTTGCAGATGTTCTCTCTCTGTGTGTATATGTAAACATGACCTAAAACAGAAGGTTTTTCCTGCTGCATTTTTGGTTTACCAGGTGAATTCTCCTCAAGTTAATCATAGATATTTTGCAAAATATCATGTAAAATTATTTCTGTTTGTAGGTGGCATTTGATAGAAGGGGGTTATGGCACAAGACAATTTTTTATATAATTGTAATATTAAACTATATTTGAATAAAATATATTTTAAATAAATTCAGTGAAAATACAGTCAAAATATTAATATTCATACTTGGCCCATGGAAAAAAACAGAACAGTGTTTCAGTATTTTAGCAATACAGTGGGGTCTATGATTAATTCGCCAGGGCCAACTCACTGTGGGACAAACCATGGCCGTGGGACAACTTGCTGCAGGACAAGAGTTACACTAGTATCAAAGAAATGGTGGAATAGAATCATTGAAGGAAGGATGGAAAAGGAGGGACAGAATGAAATGTGAATGACAAAAATTAAAATAATGTTTTATATATTTTAAATAATTAAATTGAATTGTTAAATTGTCCTGTGGCGAGTTGTCCCTCAGAGAGTTGGCTGTGGTGAGTTGTCCCACAACAAGTGGGCCGTGGCGAGTTGTCCCATTCCAAATACAATGATAGGCCTCTTTGGGACACACAGTCCAAACTACAACAGCACTATCTATGGAAGCATCCTGGAAGAAAACACTCTGTTGCTTTTACACTTTATGCTTTCTAAAAGTCTGGGTATGTTAGAGGTCCATATATATTGGCTCTAATGTTTAGCACCAGATGGCCTTCTGTTCACACTTCCCTTTGTTGCCTTCCGCAGGCACATGCGGAAGGATATTTTTTGACTCTTCTCCTGGCAGAAATTATTATTTTAATTTAAATAGCCACCTACATAAAAACAATAAAGCAGCAACATACATGTCAGCCAGCTGAGATAAAAATAACATTCTACAATAAATCATAACAAAAACCTCATGTAGTTGGATAAATTTTGCCTATACCTAAATAGTTCCAGTACATAAATCTCCTCTCTGTTATGGCTATACAACCTGCTTCCCAAATCCTTGATGAGGTTAGATTCTTGCTCTTGAGAATACTCACATAGGATCCTTCAACCTTAAATACTAATTGATTTGATTTTGAGATATAAAGCATTATCTTTGTATTCTCCTTGATAATAAGTTTCAGCGTAGGCCATTTTTAAACATTCATTTATATACATATGATTAAGTCTACACACAATTACACTTTCTGCATAATCTGAAATTACTGAATGTAATTCAAACGTGTTTTCCTAGGTACTCTTTTTGCAAAAGCATATTTGACAGATCTCCAGCACCTGGACATGGCAGAAACTTGCCTGACAAGTGAGGGGTGGCTTACTATCTTGAAGGCATTAACACATCTAAAGAAGCTGACATTTCTAGACTTCAGCCAACAACAAGGCTTCACACCCTCTGCCCTCTTAGTCTTGGCACTGGCCCGCCTAATTAACCAGTTGGTTTCTTTACAAGAGATTGATCTGACTGGTTGGCAGTTTGATACGCATGAGCTGCAAGAAATTAACAAAGCAAAGGAAAGTCATAGGAATGAGTTGCAAGTAATAATTTCCTCCATCAAGCCACTTCTGGATACAACAATCTGATCATTCCCAGAGCCCTGACAAAGTGCACTTCTAAGCATCTGGACCTTAATATGAAGAACTAATAGATGGAAAAGACTTACAAATGAGGGAAAAAAAGAATATAAATTTGAAATCAGAAAAAATGGGAAATATGTATTTTGAAAAAGGACAGACTTTTAAAAATACAGAAGGAAAGCTGCCGTTATAAAAGTTTTCTTTTATCTGGATTTTAATATACAATATTATGTATAAACAATTACAATATTCTTTGGGTTTTTTAAAATAATAGTAGTGAATCTATTTTGAAAGACAATTCTAATACTGTCAGTATAAGCAAGATTATGTCTGCACATTTTTCTTTGGTGTTTTGGTGCTTTATTTCCCCCCTCTTTTGTCTGATACGAAAAACAAGAAAGATTATTATAGAGGTTATTGTGCAATGAGAGTCATCCAAACATTTTATTCCCTTTTATGACTATTGTATCTCTTGAAAGAAATGTAACATCACAATACAAACAGGTAACTGAAGCCTCTGATCTCATCCCTTAGCTTAGCTTAGCTTAACAGTTTCTTGTTTTTGAATAAGCGTGTGGCTGAGACAGCTTTTGACCTACATTTAACCACCATATTTATCAACTGAAGAATGCTTTTACTGAGCTGAATGTTAGATAATGCTAAATTAGGAATCTTGAAATATGTGTACTAGGAAATGCATCAATAAATACACTTTAAAGAGAACAGCTTGCAAATCTTCGCCTCCAGGTGCCACGTCATCGTTCGTAAGATGAGTGGCTCTATGGAGCAGCTTACCACCCTCCTGGCAACCTGAAGTCTTTTTGGCACATTGTATTGTACGGTACCTGTGGCATTTACCTATACAGGCAACCATCTGGGCAAATGGAGTCGATCTAAATATTCCTGCAGAGTAACTAAGGTGGCCAGTCATGGGCTAGATAGCCAGAAAGTGAGATGGGTCAATGTTGACACCCAAAGTGAATGTTGGAAGAAGATACAGTGTGGATGGCACTGATGGAGGAAAAGTGGGTTCTTCTCTGATCTCAAGTGGGGGCCCTCCTGTGTCAATCAGACACTGCGTGTTCTTAGACTGCCATGGCACATCAGCAACTGCAATTGTATTGGCTAAGTGAATGACAGTTTTTCTTCTGTTGCTTAATTGTAGCAGACTTGGAGGTAGCTTTCACGGGATATAAGGATATGTGGAATTTCCCTGTTCAAGATCAGCTCTCCAACAAAAATCACTTTCCTTCCTCTTTTAGGTTCAAATAAAAATACTGTTCATTCAGATTGGCAGCAAGCTATTTAATCATTAGTATCAACACTGAGCCTTAGGGGGATCCTTTGAAGCACCTTCATTAATATGGAAAGAAATCAAAATAGAGATTGCAAGACAAGTCTTAAATAGTTAGGAAGACAGCAAATGCTGTGCCAATGTCCTTTATTATCAGCCCTTCAAGCCAGACCAGACTAGGAAATCAATGAAATATAGGTCAGTAGTACTTTTATTGTAAAGCTGTAGTATCAGAATCTTGCAAGTCTAAATGTGCTTCCCCTCCTTCCTTTTGTCTAGGTGTGAATTAGGGAGGGACCTGTCTATGATGTTTACTCACATTACTTTCCTGGCCCTGGACTCAGACCCTTTTATCTCATGATTGCCTTGGTAGTGATTCTTCTTCCTGTCTTTCAAGGCCATTCCCTTGTCCCTCTATAATTATGTTCTGAGTACCTTTTCTCAGATCAGTTAGAAGGGAAATCAAGCAGATCATAGAAATTAACAATGGGTTGTACCAATCCTAGGTAAACCGGCTGACAATAGGAACAAATCTTTTTGCAATCACTTCAAGACAAACAATATTGCACAAGTTCTTCAGAGATAATATGACTTCAGAAATAATTTCTGATAATGGTGAATTTCAAAACTTCCTTCCCACCATTCTGTTTTTCATTGATCAGTTAAAAATTACTGACTCTGCTTGGAGGTATGGAACTTTGGGGTCATTTTAGTTGGACTCTTTCCCACAAGTGCAATGAAAATGTCCTTAATGCTACTTAGGAGCTTATTAATCAGATTAGAAGAAGGGTTACAGTAGTTGTATTAAATGTTTATCCAATGTTCTAATGTCTAATCTCCTTTTTTTAAGAGAAAAAGATATGTTGGAAAAGCTACTTTGAAATATAAGTCCCAAACAGTAGCAATTGTTAACCGTCAGGTATTGATGTATACTGCTGGATTGTTAGCTAATTAAAATTCTTCTACAGAAAAGTCATTTCACCCTTGCCTTGACCTACCTCATATGACTGCAGAAACAACATGGGATTAGTATAGCTGTCTGGAATGTATGGAGTGCTTGATTATCACCTCTCCTCACTTAGCTTGAGTGAGCAAATGCTACAACTGTTAGAGTCTTAACATTTCAAACTTGTAGTCCTCAATTATAACAGCCATGAGGATAATAGGCCTCCTTAAAAAGGCACAGGGTAGTTCTCAACTCAATGCTCAGGCTCAGATTTGGTTTGGCATTTCCAGCTCATGAGTAGTGAAACACACTGGTGGCCTTGAGGAAAGAAAAGGAGAGATGGTGCCTGGGAAACAATCAGACAAGATGTGTAGGAGCCCACAATTGCTTAACAGTCTCCAAAAGAAACAGTTAAAACGTCAAGCAGTTAAAACTAGCGGCAGGAAGTGTTATCCTTCCAGATTTGCAAGGTTCTGTTAATGTAGCCTTACAATAAAGTAGATTTTGCTCATGCATTTCTTTTCTGGTTTACCTGGGAGAGCTGACACCACTTTACCTCAATTTACTTTCAGTTAATAATAGCCACGGGTGTGTGCGTTTGTGTGTGTGTGTGTGTGTGTGTGTCAACTTTTCTGATGGATCACCTTGTGCTTCAGGGGAAAGGGCTGCTTTAAATGACTTGAAGCTAGTAAAGAGAAAATCACATGTTAGGATCTTTCCCCACTTGCACCTAGCCAGATCAGAAAATACCTTGAAAACATTGTGTACTGCCACATCCCGCAACACTGCATTTTTCTCATTCTCAGTCATAGGTGAGAAAGGTTGCTCCTTAGCTCTATCGCTTGACTTTGTCTGGTTTTACTCTGAAGGTAACAGAGGCAGGAGAGGCAGCAGCTGGATTTGCAGGGTGTTTTAAAAATGTCAAGATTGTGACTACAACCAGGAGATCAACACCTGGACCTTTTTTTTTTTGCACATCACCATGCATGTAGAAAAGGATGCCGATCACATGGTTGAGGCCACCATCTTCAGTTTTTTTTATTCCCCTGCTCTAAGAGGAAGGATGGAAATTAGGGATGGGGAAAGGTATTTCAAGCCAGTACAGTTTTCTAATATTTCAAAGGTGAACTTTTTAAAAATAATGTAATTTTTAAAAATAATAATTTAAAACGAGGATAGTAAAAATGCCAAAGAGTAGCAATAAATTAGGATAGTAAAAATGCCAAGGAGTAGGAATAAATAATAATAAAAAAATGTAGTTGTGAGCAGTACTGTATAAATCAATCTTAATAAAACTTAATTTTGATGTGCATTTCACACATTAGATGGCGCTATTTATCCATTTCTGCTAAACCAGGGAGAAAAAAAGACTGGGTAAATATGCTAGAATCTCCACATATTACCAAGCTTAATTATTTTCAGGAAATCACTTTTGAAAGATGATGTAATTTATTTTTTTCCCTAATACTTTAATAACATGAACAATCTCTAGCAAAAACAGCTGTCAAAATTTTAAAATGGAAATAAAAGTATAAATCGAAAAGAGATGCCTAATTATCTTTCCTACAAATCAAGAAAGTCATTGGTCAAGGTCATCAGCTCAGATGGCTTTAAGGGGGAAGTGAGACAAATTCATGGAACAGAAGACATATTTTAAAAGTCATGGTCAAAATTATTGGTTCTTCTTATGTTCTTAAATACTTTTTATATTATGTTAACTACAAGACAATAATATGGCCACACAAACATGAAAAATGAGGGGCTGGTTGGAGAAGATGGATAGATTATATTCAGAAAAAATATGGGACTAAAAAGTTCCATTTAGCTTATGAGTAAATTTTAGATTGTTATAATTTAAATAATTTTTTTTCTTTATTTTTTTATATAAGTTGGATATTTTTAGAATGTTTGTAATCATGTTATAGGCGGGTTAAAGTGTATTATGTTTTTGTTTATTTATATAGTCGCTCAATGTTAATTAGATTATGATTACTATATATTTGTAACCCTGTAATCAGCTTTGAGAAGTGGGAGAGGGGGGTTGGGGGGGCGTTTGGGATGGGATAACATTGTAACTTTTATAAAACTTTTCAATAAAAAAAGAAAAAGAAAAATGAAGGGCTGGTATTTGATAGAACTTAAAAGACTTGTATACTTTCTTTTTTGTGCAATTCAATACAATAAAAATATTATTGAATGCTCCATAATATTGAGAAAGCAGAAGCTTGTGTGAATTTTAGCCTACTTCTTCATGTGCAGGGAACATTATTTTGAAAGAACAATCCATACATAGTTGTAACTTTTTGACATAGAGATACATGTGTGAGTACAGTATGCAAGGGTGAATAGCAAATAGAAAAGTCATCTGAAAATGAAATGCAGGCAACAGGAGCAATATCATTACTTGTAGTAGCCATTAATCAAACAACTGTGGATGTAATTCAGATACTGGCAAACAAATTGACACATAAAGTGCAGTTAAAAGATATGCTTAATCAAGGGGAAATAGTGCTATGTCATCTGAAGCATCCAGTGGCACAGCTTGCCTTCAGAGATTGTGGGTGCTTTATCACTGGAGATTTTTAAGAAAAGACTGGACAGCCACCTGTGTGAAATGGTATAAGGTCTCCTGCTTGAGCAGATGGTTGGACTAGAACAGAGGTCCCCAACCTTTTGGGCACCAAGGACTGGTTCTGTGGTGAAAGGTTTTTCCGTGGACTCAAGAGTGCGTGGTTTTGTGTGCTGCCTGCATCACACAGATGGGGCTTTGCTTGTTTGTGCGGACCGGTTGCTGGCATGCCGTGGGGGGTTGGGGACCCCTGGACTAGAAGACCTCTAACATCTCTTCCAGTTCTATTCTGATTGATGGGAATCAGTTTTGAATTCTTTTCATTGGGATAACTCTTTCATTTCATTTCATTATCTGCTAGAATAAAGCTATGGATGATAGGCATATTTGTCTTCAAGCTACTCGATATTAACATCTCCAGATGAACACTAGATGGCAGCAAAGAATTGGAGATTTGTGAATTTCTTTGCTGCCATCTAGTGCTCCTCTGTATTTCTACAGCACAGATCTGCTATGGTGGGATTATCCGGCAAGCAGGAGAGGGGAAGAAGCAATGGTTTCTTATTGTTCGCATTTGGGATCTTGATTAATTAAATCGCATTTCCAGGAATATTTTATTAATTTTTTTAAATATTATTTCTTGTTTTATCATAAAAGTAAAATAGAAAACAGAAAAACAAACGAAATGAAACAAAGCAAATGCATACATTCAACACCAGCAACAATAAAAAAGAAAAAAATAGTGTACAAAAAAAAGAGGAAAAATTTATCAAATAAATTTAACATTTAACATCTAGGATCCGCCCTGGCTGGGTGCTGGGGAAAAAGAAAAAGCAGTAAATGTATGTATGTATGTATGTATGTACTGTATGTATGTATTTGTGGTTTAGGTAGTTTTAGGTTCAGACATGGCTGCCTGACTGGGAACGGAATAGGAGAATAATAGTCAAATATTTCTGGAGAACAACAGATGGCTGTGGTAGAGAGAGGGTGAGTATGGGAGAAAAGAATGCTCTGCAGTAAATTCAAGAGAAAAAAAATATTTAGAGTGCTGTTGCCAATAGATACCTTTGCTCTTAATGCAATGCCTGAAAATTAACATATGCATACACATAAGCTCTGAACTGGGTGGCTATTTTTCAGTTAATTTCCATGCCCAAAATTTTTAACAGGGCATTGGGTTATTAATTATGGATTATGGAAATACACATCTAAATAATATTTTGGGCAGAACTATTAACTAAGATGAGTGGGGTGCCACTAAAGCATAGATCTCGGGACTTGTGATTAAGTGGAACAATTTTTTTCTCTCAGTATGTGCTCAGTTTAATGAGTTTGTACTCTGAAATTTGGCTTCTAAGAGCCTGATATATGCAATGCTTGATCCAGAAAGAAAAAGATTCAGATTGAGAATGGGCCTTAAAATGAGAAGGAAAGTGATGGAATTACAAATCATACCCTGTGCAAGCAGGGGGTTGCTGCCCTTCCAGGACTATTTGGCTGGATGACAATCTATTGTCCCATTTTTGCTGTTGTATCCCTGGATTGAACAGGAGATGTCAGCAGGACAAATGTGTTGAAAAAGAAATGTGTTTATCATCCAGCCATCCAAAAAGGCACAGGAAAAAATGGTGCAGCCTTATCTGTCTTCAGTGAATTGTGGCAACACACAGCTTAGATGGAGTCTCAGCATGAATCTTGGCGGTGGATGCTGCAAAGTTTGGGAAGCATGAATAAAGGTATTTATTCCTGGGGAAAAAAAATAATATGAGACCAATTATTTTCTATGGAAACTGGAAAATAAACACCCAAACTGGCAGCCAAACATCTCCTTTCTGTTTAAGAAAAAGACCAAGTGAAAGGTTACTTTGTAATCTTCACTGCTAAAGTGTTTATTCAGTTAAATTCCACATTAGCTTTTCTTAGACAAACACAGAGAACTTGATAGAACTTGCTGCGAAGTCAATGCAAAGAGTCTCTTTGACTTCCGTGGAAGCAAGGTCATGCCCACAGGGACACTTTTTTTTGGGGGGGGGGGTCCGGTTAGCCCAAATCCACAACTCAGTGAAAGCCAAATATTTGGCTTCATTCTGGCATGGCACCATTCAAGTCAACAGCATTTAATTTTTTTAAAAATCTGAAACATTTGCAAGTTGCTGATCCGGCCTGTGTGAAACCCAAAGTTGCGAATGAATTTTAAAGACGGCTGTGGCTCTTCTTTTCCTGCAGTTGAATTTCCAGGTTAACCGATGACCAGGAGGGAAATTCCTGAAGAAATGTTGCCCCCACACAGACACAACCTCTCAATACTGGAATGTCAACATTTTACTGATACCCAAAGGTGCTTTTCAAAAGGCAACTGGACTTTCCTGCTTTTTTTCCCCTGTTTTTTTTTCCCCTTGAAAACATTTTGCTTCTTGTTGTGTACTGGGTTCGTTGCGCAGGAATGAAGACGAGGCGAGTGAGTTCAGCAAAGATCATGGTTTATTGCTTGCACGATCTGAACTAGAGAGCTGGGCTGCAGATGCAGCAATTTATACCCTGGCCCTTAGGCGGCAGCCAATAGGTTTGAAGCAACCTATTGCCGCCTGTTGTTGTTAGTTGCGTAGTCGTGTCCGACCCATCGCGACCCTATGGACAATGTTCCTCCAGGCCTTCCTGTCCTCTACCATCTTCTGGAGTCCATTTAAGCTCACGCCTACTGCTTCAGTGACTCCATCCAGCCACCTCATTCTCTGTCGTCCCCTTCTTCTATTGCCCTCAATCTTTCCCAGCATTAGGCTCTTCTCCAGTGAGTCCTTCCTTCTCATTAGGTGGCCAAAGTATTTGAGTTTTAGCTTCAGGATCTGGCCTTCTAAAGAGCAGTCAGGGTTGATCTCCTCTAGGACTGACCGGTTTGATCGCCTTGCAGTCCAAGGGACTCGCAGGAGTCTTCTCCAGCACCACAGTTCAAAGGCTTCAATTCTTTGGCGCTCAGCCTTTCTTATGGTCCAGCTTTCACTGCCATACATTGCAACTGGGAAGACCATAGCCTTGACTATACGCACTTTTGTTGACAGGGTGATGTCTCTGCTTTTTAGTGTGCTGTAAGGATTTGCCATGGCTTTTCTCCCAAGGAGCAAGCATCTTTTAATTTCTTGGCTACAGTCCCCATCTGCAGTGATCTCGGAGCCCAGGAAAATAAAATCTGTCACTACCTCCATTTCTTCCCCATCTATTTGCCAGGAGTTGCCGCCTAGGGGCAACCAATAGCAGCGCTGGAGACAAGTTGTCTGAGGTGCTGGGAGCCGTTAGCTAGCTCCCAGCTTAAACAGCCTACCAGCCGGTACCACATTGTGTTACAAGCACGCCCAATACATTACACTTCTCATCCAAAAAGCTTCTTCTTGGATGAGAAGTGAAACATTTTCAAGAGAAAAAACCCCAAAACATCCAGTTGCCTGGAGATTGAGAATCACCACAGACATTTTACGGACACATGTTACCTTGGGAAAAATGGTGGTGCTAAAATGTGATCCTAAATATATAGGCATAAAACATGTGGAATGACCATTTAGAAGTTACCTGACATTTCATGGTTTGGCTGAAATTTAAAAGGGCATGTTGGATTCAGAAGAAAGAAGAGCTCTTGAATTAGGAGGCCAGATAAATAAAATAAATAACATACAGGCCCTGAAAGTCTTGTGCTTTATACTTCCTTGCCCCCATGCTGTGCTTTGGCCATAAAGATTTTGTCGAATGATGACCAGTCACATTTATTTTCATAAATACGAATAATTAACTGTGTTCAAGTTAGATCTTTGATGTAGAAGTTCAGTGAAAGATGGGCTGTGGGGCTCTTCACACTCCGTTCTCCTGGGGCAAAGTCTTACTTCATTCTTAGTAAATATAATTTGGTTACGACTGCAAAATATGTACATTTTTGTTTGGATTGTGCCCCTGGGGGAAGAATTAGGAGCATATACTCTTTATTTACTTGAACTAGTTTTAGGCCGGATAGATAATGCACTCAAGGGAGCTCATAAGGTCACACAACATAAATAATTAGAACTAGTAACAATAGAACAGAACCAGTTTGGTGCAAGGATTGAAAGTCCAAGACTAAAAACTGAAAATCAGTAAGTTCTAATTCTTGCTTTAGGAGGTAGGGTCCTGGGAATTTGTTTTAGTTTGTTACAGGGGTGTCCAACCGTGACAACTTTAAGATTTGGCTGGCTGAGGAATTCTGGGAGTTGAAGTCCACAGGTCTTTTTATATATATATATCTACATAGATATTTTATTAAGTTTTTAGTTACAAACCTTTAGTGCTTAATAAACAATTTGTTGATTATTTGACATTAATAGTAATACAACTTCCATTTCTACTCTCTTTTCTGCTTTTCTAGCTATTTATAACAATTATCCCATGTTTGAAAATATTCTGTATCTTCTTTCCCTTTCATTTTCAATGTAAGCCTATCCATTTCCGCACAATCCAATTATATCTTCTTCTGATGGTGTTTCTTCATTTTTCCAATACTGTGCAAATGAAATTCTCGCTGTAAAGTCCACAGGTCTTAAAGATGCCAAGGCTGGACACTCCCGATTCATAAGATTGAAAAAGTTAAAAACCCTCCCTCCAGGTTAACACTTATCAGGAACTCCTTCCACCAAACATCTTTTTCATGGGCTCATGCTGCACCTGCAGAGGTCAGCCGTGAAATCCTGGTCCTACATGTGCCAAAAGATCTTTCTGTTTTCAGATTCTAACTATGGGTACTGCAGGACTTAACTGTCATGCTCTCCAGCTTCATCCCAGCTAAGGTTTATTCCATGCTTTCTTCTGTCAGGTCAACTGTTTTGATAGGCTGGGTGGTGAAATCCAGAAAGCCCTTTGCAAGCTTTGACACTGACTTCATTGTAGGTTTGCAATGATTTGTGCAGTCTTCTCCTCTTTCTGGCTGATTTAACCTACGTGGGTCAGGTTTTCTATCTAGCGCTTTGACCCATTGAGCTTCTTTCTTCACAGCAATTAGAAAATGCACACCGAAATGTGCATTTTCCATAGGTTCACAGAGAAGCAAGTGTTAAAGGTGAAGTAATCTGTTTGCATAGGCCAGCCTGCTGCATCAGTCAAGTGGGCTCTGTCCTAATTGCCAGCAGAAGTCCCCCAGATCTGTCTACTGCATTCACCAGCTGCCAAAAGGTTGTTGCTAGAGTAGCTGGATTCTCTCACAAGGCAGGCTTTTCATAGCAAAGCAACAAGCCATTCAAGTTCATCTATGGCTGCTAGTCTTCATGGCTTTTTAAACATCTGCCACAAACTGTACTGTGGTGGGTCTGTAGAAAATCATGCCAATGCTTCATTCATGGGGGCACAAAAGGATTCCAAAACATGATTTGCTGTTTTCAAGCCAGTCAGCCACAATGTGTGTTTTTGAAATGCTGGTGATCAATGCTTATTTTGTGGGCATTATAATAAAGGAAAATTCTCTGCTGTTTTAAAAAGAAAGAGATTTAGGCAGGAGTGTGTAGTCCCAGCCTGGACACAGTCCATTTCTATAGCTACGCCTGCTGATTCAGGTTCTCAAAGGACATTTATTTGTTCATTAATAAGCTCTGTGGCTGTACAACCCACAGGATTTGCAAGCTGAGCGTGCACGGAAAAAGTGAGAGGATGGAGAAAGATGTTGCACATTCAGTCTGCAGCCATTTGCATAAGACATTCTGAAGAAGCGTGCAAATAAACTAATATAAGATTATTATTATTATTATTATTATTATTATTATTATTATTATTATTATTATTATTATTATTATTATTATTATTATCACATATACCTTTCACTTTGAAAAGATATCATTAAATCATAGGAATCCTAGAATCATGTGGCTGGAAGGGAACTTGCAGGTCTCCTAGTCCAACCCCTTGCCCAAGGCAGGAGTCCTTCTTCCATCCCAGACAAATGACTGTCCCAAATGACAAATGACTGGGGCACTCAGAACTCTAGGAGGCAAGCTGTTCCATTGATTGATTGCTCTCATTGCCAGCAAATTCATCCCTAGTTCCAGGTTGGTTCTCTTTTGCTTCTTATCCTGCCCTCAGATTCTTTTGGAGATCTTTGGAGGACTTGGTTCAGGAGTTATGTAGCTTATTAAATATTTAATTTACAGTACAATAGTTAAATATTTATTTGTGTTTAACAACTGTTTATCTATATTTAACAACAATGATTAAATATTTATTTAATAGGTGATTTCCTAGACCAGGGGTGTCAAACTCAATTTCATTGAGGGCCGCATCAGCATTGCGGTTGCCCTCAGGGGGCTGGGTGGGTGTGGCCTGGATGGGTGTGGCCTACTGGTGGGCATGGCTAAAGTGCGTATGGCCTACTGGGTGGGCGTGGCCAGCTCTACATCGTTGGCATCAAGGGTGCCTATGGGGGCCTGGGCAGGAGTGGGACAGATCTGAGGGTCTCTGGCAGGAGGAGGGTCTCTGGGCCAGGGCCAAGGCAGTGGGGGCCGTTCCCTCACTGTTTCCAGGATGGCTTCATGGGCCGCATGAAACCACTTTGCGGGCCGGATCTGGCCCCCGGGCCTTGTGTTTGACATGTCTGTCCTAGACTGAGAATTTTTATTTGGATGCTAATTCAGTCTTTTTTTTTCCTGGGGATTGAGTTTGCTATGAAATGTATGAATTAAATGCAACTCTCTCAGAGTCAAGTGACAGGAAGGAAACGTGGTGCAATTTAATTGCAATTTAGTAGCAGAATATTTTCTTTCCAGGCGCAAAGGAGACATTTTTCATTGCTAGCAGAAATCTAGTTTTACAGGAGAAAAAACAGGTTGTACAAGGCAGGGGATAAGATGGAGCCACTTTTAACATTTGCTGATGGTCTAAGGGCTCCTTTTCTTTCTTGTTTGTTTGGTTTTCTTCTTATTTCTGGGTATTGTACTGATATTGGAACTCATTACTTCTGGAAACACTCTTGCTTTTGATAAGGGAATTACCAAGAAAGTGAGTAGGTTCTATTTACTGATGTCTTGCAACTGTTTTCTTTCCATTTTGATTTTTTTGAAAAATAGTGAAAAAGAAGAAATGATGCTATTTAGCTGCGAGAAAGGAAAATAAACCAGAAATTAATTATGTTATAGGAACATAAATCAACACTGGGGCAATTATTTCATTGCCAACATTGCAGTGGTTATACTGTAGTTGGTAAGCAAAAAACAATCATAAACAGCAAATAGGAAATACTTTAGTAAAAGTACAGAAACTCTGAGAAATCTCAATAGTGCCTTATCAGTCAACACTGGACATATCCCTGTTGTTGCGCTTAAGATTTATTATGAAAAACAAAAGCCCCCAAGTTTGAAAAAAAGAGGGATAAGAATATGGAATTTGTTGATTTATGGCAAAAAGTTACAAGCAATGTAAAGCACATCTATTCATCTCTACTCCCAACTTATAAATGCATTTTTCATATACAGTGTGGACTTTCCTCCTGGTAAATGTGTAGAAGATGGTAGCTAATGTTTTCCGCATCACAAAAGCAATATCACTGTGAAAAGGAACCACAAGTTGGCATCTTATGATGCTATGGATATCAATGATTGTTTACACGTGCATAAGCATAACTAAAAAGGGAAGCGGTGGCTCAGTGGGTTAGGACGCTGAGCTTGTCGATCAGAAGGTTGGCAGTTTGGCGGGTCGAATCCCAAGTGCCGCGTAGCAGAGTGAGCGCCTGTTACTCGTCCCAGCTTCTGCCAACCTAGCAGTTCGAAAGCACGTAAAAATGCAAGTAGAAAAATAGGGACCACTATGGTGGGAAGGTAACAGTGTTCCGTGCACCTTTGGCGTCTAGTCATGCCGGCCACATGACCACGGAGACGTCCTCGGACAAGCGCTGGCTCTTCGGCTTTGAAACGGAGATGAGCACCGGCTCCTAGAGTCGGAAACGACTAGCATGCATGTGTGGGGGAACCTTTACCTTTAAGCATAACTAAGGGATAAAGATGACAATCATTAGAGTGATTTGTTCAGTTGGAGGGGGGCATTCAGAGCCATGTTTTAACATCATTAGTCTGATCAAATTTTACTCCCGGTGATACGCTGAAAGCACCGCCAAAGAAGGATCCCACTCACATTGGGGAGTCCTCAGACTTGAAGAAACTATGGGAAGTACCACTACCCATGAAACAGTCACAGGTAGGAGAGACTTCAAGATGATGAGAGTTCAAGCAAGCTCATACTCTATTATCTGGCAGCAGCACAAATCAATCCTGTCTCTCTTGACCAATTTGGTTCTGGATGACCAATTTTGGTTCTAGATGACCAGTAGGAAAGAGAAAGTGAGAGAAACACATCTTGGTTTCCTGGACCACCAAGTAAAGACTTTTCCCCTGTTATTATCTGTATCCTGAGAGTCCTTGGTGAATCAGTTGGCAGCGTATCTCTAATTATGACTTCTAAAGAGACAGGAAGCACCTTCAACAGTAGTCGTAATATCACAGTACAAATTGTTTAAACATTGCATTTTGGTAATTTTAATTTAAAAATCTTCTGTTTATAGTGTCTTGCCTTGGGAAAGCTTGGTTATGAAAAATTTTACTTATTTTTTTGGTAAGGTAAAATCTGGACAAATGACTGATATTTAGTAAATGCATTAAGTAATCAGACTGTAAATCCTCTTTACTTAAATGCTTTTTAAGTGTATTTACTTACTAAGTAAAAAGTGTACATATTCTGCAGAAAGTTGCTCCCCCAGCTGGATGTAGCTTGTAAACTGCCTGTTCGACTATATTTGTATTTTAAGTGATTTACTTTTCTGCTTACTTCAGTATCTAGTACTATTTCATATTGCAATATTTTTCACTCTTGCAAGCAAACCAGATCAATAAATCAATATCTGGATGAAAATCTTTCTGTGGAAATCAAATGAGTAATAACAAATCTTGCAATAAGGTCACCTTGTTGTCAGAATCTAGAAGAATAAAAAAAAACAAGTGAAGTCCTGCAAGAAAATGAAGTTTGGCCTGTGGTTGATGGAGATCAGAGCTCCAGGTATGTTCAGCGGGGGTACATTTTGCCCTAATTCCATCTCAGATTGTGCTCCTCATGGTGATGGAGAACCTATAGAGAGATGGTGGTGATGGCAGTAATCTGTTGGTGTAGATGAGCTGTTCTCTACTTAGCTGATGAGCGGTGGCTGTCTGTGGTGGCTCAGCAGAAAGAGCAACAAGAGAATGCCACTTCCAATTTTGCCCTCCATCTGGTGCATGGAACAGAGCATTTCCTAGCTAAATTAGGCTAGCATGACTGCATTGCCATGGATACAGTGTCATGAAGTTTAGAGCCCTTGTTGGAATGGGTTGGGGGTAGAGTTCTCCAAACTGATGGTTCTGAAGCTGTCTTCTCTAGGCCAAAGTTTGAATGGTTCAGGAGTTCTTGGCCACCATGGATCTGACCCAATTTACCAATGGCCCAACTTATAATAGTAGTCACACATCATATATCCTGGAGCACTGGCAACATGATGTAGGATTGGGGGTTGTTAATATTGATACCTTGCTGCAGAGACATCATTCCTTTTTTGAACCTGGCATTCTCTTTGTTGCAAAGGAAGGAAGGACCTTTTTGATTTCACCCATGCCAGAAATTGAATGGACCCGCTGGGATTTCAGAGGCAACTTGGGGTTATCCCTGAAGCTCTGGTGTACAGTTTGATTGAGACGCCGGTCACAGCTTGAAATGAGCATGTGGTTAGGCACCGGATCAGATCAGGCTGTGCGGAATCTCTATTTCATAGATGATGTAGAACTCCCTGGCTTACAGAAACACTGAGAGAGATGAAATTATTCAAGAGATGCCCTAGAGCACCACTGTAGAAATAAAAAGAGCTAATCTGATGGGACACCAATGAACATCTTTATTAGGACTGCTCTTGTGGTCAGTGGGTGGCTCAGTGGGTTAGGACGCTGAGCTTGTTTGTCGATCAGAAGGTCGGCAGTTTGGTGGGTCGAATCCCGAGTGCTGCGTAGCAGAGTGAGTGCCTGTTACTCGTCCCAGCTTCTGCCAACCTAGCAGTTCGAAAGCACGTAAAAATGCAAGTAGAAAAATAGGGACCACTACGGTGGGAAGGTAACAGCACTCCGTGCACCTTTGGCATCTAGTCATGCCGGCCACATGACCACGGAGACGTCCTCGGACAAGCACTGGCTCTTCGGCTTTGAAACGGAGATGAGCACCGGCCCCTAGAATCGAAAACGACTAGCACGCATGTGCGGGGGAACCTTTACCTTTACCTTTTGGTCATTACAGTGATGAAGAGAGCTTACCTCTCTGCTCTTATTGGGTCCACAATTAGTTCTCCTGTGGCCCTGTGTTAAACTAGATCCCTCTGAGTAAGGAGGGATTGAAAGAACCCCTGGAAGATTATGCTAGGCAACTATCAGGTAAACTTATTCAGGGTTGCTTTATCTTGGACTCTGGTTGGGTTAACTGGTCCAGAATGCAGAGGCACATGGAATTTTGGGCACCCTACTTTTCTCAGTGTACTAGCTCCCAGTTTGTTTTCAGGTGCAATTCAAAGTGCTGGCTACCACCTTTAAAGTCATGCATGGCATGAGGCTGGGTTATCTGAGGAAACTAACCTCATGTCACACATGCTATTCTTGAGAACATTTACCTATCCCAGAGATTAGATAGAGTGGACTTTCTGGAGGCCCTTTATATTAAAATGTTGTTCTGAAGGGACCTAGGAATGATTCTTTTGTATAGCTGCACCAACTCTATGGAACACATAGCCTTCCATGTGAGATATAGAAGGATTTGCCTTCCAGAAGCTGTTAAAACCTTGCTCTTCCCTGAGGCACTGAGCCATAAAGGGTGAGTGACTCCAGCATTTTTGGGAGGGAGAGAGAGTTATGGTGCTGGTGGTGTGTTAATCTTATGTTTTTTATTATTTGTGTGTTTGCTGCCACCCAGGCTTGTTTTATATAATATGGGTGGCCATATATATTTTTCTAACAAGAATAAATAGATACTATGTCATATTCTTTGACTTTATCCCAGAATTTTCTATAAAGGAGAGGTTGAAGGTATTCATGGCTGGTTTAACAGTAGTAAAGAAGGAAATAGCAAACTATTCCACTAGCATAAAATTATTACCATATGGATTTATTATCCAGACAATCTCCATTTGATTGTGCTGAATTCTGTACATTTGGTAAACATTGCACATGGACAGTATTATTAATATTGCAAACCTTGTAAGAAAGTGAGGTCATAAGTATAAGATTAGACTAGCAGAGAAGAGGGCAGAATTCCAGCAGATAACATGAGGAACTTGTAGGGCTGAAGGCTTTGAAGGTCAGCTCCCACATGGGCCAAAGTTAATGCTGTCACTTGATGGAGTCTGTCCAGCAATTTACAAAAGTCACTCTCTTACATTTTGGCTTTCACCCAACAACTGAACAGCACAACTACTGACAGGATATTCCTATTTTTGGCTGAGGAATGGTTTGCCTTTCTAGCTGAAGTGGAGACCTTGCTTGCAGTTGCAATATACACATGAGGAGTAATCTGCAAACTTGCTTCCATTTGCATTCTAGGCAAATGTTGGCTGATATTAACAGTGTGCACCCACCATGCTCAGCTAAAACAGATTGCAACCATGCTGACTGGCAATTTTGGAAACTGTGGTTGTAAATTATCTGAAGAGCACTAGCTTGGAAAAAGTTACTGTACCTTAAGAATGATTCCTGGTTTCTAGGCCTTTTAGTGCCCATTGGGATATGGTACTTATTGTCCTCATTTGTCAGAAGACCCTGGTAAGGTTGACTAAAACATTTTTAGTTTTGGAGTGTTTTGAGATTGAAATAGGTTGATCTGGGCATAGTGGAAAGTTTTTAGTGTTGGTAGGACCATTCTGAAAATGTTTCAGGCTTGAAGCCAGTATTCTATATTTGAAAGGAGACAATTTTTTGCTAAGAACATTTGCAATAAGACCAGAATGGGTGTTTCAACCTCAGAGCATTTCAGCCTCAGAATGGAACACTGCAAGTTACAAATATTTAAATCTAAAAATATGTTGCACATCAGGAGTCCGTGCTGTATGTCAGGGGTCCCCAACCCCCAGGCTGCACAAACAAGCAAAGTCCCTTCTGCAGGATGCAGGCAGCACGTGAAATCATGCCCCCTATGGTTTGCAGAAAAGCCTCTCTCCACAGAACCAGTCCCTGGTGCCCAAAAGGTTGGGGGCCACTGCTGTAAATGAAGCATATCATTTCATTATCACAAACCTCTCATTGCAAAGCTTATCAGAGCAGGGAACGACTGGAATCATGTAAAGTAAGAAGGTGCCTGTAGTTATTTCTCCTATGCTGTAATAACCAAGAATCATACCACCACCAAACAGGGACAAATAGTTGCAACTAATTCTGAGTCCTAAAAATGGAAGTTTTTTCCAATATATTTTTAGCAGAGGCCTCATGCATTGCCAGGGCCCCAGAATATTCCTCTGCAGGAAGAACTGTTATACATGCTCCCAGATTTGGCTAATGGCCATTTGGTCACTCATGCACTCACATCCCGTTGAGGCACATCGATCTTATAAGCCCCCCTTGGTTTCTACTTGGTTTTCCAGATAGATGTAACACTCAAGACTCATACAAATCACTTTCAACTGAATGCTGAGATCCATCAGGTCTTTGGAATACGTGGAGACCCAATGATTGCTTTTTGTCTCTCATACACACACTTGCCCACTTACCCACATCCTTCTTAACTAAGTTTCCAGGCACTAGCTAAAAGAAGGGTAGCTAAGGCTGCATCCAGGATGACTTCAAAAAGTGGGAGAGCATTAGGCTTCTCCTGATCCTCAAAAGTTCTTGCTTTGTTGATTGACAAGTCTGGGAGCTATCCGTGGAAATGTGTTTAGGCCCATCCTCCTTTGTCTGTTTTGGGTGACTTTTCTCCTTTGATTCCTTGAGTTCTTGTTTCCTTGTTTTCTACTTCATAAAGGGATTTTTTTATAAGATTCCTGGCTTTTCTCCTCTGCTTATGGGTCTGCTTCATCTTTAGGTTATGGAAACTTCAGCCTAGTCTCACAGAAATATCATTAAGCTGGGTGCTAAAAAGTAACAAAAAGGGCTAGAAGAAATAATTTTCACATTTGGGGATTATTTGAGTGCAGGCTCCATACCTGAAGAGAAAACATAGACAGGAAAAGGTTCTTTTTTTAAAAATAGCACAAGGAAATACTCATGAAATGCTGTAACCTCTACACTTCCATTGGAATAGTTATGACTTAGACGAAGCAGACATAACTAACAAATAAAGATTATTTTTGTAATGAAGTAAAGGTGAATAAACATGCGCTTTTATCCACTCTCCCAAAATAAATTGACATCATTCATTTGTTTATTGATTAAATTTCACATAATAAATCACAGCCTTCCTGTCTTAGTGTTTAGAGTCTTCTTCTACCAATTGCTTGTCTCTCTTTACCTTTCCTGCTTTGCCACTGAAAATAATGAAAACGTGAGATAAAAACATTAACATGTCAAACTATTCTTGGTCCTTGAAGTCACCAGAAGTCAAGCTGAACTTGAAAAAAAGCTTTACCTTTCTTTGATGAAACTGTATTTTGTTTTTGAAAAAAATGAGACTGATAATGCACTGTGTTTTTTTTTGGGGGGGGGGGTCCTCTTAAATAGGCCAGGTGGGAAGAAAGGCTGAAATTCTTGCCTGAAATACTGAAATCATAATGAGAGATTCAGGCAAGTAGCTTAGAGCTGGCAGGCAGAGTGGAGATCTACAGGTGTTGGAGCTTTGTGGGTATATTCTTTCTGTGTCTACATATGCCTTGGGGATGTGCCCTGGGGTGTGTGCTTTGGGGCATGGCTAGGCATATATTAGTTGGCATAGTACTGTTGGTCAAAAAATTGGGGATATCTCTATTCTTAGCACCATATGATAGTGTTGGGTGACATGGGTACTCTAACACACAGGGATAGAATTGGGAATAAATGAAAACATTAAGAAAGCTTGAGTATGACATGAAAGTTGGTTAAAAAAATGATGCAACAAAAGTTATACTCCTCCTTGTAGGATCAGGTTAATCCACCCCTCCTTTTTTCCCCCAATTACAATGGTTTTTGCCTTGGCCCACTACTAACAAAATGCTAACATCTTAGAGATTCCAAAATGAGAATCCAATCAGTTTTAAAAACTGTGCTGCTTTCCAAACACTCATATTCTGAGAAGTCAAATCCTGTGACTGATCTCTGCTTTTGTACTATCACCTTTTAAATATCAGGTAGACTGGCATTATCACAGTTATTTACAGTGTTATTTGCAGATTTATTTTTAGGAATGGTTATCACTGAACAATTAATGAGCTACCGGTATGTGTCAAACTTGACTCCATAGTTGCCTGCACCTGCTTTTGCGCGCAGTTTGCCAAACAGTGATAAATGGGTGGTAAATTCCTAAGGGGGAGGGATGCTATGGAATGCACGAGAGCCTTCTGTTGCTGGAGAGATGTTATCCACCAAGGTCAAGTTATGAAGAATGTTTGAATGACACAGACAGCTTTTTCCAAAACAAAAGAATTTAACTCAATTGGTGAACTATAAACTGTAGGTGGCCTGGAGGGAAAAAAGGAGGTTTGCGGGAAAATCCCAAAACTGACTTTGCTGACTTTGCTTCTGCTTCTTTGCTTCTGGATCTTTCAATAAAGCTACATTCATGGTCATCCTAAAGAGCTAGGAGTTTCTTTTTTTGAATGTGCCAAATGGGACGGTTGACATTATGCTGTACTGTTACAATATTTAGACATCTGAGCAAGGTTTACTCTTGAGGTTTGCACAGATCTTAAGTATTTCTGGTAGGATTTTCATTTTAAACAAAAGCATCTAAAATGTAAAATGTCAGTAATGTTGACTTATAAAAAGTTGTGGTGGACAGTTTTATAATATGAATTTATTCCTGGAATCAGGTCTTTGGATAGGCATTACAGGTAGTCCTCGACTTACAACCACAATTGAGCTCAAAATTTATGTTGCTAAGTGAGACATTTGTTAAGTAAGTTTTGCCCCATTTTACAATATTTCTTGCCACAGTTGTTAAGTGAATCACTGCAGTGGTTAAGTTAGTAACGTGGTTGTGACTGGTTTCCCCACTGATTTTGATTATCAGAAGGTCACAAAAGGGGATCACCTGGCCCCAGGGCACTGCAACTGTCATAAATATGAGTCAGTTGCCAAGCATTTTAATTTTGATCACGTGACTGTGGAGATGTTGCAATGTTCGTGTGACAAACGGTCACAACAGTAACAGTACTTTTTTCAGTACAGTTGTAACTTTGAACAGTCACTAAATGAACTGTTCCAAGTCGAGGGCTATTTGTGGGTTGCAAGTGCACAGTAGTGTGTTTTGAACAACTACAACAGAATGGGGGCCAGTTACGCCCATTTCTGGAGATGTCAGAGCTGAGCCCGTTGATGTATGCGCTATTTACATCCTCCACTGTAGTCTACAGAAGGTTCTTTTGAGCAGCTTATGGAGAGTATATGGCCGTCTTACTCAATTAGCTACCGGTCTGTTCCTGATCATCACATGTTCAGGTCCTGGTTGTGACTTATACAAGCCCCAGACTTCTTTCCCAGCTTCCCCTGGCTTGAAGATCTTGGCAGAGGAACTCCTGTCGGCCTTGCCACGGTCACAGACATGTTTGGTGGAGATGTGAGAAGAGGTCTTCCAAGGGGTTGCAACTCCTGGCAGAGGGAGGTGGGCTACTTCCCGCTCAGTTTTATTTATTTATTTATTTATTTATTTATTTATTTATTTATTTATTTATTTATTTATTTATTTATTTATTTATTTATTTATTTATTTATTTATTTTTGGGACTTATATGCCACCCTATCTCCCGAAGGACTCAGGGTGGCTAACAACCATAAAAAACAACAATACAAAAGTTAAAAGAGATTAAATAAACAGCCCCAAAATAAATTAACTAAACAATTAAAAATTAAAACATTTTAAAAACCCGTCATCAATCCAGGTCAGCCTGATGAAAAAGGAAAGTTTTGAGGTCGCAGCGAAAGGACCGGAGATCCGGGGCCATCCGGAGCTCAAGGGGGAGTTGGTTCCACAGGGCTGGCGCTCCCACAGAGAAGGCCCTCCCCCTGGGGGTCGCCAGCCGACATTGTCTAGCCAACGGCACCCTGAGGAGGCCCTCTCTGTGTAAGCGCAATGAGCGATGGGAAGTCGTCCCCGGCAGCAGATGGTCCTGCAAATATCCCGGGCCTAAGCCATGTAAGGCTTTAAAGGTAAGTACCAGCACCTTAAATCTCACCCAGAGGACAACCGATAACCAATGCAATATCCCAGTTTGATTACAGTTAGTCCTCAACTTACAACTGACCCCAAAATTTGTTAAGCGAGTTTTGCCCCATTTAAATCTTTCTTGCCACAGTTGTTAAGTGAATCACTGCAGATGTTAAGTTAGTAACAAGGTTGTTAAGTGAATCTGGCTTCTCCACTGACCTTAAATCTCACCCGGAAGACAACCGGCAACCAATGCAGCTCACGCAGGAGGGGTGTAATATGGGTTTTTTTCTTGGTTGAGCTGCAAGCAAGCTATTTATATTCAGGCAGGTTGTCTGACTTTCTGCACGGCTCTTGTTTGGTTTATTAAGGTGCTTTTTGTAATGTTTTAATGTCTGTGTTTTTTGTTTTCATTTTTTATTTGCAGCTGGGAGCATGATTTGTTGCTGGGAAGGCAGGGTATAATTAATGAAACAAAATACTGTACAGCTTTATTTATTCATTCAATATATTCCACTGAGTGTCCAGGCATTTTTATTTCTGGTGCAGGCTGGAATTTTTTCTTTCTTTCCGTTTTACCTTGTGTTACCACTTAGCCACAAAGCTTTCATGCTTGGGCTTATTTTTTTCTTTTCATTCCTAAAAATGTTTTCTATCTCTAAATGAGTCCCAGTGAAAAAATGTGGACCAAGGGATGGCTGGACCAGCACTGCTCTTTTTTTGTTCTAGGTACCTACTATATGCCATTTCATTTTCAAATATGCATGTGCCAGAACTGTAAAACACAAAGGTATATATATATACACACACACACTAAAAAAAGACAAAGGTTTCTTTAAGAAATTTTCTAAATTGATTTCTTTGAACCCAGTTAAGCATTTGGCACTAAGCTAAGTAAGAACTTTTACTTTCATGTTTGGTCGATTTTGAAACTACTCCATATGGTTTATACTTAGCAATCTGTACGGTGCCTTGACATTTCCAAAACTAGACTGAGGAACTTTATCTTTCCTTTTCTAAGAAAGCAAAGCTATCTTTTGAAACCTTTGAAATCTGCATGCGTTTTTATTTTTTTTGCTCCAAAAAGTAACTTAGATCAGAGGTCTCCAAACTTTTGTGCACCAGGGACCGGTTCCGTGGAGAAAAGTTTTTCCACGGACCAGAGAGTGCATGGTTTTGTATGCTGCCTGCATCCCACAGATGGGGCTTTGGTTGTCTGTGCGGCCCTGTTGCCGGCATGCCACAGCCCGGTACCGGTCTACGGATCAGGGGTTGGGGACCACTGACTTAGATATTTATTTATTTTTTTAAAAAAATCAGACCTGTAGATCAATTAAAGCGTATAGCAGGTCGGGCAAGCTTCACTCAGTAGATTGACTGTGCCTACAAATCTATATTTTATGGCTGCTAAAACTCTCAGAATATTGCTATCAATAGTCACTGGCAAGTATCTGCCCAATAGAGGCATTTACACCAATTTGTAGAAAACCAAAGAAAGATGCCTCCTGAAACAGAACAAAAAGTCCAACCTTCTCTCTCCAGCTTTTGATTTCTAAAAAAGAAAAAAGTCCAGCCCCTGTTTGTGGAAAAATAGTTCTACCCCAGCAAAGTTTTAGTAGAAAAGATGTCTAGATAAAAGCTATGGCCCAGTTCAAAAAAAAAGTGCTTTCAAGGGCAGGGATAGTCTTTGATTATTCCAGGACATCTTTTGGCTTCCCAGTCTTGCTTATAGACCTGGGACCGCCAGGCAGTTCATATCTACATCCTAACAAGCACTAATCCTGATTAGTTTCTGAGTCAACGAGCATCATCTGGGTGCTTCTGCTAGCCAAGTCAGTCCTATATACACTTACTTGAACTGTGATGTGTAAAATTGGACACTTGGAAGAGAAGGACCTGGACAGCAAATTAGTGAAGAAGTCAGAGGTAGATGATACAGTAAACAAAAATCTCTCTACTTATCACACCTTTGAGGTATGCCAGATCTTGGAACCGACAACGTAAAGAATTTTCCTCTTATGCCAGAAGAATCAACCTGGGGTTACTTTGAGTAAAGCATTTTTGTTTCCTTGGACTTTTACTTAATAGTTCTTGCATTCTTTCATCAAGATGATCTCCATCTCTTCTACACTACCGGTGGCCTATTTCACCACCCTCTGAAATAATGCAGTATTATTGCAGTATGGTTGAATCCATGCTGCTGGAGTCCATGGCATCAGCTGGCTAGCAGAGTCTCATGTGTGTTGACTTGGCAAATTGACAACGACTGCAAAGGGGTAAAGAGAAATAGGCAGAGTCTTCAGCATAACTTTCCATAGACAGGCACATCATTCTAACTATTAGGAGCATCTAACTATTCTAACTATTAGTTCCCCCGCACATGTGTGCTAGTTGTTTCCGACTAGGGGCCGGTGCTCATCTCCGTTTCAAAGCCAAAGAGCCAGCGCTTGTCCAAGGACGTCTCTGTGGTCATGTGGCCAAAGGTGCACGGAATGCTGTTACCTTCCCACCGTAGTGGTCCCTATTTTTCTATTTGCATTTTTACGTGCTTTCGAACTGCTAGGTTGGCAGAAGCTGGGACGAGTAACAGGCGCTCACTCTGTTACGCGGCACTTGGGATTTGACCCGCCAAACTGCCGACCTTCTGATCGACAAGCTCAGCGTCCTAACCCACTGAGCCACCACGTCCCTACAATCTGGGGAGACAGGTTCCTATAGCAATGATAAGACCAATCTGTGATGCAAAATGGAAGCCCTCCCCCACTCATCATCCTCCAACCCCACCCACTCAATGGTGTATGTATAGACAGTTTGAAGCAGGTTATAAATGCAATTAAAAAGAAAGAAGTGAAGCTGCTAGACCATCATCTTTTCTGGTTCTGCTTATTTATCTGAGTGCTTGAAAGGCTATCAATGTCACTCTGTTAAAGGAAGGCATCCTTCCAATCCAGCAGAGTTTTTCATACAGAGACGGGTCACTCATGAGCCATTGGAGAATCCCAGCCATTGAGACAACTGGACATACATACAAAGGCTCTTTCAAATTTTAATAGTAGACGTTCCACATTGTTTTACTGATATCAATAATTTAAGCTAAATTGACACATGTAGCTGATTGAAATTGGACCTCACACTGTAACTGGTGACATTTACGCCAACTGCTAAGGTGTAACCACTAATTTCCTTCACACAAAATGTAGAGTTTTGTTTGGAATCAATGTTTCTATTCATGTTCGGTATAATTATAATACTTCCAGAAGTATGATAAAAGATGAAAACTTACCTCAACTATGAATACATTTGTGCAAAAATGGGCAGAAGATAAATCAGAATTTAATTGTAGATGTTGTGTACTGGGAAGGAATTTGGTAGGGATTTGCCTTTCTGCTATTTATCAGTTCTGATATATGTAGCTGAAATGGAGAAAAGGTAAATGATAAAGTCTCCTGTGAGTTTACCTTTCTCTTGTTGACTTCGTGAACATATCCAGATAGTTTTCTTCGCAACAACATTGAAATATTTGGCAATTCACTTCTTCTGGGCTGTCTAAACTACAGACTTCAGATTTTCTGGTGGAATCCTGTTGAAGAGTTAAGCAATTACAGTCCTGCCTAGCTTTCTAAAATGAGTGATGGTTGGGTAGAGATGCTATCTAACTTTGAGAAATGAGGAAAAGCCTATGGAAAAACCAAGTGAGGCTATTTGTCTGAAAAGACTGAGAACAAGCTGACTTTCAGTCCTAAAGCAAATTCCTGAGTATATGCACTCAGAAGCACATGTCCTCTAATTAATTATGAATATTTCTCATGCTTGTAATAATTATTTCTGAGAGGACTAGAATACACTGCAGGATCTCTGAAGACTCTGAGGCACTGCAGTACATGCTTAGCTTTCAGCCTGTCGCAAAGGAAAATCAGGATCTTTGTACAACTATAACTTTGCATAGTCTGTATTTCATTATTTCTTTTGCTTTAGACATAGTGGACAATCCTTTTCTGATGCTTTGCTAATTTGGTAGCAGCCCACCCTATCCATAATCCTCCATCAGAATGTTTTATTTGCAAAATTATTTACAGGTGATTTTTTTTTAAAAAAAGGAAAAAATATTTAAGGAAGCAGACTCATGGGCCCCAGGAAGGTACCCTAGGGAACATAAGATATGTTGAACATTGGGTTCTCCCTGCCTTCCTACTTCCTTTTTGCTTTGCTCTTTTGAAGTCAGGAATTCTTGACCTCAGAAGTCAAGAGGAGAGGTTGGGTGGGTCACCGATCCACAGGATTTCAAATTTCCTGGGTGATCTGTTAAAATGTAGATAGGAACTCTAGGAAGGTTCCTCCCATCTGCTTAAGAAGTGAAAACAAATCAAGGACAAACAAGGAACACTACCCTTCTTATTTTTTTCCATTGTTTTGAATTGCTGGCAAAGTGTTTGAAATCTTTAGCATAATCCACCGCTGAGTTGCTTCTGATCAGAATGGACACCCATTTGATTGGGTTTTACTACAAAGGCAGCTGCCACTGAAACCCATGCAATATCTGCTTGTTGAATATGGGAATACAAGGACATAATTCAGAACCAGGAATCTATACTTTGTTTTCATTTGCATGCATCTATATTAAATTAAGGGACTGCTGGCAGTCGTGCAAAAATTGTTATATCAGGACTTGGCAAAGTGTGGCTATGTGTTGTATATGATATGCAATACAACAGACTCTGATGAATCTACAGTTAATCCTAGAACTCTGAATAATTCAAGAAAGTGTTGGTAAGAGTGAAAATAGTTAAAATGCCAAAGTCATTAGACTGCTAGAATTGCAGATGTGGCCCTTTTGTGTCTCTCCTCATACACCAATTGGTGCACACAATTCTGATTCCAGATTCAAACCCCTAGTTCTCCTTTTAATCCTCCTTTCTTTTAGTCTATTGCAGTTTTTCTCAACCTTGTAAACTTCAAGACATGTGGACTTCAACTCCCAGAAGTCCACAGCCAGCATACTATTTAAACTTCAGAATCAAGCTTTATCCTACAACATTTAGGAAAAGTGGCTATGCAGCCTTATTCTCTAGTTTGGTGGATTTCTTATATCTTGGACTACAGATTCCATAATTCTGGGCCAGCATAATTTAAGGGATTTTGAAGACTTTTATCCAATATATTATAAGGAGACCAGATTTAAGAAATCTAGGAAAAGGTTTATAAAGGCATGGGTCCAGGTTACCAAAGGGACTGTGTCATCCAACTGGGATTGGTCTGCCCTACTGGCAGAGGAGGCATAGGGCAGGGAATTCAGGCTGGTGGGGTCCAGGAGAAGGTCTTTTCTCTGCCTTTGCACCCGCCCTCTGGAATATCTCTCTTTCCCCCCCTCCCCCAGAGTGAGGCCTGCTCCACCCCACCCCCCACTTTACATAAGAGCCTAAAGACCTGGCTCTGCCAGTTGGCTAGGGGCTCCAAAGGAAGGGCTGCATGTTGGAGGTGGCTGATAGATTAATAGCAGATCCCACCTCCCCCACTGCTCATCCTGCTCCCTCCTTCCCCATCTTTTAACTGTTGTATTTTGTATTTTTATAGTTTTGTAGTATTCTAGTTATACAGTTTTATTTTTAATATTGTAAGCCACCCAGAGTTATCCTGTGGTAAGATAGGCAGCCAAACAATTTCATAAATAAATAAACAAATGAAGTAAAATAATCCAAAAGGCAATTGCTGTACACATTGTTTAATTAAACTCTCTCTCTCTCTCTCTCCCTCCCTCCCTCCCTCCCTGACTTGGAGCTAAAGACTGAAAACCAACTTGATTCAACCTAGTTTCTCTAGGAAAAAAATTCTACTGCTGACACAGATAAATGAAATATCCTAAACAGATACATCCCATTGGCATGCTATAGGTAGGTTTCAAGGTGAAAGAAGTCAGCTAGTTTCTTGACTTACAGGAAAGGAGACCATAAAAAGTAACTTTTACGTCCATGATTTGTACTGCACTTTGATTTAACCATAGCAGACCAAGGCATCTCAAATTAACAGATTTGTGTTGCTGGTTTTATTCTCTTGTTCCAAGAAAGATGTTGGAGAGTCCTGAGCTGAGATCCAGGGGCTTGGAGACTAAAAAGCTGATGCTTATATCAAACGGGTCATACACTGATTGTATATGAGCCAGTAAAGTAGACTTACTTGACGAGACAGACTTGGAAAAGCTAAAAGAAAAATGCTAGAGGAAGGAAATACTTCAAGATCATATTCTGTAGAAGCCATTACTGTAACCTGTATCTGTAGTTTCTTAGCAACAGCTGATCCAGCAATCCCATGCAAGCCATCTCATGGGGCCAAGACCACTTATCATAAATGACATTGTTGGGCATGCAAGGCATGTCTGATGGTTTGCAGACCAAACATTAAACATACACACTCAGTATGAAATGGAGCTCTTACAATGCAATCAGAAACTTCATTGAAACCCCAAGCCTCTTGGGAAAAAACCCCCAGAAATAATATATAATCTTGGAAAAATAATTTTTAGTAGATGCATAACAAGAGGGAGATTTTTAAAGGTTTCCATTGAGGCAGATTTAAAGGTTGTTTAAAAGAAGCTCCAAAACTGGATTTAAGCTTAAAAATAAACTGCCTGATAGGCAAAAGGTGCATGCCTTTGCATGCCCAACAATGTCATTCATGATATTCTTTTTCCAAAAGGAATTTCATTGAATTATATTTATTTATGTTCATTTCATTCACATTGCAATTATTTATAAAAACTATAAAAACAATATTCTAAGAAGAGGACTTTCAGGTGATTTTCTATGGCAAAAGTCCACAAAAGTAGACTCTTAGGAAGTAAAGGAGTTTAAAAGGGTAGACGGGGGGGGGCAGGGAGAATGGTTAAAAAAACCTTTCCCCTTTTACACCTAATCTTGTTGCTAAGTAGGTTTTCCCTCCAAAGGGATTTTCCCATGTAGCTTACCAGTAAATGTAATTAGGGTGGGTTTGAAAAGTCAGCGCCCCCCCCCCCCGGCAACCATACGGATGCACTATAAATCTGCTGGTGACACCCATTTTAATCTCTGAGTTCTTGCAACTCAACTCTAACCCTAAGTGGATTTTGCCCCCTATGTTATTTTACCATTTCATATTTTTCCAGGAAATGTAGATAGTGCTGGCTTGAAAGGTCAGCACCCTCCTAATGATACCAATACACTACCAATCCATCGGAGATGTCCATTTTGCTCTCTGAGTTTATGGTGACCAAACCCTAATGTTGTTTTCCCCCTACAGGGTTATCTCACTATGAACTCGGAGAGCAAAATATACGTTGCCAACAGATTTGTAGCGCATCGGTTTTGCTAAGATGCAACTGATACTTTGAACCCTCCCTATCTACATGTCTGGTAAAATACATGGGAAAATCTCATGGGGGGGAAAGAGTAATTTAGGGTTAGGGTTATAGTGCCATGAAATTGGAGAGCAAAATGAATGTAGCCAATGGATTCATAGTGGATTGGTATGGTTAGGAGGGCACTGACTTTTCAAATACACACGAAATACATTTACTGGTAAAAGAGATGGGAAACTCCCTTAGGAAGAAAAAAAACACCCTAGGGTTCGGGTTAATTTGCCATGAACTTGGAGAGCAAAATGGATGTCACCAAGAAATTCACAGTGCATCATTCTTATTAGCAGGATGTGAGCCTGCCCTTTCTTTTGGATAGTTGCAATGTGTGCGATAAAAGCTTTCCACCAAAGAAGCACTAAAGAACCTCTGGTTCTACAGGTTTTTTAAAAAAAAAATTTTAAAGCTATAATTCTCACATTCCTGCCATTGACCATTGTGGCTGGAGTTCCAGCTGAAGAATCTCTGGAAAGCCCAGATGCTTACCATTTGCTTTAAAGCACAGTCACTATTGTTTATATATAAATATGCAAATATCTGAAAAATTCTGTCTTTGTAGAGAATACAGGCAGTTGTCCCTTAATAACACTAATTTGGAGTGCATACACTATCATTAAGTGATATGGTTTTTATCACCAATTGCCTTTGTGGATCATTAAGTGAAGACCTGACAGGACTGCAAGTTGCAAATTCCTGCTGGCACCCCCACTTACTTTGCTAGTGGGAGAAGGTCGAAGAAGGTCAACAATCACGATCACATGACTGCAGGACATTATGATAGTATGTACAAGAATCGGTTGTAACTACCCCTCCTACATTGTCATTGTAAGTTTGAACCAATGTACAATAGTATATTGCGTGATATGCTTTGATAATAAAAGGAAGAAAAAATCCTACATTTTCATCATGAAAGCCTGTGGTTGTATTTTTCATGCAGAATAAGTTCTGAGATAATTAGGATAATTAATATAATTAAAGCCATTTAAATCAAATCGTGGCTGAGATAGTGTCCATGAAAATCTTCATGCAAGATTACTTTCTACTGTTGGATATCTGAGGCTCATACAGTGCTGCATAAAATATTGAATCCTGAGTGAAAATAGTGCCTTGTCAGCCAGAGTACTCAAAAGAATTTCCCTAGAGACTCTTAAAACGCATTGGCTAATGGGAAATTAATTTTTTAGCACTAGAAGTTGACATTTCCAGTCACTTCAGAACAGGCTGTTTCGGCCTATACACATTTAAAAGGGAAAGAATATTTATGAAGAGCTTTGTACGTAAAGAAAAAAACCGCACACAGACAAAAAACAAAACAGAAACAGCAGTTTGGCTTTCCAATGAGCCTGTGAAATAGCAAATTGTTGACCTCAGCGTAATATTATTGCTGATCTCCCCAGGACAATTACATTAGAAGGTGCCAATATTGGAAACTCCAGTTAATTGTTGCTTTGGGTCAGTAATGTTAAGAGCTGAAATTCCAAACCAGATTTACAATCACCTCTTCTTTCCCCAAATATTTTGCTTTCGGAGGGATTCTTAACAACTTCATTTTGAACTGAATATACTCTACCTCATAATTTCATAAAACACTTGAAATGTCTTTTTCCACTTCAGAAAACCATGTTGTACTGTCAGGAGAGAATCTATAAAACTCTAACCAAGAGTCTTAGTATGTCATTAAATTATCTTTCCTGGGATTCTTTGCAGAAAGCTCTGGTACAAATTATTATAAAATTGGTAGAGGGTTATAGTGTAGATACATGTTTAAGGATATTGAACCATTTTCTTCTTTTCATAGGATAATTAGGCACCATTATCTGAAGTCAGGGATGTTTGCAGGAAAGGACTAAACAAGTCAAAAGGATGCCTACAACCACACAATTGAGATCTTGCTCCCTTTTTTTGTCATGTGCACCACACACATGACACATATAGCAAGGGGTGACTTCAATTGCACAGTTGCCATTGCCATCTCAACCTTTTTGACCTCCTTTCTCCATAAATGTTGCTGATAGAAGTATTTTCTGCCTATCTTTGAGTTAATCAAAAACTACCCTGGTTTGAAACTGGATTGCCAATCCTGAACATGCCTCTATTCCCTCTATATACTGCAGTCTCCTTAACCTCTATCAAAGGTAATGGTTGATAGAGCCCAACGGGTTCAGTACTGCTCAAAGCAGTGCTTGAACCTCTCATCCTTCTCTTTCCATCTTGGTCAGGCAGCTATGCAACTGAGTCATTCCAACTTTGCTACCCAGAATAGTATGGAGGCTCTGGGCTCCCAGCTGCAGAGTTTTCAAAGGACTTCTTGGGAAGGCCTGGAGACATCTGCCTCTCTGAGACAAAACTGCAGAATAATTTAAACCAGGGAATCAGCCATCAATGGATCGATCAAGGCATCCTTGATTTTAGGACCAACGCATTGAGTATCACACAATTTAAAAATGTGTAGTTTTAGCAATGCTATTTCTACTTGAAGAAAAGACCTCCTTCTCAGTTGCTATTGTTATGGAATCCAGAAGAGGGTTGTACGTATAGCAAACTCTCTTCTGGGACGGTTGGAAAGCACATTTCCTGTCAAGCAAGACTGTTCCTGATATACTTGTCTTTGTGGAGTCAACCTCTTCCATGCTCTGGACAGGATGGGGGCACTTATCTAAATGAGGCAACATAAAGAATTAGTATTGGAGCCAGCTGTTGCCTTATTTTGACAACAGCTTGGTAAGAATCAGGGGTTAGTAGGGGGAATATTACTTTCACATTGGTATCGTTAAGTCAGTCTACAGGCTGTCTAGCCACCTCATGGAGAAACGTGACCTTCTAATTAAGTTAGAGGTTATGTTCCCATGCATTTTTCTTATCAATACAAATGACAAGCAGGTCGGTCCTGCTCCTAATTAGCCTTCAATGTGTGCGGAAAATCCTTAATTCAGATTCAAATGTCTCTTGATAGCCTCTTTTCAACATAAGATCTTGACTTTTGATCTCTACCATACTTTGGCATATAAAACTCTAAGAAAAGCAAGAATGTGCTGGAAAGTATCTTCACCACATAAAACAGTTAAGAACCATTATCATACGAGCAATTTTCCTGTTGTGTTTCTCAGGCAAGCTTTCAGGAATGCTTCCTGTCCCTGGACATGCAAGCAAGTAACCAGTATATTATGTAATGTTGGCTTGCTCCCCAGGGAACCTGGGTTTCTAGAAGGCAAGATCGTTTAGATTCATTGGCAATAAGATATATTATAACTCATCTCATATTCTCAAAATTGCTTTTTCTGATGAAGTGTGAGAAAAATGGCTATGTCTGAAATATGTAAGGATATGGCCAGTGGAAAACATCCAACTTTTCCATGTAATACCTGTTCCCTTAATTGAATGTGGAAGGAGATTTCCAGGCAGGTCCATAACTATCCACTTCTGAATCCCCAGATCTGCGCTCAATGCTAATTCCACCATGACATACACTTGGCAAGTATAACTAGTAGTTTACTGACATAGATTTGAAGCCCTAGTCATCTGAATGAAAGATTGGGAACTGCCACATTGCATATAGTTAATTTTCTTACCAGCGGAATTGGTTGGTTGTTTTGATGACTAAGGTGTGCTCAAGTGCAAGAATGTTGTCTGAATAGTTTTTTCCCCCAGAGCTAACAAACATGGGTGATGCTGTGACATTAGCTAGATGCAAGGCAAAACAGCTTTGTAACTGTTTTGCTTCCATCATTCTACTGCTTCTTAGAACATCTTCCTGGTCCTGGACAGGAAGGTCACAGCCTTAGTAAATAGATCTCAGATCTCAGATCCTCACTTCCTTATGTTCTTCAGGTGATTTTGAAAGATCTGAAGATTGGACCAGTCTGAATGTATGGCCTCTGATTCTGATTCTGTTAATATAAAATTATATTCCTTAAAGATCTTAGTGTACCGACCATGTATAGCAATCCTCTGAAAACAAAAACAGCTAGTAAATTGAAAGTTGATGTGAGTCATTTCCAATGCCCTTTGTTTAATTTTCTGAAGAACTGGAACTGATGGCTTGCTATCCATAGAAGGGTAAAAAATGTACTTCAATAGCTAGTCGGATTTCAGTTAACTGGTTCTTGGCATCTCTCATCACTGATTAATGATGCAGAGCACAAAGTAATTGAAAGAGCCAAGAGTCCTGCAACTGTGAGCAAGTGAAGAAGACCAGAAAACTGAATCTGATTCCCCAGAGCTCTCATTTCATCCTTTTCTTAATTACTACAATGTCAGCTACTAATATGAAGTGTACATTTGTTTGTGCCCAAACACGTAAACTAACATGGTTAACCTGGTCCAGAAAATATGGTAAGATCAAAGCTGAGTTCCTACAACATTCTCATTCCCCAGCACAATTTTAGTTTAAGGTAAAGGTAAAGGTTCCCCCGCACATGCGTGCTAGTCGTTTCCGACTCTAGGGGCCGGTGCTCATCTCCGTTTCAAAGCCGAAGAGCCAGCGCTTGTCCGAGGATGTCTCCGTGGTCATGTGGCCAGCATGACTAGACGCCAAAGGCGCACGGAACGCTGTTACCTTCCCACCGTAGTGGTCCCTATTTTTCTACTTGCATTTTTACGTGCTTTCGAACTGCTAGGTGGGCAGAAGCTGGGACGAGTAACAGGCGCTCACTCTGCTACGCGGCACTCGGGATTCGATCCACCAAACTGCCGACCATCTGATCGACAAGCTCAGTGTCCTAACCCACTGAGCCACCGCATCCCTAGCTTAGCCATTGTTTATTTGTTTTCTGCCCTTTTCCTGTTTATGTGTGATGTGGTAACAAGGTATACCATTCAAGGACAAGTGATTAATGGTATCTCACTTTGGGAGAGGTGTTGGGGATATCTTTAAATGCCAAAATGAGAATTTTATTGCGTTCCCCACCCTAATAAATTCTTCATTACAGTTTTGCGCTAGACCTAGATTTCAGTGTATTTGCTATTTGAGACCTGTAAACTTTCCTTCCAGGCCACATAAATATAACTGCCCACTAGACAAGAATACCTAACTCATCCTTTTCTTATTGCTTGACTTCGGCGACATATAATTTTTGTTTCTTCGACTTTTATAGAGTTGGGTGGACCCAATTCTGTTTTTGTTCTTAATTCATGTCTAATGCCTACATATTCATCCTAAGAAAAATATCACATTTTCTTCAATACTTCTGTTTTTCTAGCCTTAGATTTAACTAATCTCTTCCTGGTAAAAACCGTACAGCATTGTGAGGTGCGTATATTGTAGTAAAAGAGCTGAGCCTAGGTCAGCCTGACTAGGTAAACCAGACAAAGAGATCAATGCCATGTAGATCAGGACTATATAATATAGTAAGAGTAAGAGGATCTTGCAAGTCTGCATGCACTACCCTTTCCCTCCCTTTATGGACTTGTCTGAGATGTTTTCTCAGGTTATTTCTCGTCCTTGGCTCAGGCTCCATTTATTGTCTGTTGCCTTAATAGTGACTCTTCCTCCTGTTCTTCAAGGCCATTCCTTCTACCTTCTATAGCAGGGGTCCTCAACCTTGGCAACTTTAAGACTAGTGGACCTCAATTCCCAGAATTCCTCAGCCAGCAAAGCTTACTGAAGAATTCTGGGAGTTGAAGTCCACAAGTCTTAAAGTTGCCAAGGTTGAGGACCCCTGTTCTATAGTCTATTGGGTGGAAGACTGTTCCATTACAGGTAGTTCTTGACTTACAACCATTCTTTTAGCAACCATTTGAAGTTATAACGACACTGAAAAAAGTGACCTAAGATTAGTTCTTGCACTTATGACTGCTGCAGCATCCCAACAGTCCTGTGATCAAACTTTGGCTGCTCAGCCAATGGCATGTTTTTGCAACAGTTGCAGCATCCAAGGTCACAGGATAGCCACGTGTAACCTTCCTAGCCAGATTCCGATAAGCAAAGTCAATGTGGGGAAACGGATTTGCTTCATGGCTGCATGATTCACTGCAATGGTTCACTTAACACAGGGGAGTTGAAGTCCACAAGTCTTTTTTTTTATTGAAAAGTTTTAAAATACATTTTACCTTTAACAATCCCCCCCTCCCCCTCCCCTACCTATCCCTCCCTAGCCCTCCCCCCCTTTCCCCCCTCCCCCCCGACTTCCCAGAGCTAAGTACAGGGTATAAAAACAAAGAACAATCATAAGCATCCATATGCTACCAACAATAAATTCTTAAATCTATCACTCTCTAGCTCATATAAGATAACTACAAGCAATACTAATATTTCATATAGAAAAAAAAGAAAATAGAAAGGAAGACTTATTCAAATGCTAAATGAAACTTTTTAGTCCCATATTTGTTCTGGATATATTCAATCCATTTTTTCCACTCCATAATATAACGTTCTTGCGAATGATCTTTCAGATAAGCCGAGATCTTTGCCATTTCTGCCAGGTCAGAAACCTTTAAAGTCCATTCTTCTATAGTCGGCAGTTCCTCCTTCTTCCAATATTGACCTATTAAAAGTCTTGCTGCTGTAATTAAATTCAACATCAACTTAGTGTCCACAACAGTAGCATCTGTAATTATACCCAACAAAAAGAATTGCGGACAAAACTTTAACCTTTGCTTGAAGATCTTCTGCATATTCCACCAAATTTTTATCCAAAAAGCCTTGACCTTTTTACAGGTCCACCATATATGAAAATATGTTGCATCTTCGCCACCACACCTCCAGCATTTTGGCTGATAATTCGGATACATACTTGCAAGCTTTTTAGGATCTAAATGCCATCTATAAAACATTTTATAAAAGTTCTCTCTTAGATTTTGAGCTTGTGTAAATTTTACATTCCTCACCCAGATCTTTTCCCACGTGTCCATTATAATAACTTCTTGGATATTCTGGGCCCATTTTATCATACAATCTTTAACAAGTTCTGTTTCTGAGTCAATTTCTATCAATGCAAGATATATCCGTTTGATATGTGCTGGACCCTGATTTCTAATTTGCTTTATCAAATTTTCATCAGTCATTGCAAAACCAGTTTTCTGATCTTCTTTCCACCTGGCCCGTAACTGAGTATATTGAAACCAGGTTTGAACAATCTTCTCATCTCGCAAGAGGTTATACGATTTTAAACACCATACACTTCTTTCCAAGCTTAAAATCTCCTTATACGTAGTCACATCATGTTTGAAGCCAACATTTATGTTTTCTATTGCGTGTTTTGGAATTGCCCACAATGGCATCTTACAATCTAACTTATGTCTATACTTCTTCCAAACTCTCAACAATGCCTGTCTTAAAATATGCACTTTAAACACATTATCTACCTTCTTATCATACAACAAATATGCATGCCAGCCAAATAACAAGTCGTGGCCCTCAAGATTTAATAATCTCTCTTGTGTCAAATTAATCCAATCACTTATTCCTGCTAACGCAGCAGCTTCATAATATAATTTAAGATTGGGCATTTTGAGACCACCTCTTTCACGAATATCCTGCATAATCTTAAGTTTAACTCGTGGCCTTTTCCCTGCCCAAACAAATTTATTGATACCCCGTTGCCATTCTTCCAAATTAGAATCTTTCTTAAGAACCGGTATCATTTGAAATAAGAATAAAAATTTAGGCAGGACGTTCATTTTCACTGCTGCGATTCTTCCCAGCAAAGACAATTGCAGTTTTTCCCAACTCTCCATTTCTTTTTGAATTTTTCCCCATAATTTTTCATAGTTATTTTTATATAACTTTGTATTAGAGGGTGACAAAAACACTCCAAAATATTTGACCCTTTTAGCAATCTCAAATCCAGTTAATCCTTCTAAAAGAGCCTTTTGCGATACTGTCATATTTTTGGCCAGAATTTTAGTTTTTTGTGCATTAACTTTAAATCCAGAAACCCTCCCATATTGCATTATTATCTCCATCAGGTCCACAACAGAGTTCTCCGGCTGGGTCACCGTAACAACCAGATCATCTGCGAACGCTCTCAATCTATAATCCTGATCTCTAATTTGAATACCCTTAATTTTTTCCGAGTTCCGAATTTTTATCAATAATATCTCCAATGTTAAAACAAATAATAAAGGTGATAACGGACACCCTTGTCTTGTGCCCTTCTCAATATTACATGCTTCAGTCAAACTATTGTTAACTATTATTCGGGCAGTTTGTTTTTGATATAATGCCCTAATTGGTTGCAAAAATTTATCCCCAAAATTCATTTTATCTAAAACTTTCATCAAAAATTGCCAATTCAATTGATCAAAAGCTTTTTCAGCATCTAAAAAAATTAGCGCCGCAGGGATCTGGTTGTTCCTTTCCAAAAACTCTAACACATCAACTATATGCCTCACATTATTTTTCATTTACCTACCACTAATAAACTCATTGGGGACTTCCGGTGGCGGCGCGGCGCCGAAGATAGCCGTTTCGGGCTGTCCACTTCACAGCTGAGTTTTTCCACCGAAAACAGCGCTGATCAGCTGTTTAGGTGGATTTGAAGCCCCCTCCTCGGGAGAAGAGGAGGGGGTGAGGCCCTAGGTAGGGGTTGAGTTCTCCGGGGCCACCTGAGCTGAAAGCTTGGGCGGCTGAAGGATTGAGCTCCCCCGCAGCCTGGGTTGCTCCGAGCTGCTTAGCATCTCTGTTCCAGGATTTTTGGAGCAGAGCCAGGCGTTTGCGACCACCCCTGCCAGAAGGAAAGACTTTGGAGTAAAAAGGAGCAGGCAGAGCGGTACAGGAGGTCAAGGTGAAGAGGATTTTTATTCTTACTCCCTAGCTCAATGGACTTTATAAACTTAAAGTGAAAGTACGCAACAAGTGAAAGTGAGGAAAGATGGCGGCTAAATCTTCCTCTAAAGTTCTTCGGAGTGCGGGAACTTCCCCGGTGCAACAGACATCGTTGCAAGCTTTGCTTCCTCCTGCACCTCCTGTGGCATTGACGCTTAAGGACTTACAAGATGCCTTTGCAAAGCAATCCCAGGTAATGTCAGAAATGTTGGGTGATAAGATGGCAAAGTTGGAGGAGAAACTGGAGAAATTGGAGGAGAGGATGGAAGAGAAGTTTAACGTAATGGAGGAGAGGATGGAAGAGAAGTTTAGTGCAATGAGGGTAGACATCTTGTCTACAGTGGAAAGCGTGGCTGAATGTGTGCAACGTTTGGATGAAAAAGTGGAGGATCTTAGTCAAAAGAACTCTATATTAGAAGTAAAGGTACTGGAGAATGAAAATTTAAGGGATAAAATGGACGGAGAATTGAGCCTTGTCCAGTACCATCAGATGCAGTATGCTATTAGAATCAGGGGCTTAAAAGAGAATCCTAAAGAAGACTTAAAGCAGCTGATTTCTGAGGCTTTGGAAGCAGTATTGGGCCAGCCAGCATCTGAAATAGAGGGATGCATGGATAAAATTTTTCGTGTAAATTCATTGATTGCAAGGCAGAGGAAGCTACCTAGAGATGTGGTGGTCTATTTTACAAAGAGAGCAACTAGAGATGAAGTTATTCAAGCTGCTTATGATACTAAAGTTGTGGTTGCTGAGCAAGAAGTCCTGGTTCTAAAAGAGATTCCTCCAAAGATTTTAAGGAGAAGGAAAGATTTTGCATTTCTCGTACAGGAACTTAAGCAACGTGATATTAAGTTCAGATGGGAGATTCCAGTCGGATTGGTGGTGATGCACGAAGGTAAAAGATATCGTCTGGTTACTGTGACTCAGGCGCGTGATTTCTACAGCAATGTTTTAAAAGCAACCCCTCTATCACTCCTGGAAGCTGCAAAGGGATCTGGAGAGGGAAAACCTCAAGAGGCTGAAGGTGGACAGACAGAGGAGAATGGTGCTGGAGGGGATCAAATTATAGCTTCATCAGCTGCTGCTGGAGAGCAGAGGTTGACGCATGCCGCTTTAAAACGAGCAAGACAAGTACAAGAGCAAGACCAGCAGAAGTTTATGGAACTCTCAAAGCGTACTTACAGTGAAGCTGTGGGAAGAGCGCGGCCCAAAGAAAATACAGGGGCTATTGAAGATGTGCTCCAAAAGCTTCGGGGCGCCACGCATGGTGACTAAATTTCTAACCTGGAATGTTAATGGATTAAACTCACCACAGAAGAGAAAGAAAGTTTTTCAATATTTAAAACAATTTAAGATTGATGTTATATGTTTGCAAGAAACGCATATTAGGGTTATGGACCAAAAGTATTTATCGAACTCAAGGTTGGGCACGCAATTTGTTGCTTCTGCGATGAATAAGAAAAATGGAGTGGTTGTCTACGTTAAAAGTACTCTAACAGCGGAATTAATTGAAGCAGATAAGCAAGGAAGATATGTTATGATAGATTTGTTGTTAGAAGGTAAAAAAACGCTTCTAGTTGGACTGTATGCTCCTAATCAACAACAAGCTGATTTTTTTAGTTTACTTTATACAAAGCTTACTCAATTGGATTACAAATCGTTTATTTTTATGGGGGACTGGAATGGTGTTTTGGATGTACAGATGGATAAGGCTGGTTCTTTTAAGCGTGTTCCGAGTCATGCCAGATTGCCTAAATCTTTTTTTGAAATGAAGGATGATTTGGAACTGCGAGATATTTGGCGTGACACACACCTACATGAAAAGGATTATACTTTTTTTTCTGATAGACATCAATCTTTTTCCAGGATTGATTTTATTTTGCTGACTAATGATTTTTTTTCTAGGATTAAGAAGGTAAAGATCTGTGCAAGAACTATTTCGCACCATAGTCCAGTTTGGTTAGAGATCAATAAGGACAATAGGGATAGGCGCTCGTGGCGCGTAAATGAGAATTTGTTTAGAAATCAGAGAAATGTGGAAGAATGTAAACAGCGGATGAAGGATTTTTTTGAAATTAATATGAATAAGGATACCTCTATGGACATGGTTTGGGATGCTAGCAAGGCCTACATGAGAGGGGTGTTGATATATATGAATAATAAATATAGACGTACTTTGGAAGCCAGAAGGAAAGAATTGGAGAATGAAATTAGGGAAAAAGAAAAGGCCTTAATTTTGAACCCATTGGATGTGAAGACTAAGGAGGTTATTAAGCTATTAAGAGGACAATTTGATAAATTGATGGCTGATCAAGTGGCAACCAACTTGCGGTTTGCCAGGCATAATACTTTTTGCAATGCTAACAAGCCAGGTAGATGGCTAGCTTATAGACTAAGGAAAAAGCAAAGGGCTTCTAATATAGATAAAATTGAACATAAGGGAAAGGTTGTGTTTCAACAGGATCTTATTAAGGAAGCCTTTGTGGATTTTTATTCTAAATTATATGCTAAGGAGAAGATTAATGAAAAAGACATTGATGTATATTTGGAGAATGCTAGCATCCCGGTTCTTACGCAAGCACAAAAAGAGGAGATTAATCAATTGATAACAGAAGAAGAAATTCTTATAGCAATTAAGGAATTGAAGATGGATAAAGCGCCAGGTACGGATGGTTTGACTGCGGTTTACTACAAAAATTTACAAATGGAGTTGATAAAGCCGTTAAAGGAACTGTTCCAGACAATTCAGAGAGGGGGAAAGGTGCCTCTGTCTTGGAGAACTGCTTTTATCTCTTTGATTCCAAAGGAAGATCAAGATGCTACTCAAGTAAAAAACTATAGACCGATATCACTTTTAAATACAGATTATAAGATATTTGCTAAGGTGTTGGCTAACAGATTGATGAGGGTTCTGCAACAGGTGATTCATGGGGATCAAACTGGGTTTATTAGTGGTAGGTAAATGAAAGTCCACAAGTCTTAAAGTTGCCAAGGTTGAGGACCTGCGACTTAACAGCTGTGGCAAAGAAAAGGACATCAAATTGGGTGCAACTCATTTAACAATTGTCTTGCTTAGCAACCAAAATTCTGGTCCCAATTGTGTTCATCAGTCAGGGACTATCTGTACTTGGTGAAAAGAATGGAAATAATGAATACATTGCCTTTTTAATCCATGCCCAATCCATATAACTATATTTCCGCACAGCAGTATTTCTTCTCACCCTCTTGCATACTTTATGTCACTGGACATAAATATGGATGACAGTTAAGCTAGTTAATTCAGATAGCTAAATTCCTTCTTGCTTTGTTCATAAGCATGTCTGAAATGTTGAATAGGGATCTAAATGCACTAATTTCACCGGAAGGGACAAGCAAACATTACTCTGACATATTGTCTGTGTAATACCATTCTCCCAGAAAGGCCATACTTCAAAACAAAAAGAAAGCATTTTTAATCTCCAATGTGTTAATGTATTATTTGCTTTGGTGTCTGTCCAAATGCCATTATGGATATTTTAATGTGTTCATTTATTTTTAATTACTCCCAGAAGTGCCTGACAACCAAATGGAACTATAACAACTGTTTATCTTCACTGTACATCATGTAAATAAAATAAATATTCCCTGGCATTTCAATGGGTTTGTGTAAATATTTATGAACTGAATGCAGACATATTCGTCATGGCTACTCCTAAAATGTTACCCAGATCAATAACCCTCCCACATTCCCAACCAACTTTTTGTTCTTTCATCAGTGAGAGCCTATTGTTATAATATTAAACAAAATTATTAAGGTCTGGCATAGACTATAGGCTCTCCTGACATAGGCCATAGGCTCCCCTCTTTCTCTCTCTGCACTATAATATAATATAAATCTATGTAGCCATTTTATGCCATCACATAAAATGTATTGGTTACGGGTATGACCACAGACTGCATGTGCTACCAAATTCTCAGTATGTTTCATATAAATGGTTTCATCAACTGGCTACATGAAGGCATAGTGTCAAGTTTAGAAGCCCGGACTTGCTGATGTGACAGACATTGCTTCTCAACTTGCCAACGAGCTTGAGGGTGGGTGGGGAGGGGAGATATTTGGAATGCAGACTTCAAAGATTAAGAAAGCAGACCATGGGAATCAAGGACAATGGTCAGGTGTCTGGGTAGACCCAGAGATGCTCTCTCATAACAATAGTCCTAATTGGGCAATGTGACCTGATCTAGAGGGAGGAAGAAGTTGTTAATGCTTTTACTATAGGGATTTGGGAGGGGTCCAGCCAGAGCTGGTTTTACTTTCATATGTGCCGATATGATGTACTCAATAAAGCTTTGCATTAAGAGATTGGAAAGTCTCGAAGAAGTTTGCTTGGTTGGGGTCATCAGTCAGAACTTTGACACCTAGAAGGTCAGATCCTGCCCACCTGCCTGCCCACAAATGAATTGATGCAACTGCAATTGGGGCAACTGCTCCTGATTTGAGTATTATCAAAGAGTAGGACTCTGCTGTGGGAGAGATAATATTTATTTATCTGTTAATTTAAAACATTTTAAACACTTATTAAGTTCTACAGTTCATCTCTGGAAGTTAAGTTTATCTTTTTTGAAAAAGCTGGAAATGGTAAAGAGTTTTCTGAAAGCATTGTGAAACTGGCCATAAAAGATGAAATTGACTGGATTGCATTATCTCATATATGAAACTAATGTTATAATTAATTGTTTATCTTTATTATTCTACTTCCATCCAGGAAGTCATAATAGTTTACACATACTTTCCCTCCTGCAATATTATCACCTTGACAATTGCTCTATGTTCATTTCCCACTAGCAACTTTTAGCATCTTCTAGAACATTTTTCTAAATCTCAGCAATTTTAAGATGTGTGCATTTCAACTCCCAGAATTATTCATCTTGAAATTGTCATGCTTGAGAACCAACTGCTCTAGAATCATTCAACCACTGTTGTGCAGAAATGATAGTAACGAAGACAGGAATTATATTGTGGTAAGAATGCACCCCACCCCAATCCTTTTTACTTATCCCCACCCCCCCAAATCACAAGAATAAAACTCAGGAAAAGAAATTCAGAAACAATGTTTCACTCATGAAACCTCTGGCTATTGTGTAAAGGGGAAACATTGAATCAGTCCTGTTGATTCACAAAGAGAGCTAAATGGAGGTAACAGACAGACTAAAGATAAGGGGGTAAAATTAATTACATTTGTTTGACAAGATTAAAACTCAAGGAAGTCAGTATTTTAGAACCATTGCTAGCTTTTGCAAAACAAGCTAAACAAATCTAATAACAAAATTATGAAATGCTGTAAACTATATAAAAATCCTTGCATTCAACAAATCAATTTGTCAGCTGTCCCAGAACCACATGCTCTGTTGCTTATGACCATTTAAAAGCCTTATTTTTGAGCTGCTGCCTTTGTTCTTCATTTCCTGAGGTGTGCCCATTCCTCCCAGCTGGGGACCTGAGCCAATTTCTTCCCACAATATCAATATTCTTCCCACAATATTTGGTGATGGCTGGATTGGGTGACAAAGGGCGTTTCCACAATTTAGTCTAAGATGCTTTTTCTCTCATGCTGCTCCTGGATGCATAAGTCAAGCTTGGAAATCCCAGTCCATGTTGCAGTGGACTGCCAAGGGGATCAAATTGGTCCTTATTCCAAATTCCAGCCACTGCTAGATTTGATTGGTTGTTCCCTTGCTTCTTGCCCTTCCCATCCATGTAGAAAAGGCAGGCCCTGATGGCTGGGTCCTGTTAGGCTCGTCTACCAGGGTCTGCTCCTTTCTTTGCTTTCTCATATATTGAGAAAAAAGCAATTGAAAAAAATTACAAAATGCCAGAACTTGCAGATCAAAGTTGAATCCCTGCACGTAAAAGAAATCTGTTATTCCAATCATGATTGGAGTCCTTGGAGCAATATCGAAAATATTCCCTTGATATCTGGAAATATGGAATTTATCTGATCTGAACACCTAATTTTTTTTTTAAAAAAAACCTTAATAATTTTTAGGTTCTTGGTTAGGACCTGAATTATTAAATTTCCATTAGATGTAAATCTAACTTTAGATTACCAAACATAGTAAAAATAATATCATCTCATCTGTATTTTGTACTACTTAAGATGGCATATATAATCCTATTTTTCCTGTAGCAACTTTGTCAGATGGTTGATGAGTGCCCTAAAGTCATCAAACCAGCTTTTAAGTATAGTAGAGAATTAGAACTCGTTAGAAAACTAGTTTCTACTACAATGCTTTAACTATTCCACAAAACTGGCTCTTAAGTAATTTAGTAAGATAATAAAAATACAAAGTATTTGTGGGTTATTTTTTTAATCTGGTTCATTTTTTAATGTGATTTTCAAATTTGAATCATTAATATACTGCTCAGAATAAGATTCCAATTTGTACAAAATGCATATATTTTAACATTTTTCAACAGGGTTATTTAAGTGTTTTATTGCCTCCTAATCAGCAAAAATAATATATTTTCTCTGGGGTTTCAGATAAAGCCATGTAAGTACTGGTTTACAAGAATATAATGTGACTAAGCCAGCCGAGCACAATTAACTGTGGTAGATTTGATCAGAGATACTACTGAGTAAGATGTATAAAATCGTATTAAAAGAATTCTTTTGCCTGTGGGGGTTATCTTGCGTCAGAGAAGCCTTTTAATCCTAATTGCTGGATATATTGTATGATTTTTTCTAAGGCCCTTTACTGTTCGTAAATAAAGAGGAACTGTCATAATGCATGATTTTATAGCTGGGTTCTGATCTGAAATAATGTTGACGAATGTGCTTTAGTAGACATGCAGAAAATTTCATGGATTCTTTTTTGTGGCCAAAGAAAAAACAATCTTCTCCCTTAATAAATGGAGGACACAGCATCCCCATATGTATCATTATGTGACACTCCATGGTGCGAGCCTACTCTCGTGGATTTATTGCTAAAGGTGAATAAGTTTTTTTCAGCTGGGAATATTTTTTGTTGCATTATTTGAAAGAAAATTTAAGTAAATTCAGGCTTGACACAATCAATGTTTTGTATATTCATTAAAACTGACTCCTGAATAATTCTTGATATATGGTGGAAATAGTTTCATGATTGTTAATAAGTAAAAGATTTTTGAAGTTCTCCATGAAAAGAAAAGAATGAGAATTCCTAGCAAATGTCATTTATTATTTATTACAAGACCTTTCAAATCTGCCTCATGGTGACAGAAAGCTTTAAATCTATGATGCAGAGACATGCATACTGTAATGATATTAGCTCTAGAATGATGAGTAAATCTGTGGCATAGGAAATGTGAGAAATGACATTTAATTACGATGTGTAAATTGCATGTTCTGTAACAAAGTTCCTTTATATCCTGATGCTACAAGTGAATAAAATTATGTTGCTTAAGAGACTAAATAAATCTAAACTAGAATAACTAAACTGGAGTAACTAAATACTCCTGAGTCTTTATACATGTGTGTTTGCCCAATTTTCTTTTATGAGCATGCTCACAATCAATGGGAAAATGAATATTACAAAAATATGTACCTGTGTATATATAGCTGTGTAACTACCCCTTGTAGTTTGCCAAGCAGTTCTGCTATGAAAACAGTAAAGACACACGATAGAATGCATATGTTGTGATATCGATGCACCACATTCATGTTAATAATAAAAAACTGGAAGATTGTGTGGCAAGAATATAATTTACTTGATGGTGTAGAAAAGCATTAATTTTGGTCTGGCTTTACACTGGCATATCTCTATATTCTGTTTTCCACCTCCATGACTATAAACAAATTAGATCACCTAATTGACAAAACAAAATGGTTTTATTGCATCAGTGTGGATGCAATAATCAAAAATAATGTGTAAAGATTTAAAAATAAAAAATCTAGATTTTTTATTTCCTTTTCATCAAGAAGGTTCTATTTGACAGGAAAATCAAATATAGTACTGGATGTGAGTTTTTGCTAATATTTTTGACAGACATGTCCATACTATGGAAATAGTTGTGTTGATTAATTGCCTCACAGCTTTTATTAAGAAAAATGCCAGCATTATCTGTGTTATCCAGAAAGCTCTATAACTCTGTCCATGCATAAACAAAATAGCATCATTGATCTATTCATTCCTGGTGGTCCATAGTTAGAGTGTGGTGTGGTGAAGGCTAGAAACTAGCAGACTGTGTATCCTAGGCCCACCTTTGGCATGAAGCCAACAGGATTACCTGAGGACCAGTCTGTCTCTCAGTCCTAGGAAGCAAGCAAGGGCAACTGAAAATTTTGTCAAGAAATCTGCAGGCAATATCCAGGCAGTTGATAGGAATCTAGACTGATTTCAAGGCATGAACAGGTAGACAGAGACAGAGTTACTGAACATCTTTTCCTCAAAAATTTAGCAAAATGGTCTTGCACAAAAGACTAAATAAATGCCCTATTCTGATAGAGTATATAGGATGGGATTACCTCAGATATTTTAATTATTGGTACCTTACTCTATAACGTCTTTGGGAAATAACCAGAAATGGTTGGGACACATAGGTAAATGTTCGCATTTATCCCATCATTCCTACTACTGCTGGACAAGACATGGCAGAATTATTTGAAATGAAACCCCTAGCAAGCAAATTCTGTGACTGTCATGCTGTAGTTCTTTAAGCATCAAATTACAAAAACTAAAACAATACAGTAAAGCTCCATCTGGAACGCAGCCTCTGAAGTTTTATTTTGATTAATATTTTTCCTGGCTATTTGTAAAATGATCTGCATTTTTCTTCTACTATTGTTGCAAAATGTGGAAAATGGGGAATTATTCAAATAAAGTGCATTAATATCTTTATCAAAATTACAGGAAAAAAGATTTCAAAGTGGTTAACAAGCACATATGTCTGGAAAATGTTTTCAGAAAATAAATTCTTTGTTTCGAAAAAAATTGTGGGCTTCTTTAGTTCCAAGAATATCTTTACAGAAAATGCAGTTACCAATTAATGAGGAGGATTCAGTTTTCCAAATCTGGAATTATATTGTCATGCTTATCTATTGTCAAGTATTGAATATTGGAAGACAACAATTGGCATTCATTTCCTGATTTGGAACAATTTGGCATATACATACAAAGTACCTTTGGTTGGATGGATAGTATTACGGTCTAAATACACTAGAACTGTTAATTGCTACTGGGATATACTTTGTTTTTTTCTTTTTTGTATTGTACTGTGGGAAGTCACATACAAACCCCAGAGAAGGAAATATTAAAAAGGCAGAATAGCATATTTCCTCAAAAAATCTTAAAAAGGCAGAAAAGCATATCCAGGTTTTCTTAATAGCCCCAAGTCTCCCTCCCCCAAGCAGAGACCAGCTCTGTAGAAATACAGATATCATAATCCTTTCAGAAAGTCTGGCACCAGGAAGCGTAGAGCTGATGGGATTAGAAAGACAAAGATGCCTAGAACTAACAACCCCTCACCCAAAAATTCCAACACAGGACATAGTCATCAGCCACAACCCCAGGGAAGCAGGATATGACCTTTGGGACATAATAGGATTAACCCACCACCATCAGAATAACAGAAAGGCACACTCAGACTCAGGTCAAAGTTCATGCCATAGGAACAAGTCCAAACAAAAGCTCAAGAAGGTATAAAAACCCACCATTCCCTACTACATGTGGTCAGCTTTCCCAGAGCCATGCTTCTGACTGGCTCTGCTGTTCAATAAACTACAACCTTCTTTTTAAAGCAGTCCCCATTTTGTTTATTCCCTGCTTGGAGTGGACCCTGATGAAGATTTTTCTTTCAACAATACTGTTTCATTTCTAAGCATTTTATGGAGTTTTGTATGGATTTGTATTATAACTCTTGTCTGTTTTTTAAAAATAAATTTTAATTTTAAAAGTGGTGAATGAGCTGAGGCAAAAATAAAATTGTAACAAAAAAATAACCATGTATATATAATCCAGTGATCAGAACAATGAGGCAGTTGTTCTTTTAGGAGACATTAAGAAGAGGACAAGCATTGGTAATACTGGCATTGTCACAATTTGTTAAACCATGTTTTGTTAACTCAACCACAATCAGACTAAACTGTAAACCATGGACAACAGTGGTTAGGTTCATATTTTGCAGCGAGCCATGAAGTTGATTCTTTGGCTGTGACGTAACATGGTTTATGAGCCCAGGAACTGCCTTCTGCAATTTTATGCTGAATAACAATGGTAAACCTAATCAGTAATTAACTGATAATGAATAAACTGAAAATAATATTGTTCTGTCAAAGACAGTGAGATAAATTTACAGAGGGAATATTAAAGCATAGAAATCGATATTAATATCAGGAAGCAAATACTTAATACATACCGTAGCTTATAAATTTACTAAAGAGAAAAGATTTTTCTTAGCAACCGGATAAACTTGGATATTTTTTTTTAAAATGCATACCTATTCCTTTAGTCCAAGAGAAACAGATTCTAAAGTTAAACAAAAGCAATGCCGTTCTGACAGCCACCATTAAATACCACAGGGCTAAATGATCCTGAAGTTAAAGTTCACCTGGAAGCAATATGAACAGCCATGTCCCTTGCCAAATTCAATTCTGCTCTCCAGAAATCTACTAGCAAGCCAACTGCACATTTCTGAGCAACACTCACACAGCACCAAAGGGATACATTTCAAATAACAAGTTAAGTATTTTTGGCATTCCGTGGAGAACTTGTGTTGGGCAGGCAAACCTCCATCCACAAGGCAGCAGGAGTAAAAAGAAATACTGAGGCACCTGAGCAAAACTGTTCAAGGCCACAGCCTGGCTGTAGCCCAGCAAATAAAAAAATGCACTTATATTTACTAAAAATATATGTGAGACAAGATATTTATTCTGCAAAGCAGCAAATCCCCCACTTAACTCTAAACTGAATTTATTGGTAGTCAGAGTGTGCAGTTACCATATGATTACATGGCAATTACATGTTGATTACACAGCCATATGACTTGAATTTATGGATACAAAATCACAAACTAATTCTTATGGGTGACAGACCATATGTGAAAAGTGCCTTAGATACAACTGTTCCTCCATCTGTTCACATCTATGATGGATAGACCTGGTACATTACACTTTGTAGAATTATCTTCCCTACAGGGTGCCTTCCAGATGTGTTGAATTAGACATCCCATAATTCCTAGTCAGCATAATACCTCTACTTTGGTTTTTAGCTTGAATTTAATTTCTGTTCTCAGAAGGCCTCTTCCCTCCTTTTAAGAGTTTGGAAATATGGAAAAATTGCACTGTACCTGTATGAAATTATACAACACTTTAAGATAAGAGTGTTGTAAGTACATAAGCCAAAAGCTAAGTGCCTATTTTTTTTTAATCCTTCCTTACCTCCTCTCTCTTTGTACAATCTATTTTTGAGAAGGAAAGGCCTTTTTCCAGCAGACCTAAAGTATCACTGATATTTCCTATTGCACTTAAAACAGGAAAGTATAGTACTGGGAAGAAGACAGTGATAATGATAGAGCAGTTATTGGGTTTTTATCTGCAGGTGAAATATCTTAGTGTACTCTTTGCTTTTTTGTTGAGATTTTTATATTATATTTATTAGATTTTTATCCCACCTTTATTATTTTTATAAATAGCTCAGGGCCAGTGGTGGGATTCAGCTAGTTCGCACCAGTTTGGCAGAACCGGTAGCTAATTTTAGGTTGCCCAGGACCAGAATGGACTTCCGGAAGTAGCATCCCCACAGAGAACCAGTTGTTCACATATTTAAATCCCATCACTGCTCAGGGCTATACATACAAAATACTCTTTCCTCCTCCTATTTCCCCTCTATGAAGAACCCTGTGAGGTGGGGTGGGCTGACAGAAAGTGATTGTTATTCTGCTAAAGTCAAATATTGATTATATTCATTTGGATCTAGATGTTATTCCCAGTGACATTCTGCTGACAATGGAGGAACAAAGCAAAAACAACAGCAACACATTTTGTGACTTCCTTCTTTCCTTTATAAGCTCCCTGATGTGTGTAGCAACCATTTCTGGGGATTTGGGGATCCCTGCAGAACGGCACAGGAGTGGCACAGGTAACAAAAATGGCAGGAAAAATGGGTAAAAATGGAAAACGTATCAAAAGTAGATCTTGCATTTATGAAGGAAAAGATCTCGATCTATCTGTTGTTATTATTAATTCCTGGTATATAGCCTAGAAGACTTTAAGCAAATAGTCACAATATTAAATTTCTCCCCTAAATAAATAATACATTTCTACTTGGTAAATGGTGGCTCAATGACTCAGTGGTTAAGACGGTGGGCTTGTCGGCTGGAAAGCCAGCAGCCCAGGTTTGAGACCCAAGCACCATGCAATGGGGTGAGCTCCCGTCCTCACCCCAGGTCTTGCCAACCTAGCAGTTCAAAAGCATGTAAATGCAAGTAGATAAATAGGTACTATTTCGGTGGGAAGATAACAACACTCTGTGATGTCATGCTGGCCATGTAACTGCAGAAATGTCTTCAGATAGTGCTGGCTGAATGGCCTTGAAACAGAGAGGAGCACCACCTCCTATAATTGGCAACAACTTGCAGGGATTCCTTTACCTTTTACTTGGTAAATAATTATTTTTCTGGGCCCTCAAGTCTTTGGTGGCAAAAAAATCTGTAGTAAATTAATTGTTTGGAAAGTGACATCTATCTTCACTGAAATTGCTTGAAGAAAAGCCAGGTACTGGACAACAGAGTTTTATGTATTTAAAACAAGATACTTGTGTGTTGAACATTTTTATAGCTGAGAACACTTTGAAATTTCAATACTCCTCCTTACTTCAATAAAAGCTATTCCACATCCTTACCAAAGAAGGGAATCATCTGCAGAATATAAAGTATCTTTGGCAAGACTAAGATCTTGATGAAACCTGCCCTTCCAAGGCACAAGAAAGGGATTGTTTCATTGCTTGAACACTTGTTTTATATCTGTAATATTGAGGCTTATTTTAATACCTTCAGTAATGAAATCCAGTGTTCAACTATTCAAGATACCATATTGTGATGTATTCAGTCTAATATTATGGAGAAATCACATTAAAAGTTCTTGATTCAAGGAACATAATTATAACTATGATTTTCTTAAACTAAAACTCAAAGACAAACTACTTTATTAATATGCTTTTTGCATGTAGCCCTTTGGTCCAACCAGGATTAAATGTATGTCAGTTAATCTAAATGTCAAGATGAGAAGTAGTGCCTTCATTTTTATTACTCCAAGAATTCTAACATATATTTTGCATTGAGCTGTGACAGTATGGTGATTCTAATTTCCCACTTCATACAACTTCTATCACGTCTCATCATAGTTCTGATAAAATTCCATAAACAGATTTTGTGTAAATCTGACACACAATTGGGTCATTCTAGTTTCTCTTTGAATTAGCTCATTTGGAACAGGAAGACTTGACAAAAAAGTGTTGAAGGAATCCCCTTCCAATATGGATTTTTATTTACTTGCCTTCTGCAAATAAATTAGACAATCCATCCACATAGGCAAAATTTTGTCCTTTTGAAGTCTACTTATTTTGTAACCTTGGAAGGCACAAAGCCAACACAGCATTTGAGCAGGTTCTCTAAGCGAGATCCTTTCTAGGGTATTGAAGATTGACAATAGTGGCTGAATCTTATAAATCCTAAAAATAAATTCTAGTTTGTTGCTATTCTTGTGTCTTTTCTATTGATTAAACGAAGATGCTAGACCCCTCAGAATCCAAAACAACCACACAACCTCCCAGAGACAGCACCAACCCTCAACCAATCCACACAAGCCCCCTCCCACCAGCAGTTCACCTCCCAATGACAAGACCTATCACAAGCCTCTCACTGATGACTCATGCCTGACCCCTCACAAGACCCTCACTTGACACACCCACACCTGAAACCCTTATCAACAGAACACTGACATCCCCTACACTCCCCTGAAGATGTTACCTAGCCTGGTAACAAAACCCACAAGCTCGGAGAACAAACCTTCACCCTCGTCCTACACCCGAGCTACAGATATTCATCACTATTGTAAAAGAGTTAGGAGTTAGTTTTTCTGCTGATTGTTTTCCTAGAACATCTGGAAGAACTCCAGAGAATATGCAAGAATTATATTAAGCCTCCCAAAATAATCAAATAACAGTACTAGATCAAAATATTATTGGCGATAACAGTAATCTACAACATGTACTACAACTTCTCTTAATGGGGTCAGTTGGCTTTTCAGGGAAGCTTTGGGGAGTGCCATTCGGATCTTCATAAAAGGAAAGCACCTTTCAAAGATTTGCACTTCTCTACATTCTGCTAGAAATGTTCTGTAATGTTGTATGCTTATAAAAACTAATCCTGAATTCAATTTCACAGGTTTTCACAGGATACACACAGATTTTCCCATGCTTTATCATGTGTATGAATTCATAATGCTCTGGATAAGGCTGAATCTCTGTCCTCTGAGAATTTCAGATCATCAGTCTTAATCTTACTTTTGTAAATATTCAAAATATTCTCAAATCTATATTCTGTGCCATTTAATATCATTCGGAGTTTAGGCAAGTTCAAGGCTTGCTCATGAAGAACTATACTATGTATTCCAGAAATAGAGAGATCAGTTGATGGTTTTAATATTTTTCATTTTGTACCTCTTAGTTCATGCTGAAAGAAGCTTTGAAACCAATGGAGTAAAGGTTTCTATGAAAATGAAGCCTAGGATTGTTACTATTGATCTTTTTGTCCAGTTTGAAGACCTAATGGACATTTGTGCCTTTCTGAGCTGAAAATTGATTTCTCCAATATTTTCATGGGATGCAAAGAAACCTAGAGCTATTAGCATGGTATATTACATAGGGGATTTAATCAATATAAAGAGGCTACATGTGGAGGGAAACAATTACCTAGAGAACTCCAGTGTGCATCTAAAACTCAGTGATGGCCTATAAAAGCAACAAGAAATTATTTTCAATTCTTAAATGGAAATGTCTGTTTGCATAAACTACCGATAACCATCAAACTGTAAGAAACCAGAGAGATGTTATCTGCACAGTTGCTAAGATACAGGCAAGTTTATTATGCTTAATGTTTCCATTTATTTTTCCTCTCTAGATTTAAAAGTAATAAGCTTTGCTTTTTTATTTATTTCATATGTTGTTATTAAGGTCCCTGCAAAAAACTGCATTGTAAAATTTAGAAAAGGAAGGAGGAAAAACCATGCTTGAAATGCTTGACTGAACTTTTGTTCTCCTGAGTTAGATGGAGCCAACTATGTACTGAGCATTTTAGACCTGATCCCCAGCACACACGCACACACACACATACCCCAATTGTCATGAGCGTGCCCTGCTGACTGCTGTTTTATGCTATGTTCTCATTACATTGCCTTCAAAGCATCCTCACTCCACAGCTGAGGGAGATTTATGTTTTCTTTAGCTCTTTCAGTGCGAAGGTTGTGTTTCTCATCTTCGGAACACAATTTTTCCCATGAACACAATTTAGGCCAACAACATGGTTGGTGATCTAGCCAGGGACTGAGATGTTCCCAACTCCTACTAGCTATTCCAGGCTAATTGCAGCCAGGGCCCCTCTTGTAATTGTATATGGAAAAAACCTTGGGAAACTGGGCAAAGAGATGAGGCAGAATACATGAACACTGAATAGTACACATCACAAAATTAAAAAGGTAAAGGTTCCCCCGCACATGTGTGCTAGTCGTTTCCGACTCTAGGGGCCGGTGCTCATCTCCGTTTCATAGCCGAAGAGCCAGCGCTTGTCCGAGGACATCTCCGTGGTCATGTGGCCGGCATGACTAGACGCCAAAGGCGCACGGAACGCTGTTACCTTCCCACCGTAGTGGTCCCTATTTTTCTACTTGCATTTTTACATGCTTTCGAACTGCTAGGTGGGCAGAAGCTGGGACGAGTAACAGGCGCTCACTCTGTTACGCGGCACTCGGGATTCGACCCGCCAAACTGCCGACCTTCCGATCGACAAGCTCAGCGTCCTAACCCACTGAGCCACCGCGTCCCTTTAGGGTACCATATATTGGCTGCAAATACACAAATAACCACAGGATGGCAGCAAAAAGATACAGATCATTCTAATACCTGCAGCCATCTAACGATTGTTTAGATTTTTACAACTCAGATCTGGTAGCCCTATTAAAATAGCTCTCCCAAACTGTTTTTCAAAATTTAGTCCCACCTACATGTATGAGATTGTCCTATCCACTCAAACCTTAAGCTCCCCCAAATGTTACATGGTTTGGGCACCAAACAGCTGCCCCACCCTTGCCTTAAATGAGCAGATTTTCTTCTATCTTTGGTAGAAAAAGCTAGAAATAATCTAAACAATGGGTAATAAGAGTTTTGGGTAGATGGAAGATAGAAACCGCTACATTCTGATCACCTAAACCACAGGTCTGCAACCTGCGGCTCCGGAGCCGCATGCGGCTCTTTCAGCCATCTCCTGCGGCTCCCAGTCCTCTGCCATGTGCAGTCCAAAAAAAAAGTGAGACTAAAAAAGTTCAACCAATCAATTCAAATATGCAGGGTAGGTGCATATCTCGCCTTGGCTCCACTCTTCAGTCAAACCCTGTTCTGCACATGCACGCATGTACGCGCATGCGCACACATTTTTTGCGGCTCCCAGTTTTTCCTTTTGTGAGGGAATCGGTTCCGAGTGGCTCTTTCACTGTTTCAGGTTGCTGACCCCTGACCTAAACACACAACTGAGTGCCAAAAGATCTACTAGTTCCTAAGAAGATATTGTTTATCCAGCAATGGATTACTGTATATCTCTTCTCTTCTCTTCTCTTCTCTTCTCTTCTCTTCTCTTCTCTTCTCTTCTCTTCTCTTCTCTTCTCTTCTCTTCTCTTCTCTTCTCTTCTCCTCTCCTCTCCTCTCCTCTCCTCTCCTCTCCTCTCCTCTCCTCTCCTCTTCTCTTCTCTTCTCTTCTCCCCTTCCTCTCCTCTCCTCCTTTGAGTCTATATTGACTTCTGGTAACTGCCTGGACAGGCCCCTGCAGTTTCCTTTGCAATATTTCAGAAGTCATTTGCCCTTGCCTTTTATCTCAGGCTGAGATAGTGACTGGCCCAAGGTCATCTAGCTGGCTTCAAGCTGCACGCAGTCTAGGTTTCTAGTATGCCTTAACTACTACATCAAATTGATTCTCAACTGTTTCATTACATTGTATGATTAAGAATGAAAAACCACCCATGACATAGAGTGAAAAGCTTGTTTGATCCTTGTGATTGCTTACTACAATGAACAAATGGCTCACTACTGAATTGAACAATTTGAAGTGATTTTCTAAAGGCAGCATCAATGTGTGCATTAGCCTTAGGATGCCCCATATTTCATAAGTCTTATGTTATTAAGCCAAAGTTTTAGAACTAGTGATATAAATGTTGAGAAATTAAAGTGAGGGCGCCTTGTTAATCAGTATAATCACATTTTCCACCGTGGTCTGTAGACAAGCACTTTCAAATGAAAAAAACACTCAGCAGGCATTTGTTTAATATAGAATAGATCATAAAAATAGACAAGCTGCTCTTTAAAAACTTTATAGAAACATTTCCTGTGTTAAAAATAAGTGCTTGTGCCCAGCAGAAAAAAAATGTTCTGTGATTGCATAAGATACCGTACTAATAGCAAGCTTCAAAATGTTGTTGAATTTTGGGGTGAAGGGGAGGGCTGCATCTTTGTTCAGTTGAATTTCTTTAATAACTTGGAGTATATACCGAGTTTCAAAAATCATAGATACTAAATCAAATATCAAGGTAATTGAAGTTCGGTATTTCACTGCAGACATCGTCTGGAGAAAAAGAAAAGATAGTTTACTGGTTGTATATTATTAAAATTATCAGTAGGATTGTGCTGGACCAGTATATATTCAGCTGCTCCATTTTATATCTAGTTTAGGAAGTAAGAACTGTGTTAGTGTATTCAGCATTTACAGGGTTAATACAGCACGCTTAGCAGCATTGTATGTAAGAACATGTAGCATTTACAAGGTTAAACGTTATTTCCTCAAGAGATGCCTTATGGGAATTGTAGTCTGTTTAGTGAATACCATGCTTTCTAGTTAAGTGGGTGGAGCTTTCATAGTTTATTACAGGATGGGGAAATCACTCCTTTTTACCTATGAAAATGGACAGAAACAATTGTACTGGACCAGTCCACAGCAAACTAAGTTTGTCTAGATTATCTGGAAATAAAATCTTTCTAAACACCATTTCATTGAGTTATACTGAATGATTCCTGAAATTAAATAGCATCTTGGTTTTGGGAGTCAAAACAAGGATCTTGGAGAAATCCCACCTTTCACCTTGTTAGTGTGACTGATCTGTAATGGTGATTGTACCTGTCTTTACTCTAAGAGAAGCAAAATCCAAAAACCAAATGTCTTGCTGGAATATTCTACCATTCTGGTGCTCATCCTATACTTTGGGGACAACAATTTATTTTCCTATGCTTCATCTTTTCCAAATGTTCTTTACCTGATTTCTCTTGCTGTTTCTCCTAGGTGAATAAAATCTGCTGGTTGGTCTGCACATAATAATAATAATAATAGTAATAGTAATAATAATAATAATAATAATAATAATAATAATAATAATAATAATAATAATAATAATAATAATAATAATAATAATAATAATGTTGGAAGGGACCTTGGAGGTCATCTAGTCCAACCCCCTGCTCAGGCAGGAAACCCTATACCATTTCAGGCAAATGGCTGTCCAGTCTCTTTTTAAAAACTTCCAGTGTTGGAGCATTCACCACTTGTGGAGGCAGGTTGTTCCACTGGTTAATTGTTCTAACTGTCAGGAAGTTTCTCCTTAGTTTTAGGTTGCTTCTCTCCTTGACTAGTTTCCATCCATTGCTTCTTGTCCTGATTTTTCAGGTGCTTTGGTGAATAGCTTGACTCCCTCTTCTTTGTGGCAGCCCCTGAGATGTTGGAACACTGCTATCATGTCATCCCTCACTTTTCTCTTCGTTAAACTACACATACCCAATTACAGCAACCGTTCCCTATATGTTTTAGCCTCCAGTCCCCCAATCATCTTTGTTTATTATTGGGACTTATATGCCGCCCTATCTCCCGAAGGACTCAGGGCGGCTAACAACAATTGTTGCTCTTCTCTGTACCCTTTCTACAGTCTCGACATCTTTTTTACATTGTGGTGACCAAAACTGGATGCAGTATTCCAGGTGTGGCCTTACCAAAGCATTGTAAAGTGGTATTAGTACTTCACTTGATCTTGATTCTATCCCTCTGTTAATGCAGCCTAGCACTGTGTTGGCTTTTTTGGCAGCTGCAGTACACTGCTGGCTCATATTGAAGTGATTGTCTACTAGGACTCCGAGATCCCTCTCACAGTTACTATTATTGAGCAAGGTACCACCTATACTATACCTGTGCATTTGATTTTTCCTGCCTAAATGTAGAACCTTACTTTTTTCACCATTGAATTTCATTTTGTTAGATAGCGCCCAGTGTTCGAGTCTGTCCAGATCCTCCTGTATTTTAAGCCTATCTTCTGGAGTATTGGCTATTCCTGCCAGCTTGGTGTTGTCTGCAAATTTGATGAGTTCCCCATCTATCCCCTCATCCAAATCGTTAATGAAGACGTTGAAGAGCACTGGGCCCAGAACAGAGCCCTGGGGCACCCCACTACACACTTCCTTCTATGTAGATGCAGTTCCATTGAGGACCACACACTGAGTACAGCCTGTCAGCCAGCTACAAATCCATCTGGTGGTGATGCTATCTAACGCACATTTTTCTATCTTATCAAGTAGTAGGTTGTGATCTACTTTATCAAATGCCTTACTGAAGTCCAAGTAAATTATATCTACAGCATTCCTCTGGTCCACTAATTTTGTCACTTGGTCAAAGAATGTAATAAGATTTGTCTGGCATGATCTGTTTTTGACAAACCCATGTTGACTTTTAGTGATGACTTTGTTTGCATCAAGGTGTTCACTGATTTGTTGTTTGATTATCTTTTCCAGAATCTTCCCAGGTATTGAGGTCAGGTTGATAGGTCTGTAGTTTCCTGGATCTATGTTTTCCCCTTTTTTGAAGATGGGAACTACATCAGCTCTCTTCCAGTCCTCTGGTAGTTCCCCAGTGCTCCAGGATCTTTGAAAAATATAGTTCAGTGGTTCTGAGATCACGTCTGTCAGTTCCTTGAGAACTTTGGGGTGTAATCCATCTGGTCCTGGTGATTTGAACTTGCTGGACAGGTGTTCACTTACCATTTTTTTGCCTGTCTTAACTTGCATTTCTATTCTGTTTTTTATGGCACTGGTTTTGGTAGGTTGGACTGTTTTTTCCCCTTGTGTAAAGACAGATGCAAAAAACGAGTTAAATAGTTCTGCTTTCTCCCTATTGCTTGTCACCTTCTTGCCACTTTCCCCCACTAATGGACCAATCATTTCCTTAACTTTTTTCTTGTTTTTTATATGTTGAAAGAAGCATTTTTTGTTATTTTTGACTTTGGTTGCAAGCCTTAGTTCATTTTGAGCCTTAGCTTTCCTCACTTCATCTTTGCAGGCACGGGCTATTTGCTGATATTCTGACTTAGTTATGTGCCCCTCTTTCCAATTCTTATACTTGTCCTTTTTATCTTTCAGTTTATCAGAGAGTTCTTTATGCAGCCATGCTGGTTTCTTTTGAGAGCTGTTATTTTTCTTCTTTGTTGGTATTGTACTAGACTGGGCCTTTATTATCTCACTTTTCAAAATTTCCCAAGCTTCTTGAGTTGTTTTCCCCTTTAGGATTCTCATCCATGGAATTCTTCCCATGGTCTCTCTAAGTTTATTGAAATTAGCTCTTTTAAAGTCCAAGACTCTAGTTTGGCTGTGTTCTATTGCTTGTGCTTCCAGAATGTTGAATTCCAATATTGCATGATCACTTCCCCCCAAGGTTCCTATGGCTTCGACATTTTCTATCATTTCATCTCTGTTTGTGAGAATTAAATCCAATATGGCTAATCCCCTAGTTCCCTTCTCTACTTTTTGGGAGAGAAAGTTGTCTGTTAGGTTTGTCAGGAATCTGTTTGATCTTCCACTTGGTGCAGAGTTTGTCTCCCAGTTGATATCAGGATAATTAAAGTCCCCCATTACTGATGTGATGTCTTCTTACATACTTTAGTTAACTGACTAGCAAAAGGTTCATCTATTTCCTCTGCTTGGTTGGGCGGCCTATAGTATACACCTATGGCAATGTCATTTCCTCCTCCCTTTTATATTGACCCAAATGCATTCAAGGTTACAGTTTTTGTCATTGTTGTGCTCTATTTCTGTAGAGATAAAGTTATTTCTTATATATAGAGCAACTCCACCTCCTCTTTTGTTTAGTCTGTTTCTTTTAAATAGTTTAAATCCCTCTAGCTGTGTGTTCCATTTGTAGGTTTTGTCCCACCATGTTTCCGTAATGGCAACAATATCATATCCGCCCTCATTTACCTGAATTTCTAGTTTACCCTGCTTACTGTTCATACTCTGTGCATTAGTGTATAGACATTTGAGTCCTTTATGACTGACCCTGTGTTTACTTGCTGCATAACCTGTGTGGTGTCTGGCTTCCCCTATTTTCTTAGATTGCTGGGGACAGTGATGTTCTGTATCAATTAACTCACTGTCCCCATTGTTTAGTTTAAATTCCAGAAAAGCTGTGAATTTATTGCCAAGTAACTCAGTCCCTTTCTTGGATGGATGCAGACCATCTCTTTTATACATTTTTTCATTGGACCAGCTACAGACATCGTGACTAATATAACCAAAGCCTTCTCCTTTACACCACTCCTTTAGCCACATATTAAATTCTGCTATACGCTGGCCTTTTCCATTTTGCTCCTTATACACTGGTAAAACCTCTGAAAAAGTAAGCCTACAGCCTATTCTGCTAAGTTCCTGCCCCAAGCTCTGGAAATCATTCTGCACAGAGAGGAAATCATTCTGCACATAATCTGGAATTTGCAGTAAGGAGCCAAGTTGTCCACTGTAACATCAATGTGGTGGTCAGAAAGGAGAACATTGACAGCCAATCATTGAAATAACTCCTTCCTTCTTGTCTTTAAGTTTTGCCAATGAAACCTCAGCCTTAACTAGCTAATTCTTGGGTGCAGTAGAGGCAGTCCACTAGTTATTTCCCACTGGGGAAGGGCAGAACTCTATCTATAACCAATTATCATTTCTACTTAACTGTCCTGGCCCATTGCTGTCAGATATGATGCAAAATGCCACTCATCACCAGTTTGGAATAAGATTTAGAGGCTCTCTAGTCAGTTGCTCAACATGCTATAGAGACAATGAGCTCTGCTCTGTCTAAGAGTACAGAATGTCTTTGGCCAATCACAGGGCTCAGGAAATTATGTGAAGCTCAGGCTTTTAAGACAATCTGCACTCTGCTTTCTTCAACAGTGGTTTAATAGGAAGAGAGAACACAGGAGTTTGATAAAACAGAAATCTGAAAATAAAACCAAAGAATAATTCCAAATGACAAAGGGATTTGGCAACAATTCCTCCTCCTACAAATGAGAGAAAGAAGAGAGAGTGGGATAAATGAAAGGAAATGGCTTATGACAAAAAGATGACACTTCCAAACAACTGCCAGCCTCTAATCCTTGGCACCAGTTTTATACTATTACTAATGTATTGCCGAACACACTCTCCAGTTCACCAATAAGAGAGCAGAAAAAATAGCAGTCAGCCAAAGGTCTGTCTCCCACTTTTTTTCTTGCTGCATTTGCTTTTTACAATCAGGGGAGAAAAGGAAGTCTTGTCATTTTAATTCAATGTTCCAGGCAGCCTCTGTTGAATTTTATGACAAATGGAAGCATAATCTTTGCTTAAGCTCTTCTAAAGTAATTTGATTTTAAGAATTAGTGGCTTTAAAATGGATAGCTCTTTGAATGACTTCTCATTCAATTGAGAACAAGAGAATAAAACAGAAATTCTCTTTCAACTACTTGCAATGTAAAACTTGGGTTTTTAAAAAAATCTCCTTGTCTCTTTACCTTAAGACCATAATGAAGAAAATAGCCAGTAAAGGTTTTCTTAGCAAGAAAATTGTCAACAGGATTTCTGTAATTTTGTGCAGGCTTGGACAGCTGGTAGACCTCCTTACCTATGTTTCTAATTCAGATGTATAATAAAATTTGTCTTTAGAGTTGCTCAGTCACAGTACTGGATGTTTCTTTCCCCATCAAGACATGCTTCATTGTACCCAAATTGCTGACAACAAGAAGGCCCAGTCTTGGAAAATGTTCACTCAATCATTTTTATTGACAGTTCTCAAAGTGGGCAAAGCTTATTTTTACCAGTAGCATAATACAGACAAGCTTATTGGACTAAGGCAAATTGTGATAATAGATTGCCTGTTATGATTTTTTTTCAAGGCATGGGCCCAAGGAAACTGACACTGCTTTTATTTTTAAAGGTAGCTAGTCATTTAAATCTGTGTAAGATGGGAGTCCACTGTTCCTTAGAATTTCTATAGGAAAATCAAAAGTAGATAATGTTGATCATTATTGAAGCAGACATCTGGCAAAATTGGTGCAATTTGAGGAAATGGCTGAATGGTTAATTGCCTATAATGAGAGTCAATCATTATATACGGAGCCTTAAAAATAATATCATACAGTGTAGGATATTTTAGAGTCAAAGATAATGTACTTCTCATTGATATGTAAGCTCAGTAGAGTTGTTTTTTCAGCTGCTGTTACAGCTGTTATGCTTCAGACTTCTATATTGGAAATGTGAGGACACATGAGCTTACCCTCCACATGAGAGGTCTAATTTCATGTGACATGGCTCTATCACAAGTCGCTTGCACCGCACTAGAAATCAAGTCGTTCATAACTGAAAGGCTTTCAGCTCACATTACCACATAGCTAGAGTTTTGCCACTGAAGCTGTCAGAAAGTTTAGACAGCATTTCCAGATAAATTTTAGCTTATGCACCATAATCACGAATCCCATCTAGTTCATAAAAGAACAATTGTTTGCCTTTTGTGGCACAAAGTTTGCCTATCTATGGCTCAGTGTCAGCCAAATCCAAAACATGTGCCATTAAATGCTGCTCTGACTAAGCCACACAGCACATTAAGCTACAATGTGGTTTTAGCTCAGTGTGCATATAAATGACCTAACTGATTTATTTAATGAATCACCCTGCTGAAATCATTAGATCTGTATGAACTAGCAAACAGCTAAGCTAAGTGAGCCGAAATCTCAATGTTTGCGATATGTAATGTATGCAATTCTTAGGAAACCAGTGTCTGAGCTTAGCTTCCAGATTTAGTATGCCATTTAGTATGACAACTCATACAACATGTGGAGTCCACTACAAATTAGCTTGACACAAAGCATACACCCTGGTTGAGCGTTCACAGGCTGCATCAGAACTGAGATGGTGTGCCTGTAACAGTTTCTGAAAACTGGCAAAAATCACAGTAGTTGGATTAATGCCTAAGGCATTCTTTCCCCATGCAATAACTTTTGCAGCATCACGAGGCAGAAAATTCTAACTCTGAAGGCCAGGACGGGTCAGATATCCCACCTGTAATTTTCCTTAAAAAAACCCTGACCCCTGAAATTGGACACAGCGGGGACCAAAGCAGCAACTTGTATAGCCACTGAGTGCATCACTTTCTGAAGCAAACCGTTCCAGTCCCCCTGAACAGATTATTGGCAAAGTGCAGGCATCATGTGAAGTTTTATTTGCTAGGTAGCCATTCTCACAGAATAAAACAAAATATTTACCTGCTTTAAATTATTTCTTAAGAAAAGCTAAAATCTAAAGTTGTACTTTGTTCTTGGTTCCTGGAATATTTTGACCTGACAAAATATAGTCTGTGGCAGAAAGAAAGAAAGAAAGAAAGAAAGAAAGAAAGAAAGAAAGAAAGAAAGAAAGAAAGAAAGAAAGAAAGAAAGAAAGAAAGAAAGAAAGAAAGAAAGAAAGAAAGAAAGAAAGAAATCAAAGCTGACCAGCAGGAGAAAGAATTTGGGGAACCCATAAGAGCAGGGAGGATAAGAAAAGGCAAGATGATACTCATGATCATACAATCAAAGCCACACCTTTTTTAAAAATTTGATTGCATATTTTGATCATGCAGTTACAACCACCATCTTGACTTTTCTGACACACAAATCCCCATGGAGGCACTGGAATTAATAGAATAGTATACATCATCTAGGATTTTATCAATAAACCAGAATTCTGACATTTATGGTTTACAGTTCCACGAAGATGCTGCTAATGTGTCTGCTATTTCAGTTAGACACAACAAATCACTTCTTGAAATGAGATTGAAACATGTGATTCAAAAATAATTCAGAATAACAATGGGATGCTGAACTAAATTACCAGTAGGCCATACAATATTTTATGGGGAATTGAAGGCCATAGTTAATGGAATGATGAGTGATGAAATGAAGTAGGCAGGGACATATATACATGGGTAGAATTAGGATTTCTCAGTGTTTGGGTTAATGGCCTTTAAAAAAAACACGTTCACATTGTGTCTATTTTAGGGCTTGCACTAGCTGTTCTTTTCAAGAGTGGGAAAGCAAACATGGTTGAGATGTAACACCAGAAAATTGGACGGATTACCAGCTTCCCCTTTTATTACTGTATTTATTATTATTATTATTATTTATTTAACTTATATACCGCCCTATTCCCGTAGGACTCAGGGCGGTTTACAGGGCAATTAAAATCATACCATACAAACGTTAAAAAATTTAAAACAGTTAATGAAAACAATTAATTAAAATTTGGAAGTCATTTGATGGTTAGTCCTGATGGTTTCATAATAGGTCTCACTAAGCGGTATGGCACATGCAACTGAAGTTAGCAACTCTGAGAACTTCCACTGTTATCATTCATCAAATATGCCTTTTGGAAATAGACACCTGCATAGACCTTTGAAGTGCCAGCTGCTTTCTGTGCTTGGCTGGAACGCACAGTGGTGAAATTTCTTTCTTACCCACTGCCGGCCAGCAAGAATTGGTCAAGGGTATGTTCATCTATTGAAGAGTTAGAGAAGGAAAAAGCACAGAAGAAATGCTTTGATATATAAAGTGCACACGGAAAGTTACTTAACAGCCCAAGAAAGGCCCTTTGTGGTCAGCAGGGTGCATTTTATCCTGCAGTTTTCCAGACTCCTCTACCTGGTAGTCCTGAATGGTATTCATGCCTCTGTGAATTGGTGCAGATATTAACACCTTTGTTAGGTGGTGCAAATATTTGGTCTGCCTGTTGGGTTAATAACTGGGAGCAATAGCACAGCCATAGATTTGCACTTTCCAGAACCCTGCCACATACAGGTGGCCCTCAACTTATGGCCACAATGGAGGCCGAAATTTCTGATGCTAAGAGAGACAGTTAAGTGAGTTTTGCCCAGTTTTGTGACCTTTCCTGCTGGAGTCATTAAGTGAATCACTGCAGTTGTTAAATTAGTAACATGGTTGTTAAATGAATCTGGCTTCCCCATTGATTTTGCTTGCCAGAAGGTTGCAAAAGAGGATCTCACATGACCCCATGACACTGCAACCATCATAAATATGAATTGCTTGCCAAGCATCTGAATTTTGATCACGTGACCACGAAGATGCTGCAGTGGTTGCAAGTGTGAAAAACGGTCATAAGTCACTTTTTTTTACTGCAGTTGTAACTTTGAATGGTCACAAATTATTGTAAAGTTGAGGACTACCTGCACAGTCATTGCCTTCTACTCAGACTGCTTAGCTCTGAAGCCAAACAACAGCTCTGTAACCAATCAATGGCATTAACTTCTTCTCTAATAATGTATCAACTGGGCCATTTTGGGACTGTTGTAGTCTACTTACTCTTGGCAGATGTAAATGATGCTTTAAAAAGGGGTTCTATTCTTACAATACCAGTCACGTCTATTTTTTTCCCCCAGGATTTTATACCATAAAATTTAGAGCCAGGAATGCAAGTTGAAGGAAGAGGTGGCAGAAGATGGATAGCCAAGCCAATAAATTGCCAGCAGTAAAGAAGAATAGGAGGAAATCCTCCCAATCCATTATTGTTGTTGATTATTAGTTTAAATAGTATTTTTTAAAAATTATTTGCATATAATAAATGTTTTGGGGCCAATGAACAATCTGAAAGTTCATAAAGGAGTAGACGAGTTGAACAGTTTGGGACTCCTGATCTAAAGGAATTTTTGATGATGTAACCTGAGATATGTACTAAAGATTTTGTTATTGAACTATTGACTTACCCAATCACCACACTGCTTTCCAAATACTCAAATGTAAAACTGGAAAACCAATAAAATTTGTTGTAAAGTTGGTATTCATTCATTCATTCATTCATTCATTCATTCATTCATTCATTCATTCGTTCGTTCGTTCGTTCATATTACTGACCAGACAAATCCCTGGACAGTTTACAATTAAATATTTAATAGTTGCACCCCATTTTCAAAGGCATTTAGAGTGAAATATTTTTTCTTTAAACCAATATTATGATATGGTTGAGAAATAACTACTTATTCATGGCCTGAGAATGAATATGACTGGGTCCATGGATGGAAGGTTTAGAAGAATGAGGGACCTTTCTTAAATAATCCCCCCCTTTGTTTTCTCTGATTCTTGAAAATTTGGTGAGCTATAGTAATCACACTGAAGCCAGTGAATAATCCTGGTTTCATTATGTTTGTTCTGATCCCACATCCTGATCAGAAGAAAGTGAAGAACAAAAGCATACAAACCAAAGGATGCTGCCTGATGCCAAATCAAACCACACTTCCTTCTAAATTAGCAAGATTGAAACCAACTTGGATGTGGCTTTTCAAATGTTAGGCTTGAGGGTTTTCTTTTTGTTTTTTGTTTTACTTTACTTGGACATGCCAAGAACTGAACCTGTAACCTTCTGCATGTGCTATCCCAACCAGATTAGTCCTTCCTGATATAGGCCAAAATCAACCAGAATAACAGCATGCAACTTTTTCCAAAATTAAAATACCAATGAAAATACCATTGCATACTGTGGAATGAGTATTTACCTACCAGGACCCTAAGATCATTCCCCTAAGTTCCTTCACTGCATGGGACAACCAATAACCCCAAAGGAGAGGGCTTTTCCTGTTAGGGTGCCCATCTATGGAATAAATGGCAGAGAGAGAGAGAGAGAGAGAGAGAGAGAGAGAGAGAGAGAGAGAGAGAGAGAGAGAGAGAGAGAGAGAGAGAGAGAGAGAGAGAGAGAGAGAGAGAGAGAGAGAGAGAGAGAGAGAGCTGGCATCTCTATGATCAGATAGGGGACACTAGATGAGACTACAAACTCGTTTTCCCAGGCATTTTAAGAACTGCATTTTGTATCTATAGGTTCTATTGTGGTGCTATTACTATCATTACTTTATGCCAGACATGTCAAACACAAGGCCCGGGGGCCAGATCTGGCCCGCAATGTGGTTTCATGTGGCCCGCGAAGCCATCCTGGAAACAGTGAGGGAATGGCCCCCACTGTCTTGGCCCTGGCCCAGAGACCCTCCTTCTGCCAGAGACCCTCTGTTCTCTCCCACTCTTGCCCAGGCACCCTTGATGCGAACGATGTAGAGCTGGCCACGCCCACCCAGTAGGCCATACGCACTCTAGCCATGCCCACCCAGTAGGCCACGCCCACCCTGGCCATACCCACCCTGCCCCCTGAGGGCAACTGCGATGCTGATGCGGCCCTCAATGAAATTGAGTTTGACATCCCTGCTTTATGCTATATTTATTATTGCTGGCCTGACTTTTATCTTGTTTGTTCTGCTGTTCTTTGGGGAGATTTTTATACTATTTATGTATTGCATTGTTTTACACGGTTTTATATTTTATCGTGTATACCCTGGAAGATTTTTATTGGATTATGTAAAGGAGCAATAAATAAAAGAGAGATACAGTTTTGCCATTCCTACAGTGTTTATTTCTTATTTAGGAAGATTGCCATTGCTATTTGTTTCACAAAACTGATTTGTTTTTATGCCCACCATATTCTTTAATGCTTTCCCACTAGCTGCTGAGCTCACGATTAGAAGAGACAACTAGCATTTCATTTAACATCCTTCCACCATGAATACCCTCAGAACTGTGGCAACATCAGCTCTCTCTGGATTTCCAGTCACATAGAAAGTTGGTCTAAAGAGTCCCAAGTTTAGGAATGCTGCTTTCTGTTGTCACTCACCTTACTTAAAGCTTTGCATTTTTGTTCTTATTTGAGGAGCACAACTAGTATACTGAAAAGTTTCCAGGAACCTCTCCACAACCATTCTTTACCAATTCAAGGTCTGTGGCAGACTTCACTCAAAGCCAGCTGGGTTAAACTGCTGAGCTGATTTCTCTCTGACTTTGCAGTGATATAGTTGAAATTGAAGCAAAGTAGTGAATTTCATAGAATAATTGGCAATGCTTTGTCGGTGGTATGGTGTTCCCATTGGCAGGAACTCTTCTCGCGTCCTACTTCTTGCCTTCTGAACTTAAGACAAACTTTATGTTCTCCAGGCCACCATAACAGGTTCAGCTTGGAATATCTCTCAAGGGACATTCCATTTCAAGGCCATTTTTCAAACACATACACATTCACACATATTTACACATACACAATAACCAGGCACAACACCCTAACCTTTGTAGGGCCCTTGCAAACTGTTTCAACAGTCCTGGTCATCCTGATACCACAGCAACAAGTAACCACAGTTAGTGCTAATGTGAAAAGGGGCTAGTTTCAAAAATGCCAGCTTGCTTAGCTTTTAGCTTCGACATTTCCAGCAGCTTTTAGACAGAAAAGGAATGGGATCCCCATTGCCAGTTAGTTCTTCTCATAGCTCAAGTTAACTTTGCTAGACAGATGCATACCATTTACTGGAAAGATGTGTGTGCGTGCGCGGATGCATATACGAGACTAGCAAATTGTTTTCTATATATTTTGTGTGACGTAAAAATAGGTACATTTTGGTTACTCCAAAACTTTTTATAGTTCAATGAGGACGGCATTACCCAAATGCTCTTTTTGCATTTTTCTATTGTTCATCTGGAAGGAACATTGATTAGCTCTTGGTGTTCTTAGCTGTCCTCAGTCTTCCAAGGTTGGCTGAATTGAAGATAATCAAATAGTTGGCTTAATTTGCTTCTCAAAAATTGGGAACAAAAGTAGAGATAGATGTACTCTTCACCAACCCAGACATTTGGAAATCTGAAGAACTGATAAGAAGTTTAAGGATTCTCCAGTGTCATACCCAGCCCTAGAACGACATTGAACTTTCCTCATATCATATAGACAGAATCTTGCCAGACTAAACCTGTAGTACTTCAACCCTAACAGATATACCTTGTGGAGCTATCCTAAATATATTTCTCTTTCTCTGATCCTGCTCTGGATTGTGTTGTTGCTTGTCTTGCCTCCCCTCCTTGGAATGTTTTCTCCTTCTTGGGAAGCTGCCACTTCACTGTAGTCCATCACATCCAGTCATGTTGCAAAGAGTGTCAGTTGCAGCAACTTTCCCTAGTAACTAACTATCTGACAGACCAAAGAACAGAACTATACCCGCTAACTGTTGGGAAGGAAGAGTCCCAACTAGACTCCACCATTCCTGTATCATCTCAGCTCAGGTAAAGAGGAATATAAAGATATCCTTGAGGAATTAAATGACTGTTATGAAAACATCCACTAATCCCAGATAGACAGGATGGGGTAAAGAAACTCGAGGTTGCCCAAACTCAATTCTCTTTAGAACTAAGAGGGGGAAAAATCTGTCAGGCTTTCAAGATTATGTTATTATACCCCATAACAATAAAATAGATTTGAGTCGTTCACATGGTATATTTCCTTATTTAGTCTACCTCAAAGGGCTGACATCAGGACCTCTGAGGTTGTTATGTGTTTAAGCTAGCTCAGAGTAATTCACACTCTTTTTTTCCTAGCTAAAGCTCATGCGAAGTGAGAGCCAAAATAAAATCTCCCATGAAAATTCATGGGAACAAAGATTACCTTCCCCCAAGAAAGGTTCATAGGGAGTGAAGCTGAGGTTTCCTAAAATTTTAGATTCTCTAATCCCCATGGCTGTTGAAGACCTCTGGATCCTACCTAACCAGGGAATGAATTTCATGGTGGTCTGGAGGCACCTGCTCATACTTAATTGAGTTGCCCTAAATTTGACCTTCCCCTGACATCTGTTTTTGTGTGACAGCCAGGTTAAGTATGACAGTGCTTCAAATAGACCAGTGCCTGGCACCTGTTATTTTGTTATTTATCACAGAGATTGTGTCAGTAGTCACTTCCTTGTGCTCCCTGCTGCCCAAACATGGAAAGGTGATCTGCTCTTCTCCATTCCCCCATCCCATGCAACAGATTGCCTGAGAAAAGAAACAAAGGAAGGAATATGCATACTTTGGAAGACTCATGAGCGCTTAGCCATCGTGTAAGAAAATAGTCACTTTCTCCAAGCTCATTATATTCATCTTGTCTAATGGGATTTAAAAGCAAAATTAGCCCTGAAAAAGGTTATTGTGGAGATGCTGGCCATGATCTGAAACATCCTTATCGTATGCAAAAAAGGGGTATGTGCATCCTTTCAAATTCAGCCGCTGCCTCGTTTCCTAACTTCCAAAATGGCTTTACATCAGTGGTGGGATTCAGCCAGTTCACACCAGTTTGGGAGAACTGGTAGCTAATTTTTTGTTGCCCAGGCCCAGAATGGAATTCTGGAAGCAGCATCTACACAGAGAACCGGTTGTTCACATATTTGAATCCCACCACTGGTTTACATTCAGGAGGATTTAGAAGATTAAAAAAAAAGAGAAGAAATGAGGAAAGACAAGAGCTTATTGCCCAGAGCTGTTTGATCTATAATATGACTGCGATCACATGGGTGGGATGGGGGGTGTGGGGTGTACAAAAGTAGGATGGTTGTGTTAAAATGAATCAAATCAATTAAAACAAGTTGCTTTATCTTAAAATAAAATCACAAGATGAAGTATATAAATAGTTATTGGGGCTCATGGCAGCCTAAATTATGTTAACTTGCAAGGGAGATCAAAGAAGTCAGGAAGTCAAGAAGGCAACTCTGACGTCAAAGTCAAAATTCTTCCTCTTTTTTATGTCTCTTGTATAATGGCATCTGCCAGTTTGACTTTTGTGATCGTATCATCCATCCAGACATTCCTGTTTCCTTGTGTCTATTTAAATATGACATGCTTACCCATGGACATTGCTCAAATCTTCTGATTCTTACCCATGTACAAAGTAATGAGTCCACTGACTTTCCACTCCAATGCAGGATCTATGGTGTACAAGTTGATGAACTGTGGGTAGGAAAGAGCCATCCTTAAAGGGGGTACAAAGGCTTCTGTGGGTTGAATGATGAGGACTGGACTGGGATTTATTATTTCCTTTTCTAGGTCATGGAGACAGAGGAGGAAAGGGTGTATTTTTTGTTTTTATTTAATTTATAATTTATTTGTTTTATTTAAAGCCTAACTTAATTATTGTGAATTTTTCCACTGAAAAGTTCCATTCCTTTTACTGAAAAATGGAAGGAAATCAATCATTTGCCTTCATTCGTGGGACATTACATTGTTGATTTGGGCAGTTGTGTACCAAAATTCAGCACTGCAATTGGGGTGGGGTGGGGAAGAGACACTTTTGGAGCTGGGGAAAAAGGAAAGTTCAGAAGCTTGATTGCTAAAACTCAAAAGGCATTAAAATGCCTGAGCCAAAACAGTCTTCTAAAATCTTGTACCTTCCAAATGTGGTGGAATTACACTTCAGAATCTATCCATGATGGGAAACAGTTAATAAATACTTGAACAATTATATATTAGTAATGCTTGTATGTTTTCGTATTGACTGACAAATCCAAGATCTGAGTGTGCAAGTTAGCGAAGATAGGTAATATGATACGGAGCTAAATAACATCAAATTTCAATTAATTTTTGTAGGAAAAAAAATGGGTCTCCATAAAATTGTTCACCATGGAGTGTACTTGTGCATTTGATAGTGCAGTGAAATCAGGTCTTTTTTAAATACTAAAGCTGCATTCCTGCACCCACTTACCTAGGTGTATACACTGAAACTCCATTCATACAGCACATTTGACCAGTTCAGTTGCGTAACATGAGCCTCAGATACTATCAGAGGCCAATGAAAAACCCAAACCCCTCATCACATAGTGCACTCTGATAACTTCCCTGTGTGAACTGAAGCAACCTCTCCATAAAACATGCAGACTTTGCAACCCTGCAGGACAAATGCTAGTATGAAGAATTGCTTTGCAACATGTTAAAATGTCTTGAATTGTTAACCTTGGCCTGTTTTGTCTTATTTATTAATATTTGAGGGGATGAGCTAAATCTGTTGCATAAACCCACCCTTTGGCTACTTTTTTCTTCAATGCATTGTGATAGCAAACTCAAACATGTGACTTTGAGTTGAAACTCAAATACTTTGGCCACCTAATGAGAAGGAAGGACTCACTGGAGAAGAGTCTAATGCTGGGAAAGATTGAGGGCAATAGAAGAAGGGGACGACAGAGAATGAGGTGGCTGGATGGAGTCACTGAAGCAGTAGGTGTGAGCTTAAATGGACTTGAGAAGATGGTAGAGGAAGGAAGGCCTGGAGGAACATTGTCCATGGGGTCACGATGGGTTGGACACGACTTTGCAACTAACAACAACAACAAAGCTTAAAGCATCCTAAAGATGAGATCTCAGTTGACCTTTCATGTATGTTTCTATCTATCTACCTCTGATTTTTGGGGTGAGGATCAATCATTTAGAGTTTTTTTTCCCCCAATGAAATGGTATAGCTGGATTGGAGAGTTGGTCTTCAGGATAGAATCTACATGAATGTCCATGTACATAAAACTGTAGTTCTGTGAAGTATACATACAGGGGCAGACAAAACAGTTGTATGTTACATTTTCAGAGTTCCAGGTACGTCCTCAGCTGTGTAACCTCTGTGTACATAACTCTCAGATTTATCACAGCTTGTGGATTGTCTGGTTGCTTTGAAGGGCCTCAGGCTGTTTAGATAAGTGAGGATACACTGCACACATATTTGATTCATGAACGAGAAAAGCACTATTCATTTCAGGAAAGCTTTGCAGCTAATTTTAAACAACTGTCTCCCTGGAACCCATGCTGGCAGTTCCTTCCAGTGTTCACAGCTGCAGCCCATTTTATAAATGTTTGGGTTTAATCTGCATTAGGGGTGTTGACTATTGACAGCCCCAGAGGCACCAGTGGCACCCTTGGAAAAAAGAGCAATTTTCTTTAAAATTGGTGGTGGAGGAGCAATTACCTGAGAATTACTTTTGACATTAAGGCAAATTACCCTACTGAAATAACATATTTATTGATTTATTTAGATCATTAAAAAAATCCTGCTCTTTAGCCCCCAGAACTTGCAGAATGACCAATGAAGATAATTGATAAAATAATCTGGGCACTGAGGCCTCCAGCTGAAAAGATTGGCCCCTACCCATGTGGGTATTTTTTTAGTATCTTTAGTATCTTTCTAGATCAAGATACTCAAGTCAGGCTGTGGGAAGAAGAAGAGTTTACTGAAATAAACCACGTTTTGTTCCATGCACATTCACATCTTTGTCCTTCCAAATAAGTTTCCTGGAAATGTCCATGTCTGCTCTTAAGGTTTCCTGAAGGGCGGCACAGAGAAGGAGGCCTACAAGATTTTGAAACAAGACTGGATTTTAATGTCTTGGTAGTATGTTTGCACTATTCAGTCTGGTTGGCTATAATTTAAACTAAAATTTCTCAATCTGGTGTCCTTGCATGTCTTAGATTACAGATATCGATAGGCTGGAGTTAAAGGGAGTTTTAGACCCAGAGATCTGGAGGGCACTGAGTAGGGAAGAACAGCTTAAATCTTTTTTTTTCCCTAATGAATTCCTGCCTTGTCATTCCTACTCTTCCCAAAGAAGAGATAAGTTTGCAGTCCAAAGTCACCATTCATCATCTTGTCTCAGGGGATTTTCTGCAGAGCCTGTGGCCATAAAATGATAGAAAGTGGTGTCATGAATACTGTCCAATTAACTGCCTAATGAAAACCATGCACCATTCTCTACCTTTGAATTTCAGCAAAACTAAAAGATAGTTGTAACTGCATGCAGCATAATTATCTTTGCAATTCTTCTGGAAGGATTGCCTATAGGCAATGAACCAAAAGATTGTTTCCTATCTGAGTAATTTTCACCTTAAAATAAAAAAAGTCATTTGATTATTACTAAATATTCACTGAAATCCATAAATAGTTTTGCGTAGCCCAGATCAACTGGGAAGCAATGTTAGAGTTTGCTGTATGATAAATCGTATGATCCTTAAATATATATATATATATATTAATTTTTTTGTATCCTACCTTTATTTTTACAAATAATTCAAGGCAGTGAAGATGTGCAACACACCTTCCTCCTACTGTTTTCTCCACAACAACAATCTATGTGGGGGTTGAGCTGAGAGCGTCTAGTTCAAAGTTAACTAGCTTGCTTTCATGGCTAAAGCAGGACTTAAGAGCCCTGGCAGTGCAGTGGTTAGAATGCATTATTGCAAGCTAAATGTTTATGGAGATTCTCAGTCATCAAGGTCATGGTTGTCCCAGAGGGGCTTTTTCAGGAGGCAACGGGACTTTGTTTTCTTGTATTGCCCTTTGGCAATTCGAGTCTCACAGACTCAAGGTTCACTCAGCCTTCCTTCCTTCCAAGGTTGTTAAAATGAGGACCCAGATTGTTGGGGACAATATGCTGACTCTGTAAACTGCTTAGAGAGAGCTGTAAAAGGGTAAAGCACTGTCAGATGGTATCAGTGGTGGGATTCAAATATGTGAACAACCGGTTCTCTGTGTGGATGCCACTTCCGAAGTCCACTCTGGGCCTGGGCAACAAAAAATTAGCTACCGGTTCTGCCGAAGTGGTGTGAACGAGCTGAATCCAAACCACTGGGTGGTATATAAGTCTAAGTGCTATTGCTATTGATCTCATGATCTCCACTTTCTAGGCTGGTGCCTTCACCACTAAACTCACTATTAATATCTGAAGAGTATATTTATATTCATATATAATTTTTATGTTATATGTTATATATTTATATATGAATTATATATGAATAATATCATTATTTATCAGCCCTATGAGTAAATCCATATTTCTTACCAAAGTCTAATATAAAATGGCTACATAAATAATGGGCTGGTGCAAAAACGCATTATGGTTTTGATTAAGATTGCTTTACATTTCGATATGGAATACTTATATTTCAGCCTACAACTCTGTTATATCAAGGATCCTGAAGTGGGGTGGGGTTTATTTTGGAGGGAGAATGGGTGGGTGAACCAGGGATAGCTAATATTAAATTATCAATTAAATGTGAAAAAGAAGTAAATGGCACCAAAAAGAGAAAGATAATGAATAGCATCAAAAGATTGTTTGCTTTGAAGCCTTGCTCTTTATCTACTTCTCTTTAAGCACAATTTGATCTCAGATTACCTAGGTGCTCCCTTCTTAGCAGAGTTCTGTTGTGAAGGAACTAAGAAAAAGTACTGAGTTTTGGGAAAAGTGAACTTCTCTTTCTCTCCTTGCTCCTTCACAATGAACCCCACCTGTGCCTGTCAGCCATTTTTTAGGCTGCTTTTGAGGATCATGTTGATACTTTTCTGGAGCATGTTAAGGCTATATTTAAAATGAGCCCAGTTATAATGGAGCTTCTTTTGAATGCATCAATAAAAAAAACAACTGCAAAATCAGAACAAGTTTTGAAAGATTGTTAGAGTTGTCAAAACTCCTCTCCTTCCCCAAGTCCAGTTATGTCTCGCATGTAGAAGAATGATTGGTGGGTTTTTTTCTCCAGCTGCCTATTTGGTGGGAAGGCAGAGAAACAAAGCTGGGGGAATCCACCCAGCCCTGTTCTTAATGTGTCTTGTTCACTGTTAAGTGCTTGTACTGTAATGTCCTTGCGCAGGGCTTTTTTTTTCTCATAGAACACTCAGAACGGAGTTCCGGCACCTTTTCTGGATGGAACCTTGTAGGGTAGGCAAGGCGGGTTGTATGACATGTGTGAGTTCCGGCACCTTTTTCTTTTACAAAAAAAGCACTGTCCTTGTGTATGTAACAGATAAATATCACCAGTGGAAACAGCAGATTTTATGCTAGTAGTTTTCTGCTGGCTCAAGACCTGTTGGATAGTATTAACTAACCATGAGAAAAATCTAGAGAATCTCCGCTCTTTCTGTTTCACCAGGCAACTGCCACTGTTGTTTAAACTAATCTAGGCTTCCAACCTGAAAGAATAATGCCCAGAGACTGCTTGGAGGGGATGTATATCCTTGTACCAATCTAAAATGGCCGATGGAAGCCATGCTGATCTCATACCAAGGGTAACTGAGGAACAGCTGACACAGTACATTTGCTGATATCCAAGGGAAAGCCTATGCTGGCATAAGGGAAAAACACCATTTTAACAATGGTAGAGCTATGGATGATTTAAGGCAGCCTCAAGTGTGGGCTAGTGAAAGAAATGTCACGAGGACACAACCACAACTAGTTGATAGATGTTTGTACCACAGTTAGTTGCATGTGAAGAAAGGTTTCAGTTTATTACTGTGTAAAAGGGCAACATTTAGCCTCTCTGCCCAGTCTTAGAAGAGGATTGCTAAATATCTTTGCCCTATTCTTCCTTGGCCCCTGTCCTGTTTTGAACTAACAGTAAGCATGTAAAACATGACTGTCCCTTACTTCTTTAAACATCTCTATCAGCATTTAACTTCAGCAACTTTAAGAGAAATGGATTTCAACTCCCTACCAACTATGGTGGTTGGGGAACTCTGGATGTTGAAGTTCACCTATCTTAAAGTTGCCAAGGTTGAGAATTGCTAATCTATATTATTTCCAAAATAATCCAACCCACACCATGTTTTTTAATGTTGACATTATTTATAGAATACAAACAGATGTTTAACCAAAACCACCTCCCAAATATCATATATTGCCTTATCTATAATGCCTCTTGACTCAATTAAAAAGTTAAAATGAAAAATATAAGTGGAAAGAGGAGAGAAAGAATTGAAACAAACATATTCAAAAATTTAGACATATTAAAAATGTGCTTGCAACATGCTATTTAATCTTAGTTTTTGACTGCACGTTCTAGAAGATCCTTATTCAAAAATTCAAAGACTATTGGATCAATGCTTCTTTCACTAAGGAACAATTTCTCTTAACTCCCATTGCAGTCCATAAACCTGTCATTTTGAGTTTGTTGTTGTAACCTCCTGTTTTTAATGGAATGTGCTGAGGATAAAATTGAGGGCTGACCATTTTTAAGGCTGAGTCAGGGACAAAGATAATGTATTGCTTTACTTCTTGCCAGAATAGGGCAAGGATAGGACAACATCGTAACATATCAATTAAGGGTAATCCACATGCAGCCTATCTCCAGCAAGATCAGTAAATTCAGGTTGATGATATTGATCAAAGGTCCAGTGAACACGCAAGACAATTATTTCAAATTATGAATAATATAGGTCCAATGAGAATTAAAGTAGAATTCCACTGCAATGAAGAATGTGTAATCCAGCATCAGCACTATTCTACTTAAGCTGTGGAAAGATTTGTTCAGCACTCTATATAGGGTTGGTTAACTTTATTAATTTCAAGATGGAGAAAGCATCAGGAATTTCCAATCTGAGCCTCAGGGCCAAGTTTAGCACCAGAGCTCAAATACTGCCAAATTGCTAAAGGTAAGCTAAATTCCAATTTAAAATCCAATTGTACCTAAGACAATTGCCTCCTATTATGTATTTCTTCAAACTGGTGTTTTCTGCAGAACATTTGATCTTGCTCCTAATTTTATATTTGTCCTAATAAGGGTGTATCTTTCTCTGGCAAGTATTTTTATTCCCAAGAAATCTACACAATACTTCTTTGATATCAACTCCAATCTCTAGAATTGGTAAAAATTAAAGTATCACTAATCCCAGTGAAATGCATTTATGCACATATTTAACTGTTTTGGATGAAACCAATGGGTTATAACAGTGCATAAGTATCTTGGATCATTATTTCATGCAAGAAAACTTCAAAACCTGCATTATAAAAGAAACCATATCAGAAGGCTTGCCTTTGCCATATATTTCAAACCAGTCTTCTTTCTTTGTGCAGTGTCTCCTGAGTAGTCTACTGCTGTGAAAATAGGCAGGTTCTCACAACATCAGCATTCTGATTTGATGAGCTCAGGCAGAAGCAGTTGCTATTTTGTTTAGCTTTCTCTATCCAGTAAAGTGGCAAGGGAAATAATAAAAGAATACAAAACACAGAAAGGTATTATCTTAATTGCAAGATCACCTGATATATTTCCCTAGTGAGAGATTCCTTTCCAAAGAATAGCACTTTCTTAAAGGCAACATAACAGATTGCCTCAAACTTGCAGTGCAGCCAAAAATATCAGACTTCTGGTCAGTGTAGGTCCTGGAAAACTGCATTTTCTGATTCCATTGTAGCTGCTCTGAATAAAGACTATCTGGCCCTGCCAAAGATGAAACCATTCCCACAGACCCCCTCCCTCAATCCTCCAACACTTCTAGTATGTATTTGCTGACTTGACAGAAGGTAGAAAGTTCACATTTATTGAGTTCATCTGCGCTTTCAAATTGTTTGGGTTTTGCTTTCTTCTCCTTGGAAATCAGGTTCATTCATACATGGTCATCCTGGTTAAAGCCACAGCAGTTGCTGTACAGTAAAACAACACACTACATTTTTTTTACTTTCAAAATGTGGTTAGTTTTTCTGCAGCTTATCTTGCTAGGTGAACCTATAGTCATGCAAAACACTTAACCTGACAACTGGTTTTCTGGGTTTGTTGAGTAAGAAATAATGTATGCATGCTCCTACTTTAATAACTTAAAGCATATAAGCATTAAACCCTAGAAGAGACATCTCATGCAGTTCAATAGCAGAACCATATTTAGACAAACACTTCTATGTGTATACAAATCTATGTATTGTATAGTTGATATAACAAAGTGACACAAAAACTCCATACACTAATTGAAAAACTCAAGAGATTAAGGAGATCTGAACTGCAATAAAAAATGAAGATTCAATTTTATTTTAACACTAGTGTACACAGCTCATGACACAGAGATCCATTGTGTTCATATATCATACTTAACCTGGTTAAAGTGATAGCAGTTGCTGTACACTGCTATTACTAGTAGTTAGAACTATGATACTCAGCCACATTTTGAAATAATCCATTCTTTCATAATATATAAAGTAATCACAAACATGATTTTACATATTTATTCTTTATTGTATTGCACAAAGTATCTACGCAATTCAGGGACATCACAATATTCCCTGAAAACAATTGCTCTAGCACAACGTCTTCTGAGCATTGTAACTAGTTGGTGCTTCCTTCTAAAATGTAAAAGAATCCATCACACAGTTTTAGACATTTGTCAATATTAATAACTGAAAGGACAAAGTTAAAAGATCAAAATATGGATTTTATGTGAATGCACACAAATATACAGTTTATACTCAGATTCTCAAAAAAAGGAAAGAAACAACAGTTCTCTGGTGCAATCACAAGAGTTTCTGTTTGTAGAAGTTGTTAAAAGTGTAATGTGCATAGAATAGATTTCAGCTCATAAAATAATGCAGTTTTAACTTCACTTTATTTCTTCAGATTGTCTAGTACTGAAAACGTATTGGCATAAGAGCTTGCACAGGAATTGCCCTTAACTTCAGTGGCACCAGTTTGTATTGGCTACACATTCTTAATAGTTGAACAGAAAAAGCCATTCCCATTTCAGCTTAGAACTACACATTAACACTAAACAATAACAGTGCAGCCAGAATGAAAAACATTGCTAATATAATAATAATAACAATAGTTATAGTAGTACTAGTAAAAAGAATTTCATCATTCTGGGGAGTTACAAATAATTTTGAACTAATTATTATTACTTTACTTCATAAAACCTCTGCCTAGCATACATGGAATCTCTGAGAATCAAACACTTTCTGATTTTCAGAATAAGTTCAAATATTACATTGATATCTCTTGTTTTAATGAAATATTTTAATACAGCTGAAAATTGTGTCATTAAAATATGTACTCATTTGAAAACATTTGCCATGCTAAAAAATATGTAAAAAAATAGTTTAAAGTCATTTGTTTTTAGAAAACATGTCAATTGCAAAAAGAACCAATTTTTATATACAAAGCAAAGGCACAATCCATCCAAGGCTAAGCCTATTTCTTTTTCATTTATTCTCAATAGCTGAGATATTTAAATATTTACTTATTTTTCTCATTCAAATGAGTTGAGGTTTGACACCTTTTTATTAATAAGCAAAAACATTAGATTGCAACTTTAATCGCTTGACATTGGATGGATGGTGTCTGTACATTTAAAATATATTTCTTTGAAGAATACTGAGATGGCACAAAGCAGCAAGTTCTATGATTTGTTTTTGTCCATTACACTCAGTACTTCATCCAAAAGTGAGGGTCCGAGGTCAAGCTGCAAAGAAAGGAGGGGTTCTGCCAGGTCTGAAAGAGGGTCGTCTGATTTAGGCTGCATCTTGGTTTGATCACATGAAAGATGGGGGTTGTCAAGGAACTCCTCTGTTTGCCATTTCGTATATTGTTCTGAATGGCTAGTTGAATGGCTGTCTGTTCCATTAGTATAATATGATCCTGGCGCTTTCTGCTTCCATGTGATGTCATCTCTGTATATTTTCCCATTCTCCAAGTGTTTGCTCTTCTCCTGCAACTTTTCTTCCATTACCGGCTCACAACTATGCCTGGGATTCCTCAGGGGTCCCAACGAGTCCCGCTTTGAATTAAATGTCACTGGTGACAACAAGGGCAACATAAGGGCTTGAGAACCACCGATGGCAGGAAGCGATATGGCATTTTTAAGGACGGGAGAAGGAGTTTCAATAAACACTGAGTCAGAAGTGCTGTTTGCCCTTAGGAATTCACTGCATCCTTCATATTGGCTGGCTGTTGTTTCTCCCTCATTTCCAGGTAGAAGCTCATAATTTCCTTTCAGAAAAGAGATGTCTCCAAACACATCATGTTGTCCTTCTTTCCCAATGTGAATTGTGTGGCGGAAGTCACCCAAAGGTGGACTGATCATATCAGGAGACAAAATGTCCCTCAACTTGAATTTCTTTCCTTTCTTATTATTGTCAGCTTTCAAGTAGATGGGTGTCTTGGCTGGCATCTTTTGACAATATGAGGAAAGAGAAGACTTTGTCTTCCTTGTTAAAAAAAAAGGGGGGGTTCAAAATATTCTAGGTGTACAAATTCTTTTTCTTCAACAACTCCTTTATGTATAGTATAAATCTATATTACATTATTGATAGCAGCATCATTTCTAAAAACATTCATATAACTACCACTGATTCTGTCTCACAAACAAAATTTTGGAAGCTGGGTTGTTTTTATGTATAGTATGTTTCTTCAAGGTGACTAAGGCAGTTAGAATGCTGTGCTGTTTTCTCTCCCAATCCTGTAAAATAAAACAAAAAAAGCTTAGTATTTATTCTTTATAATGTATTCAATCTCTATTGCAGAAACAATAAATGGTACTTTTAATAGTTCTGGCATGATTAGCTCTGTGAAGTAGCTTGTCTTCGTTAAGCAAGATAAAAAAAATCTAACTAAGAGCTAACTACCCTTTTTTTCTAACTTGGCTCCCTAGACATAATTGCCAAACATAACTATCTTAATAAATTTACTATTTTGGATTCTCATTTTTCTTGTTCTGTCATGGAATGGAATTCTTATGTTTAGTGCTCATACCTAAGGACATTCGATTTAAACATCTTACCAAAAAGTACCTTCACGTTTGTTAGTCTTTGAAACACAAAGTTGAAATATGTTTCTGTTTGAGGTTTTAAAGGTCAAAGCTAAAACTGCTTAAACAAATGCCAACAAATCTTTTGACTCATCCAGGTGATTAGTTCAAATACAGGTCTAACTTCCTATTTGTATAATCTGGCAAATTCTCTTTCAAGTACTATTTCATGCAGAGAGTTTAATGAGTTGGGCTGGCTGTCCTGGTTTGTGTGGTATATGTGCATGCACATCAAAAATGCAGATGCGGAAAACTCAGGCTGCAAGTGGAGATTAAGTATAAATATTGAAATCATAATCTTAGTATTAAAACTGTAGTTTCAAACCTTGTTGACATATTTTGTTCCTATACAAATTTGCTTTTAGCAGCTGGCTTCCAATTTTAGGGCAAAACAGTTTAACAAAATGAAACCATGATTAAATTATCAGTTAAAAGCCACCCATTGAAATCTAGACTTGTTATAATAACCAGTTGAATAATCGCTTCCTCAGCAAACAAGTAGACGTGAAAAAATGCGGAAGCATAATTCAATCAAGTATTCAAATTAACTTACTATTCCGAATTTAACATATTTCATAAAGAAGACACTAAATAATGGGTATTCTAATACATACAAAAGTATAAGTGGCTCTTCCCATAATAAAATGAAGGGAGGCACTTAAAAAAAAGAAATAAAAAATTACTAGAAATATACAAAAAATGTAGTCCAATTATATAACAATAGAAAAGGAAATAACTGAATATTCTAAATCAGAAGTCCTTAAATTTCACAACACTACAGCCCTATAAAATTAAAAGATGATTCTTCAAAATTCTCAGAATATTGCTCTTAACCAAATATATTGTAAATAACTCATTTTTAAATATTAGAAGCATAAGAAAGAAAAATATGCTGAAACTAAGAGTAACCTACCAAGGGAAAAAGGGGGGGGGGAGTAATTTTGTAGGATTGAGTGAAGCCAACTGCATTCAAGAAGGAACTGTGTTGTGAAAAGCAAGGGAAAATATTCCCGAATATTTAAATGAGGAAAAGATCCAAATGGCTTTCACAACAAGTTATCATGATAACCAGAGAGAGGATGAAAGCCTTGAGCAATGAGATAGAGGCATGCACAATGTCTGAATACAGGCTTTTATCTTCAAGCAAGAAAGAATAAGAAAAGATATGTAAATCAAGAATGTCAATAAACAGAGGAATATAACCAGAAAGGAAATGAGCGCTCTTTTAAGAGAAATCACAGGAAAAATACCCAAATAGGTAGAGCAGGAATGCTCTCAAGAGTAAGCGTGATCTGACAGAACAAATGAGATTAAAGAAAAGCAGAAATTGGAGCTCAGAAACAGATAAATATGTACATGTACTGAAAATGCTAATAGGAGATTAAGGAGGAATGCAACAAAAAGTTTAGATAAGATTATGGAGGATAAGGTTATTTCTGTAACAGCAAAGACTGGAACAGTTAGGCAATAGTCTTTCTAGTATTAATATGTGAAAGACGAACACTGAAAAATAAGAGAAGAAATAGAAATGTCTTTAAATTATGAATTTGAAGTCAAATTCTGAAAATAACAAACTTTAAGAAGAATTAATCACTCAATCAATCAATTATGCAAAGGTCCCTCATGATATATTTAAGATTGCTTGAATTGGTTTGTTAAGAGTATGCCTGCACTCTTCATGTTCTCAGATCTGATTATTATTCTTACAGTTAAAAAGCAGTAAAAATAAAATAAAATACATGGCTGCTTTTTCTGTCCTTGCTTCCCACAAGGATTAAAAAAATCCAAAATATACCACAGATATTATTTCATCTCTTGAAAAAGGTTGGATGGTCATCCCTATTGAAAATAGAAGGAAGCAATCTGTGGCTCTCTGGCTTCTATAACCTCAAGCTGAAAAATGTGCTAATGAAAAGAATGTTGAAGAGATTAGTCCTCTTTGTCTGATATGCCTGTTAGCTAAGTGTCCGATAACATACTCTAATCTAAAAACAACAACAACAACTGTTTTTCAATGGGTAAGAACAAAGTTATGCTTCCATTGTTTCCTGTGAGGATTTTAAAAATGTTTAAAAATCATACTCTCTGGTAAATTTTCTGCAATTTAAATGGTAGGCAGCATTCCACATAGACTACTACTCAATTACCTTGGGTAAAAAATCAAATAGCTGATCAAAAATACCTAAATCATATACTTATTTAAGGGACAACAGTTTAGAATCAAAATCATGTCCCTATTCTAATTCATTTTGATTTTTACAAATCATTTATAGGGTAAAGAAATAGATCTCTGGAGTTTCTAGAGATATTTGGAATAAAAATATTTCTAATAAAATGCATAAATGTATTTAGAAGCAGTAAAACTACCATGGTTCTACCTGTAAACGCTCAGAATTTGAACACAACAGCTTAAAGTATAGCACAGGATCCAATCTGGGTTGGACACTGGGACCAGATGTTTAATCTTCCGGGTTTTTGGACTTATACTGGAGCCCATCCTCAGGGAACTTCTCAGGAACTGAAAACGTGGAAAACTAAACCTCTGGTTCTGGTGACCAACCAAATTTGGATCTTGCAAAATTATCCTGCTACATATACTTGCCTCCATTCTTAAGTATAACACAATCCACACATCTCTTCTCCTGAAGATGCCTCTCTGAGCCCTCAAAATATGTGATTGGAAAAATATGTGTGCATTTAAATGTGTGTATTTAATAAGCATTTAATTTAAGAGCCAAGGTGACACAGTGGTTAGAATACAGTATTGCAGGCTAACTCTGCCCATAGCTAACAGTTCAATCTGACTGGCTCAAGGATGGTTCAGCCTTCCATCCCTCTGAAGTCAGTAAAATGAAGAGCCAGATTGTTGGGAGCAATATGCTGACACTATAAACTGCTCAGAGAGTGTTGTGAAGCAGTGCTTTTCAACCCATGGTATATGTATTATTGGTGGTACTTCAGCACCTGGTGGTATGCGTATGATGGGTTGTAAAACACTGTCAAAAAAAGTGTAAAAAAATGTAAAAGTGTAGAGGGGAATGAGCTAAAGCGGCGGCAGCGCTACACATGCCTGTGGGAGAGTCAGCTGGAGCTGCACTATTGCCAGGGCTCTGCTGAGCGCCCAGGATTGGTGCATGGCTCCAATTGATTGGTGTGTGGCTCCAGCTGATTGGCGCTTCCAGGAGCAGTGCGCAGCCTGGGGGGAGAGAAGTCAGCTGGAGCTGCACCAAAGAGAAAAGGAGGAGGAGGGGGGATAGAGGACAGGATATAAAAGGAGGAGGTTTTGGCAGGAAAGGAAGAGAAAAAAAGACAACAGGGAATGAGAAGGGGACGGAGGAAAGGCTTTTTCGAGACAAGCAGAGGGAGAGAAGGGGATAGAACGGTGCAGAGATTAATGTCAGAAAAACAGGCACAAGTTTCCCATTAAAAGTGTGGTAAGTTGGTGTACAGATAGTCCTCAACCTATGACCACAATTGAACCCAAAATTTATGTTGCTAAGTGATAAATTTGTTAAATGAGTTTTGCCCCATTTTACGACTTTTCTTGCCACATTTGTTAAGTGAATCACTGCAGTTCTTAAATTAGTAACATGATTGTTAAGTGAATCTGGTTTCCCCATTGACTTTGCTTGTCAGAAGGTCACAAAAAGTGATCACATGACCCTGAAACATTACAACCATCATAAATATGAATCAGTTGCCAAGCATCCAAATGTAAATCATGTGACCCTGGAGATGCTGAAATGGTCATAAGTATGAAAAATGGACATTAGTCACTTTTTCAGTGCTGTTGCAACAGTCACTAAGCAAACTGTTGTAAGTTAAGGACTACCTGTACTTTGTCACTTTTTTCCTTTTTTTGTAATCAAGTTTTTGACACCTTGTTAGGCGACTGGTGGTACTCAAATATTGCCATATCCTAAAAGTGGTACAATTGGTGAAAAGCTTGAAAAGCCCTGCTGTAAAGCACTATGGAGCAGTATACACTCCCATGTCACACCTTTGCTCCGCGAGCTGCATTGGCTTCCAGTTGTCTTCCGGGTGAGGTTCAAGGTGTTAGTAATGACCTACAAAGCCCTACATGGCATGGGTCCGGAATACCTTGGGGAGCACCTGCAGCCGGCGTCAACTTCCCTCTGCCCAGTAAGCTCCCACAGAGAGGGCCTCCTCAGGGTGCCACCGGTCAAAGAATGCCGACTGGTGGCCCCCAGGGGGAGGGCGTTCTCTGTGGGTGCACCGGATCTATGGAACCATCTTCCGGTCGAGCTCCGGATGGCGCCCGATCTCCGCTCCTTCCGGCGCGATCTTAAAACCCATCTCTTTGAACAAGCTGGCCTGGCCTGATGGGACGGGGTTGGATTTTATAAATGGATTTTAACTTTTAATCTGTATTAGTTTATTACGGGTACTGTTTAATTACTTTTTACTAATTTTTAATTTTTGTATCTTGTTTTTATGTATTGCCCTGTTCACCGCCCTGAGTCCTTCGGGAGAAGGGCGGTATACAAATTAAATAAATAAATAAATAAATAAATAAATAAATAAATAAATAAATAAATAAATAAATAAATAAATAAATAAATGTCTAAGTGCTATTGCTATTTAATTTAACAAATCAACTGTTTGTGACAGATTGACTTATGAGAAAAGCTCACCTTTTGTCTTTATAATGTTGCAAAGTTTGTATCGTAGCAGTAGAGGGTGGATCTGAAAGAGAAGAAAAGGCAAAATTGAAATATTATTATACATGACAAATGTGTATTTTTTAAAATATACATGTCCCTTTTCTATTTTTATAATCCTCTCCTATCTCTTCAGTGCTTCTTCCATTGACTTATTTCAAATTATTTCATGTGAACCAATGACAGGTTTTATACAACAAAAGAATTATACATTTGTGAACATTCAACGTTTATTAATTATCTTATAGATTATGTAAGGTTCACTAACCGATTAGGAGAAAATTTTATTTGAAACACTGAAATCAGTTATGAAGTCCACACTTACAAAACTATGGTGACAATGACAATTTAGAACACAGCTAGATAATAAAAGCTACGTTACTCATTGTTTAGATTTACACAATTCTTTTCAAAGTTTGCAACAGAATGTGGAAATTTAGAAATAAGGCAAGCACCTAAAAAGAAAAGACTTTAACTATTAGTGTGATCTAGGTAAGTTTGAAGTTAGTCACGTTGACCATTTAAAAATATTTATGGTATTCTCAGTTTGTAAATTTCAGTTACATCTGTGGGATTTATTTTAAAATAGCTATGCTTAGACTAACTTTCCTTAAATCTCACACTGAATGCCTTTTATTGTAATCAATAGGCTTGAACCTTTATTTCATTAATGAAACCATCTGTGTGGGGAGAGTTGCAAGCATTATTTTAAATAAGTAATTGAACTGGCATGTCTTTATCTCTGTCTTTTTCTCTATCTCAAGTGAAACAGACAAGCAGTCATTAGAAAGGAAGACTGTATGTATAAATATTTAATGTTTTTATTCTTCATTCAAAAAAACCCCAACCAATTTCTTTTTAATGTTTAGATATTAAAATTATAGAGAATATGAGGATTGCAGCCTCAAGAATTTTTTTGCCATATAATCCAAATATGTAAGACTGGAGAATATATCAGTAAATAAAATTTATGAATTATAAATAGCCTAGTTTACGTTTGGATTTTCTTTTGCTAGACTCCCCATATATGATTTGTGAGCAGCTATTCAACCTACTGTGGGAAATTTACAGGTTTGTTGATGGATTTAAGGTAAACATGAGCAGAAATTGATATAAATGTTATGAAACTGGAATGGTGAGAGTTGAACTTTTTCAGTCAGGCTTGTGAGTTTTTCCATTTACCCATTACAAATTGGATAGGCCTGAAAATTATGGCTTTGTAGAGTTTCCTTGCCCAACATCAATAGTTATTCTTCAAATGTTATGAGATTAGTATAAATGTTTGTGTAATAGCTGCCAGGAAAGGACACTAGTACTGTAACACTATTGTGGAAAACTGTGTGTATATACCGTAAATCTGAAAAAACCTGTGCAAATAATGGCTGGTGCAGAAAGCATGAAACCAGTTTTATATCTTCAAAAACGCAAGAAATAACAACACGGTAGATTCAAAATATTGCATTGAATTACTGAAAAGACAGACAAGAAAATACACGCAAACCATTATCTTTAAGCTAGTTTATTGCTTATATTTTACATTGCAATGTTTATTCTAACTCTGTATATCAGCCTTGGAGGTTTAATTCAGTAACCCCACCTCTGCATGGCCACATGTATCTGCACTGATCTATGTTAGCCTTTGTAGCACAGAATTGCCTTTAAAAATCCAAATACAGCAGTTATGTGTGTGTCTCTCTCTCTGTGTATGTGTGTACAATATGTCAAAATATGACATGATGACCACAATTTAAAAAAACATAGTAAGAGTAAAATGAGCAAAAATCCATACATTGCATGGCAGTATATAAAAAATTCACCTGTAGTATTAATTTTAAATTCTCCATAGCAGAGGTAACTTATTACCATAATTAAACAAGGGAGGCCAAATATGAGTTGACCAATTATTAAGTAAAGGATTCTTCAAAACGTTTTGTTGAATTGTTAATTTTGCTGGTAGTATTTCCTGTGTTTTAAATATAATTTATCCCTGAATGATAGATGATGTACTTTATTTTTCCATTATTTTTCTACAGTAAATGTCGCAATTTAACACAAAACCCATTGTGCCATATTGATGGTAATCCAAATGGTTCATTAGCATTAATGGATATCATGAAGCTATACATTTTCCCTTTCCTCAAAACCTTTGATAAAATTTCAGTTAATCAAGAGTATTAACTAAATGGAAATCATCACCATAGATGCCAATATGTACTAATGTTATAACATATCCATTGCTAATCCAGAAAGACCTGGATTAATACATAGATATTTGAGTGGTTGTAGTATCTTCTATGAATTCCTGATGTTTTGCCAAAATATATTTGAAGAGAATTTTGTATCATAAAGACTTTCAATCTCAATCACTAACATATAGCACAATATACCCAAATGACAAAAACACATTTTTTGTTAGGCATTGTGTATTACTGATCCTTACATGTGTTGGAAAATTGCTGTAGATAATTTCCAGTTTACTTTGCCCAGCACACTCCCAATCAATCCCTACATCCAGATCACTGCAAGTGCACTTGCCACTCAGTATAGGTAGCATAAATATAGCTTGATGTTTATTAAACATCAGTAAACACCAAATACTGTATGGATAATAATGCTGTGGGAATTAGCATCAACAATCCCAAATGGAGTGGCCGTGGGTTATTCCAGGTTTAATCTTTTTTATGTACATAATGGCAGCAAAATAGACATGGAATATACAACAGTAGGAATCCCTCCTCTATTTTGCACCATTAAAGAAACAATTTGATGGGTGGGATGATTGTATGGATGAATCACAGAAGGGCTGATTCAACATTCTCATGGTTGGGTGTCACTTGGCAACTCCATCTATGTTAATCTTTTATATAATTAAATGTTAATACCCTAACTATCCCAAGTAAACCCTTTCTTCTGATTTCCATGCTTGTAATGAGTATTGCAACATAACTCACTTTTTTTTGCCCAACTGTGAAGGAATTTCCCAGATCACAAGTTTCTATGCAAAGAACAGCGCATCCATAAAAATATAAGGCATCTGATTCTGTTTTTCCCCGTGAATGATAACTTTCCAAACCAATTTAATGAGAATCAGTCAAAATGGAAGAAAAGCTGCACAAGCTTTCAATTTTTCCAAATTCCAGATTATATACAAACTAAGGAAAAGAAACAAAAATGTTTTTAAAATATAGATTCACTGATTGAGTTCTGCAGTTTGAGACATGTAAATCAGTCTCAAACTGCATTATATAAAAACCAATTAGTACTGTAAGGATTCATTAGTGGTAGGTGTTGTTGGAGGAGTAAGTCACACCTGTGATTCAAAGGGAAACAATAGTAGCTACTTTCCTTTTACTTTCCACCCCCTGCCCATCCTGAGACACAGTGGATATTGATTCTTTGATCGGGCTTTGGCTCTCAGTGAAAAAGATTTAAATTCCTGGCCTAGCAGAGAGCAGAAATAAACTTTATACTAGGAAATGCCCACAAGTACACTTTCAAAAAGGAATACTTATGGGAATTCTACCATTTGATTTCCTGAATCTTTCAATAAGCACTCACTAAATCTGAGAACAGTTTGCAAGAGCACAGTTGCTTGACAGAATGGCTGTTGAAATACAGCACATCACAAGGGATTTCTAAATTAAGTGTATGCTGTGATGTAACAATATGAGGTGGCATTTTGATGAATTTGTTCCATGTGTTTCAAGAGTTGTCTTCTTGAATCTGAGAAACCTGCTTCTATTTTGGTTCAGCCTGTCTATGAAGAGACTCTGCACTTGGGAAGGCAGGTCAAAAGAGCAGAATTCTAGTTCAAGTGTGATTAGAAATATAATCAGGAAATATCCGGTGACCTTGAATGGGTTTAAATATGCAGGACTGGATGGGCTGCACTTAGGTTACAGACCGTTTGGCAGAATCTTTATGTATTCTCTTTGAGAAATTTTGTAGTACAGGAGAGAAACCAGATGACTTGGAAAAGAGCAAATGTTCCTATCTTGAAAAGGGAGGAAATGGAGAGGAAATGGAGAACTACTGGATTTGTCAAGGCCAGTCTTGCCAGACTAAATCTTAATTTATAATTCCAATAGAGGTAATGAAAATGCTGTGGATACACTATTGATGTTTGACAAAGTACATGTCTGCCTTCCAAGGCAGACCAAATTTGGAAACCAAAGATGTACAAGCTAATACTACTTTTATTATAAGGCTACAGTAACAGAATCTTGCAAGCTGAGATGTGCTTGTTCTCCGCTCCCTCCCTTTGTCTTCTTGAGAAGTAGGGAGGGCCTTGCCTGAGATGCTGTTTCAAATTACATTTTGTCTGGGACTCAGATTTTTTTTTAATCTAACCCTTGCTATGTTGCATCTCTTTCTCTTCTTCCTCAAGGTTATTCTTTTTACCCATTACAGCAATCCATGATTTTGTGTTCAATGCTTTTGAAATACAAGGGCTGGATTAAAAAGTACCGTATTTTTCGAACCATAAGACGCACTTTTTTCCCAAAAGTGGGGGGGGAAACGAGGGTGCGTCTTATGGTCCGAAGGTGATCCGTATGGCCAGCCCCAACCTCCACAAGTGGAAAGCAAGGGAGATTGCCAGGAGCACGAATCGGCACGTGCTGAGAAACGCCGATCTCGCGCTCCTGCACTCTCCCTCGCTCGGTTTCAGCTTCCCTTGCTACAAGAGAAAGCAGGCTGAAACGGAGTGAGGCAGATTGCCAGGAATGTGAATCAGCTGATCTCACGCTGCTGCAATCTGCCTCGTTTCAGCCTGCTTTCTCTTTTAGCAAGGGAAGCTGAAACCGAGCGAGGGAGTTTGCAGGAGCGCGAGATCGGCCGATTCGCATTTCTGCCAATCTCCCTCGCTCCGTTTCAGCTTGCTTTCTGCAAGAGAAAGCTGGGCTGCAGGGCCGCCTCCGCGGGTACTGCTCTAATGCAGAGAGGGAAGGACAAAGAGGGAGGGAAGGAACAAAGGAAGGAAGGAAGGAAGGGACAATGGGAGAGGGAGGGAGAGAAAGAGAGAGAGAGAGAAAGAGAGGGGGAGAGAGAGAAGGAGAAAGTTTTTTTTCTTGTTTTCCTGCTCTAAAAACTGGGTGCGTCTTATGGTCCGGGGCGTCTTATGGTCTGAAAAATACGGTATTTGCTAACAGTTTTTCACCAGACTGGAATATAATATGAGCTGCAAGGACCAAGATAGTTCAAGAACTTATTAACAATATGGACAAAGAGGTGGAGGAAATGCTTATCATATTTGTTGTTGTTGTTAGTTGCAAAGTCATGTCCGACCCATCGGGACCACATGGACAACATTCCTCCAGGCCTTCCTGTCCTCTACCATCTTCTGGAGTCCATTTAAGCTCATGCCTACTGCTTCAGTGACTCCATCCAGCCACCTTATTCTCTGTCGTCCCCTTCTTCTCTTGCCCTCAATCTTTCCCAGCATTAGGCTCTTCTCCAGTGAGTCCTTCCTTCTCATTAGGTGGCCAAAGTATTTGAGTTTCAATTTCAGGATCTGGCCTTCTAAAGAGCAGTCAGGTTTGATCTCCTCTAGGACTGACTGGTTTGATCACCTTGTAGTCCAAGGGACTACCAGGAGCCTTCTCCAGCACTATAGTTCAAAGGCCTCAATTCTTTGGCGCTCAGCCTTTCTTATGGTCCAACTTTCACTGCCATACATTGCAACTGGGAAGACCATAGCCTTGACTATACGCACTTTTGTTCGCAGGGTGACGTCTCTGCTTTTTAGTGTGCTGTCTAGATTTGCTATGGCTTTCCTCCTCAGGAGCAAGCGTCTTTCAATTTCTTGGCTGCAGTCCCCGTCTGCAGTGATCTTGAAGCCCAGGAAAATAAAATCTGTCACTACCTCCATTTCTTCCCCATCTATTTGCCAGGAATTGAGAGGGCCGGATGCCATGATCTTGATTTTCTTAATGTTAATTTTCAACCCAACTTTTGCACTGTCCTTCTTCACCTGCAACAAGAGACTCTTTAGTTCCTCTTCACTTTCTGCCATTAGAGTGGTATCATCTGCATATCTTAGGTTGTTGATATTTCTCCTGGCAATCTTAATTCCAACTTTTGATTCATCTAGCCCTGCCTTTCTTATGATGTGCTCTGCATATAAGTTAAAGAGGCAGGGTGACAGTATACAGCCTTGCCGGACTCCTTTCCCATTTTGAACCAATCAGTGGTTCCGTGTCCAGTTCTCACTGTTGCTTCTTGACCTGCATATAGGTTTCTCAAGAGCCATATAAGATGGTTTGGTACTCCCATCTGTTTAAGAACTTGCCACAGTTTGTTGTGATCCACACAATCAAATGCTTTAGCATAGTCAATGAAGCAGAGGTAGATGTTTTTCTGGAACTCTCTAGCTTTCTCCATGATCCAACGTATGTTGGCAATTTGATCTCTAGTTCCTCTGCCTCTTTGAAATCCTGCCTGTACTTCTGGTAGTTCTCGATCCACATACTGCTGGAGTCTAGCTTGTAGGATTTTAAGCGTAATTTTACTAGCATGAGAAATGAGTGCAATGGTGTGTTTGAACATTCTTTGGCACTGCCTTTCTTTGGAATTGGAATGTAAACTGATCTTTTCCAATCCTGTGGCCACTGCTGAGTTTTCCAAATTTGCTGGCAAATTAAGTGTAGCACTTTTACTGCATTGTCTTTTAAGATTTTGAATAGCTCAACTGGAATACTGTCACCTCCACTAGCTTTGTTGTTGCTCAGCTTTCCTAAGGCCCACTTCACTTCACATTCTAGGATGTCTGGCTTGAGGTCAGTGACCACCTCATTGTGGTTATCAAGGATGTTAAACTCGTTCTTGTATAGTTCTTCTGTGTAATTTTGCCACCTCTTCTTAATCTCTTCTGCCTCTGTTAGGTCCCTGCCATTTTGGTCCTTTATCATGCCCATTTTTGCATGAAATGTTCCCTTCATCTCTCCAATTTTCTTGAAAAGATCTCTGGTCCTCCCTATTCTATTGTTTTCTTCTAGTTCTTTGAGAAGCTCATGGTCTGAGCCACAGTCAGCTCCTGGTCTTGTTTTTACTGACTGTATAGAGCTTCTCCATCTTTGGCTGCAGAGCACATAGTCAATCTGATTTCTGTGTTGACCGTCTGGTGATGTCCATGTGTAGAGCCATCTCTTGGGTTGCCAGAAAAGAATGTTTGCTATGACTATCATATTCTCTTGACAAAATTCTATCAGCCTGTGCCCTGCTTCATTTTGTAATCCAAGGCCAAACTTGCCTGTTATTCCGGTTATCTTTTGGCTTCCTACTTTAGCATTCCAATCCCCCATGATGATAAGGACATCATTTTTTGGTGTTAGTTCTATAAGGTGCTGTAGGGTTTCATAGAACCGGTCAATTTCATCCTCTTCAGCACCAGTGGTTGGGGCATAGACTTGGACTACTGTGATATTGAATGGTTTGCCTTGGATTCGAACTGAGATCATTCTTTCATTTTGGGGATTGTATCCCAGTATTGCTTTTCCTACTCTTTTATTTATTATGAAGGCTACTCCATTTTTTCTGAGGGATTCTTGCCTACAGTAGTATACCTGATGGTCATCTGAATTAAATTCACCCATTCCTGTCCATTTTAGTTTGCTGATTCCTAAGATGTCGATGTTCAGTCTTGTCATCTCTTGTTTGACCACGTCCAGCTTGCCTTGATTCACGGATCTTACATTCCAGGTTCCTATGGACAAAAAATGTTTACAGCATCAGACCTTCCTTTCACCACCAGATACATCCACAGCTGAGCATCCTTTCGGCTTTGGCCCAGTCGCTTCATTCTTTCTGGCACTACTAGTACTAGTACTAGCCCTCTGCTCTTCACCAGTAGCATATTGGACGCCTTCTGACCTGAGGGGCTCATCTTCCAGCGTCATATCTTTTTGCTTTTTGGTACTGTCCATGGGGTTTTCATGGCAAAGATACTGGAGTGGGTTGCCATTTCCTTCTCCAGTGGATCACATTTTGTCAGAACTCTCTGCTATGACCTGTCCGTCTTGGGTGGCCCTGCATGGCATAGCTCATAGCTTCATTAACTTTAAGTATATAAGTCTAAAAAAATCAAATCAAATTCATTGAATTATGCAAGCCCCTTCACCACGACAAGGCAGTAATCCATGAAGGGGATGGGATGTGTCATTTTTGTAGATGACACATAGATAATGTTGTAGAATAGTGTTTCTTAAACATTTTTTCTCTCTCGGGACACTTTCTACATATAAAAATTATAAAGGGCTCCATAAGAGATTTGGTATGAATTATATTTATTGATATTTACCATACTAACAATTAAAATTGATGCATTTGCTCTGTTTCTTCTTATGATTGTTTGAAGTGATTTAAATATTGTATTATTTTTCAACATAGGCTGGCAAACTATTTTGATCTTGCAGATCCCTGAGAGAGTCTTGGGGAACCATGAAGGATCCTAGGAGCACACTTTAAGAAACAGTGTTCTAGAACAATGTTTCTCAACCTTGGCAAGTTTAATCTTCTATGTCTGCTATGGAATTCTGGGAGTTGAAGCTCAGGAATTTTAAAGTTGCCAAAGCTGAGAACACTGTTCTGGAAGAGAGAAAATTCAAAATTATATTGATAAGTTAAAGAAGTGAACTGAAATAATAGAATAAAAGCCAATAATCAGTAGTAGTTTGGAAGCACTTTTTCAGACTAATACATTTTACTCAAAGATCTTATGGAAGATTATGCTTTAAAAAAGTGTCCAGTCTGAAAACTATCTCTTAATATCTGGCTGGAGAGAGTACATGTGAAAAGATTTTTTGCTTTACAGTATATTGTATATAAGTCAGCATATATCATGGATGAACTTTCCCCCAAGAATAAAATAAATTATGTACTATCAACATAGTGCTAATTATGGGACTTAATAATATATTATGTCCTATTCTGGATATTATACTTTAAGAAGCATTCAGAGAAATTGAAACAAGCACAAAGAGGGCCAACGAGGATGATAAACAGACCAGAAACTAATTCTTATGAGTAAAGATAACTATACTTAGTGAATTTAAAAGGAAATGACAGTACTTTTCAAATATCTGTGGTTTTGGAAGGATTACAGAAAAATGGCCAAATTCTGTTTTATAGTTATGTGTAAAGAACACATAGTAATGATATTCAATTGCAGAAATGCTAAGAAAATCTTTCTATCAGTAAGTTAAATTCCATAATGAAACTGATTTTAATTACACTGATTTTAGTCTTCATTGTACTACCCTTTTCCCTGACATTTATTTTACAGTTAATCCTTGAGTCATAACCAGACACTTAGCAAACTATCAAAGTTATAACAGATCCCCAAAAAGCTACCTCTCTACAGGATTCAAAGTTCCAACATCTGCCCCACTGGATATGTGACCACATTTGGGGCACTCGGCAACTGGCCCACATTTATGGCCTTTTGCAGCATCTTAGTCATGTGGTCGTGATTTATATTTTTTTTGAGAAACTGGTGGTTATTTCTGGCTTCCGGCAAAAAAATGCCCCATAGTAAACATTGGGTTCATTTAATGACCATGGTAAAAAAAGGACATAAAATCAGGAATGGTCATGTGGTGACTCACTTTAATACTATCGTGACATATAACTGTGATTGCAAGCTCAGTTATGATCATAAGTCAAGGGCTAGCTGTATTGCTTAAGCTATTGACCACTTCTATGGGGCAGAAAACAGATAAATAAAATAAATGATGTGTCCCCCTTTGCTGAAAGAATACAAGTTGGGTTGCCAGAAATGCTGCAGCTGACATCCCCTCAATTAAGTGGCAGACTGGACTCAGTAGCCCAAAGTGTGATCAAGCAAACAGAAAGGTTTAACATGTAAAAAAATAAATGCATTAAACCTTAGTCATATGAAGGAGCTCAGCATTTAAGCTTGCTTCACTATCTCTTTTTATAGTTATGTTTACTATCACCAAACAATCCCTCAATGATGAAATTAGAGCTGTTTTATTTTCTACTGACATTTTCCTGTCACTGTGTGAAAGGCAAGTCCAAAGTGGCAGTGACATTCTACTGTCTTATGTCTAACTTTCACCTTTGGCTAGGATAAGACACAAAGGAAGAGAGCAAGAAGCATTTCTAGACTCCTCTTATAATCCTTCTTGAGGCCATCTGAGCATTGTCTATTGCAAGCTATTACCTTAGATTCTGCTTACTATAACAGAAAAAGACTGACTCCATCTTATGCAGCACTGTGCATGGCTTTAGTGGGAAGAAGAATCCGAGAAATTGACAAGGCTCACAAATCTAGAAGGCAACACTTATTTTGTACTTGTTTGTTTTTTTAATATGGTCCATATATTGTTTAGCTAAGAAACATCATGGGAATCACTGACTGCTATTCTGAAGTCCTGTCCTCAGTGGTTGTCTTTTAAAGTCAACTTTATTATTATTTATCAAAGTTATTATTTATCAAATGTATTAGCTGTCCATCTTTAAAATGAGTTATATTTGGAATTGTGTTTATTTTAACATTAGGTTTTTCAATAATAACCAGTGGTTTGCTATTGGAGGAAATAAATTAATTTTATGTATAAACAGGATGTTTTATAAAATTAGTGGATGTTTGTGAACTGCATAGTTTTGAGTCATGTATTTGTATAAAATGCAGAATAGGAACTGTAGAGCTCTTATATATCAGCATTCCTTTTAAAAATATGGATCACAAAGACATTCATTTAGAAACACATCCCAGTGAATTCAGTTGAAATTATTTTCAAGTAAGTGAACTTAGAATTTATTGTAAGTAAACAAACTCTCTCCACAATCACAGCACCCCGAACTGCCTACCAAAATTATACCTTCTTATCAACTTTTATCCAACTGACATAATTACTGTGGTAAAGCAATATTACTTGCAATAGGGAATCAACTGAGTGGTTATTTACAATTATTATTCACCTAGGCATTTGATGATCTGTTTGTTGTATCAGCAAACATTTTAAGTTGTATTCGCGGATCATCTCACATATTATACTGATCATATTACATCATAATTGTTCATTTAATGACAGTTCAAAGTTATGAAGCCTCAGAATGATGTATGACTCATCCTTAAGTTACAGCATGATTGCAACTGGATACTTGGCAACCAACTTGCATTTATGAGAGTTGCAGTGCCTTGCTGCCATGTAATCATGATTTGCAATCTTCCCAGTTGACTTCTAGCAAGCAAAATTAATTGGGGGAAGCCTGATTTGCTTAACACAAGCTTGATTCAATTAACAACCATGTGATTTGGTTAACAACCATGATAAAAATGGTTGTAAAATTAGGTCTGAACACATGATGACTTATTCAATGATTGCATTGTTTAATTATTAAAAAAATGGTCCCAACTGTGGTCATAAGTCAAGAACTACGCATACATTTGTTTTCATATTTAGCAAGCCAGTTTAGACTAGTGGTTTAGGCCTCAGACTAGAAACCTGGAGAATTTGAGTTCTACTCTAGTCTTAGACATGAAAGCTAGCTGGGTGATTTTGGGCCAGTCATTCTTTCAGCCCACAATATCAGGCTGAGTGACAAGACTTAGTCACAATTAATGATCAACAGTTGATCTGCAAAAAGTGAACCCTGCATTTGTGAGAAAATGCTAAGAAGAAAAAAAACCTCTTCACTATTCATTATTTATATTATTTTGATAGACGCTGCCTGATTATTTGTATAAGCATATGTTATTGAAATATGTTTAAAAAATCAATACACAAACACACCTCTGAATGTCTACGTCAGGGGTGTCAAACTCAATTTCATTGAGGGCCGCATCAGCATTGTGGTTGCCCTCAGGGGGCCGGGTAGGTATGGCCAGGGTGGGCATGGCCTACTGGGTGGGCGTGGCTAGAGTGCGTATGGCCTACTGGGTGGGTGTGACCAGCTCTACATCGTTCGCATCAAGGGTGCCTATGGGGCCCTGGGCAGGAGTGGGACAGATCTGAGGGTCTCTGGCAGAAGGAGGGTCTCTGGGCCAGGGGCCATTCCCTCACTGTTTCCAGGATGGCTTCGCGGGCCGCATGAAACCACTTCGCGGGCCAGATCCGGCCCCCGGGCCTTGTGTTTGACATGTCTGGTCTACGTTCTTTAATTATGTATTTATTTCATTTCTATAGCTGTCCATCTCTCTTAACAAGTGACTCTGTACATCATAGAATAAATAAGGACAAATATTGAGTGACATGGGAAAAATCATTTAATCTTTAAATGGTAAATTGTGTCTACGTTAAGAGTATTGTTTTAAGACAGTGGTTCTCAACCTGTGGACCCCTGGGGAGCCATGATGTTGTCACAGGGGGTCTGCGAAGGCTTGAAGAAATGTTATGATTTAAATTTTGAGTTAAGTGTTGGGGAGATCCATGGCCAAGGTCCGTAGGCACAAGAGATATTTAAAGGGGGTCCATGGTGAAGAAAAGGTTGAGAACCTTTCAGTTGAGATCCAAATTCACTGGGATGTGTTTCTAAAACATGGCATTAACCTTGTTAATTGTTCAGTGCCAGGAAAGAGTTTTTCCTAGGATTGTCAATATTCTCTTGGATATTGACCTCCACTGCCCATCATGGCTTTGGCCAATCAAGGTTTTCACCTACTGCTTTTTAAATAAGATGGAGAGGTTACAGACTGAACTACCAATCTGGCTAACATGTGTGCAATATATGTGTTATCCATCCTAGCAGTAAGAATAGTACTGGTCAGTTTAGCATGTTTTGATCACTATGTGACAAGAGCAATCCTAATCCAGTTCTATTTCAAGAAGTTTTACCAGTCTGATGTAGAAATGTGCTAAATACAAAACTATGCTAAGGTTGCAAAGCCTTCTAGGAGGGAGTATGCTTTAGTTTCTGGTTTTTTAAACATATTTTTTTTTAAAAAAAGAGGATTAATCATGCCTGGAAGACATGCAGAGCTACGCAAAGCTCTGACTATCTGATCTGATGCTCCCTCTACAAAGGGAGTGATGAAGGAGGAGAGCCCGCAGCAAACAGGAAATGACAAAAGGTGGAGAAGGGGATTTACAAGTCCCAAGCAAGGCTGAGAAAGGAAAAGAATAGGGTGAGCTGTGATTGTTACCCTCAGTGTAATGTAGAGTGTAGGGCAGAGTGACAGAAGAAACTGACTCATTTTAAGAGAAGCTGATTTGAAGCAGGGAACTACCTCTCCCTCCTCCCCTCCCCACCCCCGAATTGACAAATGAGAGAAGATGCCTCTCTCATCAAACTTTCTGAATTTAGGCAAAATAAGCAAATTCATACTTCCCGCTAAAATATGGTTTTTAACTGATTGCTTATTTTATAAAATTCCTAGTGTTTAATTTTATCAAGTTATAAAATACTATCGTGTTATTTGCTTTATATATGAAATTTTATTAAAAAGGCCCAAACCGGACCGTAGTTACATCATTTTATTCATTGTACAAATCGGTGTTATTTTAAGGGAACTTGATATTGCAGAACATCCTAATACACGTGAAACTCTTCTTTTTCTTACCAAAAGACCATTATTACTTCTCCTACTAATAGCACAAAATTTCATTCCCCAGACTTTTCCTATAGCCAAATAAATTTGTTAGGAGACCTGTGGAAGAATTAAAATGAGGATCTGACAAGCTCAAGAAAAGGTGGATAGAAATCTAACAAAGAAACATACAAATGTTCTCTCCTAAAACACAGCAATTCAAAAGACTAAACATTAACTTATTTTCCAGCATAATTGTAGCTATTTGTCCTCAAGATTAATTTTTAGAGGTTAAATAAGACATTACAAATTGGCTGGTATTACACATTGCTTTCAGTAATATGGTTTGCTAAATAACCCACATTAACTGGATTTATACAGCATGTTAAGCTAAAATTAGTTTTTTCCTAAACCTTAATGGCTGGCTTCACTTACCCATAAACCAAAATATTAGCATTGTGTGTGAATGCAGCTTATAACCATTGCTAATTTCTCAATGTGAGTCAAAACTGCTGACTTCCAGATATTATTGAAGCAGAAGGATGACAAGATGCAAAACAGCAGAATATGTACTGAGATATTACAAATTAAAATTGTGGTTTGGTCCAGAAGAAAGAAACTTTTTACTTTGGTGACTACTCAAAACAGAAAATAAAATTTAAAAAATGAACAGTTAAAACTACAGGCAATCTTCACTTAAAATGGTAATTGGGACCAGCAATTCTGTTGCTAAGTGATGCAGTCATAAAGCATGATGTTACATGACCTTGCCAACTTACAATGGCAACTGCAGCAGTCCCAGTTGCTGTTGGTAGGTGAATCCTATGCAGTTGCAGCATCCTGTGGTTATGTGATCTTGCCATTTGCAACCTCCCACCAGCTTCCCCCAGACTTTGCTTCTCAGAAACCAGCAGCGAAGGTCGCAAATGGTGATAATTTGACCACAGGATACTGCAACTGTTGTCAATGTGAGTCGGTTGCCACGTATCTGAATTGCAATCACATGACTATGGGGATGCTGCAACAGCCACAACTATGAGAAAAGCTGAAAGTCCCTCTTGTTCAATGCTGTTGTAACTTTGAACAGTCGCTGAATGAGGACTACCTATAAAGACAAAATTTAATGACAAATGCTAAAATTGTCTAACTATTAAAAGCTTAGCAAAAGATAAGCTTCTTTAGTTTACCTAAACACTGAAAGTAAAGAGTCCAAGGAAACTCCCTCAGAAGCATGTGTTATGCCTGGAAAAAAGTCAGCAGGAAGATGGACCAGAAAAATGGGCATGTTTTAAAAAATCAGATCTTAACAGCCAAATAAGGACTTAAAAGAGAGGTAGTCCCTTAGTCAGTCAGGCCCTAAGCTGTTCAAGGGCTTTAATACTCAGTATAAAGAGCTTCAATTGTTCTTGGTAAGTAATTAACAACCTGCATCGTATTATCAGAGGAAGGGAGGCAAACGACGAAATGAGAATTATGGCGTTGTGACCTTTTTGTATGTGCGCTGTAACATTGCATGGATATACATAAGGGTGGAGTTTGCATTGTGACATCACAGTTTATTTAATCATCCTGAAAAAAGGGATTCTGCAGATGCCTCTGCAATATGACCTTATGCTTTGTACTGATTGGCACATTAGTTACTGCATTTTTTTATCAGCTACAACCTCTGGACACTTTTGAAGGATACCTTCAAAACAACATGTATTCTAGTGAAAGCATGCAATTAAGGTGTGGATAACCATTCAGTCCAACCAGCTCAGAAACAGTTGTGGCTGGTACACTTGGCAGATTTGTGCAAAAGTACTCTTTGCCACAGCTGTTATACCGTAGGTGTGAGTCTAGTGACAGCTGAGGATCGGTAAACATTCCAAGGCTGCAGATCTGCTTTCTTATGGAAAGACAACTTCTCTAAAACAAGTTGAGAGCTTTAATCCCTAAATGTCATTTCCTATTCACCAATAGTTTCTCTGTCTTGCCTGGATTTAATGAATCCACAGATGGTGAATAGATTGCCACTGCTTTTAAAATATTCTTTTACAATAAAAAAAGTACAAAAATTTTCTAAAAGTAATACATAGTTGGCAATGTTCAGTAACGTTGTTATATTTATTTTCTCTTCAAGGAAACTCAGGCAACTATGAAAGTCTTTTCCCATTTTCTATTATACAGTATTTGATCCTTCCAACAGCCTAATGCAGCATATTAGACTGCAAAAGAGTGACTGGTCCCAGACAATTTTTGTGAATAAGTGATTGCTCATAATAATATATTTGGTTTTAAACCAAACCACTGCTTGAATTACATGGAGCAGGATCAGGGCTCACTATAATTTAAGCACATACTTAAATAATTGGTTCTTTCCCACCAAAATATTGTATTATATTTTTAATAGTGCATTATGTTTTCAAAGGAAGATGTTGTACTTTGAAAGACAGTGATGTCACTCTTCAAAGATCATTAAAACTTATAATCATAATCATAATAGTAAAGTTGGAAGGAACCTTGGAGGTCATCCAGTCCAACCCCCTGCTCAGGCAGGAAACCCTATACCATCTCAGACAAATGGCTGTCCAGTCTCTTCTTAAAAACTTCCAGTGTTGGAGCATTCACCACTTCTGGAGGCAGGTTGTTCCACTGGTTAATTGTTCTAATTGTTTGGAAGTTTCTCCTTAGTTCTAGGTTGCTTCTCTCCTTGACTAGTTTCCATCCATTGCTTCTTGTCCTGCTTTCAGGTACTTTGGAGAATAGCTTGACTCCGTCTTCTTTGTGGCAGCCCCTGAGATATTGGAACACTGCTATCATGTCCCCCCTAGCCCTTCTCTTCGTTAAACTAGACATACTCAATTCCAGCAGCCGTTCCTTATATGTTTTAGCCTCCAGTCCCCTAATCATCTTTGTTGCTCTTCTCTATACCCTTTCTAGAGTCTCAACATCTTTTTTACATCGTGGTGACCAAAACTGGATGCAGTATTCCAAGTGTGGCCTTATCAAGGTATTAATACTTCATGTGATATAAAACATTTCAAAACTGTGTTGGGTATCTTTAACCATTGGCCATTCTCTTATACTACTAACCTAGGCTGGTGAAGAGAGACACAAATAGAGAGGCATTTTAAGTATACATATTTATGCTTTTAGTATAAATTAATGGAAATATGTTCCCGAGCATAGGGGCTGCTTCCATTCATGGAAATGTCTGAGATCCAGTGAAAACTTCTAATGGGAGAAAAAGAAACATTCTGGAACTATTTTACTTCACCATTTCTCCCTTCCACAAAGAAGCCAACCAAAGGAACACAAGCAAGGTTGTGCAGGAAGGGTTCAGAGGCAGGAGATCTTTATTACCTTTTTGCTGGCTGGAATTTAACTTATAAAATAACCAAATAAAATAGAATGAAAATAGCTATTCAGATACTGACATATATTCAAGGTTTTTTTTTTTGGGGGGGGGGAAACAAAATCGGTTGCTTGAAAGACATATTTTAATTTCATGCTTTTGCAAAATTAAATTATTTTATAAAGGGAAGATATGAAATGTGTTTTCAAAAAATGTTGCAACATCCTAAAGACAGTAGTAGCAATGCTTTTCTAAACCTGGTGGCTACCATACTGTTTAACTTTCTTTAAAGTTTACTTGATGCAGAATGGAAAGGATCCACATTCTGCATCAAGTAAACTTTAAAGAAAGTTAAACACTATGGCAGGGGAAATCCAGCATGGTGGGGGGAAAAATCACATTTTTTTAAGATGCCAGACTAGAGTGCATTCACATGCCTCCAATCCCCTTGCTTGCTGCAAAGCCAGATTGGAGCTGGCTTTCCAGTCCATTTCGGAGCCAGTCCAAAAGTGAAGGGAATGGTTCCCACCCCACCCGATCGCTGCAGGGCTTTGTTTCCAAAGACCCTCTGCACAGGCTCCATATTAACTGAGATCCAGGACTGAAAAAGCAGAAATAGGAGCGAAGGAGGAAGAAGGAGAAAGTGGGAGAAGCCCAAGGGAGACTTCCTCCGTCACCCTGCAAACAGAGACGGGGGGGGGGGGGGAAAGGCAGGTGATCCAGACATACTAAATGGCGGCAGCAAGCAGAGGCAAGGGAGAAGCCTTCCCCTGCCTGCCTCTGCATGCTGCCGCCATGCAGCACGTCTGGATCACCTGTCTTCCCCCCTCCCTTCTGCCTCCGTTTTCAGGGTGATGGAGGAGGTCTCCCTTAGGCATGGAACAGGGCGTCAGCTTCAGGTCAGTGCTTTGTAGAACCTCCTCCATCACCCTGAGGAGCACGAGAGTGGCAAAACCCGAACAGATGAAGTGAGGAGCTGAGAGAGAAAAAACCTCAGCATCGGATTGAATTTTTTTTGAAAAAAAACCAGAGATGGGAAGGCCAGGAGTGGAGAGTCAGATTTATCATAATCGGTTCACCAAACTCAACAAAAAAATCAGGTATCGGTTCTGCCAAACCGGTACGAACCGCCTGAATCCCACCATTGGAAATGCCTCTGCAGCTGAGAATGGAACTCCAGATTGATCCATGCAGCGCCCCCAGCCTTCATTTTTCCATCAGAGGCCTTCCGGAAAGGCCTCTGCAGCCAAGAACCAAGCTACAGATTCAATCCATAGCTTGGTTCTTGGTTGCAGAGGCTTTTCCTGAAGGCCTCTGATGGCAAAATGCAGCCTGGGGGTACTGCAGAAGAAGTGGGCTGGCAAGGCAGGTGTTGGGGCATGGGAGGCCTGGCTGCAATGGTAAGTGGGTCTGGGGCTCATGGGGAACCCCACTCCCCACCCTAGCTTGATTTTTAAGCATGTGCCTCGCCCCTAACATAGGGCTTATTTTTGGGGTAGGGCTTATTATATTAAGCCCAAATCTGGTAACTATCTTGGGGAGGAACAGACTTCAGCTCAACCCTGACAAGACTGAGTGGCTGTGCATTCCGGCATCCCGGGACATTCCAAATGTTCCATCTCTTTCTATGGGGGGTGAGCTCTTACCCCCCGTGGATAGGGCTCGCAACTTGGGAGTCCTTCTAGATTCACGGCTTACTTTGGAAGAGCATATAGTGGCCGTGACTAGGGGGGCTTTCGCCCAGGTTCGCCTGGTGCGCCAGTTGCGGCCCTATCTGAACCGGGATGCCCTGTGTACAGTCACTCATGCGCTCGTGACCTCTCGCCTTGACTACTGTAATGCTCTCTACATGGGGCTTCCCTTGAAGACCACTCGGAGGCTCCAACTGGTACAGAATGCGGCCGCGAGAGTTGTCTTGGGAGTTTCCCGGTACTCCCATGTTACACCTTTGCTCCGCGAGCTGCATTGGTTACCAGTTGTCTTTCGGGTGAGGTTCAAGGTGTTGGTCACGATCTTTAAGGCCCTACATGGCATGGGTCCGGGTTACCTCAGGGACCACCTGCTGCCGGCATCGACTCCCCTCCGCCCTGTGCGTTCCCACAGAGAGGGCCTCCTCAGGGTGCCGCCAGTCAGGGAATGTCGACTGGTGGCCCCCAGGGGGAGGGCCTTCTCTGTGGGGGCTCCGGCTTTATGGAATCAATTGCCGGTGGAGCTCCGGATGGCACCAGACCTTCGAACTTTCCGTCGGGGCCTGAAGACCCATCTGTTCGAATTAGCTGGTCTGGCCTGATGGGGGATTATGGGCTTTTAATTGTTTTTAATCTGTACTTCTGTTTTAATTGGGCATGGATTTAATTCTTTTTAATTTTTGTATAGTGTTTCTTATGTATGCCCTGTGAACCGCCCTGAGTCCCACCAAGGAGAAGGGCGGTATATAAATCAAATAAACTATAACTAAACTATAACTATATTAATTCTATCTTTTCAGTAACACGTACAGTATCTGTTTCTGCCATGGGACATATATAACTATTACTAAGACACCATTTCACAAGTATGTTTAAACAAACATAACCAGTTAGACACATCTTGTTAGGGCATGGTTTGCTTAACCCAGATTTCTTGAACCCCGAATGGTTAGGTTCATATAACAGTCTAAGCCAAAACCAAGCCACATATTTTATTCATACTGCTTTTCAGAGGTTGTGAGCAAATTCAGTGGGTGGGGGAAATGCAGTTGCCAGAGCCAATAGGGGAATGTGCTTCATCACTGCTCAGCTGTCCTTCCACCCATGTAGGTGATGCTGAGTGATTCTTACTTCTTCGTCAGTTAAGTTGGGCTATAAAGAGCCTCAGCAACATCACCCAGGAAAGGTTAGTAGGGAGGCTAAGCTTGCCTCCATCCAAGGATGAGATTGCACATAAGCCCACGTTGCCATGTAAACACACCATACCCACATTGCTTGGACTTCTGTATTTGGTCATACAATATCCTAGGGGTATAATGGCTGAATAGTGAACGGTAAATCTGAGAGGGCAGTGAGTAGTTAATGGAGACACTCTGGGGTTTATGCATTTATTAAAGTAATTTCTCCACCTCTTATGCAACAGAGTTCCAGAAAGCATGAGGATAATGAGGTTGTATAAAAAGAAACAGGGATGGCACTGGAAAGTCCCCCTGCCCCTGGCATTTAACTGAGTGGAAAAATGGGAGTGGGGGAGGGTGGGGGTGAGGAAAGATGTGAACATTTAGAGAGAATGAGTTTATTTTGCACTTGTTTTTTTTCTTCATTATTACCATTGTACCAGTATTCATTGCTATTTAAATATTACTTTATTAGTATTAATGCTATTTGTTGCTATTGTTGTTAGCATATTTTCCAATGTGGCGTTGATGAAAATGTTATACATTGGGGAAAAAATCTAAACAGTTTAGCCCATCTCAATTGGCCCTCTCCAGGCCATTTGTTCCTTGGCACAGCTCTCATATTACTATCTCCAATGGGCAGCCATGCTGATTTTGTTCCAATTCCTGTGTCCCTAGAGAAACTGTTCATGCTGTTATTTCAGTTGCCCTGAATGGGTAGGATGGCAATCTTGACCCTGTCCTTTTTTTGGAATGAGGATTCTGTAAATATGTATCCAGGTTGGGGGCAGAAATACCTCCTGTACTTGTTGCAGCTGGAATTAGAAAGTGGATGTTGCACAAGACTTTTGTCTGTGATCATTCTTCTGTCAACTCTTCCACTTCGAGAGGGATCACCTTCAATTTACTAGGACTGTGCTGATTCCTATGTGATATCTAATGTATTGGTAAATTGTATTCATGGGAAAAGTGGGTTCCACATAAATTCATTTATTATTTTAGGGGGATCATGGCACCATAAAATTTGAGAATACCTCAGAACAGAATAAAATTACACATCATACGTTCCATTTCCACCAGAAGATTGTAGTTTAAATACTCTACTGCTGTTCTGAGTACTATTACTGTGAATAGCAGCCATGAACACAGCGAGATTAATTTGTAAGCAAACATGTATTTGATTGGCCCATGTGTCAGTATAAAAAGCTGATTAAACAAAAGATACCACAGCAAATGGGAATTTTCCCAGGCATTTTAAGGATGTGACAATGCAGACAAATGTGAGAAATCTTTTTTAGGATTGTGTTTTTAGAAACATTTATTATTATTTTTCCTAACCCCATATTATTTTCCTTAAAAATTCATTTCATTTTTTATATTCAGTAAAAAGTAATATTTGACTTCTAGTATGATACTGATAATACTTGTCTTTCAGACAAGCAATGGTATTTCCAATTAAGTAAATATTTGATCATGAATATATCACATCAGGCAATAGGTATAACTAGTAATTTTGGTAGTTTCCCAAATGCAAAAAGATTTTCCTTTAGTTTCAAGCCAAAATAAACTAGGAGGCCAAAACACTGAGTATTTTCAGGCATAGACATTGACAACTAAAGAAGAACCAAATTGCTTTGGCATGTAATTCATGTAGCTAAATTCTCAGGATTACATTTATGTTATTTAACTGAGTCAATTTACCATGGTAAACTAAGAAAAAGTTCCCATCTTGTTTTGTTTTGTTTTTGCATCCTTGTTTTGTTGACTACCCACTATGACTGCTGGAAACAGGCTGAATGAAAGCATATGATTTAAACATTTTTAATGCATTTTAAATTAGCTGAGGTTAAGTGAGTTGAAATTAAATCTCTTCCAGTGACCTCTGTGGATCTGTTATTTATGTTAATGTCCACTCTCCCATATATTTAGCTGAAATATATATTTAAGCTTTTTACATTTTTCAAGGAGACTCATTAATTTCATCAGATAGTATACTGCAAGGTAGAGTTTGAGACACAATAAACCATCAAGTATTCATCAAGAATTTCTTCTAATGCAGCTAGAAATAAACCACAGAGCATTGCAAGAATATTACTTATGTACTGGATTTTATATAATACATTAGGATTTACTTGCCTTCGGTGCCATGAGGTAGAAAGTGGAATATGTGTTTAATAAAATAAGCAAAAGTTAAATAAGATACATTTGTGATCATTTATCTATTCTATTGTAGCTCAGGTTAGTTAGAGTTAAGATTAGCTCAACTTTGGCAAGTGACATTATAAATATAAATCTGCTTCTTTTACAGCCTATTTAACCATTTATTTGAAGAGTTGATTGACTCATTTGGCATCAGGCAAATCTTTTTGCAAACATCATTCCTCAGACAGAGTACTACAGTTCAAGAACTAGCTTTTTTATTAACATTGTGTACAATAGTCTAGAACAGGGGTGTCAAACTGCCAGCCCACGGGCCGGACGCGTCACGAGGAAACTGCGTCCACCCCATTGCCAGCGATAGGGAAAAAGCTCCGAAACATGGAGTGATGTGATGTGACGTCGCGAGTTTGACATGTCTGGTCTAGAATCACTGGAGAAAAGACTTGGAAAATGACCTTGATGTTTGGGCATATTTATGAAAGAACAGACTACCTTTCAGCACGTTCATCACACTTTGGTAGTATGGCAATATAAGTATTTGCCATATAAACAACCTTCCATTCTATATTCCAGTTCCTAGGAAAAGGTCTGACTTCAAGAAGCCTTTGCAGAGAAATTGGCTATTTGTTTTAACAGATTCCATCCCTACTTTTATTTCAGGTAATCCTTAACTTATGACTGGTAGCTTAGCAACCATTCAAAGTTCTGACAGACCCATAAAATGTACTTATGACTTGGATTCAAAATTCTGACAGCTGCTGCAAACACCCCCACCCCCAACGATTGCATGTTGGGTTCTCAGTAACTGGCCCTCATTTATAGTCATTTGCAGCATCCTGTGGGCACACAAATGTGATTTACACATTTTTTTTACTGGAAATTGTTGATTACTTCCAGTTTCCATCCAAAAACACCTATTTTGGACAATGAGTTTGCTTAACGACCATGGCTTTAAGATTTATGATTGTGAGCTGCCCAGAATTACCCTGTGGTAAGGTGGACAGCCAATAAATTTTTATAAACAAACTATTTATTCAACTTAATCACTGCAAAAAATGTCATAAAATCAGGTTGGCCACATGGGTGCCTCAACTTACAGCCATCATGGGATATGACAAAAATTCCAGGTTCCATTCTAGTTGTAAATTGAGGACTAACTGCATAACATTTTCTATAGTCTGAAACAGAATGGCCCAATCCAATTCTCTGAATTGCATTATGTAACTTAAAATAGGCTGAAATAAGATTATTCAATTGAGTGAATTATTCAGCTCAAAGAAGCAGAAGTCTTCAAATAATTGTTCAAAGCATACAGAGAATTATTCAGAAGAATTATTCAAAGAGAGAGAAGTACTTCCAGGGATATTCTAAAGACAAAACAAGGAACACCAGTCCTACACTATTTTCAATGGAAAACTTCCTGTTAGTATGATAATTTGAATTTATGAACAGTAAACTGATACCAAAAACCATTTCCTATTGGGAATTTAATTTACCATTACTAGTACTGGCAGTTAGCTGTAGAGTCATCCAATTACCTAGTTTCTGGATAACTTAAGTAAAACAAGACATTTCACAGAGCGTATGGAATGTGTATCCTGAAAACTGAAGACAAAATAATAGTATATGTTTCTGTCTTCTAAAACATCCCACTTCTAAGTTGTTCACCCAGAGAATAAATTAAATTAAAGGCAGTTGGGATTCAAAGTTAAACCACATTATCTATTGAACTCAATTTGATTTAATTGCAAAGGTAGTGGATTTGTGTCTGTCTATGTATATTGAATGCATGTCAAGCTCTGTTCCAAAGTCAGAAAATCAGTGCTCCTTTGGTTCTGAATTTCAGACAGCATAACTCACTAAACTGAAGTGCATTTTTTCATGCCTACCAGCAAGGGAAGGGGAAAAAACATATTGTAACACAGGTGAAGTGTTTTCTATATGCAGATATGGGGCTCCAGGGCTCAACAGAGGAATATATTTTTAATAGTGGGCAAGCAATATCTGAGATACTTATGGAGTGCATGACAGTCAAGAACCAAATGCTTTTCCTTATCATCACAAAACTGGATATTGCACATTTGTTATTAAGAAAAAGGGCTTCCATTGTAGATGTCATAATAAAGATCCCACTTAATTTTGTGTTTAAAACTGTACATAGCTTTGTACCGAGAAATGGGTTGGGAAACAATTTACTTCTTTTTTAGTTGTCTCTGTTTTCTTAATCACAGTACAATACCATCCCAATAGGTCATTCTTTCAGTGATTTCACTTGAAATTTGACAGATCACTATGGGAATGGAATCTGTAACTGCAGAACAGCCACCTATAATGCCATGTCCAGTGCTCTTCCCAATTAAATTAGCATGCAGATGATGGTACCTGTACTGGTTGACCTGAAAAGTCCACAATGCAGCAAAGAAACAAGTGGTAATGAGTTAATCAGAATCCCTATTAATGAGTTATGACTTCTTCTAGAAAAGCGTTTCTCAATCTCAAAACGTTTAAGATGTGTGGACTTCAGCTCCTAGAAATTTTATTATTTATTAATTTTAATTACTTTTATAAGTAACTCAAAGGAGAAAACATACATAATATTCCTTCCTCCTCCTGTTTTCCTCACAACAGCAATCTTATCAGGTGGGTTGGGCTGACAGAGAGTGACTGGTCCAGAATCACCCAGCTGGCTTTCATGACTAAAGTGGGACTAAGAACTCACAGTCTCTATAGTTTGTAGGCCAGCACCTTAACCACTAACCAAGACTAGCCTGGTACAAGCCATCTAACACTGTTATCGCTAATATCCCAAACAATATGCTGTACTACTCCCACTTATTCTTCCTTCCCTAGTATTCCCCACAAGCCTATCTTCCAGGGGCTTTCAAGCTACACAGAACCATCACCATTCAACGTCTTCCAGCCTGGGAGATCATCTCCAACATCACTCTTTCACTCCACAAAAGACGCAAAAGAGTATTTGTGGATTTCACCCAGAAAGCACCTTCTAGCAGCTCCCAATTTCTTCAATCTAATCTTGTCTGGTCCGCTTGTTTTTTTTGGTCAGTTACCCTACAATTCCTGATCCATCTTGTCCATGGAATTTATTCACCAAACCTCTGATGGTGACCCCCAGTTCTTCCCTGCGCAGTTATCCATAGTCAACTGTTTCCTACAGTGCCTGTAATTCTCACTGCATCAACTTTGTCACAAATGCGTAGACTGAGCACTACAACTTGTTTACTGGACCCATGTCCCTCCTGGCTGGTTTCGGCCGCCGGGGAGGTGACAGGTGGCTGGCTCCACGCAGTTGTCAACGCTTCATTGATAGAGGGTGTCTTCCCCTCCGCCTTAAAAGAGGCGGTGGTGAGGCCCCTTCTCAAGAAGCCTGCTCTGGACCTGGCCTCCTTGAATAACTATCGTCCTGTCTCCAACCTTCGCTTTGTTGTGAAGGTTGTTGAGAGTGTTGTAGCGCGTCAGCTTCCGCAATTCCTGGATGAAGCGGACTATCTGGACCCATACCAATCTGGTTTCAGACCCGGTTACAGCACGGAAACGGCATTGGTCACACTGGTAGATGATCTCTGGCAGGCCCGGGACAGGGGTTGCTCCTCTGTCCCGGTCCTACTTGACCTCTCAGCGGCTTTTGATACCATCGACCATGGTATCCTGCTGCGACGGCTCGAGGGGTTGGGAGTGGGAGGTACTGTTTTACGGTGGTTCTCCTCCTACCTCTTGGGCTGTTCGCAGTTCGTAGTGGCATGGGGGCAGAGATCTACCCCAAGGCCCCTTTCTTGTGGGGTACCCCAGGGGTTGGTTCTCTCCCCCCTCCTTTTTAACATCTATATGAAGCCACTGGGTGAGATCATCCGTGGCTTTGGGGTGAGGTATCACCAATATGCCGATGATACCCAGTTGTTTATCTCCACCCCGAGCCAACCCAGTGATGCCCTTGATGTGATGTCCCGGTGCCTGGAGGCACTGCAGGTCTGGATGGGAAGGAACAGGCTCAGGCTGAACCCCTCCAAGACCGAGTGGCTGTGGATACTGGCATCTTGTATTGTCCAACATGTTCCACCTCTTTTGATGGGGGGAGCTATTGCCCTCCTCAGAAAGGGCCTGCAACTTGGGTGTCCTCCTGGATTCACAGCTTAATTTGGAGGATCATCTAACTGTTGTGACCAGGGGGGCCTTTGCACAGTTCGCCTGGTGCGCCAGTTGCGCCCCTTTTTGGACTGAGATGCCCTATGCATGGTCACCCATGCCCTTGTCACTTCTCGCCTGGATTACTGCAATGCTCTCTACATGGGGCTGCCCTTGAGGTGCACCCAGAGGCTTCAACTGGTGCAAAATGCGCCTGCGCGGGTGCTTATGAGAGTATCTCGATACTTCCATGTTACACCACTCCTGCGTGAGCTGCATTGGCTTCCGGTTGCCCTCCGGGTGCAATTCAAGGTGCTGGTAATTACCTTTAAAGCCCTACATGGCTTAAGCCCGGGGTACTTGCAAGACCACCTGCTGCCAATGTCAACCTCCCATCGCCCGGTTCGCTCCCACAGAGTTGGCCTCCTCAGGGTGCCGTCGGCCAGGCAATGCTGGCTGGCGCCCCCCAGGGGGAGAGCATTCTCTGTGGGCGCGCCGACCCTCTGGAATGAACTGCCTCCAGAGCTGCAGACGGCCCCTGACCTTCGATCCTTCCGCCACGACCTAAAGACATGGTTGTTCCAACAAGCGGGCCTGGACTGATCATGGTTTTTTAAATTTGGTTTTTATTGGCTTAAATTGTCCTTTATTTCTTTATTTATTGTTTAATTCTTTTTTAAACTTTGTGTTCTATGTTTTTTAATTTTTTATTGTTGTGGGCCGCCCTGAGTCCTTAGGGAGAAGGGTGGCATATAAATTTAATAAATAATAATAATTAGTTCCACCAATGTCACCTGATATAGCTCCAACAACTGCCTGGCAGTCTCTCATCCCTGCTTCTAGCATTGCTCCTCTTGCCACAACTCAGCTGACAATGGTAATGGCAATAAGTTTCCTTTATTGGAGCTAAGCCGACTCCCTCTGGCCACTACATTGGTCAACAACAGAGTCTTGCAATTCACACTAGAACAACTCTGAGGAATCAAGCAGCAAAGAGTGGGCCTCTCCAAAATAGATCACATATAATCTCTCTTCTTTGAAGAAAACCTTGGTGTAGAAATTATTTAAGTTTCCATAGAAGCCTTTTTAAAGAGAGCCTAATACTTTTGGTCTGAAGTTTTCAGAGTCAACAAAATTTATGACATGAAATGAGTAAAAGGTAATTAGATAGCAGTATGGTACCAATTTCACACACTGAAATTAAGAGTTTATAACTGCTATTGCCTCTATAATTATAGGGAATAATATATGAAATTATGTTTGGTATTCCATGTAAATCTATGCTCCCAAAAGAGATACTTTCTTGGCAATGTAACACAGCCCTGCCTTTTGAAATTCCTTCTGTTACTAATATCTCTCAGTCTTTTCTTGGAGTAACAGTTAGAATAACCTGAAGTAAGTTTTCTTAGCAAAGAACAGCTTGGTCATTTATATCATTTACAGAACAGTTTTACTAGTCCTTAAAGGCTAATGAATGTTAAAATAGTTATTTCCTAAGCATCAGGATATCCACAAACCTAACCAGACAATTTCTACTATAATTAAAGAGGTTCACATTTTATAAACATGATTATGATCACAGTATAATAGAAACTAGAGAATGAGTTTGGTGTAAAAATTAAGGTACAAGGCTAGAAATGAGGAGAGTATGAGATCTAGTCCTGCTTTAGGCATGAAGCCATCTGGATGACTTTGGGCCAGTCACTTACACTCTCAGCTGTAGCAAGCACTCAATGTCAAACCACTTCTGAGATCTTGCCAAGGAAACTGCAGGGACTCCTCTAGGAAGTTTCCAAGAGTCAACATTGATTTGAACACAAACACAAAATAGAAACTAGCACCAAAATCTAAAATACAAGTGCTCTGAGATCAAAGGGGTTTACTTGTTCCATATTAGACATGACAGGAATTGCAGAAAAAAATCCCTTACCAAATAGTTTACTAAAAACAATCAAACAAAAACCTTATGATACTGCTTTCCTATCCACTACTTAGATTACACTCTTACATTGTATTTCTTTACTGATTGATTAACCATGTTTAAAAGATATCCATGTCTGCAATTTTGGGAATTCTTTGACAGCTTCCTTGAATAAAGCTCCCCTTTCCTAGCCTCTGAAAATACAAAGATAGCAATAAAATTGGAAAAGAAGTAATTTGATTCACTTCAATCATGTTTAAAATGGGCACTTCTACATTCCACTTAGCTAGGACTCCAGAAAGGACGATGAAATTGTTCCATGTATTATAATGGAGCAGTTATAAAGAGGAAGAACATTTTCTGGCTGGCTCCCAAGTAAAATCTGCAGTTGCCTCCCTAAACATACATATTTTAAAATTTGTTGATTTTAATTAGCAAGGATAGAGTTCTTAAGTTAATGTGTTTAGGTTCATTTTAATTTTCTTGTTTTCATCACTGCTGTATTCCAGTACTTCCCAAGCATGAAAACAATTATAAATTGCTTTACTCTTTCATCTCCTATTGTTATATGACAAATGTTGAGGAACCATGGAATGAATTATCATTTCCTACCAATAAATAAGCAACTCAAAGAAGGAAGGAAAAATACTTTCATTTTTTTTCAAAGCTAATAAATTTCAGATTTGTATATACTTTCTTGGTGCTATAGTTAGTATGATATTAAAGCTTTTACAGCATTTATTTATTTATGAAATGTATACATTGCCTCAATTCAGCTGGACTGTAGTAGAACATAACTTTGAGCCCTGATAGTGCAGTGGTTAGAATGCAATGTTGGAGACAAATTCTGCTAACAGTTTGGAGTTTGATCCTGACGGAGCTCAAGGTTGACTCCGCCTTCCATCCCTTCTGAGATTGGTAAAATGAGGACCCAGATTCTTGGAAGCAATATGCTAACATTGTAAACTGCCCATAGAGTCTGTAAAGCAGACATGTCAAACACAAGGCCCGGGGGCCAGATCCAGCCCGCGAAGTGGTTTCATGTGGCCCGCGAAGCCATCCTGGAAACAGTGAGGGAATGGCCCCTACTGCCTTGGCCCTGGCCCAGAGACCCTCCTTCTGCCAGAGACCCTCAGATCTGTCCCACTCCTGCCCAGGCCCCTATAGGCACCCTTGATGCAAACAATGTAGAGCTGGCCATGCTCACCCAGTAGGCCATAAGCACTCTAGCCACGCCCACCCAGTAGGCCATGCCCACCCAGGCCATACCCAGTCGGCCCCCTGAGGGCAACCGCAATGCTGATGTGGCCCTCAATGAAATTGAGTTTGACACCCCTGCTGTAAAGCACAATGAAGTGGTATATAAGTGCTATTGCTCTTCCTATTGCAACAGTAGCAAATTTAATTGGTTTAAAAAGACTTCTTGACTTAAAGTTTATTTTCTTCCATTTTGCTGGTGCAAGTCATCCTCTTCAGTCCAGTGTGAACTCAGCTCCACTCTGAGGACATGAAAGTTAAGACCATTCATTGCTCCAGATATAAAGCCCTCATATAGCCCTCAATCCCTTTCCTTAGGCTACTCTTATTATTTCTGATAGGATTTCAAGGCAATAGGACATACCAGAATTATATATAAGTTGTGTCCCTGCAGCATATTTACCCATAATTAAACAAATCATGGTTTACTGTATTCAATGAATCCAATTTTCTAGATTTGTACAATGAAAGCCATAAATTAACTACTGTACACAGATGAAGTTCATTCCTCATATTTGAATAAAAAGGCTATTAAGGATTCAGGATGAATACAGCCAATATATAGTTTACAGTAGCATCTGTGAAAGTGGAGTTTGTCAAAATCTGCAAAAGGAAGATAGATGTAATTGCACAATATAATCTCCAACACTTTTCTACATGCAGTAATGTTACCTGCATACACAAAAGAGGCAGGGCTTCAATTTTGATGTTGTGCATGCCATCTTGCAGACCACATCCCCTACTTTCCTGTGGATACCCTTGATACTTTATGATCATCCATATACAGCTCCCTTTATTTCAATGAATTCTTTCCTGATGCAGGCAAAATATAATTTTTTTAAAAAATTACTCTATCAAAACTATTGTTCCTTTAATAAATCTGGAATAAAAATCATATACATTTGTCCCAAACATATGTTCTTTGCTAGGGTTCAGAGAGTCCACTATCACAGGATAGCATTCTTCAATTGCTATCATGGGACTCACATTTTCATAATTACAGCCACTGGCCATGCTACTTGGGGATTTTTGTAGATATAGGGCTCAACCTATAAACAGAGGAAGACTACTATGAGTCATTTATAATGCTTTCCTATCTTCACAGCTGCCATTCCCTCTTTCTGAATATTATCGCCTAACTGATTAATGCATTAATCTACTGATTTTCTTCAAACTTGTATTGAGAACTATGGCACAGTATCTTGTGAAGGGTTGACAGTCTTTATAAGCAAACATACTTAAACTCAGCATATAAAAGATTTTAAATGGCTAGAAGTCTATCTAGATGAATAATTCCAATCAGCTTAGATGATTATGGACAATGAAATTCTGCCAACTATTTTTTCTAAAAGTTATAATTGAAACTTATTCTTTTGCTTGAACATCAAATTAAAATTTGATTTTGCCCTTTATGGTGGACAGTGATGAATCATGGAAGAATAGATACATCTAATAAAGCAGATGAAGTCTTGACCCGCATATACAATTGAATTGACATATTCCTTTAAGAGCCCAGAATGATCCATCTACCAGATGCATTATTGTTCCTACCCTCTGTTTTAACTGACAGCCTCCAATTCAGAGCCATTTGTATGAATGTGTTTGCCATCTCTATAAATACAAGCCTAGCTACTAAATTGTCAAGAACAGAGAGTGAATGTAGAGAAATTGCTACAGGCGATTGAATAAAATTAACCCACACTGACAAGATGACACTCTGACAATTTAATTGCTGCATCCCATCTATAATTAACATAGTAAAATACTGCATCTAAAAGCAGCTATGAACTTGGAAAAATATAGGCTTAAACCTAGATCCAAGAAAATCACAAACAGCTTTAAGAACACACATCATTATTTTTCAGATGACACATAGTAAAATACTCCAGATAAAATGAAGTACTGTATGTTCCTACTCAATTAATGTATGGGATTCAATAAACTGGGAATGAAGATCCTGTGACTGTCAGAAGTTGCTGACTTCCAGTTCCCCAAAGCCTCAGCTAAGATCTAGTACAGAAGTTCCCAAAATGTGCTCTGGGGAATCCCGGGGGGGGGGTATCTGAGATTCTTTCAAGGGTCTACAAAGTCAAATAAATATGTGAACATTTCTCAGTTTTAATCTCTAATTCAATAGTACATACCCTAATGGTAGATCATATAACCCATATAAACCAAAATTCAATCATTGTTAAGTATGTAAAGGAGTTCTGACAACAAAATGTTTGAGAACTGCTAAAGACATAGGCCACAGGTCTGCAACCCGCGGCTCCGGAGCCGCATGCGGCTCTTTCAGCCGTCTCCTGCGGCTCCCAGTTCTCTGCCATGCGCAGTCCCAAAAAAAATATGTGGGACTAAAAAAGTTCAACCAATCAATTCAAATATGCAGGATAGGTGCATATCTCGCCTTGGCTCCACTCTTCAGTCAAACCCCGTTCTGCTCATGCGCGCATGTACGCACATGCGCACACATTTTTTGCGGCTCCCAGTTTTTCCTTTTGTGAGGGAACCGGTTCCGAGTGGCTCTTTCACTGTTTCAGGTTGCTGACCCCTGACATAGGCCATCCATTAGAAGGCACATGATGAATGTTGCAACATTGTGATGCAACCTCAGCCTCAGCCTTTTATATATGCATTGTCTATAATGTTCATAAGGGATAGAATCTTGAGGCACAACTCTAATTTAGTCATTCTGATGAAACCATTGGGTTCTGCAGATGCTCCTCTCTGGAGTGTCACAAGTCCCTACTCTTAATGTTCCAGGTCCCAGCATTCTTATATAACAGTGATAAGAAACTTGGTCTAATTCAGTATTGCTGAATTAGAAATCCAGGGTTCTTCCATTACTGTCCAAGCTACCTCTAGATTGCTGTACTTGCTGTAAGACCATCTTCATTCTTATACCAGTCCAATTATGAGGTTCAAGAGCACCCTTTATTTGCCACATTGGTAATAAAAAGTTACCAGGGTCACCCCTCTAATGGTCAAGCCTCACCTGTGGGATTATATTTCTCAAGAAACTGTCCAAAGTCTCAAATCAGATTTCTTCTGACAGTAGCACAAATACCTAGGAAGATAGGCTTTATAGCTTTTTAACAGCTTATTTATTTTTATTTATTTTTTTATTCACATTTATATGACCATCCATCCCACAAGAAGCAGCTCTGGGCAGCATTTGCAATACTGTAATGCATGATCACTGAGTAGGATCTCTTTTTTTCTAGAAGCAGAATAGCTATCTTATTCAGGAGCTTTCCAGAGTATCTGGCTGACTCAAGCTGAAGACAGAGTGTTGGGCCAAAAAGACACTTCTGTTTCATGAGCCTCTCTTGACCATTAGTTCCGCTTGCAAATGTTGTTAATACAGGACAGAAAGCAAAAGATAAATCCTCCATCTTAGCTCATGAAGATTTTACATTGATATTTAAGGACAAATGAATCCAAGCCTCACTTTTTGAAATGCCATTAAGTAACAGCTGAAAATACAAACAGAGAAGAAATATCATTAACTACGAAGCCCATGAAAAGAACAGTGAGCAGAACGCAGCTAAGGCAACACCCCCTTTCGTTTCAAACTTCTTTTCAAATTAATATCCACTTTTACACCAGGGTTGAAAAAAAATATATGACAGCTCCTTTAGCTGAAGAAATATGGTATCTCACTATGTTTATGAGCTCAGAGTTTTATCTTACAGGATTTGGACCATGTGCTCACTTTCAATTTTCTGTGATCTCTGTCTTTTCCTTTGAGGCAGTTAAGGTCACAGCTGCTCGACTATACAATAATCCAGTGTTTGAGCAGACATTTATTTTTAAACTTGTCCACCCAGAAATCCAGAGTTAAAAAAAGAAAGAGGGCAAAAGAATAGTCTTTCAAAAATTACAGTGTGGATTTTTAAAAAATTCAACAAAAGATTTTTGAAGGAAAGAACTGTAATGTAGATTTGCAAGGAATATCTAGTTGGCAAGTGAGGTCAGAACACGACAATAACTCTGTTTTCCCCCCCTCCTCAGATGGTTAAAAAATAAGAATTCCACATCAATCCAACATCTCCATGCTGTGAGAATGGAACAAACCTAGGGAAAAAGTATACTGCATATATTCAAAGAAACTGCAGCAATGTATAACAGTGGCCTCCTGCCTGATATCTTTCAAAAGACATCAACAGTTTTGTCCATTTGAAGATGATTAAAATGTCCAAAATGGGGATGAAAATGTTCCCTGAATTCTTAGTAAACTTTGTTATAAAATTCTCTCATATTCATTCTTTGTTTTATTATAGAAAAGCAGTTGTGCTGCAGTGGGACCTGTCATCCATAGTAAGCATGTAAAGCATAAATGCTGGTCTTCAGCACTTCACAGCATAGTGGCTGGTCACTAATTTACAGACATATTACCAAGCTAAATTACGTTCCTCAATCCAGGTTTGTTGAACTATGACTTGGTTCACACAGAATTCTAAACAATATATAATTTCTTGTCCAATGTTATTATTGAGTTCACGCATCATGAGAGGCAAAACCAAAACTCATCATATTATGGCTCAATGCAATATATCTTTTCCCCCGCTTAAAGCCATCCTAGATTATTTTAACCAGTCTCTTTCAGATTACAACTCCTAACTAAGCTCTTGGAATTTTCAAATAAGATAGCACGGACAATACATATTACCTCAGGCTCCTTATCTCCCAGTTAGTCACTCATTTTATTTTTATTTTTTTCTGGATACCATCAGCTGTCACAAGTCATTATAAATCTGGACGTAAAAAGCGCACATTAGCTCCACATAAGGAAGTGTGGTTTGGAAAACTACATACACAAACACAATTACCAGACCTCTCCATCAGACTGTGAACAAATAGTGTAGCCGTTCCCAACCACGTGCCATCTAGATGAAATCAAATACCGCTAAAGAACACCAAGCGAGGAAGCACATTCTGGCAATAATACATCTGTCCATAGCTACCTATGCAAAAATCGTGCTTGTTCTGCTACACAGCCTCTTTCTTTCCACACCCAGCCTGCTCCCCCCCACCCTTTGCTCTGGTATCTTCTCAGCTAATTTCTAACTCGGTTCCCCACCACCACCACCTGCCAAGTCCCTCCCGTTATCCCCAACGTCGGAATCCACCGATCTCGCACACAAAGCAACCTCCATCCTACAGCACTGGGCGGCTCCCCGCGCCCTCCTCGGTAACACGCGCCGAAGAAAAATGGGGGGGGGGGTTGTGAAAAAATCAAATCCTACCAGGCCGGATGGGGCTGAGGGACGGGAGAGAGAACCTGTCCGGTCCTCGTCCCTCCCAGCCAGCCAGTCAGTCAGTCAGTCAGTCAGTCAGCGTCTTGCCATGGCTTGGAACCCCGGTGGGTGCGCGAGCTCACATCCAAGGGAACAGTCGCGCCTTGCAGAGAGAGCCAGTTGCCCCGAAGCCGCTGCTGGTCCAGCAAAAGCAGAGCAGTTCCAGCAGCTGCAAGCGGCGGGAGTACCCAGCAAACTTACAGGCTCCGCCGAAGCGCGAGGCTTTTTCGCTCGCTCTCTCCCTTGATCGCTGGCTTGCCCGAGAGCGCGCGCGCGCGCGCGCGCAGCTGCCGAGCTCGCGCTGTACTCCTGCACGCGCCGGCTCAGCAGCACCAGCACCACCAGCAGCAGCAGCAGCAGCAGGAACGGCGGCGGCGGCAGCTGCCACCCGGAGGCAGGCAGAGACGGCGACAGCAGCAGCAGCTGTTTGGGGCACGGAGGCGCCTCTCCTGTGTTTCAAGGCGGCCTCAGCACCTGTGACCGCTTGTCACCCAGGAGCGCCCGCCTTCAGAGGCTCTTCCTCCTCCTCCTCCTCCTCCCCCTCCCTCTCCCTCTCCTCCCTTCACTCTCTAGTACTAGTTAGCTGCGTCGCCCCCTGACGGGGAAACTGTTCGGTCTCGAACGCCAGCCTAGCCAGAAAAGGGAATGGGAGACGAGGCGGCGGCGGCGGCGGCAGCGGGCTTTGTGAAGGCGGTTGGCTCTTTTAGCCTCGTCAGCGAGAGCAGCTCCGCTGAAAGATGCCGAAAGAACCGAGGGAAGGCAAAAAGGGGTTTGGCGGCCTTTCTTGGAGGCAGCTCGGCTCAGATGGTAGCAGCAGTCGGGACGCTGCCTCCGCTTGTCTGACGAGCGAGCAGCCTTGGCTGGAGGTTGTGTGGAGAGGCAGAGAGCGGACGACCCGGGACGCGCTACTACAGTACTGAGTGGCCGGAGCTGGAGTGACGTCACTGGGTTCCGGGCTAGTGAAGTCTTTAATTCTGGCCAAGCAAGTAGGAGCGCTTAAGGATCCTGCTGGGGAGAGGATAGTCCTTCGCGTTTTCGTCTTTTAGGTGCGTAGCTGGGATCTTGCAGGCATAGTCCTTTTTACCTCGGTTTTTGACAGGCACTGGAATGTAGTGTTGGCCAACCTCTCCTTATTTTAAAAGTTCTCAACTCAGTACCAGTTGGAGGCAATTACCAATATTCCGGCCATGTTCTTGACTTGCTCTCTCATGCCTTCTTTTGGGGAAAGACTCTCAACCGATCCAGACCTAAGTGATACTTAAAAGCAGGGGGAGAAACTTCAAACACATACCATGCACATAAAAAGGTTTTAGCTGGATTCGGATGCATGCAACTACTGCTGGGTAGTAATAGAGTGAAACAACAGTAGAATTGCTAGGTTTAATCACATTCATACAACCACCCTCCTCTCCGTCTTAGGTTCTGTTTTATGTCTTTACATTATGAAAACATCTCAATGCCTAAATAAATATTGTCTTGATTTTGATGCAAACATCCAGTTAGAATGAGTTATAAATAAATAAATGTAGGTATGACTCAGTTTGCTTGCACTGTATTTAAAAAAAATACTTGAAGAAAACACCCACTTTCACATTTTTGAACCAATTCACAAAATGAAACTTGAATTGTATTTGAAATTCTCAATTGTTCATATTTTGTAATGCAAATACATCAACTTTATTTTAGATCTATAAAAATATTTATACAGAAATGTATATATATTCATGAAAATTATATAGGTAAAGGTAAAGGTTCCCCCGCACATGCGTGCTAGTCGTTTCCGACTCTAGGGGCCGGTGCTCATCTCCGTTTCAAAGCCGAAGAGCATAGAAAATATTTATTTTTACAAAATACAGTTCTATGGTCGCCTGACTTCAGAACTAATTGGGTTGTTTATAAATTAAAAAAGGAAGACATCATAACATCAAAAATGGTACTAGTCATCCAGAGGGGACAATGAACACCCTCTTTCTCACTTAGCACCCAACTTAAAGGGGTCTGACAATCACCCTAGCCTAAGACCTGGAGAAAGAGCCATGTTTTCAAGACTCATTTAAGGCTGGCAGAATAAGAGCAGTTGAAATCTCTGGTGGGTTGCTTTTGCAGAGGGTGAGTGCTGCAACAGAGAAGGCACATTTCCCAAATCCTGCTAGGTGACAATTTAATTACTAGAATCCAGACGATACAACTCTCTGATTGTAAGTAGTGGAAAGAAACCATGGGAATGTATGATCTCTTAGATAATTAGGTCCTATGTAATGTAATGCTGTATAAATGATAATCACTACCTATAAGTAACCATGCAACTTGCAGTTGTCAAAACCTGAAGGAGATGAGCAGAACACTATTTGTCCATTACTACTTGCATTGCCACACCTGCAAGGGATCTTCAAAGGCAACTCAATGTAGAGTGCTTCGGAATAGTCTACAGAAGAGACGACTAAGGCATGAATGACTGTAAAGAGGTTCAGGAATAGGCAAAACTGGCACACAAGATGGCCATATTGGGCACCACCCCTTAATAGAAAAATTCAGCAACATAGGTGAGCCCACTCCCTAAGCAGAGTAGCCCAAGAACCAACAGCTGAGCCCAAGCCTATTCTTCTCCAGCCCCCCCCCCCCAGTTTCCAACCCATAATAGCCTCCAGGCCTTTGACAACATTCTTTTTTTATTGAAAAGTTTTACAATACATTTTTTAAAAAGACAAAACCCCTCCCAACCCCCTCCCCTCTCCCCAACCCTCCCCAACACCTCCCTCCCCTCCCCCTCCCCCCTCCCCGACTTCCCAGAGCTCAATACAGGGTATAAATATACAAACAATCATAGTCTACCTTATGCAAACAACAATAAAATATTAAATCTATCGCACTTTAACTCTTATAAAATAACTACAAGCAATTTAAATATCACATCAATACTTATTCAAATGCTAGATGAAACTTTTTAGTCCCATATTTATTCTGGATATAATCAATCCATCTTCTCCACTCCACAATATATCTCTGTTGCGACTGGTCTTTCAAGTACGCTGAGACCTTTGCCATTTCCGCCAGATTGGAAACTTTTAAAGTCCATTCTTCTATAGTCGGCAGTTCTTCCTTCTTCCAATATTGCGCTACTAAAAGTCTCGCTGCTGTAATTAAGTTCAAAACCTTTGACAACATTCTTGGCTAGTTGGTTGAGATAAACAACTGGGTCAGACTCATAATTTTCACAGACCAAGTATTGATAAACCTTGTAGGATACAAAAACAAGCACAATACCCAAGAATGTTGGTTTATATGCTTCATAATTCATTTTGTTCTGTAATAAGTTGTTGAAGATTTCAATAAATCTCTTGATGGTAATAGATTTTGTTTTACAATCTAAAAATTAAGTCACATGTTTCTTTTTTGATTTGTCACAAACAACTAGCAAGGGTATTGTGATTATGAACTGTTGGGAGGCCATTTTGTGGGGAAGCTTGTAATATATTCTCAAAATTCCAGTTGTGTTCACCTGTCCAAAATGCAGCCTACTCCCAATATAAATGATACTGGGGGGAAAAAACATTTCAATCCTGTGTTGTTTCTGTAATGTTGCTATTATCTGGACCCGTACCAATCAGGTTTCAGGCCTGGGCACAGCACGGAGACGTCATTGGTCGCTCTGGTGAATGATCTCTGGCGGGCTCGGGACGGGTTGTTCCTCTGTCCTAGTCCTATTAGACCTCTCAGCGGCTTTTGATACCATCGTCCATGGTATCTTGCTGCAGCGTCTCAGGGGGTTGGGAGTGGGAGGCACTGTTCTTCATTGGTTCTCCTCCTACCTTCTGGGACGTTCACAGTCGGTGTTGATGGGGGCAGAGGTTGACCTCGAGGCCTCTCGTTTGTGGAGTTCCTCAGGGGTCGGTCCTCTCGCCTCTCCTGTTCAACATCTATATGAAGCCTTTGGGTGAGATCATTCATGGTTTTGGAGTTGGTTATCATCAGTATGCTGATGATACCCAGCTTTTCATTTCAACCCCAAACCACCCCAGTGATGCCCTCGATGTGATGTCCCGTTGCCTGGAGGCGGTCCGGGTCTGGATGGGGAGGAACAGGCTTTGGCTCAACCCTGACAAGACTGAGTGGCTGTGCGTGCCGGCATCTCGGGAAATTCAGATTATTCCATCTCTTACTATGGGGGGTGAGTTATTACCCCCCGTAGATAGGGCTCGCAACTTGGGTGTCCTCCTAGATTCACAGCTTTCCTTAAAAGATCATATAGTAACTGTGACTAGGGGGGCCTTCGCCCAGGTTCACCTGGTGTGCCAGTTGCGACCCTATCTGGACCGGGATGCCTTGCGTACAGTCACTCATGTGCTCGTGACCTCACGGTTAGACTACTGCAATGCCCTCTACATGGGGCTGCCCTTGAGGACCACTCGGAAGCTTCAGCTGGTGCAGAATACAGCCGCGCGAGTTGTGTTGGGCGTCTCCCGATACTTCCATGTTACACCTCTGCTCCGTGAGCTGCATTGGCTCCCAGTTGCCCTCCGGGTGAGATTCAAGGTGCTGGTGATTACCTATAAAGCCCTACATGGCATGGGTCCAGATTACCTACGGGAGCACCTGCGGCCGGCGTCAACGTCCCTCCGTCCAGTGCGCTCCCACAGAGAGGGCCTCCTCAGGGTGCCACCGGTCAGAGGATGTAGACTGGTGACCCCCAGGGGGAGGGCGTTCTCTGTGGGCGCGCCAGACCTTTGGAACCGTTTACTGGTTGAGCTCCGGATGGCTCCCGACCTTCGCTCCTTCCGACGTGAAATAAAAACTTATTTATTTGAACAAGCCGGCCTGGTCTGATGGGTTTGGGGTTTTAATTATTGATTTTAACTAATTTATTGTATCGGGCACAATTGTTTAATTTGTTTTTAATTTTTGTATCTTGTACTTTTGGTATTTATTGCCCTGTACACCGCCCTGAGTCCTTCGGGAGAAGGGCGGTATATAAATCAAATAAATATAAATAATATAAATATAAATGTTGTTTCTCCTCCTCCTCCTCCTCCATCAATTCTAAGTTAGTCTTCCTAGTCGATATGACTTCCACTGACCTCATATGCTAGTCACACATATTCCATTCATGGAATATGTGTGACTAACAGATGAGGTGGTATTGAATTTGAAATCTAACATCTTTAACTTCATTGCTTTCAATGGGAGCCAAATGCAACTAATAGTCTGGAGCCTATATAGTTTTTCAACTTTCTCCAAAAATAATTTTTCAGTTCCACCTTCCTTCCTTTGGAAACAAGCAAAAAAGCCCTCTCTTCTTTGATTCATGAAGACTATTTCACTGTTTTGGGAGTCTGTTGTAATAGGCATATAACTACTTCAAAATCCAAATTCAGGCCTTTTTGTAGTCTCAGTTCCAGTAGTCACTGCTTCCTTAAATTTATTGGACTCAAATGTCTATACACCAATGCACAAAGTTTGAACAGTAAACAGAGTGAACTAGAAATTCAGGTAAATGAGGGCAGATATGATATTGTTGCCATTACAGAAACATAGTGGGATGAAACCCACAAATGGAAACCACAGCAAGAGGGATTAAAATTATTTAAAAGAAACAGACCAAATATAAGAGGAGGTGGAGTTGCACTCTCTATATGAAATAACTACATCTCTACAGAATTAGATCACAACAATGATGGAAACTGCCTTGAATGTATTTGGGTCAATATAAAAGGGGGAAAAATGACATTGCCATAGGTGTTTACTATAGGCCACCCAACCAAACAGAGGAAACAGATGAACTTTTTGCTAGTCAGCTAACTAAGGTATGTAGGAAGCACATCACAATAGTAATGGGGGAGTTTATTACCTTGACATCAATTGGGAGACAAACTCTGCACCAAGTGGAAGATCAAACAGATTCCTGACAAACCTAGCAGACGACTTTTTCTCCCAAAAAGTAAAGAAGGGAATTAGGGAATTAGCCATATTGGATCTAATCCTGACTAACAGAGATGAAATGATAGAAGGTGTTGAAGCCACAGGAATCTTGGAGGGAAGTGATCATGCAATATTGGAATACAACATTATGGAAGCATAAGCAATGGAACACAGTCAAACTAGAGTCTTGGACTTTAAGAGAGCTAATTTCAATAAACATAAAGCTTGGGAAGGATTCCATGGATGAGAATCCTCAAGGGGAAAACAACTCAAGAAGCTTGGGAAATTTTGAAAAGTGAGATAATAAAAGCCCAGTCTAGCACAATGCCAACAAAGAAGAAAAATAACAGTTTTCACAATGCCAACAAAGAAGAAAAATAACAGTTCTCAAAAGAAACCAGCATGGCGGCATAAAGAACTCTCTGATAAATTGAAAGATAAAAAGGACAAGTACAAAAAGTGGAAAGAGGGGCACATAATTAAAGCAGAATATCAGCAAATAGTCCGAGCCTGCAAAGATGAAGTGAGGAAAGCTAAGGCTCAAAATGAACTAAGGCTTGTAACCAAAGTCAAAAATAACAAAAAAAGCATTTGTCTTTGCACAAAGGGAAAAAACCAGTCCAACCTATCAAAAACAGTACCATAAAAACAGATTAGAAACACAAGTTAAGATAGGCAAGAAAATGGTAAGTGAGCATCTGTCCAGCCTAAAGGTAAAGGTAAAGGTTCCCCCGCACATGCATGCTAGTCGCTTCCGACTCTAGGGGCCGGTGCTCATCTCCGTTTCAAAGCCAAAGAGCCAGCACTTGTCCGAGGACGTCTCCGTGGTCATGTGGCCAGCATGACTAGACGCCAAAGGCGCACGGAACGCTGTTACCTTCCCACCGCAGTGGTCCCTATTTTTCTACTTGCATTTTTACGTGCTTTCGAACTGCTAGGTTGGCAGAAGCTGGGACGAGTAACAGGCGCTCACTCTGCTACGCGGCACTCGGGATTTGGCCCGCCAAACTGCCGACCTTCTGATCGACAAGCTCACCAGGGCCAGATGTATTACACCCCAAGGTTCTCAAGGAACTGGCAGATGTGATTTCAGAACCACTGAACTATATTTTTCAAAGATCCTGGAGGACTGGGGTACTACCAGAGGACTGGAAAAGAGCTGATGTAGTTCCCATCTTCAAAAAAGGGGAAAAAATAGATCCAGGAAATTACAGACCTGTTAGCCTGACCTCAATGCCTGGGAAGATTCTGGAAAAGAATCAAACAATGAATCAGCGAACACCTAGAGGCAAACAAAGTCATTACTAAAAGCCAACATGGGTTTGTCAAAAACAGATCATGCCAGACAAATCTTATTGCATTCTTTGACTGGACTGCCCCCGACCTTCGTTCATTTCGCCGGGACCTAAAAACCTGGCTCTTTGAGCTATCTGGTCTGGACTGAGGGGTTTAATGTTTTTAAATTGTGATTTAATTTTTGCGGCTAGACTTAATTTAATTTAATTTTAATTTTATATTGGATTGTTTTTAAATTTTGCCTTGTAAACCGCCCTGAGTCCTTTGGGAATAGGGTGGTATATAAACCGAATAAATAAATAAATAAATAAATAAATAAATAAATAAATAAATAAATAAATAAATAAATAAATAAATAAATAAATAAATGACAAAATTAGTGGATCAGAGGAATGCTGTGGATATAATTTACTTGGACTTCAGTAAGGCATTTGATAAAGTAGATCACAACCTACTACTTGATAAGATAGAAAAATGTGGGTTAGACAGCATCACCACCAGATGGATTCGTAGTTGATTGACTGGCTGTACTCAGCATGTGATACTCCCTAATGGTATGCCTGGAAAATATTCAGCAACAGTTGGGAAAGTGTTTTTTTTTTAAAAATATTGTATTTATTGGAGACACACTTCATGGAGAAACATCCACCACAGTTAATGCTGAATCAAGCTTTTGACACATACAATTTTATAAACATTGGCATTCATATGAATCTGTTTTAAAAATGGCCCAGTTATTTTTGAAACGGCAAACAAAGGAAATAGGTTATCAGTTTAAGAGGAATAACATTAGCTTCACCAGAATGTAAAGAAAGGAAAGGAAGGAAGGAAGGAAGGAAGGAAAGGAAGGAAAGAAAGAGAAAGGAAGGAAGGAAAGGAAGGAAAGGAAGGAAGGAAGGAAGGAAGGAAGGAAGGAAGGAAGGAAGGAAGGAAGGAAGGAAGGAAGGAAGGAAGGAAGAAGGAATAGATATTTCTTCCTAGATATTTCTAGCAGGCTACTGGATAGGACATGCATAAATAGTGTTAGAATTTTTAATAAATACTCAATACTAATAAGCCAACATTGTTTAATTTATTCCAATGACATATTCTCTGAAATTTCTGTTGGCAGTCACCTAGACTTAACACTATACTTTGACAGTTTTATTAAAGCTTCATTTTTCAAAATATGTTACCTTTGGCATTGGCAATCCAAAGCCAAATGGGAATGGATTGAAAATATAAAATATGTTGCAAGCCTTATTTAGACTAAGACATTTTTAAAAAAAAAACATTTCCACATAATATATTTATGCCAAGTGCAAGCATCAGGAATAAAATACTCATAATCTCTTTTACCTCAGATGTGAAACTGTATTTTTCCCACATAATGATACATACCTTTATGTCAAGGTAATTATAATTTAGAAGCTGACCGGCAGGCAGAAGTGATGTGTGGAGAATGTGTCAGCAGAGCTTTTTCGGAGTAGTGTCCCTTTAAGAGACTGTGTCTGAGGGGAATGACAGTTGGAATCTTGAGCTCACTTGAACCATTTGTACATAACTGACTGACTTGTATTCTGTATGCTCCCTGAATTTGTTGTTTCATGTTGTATATTAAACCACAGTTCTTTTGATAAACCACTGTCAGATGTTTGTGATCCTGTGTTATCACAAGAAGAAAGAAAGAAAAAGGCTGCGATAATTTATATTATTCAAAACAACCCTTTACTTGACTGATATGTTTGAAATATAGTTCCTTCCACTCACTGCAAAAAATTAACAGGAATTAAAATAATTTTTAAAATCTTTTTAATTGTTCTATGTTACAATTGATTCAGAGACACTGATACGAGCTAATGCTAGTTGGCTTCCCAGTTTGAAGGTACAGCTTAGTTTTGCATCCCTCTAAACCTGCAACAATATATACAAATAAAATTCCTTAATTTTTAACAAACATTATGTTTCTACATTTCTCTTAATAAAGAATTTTAAAACCAGCTTTGGCAGTTATAAGAACATCAATGAGCAGACACATGAGAGCTTCAAACTTCAATTTTATGTATTTTAGCTGTCTGAAGAGAAATATGCTAACTTTATGTCTTCTGGTCTTTTACAGAGATTTTTGTAATAAAGAAATGAATAATGGAGACAGTCACAGATTAGTTTCTTGATACTTCTAATAACATCTAAGCATCTCCATATATAACATTCTCAAAATACTTGTCATTCTATTAAAAACATAATGCAAATGAATATCTCACTAAGAGACATACTTCAGTACTCCAATAATGTTCTTTGACTCTAAAGAAAAACACTATACGTGACTGTACACGGTATTATATTAAAGATATTTCTAATGAAGCAAGTTGAAAGTAAATGTTTTCTTCAAGTTAAACTTGGCTTCCGATGGATTTTGGCAACACACTAAGAGGTGTTCTGGAACTAGAACTGCAAAAAAAAAGGATTGTGCAGTTGTACATATCTGTGACCTGCTGGTTGCCCAAAGTGCATTAAGAAAGGTATTTCATTAGGTGAATTGATAGTTTAATGTTGACAGATCCTTAAAAGTGATTTAATTTTATATTTTGCCACAAGACCAGAACATCTGTCTAGATCTCACAAAAATAGATGAATCCCAAAATATGCTGTGGAAATTTCTCACAGAGGAAATAGGAAATGCCTTCTGATGAACTACATATTGCATTCCAAATTCATCACTAGCTTTCATAATTTTTCTCCAATTGAAAGTTTCATAGAACTTGAGATGGGTATCTTCCTCCACCCCCTTTGAGTCAGTTATCCATAATTTTTCCTCTTTCAGTTTATGTAGTCAGCATAACATTGCAAAGAATATGTGTATTACATAAACCTGCTTTTTATCAAATAGGCTTGGGTTTGGGGGTCAAGCGTAAGATAGGAAATCACCAAGGTACTTTGTTTGAAGTTGGCCTCTTGGTACAGCGCAAGTTCCTTCCCTGTGATAATTTTGCTGCTAAAGCCCAGCACAAAAGGAGCATGTTGTAGGAAAGGGCAAATTAGCTCCAAGAGATTCAGCGCTGCTGATTTAGCCTGGTAAAAAGCCTGCTTGTTCCAGCTATAAATAACTTGAGTGTGAGGAAAATCTGAGCTTCCCAAGGAAATTGTATTAGGATATGACAAACAGAAAATAAAAACCATTTAGAAAATGTGTCAAACTTCCTCTGACAATTAGCTTGCATGTTTTTCATTTGGGTATAAAGTTTGTTGATACTTCTCTAGGCTGATGGATATCTTCTCATGCCATTTTAAAAACAAAAAGTCCTAATCTGGATTTAATTTTCTTTCTTTTTATATTTAAAACTATTAAAGTTAATACAAAGTTTATATGTGTGGTTGACTCTGATTTTTTAAAAGAAACCGCTCTCTGAAAAATATTAAACTGAATACCTAACACACATTTTGAAAACCATCTGGTAGGCTGTGAACCAGTTAGTAGAATCTTATATTTCCATTAATTTCCTACCAGTTTCTTATTTTGAATTTGTATTTCAAAATATTGTCAGAAAAAATAGGGAAATGTCTTTTCATTGTTAAAAATTTACTTACCTTTCCCCAACTTGGTGCCCTCAAGAACAACAGCTTCCAAATAACCGGTTGATGTGGCCTTCAAATGTTTGGGCCAATTATACTTCAGTCTTTACTGTTTACATATTTGTGGATTAGCATTCCTAAAGACCCCTTTCCCATTTCAGGATGAATGGATGCTGGGTGGTTTGTGTATCCTCAGCTGCAGTAAAACTGGCTCTGCAGCAGAAGTAACCATAGGCTGAGGGCATCTCGCAATTCCCTGCTGGAATGCATGATTTTCAGACAGCGTGAATGCCATCTGAGTCCTCAATATCCAGTGGGCTAGGCAATTCTTCCTGCTGCTTTTATAGTAACTATGTTTCCAGAGCTGCTTCCTGGCATAGTAAGTACCAAATGCCAACTTGTTTCAATCCATAATTAAGCATTACTTTGAAATAGTATTGATCACTCAGTGTCTTTAGCTCCAAAGGCAGCTTCATGCATATTTTTCCCTGCATGGAGACCAATGGGTACGCTGTTTTCATATAAAGGTACTTTCCTATAAGAACACTGAAACCAATGCACACTGCTTAAGAAAGGGGTCCCCAACTCTCAGGCCACAGCCCACTGTGGCCTATTTGGAACCTGGCTGTGGAAACAGAGGGCAAACACGCACAGCTCCATTTGTGTGTTGGCAGATGCACATGCCGCTACTTGTGCAAATGGAATGCATGCTCTCCCACTGCTTGCACAGAATCATCCCCTCCACCAGTCTGCAAAGCTAGAAAGGTTGGGGACTGCTGGCTTAAGGGATGAGTTGGATGTGTGTTAAAGCTCCTATCACGTTGTTTCCTAGGGAAACATAATACAATAAAAACATTTTATGTGCAGATGCTGTATGATTATCATATCCTGAACTCAAAATAAAGCTCCTTCAGGATAGCTTGGCTTATTGTCCCAACTTTCAATGGCAGTAGGAAGTGTTTTGTCCCATACCCTATAAGTACACAAGGTCTGTGGATATATGGCTTGCTTTGCCTCCATCATCCATTTAATTCTTCAGTAGTAAGTTGGGAGCTAGTGGATAAAGAATCCTAGATAGAAAGCATAGGTGATGGGAAAAACCTGCAAATTATTTTTTTTTCTCCTGAGATTTTGCTAATTGCTAAAGACATATGTCCCAGCATGGAAATAATAATAAAAAATCATGTAGTTGTGAAGCAGGGCAACAGCTAGCCCAAAAGGTGAATAATTGTTTGAACCAGTCCAGGCTATATCCTTTAGCCATAAAAATTTAGGGAGGCCAAAGGAGGCACTCACTAGGCTCTCCTAACTATCTATTAACTTTCTTGAAACTGATTTAAACTAAAAAAGTAAGCCTAAATTATAATGTACTCATTGCTCCAGCAATCTATATTCCAGATCTATCCCAAATCAAGGAAGGCAGGTTTACCATTCCCTCAAGCCTTTTCTAAATAGGAAACATCTTGGTCTTAATTTATCAGCATGCAGCGTTCCATTTGGAACCTGAGTTGCATAACAAATGTTTCCTCCACAGAATTCAGATTCTTCTATGAACTGATAGCTACTGAATGGATACTACCCCCCACTCTATCCATTTGTTTCTTTGCCATGCTGGTTTCAACAAAGCTACAGTTGCGTCTCTGCCATATGGGGATACTGAAGACTTGGCTGTGTCCCCTTGCCTTGAAATAAAGGAAATTCTTTATACCAGACATGTCAAACACAAGGCCCGGGGGCCAGATCCGGCCCGCGAAGTGGTTTCATGCGGCCCGCAAAGCCATCCTGGAAAGAGTGAGGGAACGGCCCCCACTGCCTTGGCCCTGGCCCAGAGACCCTCCTTCTGCCAGAGACCCTCAGATCTGTCCCACTCCTGCCCAGGCCCCCATAGGCACCCTTGATGCGAACGATGTAGAGCTGGCCACGCCCTCCCAGTAGGCCATATGCACTTTAGCCACGCCCACCCAGTAGGCCACGCCCACCCAGGCCACACCCATCTGGCCCCCTGAGGGCAACCACAATGCTGATGCGGCCCTCAATGAAATTGAGTTTGACACCCCTGCTTTATACAATCTACTTGATTATGATGAAAAATTATGCCTGCTTTTTTGTTTTCTCTGTTGAGTAATAACACTGGACAAAAATAACTATAAACCACAAAAACTTTGCACAATTTGTTTGTTCATAGCTCCCGTGATTTTGTTTCAATGTTCTAGAACTATAACAAATGTTTATAGTTCTTATCATTCTTAAGAGGCCTTTGCTGGATCCAACAGTTACTGACAATTTTCATCCAATTTCTGTTTGGGGAAGGTTGTGGAGAAGGAGGTCAACTTACATCTGTAGAGGCCTCTGTGACAGAATCTGGATTCTTTTCAGTCAGGATTCAGATCTGATTATAGTACAGTAGAGAGATGGCACTGATTGCACTTACTAATGACTTTTCGTGGGGTCAGGGTGATTTGGATAGTACAGCCATCCTGGTCCATCATGATGTCTCAGCAGCCTCCAGTATAATCAATCACAGTATCCTTCTGGACCAGTTGAGGGGACTTGGAAGCACTGTTCTTCAATATTTCTCTTCCTTTCTCAATTCAATGTTGGCAGGAGGAGACAGATCAAGTCCCTGCCATATGGGTGCCCTAGACTTCACTGTCTTTCCATTTCTATTTAACATAAAGCCACTGGGGGAGATCACCTGCCAGCATGGAATATGGCATTATCAGTACCCAGATGTTCCCGAGCTGGGTGATGCTGCTGAAGCTGTTTCTCAGTGCTTGGGGGCTGTTGGAATTTGGATTTGGCTTCAGGCCAGTCCTGGAAAGACCAAGCAGCTGTGGGGTTTACAGCCTCCCTGAATGTGAAAATTTCCCATATTTAATTATAACCTTAAGTTGCTATAAAAAGGTAAAGTTAAAGGGTCCCCTGCACATGCGTGCTAGTCGTTTCCAACTCTAGGGGACGGTGCTCATCTCCGTTTCATAGCCAAAGAGCCAGCGCTTGTCCGAGGACGTCTCCGTGGTCATGTGGCCGGCATGACTAGACGCCAAAGGTGCACGGAACGCTGTTACCTTCCCACTGTAGTAGTCGCTATTTTTCTACTTGCATTTTTATGTGCTTTCAAACTAGGTTGGCAGAAGCTGGGACGAGTAACAGGTGCTCAACTCTGTTACGTGGCACTTGGGATTCAACCCACCAAACTGCCGACCTTCTGATCGACAAGCTCAGCGTCCTAACCCACTGAGCCACTGCGTCCCTTCTAAGTTGCTATACTCTACATCTTTACCATGACAGTTTCAATAAAGCCAGCAGTTGACTCTTTGCTGCAGTTGGGACCCTAAAAACACTAAAGGGTTCTTATAGTTTCTTCAAAATATATATTACCTAAATAGATGTGATGCATTTTAAAAACACACAGGGAAAGCCCATGGGAGTAAATGAAAAACATAATAAACCAACCGAGTTAAAACTAACCAAGGACAAGATCTTCCAAAGAATGACCAGAGATAATCTCAGCATATTGGGATAGGAACACCTACAGGGACAGAGGGAAGGAGCTTAAAAAAGTCAGGAGGGCATTCCCAACCACATGATTGAAACCCCACCCCCACCCCTTTTTATGTGTATCAATGTCAGGGCTACCATCTTGACTTTTTAAACACTCTCCCCAAATGACCTTTTTCAGTGAAATATGAAATAGAAAGTATGATGCAAGAGTTCTATCAGGATCAGCACCGCATAGTTATTGTTTCCCAACAGTACTTAAAGGAATTAAGTGCCTAGAACAGATTACTTTCCTCTGATTGAGCTTTAAAGATTTGATTTAAAAGGGCAATTGTTTTTGATAGGAAATGAGCCCAGGTGTGTGTGTGTGTAGACAGATGATGATAGATAGATAGATAGATAGATAGATAGATAGATAGATAGATAGATAGATAGATAGATAGATAGATAGATAGATAGATAGATAGATAGATAGATATTTTAGTATCTGGAGGTTTTTCTTTCTTGTTAATTGAAAACATTCTGCATCTGGAATGAATGATAGAGCCCTTCTGCTGTTTTTAATTTGAATTAAAATACATAAGAATTTTGCTGGCAATTACTTATATTAGTAATTGGAGGAATGTTGTCCATAGGGTCGCGATGGGTCGGACACGACTTCACAGCTAACAACAACAACACTTATATTAGAACTTTTTTTGCTTTTGTTATAAAAAAAATGTAAGAGGAAGTCATGCATACCTCCAAGTCTGTAATGCAGCAGGCAATTCCAGTTCTTTGTTGCCAGAACTTGTCAAATGATACAATACTTGAACCTCATCACAACATTAAAACAATGCATTTGATATCATTATCTTCATTACCATCATCAATTACCAGCTTGTAAGGTAGACAATGACCTGGTCACATCCAGTATATATACAAAGCGATTTTATTAATCAGCTTCTCTTTCATTGTTCTTAGTCTGATCTTTTGCCCTACATTCCTAGGAAGTGAATAATATCAGTGGAGATTACCCTCTAGTACCACATCTATTACTAACAGGCCATTATACAGATTGTACGCAACCTAATTAGGAAATGCTGTAGTCAGCTGGGTGGGGCTGTGTAAAGAATTGTTTTAGATGAGCTTTGCTTGTTATAAAAAGAGTGTTTGTAGTGAAGGATTTGTGAAAGGTATCCTATGTGGTTCTCATTGTTGAGCTTAGATTTCAAAATCAGATCTCACATTCCAGAGTAAGAGCCAGGCCTGACATCTTCTCATATCTGATGGTCAGGGTTTAAAGGCAGAAACAGAATTTATGTACTGGTAAACCAAATTTTTCTGTTTGCTTATTTGTGTTTAATTATGGGGTATTAATGAGTAGGTTCTAAACTTTTGAGCACTTAAGGGAGTATTCCATTGGGGCCTATCTCCATCATCTACAATTCTATGTTCATTGTCTCAGAGAATCTGGGCTGGAGTTAAAGTTTGTTGCAATTGCAAAAGGTTGTCCATTTCTCCATCCTTTGTTCTAATTGGGAAGTACAATGGTTAAAGTATCTGGTCTTATAGTGATGACATTAAAAAGAACCTGAACATGCCTTCTTCATCAAGTAGTTGACAAAGATAAAGATTTTGAGGAACAGTATCTGAGGAGTTCTAGCTCATACTGAAGCTCAAATACTTTGGTCACCAAATGAGAAGAGAGGACTCATTGGAAAGGACTCTGATGTTGGGAAACATTGAAGGCAAAAGGAGAAGTGGTCAGCAGAGGATGAGATGTTTAGATAGTGTCATTGATGAAGTGGGCATCAGTTTGGGCAGACTCAGGGAGATGGTGGAGCACAGAGGGGTTGGTGTGTTGTGGTCCATGGGTTGCACAGCATGGACTGAACTTAGTGACTGAACTACTTAGCCACTGAACAACAACCATCACTTCGTTTTTCACCAGCCTATATTGCATTAAAACTGCTATCCAATTTTAGCAAACACATTGTTACAAAATCTTGCACTTCTTTTGTGCACTCTACTGTATTTAGTCTCTCATAGTCTGTCTCAAAATACAGTGTATTTTTCTTTCCCCACACAAATGTCCTGCTATCCTGCTTTTAAATGACAGGGCAGGAATTGCATTTTATGGTGATCAACTTAGTCCTTACAACTTTTATGGTGTATACATTCATTAATCTTTAGGTGTCACAAGATTCTTTGTCACTTTCATTGCAACAATTAACATGTACATCCATTTGGGAATTAGAAGGATATCATTTCTGAAATGCTGACTAAGTATTTCATTAGAATAAAAGGGGATTGAATGGAGAAAAGAAGAAGCTGGTCTTACATTCCATCTTAAGACTTTTCTGTAACTGGCTTAAGAAAATATTTACCTAAATGCAGACTGCGATATATTACTATACCAAAATCTGCATATTGTATGCTCAGCAGCAAAAAGCACACAAATTGCATAGTGCATGAAGAACTTAACATACTTATTGCCTGTGTTTGGGAGAGATGATAATCAGATCCCAGAAAATAATGTAAGTTTTAAAGGGCAAAGGTGCTTGTCTAGAAAGTTTGATTTCTGTAATTGATATCTGTTGCATGACAGCTGAATGTCTAGATCTTTGAACAGTTAAGCTATAATCTCTAATTAAAAGATTGGTGATCCATGTCCTGTTGGTCTCCATTGTGTTACACCATTGTTGTTGTTTTTTGGGGGGTTGGGTCTTTTTGGAGCTTTGTGTCAAGCTTCTCCTTGGCAGGCTGAGATGAAACCAAGTAAACAAGCACACAAGAATCCAGGAACTTCTGGTAAATAGTTTATTGTAGAAAAAGGTAAGAAGTCATTACAAAAGAATTCCAGTAACTGCCGTGTATCAAGTGCAATTCTATGTACAATGATATCAAAATTTGTAGTTTAGTACACTTTCTCACACCTGAATTATGCAAGAAGCTAGATGGTCCTCTCTTTGGGCAGCAAGCCCAGTTTTCATTGATTTCTTGTTTTAGCAACAGACAGGTCTAATATCAAATTCTTTTTCTCTGACTGTGAGAGAACTAATTCTTACTCCTTATTTCTTGGCTGCCGTGCACTATTTTTTTTTCTACTGAGAACAGCAAGAGATGCCAACAATATTCAAAGCTTCCAGGTATCCATCAATCGTCATGCAGAGAGATTCTCAGGCAAAGCATCCTTGAATAGGTTTATCACACTGAAAAAAACGGGTATAGTACAATCCTGTATTTAAGGAAGAGGGGAATGAATGCATACTGCTATCCCCTCGCCAGGGCAGGTCAAGCTGCAGATAGATTTCTCTGCAGGGACAGAGGAACCACAAATAGGAAGGGTGGTGTAGTCTTAAAGTGGAGAAGGCCTCATCTAGGCTTAGGAAGTGTTGGTGTTTGCTTAGGTAAAGGTAAAGGTTCCCCTGCACATGCGTGCTAGTCGTTTCCAACTCTAGGGGCCGGTGCTCATCTCCGTTTCAAAGCCAAAGAGCCAGCATTTGTCTGAGGACATCTCCGTGGTTATGTGGCCGGCATGACTAGACGCCAAAGGTGCACGGAACGCTGTTACCTTCCCACTGGAGTGGTCCCTATTTTTCTACCTGCATTTTTATATGCTTTCGAACTGCTAGGTTGGCAGAAGCTGGGACGAGTAACAGGCACTCACTCTGTTACACGACACTCGGGATTTGACCTGCCAAACTGCCGACCTTCTGATCGACAAGCTCAGCATCCTAACCCACTGAGCCACTGTGTCCCTATTTGCTTACACCCCATTAAAAGAGCTCTGATGAATCAGCGTAAAGTCCATGTATGCCTATTTTCTGTTTCTAAGAGAGATCAGCCAAGTACCCTTGTAACAAGGGTACTTACAAGCACCACAGAATGAATTAATCATTTTTATTTATTTTTGTCCTCATATTAGGAGACATGTTTGGCCCTGGGGCAACCACTTAGCTCTTTTGCTGAAAATACAGGTCTGCACTGATCCTCCATGAATCTGCCAAATTGTTTGCCAGAGAGAAAAGAAAAGCTTGTTGCCATTGGTACATCTCGTAGGATTGAATTTGGGTGGATTGGTTTTTATATGCTCTATTTTCTTTTGTTTTGCTAGTGCAGGATGTGATGTGCTGCTTCTGGTGAAAGAAACATCCTCCGACCCATGACATTAAATTCAGAGGTGAATGTTAAGAGGTTGAGATGGCAGAAAGCCTTCCAGTGATTTCAACAGCAACCTGCTAATTAGCAGGGTGTACCATCCAAAGAGTGCCAGGTGTCAAATTTTTAGAGGAGGCTCCTGCCAAGGAAGGTGGGACTCCCTGTGGTAAGGAGGCCAAGAAAAGAACACAGATCTCCTGTTTCTCCTCAGTTCTAATGATAGATGTTTTGATTATTGGTGGCCTTTCTCAAGGCAATCAGAAGCTGAGGTGCTTTTCTACACCAGCAAGATCCTGTTGTCTATCATTCCCTCTCCATCCTTACCCCTGTGTTCAATTCCTTTCTGCTTCTCCGATACCAATGGAAACAAACTATGTCTTGATTGCTATGCAGAAAGCTCTCTGCCCAGGTGTGCAATGGAAAGCAAGCAAGCAATTTGGGTCTCTACCTTTTGCCGGCAGGCAACAGAATCTGCAGAAACACTCTAGAGCTTAAGGGCCTTCCCAGGCTATTAGAAAAGCCTCTTTAATTGATTCTGAGCGCTACTAATGCTTTAGCTGCCAACTGAGCTTTAGAAGACCTATTTCTTCCTGCCGTATAATAAGTGGGGAAGGTAGATTTCTTAAGAGGAGAAAAATTGAGAAAACTCTAGACGTGTGCAAAGTCATAGACACCAAGATACAAAATGCAATCAGATACCGGGAAAAGCTCTGGTAGTGGTAAGATACCCATCTTACCACTACCAGAGCTTTTCCTGGTATCTGAAAAGAGAGATTTAGAATGACAGCTTTATTTCAGGTTTACTTTCACCACAGTGATAGTCCTGGCTAGCACTTTAGCATTGCTATGGAAATCCAGTAGCTTATATAGTCTTATTTGTTTTGTGTTTTACTGATTTATATCTTGCCTGTCCTGCAAGTGCTATACATGAAAGTTTTCCCAGTTCTAATCTAACACTTTAACCACTACCCCACACCACTTTACAAGGCTCAACAACACAGTGTTTGTGAGTGCCAGAGTGACTTTCAGCATCCCAAATGGTAGCAACACTCCCCCAATCAAATGAAATGCTTCTTTTTTAAAATTCTGATTTTAATAATTTATTGAACATACCACTCCATGAGCTAACCTATTCCACTGGTTGACAGTTCTTATTATCAGGAATTGTAATATCTAACCGGAATATATTCCCTTGTAGTTTCGACCCACCAGTTCTTGTTGCGCCACCAAGATAAAAGAGAACAAGTCCACTCCTTCTAAATGATTCCTTCGATACCTGAAGAATACTGCCATTATCACCCCTCAATCTTCTCTTCTGCAGACTAATCAAACTTAGTTGCTTTCACTGTTCTTCATGGGACCTGGTTTCCAATCCTCTCACCATCTCTTCTGAATTTCCTCCACTTTGTCCATATTCTTTTTAGACAGCAGCGCCCAGAACTGGACATATTTCAAAGGGGATGGGGCTGACAAAGTAATTGGACAAGCATTTCTTATGATGTAAACTCTGTTCTTGTTAATACACTCTTAAATAGCAGGTGCATTGTTAGCAGATACAGCATGCTATTGTATCAGAACATTCAGATTTTCAGTATTACCAAGCCAGGTTTTCTCCATCTTTTACTTCTGCTTTTTTTCTTTCTTTTTTCCTCCAGGTACAGGACTTTATACTTCCTCCTGTAAATCCATGTTTGTTTCAGCCCACTGTTAGGCATTCTAAACCTTAGCTAAGCCTTTCTTTTTCTTCTAAAATATTAGCCACTTGTCCTGATTTTGTATGGTCTACAAATTTGATAACAATCAACTCAGCCTCTTCATCTACATAATTAATAAAAAATGTTGAGCCATATATGGCCCAGCAGAGAGACCTCTGGCTTTCCATTCTACACAGCTGTCCAAACTGAGGTGGGGCCCTTGGTGAATGCTCTTTAAGGGTGGTCATTCAGTCAATTATAAACCCACCCAACAGTTATATCATCTAGCCCTTATTTTGCCTTTTTATTAAAAGGGATATTGTGAGAAAGTTTGTTGAATGTTTTGCTAAGTTCAGTGCTTTGCTGAGGTCAACATTTCCCCAACCCATTAAGTTAGTAATTCTGTCAGAAAAGGAGATGAATGTGGCATGACTTATTTGTGATAAATGCATGCTGGCTCATGTTAATTACTGCCTTCTTAATCAAGTACTCACAAACATGCTGTTTAAAAATCTCTTTTCAGACCTTGCCCAGTAGAGATATCAAGCTGACAGGTCTGTAATTTTCTGGATCCTCCTTATACCTTTTTTTAGACAAAGCTTCTATTGCTTTCTTCCAGTTTCTGAAACTTTACCAATTCTCCAGGAGGTTTCAGAGATTACATTTAGTGGTTCTGTGATGATCTTCTTTAGTTGTTTTTTTAATATCTGAAAGATGTAATTCAGATGACCTTGGTGACTCAATTTGTTTAAATTGGCTAGGTGTTCTTTAATTTTTCATTTGTCCCTCCTGAAGCAAAGCTCTCTCCTTCCACCACTGACACAATGATGACCAGCTAGTGTTTTGTTTCCTTCCACAGAGAAGAAAGATGTAAAATACAGATTAAGACTTTCTGTCTTCTCACTGTCAGCCATTAATCAATTCATCCTCTTCTCTTTGGGGAATCTTTGCAAGCCTCAGCTCATTCTGAACTTTTGCCTTTCTGCCACAAGCCATAAAGTTTCTGGCAACTGCCCTGCATCCTTTTTTGGACATACATCCCTCTTTCTATTTCCTATACACATCCCCTTTTTTCTAGTATTTTAGAAAGCTCTATGTGAATTTGACTTAATCAAAATATGTTGTTGTTGTTAGTTGCGAAGTCATGCCCGACCCATCACAACCCCATGGACAATGTTCCTCCAGGCCTTCCTTCCTCTACCATCTTCTGGAGTCCATTTAGGCTCATACCTACTGCTTCAGTGACTCCATCCAGCCACCTCATTCTCTGTCGTCCCCTTCTTCTCTTGCCCTCAACTTTTCCCAGCATTAGGCTCTTCTCCAGTGAGTCCTTCCTTCTCATTAGTTGGCCAAAGTATTTGAGTTTCAACTTCAGGATCTGACCTTCTAAAGAGCAGTCAGGGTTGATCTCCTCTAGGACTGACCGGTTTGATTGCCTTGCAGTCCAAAGGATTCGCAGGAGTCTTCTCCAGCACCATGGTTCAAAGGCTTCAATTCTTTGGCGCTCAGCCTTTCTTATGGTCCAACTTTCACTGCCATACATTGCAACTGGGAAGACCATAGCCTTGACTATACACACTTTTGTTGGCAGGGTGATGTCTCTGCTTTTTAGTGTGCTGCCTAGATTTGCCATGGCTTTCCTCCCCAGGAGCAAGCATCTTTTAATTTCTTGGCTGCAGTCACTGTCTGCGGTGATCTTGGAGCCCAGGAAAATAAAATCTGTCACTACCTCCATTTCTTTCCCATCTATTTGCCAGGAATTGAGAGGGCTGGATGCCATGATCTTGGTTTTCTTAATGTTTAGTTTCAACCCAGGTTTTGCACTCTCCTTCTTCACCCACAACAAGAGGCTCTTTAGTTCCTCTTCATTTTCTGCCATTAGAGTGGTATCATCTGCATATCTTAGGTTGTTGATATTTCTCCAGGCAATCTTAATTCCAACTTTTGATTCATCTAGCCCTGGCTTTTTCATGATGTGCTCTGCATATAAGTTAAATAGGCAGGGCGACAGTATACAGCCTTGCCATACTCCTTTCCCAATTTTGAACCAATCAGTGGTTCAGTGTCCAGTTCTCACTGCTGCTTTTTGACCCGCATATAGGTTTTTCAAGAGACAATAAGATGGTCTGGTACTCCCATCTCTTTAAGAACTTGCCACAGTTTGTTGTGATCCACACAATCAAAGGCTTTAGCATAGTCAATGAAGCAGAAGTAGATGTTCTTCTGGAACTCCCTAGCTTTCTCCATGATCCAGCGTATGTTGGCAATTTGATCTCTAGTTCCTCTGCCTCTTCGAAATCCTGCCTGTACTTCTGGTAGTTCTCGATCCACATACTGCTGGAGTCTAGCTTGAAGGATTTTAAGCATAACTTTACTAGCAGGGGAAATGAGTGCAATGGTGCTATAGTTTGAACATTCTTTGGCACTGCCTTTCTTTGGAATTGGAATGTAAACTGATCTTTTCCAATCCTGTGGCCACTGTTGAGTTTTCCAAATTTGCTGGCAAATTGAGTGTAGCACTTTTACTGCATTGTCTTTTAAGATTTTGAATAGCTCAGCTGTAATACTGTCTCCTCCACTAGCTTTGTTGTTGCTCAGTTTTTCTAAGGCCCACTTCACTTCACATTCTAGGATGTCTGGCTCAAGGTCAGTGATCACCTCATCGTGGTTATCAGGGACGTTAAGCTCATTCTTTATAGTTCTTCTGTGTAATTTTGCCACTTCTTCTTAATCTCTTCTGCCTCTGTTAGGTCCCTGCCATTTTGGTCCTTTATCATGCCCATTTTTGCATGAAACGTTCCCTTCATCTCTCCAATTTTCTTGAAGAGATCTCTAGTCCTCCCTATTCTATTTTTTCTTCTATTTCTTTGCACTGTTTATTTAAGAAGGCATTTATATCTCTTCTAGCTATTCTCTGGAATTCTGCATTCAATTGGGTGTATTTCTCTTTTTCTCCCTTGCCTTTCGCTTCCCTCCTTTCCTCAGCTATTTGCAAAGCTTCTTCAGACAGCCATTTTGCTTTCTTGCATTTCTTTTTCTTTGTGATGGTTTTAGTTGCTACTTCTTGTACAATGTTGCGAACCTCCGTCCATAGTTCTTCAGGCACTCTGTCTATCAGATCTAATTCTTTAAATCTATTTGTGCCTCTACTGTATATTTGTCAGGGATATGATTTAGTTCATTCAAAATCTACGCTTCTGAAGTTCATTCTACAAGCTTGACTTTTCTCTGTTCCTCTTCCCTTTGATACAGTGAACTCAAGGATTATATGGTCACTTCCTCCAAAGATTCTATTCACATTCATTTCTTCAGCCAAGTTCTCTCTATAGGTAAGGAATAAGTCCAAGGTAGCAGATCCCAATATTCCTTCATTCATGTTTGACAAATGAAGCTGTGAGCAAGAGAGGAAAGGAATTTGTTGGCAATTCAACTTGGCAGAATCCAATTTCCAACAGATGTTAGGGTATTTGAATATTCTGTTGTCACTATAACATTTATTTATTTATTTATTTATATTTAAATTTATATACCGCCCTATTCCCGTAGGACTCAGGGTGGTTTACAGGGAAAATTAAAAGTTAAAATACATCATATACAATTAAAAATGATTAAAACTAAGATTAAATTAATCCCTGAGCTTAACTAAAACCCCATTAATTAAAAATTAAAACCCCTCAGTCTGGGCCAGACAACTCAAAAAACCAAGTTTTCAAGTCCCTACGAAATGAGCGAAGGTCGGGGGCGATCCTAAGCTCCATGGGAAGCTGGTTCCAAAGGGCTGGTGCGCCCACAGAGAACGCCCTTCCCCTGGGGATAACCCGCCGGCATTCCTTAACCGGCGGTACCCTAAGAAGGCCCTCCCTGTGGGAGCGCACAGGACAATGGGAAGTTGATGCCGGCAGCAGGTGTTCCCTTAGATAATCCGGACCCAAGCCATTTAGAGCTTTATAGGTCATTACCAGCACCTTGAATCTGCCTTTTTAAAAGTTTAGTCAACTGTCACAAAAAGATCTTACCCATACCTTCTGCCAATCCAAGAAGCCTATAAATTCCTACTACAGTACAACTTTTGTTTTCCCTCTTTTTATTCTTATTCAATCACATTCAATAGGGTGCACATATTCCAAAGAGAATAAAGAATATTGAGCAATGAAAAGGAACCTTCTGTGTTCTACTAAAAAAGGAGATATTAACATTATTTAACAACCAAGCTGCCATTGATATAATACCCATTAAAAGATTAGAATACTTCCAAGAGTAGCTATTGTTTTTGGAGGGGAAACAGGACTTTTTTATATTAATGTTATGGATCTATCCCATGACATCCTTGATTAACAAAACAGGTATGCTCAAGCTTGAACACTTCTATAGAAATACTTCCATTAATTTAATTAACAGAGTTGTATGCTTCATTACTTCAATAAATGGAGAAGACCCAGTAGTATCATAACAATGTAGTCTTCTTCCATCCAATCCATTTGGTTTCTTTACAGAAAGAAGATGCCTCAGTTTCCCACAGAGCAAAATCTACGCATGAGTGGAGAGTCAGTAAAATGAGTTACTCTGAATCACTGCCCTTGGCTGTGATCTGGATCTTTGGGGAAAAGATTTAGATCAAAAGCTGCCATATTATAGACCTGAGTCTTCAAGAACACCAATCCTTACAGCACAGAACATGCATTAAAACCAAATCAGCTTCTGTACTGACTAAGGCCTTTTTATTATCTGGATAAGTCCTTAGCTTATTTACTCACAGAGGCTGTATTCACTCAACACACTTAAGTGATGAACTGTGGTTTATTAAGTTTTCCCAGTTTCTGGATTCACAGAATACACTGAATCTTAAAGTAGTTCCATGGGTTGGATTCATCCAGCATGCTAGGCTAAAATCTACTTGACTAGTTTGTGGTTTGATACCTTATGGGCAGACAGCCATGAAGAATGATATCACCTGGTATAGAAAATCAGGAAGTTGACCTTGACAGAAATATGGATCTGTTGCATAGGCAAATGGGGTTGAAACATTTTTTTTCAACATTTCAAAATGGCTCAGGCAGAGACCTCCCTAATTCACTGAACCACTGTTTAAGAAGGAGGAGGATGTACAACACAATCAGACTTGCTTGAAGACTTTTTGCTTTTCATCCAACAAGGTTCTTCAGTTCAAAACTGAAGAAGCTTCTTGCATGAGAAGCAAAACATCTTCAAGCAATAACAAAAGAAAATCCAGTTGGCTTTTGACAAAGTACCTTTGGGACAACGATGACCTGGATGACAGAGAATCTCCATAGATATTCCTGTGAAGTTGATTTCTTGTACTGGTCTACCTAGTGGGACTGACATATGGCTTCCAAACCGATCAGTAAAATAAGAATAAGATGTGCTTCTGTCTTTCTCTAAGGATTTTTAAAAATCTCTAAAGTGCTATATTATTTATGTCACGGGTCCCCAACCTTTGTGCCACAGTCCACTACCAGGTCATGCCCTATTCATAACTAGGCTCATGAGTGTGCAGCACTCACACACCTGCAGCTCAACATGCGCAAGTTGAGTTTTGCGTGCATGCATATATGCATTGCCCCGACACTCGTACAAGTCAAACTGTTGCTCACGCAGTCAAATTGATGCTCACGCAGCCCAGTTTTCCTCTCCTCCCCCAGGTCGTTACTTCATGCAGTAAATAATATCTGTGCATTTACTGAGGAATACTTAATACATTACCCTTTTTAGAAAGTTATGTTCCCACATCATTTGCTTTCCAAGTTAGAGACAGAAAATAACTTTATATTGAATTAATCCTTGTATAGCGGGGGTGTCAAAGTGACAGCCCATGGGCCAGATGCATCACGTGCAGGTCACACCCACCACGGCTCCGCAAAGGCAAAAAAGTCATGATACATTATGTCGTGATCAAGTTTGACACCCATGTTGTATTCAGGGTGGGGGGAGGGAACTTGGCAAAATATGTGTCATAATACAATTACAAATGTCAGAGCTTGATTGTGATGTCACAACATACACTTTGGCATCAACAGGGTTAGGATCAGACAGCTATGACTCCTCTGCATTATTACCTGGGAGCAAATTCCATTGAGTTCAAACAATGCTTTTACTCAGGATTGCCCATAGTCCAAGATTGCCTATCTTTGTCAACACTCTTTGTAGTGTTGACTTTGTAGTGTTTGTATACCACAACAGGAATTCATATTTTAGCAGAAAGCCATGAGTAAAAAGGATTTGCATTAATCCACAAGAATTACTCATGCCCCTAAATGTTATAATATACATTTTAATTAGCCACAAAACTTCTCATGTTTGGGGCCTGGAACTGTAAATGTCAGGCATTCTTTTAAATGTGGTTGTTGCTGAACTATGAGCCTAAACTATGATGTCACTGAAGCAAGAGATCCAAGAGGAGAGAAAGCAAATGTTAATTAATGTGATTTGCTCAAACTCAGCAGTGCTGAGTAAATGGAGCTTTCAAGTTCTGAAAATACCACTCACAGAAACCACACTGAGATAAATGTAACAGACAAGTATTTGAAAGTCAGTAGAATTCTTGGCTTTGTTGAGACTTTGATGTCTTGAGATTCATTTCAATATGCTGTGCTTTTTAAGTAGCTATGGATAATAAACAGCCTTGCTCTTTTGCTTGATGCTTTTCCTGTGACACAGACTGTGAGGATATATCTTATAGCCTTTTGATTGTACAAAATGTGCAGTTACCCAATACCTCTGTTGAATATAAGATATAAGTTGAAATCAAGTAAGTGATATCTTTAGTCTCATGGATTTTAATGGATCTCCTCTAAGTATGGTTAAATGCAACTCATCCTCCTTGTTCTTCAACATTCTTCAACAAACATATATATGTTTATCCAAAACTAATTCCGATGGAGTTTGTTAACATTAAATCCAAATAAAGGTAGCCTTGATTTCATTTCAGTTCCAAATTCTCGGGGTCTTCTTAGAATTAAATATCTATATCCCTGCTATTAAAAGTGGAAAAATAAGAATCCATTTTCCTTCCTGAATAAGCCTATTTGGTTAAGGAATTAAATGTTTGATTACTGATTTGATTCCATGTTTGTGAAGGGAATAAGGGCAGTTCCATACAACATTTCCATTCCTCAATTCCTCAAAACAATTTGAAAACAATGATTGTCTTAACTTCAACAACCCCAAAACACCAAGAAGAGGGAGCCGAGAATGCCATTTAACCAATGCTCTACCCATGCTGCCACAGTTCCTGTAATAACTATAATCACGTCATTGCCAATCCTCACAAGAGAAATTGGGGGTTCATACCTTTCATCCATGTCTTCCTTCACATTGAATATATTTTGTCTAACAAAAATCAACTTATTCCTAGAAGGGAGAGCTGAAAACCCAGGTATGTACTGTATGTATGTATGTATGTATGTATGTATGTATGTATGTATGTATATATAGCAATAAAAACTGTTTTAGTTTTTCTTAGTTTGTTAATATATATATATTAACATATTAGCATCTCCAGGGTCTTGTGATTTACATTCAGATGCTTGGCAACTGATTCATATTTATGATGGTCACAGTCTCCCAGGCCATGTGAAATGACCAAAACCTGCTGCAACCATCCACAAGAGGGGGAAAAATAAAAACCAAACACCTCCCCCACCCCCCACCCCCGCTGCCAATCCTCAACAGAAATGCTCACAACAATGAAAACCTCAGACAGAAGGAAGAGCGCCGCCGGGCGGGCAGGCAGGTGTCTTCCTCTTGGGGGGCACTTTTTTCAGTGCCGTTGTAACTTCGAACAGTCACTAAGTGAACAGTTGTAAGTCGAGGACTACCTGTACTTCATCACCTTTTTTCTTTTTTTTTTTTTGGTCATCAAGTTTTTGACACCTTGCTAGTAACTGGTGGTACTCGGATGTTGCCATATCCTAAAAGTGGTACAATGGGTGAAAAAGTTGAAAAGCCCTGAACTAGATTACACCACCTGACTAGCAGTGCTCGGATTACTGGCACTTCCAGACTCCTCTGCCTCGCCTCATGTTGCTTTGCCTCACATCCGGCCATGTCCAGCACAAGCTTCCACTCTCTGCACACACAAACGCAGCTAGGTTTTTCCTACCAAAGTGGTATTCATTTACTTGCAATATTGCATGTTTTTGAACTGCCAGGTAGGCAGGAGCCAGGGAGCAGCCAGCAAGAGTTCACCCTGTTTCATAGAGCCAGGCTCAAACTGCTGGAATGCAGACCATTTCTGGCCAATGGTTCCAGCATCATTAAAGCACCGTGTCCCCTTTGTAGATTTCTATAACAAAATGTGTTATTTCAAGGATCTTGGTCTCAGGTTAATAGGATGTTCAAGGCTGTGATCTCTATTTTGAATTCTGCCAGCATATGACCCAGTACAGGTCCTATAGTAAAAGGTTCACATGATTCCTATACATGGTCTTGGTCAATAGCCTTACCACCCTGTTTTGAACTAGTTGAAGTTATTTTGGAAAACACCGTCATAGGTGTGGATTAAAACAGATTAGTTACAGAGTATAATTGTGACTAGTGTCTCTCAACCTTGACAACTTTAAGATATATGGACTTATACTCTTAGATGTGAAGGATGGCTAGGGAATTCTGGGAGTTGAAGTTCACATATCTTAAAGTTGTCAAAGTTGAGAAACACTGATTTAGACATTGCCTCATGCCTCCAAAAATAGGTTGAGTTTTATGGACACCTGGCCACTGCAAAAATGTGATATCCTGGTTCAGGACTAAATCCAGGATTACATCTATATTACCTACTTTTTGGGCAGGAGAGTAATCCCAGACAAGGCAGACAAAATCTCTGTTTTCTTGGTAGTCTTTTGACTGACTAGCAACACCTCTGTTTGTCTAAATTCAACTTCAATTTCTTTGCCCTTTGAAATCTGTTAGTATCAGATGAGTGAACTACTGAGTCAAATTCTAAAACAAAACACCCACAAAACATTAGTCACTTCCTCCTTTCCATTTCAACTTATTCATTGCTTGTTTTATTTTATTTTATTTTTCTGATAGTGGAATGGGAAGAAAGTTCTCATTTATCTTGAAGCAATGGTGGGATTCAGCCGGTTCGCACCACTTCAGCAGAACCGGTAGTTAATTTTTTGTTGCCCAGGCCCAGAATGGACTTCCAGAAGCAACATCCACACAGAGAACTGGTTGTTCACATATTTGAATCTCACCACTGCCTTGAAGCTCTTATGAAGACCAAAGCAATTTTACCTTAAAATACAATATTTTTATGCCCAAGATGAGAAAACTCATAAAAATAACAGGAAATTCCATGAGTTCCATTTGGATGAGTTTCTAAATTATTTTCTTGTCAAAGACATGCTCCAGACTCCAACAGACTAGAGAAACTGAAATGCCTTAGAAACTATCATGAGTTGCAGCAGGAAGAAAGGGGCCCATTAATTTTGTACTATTGTCTCTCCTAGTTAGGTGATATTCACAAAATTTGTTTTACAGGTGAAATGTTAATTATCTTGGGAATTAATGGGGAATTTTTTACACATAGAAGTAGGTGTACTGTGATATGGTTGAGAGATGTATTTATCAGGAAATAAACATGTAGTATTCTCTTATTCTCCTTTGTTCATTTATCACTTTTTGAGGAAGCTAAATGGCTGGTTTGTACACACAATTTCATCATCATAAGTGAAACAACCACAACATATTAGCCAAAGCCACATCTGAGTATGGCAAAGTGGCAGGTGAATCTACACACTTTGTTCTTGGCCATTTATTTTGTAGAACTTGACCAGTATCCTGATTCTCCCTGAAAGAGAATCAGTTACAACTTAACTTACATGAATATGACAAAGGGTTCTTTCTATCAATATAAATTGCATGCATGAATTAATGATTTTTTAATGGGCATTCTATACCGGTCAAAATATTTACATGTATTTTACTGGAAACAAGAGCTGGTTTCTGCCTTTGTGTTTGTTATCTGGGTATTTTAGCATTCATTGACTTACCATTCCATTTGACAGAATCACAGCAGAGTCTTAACTTTATCATCCCCATTCAGGCAAAAATCCAGGAAAAGCATTTCAGACAGATGAATGTCTAGCCTCTGCTTAAAGACATCCAATGAAAGGAAGTCCATCTTTTTAAGACCGTTGTTTGCACTGATAACTGCTCTTGCAATAGAAAGCTTTTCCTAACATTGCGTGGAATTTGCTTTTCTGTGATATGCACCTTTCATTCTGTTTCCTGTCTTCTGAGATGATACAGAACAAGTCTTGGCCTTCTGTGTGACGTGCATTCAGGTATTTCAAGTGTGCTGCGAATGGTTAACTTTAAAAGAGGAAAAAATGCAGAGCAATTTGATAGAAATAAAAAGCTGTTTGGGAAATGGGTGAAAAGAACTACATAAGGAGTCTCTAATAGAGCAAGTGGAACTTTTTAAAAAAATAAGTGTAATGAAATGGTTTGGGATGAAACTGAATTGAGGGAATACTGGAAAGAGTATTTCAGAAATCTGGATAGAAAAGATAGTCATAGTAATACATTGAAAAGTAAAGTTAAAATAAATACTATAAATGTTAATTCCAAGGGAAGCAATGATGAAAACAATAATGTATGAGAATAATGAAAAATAGTAATATTGCTGCTGCTGTTAGAATAAGTAAGGTAAAGGTAAAGGTTCCCCTGCACATGCGTGCTAGTCTTTTCCGACTCTAGGGGCCGATGCTCATCTCCGTTTCAAAGCCGAAGAGCCAGCGCTTGTCCGAGGACGTCTCTGTGGTCATTTGGCCAGCATGACTCGATGCCAAAGGCGCACGGAATGCTGTTACCTTCCCACTGTAGTGGTCCCTATTCTTCTACTTGCATTTTTACGTGCTTTCGAACTGCTAGGTTGGCAGAAGCTGGGACGAGTAACAGGCACTCACTCTGTTATGTGGCACTCGGGATTCAACCCGCCAAACTTTCGACCTTCTGATTGACAAGCTCAGCGTCCTAACCCACTGAGCCACCGCGTCCCTTCTAGAATAAGTAGAGAACCTTAATATATGAATATTTCTGTGTGAAGTGGCTACAAGACTTATTTATCTAGTGTACAAAGACTATGTCTAACAGTTGGAAAAATCCTGTTATGTTTTCTTTTATACAATATGAGAGGTAGCATGAATGAGTGCAAAAATTATAGGGAGGTTGGTTAAGTATGTCTGGCCAAATTTTGATCAAAGTGGACAAGATAAGACAAGCAAAATTTAGGAAATGCAGTGTGGTTTGATGCCAGACAGGGACTGTGCAGACTAAGTGCATACTCTTTAGCAGATTGTTAAGAAATGTATGAATATGGGACTTCTGTGGGGAAGTGTGGCAAACTAAAGACAGAGCTGACAACTGCAGCAAAGACCAAGGATCTAGTAAGTAGAGCATACTTTGAAACCTCTCTGGATAAGGAGACAATTGAAGATCACCCACATATGCTCCAAACACCTGCTTCTTTTGAGAAGACTGCAGGACAGCAGTTTTCCATAGGTTTGAGCACTGGGGGACAATGGTATTAGCCATTTTGGTCACTTGTTGAGATGAGCAGGTTTAGAAATAAAATAAATACATAGATAGATAAATAAATATTGTTCACGACCATAATCATGATTTTTAAATAACACTAAGTTTGCAAACCTCACTTTCTAATCACTTTGGAAATTGCCCATTAACTACTTCTAAACTATTAGAAACCTTCACACCCACAAGTTTGAAAAATTGATAGAAATGGAAAAAGGCACGTGAAATAGTGAAGAGAACCAGTGATCTAAATAGATGAAAGAAGCAAGTGTCTTGTGGAAATCATAGGGTCCCACCAAGGTGTTTCTTGCTACCCATTCATTCCCCCAAGCCTTCAAAAAAACCAAACAGAAAAACAATTGTATTGGGTAGACTGAAAAACCAACTGTATCAGGTAGGGTTGCAGAAACTCAGACAATCACTAGACAGAAGCAAACAGTTGTTGTTGTTTTTACATCTCTTTGCTCTTGTTTATTATTTGTCATCTACTGTGAAATCCTGGGAAGTCCTTTAAAGCATTGTATTTCCAACAGTGAAGGCAGTTACAAAGATTTTGGTGTTCTTGAAAAAGAAATTAAAATTTGATTCCTGTCTGCTTTGAAATAGTATTTATTTAAAAATTGGTGAATATATATTTCTTATTTTTTCATATATTTTTCTGGACTATTTTTATATCATCATATTTGTTTTTGTGGAAGGTTTGAGCCAGAATAGGAGTGTTACCTTAGATCAGCTACTGATCAATAAATAAGTGCTATGGATTTTAAAACTTTTGAGAAGTTGCAAAAATAGTATAGCATGTCTAAAACTGCTGAATGCCAATGTACAGTATTGTGTTCTAATTTTATTGATTTGTTTATTCAATTTGTACACTACCCAACTAACAATGATTCTGGGTGGTTGACAAAAAAATAGATGTACTGGTGACCTCAGAAATTCTGATGATATTAAGTATATAAGAAAGTTTTCATAGTGACTAAATCAAAAATTCAGATATGTCAACTGTTAAAATTGACAACAAATATTAATAATTTGTCAGAAATTTGGAATAGAGAATTGAAATATTCTATTTTATGAAGTCAATGGCCTCAGATTTTAATAAATATTAATTAGTTTCTTCTGAACTGAACATGAGTAATAAAAAAAAGATATTTTGGGAACTATTGGATGCCTCAAAATTCTTTTATAAGAATTTAGTCTCTCCTTTTCTTGCCATCTGCCTCTTGCAGAAGAAATAAACTTGAAGGTGTGCTAATACATGTGATTTTCATTATGCCCTCCAGCTGAATAATTTTAATATGGTGAAGATTTAAAAATATTAATCTGTTGTTAAACTATTCTATAAATTTGGAATTTAACTGTTTATGAAGAACTTTGGATCTTTTGTTTTTAAATTGTTGCACACAAAAAGTTTATTATGTATTTTGAGAGCCACTTCTGTACCAGATACCAAATGCTAGCTTGAAAAAAATGTACAAATTCTCAGTCTTAAACCTGGGTCTTCATCACCACCAAGGAAACCCAGACTTTGCAGCCCAGACATGACAGCTGAAGCAGAGGACCTCAGAAGAAGTCAAAGTGGAAAAACAGAGGGAAAGAAAGGACGGAAGACCTGCCACGACCACCATGGGTCTCCTGTGGTTCCCAAGATGGCTGTTGGCTCAGCAGTAACAACAGCTACAGTAGTAGTCACCAGAAATGAGGACCTCAGAGGCCCTGGCAACTTCCCCAGCAATCTTTGCTGCCTGCTTTCTTTCTCTTCATGCTCTCCTCCTTCTTCCTGCTTGTGAAGGAATGAAGAGAGGGAAAATAGACAACCTATATCCAGGTTTTAAAAATCTGGATGAACTCTAGATGGCACCAAGATACAGACACATCTTACTCTATGATGCCATCTACTGGTCATCCAGATGTCTGGAACCAACATATTTACCCATTGTCCTCCATTACTACTGCTTCTATGGGGGGCTTGCAACCTCTGCTCCTCACCATTGTAGAGTTCCTTGTATGCCCCTGACAAAAAAACCTGCAATGACCAAGGTAAATAGAAACTAGAACTAAACTTTTAACAACAACAACAACAACAACAACAACAACAATACAGTCTGGATAGTGGACATGGCAGTGCCTGGAGACAGCAGAATAGAGGAGGAAGAACTGGAGAAGATAACAAAATACAAAGACCTACAAATAGAAATAGAAAGACTAAGGCAAAGGCAAGCAAGGGTAGTACCAATAGTAATAGGCGCCTTGGGTGCAATCCCAAAACAACTGGAGCATCACTTGAACACCATTGGCATTGACAAATTCATCATTAGTCAATTGCAAAAGGCGGCCTTACTAGGAACTGCTTCCATCCTGTGATGATATCTGTAATACCATCAAACATCCACATCTGCCTATCCCAGGTCCTTGGTAAGGACTCAATAGGTAGACAGTCTGAACAACTGGCTGACTGTGTAATAATAATAATAATAATAATAATAATAATAATAATAATAATAATAATAATAATAATAATAATAATAATAATAATAATAATAATAATAATAATCTGGATGCAGTGTGGTCTTATACCAAAGGTGTTATGAATACTTGATGTGATCTTTATTCTGTCCCTCTGTTAATGCTGCCTAGGACTGTATTGGCTTTTTTGGCAGCTGCAGCACACTGCTGGCTAATATTTAAGTGACTGTCCATTACAACTCCAAGATTCCTCTTGCGATTACTACTATTGAGCCAGGTACCACCTATACTATACCATGTTGCTGAAACAGAGAAAGAGAGTCAGTTTGGTTTAAGCTACCAGACCAGAAATGGGACACTGTAAGTTATAGTCCCATTTTAGGCACCAAGCCAGTAAAGGTGAATTTAGGCCAGTCACATGGATCAGTCAAGACTGGATTTTACTGTGGAACTATTTTTTTCAATATTGGAACTAGAAGAAATTCCTAAGCTCATATATTACATACAGAATATGCATTTTCTGTTTGTGGGTGTGTGTTCACAAATGTATGTATGTATGTGCTTATGCATGCATTCATTTCTGTGTATATTCTATTGATTTTCCTATGCTCTTTATTTAAATAAAAAATGTGAATAAAGAATGAAAGGCATGATGTGCAAAAATAGATTAAACAAAAAGATCATAAGCAGAGAAACCGCTGCTCCATCACTTTCTTAACAGTAGTGCCACTTACGACAGAGGTTGTGTTCCCCTCACTAGGTATGTTCAAGGACTGCCTGGACATCTGTAGGGATGTTTTGATTTGGATTCCTGTTCAGAGTCTTGGATGGTGATCAACCACATGATTTAAATGGCCCCTTCCAACTTTATGATTCTAAGTTACAAGTATTTTTGTCAATAAGGGAGATGTTCTGAAAAACATTAGGTGGATGTGGATAAAATAGGTAGATCTTGCAGCTTTGACAAAGTCAGAGGTATCTGACCAGGATTCCTGGTCAGATTTCAAGCAATAAACTTCTCATTTTCGATATGGTTAGATTAACACTTGGTTTTAAAACATTTGAAGAATTCTTAATAAACTCAGGATTTCTTGTGATAGCAACAACTGTTCAGCCAAATTGAAATTATGCCTAGAGAGAATTTGCTAATAATAACAAAAACACCTGGGATTATAATTTACCAATCTTTTCAATTTTCTTCTTCTTCCTCCTTCATAAAACGTCTAGAGAAACTTCCATTCTTGCAATTTCTTGCATCCACTGCTTTGTATCTCCATGGCCACAATGGGGTTTTTTCTATTATTTTTCATTTTAGGATTTATTCTTGTTACAGCTCCCAACAGGAACAGCATATAGTAACAACCCTTGCAATCTTGTCTCCTCCCCCACTGTAGGATTTGAGCCAATGGAGATGCTGTGAAGATGTATAGCAGGGGTTCCCAACCTCTGAGTCACTAGTGGGCCATGAGGTGTTTGCAACTGGGTTGTGGAAATGCCAGACGAGCATGTGCATGGGCATCCCCAGTTGCTTGAGCAGCAGGTGAGCGTGTGCACATGTGCTCTATTTGTGTGAGCGATGGGCACATATACATGCTGCTCCTGAAAATGGAGCTGCATGCGTGCACTTGCCAGCCACTCGCATGGAACCATCTCCTCTTCCCCCCACCCGCCCATCCACAAGGCCGGAAAGGTTGTGGAACTCTGATGTATAGCAGTGGAATGGAATGTCCAGACTTGGTCTTTAGTAAATGTAGATGTCAAGGTTCCGATAGACAAGACCAAATAAATCAGAACTCTGAGGCTTGAGATTTCTTCAAAGAACATGTTTATTGGTTACAGAGTATCGGCACAGTCAAAAGTGAAACCAAGTCTGAAGTTCCCTTCAGAAAGCAACAATATTACAAAGTTGAACTTCCCATCCCCAGTGCTATGTTCCCCAATGAAAGAGTTTGGCGGGCTTTCCAACTAATTGACAGAAATGGCCTTGGTTCCCACAGGACAGTAAAATGTTTAAACTAGTAGAAATCCTCCATCCCCCTCCCAATCCTGTGGCAACTTAGAATGAAGAAAATGGCTGCAGCCAGGTTCGTTGTAGAGTTGACAGCAGTATTTATTTCTGAGTTCAGGTCTTGCACCTTTGTCCCAGGAGAACCATGTATATTTTATGTTGTCCACTAGTCCAGGAACTTTACAAAGTTATTGTAAGAATTGTCTTTTCTTTTCCTTTCTGAATTGCCTCTTTCAGAATAGCAGTGGTGAGAAGCATGGGATTCCTCTAGTTTTGTAAAATTGGAATGTTGCTTTATGTTTCAGCATTCAAACAACACATGATTTTTCATTGTTTAATTTCTGCCTTGTGTTCACTGCTCTTTAATTAAAAAAGAACAACAATAATTTTAAAGCCCTGTGCTCAGGCATATTATATTTTGCATAATTTATTTGTTCTTCTTTGGGTTACAAAGATGTATATATTGTGGCATGGGAAAGTAACAGAGGAAGGGAAGGAGGGCACAAAGAGCTACAGATAAATGGGAATAAATGGCATCTATATCCAAGCAGTTCTCCTTCCTGACATTTCTGATAGTGAATTGAGCAGATTGTTTATGCCGCTGTTGACATCTTCGAAAGTAAGACTGGCATAGTTTAGCATCTGTAAAAAGTTATGTTCTTTTCAAAAACCAGAATTTCAGGCTCTATTATTTCCATAATGTCAAGGAGATTAAAAATAAAGCAGAAACAGGATGCTGGGAAGCCACTTACCCACTTTTGAATGCTGAATGTAGCATTTCTCATGTGTAATAACAATGCAATATAACTCTGATATCTGTGTCGAAACCCACAGAGAACAGGAACTGAATATTCAAGAGGCACTACCTCATTATGCTGTTACTGCACTGAAGAGAAAGCAATTAAAGACAGTAATGCAATGAGGACAATTCTAATTAAAGTTGCACAGAGTCTGCTGAATTGGGTTTATTACTGAATAACAATCCAGAAGAAATTTTAGTCATATGCTGGAGAATGAATATCTTAACTGCTAAATTAATTTCACTTCTAGCTGACTATATGCAAGCAGAGCAATTATTTTTGTAAACAGGTGTGAAATAAAACGCCTATCCTGATGTCCATAAATGAACTTCCACCCATGGCTGTGTTACAATCACCTTTTTTCTAACCAACAGTTCACTTTCTACAGGGAGAATTTTAATATCCTGGATGCAACGGTTCTTATAAAGATATCCAGGATATAATGCAGAATATGTGTCTGCAGCACGTTTAGATGGTTTATAAGCTTATAAGTCAAAAACTTATTTAGTCTTTGACTAGCTATGCTCTAAAAGTAGGCAGAGACAGAACTTGATCATATATTGTTAAAAACAGATGAGAAGCTGATTAAAAAACTTTACAGATTTCTGCTTAATTTAAAGATGGAGGAAGAACAAGTTAAAGAAACAATGATAATTTGGGCAAAAAATGTTGGTCATACTTAAGAACTTGAAGAATGGAAAAAGTTATGGGACAGAAATATTACATTAACTAAAGCTGTATCATATAAAGAAAATTTGTATAAAATGTTTTATAGATGGCACATGACACCAGTGAGACTAGCGAAAATGTTTAAAAATACTCCAAATGTTTGTTGGAAATGCAGCCAAAGACCAGGTACTTATTATCATCTCTGGTGGACATGTTCTAAAGCTAAAAGGTTTTGGCTTAAGATACATTTATGGTTGGAGCAGATGGTTAAAAAACAAATAGAATTTAAACTAGAATTGTTTTTGTTAGGAATGATAGATCCCAATTATGATAAAGAGACTGGCTATTTAATATTACATGTATTAACAGCAGTGAGAATTACGTATGCCCAATATTGGAAAAATGAGAGTTTACCAACTGAAGAATTGATAATTAAGAAAATATTAGACTGTGCAGAAATGGATAGATTAACTTTAGAGATTAAAGAAAAAGAGCATTTAGTCTATTATAGAACTTGGAATAAATTTTATCAATGGCTATATAAACGAATTAGAGACAAAGGAATGTGACATTTATTTTTGACCTTATTCTAGTAAGAAAAATATCATAGATTGAAAATTTAACACTGTTTACTATAATTTGCTATATCTATTACTGTTATTAATCATTATTTTTACTATTTCTATTGATATATATCTACCCAGACAATATGCTATTTGCCAAATATTGAATGTTATTGGGGGAAAACCCAACCCTTCCCCCAACTTTCCCGCTATCCCAACCCCAAACCCTAGCCCTTCATTTTCCTTCCCAACCTTATAAAAACCAATAAAATTTACATAAAAAAATAAAATAAAAGTAAGTGGAGCCCCAAAGAAAAACTAAATTTGATTTCATTTCATTACATTTAATTAAATATAATGAATTTAATTACTGACTATATATCCATTTGTTTCTCTTCAGCCATACTACAAATTACAGTTTCGTTGTAATATTAAAAATGACTGTGCAGAACTCTCAGGACTGTAGGAGGTTGCAGGTAAGCCTGGGGGCACATCTCAATTGTATAGCATTTTATTAAATACTAAATTAATGGTTGAAAAGACATTGGACTAAAGACTTCTATGGCCAAATAATTTCTTCTCACCTAAGTTATCTTGATTGCTATGAGTAGCCAACAGGCAGGACAGATGATAAGAACAACTTTCCCTCATGTTCTCTAGCAGCTGGGATTAGCAGGGAACTCAGAGGTCATAATATTCATTGTTAGTTTTATAGTCCTTCAATACTATAGGAAATGTACTGTCATAATATTCATTTTTGGCCTATCGGCTTTGAATTTAACTCATCCTCTTTGGCAAATTTTCAAGTTGACAAACACGATTTGCACTTATGATAGCAAATGCCATTGTTTATTGATCTACAGAATGCAAAGCATCTTATCATCAGTCTCAAACCTACATTACATGGCAGAGGGAAGGCAATGAGGTATAGGAGGAAGAGCTGCTATGAAGCAATGGTCACCTAAAAGGGGGCCTGAATCCAGCCCAAGATTGTAATGTGAGTAAGCATCTCAGAGAAGCCTCTTCCTAGTTCACACAAAGATAAAGGGCAGGAAAGGAAGCACATTCAGATATGCAAGATTCTGGCATTAAAGATTTACCATAAAAGTAGTCCATGGCATTAGTTTCCTTGTCTAGTCTATCTTGAAGTGCTGACAACCCTCCTCTAATTTAACTTTATTGGATGATCTAGGGCACATGTTTTCAGAGGTGGAAGAAAGAGAAAAAAAGATCATACAAGTGTCAGGACATCATCTTGCAAATAATGGCACTTATGTAATTGCAAAGGGATGTCATGACAGAAACATAATTTCATCACACATGCTACATCATAATATTGTATATGTGTCAGTATCTTGAGATCATTGTGGTTTGTTATGAAGACCTATGTCCCTAGGTTTTAGCATCATGAAAGTTGGAGAATGTTTTTTCCTACTTTTATTTATCGCATTATGTCCACCTGCTTACTCAAATCATTTTGGGTATCTTACAAGTCTACTAATCATATTAACTTTCTCTGTTCCAGACATAACTTTATATATTTCTGTTACATCTCAATTTGACTTTTCCCCCTTAAGATTAAAAAAAGTAACTTGTAGTATTGCAATCTTTCCTCTTAGAGAGCTATTCCTTTCTGACTGTGTAAGTTTAAGTTCTAGCTCTGAAATACATTGGAGGTGCAGAATTCCAAATATTTTCCCACCAGATCCATAATATTGGGCATTCTGCTTTTCTACTGATTCCCCAACAAAGTTCTTCTTTTCCACAGAGACTTGTCCAGTCCATACAATAGTTAAGAGGCTGTGTTTCTGTAATTCCTGGGCAGATATGGAATCTGTAGCACATAAACAGAGAAGCCTTTATGATCATCCATTCTTTCTCAGAAGGAAATAGAGCCTGGAATAAGAAGAGCCTCTTGTATTATCAGAGCTCCTACATTTCAGACATATTTTGGATCTGAGGGTAAACTAGAATGAAAGGAAGCGTAAACAAATAACTATGGAATCCATTCTAAGCTCAGAAAATGGAGATGATTTTCTTTTAACCTCTAAAAGATCGGTTTCATCAGCCACTGAAATGAGGAGGAACATTCCAGACACTTCAAAGTCCCAGCAAAAGGGTTTTACTGACTTCATTTTCTCACCCACAAGTTGTCAGATCAATTTCCAAAATGAGAATAGAAATTGTATTGACAGTTTAGAAAGCTAAGAAAGAAAATATGAACCAAAGCCACATCCAGTAACAGGAACACTATCACATTGGTTAGCAGTTTCTTGCTATTTGGTAAGCAAGATAGAATTCATATATTCATGTAAAACATGTAATGGATATTTGTCAAGAAAAGAGCTGTCAAGTTGGAATATTTATTCTCAGTCCTATTTATTTTTCCATTTTTCTGATTGCTCCATCTCCATTGGGAAATTTTATTGCCCTCTCTGCAACTTAAAAAAGTTCTGCAAATCCTTACAAACAGACAGTGAGGAAATTCTTGGCTTAAGTACTATAGTCTTCCAGACGCAAAATAAATCTGAAGCAGAAAATAAAGGGTGCCATTAAAAATGGCATCTTAATCATACAACTAACAATAACCACCATTCCCCCTATATATTTCCTTGGAAAATGTATTCAGCTCAATCCTTTTTTTAAAAAAACTATTCTTTAGTCCTCAAAAAAGGAGGAAAGAAACACAAAAAATGATTAAGAAAATATACTACATACAAAAATAATTCTATTTTGTTTAAACATATCATTAAAACAATCACAAAAAACAGCACCAGTCTGATTTTATTATATTGCTAATGAAAGAGAATTCATATTTTTAATGCAGGTTTGAGTCTGGGATTACACAATCTTTCTCATATTAATGAATAACCTTTTTTGCTACCTTCGCGTTCAACAAATTCTAATCCTGAATGCAGCCCAATGCAAGTTATGCTTAATCAGAGGCTTTCTCAACTCCTGGACTATCCATTTTCCAAGCATTTTAACATGTGTTTTATTAAAATTAAATACCTGGGCATTGTCTTTAATTTTTTTAAGTACTGACATTTGTAATATCAACTGTATATCTTTGCAACCTGAGAATTTGTTGAGAACATCTACCAATCAATGATTTTTCTACTTTGCCTCCAAAACTATATGCCCTTTTTGTAATCTTCACAGCTATTGTGTGCCTTTAACAAATATTTCTCTATCTCCTAACACAAAAAGAAAATGTAACTTGTTAGCGCTGTTTCCATCCTTCTGCCTGACAATCTATTTATTTATTTATAAGTGGGTATCTACATTTATCTGATTTTTTGCAGAAACAGAAAAGCAAGCACATTTCTGAAACGCTGAAAAGTAGTGGAAAATTGATTGTAAAAAGATATAAATGATTCCTGTGGGAAAGATAAATCTAAGGTGGTATAGCTGAAAACTAACATTTCAAAACTTCCAAGTAGCTGCAACTCTGAAAGTATACAGCTGAACCATAATCGTAATTCAGAATGTTATGATTCCCTCATCAGAAGAGGAAGGACTGCAGGATGGTTCTATGGACCATCTATGGCCTGAGATGTAAAATCAGCCGGGGATCAGGAAAAGAACAAATTCCTTCAATCTCTTTGAAACCCAAATCACCACCTGTCAACTGTCTCTGAAGCTATTCCCCAATTCACAAACTCACAAGAGCAGAATTGTTTTATAAAGATGAATGAACAATAGTTTAGGAATGATGGAAAATCCATGCTATCTCTACAGAATAGTCTTGAGCAAACTGCCGGAAGAGTCAGCTGTCATTTTTATTAATGGATTTTGTCTAGGCCTACTGGATCTTGGCTGAAAAGACCTTGATAATGACTAGACCAGCATCCAATGATATGTATTTGCATCTATTTAAAGACTGTTTGAAGTTTTACAACTCAAAGCTGACAGCCCTGACCTTGGCCTGCTGTTTGATCAATTACGTTGGTTTTCAAATATTGTAAGTGACTAAATAAAGAATTAGATTTAGTTCTATCCAGATCCAGTTACACATATCAGCCTTGTTGTGGGAACTATTAACCATACAATTAACAAGCCCTTACCTTTCCTCAGATAGAGATCAAGTTATAGGAAGACCTTACAAAAACTGTTTGGGGGGAAAAACCCTAGAAAGAAATGAATGAGACTTCTCAGCTGTCTTTGATGATACATATTTCAAATATGTCACACTGAAATTTTATTATTTTTTTTTCATTTTGGCTTGTGGGGGGAACAATATAGGGTAAGAAGTGTCCGGCTCATAGTCCTCTTTTACCTGGAAGGACTAAAACAGAATTGGGGAACTATGGCCCCTTTATGACTTGTGGACTTCAACTCCCAGAATTCCTGAGCCAGCAAGGCTGGCTTAAGAATTCTGGGAGCTGAAGTCCACAAATCATAAAAGGGCCATTGTTTCCCACCCTGGACTAAAAAATGGCTATTGCTTTTTATTTTATTTTTTGTCAAAAGTTGCTTATTCATATAGAGATATACAACCTTATGCATATCACTAACCTTGCCACTAAAATGTATGGATTCAGTTCTAAAATATATATATTAAGTAGCTTTTGCTTCAGGGCACAAAACTAGGGTGAAGTGGTTGTAAATTATGCTGTCTTCACAGTTTCTTCAAAAAAGTTGCTGTGTCCCAAGTCTGTGAATTTTAAGGCTATCAAAATAAATCGATCTATGTTTCTGTAAAAGCATCTAGGATACAAAACTCCAGGTGGCAGAAACAACAACAGGGTTTTCTATATCATTTTGTAGCCTTGTCTTTTTTGCAGTCCCAATTTTTTATTTATGTTTTTAGAGTTACTCTTTGTTAATTTATGCACTTTTCTAATATTCATGGCAACAATTTATGTTAATATGATTGCATATATTTTAATCTTTTTATTGTGTATACCTTACAGTAGAGTAAAATTTATGTAAGATATTTTAATGTTGTACACTGGGTGAAAACGGTGTATGATTATTTTCATATTCTTTTTTTCAGGGTTTCCCCTAATGTGTATCTTTCTATACACTGTTTTTCTAAACATATACATTTTTCTATGCAGCTTTACTTAGTTAAAATTTTAATCAGATTGGAAAATCTGATGAGTGTCAAAGAATAAAAAATATTGGCATTTAGTTTGCAGATAAATTAAGGAACTATGTATTAACTTGCTTTAAATTAAAATGCAAAAACTCCAGTGGGCACCTGTATAATTCTTCAGATAAAATCAATATAATAAAACTAGCTATTGATCATCAATTGTGGACATGGTCTAACTAAATGTTACATAGAGATATATATGATGGAAACCTTGCTAGACCACAAATATTTAGACTTAATAAATCTGTCAATTTATTGAGCGGATTGCACATTTCTCTGTTAGTGGCTAGAAATGTCCTTCATTCATATGCTTAAAAAAAAGAACTAGTGAGTTTGACCTCAGTCCACTTAAAAGCTAGACTCCAAGCTCTGTTGGTTTCAATTTATGTTATTGCAGAGGCCTTATTTTTTTTTCCATGTACAGTATAATCTATACATTTTACACACATATTTCAAATCTCCTTTTGAGTGAAATATGGTGGTTGGCATTTCCATCTCAAAAAGGCCTGTAAATGTTTCCAGATTGCATTCCAGCTTGTCTGGTAAACTTTGCCAGACAGAGCACATGGTATATTTTTGTGTGGTGTTAATGTGTTGAGCTTCTGTGTTGAAGAACACTTTATAAGCAATGACTACTTGAACACTGTGAAATGAACCTAGCCAAACAAAACCAGAATGAGCCAATCCAATCACCACAGACCATAGTTTCATTATGATAGATGAAGAGTTTGGTGCAATTCTTACAGTTGCAGGCTAACAGACTTCATGCTGTCTGTTAAATGATTGTGCCTGTTTAATAGTTATACAGAGATAGATTATATTTCTTTATCCTGTGTCAGATGATTGACCCATATGGAACAGTGTTATTTTCTCTGTCAGGCATCATTGTTTTCTAGACTGTTGCTTAGGATGTTTTAAATTGGGGTAAATGATTATGCTTAAAATCAAGGGCCAAGGCAAATGATGCGGCAACCTCGACGAACCAGAGAAGTTCTGAATCTAGCCAGCATTTGGACAGGAAGTCACCTAGGAACTCTGTGGAAAACTCCAGATTTTCATGATGAAATAAAGACTAAGGCAACCAAATATCAAATTTACAATTTTATAGAAGCCTGGCATATGCTTCACTGTAGCAATATATCAATCCACTGCTTTCCATATCACCCAAATGCATGATAATTCCTACCTAGTATGACATTTGGAGAAACATCTATAATGAGCATCTCCATGGCAGAAAAAAAGTGAAGCTAAAAATAAGTAATTTGAAAAATATATATTGAATTTCTGTATAAGACAAGAGTTACATCAGAAGTTCAGTGTTTTTTAAGGTGGGAGAATAGCTATTACGCCTGGAAAAGTGTCAACATCTACAGCAGAAGAAACATCAGAAAAAGTGGATAAAGAAGACAAAAAGGTGTAATAGTTAATGAGCCTAGAAACTCTTGAAAACTGAATTAATGTCCTTGGAATAGGACATTCAGTGATAAACAACTTTCCAATGAGATAATTTAAAAAATATCTATCAGGCAATATCTGTCAGGCATAACAACTGGATATGTGTTGCCAAAATTAAGAGGCTTTGGGTTTGTTGAAGTTGTTGGTTTTGATTTTTTTTAATTGGGCTAAATCTATATTTGGATTGTTCATGATGGGTAGAAAAGGCCCACAAGCAACTGAAATTACTGCTTCAAAAATGAGAAATTCTCTGAAGCAACTATTGGCTGACCAATGGCAGAACACTGCACTGATGACTAGTGGAGCAGAAAAAAATCCATTCATATTAAAAGCATAAGAGGACTTAGACAAACCTCTGTTTGTTTCCTGATTTAGTCTTGCAAAGGAATGTCTGGATTAGAGTTAGTGTGTGTGTGTGTGTGTGTGTGTGTGTGTGTGTGTGTGTGCGTGTGCGTGTGTGCATGCACACATGGATACCCCCCAAATATTTCTATTTATGATTTTTTTTCTTTTTTGCACTTATACCCAGGACACCCTTTTCTAGCTTTCCATAAATCAAAACTAAAAAGAAAAAATGAATTTTGTTTGGATCTCAATACTTTTTTTCCAGAAAAATAAGGGCAGGGGGAAGCAGACCGAGAAAGAAAATCATATACAGTACCGTACAAATGTTGGGACAACAAAACTTATCCTGAATGTCAGCAAACCTCTACTTCCTTGTAAATAGTCTTTATAAACAGGAACTGTTTCCAAAAAGCCTTCCCATTTGAAGGTTTTATATTTATAGTTGCATTTATAGAATTTCTGCTGCCAGATGTATGCTCCAGTAGACGAAAGGGGAAAAATATGGCCATGATGTTTAAATCAACATTTTGGCTAGTTTATTTTCTGGGAAATGTTTTTTACCTAGCCACAGGCAAAACAGTTATTGAATGGATCAGATGTGGTGGCTTTCCCTGTTGCCAATATCTTTCCATTTTCTGATTAAAGGACTGAGGATCTAGAGATGTGTTGGGCATCTTTCATCACAAGCACTTGTCCTCTTCATCACCCAAGGCCACATGAAGATTCAAATATGTTTTGCATGCTTGGTGTTTCATGCTGAACCTCACTGCACAGTCCAGCATCTGGTTACAAACTCAGCTTCTGAGAAACACAGCTAGTATTTTCGTCCTTTAATGATCTAGATGAGTTTTCTTGGCATAGCAGATGAGTCTATGTTTAGGGTCTGTTATTTAGCTACTCAAAAGAAAAGCTGGTTTAGAGGTTTGGCTCAGCTTATGTCAATATCAAAATCTGATCAATCCAATTCCATCCACAAATCTCTCTGAAATGTTGCCCACTAGTCCAGGTTTCCCCAAAATTGCCTTTGTACTTTGATGCTCCCTCAAAACAGCCTTTTCCCTATGGAAGGAAGCTTCATTAATGGGAAGGAGACCGAGCTTAAGGTTTTTCTGGGAGAACGACTAACGCATGCCACAACTGCATTGTATTTATGGTTCCACACTTCTCCATTTCCCTGATTCTTCCAGTCCACATGAAGGGGATGAAAAAAACTTCACTGAGGGTGAAATTCTATGCAGCTGGTTGCTCTCCCTTGGGCGAGATCTGCACGGGCTTGAATCTCATCACTGTGGTGACTGTTTCATAAAATGAGGCATGTGCCCCAACTCGTTCCACTGATCCAGCTTCCTCTTCAAAAAACCATTGTTCTCTAATTGTCTTTTGGGCAATAAGGCTTTCCTGCTGTAGGAAACAATGTCCTTTGAAGTGTGGTGCTCATTGGTGAGATGGTACTGGGAAAAAGCATTATGCTTCTACAAGTGGGGAGATGCATATATAAATAGCACCTTTCCTAGGTTAACTCTTGTCTTTTCAAGATGATTCTGTGGGCACATAGCCTTATAAGGCAGATGAGGGTAACTGAAGAAGGATGCCAGTTCATTTATTAATCAAAAATTTTTTTAAAAAAAATTAAATAACACAGTCTTTTCTTTAATCTTAATTTGTGGAAATGTATCCATAGTAAGAAAACCAACCACCTCTGTACTGAGCAACAGTTGTCCTTTAAGCCTCAAAATATCTGCTTTTATTTACGCCAGTAAATTATCCCATGCTTTTCAAAAGTTGCTAGCTTTATGTTAAGGGAAATGCCAGTCTTCTGGCTTAGAACAGGAAAATGAGTAAAAGGAATGGGAGAGAGAGAGAAAGAGAGAGAGAGAGAGAGTTTAAACAAAGTACAAAGTTGGGAAGACCCACAAAAAATGTTTTACATTCCATACTCCCCACAAAGGGCAGGTCAAGGGAAAGGGAATGAGGGGCTGAGCATGCCATAGATGTTTTCAAAGCGTTGCACAGCAGAGTTGATCTGATCACATAACAGCCACATGAAATCAGAACACATTGGTTTGGAATATGGCAAACATCTTGGGTAACTGCACACTGGCAAGATTGGATCAAAGAGGGGAAGCTGAAATAACATATTTGTGAGAGTTGCTTGCGCTCTGAACACCAGATGTTTCCAAAATGAAGAACTTTTGCTGAAGGTGAAATTCAGTCCAAACAATAGCATTTGGCCTACTATGTTGCATGCATCGACTGTTTCAGGAGCTGCATTTAAAAGGCTAGTGCTACAGGCTGAAAGAAAGAAACAAAACATACATTCGGATTTAGGACTGTACTTCTCAGGGAGCCACTTCAACCAGAATGAGAAACCTGGATAGTTGCAGAAGGTACCCTGGTCTGGGTCTTTGGTTTTGTCCCTTCCCATGTGCTAACATAAATAGGACATAGCTTCTAGGAGGAAGCAGTAGAGAAAAGGTGTTGATATGCTCAGGAAACAGAGATATCCATCTTTTGAGCCAACCCAGTGCTTCAGAGGCTGGGACAAAAATTCAGGGATATGACTCTTCTTAAATCAAGGTCCTCTGCAAAGAGGGTTCAAAAAAAGTAATGATGGAAGTCACAACCAGATGCTTGAAATTTCATGTGTTGCATTTTAAAATGCAACTGGGCTTTAATTGTGCAATCAAGGCTGAGATATTTGCTTTTTTACTCTGCTCCCCTCCCACCCTTGCAGATATACCTGGTTAAATGTAAATAAAAGCTCAAACATCTACAGGTGGTCTTCGACACATAATAATAATAATAATAATAATAATAATAATAATAATAATAATAATAATAATAATAATAATAATAATAATAATAATAATAATAATAATAATAATAATAATAATAATTTTATTTGTATACCGCCCTTCTCCCGAAGGACTCAGGGCGGTGAACAGGGCAATACATGTTAAAAGACAAGTTGTAGTTATAAACACCTTGCCCCAAATTGGAAATTTTTAACTCAATTGTTGTCATAAGTCGAGGACTCTCTGTACTTGCTTCTCTGCATCAAAAAATGGTTGGAAATCTTACCACTGTTTCATCTACAGAAATTTGATGGCATCCTGTTGGGAAGATTGCGGCTATAAAAGAATAATTTGGGAAATGCTACATGTCAGTTTGGGTTGTTTCCATCATAGACCTCTTTATGATTAATAATCTAAGCTTCTTCTCTGAGACGCTCCTATTGGAGTCCATAGTTCAACTGGAGTCACTATTAACTCACGGTACTTTCAAGAAAAATGTGTTACTTGTTCCTCTGTGAATACAGTATATGTTGATTCCTATTTATTCTAAGTGAGAAAAAAATAAACAGTGTGGGAGATTCATTGTCTTTGTAATGCTGCCATATGTAACAGTATCGCAATGGGAATAAAGCCACTAGAATTGGAATTAAAATTAGGAAGGAGGCTGGGGAGAAAGAAGGAGGGTAGCATTGGGGCAATAATGGTTTGACATCTAGATGCCTTCCTGGTTGCTTTTTTCTCTCAATGAAGGTCTCTGCATTACCTGAAGATAAGCAAGATAGCTCCTTCAAATGCATTTTCCACTCATGGGAAGAAGTTTTGACCTTTCTTTATTTGAGGACAGAGATGAAGGAAAATCCTGTTATAATCCCTAAAGATCAGTTTCATAAGTGATATGTAATTTTGGAATCAATGCCTCCTTCCATTCTGTCAGATTAATGGAGAATGACCACTACTTCTGTAGTGTCAATAGGGTTGAGACAGAAACTGACCTATCAGTAGTCTCCATTCTGGTTTATTCATTGGATTATATCTCTTCTTTCCCCTGGGTAGAAAGCATATGTACCGTTCCTGATTCAATTTTCCTTCCAAGAACAACCTTCTAAGCTAGTCTGGATAGAGTCACAATGACAGGTCTGCAATCAACTTAGGAAGGAGTTTTCATGACTGACAAATCTGGATCTTCCTCATCCCGGCTGCAGTCCTGAAACCCAATAACGCAACAGCTCTACTTGATTCTCCATACTTGTTGGATTATAATTCCAATCATTTTTAGCCATTACAGATGTGTTGGCTGGGGTTAATGACAGGAGCTGTAGTTCAGTGCATCTGGAGGAAACCTGACTGGGGAATGCTAATCTATCTAAAGAGAACGATAGAATTAATCACTCTCCCAAAATGATAAATCATTAATATCAGTTAGGGCATTAGACAGGAAAAAGTAAATCACTGTGTGTGACATCTGGTGACAGATGAGGCTCCTTTGATCTTTGCAAAGGAGACACAGATGGTTATTAACTCACAAGGTCAGCTGCCAGACGTCTTTTGGCGACTCTGTGCCCACTCAGCCACCCACATAATAAACAGCCATTAAGCCACTTTGCCTACCGCTCCCTCCCACCCCTTTCCTTAGGAGGCGCTTTTCAAAGCAGTTCAAAGAGCCTTTCTGCTCCCCTGAACTCACAGAGAAACTTTTGGGGAGGGACCGGAGGGTAGAAAGGCTGGCTCTGAGCCACTTCAATACACTTCAGAGAACATGACAGGACATTGAGTGAAAGCTTCTTTAGCCTAACTGGTTTACTAAGACCGCACTATAAATGTTGAAGGCAGAGAACTTCAGGCCAGTGAGACTGCGTTTGTTTTAATATACAGCGGTTAAATCACTGTCAAGACAATATGAAACCATAAGAGGCATTTGAATAAAACAAACAAGCAGGATCAGTGTTAAATGACCTTACAGAGTCATTTATATTCTCACGTGTGACCAAGAATCTAAGAGAATATGAATGCAAGAAATCTGCATGTCTGCGGGAACCTGGTTAGGAAACACAGCTAGAGAGTTACATAGGTTTCCTTAAGGCACTCAGATTTGAGCTCTGCATGTAGATGACCCATAGGCAGTGGATGCTAGGAGATGTGCTGGTAATAACCTTTAAAGCCCTACATGGCTTAGGCCCAGGGTACTTGCGAGACCACCTGCTGCCATTGTCAACCTCCCATCGCCCGGTTTGCTCCCACAGAGTCGGCCTCCTCAGGGTGCCGTCGGCCAGGCAATGCCAGCTGGCGACCCCCAGGGGGAGAGCCTTCTCTGTGGGCGCGCGGACCCTCTGGAATGAACTACCCCTGGAGCTGCGGATGGCCCCTGACCTTCAGTCCTTCCGCCGTGACCTGAAGACCTGGTTGTTCCAACAAGCGGGCCTGGACTGACTACGTTTTTTAATTAGGCTTTTTACTGGGTTAAATTGTCTTGTATTTATTGCATCTATTGTTTAATTCTTTTTAAAATTTTCTACTTTATGTTTTTTAATTTTTATGGTTGTGAGCCGCCCTGAGTCCTCAGGGAGAAGGGTGGCATATAAATTTAATAAAATCAAAATCAAAATCAAAATGCAATCTGACATACGTAGAATTGTGGAACTCTTCACTGCATGTGTTCCTGTAACAACTGGAACTTGGCATTCCACCACCCTGGGGGACTGTATACAGGTAGTCCTCGACTTATAACAGTTCATTTAATGACCGTTTGAAGTGACAATGGCATTGAAAAAAGTGAGTTATGACAATTTTTCACACTGATGACCATTGAAGCATCTATGTGGTCATGTGATTTACATTCAGATGCTTGATAACTGGGTTCATATTTACGATGGTCAAAGTTTCCCAGAGTCACGTGATTCCCTTTTGCGATCTTCTGACAAGCAAAGTCAATAGGGAAACCAGATTCACTTAACAACCGTGTTACTAACTTAACAACTGCAGTGAATCACTTAACAACTGGGGCAAGAAAAGTCGCAAAATGGGGCAAAACTCACTTAACAAATTTCTCACTTAGCAACATACATTTTGGGCTCAGTTGTGGTTGAGGACTACCTGAAGCATAAAGAGAGGGGTATCAGGTAAGGTATATACATGAAGTCAGATTTTATTTACAGAACTGGTAGTGTAACTATCTCCTTGATTGTTTTCTTCAGGCTACTTGTTACATTTTTGTTCTTCACCCTCTGTAGCCTGGCCCCTACCAGGGGTAGGCAACCTTGGCTCTTTTATGACTCATGGACTTCAACTCCCAGAATTCCTGAGTCAGCTGACTCAGGAATTCTGGGAGTTGAAGTCCATGAGTCATGAAAGAGCTGAGGTTGCCTACCCTTGGCCTAGACCCACAGCAGACTGTTCCTCAGTGCTGAATTAAAGTGCTATCCACCTATCCTTTTTCTCAAATTACTTTATAACATTTTGACATTTAAAAAATAAAACAAAAAGATCTAGGGTTTTACCAGTGAAGAAAAAAAAGAAGCCTGTACAATTCAGCTAACGTAGAAGGTGAATGGGAAAGGATACCACCAGAGTGAAGAGATTCCTGGGGCAGCATTATTATTAACAGCAGTAAACAACAGTTCTGAGAGGCAGTGGATAGTTTCTCCCTGGCTCTTTTATGACTTGTGGACTTCAACTCCCAGAATACTTATAGAGCAGCCAAAAAGGCTTAGAAAAGATATTCAAATGTTGTGATATGTCTATAGCAGGCATGTCAAACTCGTGATGTCACATGACATCGCACGATGTATCATGACTTTTTCCCCATTGCCGGCAATGGGGTGGGCACAGTTTTGGCGTGACGCATCCAACCCATGGGCCAGCAGTTTGACATGCCTGGTCTATATCTACAAAGATCAGAATCATGCAAGCCATAGTATTCCCTGTGACGCTCCATGGAAGGGAAAATTCCAGATTAACCATGAGCAGAGCCTCCCAGTCCTGGGACACATGCAGTGGCTGGGCAAAAACTAGCCATAGCTGTAACCTATGCTTCAAGCGGGAATTATGAGTCCAAGAGGCCCCCAAATTGTGCACAGGTTCCAACTAGGGGTAAGACAAATCCACCCAGAATTAAAGGTGGATATTACTAGACTGTTTATAAATATGCATCTGATGTAGCTCACATAAGCATATGCCTTTAAATGAAATTTGTTAGTCAAAAATGCTGACTGGGGGATTCTGAGAGTTGAAGTTCACACTTCTTAAAGAAACACCGGTGTAGAGGAAGCTTCAGCTAGTTGGGCTCTTTCCTTCTTTGGCAGCACTAGATGGAGGATGCAGAGGAGTCAGAGGAAGAGGCTAACTCCATGATCAGTCCTTGACATTACTGTCTCCAAATGAGCTGATAAATAGAAACATCTGCTTGTCCTTCTTCTGAGCAAAGGAGACACTAAGCTCCTGAATTTTAGCATTTTCTCTGAAGCAGCAGCTGAAGCAGAGATCATTAACTCAGTTACAGAAGCCTTCCTAAGATTAATAATGTTGTGGTAAGGACAACATCAATCCTGCATTGACTCAGTCTGTGGATGTGGATCAGGCTACTCTATTATTGTAAAGAAAATCACAATGCTCTGGTGTGATATGACAAAACAGCCCTCTGGGCAGTCTTCAATAATCTTACAGCTTCTGCTAAGAATTAGGTTACTGCTTGCTTATTTGCATGTTCAGGTCCTGATTTGTTCTTCTTGTACTTATTAATATTCCACTCGTTTATTTAAAAGATGCTGAGAAATACCTCAGTCTGAAAAGTACTTAACTGCAGTACATCTATGTCACCGGAGCTTAAAAGGATTTTGTGTGATTTTTTTTTTAAAAAAACTTGTTGGTGTTGCCCTGGTTTTAAACTTGTGTTAGCTCTTCTCTCCTTCTATTTGCAAGTTGGACAACCTTATGAATTGCTAAGCTCACTGAGAACTATTTTGAAATTGTGCTATTTTATGCTTGATCCTGCAAAGTAAGCCAACATGAATACAGTTATAAATAGGGAAATAATCTCATTAATTCAGCAGAGATGATTCATCTGCCTTGTGATAGGTAACGGGGGAACCTGAGGCAAACTCTTCAACTGAATTTCAACTAAGGGGCCTGTTTTACATTCAGTTCCTTAGTTATGATGACCAACTACTTTCTATTCTTGAACCACACACTAATACACACAAACACTGTGTACCAGCAGTGCCGTTTTTCCCCCTAAACTCCTCCGAAGTATTGACAAATCTGAGACACATCTGTTATGTCCACCATGTGCAAAGGCAGCTGTTTAATAGCTCCTTAGTAATATCACAAATTGTGAGAGCCTAAGTTCACAATGGTTGATAAACCATGATTTGTTGATTAAGCAAATGCCTGGGTTCATACCAACTTGCTAAGTTTTAAATCATGGTTTTAAACCATAATGGATGGTTTAAATTTAAATTTGCAGATGACACCAACCTGGCAGGAATAGCCAACACTCCAGAAGATAGGCTTAAGATACAGGAGGATCTGAACAAACTGGAACACTGGGCGCTATCTAACAAAATAAAATTCAATGGTGAAAAAAGTAAAGTTCTACGTTTAGGCAAGAAAAACCAAATGTACAGGTATAGCACCCTGCTCAATACTAGCAACTGTGAGAGGGATCTCGGAGTCCTAGAGGACAGTCACTTAGATATGAGCCAGCAGTGTGCTGCAGCTGCCAAAAAAGCCAACACGGTGTTAGGCTGTATTAACAGAGGGATAGAATCAAGATCATGTGAAGTATTAATACCACTTTACAATGCCTTGGTAAGGCCACACTTGGAATACTGCATCCAGTTTTGGTCACCACAGTGTAAAAAAGATGCTGAGACTCTGCAAAGAGTACAGAGAAGAGCAACAAAGATGATTAGAGGACTGGAGGCTAAAACATATAAGGAATGGTTGCTGGAATTGGGTATGTTTAGTTTAATGAAGAGAAGGAAGAGGGGGACATGATAGCAGTGTTCCAATATCCCAGGGAGTCAAGCTATTCTCCAAAGCACCTGAAAGCAGGACAAGAAGCAACGGATGGAAACTAGTCAAGGAGAGAAGCAACCTAGAACTAAGGAGAAATTTCCTAACAGTTAGAACAATTAACCAGTGGAACAACCTGCCTCCAGAAGTGGTGAATGCTCCAACACTGGAAGTTTTTAAGAAGAGACTGGGCACCCATTTGTCTTAAAAGGTATAGGGCTTCCTGCCTGAGCAGGGGGTTGGACTGGATGACCTCCAAGGTCCCTTCTAACTTTTATTATTGTTGTTGTTGTTGTTGTTGTTATCAACAAATATGCCAAGATCAACAGTCACCCAATGAGGTTTTTTTTAAAATTCTATTTATATCCCACCCTTCTCCGAAGACTCAGGGCGGCTTACAAGCTTAGCAGTAGCCTTCATTCTATGTATATGCCTGCTTATTAGGGCTTTCACACATACCCCAAGCAGCATTATTACAAAGTCAGCTTAATTGCCCCCAACAATCTGGGTCCTATGGCTAAGGGTTCTATGGCTAAGGGTAGACTAGAGCTGGGATCTCCCCATTTTAAATGGAATACCTTAAACTGGTTTAATGCCCATGTTTTGTTCTTAAATTGGCTTAGACTGGGTTCATGTAACATGCTAAACTATAATTTCCTTAACTACAATCTCTTAAATAAATCACAACTGGCTGGATTTGCATACCTTGCCAAACCACAAATCATGATGCATACCTCACAATACCTAGTCTCATACAATATGTTAAGCTTTAATTACATAACTACTAGTTATGGGTGATAGCAAGGGATCTTTAATAAACTTCATGATTCCCTCATCCAATTGTCCTTTCAATATAATTTGGGGGGAAAGCATAGCAATTAAAAATATCAGTGTGTAGGTCGCAAATGGCCTGGGAGAAAAATCTGCCTCTCTAGCCTACTAATCTAGAAGATATCAGTGTTTATCTGTCTCTTCCTGTGCCTGCCAAAATAGAGTAGGCTGAAGGCTTGGCAAGTAACTGAATCACAGATAAAAAGAATATTGTTGAAGGCACCAGGATAGGAACTCCTTCATTTCAGTGGTTTTCAGATACAGCGGCTGGAGACTATTAATCAAGTCTATATCTGAACATGCTAAAAAAATAACATCAGTAACACTTCTATAGTAATATTTTAAATCTTCTCATCAATTATATATTGGCTTTCCATGCTGTACTTCCTTTCTATACCTCTTTTCTATTGCAATCCCTCCTATTTAAGGGTGCTTTTAAAATCTTTTAGGATGGCATGATTGGTTATGTCAACAAGCTGCAGTGGTTGAGAAAGGATTCCAATTTCATCTTGTTTCGGCAGAAGGTAATATCACTCCGTATTTATTCCTCCCATGCCCTGATAGTCCCCAGCCATAAAGAAACTAGATGAGGCTGACCTCCTTGCTTAAAGCCAAAAACTGAGCAGGGTTCAAGCTGATTCCATACAGAATAATCTCAGTTAAATGCAGCCAACCTTTGTACATCAGAAAACTGGGGAACTCTAGGTCTTTTCCTGATATCTATTTCTATATTTGCATGTGATTTATATTCTGCAGACCAGCATTCCATTAAGGGAGCTCTCAACCGCAATTTTGACATTGTGGAATCTAGGCGTAGGCTCAGCATGCCATATGTTGTTTGCAAAAACTAGATTGAAGTAAGGTTGCAGTCAGTCGTCAGGATCCATGCCTGGATTAGAATCTGTTCCAATGTCAAGAAATAAACAGATAAAATTCATGCTGGGCAAAAAGCCAGGAGGCCACAGTAGACTTCAGTGGGATTACAGCAAAGGCAGACAAATTACATCCAGGGCCCAGAAAAATGGAGCAGATAAAGCCAGTGTGTTGAAGATTAGACTATGCAAGTAGAAACAGGAAGCCAAAAATTCCAGTGTCATCGGCAGTTAGCCAAAAGGCCTATTGGGTTTTTTATTTATTAAACAGGAAGCTGTATAAATATCAAGAAAATGGCTGTGGGCCCAAAGGGAGCAAAAGGCATGCATGGGATGGCATGACAGTAGTCTGGGGCATTTTCACCAGTATCAATAAAATACTGGAAAGAAGGTAGCATTTATGCTATTTACATTTCTTCTAAATGCATTGCCTCAAATAATTTTTAGATGACATTCCTCTCTTTCTATCTCACATGAAGATAATACACACAGATCAGCACATTTCAGACATAACAACATTCTTAGCATTATTGATGAAAACACCCACAGATAATGAGCTCCCAGAGTTATGATCCTAGATTGCTTCTCCCAACTAATCTGTAAACTGCCAGACTTGATAGAACTAATTCAAAAGAAGAATGATATGGTATCATAAAGATGAGTTGTTGTCCTTCTGATAAAGGCCAATCAGAAAAATTATACCTCAACATAGAATAGTAAGGTTGGAAGTGACCTTGGAGGTTTTCTAGTCCAACCTCCTCCAGCTTTATACTATTCCAGACAAATGGTTGCCCCAGTGCCGGCTGGCAACCCCCAGGGGGAGAACCTTCTCTGTGGGCGCACCGACCCTCTGGAATGAGTTGCCTCTGGAGCTGCGGATGGCCCCTGACCTTCGGTCCTTCCGCCGTGACCTGAAGTCATGGATGTTCCAACAATCGGGCCTGAACTGAGTATAGTTTTAAATTTGGTTTGATTGGGTTAATTGTTATGTATTTATTACATTTATGGTTTAATTCTTTTTTAAATTTTGTATTTTATGTTTTTTAACTTTTTATTGTTGTGAGTCACCTTGAGTCCTTAGGGAGAAGGGCGGCATATAAATTTAATCAATTCAATTCAATTCAATTCAATTCAATTCAATTCAATTCAATTCAATTCAATTCAATTCAATTGCTTCTTGAAAACCTCCAGTGATGAAGTACTCACAATTTCTGGGGGTAAGTCGTTCCACTGATTAATTGTTCTTACCGTCAGGAAATTTCTCCATAGTTGGAGAAAAATTCTAGGTTGGACCTCTCTTTAATGAACTGCCACCCATTACTTTTGGTCTTGCTCTCAGTGCTTTGGAGAATAGGTGATCCACTCTTCTCTATGACAGCCCCTCAAATAATGGAAGACTTCTATCATCTCATGCCTAGTGTTTCTCTTTTCTTAGACTAGACATAACTAGTTCTCTCAACTGTTCATTATATGATTTAGCTTCCAGACCCTTTACCTTTGTTGCTTTTCTCTGTATTCTTTCTAGGGTCTCAACTTCTTTTTCTATTATGATGAACAGAACTGGATGCAGTAGTCCAACTGTGGTCTCACAAAATTAATCACACATAGTCATATAGTACTTATAACAAATTCATTGATTCCATTTCCAATTTGGAGTGGTGAGACATATGCATTCAGCTTCCACAAATATTTCTGTGGTATAAGATTTATTTACACACAGACACACACAGCTCTCAGCAAGATGAGGGTTCATCCCAGTGGTAGGATTCAGCCAGTTTGCACCACTTCGGCAGAACCAGTAACTATTTTTTTGTTGCCCAGGCCCAGAATGAACTTCTGGAAGCGGCATCCACACAGAGAATCGATTGTTCACATATTTGAGTCCCACCACTGGTTCACCGTAGTGGCATTCAACAACATCCTGTGCCTGTAGGATTTTCTGGTGAAGCAAAGCTGGGTTTTAAACTTAGTGCTAGCCTAAACTGTTGTTTTTATATATACAAAGGGGCTATATCCTCTTGTTTTCCTTACTAGAGGGATTATCATAGCCCATATATCTTTTGATCATAGTAGCTCCCACTTACCAACCTACCAAATGTTCTCAAAGTACTCACAAAGAAAATCTAGGGAATTATAGTAAAAAAAATCTGTTTTAGTCATCTGGATTAAGTCATCTAAACTCATATTACGATGCTTTTATATCCCTTTTAGGGAGAAAAACTATTGATAATAGAAGGCAAATTCTTTGGAATTCCTGATAATTTACTGCCAGGGGAACTGGTCCATTATGAAGTACAATACCTGGAAAGTAATATAAAAATTTGTGGATTCCAGGTTGACCACTGGATGAAAAATCATATGAAAATTAGATCCTAATAACATTTCAACAATTAATGTCCACCAAGTGTCCTTAACCAAACATTTTTCAGAAATATTTGCATTAAGGTAAAAAAATCAAAGGGATGCGGTGGCTCACTGGGTTAAGACGCTGAGCTTGTCCAAAATGTGAAACTGAAATCCTCTATATCGGTTCTTAACTAAGTTTTGCAAGAAAATGTATATTGCCCCAGTCGGTTCCTTTATTTTGCAACTCAGTTACAAGTTTTAGAAGCTGATTGCAGATTCGACATGGAAAATCTAGAAGCCTATGTGCTGCAAAAGGGACGCGGTGGCTCAGTGGGTTAGGACGCTGAGCTTGTCGATCAGAAGGTCGGCAGTTTGGCGGGTCGAATCCCGAGTGCCGCGTAGCAGAGTGAGCGCCTGTTACTCGTCCCAGCTTCTGCCAACCTAGCAGTTCGAAAGCACGTAAAAATGCAAGTAGAAAAATAGGGACCACTACGGTGGGAAGGTAACAGCGTTCCGTGTGCCTTTGGCATCTAGTCATGCCGGCCACATGACCACAGAGACATCCTCGGACAAACGCTGGCTCTTTGGCTTTGAAATGGAGATGAGCACCGGCCCCTAGAGTTGGAAACGACTAGCACGCATGTGCGGGGGAACCTTTACCTTTACCTAAAAAATCAAATTCCAAAAAGCAGCTTACTCTATAGATTTTTCAAAATTGCTCCACATCCAGAATTAAGAATAAAACTGATAAAACTAGTCTGGCAAAAGCCTTAGCAGTATGAATTTATTTATTTATTTGTTTGTTTGTTTGTTTACTGCTTAAGACCATAGCTATTAACTCTTTATAAACAGAAATCAGAAATAAATCTAAATGGTGCATTGCCCAATTAATCTTGTTCCCTGAACCCTTCAGATAGATGAATAATTCAATATTGGCATATTAAAGAATTCAGCAGTTCAGGATATTTTCATTTTGTGCAAAAGTCTGAAGATCATAATTATATATAGCTAACTCTATGATGAGCAGTGGTGGGATTCAAATATGTGAACAACCAGTTCTCTGTGTGGATGCTGCTCTGGAAGTCCATTCTGGGCCTGGGCAACAAAAAATTAGCTACCGGTTCTGCCGAAGTGGTGCGAACTGGCTGAATCCCACCACTGATGATGAGGTGTGGCTCCTTGGTTTCATATATGTATGACAGTGAACATTTAAAAACACCATCCCAAACTATTTTTATTTCTGGAAAGCAAACCTGTGATTATCTATGGCCTGTGAAAGTCCATACTAGCAGAACAAAGTGAATATAAATGGAAATAAAATTGAAGACATAGAGAAGTCCAGAAGATTATCAGGATAAATTAAATCATCCTCCACGGTCCATATTGACAGCTACCATATCTGGACTGCAAGAATCTGGATGACCACTAGATGAAAGCAGCCGGAGTTAATGCCATCCTGATCATCGCATTCCCTCCCCTTTTTGCTGCTTCCTTTGATTTTCAAATTTGCCAGCTGCATATCTCTTTAGTCATAAGGAACCTAGGAATCCAGATTGTTGATAGACTGCCTTTAAAGACTTTTATCAAGAAACCTGCTGAAATCCATATCTAAGTGATGAAAGACAGTAATGGCTTGGCACCCTAGTATCTCTGAGACCTCTTTCTGCAAGTAGAACTGACCTGCCCAGTTCACTCATCTAAAGGAGGACGGGATAACCATCTCCTGGAGATGGTCTGAATGTTGTAGCAGTTGTCTACACTTCTTCTTTTGTCATAATTACAGAAGACCTTTCATATGAAGTGACTATGAACAACGCATTGTTTGGAGTTATAGAAAACGAATGGAAATAAACCAGTTATTATTAATAACAACTTTATAGGAGAAAAAATAAACATAGGAAAATGCAAGTAATACCTTTAAAGTTTCAAAGGGGCAAAAGAAGTTTTTAATCACATTTTGTTCAATAAGACAAAATGTGCTTATGTTTTAGCCACGGAGGATAAAATATATTCTAAATTACAATATTGTTGTTTCAATCTGTTGACAATTTGTTATTGGTTGACTCTGTTAAAGAGACAGAGGAATTGTTTTTCTGGAAAATCTTAAACATAATGTTTACCAGAGTTTTAAACAATTTATCTATAGGGAAAGTTTTATCTTAATGAAGAACTATTTAAACTGACTTTACCTAATCTGCTAAAAGGCCTCATTTGTGATTAAAATACCCCAACAAGTTTAGGCTGGCCGGAGTCTTTTTGCCCATAAAGTTGTATTTTAAATGCTGAGATTTGACTGATTTACAGTTCTAAATCCAACATTACAAATATATTTAATTACATATTCTCTTAAGATTCATCACAACACATATTTTTCTGCTACTTGGGTATGGCAGAAGCCATCCATTATTACAAGTGGGAAGATGGAGCAAGGAAAAATCATGTAAAATGATGCCTAAAAACATACAGACTGGTTGATCTATCAATAATAAAAAGGAAATGCAAGAGAGTTTTTTCCTATTCGAACATGATTTAGGGCATACTTTGCTCTGTAATATGAATACTTTCTTAAAACTAATAACTACAAAGTTTGTTTTTAATGCATAGCTGTTATGTTAAATCCAGATGTTTGATTCAATGATAGTGATAGTTGATAATTGTGGTGATTTCAACACAATTGCATGTATTAATACTATACAAGTTAGAAAATTGAACTTGTCCTTTTAAAACATCTGGAATTCAATTGCAAACAAGTAGACAGAATTAGCCTCTAATATTTGTTCTCCTTTACTTCTAGGATCATAGCTTTTTGTCTTCAGTTTCACCAAATATCAGTGTTGCTGTTCAGAAGGACAATTGTTTTTATGTCTGGCTTCTTGTGATCTAACAATATTTTAGTCTTTTAAAAAGAATTATTTGTCGTATGGAGCTTGCACTATGGACCATTTGCACTAGCCTTGTAATCCAGTAGTGATCACCAGTTGGGAAACATTGGTCTGAAGTTTTAAAATTAGATTATAGTTTCACTGAATCTCACTGAATGAGATTCTTTTTAAACTATGGTCCTCTTGCTTCTAGAATCCCCTTTACCTGAAATCATACAGAGTTGTCTTTTTTGTTCTCTGATTGTAAAAAACAAACTAATGTAGACATGTTCAATCTTACAGGGAGAAACCAGTTTAGAAAATCTTTTTTTAATTTTTCCAGTCCCTTCAATGATGAGAAATTCCCTGAAGTCAAAGCTTCAGTTAGCCAGACCAGAGTTAGGCAAGTTCAGTTTCTTTGAAAGGGGATACCTAGAAATGGATGGTATTTCTATACTGTATTTATACATAGATTGTAGACCAGACATGTCAAACTCGTGATGTCACGTGACATCACGCAACGTATCGGGAGAGTTTTGCCATTGCCGGCAATGGGGTGGGCGTGGCTTCCGGATGACGTATCCAGCCCACAGATGAACAGTTTGACACCCCTGTTGTAGACCAATGTGCATAGCACAGGAGATGATGATAGGTTAAAGCCTTTAGGTGGCAGTACTTACACATCTTGGGATAATCTAATTCTAAGCAAAGCCAAGCTTGATTAGGTCCTGGATGGAGACCCATTTGGAAAGTCTAAGGTTCAGGCTAGACTGGGAATTCAAAATAAATTCTGAAAGAAAAGAATGTCACATTAAAAATCCATATTATCTCTCTTATATTTCAGAGCCATATAATTTCTTGCAAAGGGTTACATTAGCACAGCTGTACTAAGTTTCGGAGTCAAAGGTTCAAAAAGGAGTTTTGAATGGCATGTAAACACATTAGTACGCGCACATTACAACTTTCTACAACTCCATACATTAAATACATTATTTTCCATAACTATGCCAGAGCTGCAGAAAGCAGTCGTGCAATCCCCAGAAAAAGACATGCAGGGTTAAAGTGTTTCAGACACCTTATGCTCAGAAGATTTTTGCCTTCAGATTTGAAACACCACACATTCCTATTAGATAGCTTTGTCCCTTCTTAGCTGTGGTATGCACTGACCTCAGACTTTCAAACTCTCCCCTTCCCCTTAAAGGGCAGAAGGATCCATTGTCTTCATTATGATCATCCCAGCTCCCTTCTGAGATTATTAAAACAGTCCAAGATAACATTTTTTTTCTGGCTGTCAAAGGGCAGCCATGTTGACTGTTTTGTTGGGCCAAGAAATCCAGGAGAAAGAGACCATGTGAGGCCTACTTAGCTATCTTTCCAAACCCAGGATCAGCTTTATACTGTAATTATCAGCTTGGATGCCCGTTTGCATTTGTCCAATTAAAAAAAGAGAATAAACACAAAGGCAGGCAATTTCAGAAAGAATTAATCTTCAGAAAATTAATGCAGAACATATTTATGATATCAGAGATGCCTCTACCCCAAAGCCCAGAATCCAAATATTTTGGCGAACTCTGAGATTTAGATCTACGTTTTTTCAGGTTTGTATCCATATTTGGTGGGGAAGGAAAATCATGTTGCCTGCGCACTGGAAAAGTAAGTCAGAGGAAGATAGACATCTGTTTGTTGGAAACATATTGCAACAAGACATGAAATAAAAGGGAGATAGTGTAGAGTAGCTGAGTAATATCTATAAACTGCAGAAACAACAGAGTCTATAAAACTTTCAATAGTTTCAGGCCAAGATATCTGAGATAAGTTAGTCAAATGCTCCTGAAGACAGCATAAACTCTGTCCTCTGATTTGAACTTGTTGAAATTTGCAGTCTTCATCAGAGACTCTTATATGTCCAACCACAATAGTTTTGATAGAGCCATAAGAGTTTGCTATGACCACAGCGCTTTGGAACAACCTCTTATTGAGCATATTAACAACATTAACAAACAGAATCAAACACATTATAAGAGATCATGCAATGGTAAGTAATGTATTGAGTATCTGGTATAATTACAAGAAATGTATATCATTTTGCTTCACTATTAAATGCTTATTTGCATGAAAAGAAAAGGATAATGAAGTTCTCTAAGAGATAATATAATACATTTAGATTGCAAGACGATTAAAAATAAGACAAAGATAAAATCTTTTGAGACTTGCTTCACAATGGCATAATAATAATAATAATAATAATAATAATAATAATAATAATAATAATAATAATAATAATAATATAAAAAGTTGGAAGGAACCTTGGAGACCATCTAGTCCATCCTCAGGGAAGAAACGCTATACCATAATAGACAAATGGCTGTCCAGTCTCTTCTTAAAAACTTCCAGTGTTGGAGCATTCACTGCTTCTGGAGGCAGGTTTTTCTACTGGTTAATTGTTCTATCAGGAAGTTTCTCCTTAGTTCTAGGTTGCTTCTCTCTTTGATTACTTTCCATCCATTGCTTCTTGTCCTGCCTTCAGGTGCTTTGGAGAATAGCTTGACTCCCTCTTCTTTGTGGCAACCCGAGATATTGGAACACTGCTATCATGTCCCCCCTCGTCCTTCTTTTCATTAAACTAGATGTTATGTATTGGGCTTGCTTGTTAACACCACGTGGTAATGGCTGGTAGGTTGCGAGAGCAGGGAGCTAGCTAACAGCTCCCAGCATCTCAGACAACCCGTCTCCAGCGCTGCTATTGGTTGCCCCTAGGCGGCAATAGGTTGCTTCAAACCTATTGGCCGCCGCCTAGGGGCCAAGGTATAAATTGCTGCAGCTGTAGCCCTGTTCTCTAGTTCAGATCCTGCAAGCAATAAACCATGCTCTTTGCTGAACTCACTTGCCTTGTCTTCATTCCTGTGCAACGAACCCAGTACACAACACTAGACATACCCAATTCCAGCAACCATTCCTTATATATTTTAGCCTCCAGTCCCCTAATCATCTTAGTTGCTGTTTTCTGTATTCTTTCTAGTCTCAACATCTATTTTACATTGGGGTGACCAAAACTGGATACAGTATTCCCAGTGTGCCTTACCGAGGCATTGTAAAGTGGTATTAATACTTCACATGATCTTGATTCTATCCCTCTGTTAATGCAGCCTAGCACTGTGTTGGTTTTTTGGCAGCTGCAGCACACTGCTGGCTCATATTTAAGTGATTGTCCACTAGGACTCTGAGATCCCTCTCACAGTTACTATTACTGAGCAATACTATACTATACCTGTGCATTTGATTTTTCCTGCCTAAATGTAGAACCTTACTTTTTTCACAGTTGAATTTCATTTTGTTAGATGGTACCCATTGTTCAAGTCTGTCCAGATCCTCCTGTATTTTAATTCTATCTTCTGGAGTGTTGGCTATTCCTGCCAGCTTGGTGTCGTCTGCAAATTTGATGAGTTCCCCATTTATCCCCTCGTCCAAATCGTTGATAAAGATGTTGAAGAGCACTGGTCCTAGAACAGAGCCCTGGGGCACCCCACTACACACTTCCCTCCACCTGACTGGTTTCAGTATCTTCCTATAAGTAGTTTAGTATTAAAGGAATTATGGAACAAAGGAGGAAACACTTAGAGATTTGACTGAATCTGAGAATCTTTTAACATGTAAGTCAGAGCATCTGTTGGGCCTTCTTTATAAATTGCTGGTGAAGGATCATTCAGAAACTGAACAAGTCAAAGACTGATTAAATAGATGCAGAATTTAGATGCAGTAATATGCATCAATGGGAACTTCAATGGAATAAGAATATTAGGTTTACACTGAATATTGCCACTTGGAGGAAATTGGTGTAAGATTCAATTCAAAGTGTTGGTGATCACCTTTAAAGCCCTTCATGGCATGGGTCCAGGTTACTTGAAAGACCATCTCATCCCACTGAGATTGGCCCGTACCATTCATACCGGCAGAGGAGGCATGCTGTGGGTCTCGTCAGCCCAATTAGTCTGGCATTCTCTGCTGTTGCTCCTGCCCATGGAACGTCTTGCCCCACATGTGAGGTTGGCCCCAACCCTCCTATCTTTTCATAAGGGCCTAAAGACGTAGCTTTGCCAGTTGGCTTGAGCCCCAGTGGAGGAACAGGGCAATGGAGGTGATTGATTAATAACAGATCCCACTTATCTCCCCACTCCGTCCCCACCCATCCCATGTCTCTTTGGTTTTAATGTTTGTTTTTAACTCTTTATGCTTTAGCTTATATGTAACTGTAAGCCGCCCAGAGTTACCCTATAGTAAGATGGGCGGCCAATAAATTTTATAAACAAACAATTCCCTGAATATTAAACTTAGAGGAAATTGTTATAAGATAAATATATAGAGGGGGGAGAGCACTAATACTTTGCTTATGATGAGTAGCACACCCTTGCCAGTCAGGAATAAATGTAATAAGAGAGCTGGTAAAAATAGACAATGGGGCCAGCAAACATTAGATTGATTCAAAATAAGACAGGGTTGGGGGGGGGGGTGACAGCACTTTGACAAAGCCTTTCCTGCTGTAGGGGTGCATTTAAATTATAGCAGTAAACTTTATGTTTGCATGAATACATAACAAGCATGTGCAAAATGTACAATATTTCCCTCTTTTGTATTTTTCTTCTACTTTGTTTTTTGGGGTGATGCCTAAGTGCCTCGTCTACTGCAAATTATTTTAACATACTTTAATTTATTGTCAATTTTTATTTCGTTGCTGTTGTTCTGTATCCTACTATTTTTTTTAGTTGATTGAATATCTTTTCCATGTAGAAAGGCAAATATATAACTCTAATAAATGTTACCTTTTTTGTCAAACCCACCCCCACCCACCCCCACCCCGGCCTTAAATGAATCCTGAGATTTGAAGTTTGGTGGCAGTACTATGAGCTTTCAATCAGAATTCCCTAATCCCATCGCCAAAATGAACATCAAACCAAGCAAGGAACCAAAGTCTTTGGTGTCTCTATCACTCCTGATAGCTCAAATCTCTTCATAAAAACTGCAGTGGGGTTTATTTTTTATTTTCTCCCTGTCAAAAGGACAAACGGGGGGGGGGGGGAGAGAGACCTGGCCATAACCTGTGCTTTCCACAGGGGTGACACATATATTCTTATTATGTAATAGAAATAAAAGAAAAATATGTGATTGACAGCCAGAAGAAGAACAATGGCAGAGTTCTCTCTCTTTTTTTCAGCCAAATACCACAAGCAGTCTGTGCTTTGTAATTTTAGTTTATTGCTCATTCCTGCCCTTTTCTCTTGCCTCCCCATAATTAAACACTGTTGGAACAGTGCTCTGAATCATACATTCAATAGAATAGCCAGAGTCAATTAGCAGCACATTTTTAACATAAAAAGTGGGGACCATAAGTATTGCACATGATAGCTCTTTGAAGATTTTGTTGGAAAGGTGTCCATCTGTTCTGAATTGAAAGCTAAATCTGGAAAATCTGCCCTCGCTGGAGGTCTATAATGGTTAAATGGCACCCCATTGCTAGAATTCTTTGTTGTTATAGTAATCTTCTTTCTCCTTTTTGAGACCTGCTTCACTAGCATTAAACAGCTAGAACTGTAACCCTGTGAACTTCTAAGAGTAAGTTCCTCTGCAATCTTTAGGAGTTTCTTTTAAACAGATATGTATGTCATTGATTTTAAAATTAAGGATGCTACTCCAGGGGCTATGAACTTTATTTCTTCTGGGTGCCAATTACATAGCCCATGGATGCAGTCAGTGGTGGGATTCAGCCAGTTCGCAACACTTCGGCAGAACCGGTAGCTAATTTTGTGTTGCCCAGGCCCAGAATGGACTTCTGGAAGTGGTATCCACACAGAGAACCGGTTGTTCACATATTTGAATCCCACCACTGGATGCAGTCCATTAGAATCTGGAAGATCACCTATGGCCAGCCACAATCATAAATCATAAAATATTGAATATAGCAATCAAGTAAATAAACCCTCTTCAATGTACGATTCTGCATGAGTAGGAGCAATATTTATTGCTGCTGGTATTTTGGAGGGGTAAACAAAGGCAATATGAAAGGACAATACATTGACTAATGTTATAATTGTGGAATCTATATTTAATAACAGCTGGATTCACATGTACTATAATGTGATTTCCTTGTTTAAAGCTTAGTCTGAAGTGTGAACCCCATTGATAGTGGATTATCACGTCAGGAAAGATTGATTGCTAAGCACAGTTTGTGAACTATGCTAAAATAATCAGGAGAATAATGGAGAAAGGTAGAACACTTTTAGAGACTATGCTTTATTAGGTATTTTAGTTATGTCCTAGAAGTCTCCATAGAATGACTAGCAGGAACACATTATGAAAAATATAAGATCCAACCATTATCAGGTATTGCCTTCTTGCTTAGAGGAAACACATAATTTCTTTTGTAAGTGGAATTACTGAAAGAGTTTTTATATCAAGAAAGCAAAGGATAATACATCCCTAGGTATTATAACTAGAGATTTCTTGAGAGGCCTCTACTAGTAAAATTGGATAGCTTTATCTAGAATTAGAGAGGAAGTATACTTAGAGAATATCTTCCCACTAAAATAATAATAAAAATACAGTAAAACTATCCTACATGGAAAACTATTATAATAGGAGCCAAGTCAAGTTTTAGAGCCATAGATATCTTTTAATTTCCTTTGTTTGGAATAGCAAATTGCCTATATCCAAGAATCCCTCAGCACATATTTTTCTTCTATTCCCCTACAATCCATTTTCCTCATGTGACCCAGGAGATAACAACTAAAAGTTAAAACAATCTGGTATCAATTGAACATCTGATAAGGCAAATTCCAATTAAGTGTGTGTGTGTGTGTGTGTGTGTGTGTGTGTGTGTGTGTGTGTGTGAGAGAGAGAGAGAGAGAGAGAGAGAGAGAGAGAGAGAGAGAGAGAGAGAGAGAGAGAGAGAGAGAGAGAGAGAGAGAGAGTCTATTAAAGCAGTATCCATTAACCTGCTTAGCTTTCATTCCTCCACTTCATTGGTGGAGGCTTAATCATATTAATATTATAGCCAAGTAGATTTCCTGCTTGGAAATATTCAAGGCAATAAAACATGGGGAAAGTAGTATAGGATGACACTGGAAAACCTGGCTAATGAAAGGGCCCATTGAAAATAAGTCTATTTAAGAAATGTTTCTCAATACCACCAGTTAGAAAAAGTTTTACTAAGAACTCATAATGGAGCCAAAGAGGGTACAAGAGGCAAGCTCAATAAACTATAAGAACAAAACAAAACAAAAAACCCGATTTCCTTACAAACTGCAGCACGGATGCCCCCTTGTGGACATAGTAAACTATTTTGATCAGCAAATTATGCTGATATTTTAGCAAAGGGTAATTCACAACTTGTTTTAAAAGAACTCAAACTTCCATCTTGCTGGCAAATATACTTCAAGTAAAACAAGAACCCCATTTTTAGTATTAGTGCACTTTTTATAAATCACACAGAGATAATCTGGTAATAAGCCTTATCAGAGGAAGTAATGGTTCCACTCTATTCCATACTGATTCAGGTTTTGAGCTGCTTTCAGCTCTAGACATGTCATTTTGAGAAGGATACCATGTTAGGCAGTGATGAGATTCAAATAATTTAGCAAACAGTTCTCTGCCCTAATGAATACTCCCTTTCCCGTATGCACCATTTGGGAAACTAGAGAGATGAAGCATCTATTCCTGAAATTACTTCTGAGAAGCACCACCTGGTTTTTGCCTGAGTGACATGATCAAAGGTGCCGTGTCTCCATTTGGTTTCCATCGCTCCTCTCTTGGATTTTTGAGGATGGTCTTTTTTCCCCCACCTGGAAGGAAGTTGGATGAAAACTAGACGTATTCCAGAAAATACAGATTTATCATAACCAGTTCGCCAAACTTAGCAAAAAATTAGGTATTGGTCCTGCCGAACTGGTGCAAACCGGCTGAATCCCACCATAGACTTTAGGAATAATTCTGCAATGGACTGAAGAAATAATCTTGAGGAACAGGAGGAAGAGCTGCTACAAAGACAACATTCAGATAAAAGAAACCTTGAGTCTGGAGCGGAAATGTAATTTGGAAAAGCGACTCAGACAGGACCCTCCCTAGTTCTCATTAAGATAAAGCGAGGAGGAAAGCATATTCAAATTTAGAAGATTGGTGTCTGCCCTCAAGGTAGACCAAACTGAACTTTAGGAAACTAAAGTTATGCATGCTAATACTATTACAGCTAGACCTTGACTTACAAGTTTGTTCGTGACTACAACAGCACTTTAAAAAGTGACTTATGACTGTTTTTCACAGTTACAACCTTTGTAGCATCTCCATGGTCATGTGATCGAAATTCAGATGCTTGGCAACTGGTTCATATTTATGATTGTTGCAGTGTCCCAAGGTCATGTGAACAACTTTTGCAAGCTTCTGACACGCGTAGTCACTGGGGAAGCCAGATTCACTTAACAACCAGGTTACTAACATCATTTGCAATGATTTACTTGCCACAGCTGTGGCTAGAAAAGTCGTGAAAGGGGCAAAAACTCATTTAACAAATGTCTCCTTTACCAACAGAAATTTTGGGCTCCATTGTGGTCATAAGTAGAGGACTATCTGTATTTTTATTATAAGGTTACAGTAACAGAATCTTGCGAATATAAATGCCTTCCCCCACACTTCTCTACAGAAATTGCTCCTTACAAATTCAGGGACAGCCTACAAGATAATTAGGAAAACAAAACCAAAGAGAAGTCAAGGGAATTGGACATGTTCAACTTTGAGAACAGAAGACTGAGAGAGGATATGATAGCATTGTTCAAGTAACTGAGGGAATTACACATAGAAGAAAATCAGGGTGTGTGTGTGACCTACAAGAATTTGATTTAATTACAGGAGAATTAGGGACAGACCGTTACACTTAACACAAGAAGCCAATCTGGTCCAACAGGAAAAGGTTAATGCCACCTTATCTAGCCAAAGGCAGAACTTGAACTTGAACTTCTGGTGGAGGAAACTCTTCCTTCCTCAGTTGTGTACATTACCTCAGCTGAAAGCAAAACCTATAACATCTTTACATATGGAAAAAGTATACTTCCAGCAACATCTAAAAGTAAATCCATAACCCCTTGATCAATGAAATAACAATATTAAACAATTGGATTGCATGTGCTTTTTATTATAGTCCCTTCTATCTGGTTTGGATTCCTGATGCTGTTCTTGATTACGGAGGATGGAGCTAATGGGACAGTAATACACCATATCCCCATTCTGGGGTTGCAATAAAAGTTACGCTACCATCTGCAGCACTAAATGGTTGGCTGTCTCTACTGAAGTGAATGTATTGGTACGGTAATTTATTTACTGGTAATATTTAATAACTGTTGTCATCTCCACCCAAGTCACAACCCTACAGACGTCTATCAATGAAATCAAGAGGATGTGAATGCCATCCAGAACTCATAAATTATGGCCACAATAAATTATTGCTGTGCTGTATATTTCCTGCCCCATCTGTTAATGGAGGATGGATAATTCATCTCTCGGCACCCCCTGTCTTGTAGGCCACAAATATGTAGTTAGCCTTCTGGTCTCCTAGAATGTGCACCTGAGATAAATTCTTATGGCTCTGTAGGCAAATAATTTCTTCCACCTGTATTCCATGAAAAAACTGTAATTTGAACAAAAAAATGGTAAGATTATCTCCTGTCATTTGTAAAACCTTGAAAGATGTTTGATATGAAATAGGTGGCTGGTCTCAGGACCACATTGTCTTGGTGGCACTCACCATTGATCTCTCATCAAGAAAATTCCCAGTTCCCTTACTCAATGAGCCAAAGGAACCAGTTCTAGGCAAGATGCATTCCAAGTATAGTGATCAAAATCTGCTTAATTTATTTATTTATTTATTTTATTGCATTTATATACCGCCCTTTCCCTGAGGACTCAGGGCGGTTTACAGGGAGTGTGTGTGAAAATGGGAAGCCCCAGCCACTGTCGCTGCCCTCCTGCCCACCCCAATACACTCTGCCCACCTGTTTGCCCATCTACCTGGCTCTCCCTCCGGCTGGTGGTGAGTTAGCTGCGTGGAGTTGTCCTGCAGCAACTTGGTGGCTGTGAGTTGGCAAAGGCAACTTGGTGATGGCTCTTTACTGCTTCCTCTCTTTGGAAAGCTATGAAGAGGAAATGATCAAAACTGGCCTAAATATGAAACCTCTGAATCCTCAGGAGTCTTTGATAATTGGAGTACTAAAGTCAGACCAAACAGGAGACCTCTGAACTGGAAATATTTCTTCATATACAAAACTGGGGAACAAATGGTATGCTTGTCTGATGAGGATATGATGGGGATATCCAAGTGTACCATTGATGGATCCGCTGAGGCTGTAAAATTGTTTGGTACGGTGACCCATGTTGTGATTTCAGAGTTTCCATTCTAAAAGTTTGGAGCCTGATGGATTTCTTCAGGGGGTCGAGATTCAGAACAACTCTCATGGTCCCATTGAGATATCCTGTGATTCCTGAAACTATTTTTGCTTACTTCCGTGAGCCATGAGTAGCCACATGGACTTCAAGAACATGGGTGAGATAACTCCTCTGATAAGACTTCCTCCCTATTGCGTTTGTATCTCCATATCTACTGCATGTGTTCCTTCTCTCTGCCAAGAACATCAACTGTGATATTCCAAAGAAGGTAGAGCAGGAGAGAAATGGGAAATTCCAAAAAAAAATGTGGCCTGGTGCCCTCAATCTTCTCGAGATCTTGTTTAAGGCACAATAAGATGCAACTCTCTCTCTCCAGTTCCAATGTACTCCCATCTTTGAAGTAATGCCTTGTTGCCTGGAACCTGGGCAAATGTTGTTTGACATTTTGGTATGTCCACACAATTCAGCTAGGCATTTTCTCATTCTAACTAGATCTGGTCCTCTTCTAATAACATGTCCATCCTAAAGGCTTCTCAAACCTTTTATTGTTATGCTGGTGCAAAGGAGGGACATGAGGTTGCTTCATATGTCAGTGCGAAGGCGAGGGAGGTTTTGGCTGCTCTTTGGCTTCCTTCCTGGGACAGGGAGATGGGATAGAGTCTTTTGGACTAAGTCATGGCATGCCAAGTGCCTTTATCTCTGGTAGATGATAAAAGTGATTGTGTTCTCCAGGTGGCAGCACCTGATCATGGCTCCCTTGGCCACTGGCCTCTTCGTATCCCACGCCCAAGGACTTTTTGCAGAACCCTTTGTTACTTTGCATGACTCTAGAATCGAAATCTCTGGGAGGGAAAGAATTCCACTTCTGCTGTGCACGTCTTCTTTCACATTTTGCTTCCTTCTATTTTTCTTTTTGTATCTTTTCATTGGATGCAAGTGAAAAGAAAAAGCTGTTTTTTCTTGGCCAGAGATGAAGCTGAGAAGAAATACCAGAAGGCAGAATTAAGGCTGAGGAAGGAGAAATTCCTTCCACCAGATGCAAAAGCCTAGAAGGGTCACAGTGAACCCCTCCTGTAGGCTCCACCATTAGTAGCCAAAATAAATTTCTCCACAAATCAAGTTGAATTTATTATCCACAGAGGCTGTGTTCCCCTGTATTGGATGAGTTCAGCAGAAGCTAGAAACCCATCATTTGGATTCCTACCTTGCACAGGAGACTGGACTCAAATGGCTAGTAATGGACATATTTATTGACTACATTTTATGTCCTCCAAAAATTCAAGGCATTTTATACGGTTTCTTTTGCTACCATTTTTCCCCTCATGACTGACAAACTGAGACACAACAATCAAGAGTTTTATTCACAACTAGGAATCTGGGTACTGGTTTCTACAATCAAATAAGTTTCTGTAATGTTTGTCCATCACTCTATACAATATGTTAGGATAACATGTAAAATATCAAAATAGTTTTAGAGTGTAAATTACTATTTAAAATGTAATTTAAAGGATTTACTTGCAAATTGATTGGAAAAAAAAGTACAGTACTTTTACTGTCTTTGGCAACTGTGCCACTACATAACATAATTTAACACAAGGTTAAAGGTTTGGAATCCTTCCTTCCCAATTTACATATTAAAAAAAGTATTCTGGCTCATTTGTTGTGCTATCGTCAAGTAAACAGTACAAGGTCGTTTTCCAAAGATTATTTTCAACTAGCAGCTGCATCGCTGGTATAACCAAAATGAATTTCTGGTGATTTGGAGACAAATCGCATTCACTCCCATGCATTCACCTGAAATGCATTTCAGATTTCCCCTACCCTAAACAAAACAGCCAAATATTTACGTCAAAACTCCTATTACATGCAATGGAGGCAACCTCGGATAAGCGGGCATACTAATAGTTTCCGCCGGTATCCGCTATCCGAGATCTCCGAGACGAGGAGCAGCGGAGGAGAACCTGCCAATTTGACTCCCCGTTTGCATGGCGAGCACTCCAGGAGACTGACAAGGTCTCCCATCCCTGACAGAGGACCCCGGAAGTCCTCCCAGCTCCATGAAAAGCGTCCTCGAGCCGTGTTGGAGGTCAACTTCCACCGGCCCACCAAGCGGCGCTGGCAGGGGATGATGGGAGCTGCCGTCCAGCGCATCTGGCGAACAATTAAGAAGCGGCGCTTTGCCGGGAGCGGCTGTCCACCGCCCGCCCATCCGTATCCGGGTCTCAAACTGTGTGGGCGGCCCTTGAGCGTTGCTCCGCCGCTGTCTCTCCGCAGGCTCAGGTGCGGAAGCGGGGAAGGAGGCGGCGGGAGCGCAGCAACGGTGGCGAGCCGGATCGGAGCGCCGGCGGGAGGGCTTCCCTGGTAGGTGGAAACGCTGAGACTGAGCGTGTCTTCCGCGTCCTTCGAAGGGGAAAACGGAGGCTGGCTGAAGGAGAAGAGGCGCTCAGATGCGGCTGCACGGATGCGTGTTTCCTCCTCGACAGCGCCAGAGGCTCGCGTAGTTTGCGCCTAGGCGCCCTCTGCTCGGTTCAGGCTGTCAACAGCGCAGTTTCTTGTGATAGTATGTCCACAGTGAGCATGCATAGATTTTCGGGTTATGCGTGGTTGTTTCGGTTGGCAAGACAGCCCACACGTTCAGCTTAGCAACTCGCCTAAAGCATTGAGGACAGCAGAGTTAGAAGGCAGGCTTTCTGGGAAGAGAACACCGTTAAAGTTTTAGGCACCCTAGAAATGAATAGTATTATTAAGTCACAGGGAGACTACCTCTCCAAAGTTTTTGCTCTGTTGTAATAAATATCTAAAAAACAAGCATAGGCAGGTCCAGGGCTTTTTTTCTCATAGAACGCTCAGAACGGAGTTCCGGCACCTTTTTTGGATTAAACCTTGTAGGGTAGGCAAGGCGGGTTGTATGACATGTGTGAGTTCCGGCACCTTTTTCTTTTACAAAAAAAGCACTGGGCAGATCTACTTAGAAATAACCTTTCCTGAATTTAGCTTAGTTCGGAGGTTAGCCTTTCATTAGTTATTAGTCGTTAGATTATTTGATCCAACAGAATATATAGTTATGATCCTGGATACTCTTACCTGAAACTGATTTTTTTTAATTATTTGCTACCATACAGAGTATGAGATTTAACTAATATCTGCTTCTAAGTAACGTTTTAGAAATCTAATGAATGATTATCCTGAAGCAAGCCAACCAAGTCTTTAGCAGTGTTTGGAGAGCTGGAGCTGGATAGTTTCAACAGTATGAATTGTTTACTCGCAGGCCAGAGTGTATACTTTCCAGGATTGCAACATCATTTGCAAGGTGGCTTCTAAACTAATTTGGAAAATTGTTATTTCTTCAAAAGAATGTAGGCATCATGCCTGTGATTTAGTTCCTGCCCCATATCCACCTTAATATAATGCACCCATAGTATGAATTTATCAATCTTTATCCTTGACCCCATAAGACTGTCCTCTTCTCATTCCAGACCAATAATGTAAACAGCCTTGTCCTGTCACCTTTGCATTGGTTTTAAATTTCAGTGAAACCTTGATCTATCAAAGATCAGTGCAATTGGCTTTGCACAGAACAAATCTGTTTTTACACATTGATTAACAACATTTGCATAAAGACATTATGCAAATGATACAAAGTGACAAGTCTCTAATTTAATGGATATTTGTAAATAACTGATATCCTCTCCTTTGAATTGGTCTACTGAAGTGAAGATTTGTATTAAGCCAACCTGTTTTACCACTGCTCTAAGATATATAAAATCTGAATTTTGGGGAAAGTCCCAAACCTATTGATCTATTATATATGTGATCAGTTCTGCCATGAGCACTTAGAGGGCAGCATGTTCCATTGCAACTATTTATTTCCCAGCATTTATTATTTCTAAACCCTCTGCTTCTGCCAAGAATATACTTGGTTGTCCGATAGCTACTCACTTTTTATTTGTGCAGACATGGAAGAATCTTGACTCCCACCTAATTTGGGCTATTTCTGCCTTGTGTCCCATTTCTGTATTCCACATTACTTAAACTTGAAATTTTGAGCTGTGGGAGGAACAATAGACAAACTAGTGTACAAGTGTGTATCCAGAAGTGAGGTCCTTGCCCTCCCTGCTGCAGTGCCTGTTTAGGGGATGTTTTTACTTGCTGGCGGGTGATGTATTGAAAAGGAAAGTGGAGCCAAGCCAGAGGCAAACACCAACACTTTGCTTATTACCGGTATGAGTGCCATACTCACCTGGCAGTGACTCCAGATAGACACCATAGAACCTGACGGGTGGTCACTAGGGACAGCAACTTTTGTGTTGGGGTTCTTTTGTGCCACATCAAAGCTGAATGGACAACATGTTATTTCAATAGTAGAGAAAGGCCCATAGGCTATAATATAAATAGAATTGTCTTGAATTTCCCGATTACAATCACTCCGCTTATACATTAGAGGTCCCCAAACATTTGGACACCAGGAACTGGTTCTGTGGAGAAAAGTTTTTCCATGGACCGGAGGGTGCGTGGTTTTGTGTGCTGCCTGCATTTCATGGATGGGGCTTTGCTTGTTTGTGTGAACCGGTTGCTGGCATGCCGTGGCCCAGTACCGGTCCACAGACTGGGGGTTGGGGACCTCTGATATACATGACATTGAAACTAAGTTTTCATCATTGCCTTGGATAGATTATTGAGCTGCCTTAATTTCTGTCTGTTCATCTCTTGAATAGCTTTATATTCAGTTGCTGCCCCAACGCTCATAACAGAAATATAGAAGATTACTGAAATACATATCATTCAGCACAAAAGTAAATGTACTTACCATTCTGTTCATTTGTGGCTTCGAATTATCTTGGAAAATTCAGTCTTTACCATCACATGAAAACTATTGATCCTTAATATGGAACTTAATAATTGCTCTATTAGCCTATGAATGGGAAAGATGGTATGACTACAATAAATGTAATTTTGGGGGGAGAATTGGGCAAAAGAAAATTTGAATCTACTGCTTAGAATTTTTTGAAGTTTAAAGTATTTATGGCCTACTCACTCTTCAAAGGAAAATATACAGTACTTTGCTATGTAGAATAGAATCAAATTAGGGTTCAGATAGATTAGATTTTAGAACCTCATTTCAAATCAGCCAGATACAGGTAATCCTTGGGTTATGACAACAATTGTGCCCAAAGTTTCTGTTGTTAAGTGAAACATTGATTAAGTGAACTTTGCCCCATTTTACAACATTTGTTGCCGCAGTTGTTAAGTGAATCAATCACTTCAGTTGTTAAATTAGTGACTCGGTTGTTAAGTGACTCTGATTCCCCCATTGATTTTGCTTGTCAGAAGGTACCACGAAAGGTAAAATCCTAAGACACTGCGACCGTCATAAATATGAGTCAGTTGCGAAGCTCCTAAATTTTGATTGCCTGACCGTGGGGATGCTGCAATGGTCGTAAGTGTGAAAAATGGTCATAAATCACTTTTTTTCAGCGCTGTTGTAACTTTGAACGGCCACTAAATGAACTGTTGTAAGTTGAGGACTACCTGTATTTAAAATGTGGCCAGATTGAAAACCAGACCCATATGAAGGCATCATGCACACCTCCAAATTTTGATGTGTACGGTAAATCTTCGATGCATATCTTTAAGATAGCAGCCCAAATTGCCTCTTCATTAAGAATCATAACAAAATGGAGAACATAAAAAAGAATGACCTGCGCCTGTCGCCTGCCTTTTTCAAAAAGCAAAGTATTTCACATAAAGCATTAAACTATGGTTTCTTTTCTGCTTTGTACACTATTTCAGAAGCAGCAGGCATGTCCCACTTTGAAAACAAAAAGCTAATATTTAGCTTGATGGCAGGAGCTGCTGGAGTAACCTATGTCCTGTGTTGGTATCTGAAGACGCACAAACGCACCAAAGCTATGCATTGGCCTGTATTTCCAAATTCTGCCAACGGTTTTGATTTAATAGATTTTCCATATGAAACTCACCAAGAAGAAACAACAGCTTTGCTGTTACAAGGAAGACAGCTTCAGATATTGGAGAAATTGAATGGCCTGGTGATAAGTGTGGAAGAACTTAAAAGAGAACTGACGTTTTTGAAAGAAGCTATTCCAAAGTTGGATGAACTTGTTCGGGATGAACTTCAAGGAAAAGCAGAAAGCCGCAGAACCAGCCCTTTGCACAGGCCTGCAAAGAAGCGAAAGATCGAGGCAGCCACTCCAGGCATATCTGATACCACCAGTTCTGAAGAAGCTGAAAGTGAAGGCGGGTGAGTATTTTAAAAATACTTGGGTTTGTGTTCATGAAATGCTTAGTTTTTAAAAGATAAAAAAGTCCAGAAAAGCAAGGTACTTTTTATGTATAATTTTTATTCATTTTTTTCAAAGGAAAATAAAAACCAATACAAATTAATATAAGAAAAGGGGAAAAAAATCCAACAGAAAGATAAAGGTGCAAGGACAGAAAAAATTAAAGTGAAAAAAAACAGACAAGAAAGAAAAAAGTTTCAAAAAATAACTTCCAATTTTGTTTGCAGCAGTTATAAGTACAAGTATAATTTTACCTTATACTCAATGTTTACAACATAACCCTCTTCTTTCTATAATCTACCCTGTCTAATCATCAAAACCATAAGCTATAGGTTCATTTTTTTCCTGTTTCAAGCAAAAGGTCTTCAAAGGGTTTACATTCAGCAATAACCATAAGTATTGTCTTTTCTCTGATCAAAGAATTCAATTTAACTATCTCAGCAAGTTCTATCGTCTTCACCATCCATGCCTTCATTGTGGGTTGTGACACATCTTTCTATTATCATGCAGACAATAATCTCACTGCAGCCGTGTACAAAAACAAAGTTCCATCACTTTTTTCCAAATGTTTGTCCATAAATCCCAAAAGAAAGACTGTATATTAATTTTTAAAGTTCTCTCAATAACTGTATGTATTTGTTCTAGCTTTTTCATAAGTTCATTAAAAAGGATAAAATGTCCTTGTTCACATTTCCAATATAAATTTGATGTGCCTTTACACATTTTCTCTTGTGACATATTGTACGGTATACCAATGGTATATTTATGAAAATCCTCTTTAAAATTATAAGAGAGTGTACATTTCAATCATTTCTGTCATTTGTTTTCCCATTGTTCCATCTGTGTATTATAACCAAGATTTTTAGCCACTTTATCATGCAATGTTTCATCTGTTTTTAAATTTTAATAAAAGTTTATACATTTTAGCAATTACATGTTCATCATTTGTACACAGTTAAATTTCAAACTCAATCTTAGAATATTCAGACTATTAATTCTTTTTATCTAACTTTAAATCTTTCTAATTGTAAATAAAAAAAATACTGACAGCTATATTCCTCGGCCATCAATTCTTCTCTTGATTTTATTTTACAGCTGTCTTGACAAAATTCTAGTATCTCACAATAAGTTAACCATTTCTATTTGCCTATTATTTCTCGCCTGTAAAATGCTTCTTGTGCTGAGAGCCGCAAAGGTGTTTTGGGGCACAACCTGGATTTCCCTATTCTTAATATGGCACATCTAACATAATGATTTTTAAAATCCACATCAACCTCAACTTTATCGTACCATAAATATCCATGCCACCCAAATCTCGGGTCATGTTCTTTTAACTCCAAATGCTTTCTATTTCTCAGTAACATCCACTCTTTCATCCAAACCAAACAACGAGCTGCAAAATACAGTTTCAAATCGGGTAAACTCAATCCTCCTCTTGTCTTTGTATTTGATAACACCTTATATTTAACTTGTCTTTTTTACGCTGCACACAAATATAGATGTATTCTTCTGCCACTGTTTAAATGGTACATCAGTTGTCAAGTCAGATATTGTCTGAAACAAAAGCATAATTTAGGCAAGGTATTCATTTTTATCACAAAAATTCTCCCCAACAATGAGAGTTGTAGTTTCTCCCATCTTAACATGTCTTATTAACTTTACTCCGTGTCTTAATACTTATTTTGAAATAACATACAATTAATATTTGTCAGAGATATTTTACTTTCTTCTCAATTTTAAAAATTACCTTATTCATCAATTTTTTTATCTTCTATTTTCATATTTTTCTTAATAGCTTCATTTTCTGTTTATTAATCTTAAAACCTGCTAGTGCACTAAATTCTTTTAATTTGCCCATTCATATTTCAATTCCTTTTAAAGGATCTTCCAGAATTGGCACCAAGTCATCTGGAAAAACCCTTAACTTACAGGTTTTCTTTTTAAATCTTTACTCCCACAATCCTCTCATCTTATATCTCTATTTAGTATTCCAAAAAGCAAAATAAACAAGAGAGGAGTGAGTGGGTATCCCTGTCTTGTTCCTTTTTGTATCTCACAGGGTTTTGATATGTATATGTGAAACAGAATATAGAGTGGAGGAATTGTATAGGCAATTGCCTAGATATGTATAGACAAAGCAAAATAAATGTAATTGACCTATGTGATGATCGACATGCACTTTGCCTACAGTTCTAAAATTAACCACTAAAAGACAATCGATGAAAGTTCCTACTACTTTTGAGCAAAAAGATGAAATATGGTAAGCAGTGCCCACTGATGGTTTTTCCAGGATCTCATCCCACAAAATATTTGATGTTGGGCACATTCTAGTGTTGAGAGAGTTTGGTATAATGGTTAAGGTACTGGGCTAGAAACCAAGAGACTTTGAGTTCTAGGTCTCCTTTAGACATGAAAAGCAACTGAGGGACTTGGGACCAGAAACTGTCTCTGAGGCCTAGCCATGTCACAAGGTTGTTACTGTAGGAAAAAGGAGGGGAAAATATTAGGTATGTCAATTTGGGGGACTTTCTTGAGATCTTTCCTTTTATTGAAGTGGAAGGCCAATATGCTTGGATCCGGCCTCTCTCTAAAGGGTTGATTTACCCATAAGGGTTGTCTTTACCAACGCAGCTGCTATTTTGTCTCCTTTATTTATAATCTATAAGCTGTAGAGAGAGAAACTGAAGTAGAATTCTTCTCCTTCCCTGATAATGGCTGTACTAATTTTCATAGACAAAAGCAACTTACAGCAGATAAAAAAGCTGTTGTAAAACTTGTAGTAGGTCAATACAGTATTTGCAGACTTGTGGTTATGAATTTGATGGCTTGAATTTCACTGGCATAACAAATTTTACACCAAGAGAGCCAGTAAGATCTAGCGGGACTAGAAGCAGAGAGTACTAGTCCTTCCTCATTCACAGAAGTCCAGTGGGTAGACTTAGGGCAGTCACTCCCAGAATTTTGGATTCTGCAGTAAAACAGCTGAAAAACAAACTCACTTGTTGCATCACTCATTGATAGCTTTGCTATAAAGAAGCAAAGGTGAGCACAGATCAAAAACAAGCAGACTATGAAACCTTGTGGGACAAACACTTAAGAACTACAACAACAACTTGTAATATGCAGTACAGTCTTCTCAAGGCTAAGAACAAGACCTTGATTTTTTGTTTTAAAGGATTGAAATGTTTTCATTGGAACCTAAGAGATAATTTATCTTGTCTCAAGGTCTTGTGATTCAGTAAATGATACTGACTGCCATAATAAATCTTAATGCCTTTAAATGTCAGAATATTTTTGATTTGGCATAGAAATGTTGTTAGTTCCAAATGGTTGCCTTTAAAAACCCGTAATTCCATTGTGTATGTTTTCTACAATTCAATTGTCTGAAGAATAATTTTCAAGAAATTATTTTCTTCCTTTTAAAACAATAAACATTTCAGCTGAAACTGAAGATATGGATAATATCTATTGGAAAATTTGTAGTTGCTAAGTTTCATTAAATTCAGATTGGCTTTATGTTTCAACATCAAAAATGTCACTGTAAACTGAATAGGTTTTTTTTAAAAAAAATATTATACGGTACAAGTAGTTCTTCTATAATTGAGCCCATCATTTCCATTGCTGAGCAAGATGGTTGTTAAATTAATTTTGCCCCGTTTTATGACCTTTCTTGCCACAGTTGTTAAGTGAATCACTGAAGATGTAACATAATAGTTAAATGGATCTGGCTTCCCCATTGTCATTGCTTGTCAGAAGGTCACAAAAGGTGATCACATGATCCTGGGACTGCAGCCATCATAAATACATGCCAGTTACCTTGCATCGAAATTTTGATCATGTGACCATGGGGGGAGGGGAATGCTGCAAGGATCATAAGTGTGAAAAATGGTTGTAACTTTTTTCAGTACCATTGTAACTTTGAACGGTCACTAAACGAATGGTTGTAAGTCAAGGAGTATCCGTAGTGCAAAGTACCATAGAGCTGTGCCTGATTTAAGCGTAATGTAATTGGTCTGTCTGTGGATGTTGCAAAATTAATGAAAATGCTCAACAACTTTGCCGCATTCTTAAGATGTGTTAATTAGAAGGGGAAAAAATAACAGTTAAAAGCGGCAATATAACCATGTTGGTTTTCAAGAAGAGGTTATATTTTCCCCTCTTCTGTTTTAGTTACGTGACAGCTCATACTGATACTGAAGGAGAATCCGAGGAGGAAAAAGGATGGACCAATTCCTCTGTACCTTCTTTGATGCCAGAAGAACAAAAAGATTTATTTAATCTTCTGCAGGAGGTGGACAGAATTCATGGTGGCTCGGAAGATGAGAAAAGAGAAAGCTTCAAACTATTGCTCGAAAGAGAAGAGGAGGTACAGTTGATAGTTCAGGGCCTTCCGTGGCGTCCTTTTAAAAGTATTAGTCACCTTAAAATTTAAGGATAGATTTGAACAGATTGGTTTTAAGGGGGGGAAAAATCCCATTACTTAAAAGTGAGCCCTTTGATTAGCATTCCCAAATATTTGCTGAGAGTGGGCTCCCTATATAAGTGGTTATGTTTATTCAGTGCAGATGGGAAATAGCATTTAGCAATAGCACTTAGATTTATATACCGCTTTACAGTGCTTTATGGCCCTCTCTAAGTGGTTTACAGAGTCAGTACATTTCCCCCGATAATATGGATCCTCATTTTACTGACCTCAGAAGGATGGAAGGCTGAGTCAACCTTGAGCCAGTGAGGTTCGAACTGCTGTACAGAATTAGCCTGCAATGCTGCATTCTAACCACTGCACTTCATCCATTGTCAAGTTCTGCTCTCCTGGTTTCCCTTTTCTGGTTGCCAACAGACCAGCATAGGCTTTCTTCCCACATTACGTTTGTGGGCTTTTACTGTGGGATTAGAGAGAACATAGAATAATAGAATTGGAAGGGTCCTTAGTGGTTTTCTAGTCCAACCCTCTGCTTGAATAGGAGACCTTATATCATTTCACACAAATGTTGTCTAGTCTCTTTTTGAAAGCCTTCAGTAATGGATCACCCACATCTTCTGAAGACAATCTGTTCCATTGGTTAATTGCTCTCACCATTAGGAAATTTCTCCTCAGTTCTAGGTTGCTTCTCTCCTTGGTTAATTTCCCATCACGGGTTCCAGCAGCAACCAAGGACTTCCCATTTTGTTTCCAGAATACAATAAGGAATTTAGTACAAGAATGAAGGAGGCAAAGCAAGGTTGGTAGGAACTTAAAATAGAAAAACAAGAGTTAGAAGGAACTTTGTGGGTCATCTAGTTCAACCCACTGCTCAAGCAGGAGACCCTATACCATTTCTGACAAGTGGCTGTTGAGTCTCTTCTTGAAAGCCTCCACCCACAACTTCTGAAGGCAAGCTGTTCCATTGGTTGATTCTTCTGTCAGAAAATTTCTCATTTCTATGTTGAACCTCTCCTTGATCAATTTCCATCCATTGTTTCGTGTCTAGTGTTTGGGTGCTTTGGAAAATAGATTGTCTTCTCCTCTCTATGACTGTCCCTCAAATATTGGAACACTGCTATCATGTTTCCCCTGGTCCTTTTCTTCATTAAACTAGCCATGCCCAGTTCTTGCACCTATTGTTCATATGTTTTAGCCTCCAGACCCCTAACCATCTTTGTTGCTTTTCTCTGCACTTTTTCTAGAGTTGCAACATCTTTTTTATAGTGTGGTGACCAAAACTGGATGCAATATTCTAGGTGTGGTCTTACTAAGGCTTTATAGAGTGCTAGTAGTACCTCATGTGATCTTGATTCAATCCCTCTGTTAATGCAATTTAGGATTGCATTGACTTTTTTGGCTGCAGCCGCACACTGCTGGCTCATATTTAATTGATTGCCCACTAGGACTCCGAGATCCATCTCACAGTTACTGCTATTAAGCCAGGTTTCACCTAATCTGTACGTGTACTTTTGGTTTTTCTTGCCTAAGTATAAGGCTTTACTTTTCTTTACATTGAATTTCATTTTGTTAGATAGAGCCCAGTGTTCACGTCTGTCGAGATCCATCTTGTTTATGCTAAAATGAAAATGGTGGCAGGGAGCTGGCACTGCATCATGTATAATGTCTGTGGCCTTTCTAAAGAAATAAAAGTGATGCTTTCTTCAGAAGCAGCCCCCTTGCATAGGAAAGAAAGACAAAAGTTAGCTCAGGTGATAAAAGAGTCTTTAATGCATAGGGGAGATGCCAATTTACATGTTGCCAATGGCTATTGCTAGATGTAGCCATCATGGCAGCCAATTTGTACAAAACCCCATTGCATGTTTTCAACATTCCTTATGTGGCACACATATGATCTGAATGAAAGAATGAATGAATTTCAGTGGTTAGATAAACACATTTGAAGGGTCAAAATAAGCTGTATTAGTTCAGTTTGCAGAAAGGAAAAAAAACACTTTATTGTTTCCATGTCACTATCTATAGAAATCTATCAGGCCATACAGCAGAAAAATCTTACTTTGCTGCAGATACTTTAAATTTTAGATCCTGCAGAAACTTTAAATTCCAGATCCTATTATTTGCTGCAACAGAAAACTCTGGAAAAAGTTTTTTGTGAGGTAGGGCCATTTATTTGGGGTTACTAATCTGGAGGAATAAGTGCATTCTGAGTCTCCACAATTAAACAGCGTCATCTTTTGGTGCCCAGGAAGGGTACAATGTCTGTAGTAGCACCTTCTCTCTGGAATTAGGGCCCCCATGAGATCTTGGCTCCTATTCTAAGTGGTATCCAAAAGGCCTTGAAAACCTGCAAGGCCAATGAATTTAAAATACAAGACAATGCAATGACTTATAGAATGGCACGTGGGGAATTGGGGGGGAACATTCATTTTTAAATATGTCAAAAGGCCTCTGCAATAAAGCCAAACTAATTCATCTCTGTGCTTGCAAGCAGTACCGAAACCATCCTGCCTTTCTTTGGAGACTTGCTCGAGCTTACGGGGACATGTTTGAGTTAACCACAGATGCTGAGGAGAAAAAGAATTATGCGGCTGAAGGTTGGCTGTTCAAATAGATTTTAAGGCAAATTTGTTCAAACTAGAAATATATTGGGAATGCTGTTTTATTATTGCTTCTGCTAAAAATAAGACGTCGTTCATTTAGTCAGTTGAGGCAAAGAAATAATTTAGGTAACAATCCTGCTGGGTATTAATCTGATTCCCTCTTTACTTTTCTTTGCTTGTACCAGGACAGCTTCCCACCAAGAAGGATGATGAGAATATTTAGCTGAACGTGTATGTTAGTGGAATTTCAGAGAAGGAGCTTCTCTGCCCCAGTTCAGTTTTGAATACACAGGGAATGCTAGGGGAAGGGCTTCAGGTTTTATTTTGTTTCAGGTTCTTTTCAATTTTCTACCAAAACAGGCATTGTATTTTTCAAAATAAGAATTGCAAAGCTGAATATGTCTATTTATTTATTAGACGTACAGTACATCTTTCCTCTAAGAATGGAAGGTAACGTGCCTTTTCCTACTTTCTCATAAAAGCAGCCTTGCCAACAAGGTTAGGCTGAGAGACAGTGGCTCTACAGCTGAGGGGCAGCTTGGACCTGGATGTCCCCTGCCTAGTCCAGGATCTTAATCACTATATCACACTGGTTTTATCCTGGATGTGTGTCCTGCTGAATTAAATTAATCTGGAGCCATACAACAGATGTGAGGGCGATATGGCTGCAACATCTGTCACCCCATTGATCGCCAGGGTTGATTCGGCTGATCTGGCTGGTTAGGCGGGTGTCCCCTTCCTCACCGCTCCACGTGCGTCCCTTCCGAAGCTGCGCGCTCGGTGGAAGAGGACGACCATCCCAGATAGAAGGAGTGTACCAATCTTCGGTTAAGGGAGCCACACAAGATTCCCAATTTAATGTCATAGTCAATATATAATTGTATTTATTGTTGAGTGAATGGAGCATGATCTAATATCACTTTATGCATATTGTTAAAATCTGTAAAATGAACCTTTTTCAGGAAAACTTGTTGGAGAGAATGCAGTTAACTTGGATCCATCAAGTGCTGAGAGTCATCAGTGGTAAGTTTGAATAGTGGATTTTTTTTTACCATATCTTTGATCTCATTTCTACAACTTTTAGTGGTGAAAAGCCTAAAACAGACCAACTGTTTTAATAAATGCATACGAGGAATCCTCAGCTGACAGCCACAATTGCTCATAAGTCACTTCTTTCAGAACTGTAACTTTGAACAGTCACTGAATGGTTGTAAGTCAAGGACTACTTGTATTCACAGGTTCAGTTCTTGACATCTTCCTATAATTGGTCTGGGAAAGTGACCTGAGATGTAGCAGAACTAAATCTCTTTTTTGAATGGTCAGTCTGGCTCAGCGTTTTCTTTAGTACCAGGTTCCCAGCTACTATTATATTATATTATATTATATTATATTATATTATATTATATTATATTGTATTGTATTGTATTGTATTGTATTGTATTGTATTGTATTGTATTGTATTGTATTGTATTGTATTATTATATTATATTATATTATATTATATTATATTATATTATATTATATTATATTATATTATATTATATTATATTATATTATATTATATTATTACTACGATGTGATTAATATTTGTATGTTACTTATATGTAAGGATATAGGTCTATAGATATGTTGTATATAGTATTTTAAATGTGTGTTATGTATGTGTTCACTTTGAGAGCCAGCAATTAAATTTCATTTTTACTGTGTGCCATTGTGCCCATGGTAAAAAATGACAGTAAAGGTTTATCTATCTATCTATCTATCTATCTATCTATCTATCTATCTATCTATCTATCTATCTATCTATCTATCTATCTTCCTACCTATCTATCTATCTACCTACCTACCTACCTATCCATCCATCCATCCATCCACCCACCCGTCCATCCATCCATCCATCCATCCATCCATCCATCCATCCATCCATCTATCTTGGATTATTGATAGGAATATTTCCCAAACAAGGGAAAATACTTCCTTTGAGTTGAGTTGATTCGTGGTGACGCTATGAGAATATTTATTGTTTTCTTGCCACTAGTATGCAAGTAGTTCACCAATGCCACCTTGCAGGACAGTGTTTCTCAACTGTGGCAACTTTTTAAGACAGGAATTGAAGTTCACGCATCTTAAAATTGCCATAGTTGACAAACACTATTCTAGGATATTTCCAATCTAGCCATCAGCCCTGCTTTTCCCAAATGGGTTTCCATTCAAATTCTAACCGAGGTTAGATCCTGTTGAACATCCACATTCATATAAGGTACCTCAGATGCTATCATTTGAATGTCTTTATAATTATTGCTTTTTTTAGCCTTGGCCATTAGATGGAGCCATTGGATTCTTTGTTTTTCTAATTTCCTAACTATGATAAATTCTCATTCTTCATTGAGAATCTTTCTAAGTTACTGAATTATTTTACAATTCACTGACGCTGTAGATTTTCTTAAAGGCGGCTTCTATTCTGAGATTTCAATGAGAGAAACAGCTGTGCTGTTTTAAGGCTTTATCTCAAATGACTCATATTCTGAACCGCCTTTCATTATATGTGTTGAATTTTCTCTCTGTCTTGTTTTACATTTACAATAATATAAAAAAATACTGTCTCTCTCTCAGTATTACGTGTACTGCAAACCAGCTCAGCTTTTCTCACCTGGAACCCTCCATATGCTGTCTGGAAAAATGAAAAAGTTCCATTTTGGGATGTTTGTGGAGGTTATCAATCACCCAGGTCATGGTTGTCCCGAAGGTGCTTTTTTCAAAGGCATCTGAACTTTCTCAGTTTTTTACTTTGAAAATGTTTCACTTCTCAGCCAAGAAGCTTCTTCCGTTCTGAAGAATTGAAATAATTTAGCTCATTTTTCTGTCAAATCAAATCAACGTTTATTGTCAGAGTACAACTGATGTCTACAATGAGATTGGCTGAGCCTCCCTTCGTACAGCCCCCACCAACACAACTCACAGTGAAGACAAAAAAAGGAAAAAAATCCTAAGCCAGTGAATCCTACTAATAAACACACAATCTTATTGCACCATGTGAACTTTTTGCTCAATGCGCCGGCAACGCAAGTCTATCATACTGTGTTGACATGGAATTATTTTCCATTCAGGAGTCTGACAGCCCATGGGTAGAAACTGTTCTTCAGCCTGTTGGTGCGGCTGGCTATGCTTCTATATCTCCTACCCGATGGTAGGAGAGTGAAGAAGTGCTGACCAGGGTGTGAGTTGTCCCTGAGGATTTTCCTCACTCTTCTAAGGCAGCGAGCCCTGGCGATGTCATCTAGTGATATCAGGGGACAGCCCACGATGTTTTGTGCTGTGCTCACCACCCTCTGTAGTGTCTTTCTATCTGCAGCTGTCAAGCCAGCATGCCACACCAAAATGCATTGTGAGAGGATGCTTTCTACAGTGGGACCGGTAAAAGGAGGTCATCAAACGTTGTTTCACTTTGTTCTGCCCCTTATAAGTGTATTTCTCTCTCTCTCTCTTTTTTAGCCAATGTATGATAATGAGATAAAGTAACATTCATCCAGCTATCCAAATGGAAAAATGGCGGTAGGCACTTTTATCACTTCCTCTCCCAGTATTGTTGTAGCTTTTGACATCTGTTTCTCTTCCTGTGTCCCTTAACAGATTTTCTTGTCTCCTATTTTGTCTTTCCTATCTTCTTCCCTTAGCAAATCTTTTCCTTTCTCTAAGTGCAATTGAAATGTACTTTTCTTCAGCAGTTCCCAATAATTAAAAACATAAAGAACTTCCACTCTGTAAAATTTAAGAAACCACAGTTCACCCAAGGATCAATGGAGCTTCCTATAGGAAATCTTATCCTTCTTCTGTGAGCTGCATTGGGTGTGCTCTCAATGAAAGCTGATATTGTAACAGGAACAATAATACGAGAGTTTGGAGGGACCTTAGAGGTCTTATAGTCCAACCCCCTGCTCATGCAGGAGACTATACCATTCCGGACAAATGGCTGTCCAAGGTCTTGCTCAGATTTTATAGGCATCTCGCTCTAAGTGTCTGGATTTCTATTTAGACAAAGTGGTTGGAAATCTGCTTTATGTAAATTTTTGGATAAGTATTTTTACTAGGAATTTGAGCAGCTGTGAGAATTGATTTCTTATTTGTGTATTTGGTTGAAGCAATAAGAAGCTTATGGCAACACCTAGATCCTTATCTAGGTATAGCAGGTTGAAACTGGATCATAAATGAGCTACTGTATGTGTTTAATGTTTTGGGTTGTACATTATGCCCTCAGTAGTAGCAGAAGATATTAGCAAACTCTTGGACAAAGAGTCCATCCTTCACAGATTGCTGACTTACTCCATCATCTTTTATATTGCCCATTATATTTATCAGTTTCTGAGAAACATTGAAAAGTGTGAATTATTTCTCAGTTCAGTTGTGATGAAAAAGAAATATGTTCTTCTCTTTCTGATTTTAATAAAGGAAACTGTTACCCTGATTTGTACTAGCTATGCAAAAAAAAAATCTAGATCATCCAGAAATTAAGTGATAATAAGTGCAGGGGTCAGTGTTAAGTTAAGATCTCTTTTAATTGTGTTTAAAACTGTTCTGCTGTTATAGACACAATTGCTTGTAGCTTAACATGTTTAATAAATAAACAAACATGAAACAAAATATCAAAGAGGGAATCTGGGCTTCAATTCAGTACAAGACTTAGGTTTTTATGAAATGAAAGCTCTCCAATTTTCAGAATAACAGATTTGGAAAGGACCTTGGACATCTTCTAGTCCATTATTCCTCTGCTCAAGCAAGAGATCCTATACCATTTGGCAGTTCAATCTCTTCTTAAAAAATCTTCAGTGATGGAGCACCTACAACTTCCAAAGACAAGCTTTTCCACTGTTTGATTGATTTTACTGTCAGGAAATTTCTCCTTAGGTCTAGTTCTTGGTTCTCTCCTTGATTAGTTTCCATTCATTGTTTCTTGTCCTGCCTTCAGGTGCTTTGGAGACTAGGTTGACCCCCACTTCCTTGTAGCAGCCCCTCAAATATTGGAACACTGCTATCATGTCAATCCTAGTCCTTCTTTTCACTAAACTAGACATACCCAATTCCTGCAACCGTTCTTCATATGCTTTAGCCTCCAGTTCCCCGATCATCTTTGTTGCTCTTTTCTGTACTCTGTATTCTTTCTAGAGTCTCAACATCTTTTTTATATCATGGTGACCAAAACTGGATGCAATATTCCAAATGTGGTCTTGCCAAGGCTTTATAAAGTGATATTAACATTTCATGTGATCTTCATTCTATCTCCTTGTTAATGCAGCCTAGGATTGTGTTCGATTTTTTGGTGACTGCAGCACACACTGCTGGCTCATTTTTAAGCGGTTGTCCACTAGGACTCCTAGATCCTATAATCAATGGATCTACTCTAAGCATAACTAAGACATGATTCCCATTTGTGATTTATAGTTTCATTCTTGTTTATCACAGTATAAAAATGCTTTGTTAATTGGCTTCATTTATGTAATAGAATTTATATGCTGTCCCAATTCATGCAGGTACTGGGAATACAGTAATTTAAAAAATAGAGTAATGAAAGTCAGCTATAATGGTTGCCCGTACAAAACCAAGGACCAAAAGCTTGACAGAATAATACCTTTTAAAATTACTTCCTAAACTATCACTTGGCCTAAAACCTCTTAAGAAGCAATAATCCTCGGCAGATCCTCACTAGGGTGGCTGACTAGAGAAGCAGATTCCATTTTGGCAAAACATAACCTGCTGTTATACAGTACACTAAAGTTGTCATGGGCTTGGGGAATAATCAGAGGTGAAATGTTCAGTGGGGAGGGCAAAGAAGCCAGTGAAATTCCTACAATCACTTCTCTTAATTTATCTCACATTAAAACTACAAAGACAGTTTTGTATCAACGTGGAATATGGTTAAGCTATATAAATGTGAGGAAAGAATTAATGAATAGTAAAGTATGCCATTTTGAAAAGATTGGAGCGGACCCCCAATATAGCAGTGAAGAAGAATTATCTAGTATCTAGTATCATCTAGTGTCTAGTATCTCCCAGCCATTGTGGAGTGATCTAACGTTGGTCTAGATTACTGTTATGTCAATTGAATATCGGTTGGTTGACTGAAAATACTCTAAATCATAATAGGGATCTTGTCTAAAGCTTGATTCAGCCCAAAGACCTTTCTACATCCTTTTTAAATATTTTTTCTTCAAAATGAAAATGAAAATGAAAATTGTCCTGCAACATCAATTCCTAGTACTGTGTATTTTTGATATATAAATAGGGACAAGAATGTACATGATTGCTATTGTCAAATCTCTATCATTGCTGAGATACAGATATGGTAATGGATGAAATAAATAAAAATTGCAATTATGAAATAAATAAAAGATAAATAAATAAAAGAAATAAAAATTGCAATTATGTTGCCCTTATGAGCCATAGTGTTCACTTTTCTTGCTTTTGTTGAAAAAAAAGAGGTTGTCTCATCTTTTGGAAGCGGAATATGGGGGAAAATGTATCTTTTTCTGTTTTATTTTATAAAGTCTGTTCTCGATTTCCCATATTTTTAACCAATGGATTAATACTTGCCAGTTTCATGCACATAGCCTGAGAAAGAGAGATTCCAGATTGTTTTTTATCTATTGGAAAGTGATTGCTGTTTTGTAAAAATTTAGAAATTAAGCTTTTTAGTGTAGAGATTGTAAATTTTTTTAAAGTTTAAAAATCTCTGTTAAACTTAATCAGTTTGTGGAGTTGAAATTCTATTTCAGACTTCCTTAGGACATGCGTCACCAGCCTGTATCTTTAAATTACTTTCTAAGACCATCATTTCTTTCTCTTCTTATATGAAATCACAAATCTGTGAAAGCTTAGTATAACCTACAATAGTATCAAAAGATTCCAAAGAAAGCTAGGATAGCATTGCAGTCATTTAATCAAATCATTAATACTTTCCTGTATCAAATGAACTGCTTGCCAGAACTTCAAGAAAGCTACTCAAACTGCTCATTTCAGGTAGCTGAAATACCTTTGGCACAAATCACATTTATACCGATTCAAAATAATTATACTGCCTATCCCAAAACAGCTATGGTGTTAACAGTGCATCTTACGAACATAAATTGCAATCCTATCTGACACTACAGCTTTTCTCCTGTAGATGTCAGTGAATATAGACTGCAGATTATTGTTCGTGTGACTTTTCCACTAAGAGAAAATAAGCAGCTTTCTCATTCATCCAGAAAAGCCTTCACATACAGAAATATAGCCCTTAACTGGTCTAACCCAGCCCTTTTCTTCTCTTGTCACGCACAGACTTGGAGATTCTGTGAAACTTCAGGATTAGCTTATTTGTATTTCATTGTTTTCTTTTCTAGCTGTAATCCGTTTAGCTATGGTATGCTGAGTTTATCTGATTAGCACCTAATGAGCCAAGTGGAACTGGAGAGAAAGTGGTGTTGCCCTTCTGCAACATAATGAGAAATCAAGTTTTAGTAACCTTGTTTCCCCTAAATGCTTGAAATTCTTTAACTGTCTTTGCTAGGAATATCAAGTCCGTTTTCTTTTTGAGCTGTGCTACAGTGAGATGATCCCATCTGTTTGAATAGAAGAATATCCTGAATTTCCTGAATTTGTCTTGTAAAGAAAACAGATTGGGATAAGGCGACAGACTATAAAATTACGAATTGCTCCCTGTTCCTTTCCCAACCTGGCATTCTTCACCTGGATAGCAATACAGTTTCAGCAGGTGGCTCTCCACAGCTGATGGCTATTGGTTTAGAGAAGACAGATAGTTACTGTATCCACAAGTTTGGAAAAAATATGTTTCCATTCCATTGCTGCAAGTCAATTGCAGTGTGTAATTGCTGCTTGGACCGCAAGGCACAAGAGTGTGAATACTTAATAGCTGAAGTTGAAAGTCATTTAAAACCACCCTAATCTTTATGGATGATCTGAGTCAGGATTGAAAACATAAAAGATATGAATCAATGAAAACTACACTTGGGAATTTGTTAACACGAAACAGATTTTGAGCTGGAAGAGGCATATTGAAGCTGAGTTGGCAACTAAAGATGCACAATAAAAATGGACCTGTTGTCTAGTTAAATAAATCATCATTGCTTCACCCTTTGCAGTTTTAAAAAGTTAAAGCAATGAGCCTAAGCACCACGGCACCTAAGGCTTAATTCCAGTAGATTTAATGGAACTTTCTTTAATGCAAAATGGTTTAGGATTGTTTATAGTAATTATTTTTTTCAGAACAACAAATAAATAAAGCACTTACATAGTCTTTTTGTTGATGTTTGTACAAATCAGAAGGAGCCATTTTAGAAGAGATTGGGTAATACATTATAAGAGAAGGAATGCCTCTTCTAAGATGGTTCACCTTCTTATAAATACACTACTACCAGGGCTTTTTTTCTCATAGAACGCTCAGAACGGAGTTCCGGCACCTTTTTTGGATGGAACCTTGTAGGGAGGGCAAGGCGGGTTGTATGACATGTGTGAGTTCCGGCACCTTTTTATTTTACAAAAAAAGCACTGACTACTACCTATATGAAAGTAACATGTCAGACTGGCATTATAGGTAGTCCTTGTTTAGCGATCACAATTGAGACTGGCAACTTGATCATTAAGTGACATGGTTACTAAGTGAAACCACAACTGTGCTTAAAATTTTATTTCAGCTTTTCTTTGTTTTACAGACCTGTAACGTGAATGTCTTAACTGCAAGATTTTTCATCCCCATCATAATTGCAAATGGTCACTAAACAAGGCAGTGGCTAAGCAAGGGATATCTGTATTGTAATGATCATAAAAGTCTAATGATTTCCCCCCCCCTTTTTTTCCCCTCCTTTTTGTCACTTCCTTTTCAGGTTTGCAATGATGTGTGGCTACATGTCTCAATTTGAAACTATACAAAACAAAATCAGGAATGGCTATCTTTTTAAGGTATATTTTGGGTAGTTTTCTTAAACTGCTTGCTACTGTTATTGACTTAATTCACCCTGACAGCACTGAAGTAAAGTAAAACTAACTCTTGTCTGGGAGGGATAGTTTACTGTTACGCTGATGAATGTTTGCGTGTGAGTATAATCTTCCATATAACTTAAACTGGCTTTCAAACTGAAAAGAATTTAAAAGTGCACCATTTGGATTAAGCACAATACTTTAGCCCTGCTTCTACCCTAAATGCGGAAGGAGCAGTATGAGACCCCCGCTGACCTGAGGCCCAGAGTGTGTGCTTTGATAGGCCTTAGAAATATTCATTTGCTCCATGGATTCCAACTTCCCTCTCTGCTCAAAACAAATTTAAAGTGCTGTTCTCTTAAAATCAGCACCATCTTACTCCTGAGTTCAGTTGATTGAGAGAGGATTCCTGAAATGCATTTCACTTTTGTCATCTCTATCTATACCTATTCTTCAGTTGTCTTAGACAGTGGCGTAGCGTGAGGGGTGCAGGGGGGGCCGGCCGCACCGGCCGCAACATCTGGGGGGCGCGCTCGCACTCGCAGCTCTCTGCCCCTGCCTGGCTCACTCACTCTCTCTCACTGCAGTGCTGGCTGTGCGAATCCGATCCAAGCCGCCGGGTTGCCGCCCACTGTGGAGGGGGGGTGCCAGGCGTGCGGTGCGGTGCGAAGAGAGAGCTAAAATCCACGGGTTAGGGGGCGCAAATTACTTGCCTTGCCCCGGGTGCTGACAACCCACGCTAGGCCACTGGTCTTAGACATTTTAATGCATGTGTAACCTTGATGAACTCTTAATATTTATGAAATACCAAAGCAAACAAGATGCCTGGATTTATTGTGGCAAAACAGCTGGAAAGAGGAAGGGCAGTTCTTTCTTATGATCTCTCTTACAGGAACATCTTGACAAAGCAATTGCACTTAAGCCACAAGATCCCCTTTTATATTATCTCACTGGAAGGTGGTGTTATGAAGTAAGTATCCTGTGATCCTTTTAAGCATTTACCCATCAGAAGTTCATGAGGATTTTTTTTTAAAGAACAAAAAGGTGGAGGGAAGTTGAGTAATTTTATAAAATTTGGGACTGGATTATAATTATACCTCACACTGGTATAAGAGATGCACTTTAAAGTCCTAAAGGGTTTATAACCAAGGTTCTTCACAACAACTTCTTCCTAATGTAAGATCTGATGGAGAAACCCTAATCCTAAAGTAGAGGGACAATGTTTTACTTTAGTTACTACATCTGCCTGCTTTTATTTTATTTTTTTCTTCTGTTAAGTTATATTTATCTTATATCTGCTTAATAGTTGTTAGCCTCCTAGAATAGAATCCAAGTTGATAATTTATACGTCGCCATTCATATAATAAAACTACTAATAATCACAACTACTTTTCATAAACAGAAATTACTCTTTATATATTATTTTCAATTACTCACATTTATCTAAAGGCATGGCAATTATCTGAGATTAAAATAATATCAAATTCCTTCAGGTCAGGTGAAAAAATTGGAATCAAATTAGAAAATAACTAGAATATTGAGGATGTTGATGTTGTTCTTGTCAAATAATTTAGACAAATGTATTTCAGAAGGATGATTATTTCTGAAGCAAGGGAGCTGTTAAAATTCAAAGATGCAGACTTCCATATGCTTGGTTAATTGCATAAGGTTGCGGTTAGGGTAACTCACACAATAGATCAAGTGTGGAATTCAATCTTGTATAGATGTTCATGGGAGCAAGGCTGTTAAACCCAGGATGTTTTGGATAAACAAGTGAAGGCTTGCCCTGGGTTTTTCGTTTTGGAACTGGTGAGGTGTCTGATTCTTTTGTCTGAATATAAGAAAAGGCATGCCCATCAGTTATCATTCTTTAAGGTAAAGGTAAAGGTTCCCCCGCACATGCGTGGTAGTCGTTTCCAACTCTAGGGGCCGGTGCTCATCTCCATTTCAAAGCCGAAGAGCCAGCGCTTGTCCGAGGACGACTCCGTGGTCATGTGGCCGGCATGACTAGACACCAAAGGCGCACAGAACACTGTTACCTTCCCACCGTAGTGGTCCCTATTTTTCTACTTGCATTTTTACATGCTTTCGAACTGCTAGGTTGGCAGAAGCTGGGACAAGTAACAGGTGCTCACTCTGTTACGCGGCACTCGGGATTCGACCCACCAAACTGCCGACCTTCTGATCAACAAGCTCAGCGTCCTAACCCACTGAGCCACCTCATCCCTTTATCATTCTTTAGTCTAGGATAAATTTACTCTCCTTCAGTGAAATCTACTTTATGGAATTGTTAAGCTAAACAAAGTATGATACTAGGAAAAGCCAGGAAGGGGTTTGCAATTTAAAAAATATATCAAAAGGGCTCTCTTAGAAAATATATGAGTTTAAAAAGCTGCCTCATCTTTTTGAAACAAACCTCAAATTCCATTTGGGAAATTTCCTTTTGCAAATAAATTGTTCGCCTTTTAGGAGAATGGAATAATTTGAATGTGTGTTCAAAACTTTGTTCCATGCATTTTCATGATTCTGTTATAGCAGAGGGCATCAATCTTTTCAACTGGGAGAGGACTGTACACTTAAAGAAACAGCTCCATTTTATTTTCATTGTTCAGGACCCACTTTTGATTCTGTGTCCAGCTCCAGGCAACACATTTTAAGAAGATTCAGAGAAACTAGAATAGGTTTGGGAAGAATAACAGCTAATTAGAATCTAGATTCTGTGAGAGATGTTGAGGAAGATCCAATTAAATGCAACAAATCCAATAAAGTGCAGCTCTGGTGAGAGAAATAAAGCCCTGCATTTAGACAGGAAAAACAAGTGCACAGGTAGAGAATAGGTGAGATTTGGCTCAACAGTGAAAGTAACAGTGAAAGGTGTCCCAGTGGACCACCACTGTGAGCTAGCAGTGTGCTGTGGCTGCCAAAAAAGCCAATGGCAGTCCTAGATTGCATCAACAGAGGGATAGTATCAAGATCATGATAGTTGAGAGTACCACTTTATACTACACTAGTGAGGCCACACTTGGAATATTGTGTTCAGTTCTGGTCACCGGGAACGAAAAAGATGCTAAGACTCTAAAAATAGTGCAGAGAAGAGCAACAAAGATGATAAAGGGTCTGGAAACAAAACCATATGATAAATAGTTAAGGGAACTAGGTATGTCTAGCCTATCAAAGAGAAGGATTAGGGTGACATAGTAACTGTTTTCTGGAATTTGAGAGGCTGTCGCAGAAAGGAAGGGGTCAACTTAAGCACCTGAGGACAGGACAAGAATCAGTGGGTGGAGGCTTGTCAGAAACAGATTCAGATTGAAACTAAGGAGGAATTTCCTGACAGTGAGAGCAATTAAACAATGGAACATATGCCTCCTGGAGTTGCGGATGCTCCATTGCTGGAGATTTTCAAGAAAAAAATAGACAACCGTTTGTCCAGAATGACATAAGCAGGAGGATGCACTAGAAGACCTCCAAGGTCCCTTTGAGCCCTATGATTCTATGACTTCTAAGAACGACATGTTTAGCCTTGAATAGGTTGAGAGAGGAAGCTTGATAGTACTTTGTATAAGAGGACTTTCCTGTCCTTGAGTTGGCAGAAAGTATACCAACATAAATTGCATGGCCCTGATATCTGAAGCCCCATTCTTCTTCAGTGACTATCTTAACAGTTTTAATGTAGGGCAGTTCACATGTAGCAGTTGGCTGATTTCTGAGTTGCGTATCCCCTTCAACCCAGTGTGTTTTTAATGTGTGGTGGAGCTTGCCTGGAATACTATGACTGGTGCCTGGAATGGAGATTTTTACCCGCTTTCAAGTTGCTTCTAAGAACGACGTGTTTAGCCTTGAATAGGTTGAGAGGGGGAACTTGATAGTACTTTGTACAGTATAAGAGGATGTCATCTCATGTTTTGTAGTACAAGTCATGGAATAAGGGGTTTCAGTTACAAGAAGGCAGATTTCAGCTGAGCATTAGAAAAGAAAATCCTAACAATAACAGCAGTTTAGCAGCAAAGCCAAGTACCTTCCTACAGGAGTGATGGACTCCACTTGGTTGGATGAATTTGATGTCAAGGCCGGAGAGCCCTCTGTCTGGAATACTTCAATTTGGATTCCTTCACCGGAGATTGAACTTAATGAACTCTAGATGGCCCCCTTCCAACTCTTACAATTTGGCCTTTTAAAATTGTAATTATAATAGCGTTTCCATTTTAAATGCTTTAATTTTATTTTTGGAATATGCTAGAGTCAAGTAAAACAGGACCTTTGGGGAAAGAAGGATTATTAAGCAATGTAGATCAAATTCGCATCCAAACCAAAATGTGAAGCTGAAATCCTCTGTATCGGTTCTTAACTAAGTTTTGCAAGAAAATGTATATTGCCCCAGTCGGTTCCTTTATTTTGCAACTCAGTTACAAGTTTTAGAAGCTGATTGCAGATTTGACATGGAAAATTTAGAAGCCTATGTGCTGCAAAAGGGACGCGGTGGCTCAGTGGGTTAGGACGCTGACCTTGTCGATCAGAAGGTCGGCAGTTTGGTGGGTCGAATCCCAAGTGCCGCGTAACAGAGTGAGCGCCTGTTACTCGTCCCAGCTTCTGCCAACCTAGCAGTTCGAAAGCACGTAAAAAATGCAAGTAGAAAAATAGGGACCACTACGGTGGGAAGGTAACAGCGTTCCGTGCGCCTTTGGCATCTAGTCATGCCGGCCACATGACCACGGAGACGTCCTCGGACAAGCGCTGGCTCTTGGGCTTTGAAACGGAGATGAGCACCGGCCCCTAGAGTCGGAAACGACTAGCACACATGTGCGGGGGAATCTTTACCTTTAACTTTTATGTGCTGCAATATCGCAGATGAAACTTGTTTGTGAGCCATCAGTTTGTGATATTCCAAGTGTGTGTGCATGCATGCAGGCTGGTATGTGCATAAAAAAATTGAATGGTTTCTCCTATATTATAGAGACAGTATTTCCCTTTATTTTAGTTTTCCAACAATCCATGTACAGTATGCTTCAGCTGGATGGAATGGCCTTAATGATGTTGTTCAAAGGTCTCTGATTTTCCAAGAGTTCTCCCTTTCAGCTATATTGACATGCAATTTTCCTGTCCTTGAGTTGGCAGAAAATATACCAACATAAATTGCATGGCCCTGATATCTGAAGCCCCATTCTTCTTCAGTGACAAGGTTAGAGTCTGATGCTGTCTTAACAGTTTTAATGTAGGGCAGTTCACATGTAGCAGTTGGCTGATCAACCCAGTGTGTTTTTAATGTGTGGTGGAGCCTGCCTGGAATACTATGACTGGTGCCTGGAATGGAGATTTTTACCCACTTTCAAGTTGCTTGAATTACAGATTGCTTTCATTGAGGTTCCCCATTGTACAGAAATATCCAGGCTGCTTATGTCTACCAGTCTTCTGGAAGAGTCCTCTAGCCACGTCCAAAAGGAAGAAAAGAGAAGTTGATGGGTCACAAGCATGATGGGTGAAGTGTGAAGAGGTCATAACTGTTTCTTTCTATGGCCTTCAATTCTATGTGTGGTCTGTGGCCCAAACTATTATAGGAAGTATTCTTCCAGAAGACTGGTGAACATGGATTCAGAAATACCCTAATTGACAGGCCAAAGAAATGGCATTACAAGGAAATTGCAAAGAGAATCAAGAGTGGTCCTTCTCATTCCAGCCCTTTGTATGCACTTTATGAGGGACGGAGTAAAGGGAAAGGAAGTGCTGTAAGGAAATGTCACTGTTGACAGGAAGTGGTTGGGTCTGGTTCAGCCTATGCCAGTAGCTCCTCTTTGAGGCTGAAAGATGAAACAGGCGGAATTCTTGTCAGTTTTACTACAGCTCTCCTGTATCCCAAATCAGTAAGTGCTGCAGGACAGTGTCAGCAAGCGTAGCCCATGAATTACACAAAATTGCACACACACACACACACACACACAAACACACATTAAAAAGTGCAATCATGTAAAATGCCTTGTCATTCAAAACAGCAGAAATGCACTCATTTGTAACATAAAGAGTAGTAAACATCTGGCAGAACTCCCTCTGAACAAATGAATGAATTTGCCTTCATTCATGAGAACTCTCTTTGCCCATTTAAATCAGCCAGGACACTTGTTGATTTTTTTTAAAGACAGTTATTGGTTTATAAAAGGTTTCTCTTTCAAAAGATGGGCAAATATGTTTAAAAACAGGTCTAGAGTGCTAAACCTGTGTATGTAAGGACTATGCTTATTGCATAATGTATTGGCAGGCCAGATGCATTGGGGGAAGCTAGGTGTTTTGATCTCTTTAGCAGCCTAAGTCAAAATAGTCAAGGAAGATTGTGCTTAGCAAATTGAAGGCAGGAGAGCATACCCACTATAGCCTAAAGAAGCAAGTAAGTACTTGGCATGTGCTAACCTCGAAGTACATCATCACGAACATAATCAACCAGCCATCACAGATTATACAGCAATGTGTGTGTTGGAGGAAAAGAGAAACCAATATTTCAATATTAGAATATACTTTAAGTTCCCTCTAATACAGGGCTTTTCAACCTTTTCACCCATTGTACCACTTTTAGGATATGGCAACATCCGAGTACCACCAGTCGCCTAGCAAGGTGTCAAAAACATGATGACCCCCCCAAAAAAGGAAAAAAGTGATGAAGTACAGGTAGTCCTCGACTTACAACAGTTCACTTAATGACTGAAGTTACAATGGCACTGAAAAAAGTGCCCCCCAAGCCACAGCCGAGCAAGATACCTGCCTGCTCGCCCAGCGGCGCTCTTCCTCCTGTCCGAGCATTTCTGTTGAGGGTTGGCAGTGGGGGAGGGGTGGGGATGGGGTGTTTGGTTGTTTTTTTCCCGTCCTCTGCTGAGTGGTTGCAGCAGGTTTCGGTCACTTCACATGACGCTGGGACACTGTGACCATCATAAATATGAATCAGTTGCCAAGCATCTGATGTATATCACAAGTCCCTGGAGATGCTGCAACATTCCAGCTGATCGGTGCTTCTTCTGGGCTCAGAAGTGCCAGATCAGCGCCGAACTCCAGCTGGAGCCTGGCGCTAATCCTGGCGCTTCCGATGAGCCCTGACAGCCCTGCAGCTCCAGTCATCTCTTGCTCAGACTTGTGCAGTGCTGCCACCGGTTCAGTTCATTCCCCTCCCCCGCTACAACTTCTCTAGGATGGTCGCGTACCACCTGCCAGGTGCCAATGTACCACAGGTGGTACCTGTACCACTGGTTGAAAAGCCCTGAGCTAATAAGCTGGGCATGAATTGAAAGTAATATCAAGAGGATATGTTTTCAGAAATCTGCTAAGAAGGCATGTTTGGTTAGCTGGATATAAGAATAAGCCCCCAAAGGACTTAGAAGAATACATAGAATGCATTCATTTAACAACTTTTCAAAGTTAAAACAACACTGAAAAAAGTGACCAGTGCTTGCACTTATGACCATCACTGTCGAGATATTTTATCATGACATTTGTCTTGATATCTAAAAACACACTAAATGATTTTTCCCCCACCTTTCCCTTCTTCTTTTGGGATTTCCAAAGGTCGCTCAGTTGTCTTGGATTGAGAAAAAAGTAGCTGCTGCTCTTTTTGGGATTCCACCAACCTCAACAATACATGAGGCTTTGCAGAATTTTCTGAAGGTAGATTAAAATATTCTCTCTTCTCTCTGGGTGCCAACTCGCTGGCATTTAAGAAATTTGTTCAACAAATTGTTCCCAGGGGCTACGAAGTCAACGCTTTTCAAAAGATTTTTCAGGCAATATACCTTTAGAAGAGGGACCATTCCTGTTCACTTAAGCTGAATTTCAGGATCTGCTATGTTGCTCTTTTTTTTTTTGCAATTAAATATTCAGCCCTTTGAATTTCATGCATAGAATTGTTTATGAGCATTTCCTGTGGAAATGGCCCCTGTTGTCATTTTTGACGTTAAACACAGGAAGTTTGTCTGAGCAATTTAATAATTGCTGCTTAGCACAGATGCTCTAAAGAAATCAGAGCTTTCATCCCCGTCTCCTCTGCTTCCCCCCCCCTTTTCTCTTTGTTACTTTTTTTTGGGGGGGGTGTCTTTACTTTCATCCTTAGTGCTAGTTAAGAAGCAAGAATAATGGATCAGGTCTAGATTTCAGACAATTTCCCTGTTCTTACTTCCCTTGGATCCCTTCCTGAAAGTGATATACTGTACAAATAGTCTAGCAGCCTCTACTGAATGACTGTGATAAAAAAAACAGTACGAAGACCGTGGGAGTAGAGTAGACCTTGCAAAATGATTTGGCTGGTCTCTGAGATCCTTCCTTCCACCTCCCATCAGTCTACAAGGGGTCCCTTTGTGTACTATTTCAACAGTTGGGAGGAACCGAGCAGATGTTAAGTCTGTTTCTGCTCACTGAATTGGCTGTAATGATTCAGTAAATCAGTGGTAGGTGAGCTGGGGCTAATGGCAGCAGAAGTCTCAAAACTTGTGGAGGGCATATGGTGGCCTACATTGCTGAAATGTCTAGTTTTGCTTACTGTGTCTTTGTGTGTTGCTGTCTTCAATTTTGGATGAACCACATCCTATGGATGTTAGCAACCTTATCCTTACTGGCTAAGTTTGGGGAAGATTTATTTGCTTTGTAAGAATCACGTCATTGATATGCTGGGGCATTTGCACCTGAGGCTTTGGCAAGAGTTCTAGATTGGTGCCATGCCTCTATGATCTCTTGCCCTGCTGAGTAGCCGAGCCTATTGACTTCTGTGGGGCATCATGAATCACCCAAATTTTGTTGATTTTCAACATAGCAACTCCTCCGAAGCTTGGTTCCAAGTTATTTCTCACTGATGGAAATTGCTTTTCTACAGTCCTTGGCTCTCTTCCTTCCTTGCAGTTGGGAAGCCACATAATGCCAAAACCTGGACCAAAGGATGACTTTGTGAGCTCCTTTTATCAGTACCTTTTAATATTGTTCCCTGTAAAAACAGAGGCAATAAAGTAGCAGTGTGAGAGTATAGTACTAGCTGCCTGTCTTCAACCATTAGCACCTCAAGAGAGAGCTGTTTAGGTCTAGAAATGCAGATTGGCATTGAGAAGACATATGAGCAGTACAAAATATTTTGAAGGTTTGGGACATGAAAGCAATATGGAAGTATGCCTAGCCTTGCTTTATGGCATTCTCATCTTTCTATCTTTTGTCTTTATACTCAGGCTGAAGAATTACATCCCAGATATTCTAAAAGCAACTATGTGTATTTGGTAAAGGTATGAGGCACTGCAATCTTTCTCCACTTTAATTTCTTTTTTCATTTTTTTTGTTTTTGAATGCAAAACAAATTTCTGGTCACTAATTAGCTATTATAATTTTTTTTCCTTGTCTTTCTTTCTACCTAAGTGTTACAAAGATCTGGGTCAGAGGAGCAATGCCCTGAGATGCTGTGAAACAGCATTGTCCATTCTGCCAGTCACCAAAGAGGTAGGTCTGAAGGTTGTGTGTTCATCTTCTGATGAAGAAGCGGTGTGAAAAATGTTTCCACACTATCTGTCAATGTCAGAAGACGTTATCTGTCTTCTGCAGCTCTTGTTAATTTCATTTAAGACGCAGAAAAGAAATTCCTGATAACCTGATAAACTTTAATACTATAGAGCAGGCATGTCAAACTCGCGATGTCGCGTGACGTATCACGGCTTTTTCCCCATTGCTGGCAATGGGGAGGGTGCGGTTTCGTCATGATGCATCTGGCCCATGGGCCGGCAGTTTGACATGCCTGCTGTAGAGGAATATCTAGAAAGAAAAGGAAGAGAAGTCATCTGTTCAAAATCTTGCAAAATATGGCATAAGAAAACAAACTTCTGATGTCCGTGACTGCAATGTTGAAAATGTGTAAAATCCAATATTATGAAATTATATTTAAGAAGATGACTTCGATCACAGGGCTAATGTCTAATTTGACTATGAACTGGACAATTTGAAGTCCAGTGCAGCTGGTGACTCTGATTGCTGTGGTCTAATTTTGCAATTATTACTCTGATTTAGAAATTGCTCTTCGTAAGAAAATGGCTACTTAACCCTATTAAGCCCACTGATTCACCATGCTTTAAAAATGGAGGGAATAAGGAATCATTGAAATTATATCTCATTGTGATTTAGTTGCCTAGTCCTTTTAACTATGCAATTATGCAAGTATACGTTTTGTGCAATGAAGATAGAGGTTGAGAATGAATACTATAAATTCCTTTCCAGCACTGATACATTATTACTTAGCTATTTTTTATTGGCTTAATTGCAACTATCTATCCGGCTTATATTTGAAGACATGAAGCTTCAATATTGGTCTCCAATATAAACAACAGTGTTGAATTATCCTTGGGAGATGGCAACGCTTGGGCCTCAACTGACACTAAAGCTAAGCAGGATCATTCTTGTTTAAGACTTAGACAGAAAGACTCCAGAGATCCCAGTGTAATAAATTATACTAGGGAAATGTATCTCAGAAGTCAGCAGTGACAATGTCCACGTCCATACTTTGGCCAAGAAAACCTCTTGGCTATATCTCTGTGACTCAACTTGAAGTTGATTTTACCTTTTTCATGCTCAATGAAAACATGTTGTTTTACTGCAAAGTTCTCTGACAGTTCCCAAAGGACAGATAAACCCTAATACTGCTAAATCCCTATATTGACCATTTCTGACATTTGTAGCAAACAGAGACTGTCTTATGATGGTAAATAAATGATTGTGTGTTTTTTAAAGTTACATTTATGTTGTTCGTTGAATTCATTAAATTTGTTGTTCATTCAGTTCAGTCACTTCTGACACTTATTTTGCCAGGATTAGTTTCTGGTAATATTTTTTTAAGTTATTGTAAGTTCGTGCATGTGTCAAAAGTGATAATATCTGACTCCCTTCTCTTTTGTCAGTTCTTTTCCTTTTATTTATATTTATTTTAAAAAAACATAAAAAACAAATCAAAAGGAAAAAAGGAAAAAAAACACCTAAAGTTAAGAAATGTAATTTTCAACCTTTCAACAAATAGTTACAATTTTATAGTCCTTCCTCCCTCTTAGATATTATATAAGTCCCTTAGCCTCTTACTTAAATTATATCTCTCTTAACCTTCAATCCCATAAATCATTGTGTCATTTCTTTCTTCTTTCAGCAAAAAAAAAAAACATTTCCAGACTTTTTCCAGACAGGGAAGTTGTTCTTTTCCTGACCAGACAGGTCAATATTGCCATTTCTATGAATTCTGACATTTTTACAACCCATTTTTCTACTGTGAAGATTTGGTTCTTCTTCCTCATTATACATGAAATAATCTTGCTGCAGTGACCTTATACAAAATCGGCTCAGCATGAATATTTTTCTAATTCGTTGCCCATAAGTCCCAATAAAAAGAGTTCTGTTTTATTTTTGCAACATCAATCTTTAAAATTCTTTGCACCATTCATTATATGACTTGGTATCCAACATTTCTTAGCTTTCTCACAAGTCTACTACACATGATAGTTCCTCCCTTTTGACATCTTTTTCAGTTGCCTTTCATTTTTTCAGGTATAAAGGTCTTCTCACATATTTTTTTGCCTTCGGGTTATGCATCTAAATATCTAAAATACTTAAGACTTACCTTTATTGTTAATGTTTCCAATGAGGTTTTACTTCAATGAGTTATTATATTGATGATTTGTTCTGCTTGCAGCCCAAAGTATTTTAGCAATATTCTCCAGCAATTCAAGGGTACCAGTTCTTCTTAGTTCTGATGATCTAGCTTTCATGGCTTTGCCTTTCAGTTGGGAAAGCCATGGCCTTGACAATTCATATTTGTATGGGCATACATTCACAGGTAATCCTCCACTTACAACAGTTTATTTAGTGACCGTTCAAAGTCACAGTGGCACTGAAAAAACTAACATATGACCATTTTTCACATTTATGGCCATTTCAGCATCCCCATGGTCACATGATCAAAATTCAGAAGCTTGGGGTCATGTGATCACCTTTTGTGACCTTCTGACAGAAATGGGGAAGCCAGATTCATTTAACAACTATGTGATTAACTTAACAACTACAGGGATTCACTTAACAACCATGGCAAGAAAGGTCGTAAAATGGGGCAAAAATTCATTTAACAAATGTTTCACTTAGCAACAGAAATTTTGGGCTTAATTGTGGTCATAAGTTGAGGATTACCTGTATGGTGTAAATTCTCTGTATATTTTGTCAAAATCTGTCGTCGACGTTTCTCCCAGAAAGCAGTTGAAGCCAGTTTCTTGTTTTCAACTGCACTGTGAGCAAATTGGTGGCGATATGATTGTGGAGTCTAAGCCAGGTAGAAAATGATTTTGTGCAAATAATGTTTGCTTAGAGATGTGTCACTTAATGTAATTTCATTTCCAAAGGGCCACCCAGTTTTGTGGGAGCTGAACTTGAAAGTTCAAGAACAACAAAAACCGCTCAGAGATGCAGAGCGGCTGTAAGGCCAACAAAGCTGCGAGTCTCTCTGAGAATCTCTTGTTTTAACAGCAACAAGGGTGAGGGAGAAAAAACGCAAATTAGAAACTTCAAGCCACAGGAATGTTGGGTTCACTGAAACACCTCCAAAGGTGACGGTTGGAAGATGAAAACCTTTAATTATAAGCCATTAGAATTGTAGACAACACCTCATTACACATCTCTAGAAGGAAATTGGAAAGGAAAAGTATTGTATAAAAGTAGAGTCTTCCCCCTTTTCCCCTACTTTGTTTTTTTACTGCATTTGGAGGAAAAATGAGCCAGTAATCCTTTCTGCACTATTAACACTGAACATAATCTCTTGTTTTGATGCAGAAATTGGTGCTGGCTTCAAGCAGCTCTGGGTGGTTCTTAAGGCATAATTACATAAGCTTAATTCTTTTTTTTTCTTCCTTTTTAGGATCAAGAAGCTGAGAAAGTTTTAGAAACTTTACTTCCATCCTTGAATTTTTGATGATGGTTCAGTGACAAATGAATGGACCAATTTCTCTAAGCCTATAGCTTTTTTACAAGTTACTTCAGGACCTGCAATAATAAAAGACTTACTATGTGCAATGTTATCAGATGAACAGGACAGTCTTGCATTCTGTCCATACAACCCCATTAAGGTGAGTTTTCCGAGGCCATGTGAACCATTGTATGGGTCTGCTGTTTTGTGTGAAAACATGCAGAAGAAAAGTGAAACCATCTGTCCTTTCCCTCTGACACTGCCTTTTTCTAAGCTGAAGAAAAACCAATTCACTTGGGAAATGGCTTTATTTTTTTAATTCTTTATTTTTGCAACATCAAACAGAAGAACATTGCTTGCTGCATTCCTTTTATTTTCATAACATTTATCTCCAATAAACAGGTTGCCATTCAGGATCCTTAATGAATGGCACCAATGATCTTAACCCAGGGAAATCAACCATCTTTTCTTTTTCCTGTGTTTTTTTAATGCATACAGACAATTTAGCAGTTAAAATACTAATTTTAACTTGTTGGGACTCTCCAAATGTGAAATCCACTGCTGGCAATGGATATATTTGTAGTTACTGAATGATGGGCATAATTTTGCCTAGACGGATTAGCTACTTTTTTGCCTGAATGCAGATGTATGTAGCTGAGTTTTCTGCTGAACAAACAGAGATATTATGTGTTTCTTTTCTCTTGAAAAATATCAATTCTGTGGGAAAATTATACTTGCTGGATATAATTTGGTCTTTGAATCTTAAACTGAAAAAAAATAAATAAAGACATGGTGAACTTGTCATAGTTTAACGTTTCTGTGTACCCAAATATTTTGGCATTTCCTATATCTGGCTAATATTGGAGATTATGGCTTTGCTACAGCGGGGGAGGAAAAGAGAGATTGGATTCTGACTAGAACACATTTCAAAGTACAGGCTGGAGATATTATTTGAGCCCCCTAAAGCAGGAAACAGCTGACTCTCCTCCATCTTTTTTTTTTTGCTAAACCAACTGCCATTCACATCCAAGCTCAAAAGAGCAAGCCAAAATATACTCTTAAACTAGTGAGACAGACGTAAGTGATTTTAGTCCATGAAGTTGGGGCCAAATAGACAGACAGAATATTCAACTGTGAAATAGAAGAGTCCATGGTCAAGAAGAAAAAAAATGCCCAGGAAAATTTAATTCCTTAACACCACTTGTTTTAAACATTACCTATTTACTTTGTTAGAAGTCTCTTACAGTGTAAGATTGTGTTGTTCCCACATCCTTACTGCCCTACGCTGAGATCATCCACATAGAAATAAAGTTTAAGACAAAGTTAAAATACATTTGTAAAACAACCTAACTAATACAAGTGAGGTCCGTGATACAGCCTATATCAAATTATAACACAAGCACTAAAATTATATTAAATATGATAACATCAAAAGTTATAACAAAGTGCTCTAAAATTTAAGTGAATTATAGTTACATAGAATGCATTGGAAAATTGGCCCATCAGGGTCTGATGGATCTTCTGTGATGCTCCACAAAACCTAGCTACCTAAGCTGTAACACAAGGTAGTTCATCTATGGTCATAGGCTGAATGTGGGCAACCAGGATATCTATTAATTAGAGGTAGTATGAATCTGGTTCAGATGTCTATAAAAAGACCAGGAAAAAATAATATGTTCTGTAGTTTTTACCTCTCCAGAATTACAAGGGGCAAAATCTTTCAGACAGTGGTACTTTTTAGTATTTACCATCCAATACTGTAGAGCTAAGATGTTGCTGGATCTTGGGCAAGAGAGGAAAGCTTTCTGTCAGCTAAGTGGCAAAGTTAGGGTGATGCTGCTGAATTATTTGTCCTGCCACATATATTTTATATAAACTAAGGATGTTTTCAAATGTAGAATGTACTATCTAAGACACAGGGCTCTGAAGAGAATGGGTTCCAATCTCTTAATTCACTCTCATCACCAGAGACCAGCTCTTCCTGACTTTAAAGGTAAAGGTTCCCCCGCACATGCGTGCTAGTTGTTTCCGACTCTAGGGGCCGGTGCTCATCTCCGTTTCAAAGCCGAAGAGCCAGCGCTTGTCCGAGGACGTCTCCGTGGTCATGTGGCCGGCATGACTAGACGCCAAAGGCGCACGGAACACTGTTACCTTCCCACCGTAGTGGTCCCTATTTTTCTACTTGCATTTTTTACGTGCTTTCGAACTGCTAGGTTGGCAGAAGCTGGGACGAGTAACAGGTGCTCACTCTGCTATGCGGCACTCGGGATTCGACCCGCCAAACTGCCGAGCTTCTGATCGACAAGCTCAGCGTCCTAACCCACTGAGCCCCCTGACTTTAGATGTTCCTAAATTGAATAGAAGCTAAAGCAGCATGATAGGGATTGGTCAGAGTGTGAGATGAAGAACCAAGCTTTGCCCCAGTTCTCCATGACTAACTCCATTTGTTAGAATAATCTCTACCCATGCCACAGCAATGTTTCCACTTTAATAGATGAGAGATGGAGAAACTTCATTTCAATCCAGTTTTCTCTTTGTAGCAAAGTCCAACACACAGCTCTTCCTCTTTTTCCAATGAGAGAGAGAGAGAGAGAGAGAGCTCTCCATGGAGGACTTAAATATTCAGAAATTTATAAAACATTGAGTATAATTAGCTGCATGTCAAAAGTCATCAGAAAAACAGGAAATAAAAGGAACTGAAGCTTATAACTTGCAATATTTACACTTGGTTCAAAGCAAGCTATATTAAACCTGAATTTTGTGCTTTTAATGACCCCTTGGCAAAGAAAGTCTACTGCATGACCTGAAAGCAATCTGCTGTGTCGGTTATACAAACACATATATTAATGCAACAATTCTCAGTTTGGCAAGATGCACAGAGAGATTACTATTAGAGTGTGGGTGATTATTTCTATTTTACAGTGATAGAATCTTTTTTAATTTTTGCCACTCTCTTTAGGCAGTTTATAGAGTAGATAATCAAAAAAGGAACTTAACCATTCAAAAAAGGATCAAAGAGAACTGAGGCCCACCCAAAAGAACAAGACTTTGCTGTAATTGTGTCATAACCTAGTTCGGAAAATCAGTGGCAGAAGTGACATCCCTGGGAAGCTCTCAGGAACCTAGCAATTGGGCACGGCAGCGTTACAAAGAGTGACTTGTACTTTGGAGACGATTTCACACTGAACAGGTTTCAGTCCTTGCTAGTCCTGATCAACACAGGAAGTACAGTAGCTGTAGTTGCTAATATCTCAGTGTCAGAAATTTTCAAGAGTGCTGCAGCCCAAGGACCAAACCTCCTTATTTCTTCCTGTGTGCCAGTTAATGCCTTCCCTCCCTGCATTCTTAATTACATCAGCATTTGCATCTGCAGAAAAGCCAGGCCAAGCAATACAGACGGTTTCCATTACAGTACAAAACATAAACATGTGAAACCTCGTGAACAACTTGCCAGCTCATTTCACTCCAGGGAGGCCTGACTGATTACTTGAGGCAAGTAACTCCCGCCATTATATATTGCCAGTAGAAGAACTGGATGGATGGATGGATGGATGGATGGATGGATGGATGGATGGATGGATGGACGGACGGATATCATTAACTGAAATCAGGTCTGAAATAACCAAAAGCAGAAAGTAAAGCTCTTGCTATACAGTGCTTTCCCTGTTCATTAATAAAAATATTGCATCAGTGTCTTGTTAATATTATTAGTGCCTCTATCTTCCAATGGGTTTCTGAGTGCAATTCGAAGTGCTGGTTTTAACTAGCAAAGCCCCCATGGGGAATGAGATTGTCTCATCTCGTGACACTGGTCAGCCTGTCCCTTCTAGCTGAGAGGGGGAATGTTCTGAATTTCCTCAGTTCAGGAGGTGGCTGGGGTGGGAATTGATGCTCTGCTGCAACCCTATTCTTTGGAATAGGCTCTGACCAGCTAGACCTTGTATTGGTAATCAGCTTAGCCTGGAAAGACAGAAGGGATGAGGAAGAAACTCAAGATTGCCCTACACTGATTTTCATGAGTATAAGAAGGAGGAAAAGAGAAACTCTATCCAGTTTTTAAGGTTGATGTCACCCTTTCAACTAGAAGAAATATTAGAAGTCTACTTTATTGATAAAGACTATAATAATAAAATCCTGAAAGCCAGGCAGAATGTTTCTTTTCTGGGTTATTTATTTTTATTTTATTTTTTAATTCCATTTATATCCCGCCCTTCTCCGAAGACTCAGGGCGGCTTACAAGCTGAGCAGTAGCCTTCATTCTATGTATAGGCCTGCTTATTAGGGCTTTCACCACCCCCCCAAGTGGCATTATTACAAAGTCAGCTTAATTGCCCCCAACAATCTGGGTCCTCATTTTACCTACCTCGGAAGGATGGAAGGCTGAGTCAACCTTGAGCCTGGTGGGATGTGAACCTGTAATAATTGCAGGCAGCTGGTGTTACTTAAGGAGGCATTAGCCCACTGCTCCACCAAGGCTCCTCCTTGTAATGCTCTTTACATGGGGCTGCTCTTTACATGCAATGCTCTTTACATGGAGCTGCCCTTGAAGAGCACCCGGAGGCTTCAACTGCTGCAAAATGCGGCCGCGCAGGTGCTTATGGGAGTATCTCGGTACTCCCATGTTACACCACTCCTGCGCGAGCTGCATTGGCTTCCGGTTACCCTCCGAGTGCAATTCAAGGTGCTGGTAATAACCTTTAAAGCCCTACATGGCTTAGGCCTGGGGTACTTGCGAGACCACCTGCTGCCATTGTCAACCTCCCATCGTCCGGTTCGCTCCCACAGAGTCGGCCTCCTCAGGGTGCCGTCGGCCAGGCAATGCCGACCGGCGACCCCCCAGGGGGAGAGCCTTCTCTGTGGGCGCGCCAACCCTCTGGAATGAACTACCCCCGGGGCTGCGGACGGCCCCTGACCTTTGGTCCTTCCGCCGTGACCTGAAGACCTGGTTGTTCCAACAAGCGGGGCTGGACTGACTACGGTTTTTAATTTGGCTTTTTACTGGGTTAAATTGTCTTGTATTTATTGCATCTATTGTTTAATTCTTTTAAAAACTTTTTACTTTGTTTTTTTTTTAATTTTTTATGGTTGTGAGCCACCCTGAGTCCTCAGGGAGAAGGGCGGCATATAAATTTAATAAAATCAAATCAAAAATCAAACAGCTGTCATGTGCTACCTTTGTACTCATCAGCACCTATGGTTTCCCAAAATCCTCAAGGGTAGTGTAATAACCTCTATAATTATGGAGATTAATATCTATACCTCGCTTCCCAGTCAAATGGCAAAGGATTATTTTAAATTTTACTATGTTTAGGCTATTACCATGCTAACTGCTTTTCTATTATTTGATATGTAGACTGCCTAGACATGACATTGTGCCAAGGTAGAAATACTGGAAATTAAATAAATACATAACTCCTACCCATTACATTGATAACCCTGGAAGTGTGTCTGGATTGCTGCAGTGTGTTCTGTAGTAAGGCTGCCACAAGAGAAAATTTGGAGGCTGACACAAACTGGTCCAGAATGGGGTACTTAGGCTTGTCACAGGATTTGTGTTTGCAGAATATCTGACTACTAATTGCACTATATTTCACTTTGACTTAAGGGGTGATTCAAAATGCTGGTTGGTGGTCTTTAACATCTTCAAGGCTGGAAATATATTTAATAAATTTAAAAACTGGAATCCCAGGTGTAGACATTTGAAATCAGTAAAAATAAAAACGATGAACTCCGGGATATAAGAAAAAATTCTTCTTTATTGCTGAGCTTTCGTCAACAGTTATAATTTGGTCAATTATAACTGCCATATAAGTGTACTACTGACTCCCTTATCATTCAGCCCTTGCTCTGATGATGTCAACAGCTTGTTGACGAAAGCTCAGCAATAAAGAAGAATTTTTTCTTATATCCCGGAGTATACACACACACACACACAAGACTTGTGATAAATAAATCCAACAGGAGATATACAAGACTGGTCAAACCTAAAATCTGCTTAATAGTCTATCTGTAGTCATGTCAGAAGCATCTACAAAGCTAACTGAAGGAGGCTTCTGGATTGAAAGGATTTGCCAGTAACTCTTAATAGTAAAAAGCAACAACAAACAAATCATCCAATGGAACAGCTTGCTTTCAGAAGCTGTAGATGCTTTATCACTGGACGTTTTTAAGAAGATTTTGATTTGATTTGATTTTATTAAATTTATATGCCGCCCTTCTCCCTGAGGACTCAGGGCGGCTCACAACCATAAAAATTAAAAAAAACATAAAGTAAAAAGTTTTTAAAAGAATTAAACAATAGATGCAATAAATACAAGACAATTTAACCCAGTAAAAAGCCAAATTAAAAACCGTAGTCAGTCCAGGCCCGCTTGTTGGAACAACCAGGTCTTCAGGTCACGGCGGAAGGATTGAAGGTCAGGGGCCGTCTGCAGCTCCGGGGGTAGTTCATTCCAGAGGGTTGGCGTGCCCACAGAGAAGGCTCTCCCCCTGGGGGTCGCCAGCCGGCATTGCCTGGCCGACGGCACCCTGAGGAGGCCGACTCTGTGGGAGCGAACCGGACGATGGGAGGTTGACAATGGCAGCAGGTGGTCTCGCAAGTACCCCAGGCCTAAGCCATGTAGGGCTTTAAAGGTTATTACCAGCACCTTGAATTGCACTCGGAGGGTAACCAGAAGCCAATGCAGCTCATGCAGGAGTGGTGTAACATGGGAGTACCGAGATACTCCCATAAGCACCCGCGCGGCCGCATTTTGCACCAGTTGAAGCCTCCAGGTGCTCTTCAAGAGCAGCCCCATGTAAAGAAGAGACCGGACAGCCACTTTTCTGAAATGATGTAAGGTCTCCTGCTTGAGCAAGGGGTTGACCTCCGGGGTCCCTTCCAGCTCTATTCTGAATTCTGACTCCCCATAACAATAACCAGAAGAAACCAGTGGTGGGATTCAGCCATTTTGCATCACTTCGGCAGAACCGGTATTTAATTTTTTTTGTTGCCCAGGCCCAGAATGGATTTCTGGAAGCGGCATCCACACAGAGAACCGGTTGTTCACATATTTGAATCCCACCACTGGAAGAAACCCTCTTGGATCTTAATTCCACTCATACAGCAGAAATGGCTTCACCAATTATGCACCATTGCTCTCCCCCGCTCCCTCTTAAGTGTGACCCTTGGCCACTGAACATTTCCATCCCTGGTTTAAGATCAGGATGTGGAAAAATTATCTTTCAACGTATGCACTTACTGCTTTTGAACTCATGTTTGGAAGGATTGCAACAATGCCCGGAATATGTTTTCTTGAGTTGAAGTGAAAGGTTGCTTCAATGGCTTCACTTAAACTTTGGAGTTGCCTTCTACGTTTTTTTCCCCTTTCTAAATGGCCTTTTTGAAGATTTATAACACTTTCCTTTTTAAAAAGAACATTTGGCTTGTAACTGTAATTAATCAGGTTTCAGAACTGCTTTTTAATTGCTGTTGAGTTCTGTATTCAGGTCTGTTCCTGCTTGCTGCTATTTTAATGATGTTCTACAATTGTTAATCAGTTGTGAGCTGCCAAAAAAAATCTCTTCTGAAAAAAATGGAAGGAATTCAAATAAATCAATGAATGTATGGCAACATGCAAAACTGAAAAAGATCTTTCTGTATGGTCACTGGCTGAGTTCAAGGCTGTTGATAAATTTGAATGGGGTTCATAGTTTTTAATATAGTCTTAAGCAACAGGATAGCAAATGGCAGGAAAAAACCCCTGCAGATAAAAGTCACTGGGGTATATTTGCTCAAAGTAGGAGCACAGATCCAGATTTAATTCTCTGCTTAACTATGAAGCCATTTCTGCATTTTTCAAACACTCGCTTAATCTAATGGAAAATAAATTATATTATTTTCCTTTTCCAGAAGCAAGATATAAAATGAAATTCTTATGGCTGGGCTACATTGTTTTTATATACAAGATACAACCGTGCAGAGTGTTGGAGTAAGATCTGGACTGCAAAAATCCAAAAGACCACAAGATGACATTTAATATAACAATTAGAATTAATATATTTAAATGTATAATATTTAGATATACTAATTTAACTATTGGTACCCATCTAGAAGTCATAAGGATTTTGCAGCCCAACTCTGCAGAATTGATTTAAAAAAAAAAAAAAGATCTTCAAATTGGTTTGTCTCTGGTCAAATGATAACTTCCTCAAGAATTCCTACTTTTCACCATGCCCACATGTTCCCCCTAACTTTGGCTCAAAAGTATCTCATTAACATAACCACTGAGAATACATCTTCATGCTACAGCCGTTCTCTCATCTCTAATACACACATAGCTGAGACCAGCTAATTTTGGACTTTTTCTGATCCAGAGTAGAAATAGTGTTTTCCATCTCCTTTTGAAATAGCGCATGCTTACATGAATGTTTGTTTGTTGTGGTAGTGGTGACCATGGTGATGATCCAGGTGGAACTGGGATCTGCCCACCTCCTAGTGGCTGTTTTTGATTTTTGCAATCTTTCCCCACTTCTCTGACATACCTCCATAGCCATTTGTGTTTATGGTGATGGCTTCTATTACACAAGGTGGATGGGAAGAGCCACAAGGAAATTAGGACCGGGGGGGGGGGGGCTAAAAATGCTCTACTTATTAGATGTGGAAGAACAAAGATCCATCCTTACAGACAGGTTGTCCTGGTTCTTCACAGATCTGACAGGCAGTTCACTTTAGAGAAGGTTTGATCTACCCATTTTCTCCATCTCACATAAAGCTGCTGCTCCAATGAAAGGAGGTAGCAAGTCCAGAACCACTGTAAAGTGCTGTACAGACAGCCTGGTTTACTAATTCTACTAGCAATCCTGATTTAACGCTAGCGCTTATGGGTAGATTAGGACCATGCAAGTAGTAGACAAGGGCCCCTGTTCTATTTCCTGTTGATAAAACAGCATCAGTTTTCCTAGAGAAAGGGGTAGAGTAGGATTTTTTGTGCAGAACCATAAAGGTGGGTGTTTTGCATACATTTTTTCCACTAGCATGATGCTCTATTAGTCATTGGGTCTTAATTTACCCCTGCAGTAAATTATTCAGGCAATATTATTTGCTTGCCTGATTAAGGAGGGGGAGTAAAGGCTAGCTTTGTAGTTAGAACAAATTATGCCATCTTATTTTTGTGCTACCTCACAACACTCATCACAACACTGTGACCAGTTTGTTTTTCAGGATTTTCTTTCATTATTTCATTGGCTTCTTTCATACAAGGTTGCTTACATGTGTGTATGTGTGTGCATGCATGCATGCACGCACCTTCACATTATGGTTGACACCTGGATAAGTCCCTGCAGTTTTCCTAGCAAGGTTTTGTAAGTGTTTTGTCATTGTCTTCTTCCTGGGGCTAAGATACAGTGACTGGTTTTGTGCCTAAAGTAGGCTAGAACTCATGGTTTCCTGGTCTCTAGCCTAATGCCTTAACACCTAGGAGCTGTAGCCCCTTTATGCTTAGCTCTTCCCATTGTTCATATCTTTTTCAATATAACAATAGTGAGTCTCAGTATTTATTGTATGTTTGTTCCCCCCCCCCGCCCCAACAGACTGAATTAGTTGCTCTGCAGTCCACTATGCTTCAAGCATTCTTGTTACACACTTCAAAAATATGACTTGGAAACAATGTATAGGATGCTAGGTGGGGATGCCCAAGAAAAATAATGCATTGAACGGAAAATGGCAGTGGGTGGATACGTATTTCCTTTTATTCTTGCATCCCTTGAAAAGTTTACCCAGAAGGCACAGTGTTTTGGACCACAGGTTCAAAAGCCTGCTTCTCACTTCTGCCAGAAGCTGAAGAGGCCAATGCAAAGCCGTCTTGGAACAAGCAGTAACAGGAGCCAAGTCTTCAGAATGAAACTGTTCAACTTGACTGAATCTCAGCAACCGGAAGGAAGCCCAGTCTTCAGAGAAATCCCTCAAACAAAGCTGCCTTTCCACTTGAGAGGTTATCTTGGAAAAGATGCTAATCTTCAATTACATAGTTTTGGTTGAACTAACACTAATCAATCAGCAGAAGTCAAGAGGCCTGATCCAATCCAAAATCTACAACTAAGGAGAAAATCCACTGTACATGAAAAAATTGAAGATATGCTTCTACAAGCCCAGAAACTAGAACGTATAGACGTTTTTGAGAATTAAAAATATTTGCAGAGCTCACATCACTCATCAATACCTGATTTCTGCTTTGGCTCCTCCATATTGGCAATTTTAATTTTGCATATTCCAAAAGCATTAGGTTCCATTAAGGATTCAGGACAAGAAAAATCGTAGGAAAATAAAATGGGAATATTCAGTCTGCTGCTTTTACCTTAACAGACCAAGGAACAGGATCATAAAAGAAACCACCTACTTGCCAAGTCTCACTCAAACCCCAATGTTCCCCTTCAGTAGAACATTTTTTTTGGGGGGGGAACAATTAAATCCTGAACATTCTTCCTACATAAAATGATACCATAGGAATACAATCCTGTAGTTTCCAGCATTTAATAGAGTTAAATGACATTATATATTTCTCTCAATGAAGTAGACATCTTTGGTAGTTTTTAAAGATCTAAGAAACAACTACACACTAGGCCTGCTTCTTCAACCCCAATAATGTGATAACTGTAAGCGGTAGACTTTAAGACAGAAACTGAGGAGACAACAGATGAACTAAAGACCTACAATTGATACTGAAATATCTTGATCAAAATAATTAATGAGCATCTTACTCCCAGTGGTGACAACATAAAAATATATACTACAGACAGGACAAATCCATGTCTGAAAGAGCTGGTGCTAAGTGATCTTTCCTAAGGAAACAAGCTACGTATCTGAGAGACTTGCCCCTTCTGGTAATACATATGCTTGCTCAAAAATTTTGTTGCCTATCTATTTCCTAGGGTCATTATATAAACATATTCTTCTAGCAAGTCTATCTGTTGAGTTCACCATGTTTATACTGGCATCATTATGTTTGCTTCTGTAGGAATTAAACTCAATCAGCAATTTCCCTATTAACTATCAACTGTGGACTTAGCCAGAAACTATCACTTCAGGAATCTTCCTGGTTGCTGTGCCGATTTACGAGGTGGCTCTGGCAAGGGATGGGGCCTAGGATGATGCTGCAGGAAGAGCCGCTCGTCTTTCTTTCTGGTGTGAAGCCAGCTCGCCTTACTGTGGTGCACCTTGGGACAGTGGCGTAGCGTGGGTTGTCAGCACCCGGGGCAAGGCAAGTAATTTGCGCCCCTTAACCCGTGGATTTTAGCACTCGAGTCTCTTCCACTAGATTAGTTAAAGAAACCCTTACCCCCTAAGCACATGTATTGATAGTCCCTCGCTCTCTCTCCGCACCGCACCGCACGCCTGGCACCCCCCCTCCACAGTGGGCGGCGACCCAGCGGCTCGGATCGGATTCGCACAGCCAGCACTGCAGTGAGAGTGAGTGAGCCAGGCAGGGGCAGAGAGCTGCGAGTGCGAGCGCCCCCCCAGATGTTGCGCCCAGTGCGGCCGGCCCCCCCTGCACCCCCCACGCTACGCCACTGCCTTGGGAAGGATGACAGCGTGGTAAATCGGTAGCCAAACTACTACGCTGCAATAGCATTGTGATCTCCTGGTTATGTAACAATGCACTGTTACATAACCAGGAGATCACAATGCTATTGCAGCATAGTAGTTTGGCTGCCATTAATAACTTCCAGGAACAGATGGGACTGCTACATACATTTGCAAGTTATACACAAATGGAAATAAACAATTCAGCTTTCTTTATTAAAACAATACTGATTAACAATACAGAAATTTATTTTCTGTGGAGGGTGGTACTTGTGTTCCTTGTTACAAATAATTATGGATAACAGACATATAATACAATAATGAAGATTATAGTCCAACAATAACTTATCCAAAACACATCATCCCCAACCACTCCTACCCATAGACCATCTACTGATTAAGGGCATTATGAGAGTTACAGATCCCCATTCTTTTTATACACGATCATATTGCAACAATATGTGTGATCAAGTCAGATTAATAATACATATAATTAACAGGGTACAAACACAAGAAAAATCATTTTCTTTCAAGATGAATACAGCAGAAACCAAAGAAAGCATCAAGAACCTCCCACCAAGATTATAGCTAGCAAGTTAGGAGAAAGAAGAAACACCAACACCCAGGTATCCTCTAAAGATTCAAGGTTAGTATAAACTATTATGAGAAAGTAATATAAAATAAAATTAGAATTTTACTTTTTACTGGATAAACTGTATGCGTATTATAATAAAATCTATATAAAATTAGAAACCTAATCTTTTTGTAATCCCAGTAAAATATAAAAGGCAACTGATTCCACAGGACACTAGGATACCGTACGTTCAAAATATTTTACCACAAAAAAAGGCATTAGACATGAATCACTGGGCCTGGTTACCCTAACTATAACCCCAGGGTTACCTACCACAAAGCTAATTTAAATCTTTTGCTGATTCTTAAACACAAATCAAACAAGCCCAAAAAATCTTTCTCTGCTAAGATTCAAAATACAAAAGATTATGATTTTGTAGGAGAACAGGAGGCAGAGAATAAGGCACAAAGTGCACTTAGTAAGAAAGGGTCCAAGGCACCCAGTCAAGATGGAGGGATTTAAGCTAGGATAATAACCAAAAATGAAACAAAAGTCACAGAACTGTATCAAATTGACCAGCAACAGGGTCACCTGGATGCTGAAAATATGTTGTCTCTTAAAGAAAAGACAAAGTTCAGGCAAGCAAACAAACACAGAAACTAGATTATGAGTTTTCTAAAGCCAGTTTCCAACACTATTATGCAATGATTAAATACAGAATTCAACTAATGCTAGATCGCCTGCTTCATTTTATAAGAACAAATGCATGAAGAGAAGTACCTAAATTTCCCACTTTTGAAGGTGAGACAAAATGTGTATGTTCTGTTGTGAAAAACAACACAGCTTCTAGAGGGCCAGGCAAATTTTGTGGGTGGATTGTTATTTGGAATAATATATTTGGAATGTTAAGCGCATGTTCTGCCCACTCTTATAAAACAAGAAAATAAAATAGATACCCATGGAAAGATGTTCCCAGCACTTCCTGTAACATCCAGCATGCTTTTTAATCACCCCCAGATTTTCTTTGAGTTTTTTTCTGGGCAGGTGGGCATGTATCCAAATAAAGCACTGGATTACAATCCCTCACCTTTAAAAAAAAAGAGTTCTTAGTATATTTTAAGCCAGAAGTATTTTTAGAAGACTAGCATTTTCTTGTGTAATATGCCAGCTGCCCATTCATTTTTTAAAATAAAATAAATTAGGAAAAAAACAACATTAGGTGGTACAAACAATAAAAACCTGATGGACACTAAGAGTGACTCCATATTGCCTGCCTCTAGCACAATAATAAGTAAATCAAGACAATCCACAGTGATACACATTTTAAAATTTCATCAAGTACAATGTAATTGGAACAGAGAAAAAAATAGTAATTTGGATAATTAACCATCCATCTTAAAAAAAACACCTCCTGATTTACTGGCTTTCATATGAAGTGACCATGACGAATGAAACAAATATAAGTGTCCCAGGATAATGTTGAAGGATCCAATCTGGGTCGGTCTCTGGGACCAGAGGTTCAGTCTTTCCAGCTTTTGGACTCATGCTGGTGCCCATCCTCAGAGAACTCCTCTCTACCAGAATGTGACACACTAATGTACTGTAAAAACATTCTGGTAAGAGAGACGTTCCCTGAAGATGTGGTCACCAGCATGAGTCAGAAGACTGAACTTCTGGTCCCAGTGACCGACTCAGATTGGAATTGACCATTATGCATACTGGATCAAGTACAATAGGATTTAAACACTTTTTAAAAGTTATTTATATAACTGAATTCTGTTGGCATATATAAATGCAGTATTATCAGTCTGATATTTTTTAAAGGTTTTGTGGAAGTTGAATGAACAAAATTACCATCAACATTTATTAAAAGTCAGTGAGAATAATGTTGAATAATGTTGAAATACTACATTCTGTAATAGATATGCCTATTCATAAGCAGTTACAAAGCTTCTTTACATAACTAAAAATATTACCCTGTGACCAATCCTATGTTGACCTGAGATGAATATGTTTATAATCATACAGAGGGTTTCACAGAAGCAGGCTAAGTTCTCTCAGAACAAATGTTATTTGTTGTAGATAATGAAATAATTCATGATATCACCTTTCTAAATTTTACACCCTTTGCTTTCTCTTTCAAAATTATGAAATTAAGTATAGAAATGCATGAGTTTCCTGCTATTCTGAATTTCAGAAATGGAATGCACAAGCAGGTGCATTGGTCTATACAGCTGCAGGATTATATAATATAATATATTATACAGTGTGGTGTCTTTCAAGGATTGAACTAATATCCCAGTATGATCAAAGGCCATGCTGGCAGAGTATTATGGAAGTTGAATCTAACCCCTCTGCAGGGTATCAAAATGGGGAAGGCTAATATAATGCACTGGAAATCATAAACCCATTGTTTCATTTTTCCAATGTATAATTCACAGCTGGGTGATTTTTGAAACTTCCATTTTTTTAGCAGAACTTAGGAGATTTGAGAATAGTGCTCTAAATATGACATCTAAAATCAAAAGGCACTAAATTATTATTTGCTGTGGGTGTTTTGCTAAAAACCAAATTTGCTTCACATTTTCAAGTTAAAGAGAGCTATGTTGACCTTCTTCTAGCCTAGTTCATGACAAAATTCCTGATTTGTTTTTAAAAACACCCTATAGTGGCAGCACTTGTGAAATACTTGTCAGATTGCCGTGATAAGACTTCATAAGATCTTAAACCTGTAAGGTAATCCAGAATATTTTTTGGCAACACAGTATGAGAATCTTGGGATAGGCAATTTGTGGCACCATGTTCTTTTTGCATCTACTCCCTTTGGCCACATGGGGCTGCTGAAAACTATACTTCAGCACAAGCCCACAGGTTATCCAGATGTGAATAAAACTGTATGGAATATGACAACTGTGGGAGATTGGAAGCATGATGTCCTCCCCCTTCATTTTCCTAACTTGGGTGCTATTGTTTCAAATAATAGTTTACACATACATAGAATGCCCCATTTGGAAAGTCGGAGGACAGCCTTTTCCAACCTAGACAACCGCCAATATGTTCAATTCTCAGGTTGTCTGGTTTCACATCTCTGGAGAGGAGAGTTTGTGGTAGTTTGGCCGAGATGATCTGGAAAATAATGACTTAGTGACAAATTCACACGGGGTCAATGAAGGACAGTCAAGTCAAAGGGTTCTGGACATCCCAATCCGCCATCATTGAAACTGCATATAGCATACAGAATGACTGTATGCTGTTACGATTTTTTTTACTAAGAACCTTTTTAAATGAAAGATCGCAACTCTGAGCCTTTTGCCACTCATTAGTAAACCACTGATTTCATCAGTAAAATTCAGAGAGTTTTCAACTTCCTATTCAATTAGTTTAAAACATAAACAATCCATTTTATTTTTTTCCTATTATTTCTAAGTGTATTTTGATCAAGGACAGATCATTCTATTTCTGAAACAAAATGCATTTCTTAACAAAGCACTTAACCAAAGAAAGCCAGGTTAAGAACTGATTTATAAATGCTGACTGAACTACAAATAATATCTGATTATGTGGAATACCTTGAAAACGTGTATTAAGAGGGATAAAAATAATTCACATTACTAAAAATATCATCTCATATCAATACGTTATGCCTATGCAGTGCAATGCAGCCATTTGGTTAAGAGAACGTGAACGGCATTTCTGAATTTGTTTTTAAAGCCACTATATGAGCAACAAAAACAAAAAATCCTATGTGAATGTCAATATTTGTTGAGCATTAGGAATACAGTTACAAGCCTATGACAATATATTTTAAGAGCTGCTTTAGCAAATATCTTATGTAGGGGAGTGTAGTTTCTAGCAGAGTTGAAATTTAAGGTTTCTAGGACTAACATGCATTGCTCTCAACATTTGAAACCAATATATTGAGAATTTTGAGCGCCCTGACGCCTGGAAGACACTCAATTACAAAAGTTGATTTCCTATGCTTTTTCTATTTGTCATCTAACACAATGGATGTGACAACTCTCCTGTTGATGGAAGTGATCTAACTGGCCATCTGAAACTTAGTGCTTATGTGCATTATACTGATGGTAGGTACTATTTTATAATCTATTGATTATTAATTGGTCTTCAACATTAAAATATTTTTTCTGGATAGGATGTTAAGAGAAATGTACCCCTCCCCAGGAAAAATTAAAACACAAAGAAAATACAGAAGGGGAACTGTGTAATGAGGGAATTGTGCAGATGGCCAGTAAAAAGATAAGTGAACAAAGCATAGGAATGCCACAGTGTAAATAGGGAAGTTTCTAGTGATTAAATTCACACTATGGAGAATGGTTGGCAAGATTTGCTGAGGTAAGAAAAACATCAGTTTCATTGTCTTACTTCGTATCTTGATAGCACTTCTCCAGAATGCATTGTATTTCTAAGTGCTTCATTTAAAAAAAGAGAGAGAAGAAATACCATCCTTATACAGCGTTACAGACAACATTCAAACCTGAGCATTCATGTATTAAACAAGCAATTTTCAGATGCATTTTCTGCCTGAAGTCCCTGGACAGCATTATCCAGCAAATCCATGCTATCTCGAAGTGTGACACTGAGTGTAAATGGCTTTGGTTTAACAGTCAAGCCATAGGTGAAGTCCATCTTAGAATCTTCCTTTGGATTAGCACTGAAATTGCACTGGTGGACCAAGACAGCAGTAAAGAGAAAGAGTTGCACTTTGGATAACTCCTCCCCAATGCACCTTCGTTTGCCCACTGAAAAAATCAGCACGCTGCTAGCAAGGTCCTTGTTCAGGAATCCATTCTCATCCAGGAACCTTGCTGGATTGAAAACTTCTGGAGCAGGCCATTTCCCTGGGTCATGGTTCACTGACCACTGATTGATGAAGACCACTGTGTCTTTGGGTATGTGGTAGCCCATCAAGATGGTATCGGCTGTGGTGGAATGAGGAATGGTAACAGGCACAAAGCTGCTGAAGCGCATAGATTCATATAGGAAAGCCATGACAGAAGGCAAACGGGGTTGATCCTCAGCACAGGGCAAGCGGTTTCGGCCAACAACTTTGTCTATTTCTTCTTGCAGCTTAGTTTGCACCTCTGGATACCTGGTTAAAAACATCAGCAGCAGCTGTTTTTAAAATGCTTCCCTCAATTCTCTGAAAGCAAATATTATCTAGGCAAACCTATGCTACTAAGAACACAAGAAGACAGTATCAAGTGAGGGGGCACAAGTGGCAGGAAAAGAGAATATATATATATATATATATATATATATATATATATATATATATATATATATATATATATAGAGAGAGAGAGAGAGAGAGAGAGAGAGAGAGAGAGAGAGACAGAGACAGAGAGAGACAGAGAGAGAGACAGAGAGAGAGAGAGAGACAGAGACAGAGACAGAGAGAGACAGAGACAGAGACAGAGAGACAGAGACAAAGAGATAGATAGATAGATATAGATAGATAGATATAGATATATAAATCTCTTGTGACTATGTGTTTTCCCTTGCAAATGCAATTCTGATGTTCAGCAATTGGGCCTTGACATTTTGGAGATGGTTGTCAAGCTTTTTTTTACTTTGTATAAGTATCTTGCTAAAAGGATTCACACATATATTCTCTTTCTTTCATGTTCATTTTCCCAAATGAGTAGAAAATTTGTATCATTCTCCAATAGTTTTACAGATGGACAAATATATTATGTTGAAAATCATGGCATTTAAGGAACTGACCAACCACTCTGTTCCCAACAATTTTATACAATTCTAACAGATAATAGGCAAGTTAAAGAAAAGATAACCAAACGTTTATTCTTTAAATCAGGGCCCGCTGTAATATTTTGATTGAATTTGACTGAAACAGGACTCATAACTTATAAACTCCTACTTTGCCTACTGAAAGTTTATTCTTTAGATTTTTATCCTACCTTTATTACTTTATAACAAGTAAGGTGGCAAACACACCTAGCACCCCTTCCTTCTCCTATTTTACCCACAACAACCCTGTGAGGTGAATTGGACTAAAAGTGACTGGCCCAAAGTGCCCAGCCAGCTTTCATCTTCACATTGATAAAATTTCTTCTGTCGACTGCAAAAAAATCACAACACTTGGATCCACAAATATACTATGCTGATACATTATGAACTCCCAGGTTCTTGGAAAGAACTCGATGCATATCAAGGCCAACACCAGGTAAAAAACTGGCAGCTATGACTCTACATTGTTGTGAACATATAATAATAATGCCCACTAGAAATCCAGACTCTTGAACAAAACTGAACAAAATGAAAAAGTACTTAATTAAGATCTGTCATCATTATGCTTATTTTTAATACGAACTCTGGTTATAATCAGTTGTGAAGATGTTGACAGTTTTGAGGATTATTATTTCTAAGTCTTCTGATTTTCTCTTATGATCTTGATAATTTTATACTGCCATGTATCCATCTGGAGGGGCAGTATTTAAATTAAAACTATACATTAAAAGATGCAAGTGATTTATTTGTCATCTACTCAGAGCATTACAATCGTCAGTTGGTTTTTCTTAACCAAACTGAAGATCCAAGGAAGAGCTATTATTTGTTTCAAAAAAAATGATCTAGAGAATACAAGTTTCATTGGAGATTCATATTAATGAAGAGCAAACCGTGGAAAATCCATTCTTTTTCCTGACTTGATAACCTGATAACTGCAAAGGTCCATGTTTCAAACAGAAATTATCAGTATCTCATAACCTTTTCTTTCTACAATCTGGCGAGGAAGAGAGAGAGAGATGCAAACAAACAACATTCATTAAAAATAATTGCCACCTAAGGAGCTGAAATATTTATCATCCAAGATTATATCAGCCTGCAACAGTGTTGACTAATATTAAATTGCTTAATTTGCTTACAATACTGAAATATGCTCTGGTACATGTGAAGGTATAAAAAGCTGGTTTAAATTATGAATCCTTGGCCACTTTGATCTAGTGGTTAAGACACCAGGCTAGAAAAAGGGGAGACTGAGAGTTCTAGTTCTGCCTTGGGCATGAAAGCCAGCTGGGTAACTTCTGTGTCTCAGCCCAATCCACCCCACAGGGTTGTTGTTGTGGAGAAAATAGGAAGAGGAATATGTGATGGATATGTTTGCCACCTTGAGTTATTTGTAAAAATAATAAAGACGGGATACAAACAAACAAACAAACAAACAAACAAGTCTAGTCTTTTGCTTTCACAAATGGGGCTCTGTTCCTCCATGAGATAAAATTCTACTAGGAGAGGGGATAGGAAGGAGGCAGCATTTGCCCATGTTTCTTTTGTCCCCATACCCCCCTCCTCACATTTGTTCCAAACAATTCAGAAATCCTAAGACTATCTGAGAGCAGGTGGTGTGGAAATAAATGGGAAACTTAAGTTTTTGCTTAGCACCAGTGCAGGTTAGATGTCCGAGACCATCATGCAAATTTGTGTAATATTACCCCCTCTTTTTTAAAAAAAAAATTGCATAACCTTGCAAGGCTGCAAAATCTCTCAAAATGTCAGTCTTCTTACTAAATTGTCAGCAGCTTTTTGGGCTGTCTTGAATTCAGAGTTTAGCTCAAATTTAGACACCACAGGGGAGATATACTTAATGCATGTTTACAAGATATAGGTAAAGGTAAAGGTTCCCCCGCACATGCGTGCTAGTCGTTTCCGACTCTAGGGGCCGGTGCCCATCTCCGTTTCAAAGCCAAAGAGCCAGCGCTTGTCCGAGGAAGTCTCTGTGGTCATGTGGCCAGCATGACCAGACACCAGAGGCGCACAGAACGCTGTTACCTTCCCACCATAGTGGTCCCTATGTTTCTACTTGCATTTTTACGTGCTTTTGAACTGCTAGGTTGGCAGAAGCTGGGACAAGTTACGCGGCACTCGGGATTCGACACGCCAAACTGCCGACCTTCGTTGTAACCCACTGAGCCACCGCGTCCCTTTTACAAGATATAGTGGTGTCCAAATCGGGATCATAGTTGGGATTGTGGGCATGAATCGTGGCCCTAACGCATTCAAAGAGGATAAAACTCGATTTTTAATTTTTATTTTTGACTGCTTTCATAGATTTTAGACTTTAGACCAGCTCAGTTATGTCCCCTGGAGCGGTTTTTATTGATCTTTCTTATATTGGTACCTAACATTTCTAGCCGCGCCCAATAGCTCCTCCGGTCCTCCTCTCCCGCCAATCAGCTCACCTGATGAGGAAGATCAAGAGCCACTGCAGGGCGGTAGAGAGAGTGTCCTGGCTGGCGCCGAAGATGTCCGTGACGGTGGCCGGCACGTGCTCCAGAGGCAAGCCCGGCTGCGATTGCTGGAGGCGGATGAAGGCGTCCATCAGGTCGCGTAAGGGATCTCCCGGGCGGAGGCTGTTCCGATGCCACAGAAACTTCTGCCGGACGAAGCCGTAGAACTCGTGATTGAGGGCGCGGAAAGCGCGGTAGGCCGAGCGCACCGGGTTGGGAAAGCGCTGCAGCCAGGGCAGCACGTCGACCACGCTGCCGGCGCCCACCGTGCGCCCGAACTGCTCGTTCCGACCCACCAGCCGCCGAAACTCGACGTCAGCGTGGCTGTAGCGGCTGCCGAAACAAAGCGCGCTCATGACGTTAGCCACGGCCACCCCCAGGCTCCCGGACGGATCGACGAAGGCGCCGCCGGCGCAAGCGCTCACCAGGAGCCTCACCGCAGTGCGCGCCTCGGCCAGCAAGGGCCGCTCCAGGAGGCGGCGCGCCGAGAAAGCGCGCAAGGTCGAGTGCGCCAAGCGCCTCTGCAGTTTCCACAGCTCGGAGTAGCCGCCGAAGGCCAAGCTCCGTCCGCCGGATACCAGCTGAAAGGAAGGGAAAGGAGGCCTGCCCGCGAAGGCGGCCCCTTGGCGGATGAGGGCCTCGCGGATGGCGCGCTCGCCGCTCAACACTACCACCGGCCATCTGCCCAGGCGCAGCTGGAAAACGCTGCCGTAGGTGGCCGCCAGGCGTCCGAAAGCTAGGTGAGGGGCGCGGCCCAGTTGAGCTGCGTTGCCCAGAAGGGGCCACGGGAAAGGGCCCGGCGGTTCCAGCCTCCTCCGTCGCCACCACTCGAAAGCCAGAAATTTCACCGCCTGCCAGGCGAGCAGCAGCGAGAGGAGCAGGAGCAGCAAGCCTCGCATTGGCGGCACGCCGGCCCGGAGCGTTTCTGCCAGCCCGCGAGGGCGCGCGCTGCGGAGAAAAGAGGCTGCCTTAGGAGCGCTTCTGGGGGGGGGGGCTCAAAACTTAAGATGTATTGCACCAGTGGTTTTCAGTGCCCGCTTGCAAATGCATAACGTTTAGTGGTGCCAGATACGGGTTGCGACATTATTAAAAAAAGGTAAAGGTTCCCCCGCACATGCGTGCTAGTCGTTTCCAACTCTAGGGGCCGGTGCTCATCTCCGTTTCAAAGGCGAAGAGCCAGCGCTTGTCCAGGACGTCTCCGTGGTCATGTGGCCGGCATGACTAGACGCCAAAGGCACACGGAACGTTGTTACCTTCCCACCGTAGTGGTCCCTATTTTTCTACTTGCATTTTTACGTGCTTTCGAACTGCTAGGTTGGCAGAAGCTGGGACGAGTAACAGGCGCTCACTGTTATGGCACTCAGGATTTGACCCGCCAAACTGCCGACCTTCTGATCGACAAGCTCAGCGTCCTAACCCACTGAGCCATCGTGTCCCTTATTACCTTATTATTACATTATTACATCGCCTTAAAAATAATTGACTCCGCTTTGTGCGCTTGATCTATCCCAAAGAATTTCTCCCCTCCCCTCCCCGTGGGAAGGTTCTCAGACTCTGAAGTTTAGAGTAAGGAGTCCACAAGACAGAATATAATTAGAGACTGTTAATAAACTGAAACATGTTGGCTTTCAATTATGTGTTGTATGTTTCCAAAATCTATAATCTCACTCTTGCATTTTTCTGGTCGGTTGCATTAGTAGTTATGGGTACTTAATAATAAATAAAGACGGGCTGGGGCCTCCGTGGGTGGAGGGGAATGGTGCCCAAAAGGTCAAGGTGGGTCCAACATTTATCAAAAGGGGTGAGGCTTCAATTGCACAGTAATAGCTGCCATCCTGATTTTTTGGATCATCACCACTACCCATGCCACAGAAAGAGGCTGGCTTATCTGTGAAATTTGTGAATTTCTGTTTGGCTGTAGGAAGTGACTTTTCTTTCAGGTGCACAGGGCAAAATGCACTGGGTATCTTAACTAAAAAGCTTTAGTTCTTACTACAGCTTCATAAGAGCAACTCACTTGCATGCTGAAGAATTTGTGCTCTAAAAATCTAAAACTTTCCAGAAGGACAAGTGATACTTAAGGGAGACAGGATTTAACAGAGATACACACTATCTATATGGAGTAACATTCAACCATAGTGGAGGAGAACCACTGACTTTTAGAGCAGAGATTTCCAGGCAAAGTTTCCATTTTAGATTTCCAGTTCCATAGAGTTCTACCAGAAAGTTAAAAGTTCAAGAACACTTTATAGGAGCTTATGTAGTGTTGAAGTGAGAATTTTCATATTTGTGCTACTCGATAAGCCACATCAGATAGAAAACAATAAAAAATACATAGCAGGAACAGGAAGATCTGAAGTTACTAGAGACAGTATCTTCATGTATAACAGCGAATTGCATCATCAACCAAAAGAAATCCTTCAGTGAAAAAGAAGCATCTGGACAGGATTTGATGTATGTTTACATTAAAAGGTTCTCTTCTTCTCTGGGATCACATCACAAAATGAGAGCATCTCCTAAAGGGCTGAGTTCTCACAACATGCTACAGTTCATTTCATTTATTCCTTGAGTTTGCATAACAAGCTGAAACAAACTGCTACATGAATTGCATAGTAAACTACAAACTAGTCAATAACTTTTTAGTCTAGTTAAGATGTATGGCTTCTACTACAAAAGTAATTTCATTGAACTTGGGGATTCTACTAAGCTTGAATCATTACTAAATCTCTGTTCTAACTTGCTAATTTCAAAATAAATCAATCTTATTAAACAATAGATGATAGCAAACTACTTCCCTTCTCCCCCAAAATTAATGCCACTGGTTTGAGCTAATCCGAGCTGCTGTGTATGCAAAGTGTCTTGCAGGTTTTGTTTATGGTCATGACTTAGTGTCTTAGGATAAAGTGTAATGTTTCCAAGACCACCCACAAATGGGGATTTGGCTGTGAATCCAAACAGCATTGTATCTATATTGCTTGTTGGCTCTTCATTTTCTTAACAAAAAAAGGTTGAGATGGATAAAAAAAAATCAAGATAATCCTTAGGAAAGCATGGGGCTACATGTCTCAACTGCAAAAATACCACAAGATTATTAGATAGAGCAGAGAGATACAGAAAATGCTGAGCATTGCAATCTAGTGGTTTTCCAGATTTTTGCAGGCCAAACCTGCAAAATATAGCTATATGAGATGTAGGTGAAGAACAGGGTAAACTACATATTGCCACACATTTCTGAATTATTGAGTGTAATAAAAATTTATATGTTTTACCTGTCTTCTTACATTAGCTCATGCAATTAACTTGAGTAAAAATATCCTGATATGCAACCCAATTTAACCCATATAGTTGAAGACAAAAACCACTGTTTCAATAGGATTTAGTCCTAAGTGAATCCACAAATATTTGAAAAAAGCACCCATTAACTTCAATAGAACTCTGAAAGAAGCACCCATTGATTTCAATAGAAGTTTTTTCCCCCATGTAACTGGTGAAGGATGCATCCTTTTATCTTGATAGTAACCACTGGAATTAATTGTTACATTCAAACTGATGTGAATAACTGTAACTTGGCAGTAACTCTTCAGCTGGATTTCCTCTCATCAGACAAAATGAACAAGGAATCCAACAATCCAGTCACTGAAAACAGAGGATGTAAGAGGATTGCTACAGTTTATTCAGAAGTCTAATCAATAGTCGATGAAGCATACTTGTACATAAAAATGGGGAATTCAGCCACTTGGCAATATTTGGTGATGCACTGATCCACACTAGCCAACCATGATTTGGGTCAGTGTAGTTGTATAGTTACAGAAAATGGGTTAACCATAAAAAAAAAACCACCCTGACGGTAATGGCAAACCACTGTGAGAACAGAGTTAGAGTAAGAATCAGGTATTAGTTTCCATTTTGATGGCCATCCTAAGGTCAACTTTTTAAGAAACTGCTGACTGTAAAACATGGAATATTAGGACCTAAATTCCATTTTTTTTTTTTAAAAAAAAAAGGTTTTTAAATTGCCATTGTAAACGCAAAATTTGTAACTCAAAGACACGGGAAGACAACAGGCAGTTTAAGATTTCTAAGGAATACATGTTAACAGCTTTAGTTGCTATGGAGAAAAGGATTTGAAAGTTCTCTCGACATATTGCGAAAGGGACCTCTTTGCCTGGTTAAAAAAAAAGATTAAAGACTTTTCCTCCAATGGTATTATACCATAATGAAAGAAGACACCTGTATTTTGGAAAACTCTGCCAAGCTTGTACTTGATACCTTAATGACTGGTTCTAATTTCTATTTGAACAAATTAATTTTGCTTTATTGTATACTTCTGGTTTTTATTCCACTTTGTAAGCCGCCTCGAGTATTGGAATAATCAGAAAGTAAACAAACAAACAGCCTGGCTCATTTGGTGTGCGTGGGTGGATAATCTCATCATCGCCACGACTTTATTACAAGCTGACGTTAACCACAAAAGAACCTTAACCATCCCGTCCTAAAACTCAAGGAGATGGAGCTCTTTTCCATCTCAGGACTAACCTGTTAATTAACGCTTCTCCCAGATCTCTCTGGGTCATAATGCCTCCGTCCCACGATTGAGCTGTGCGCACAAGTGGTTGCAGTTCACGCGCTTGAGAAGGAGAGCAGCTCAAGACCGCTGTCCGGGGCTGAGGCTGCCGGCGATCTACGCTGCTGCTGTTGCTGCCGTCGCCGCCGCCGCCGCCGCCTGTGAGAGACCCTGATCGGGCAAGGAGCCGGCTGGTGTGCTTTGAGTTGCACCGGCCGCTCAGCTTAGCTCTGCGCCCGGCAAAACCTCTTGCGCTGCCGCTGCAGAGAAAGGTGAGGCAGGGAGAGAGAGAGAGAGAGAGAGAGAGAGAGAGAGAGAGAGAGAGAGAGAGAGAGAGAGAGAGAGAGAGAGAGAGAGAGAGAGAGAGAGAGAGAGAGAGAGAGAGAGAGAGAGAGAGAGAGAGAGAGAGAGAGAGAGAGAGAGAGAGAGAGAGAGAGAGAGTATATGAGAGAGAGAGAGAGAGAGAGAGAGAGAGTATATGAGAGAGAGAGAGAGTATATGAGAGAGAGAGAGAGAGTATATGAGAGAGAGAGTATATGAGAGAGAGAGTATATGAGAGAGAGAGAGAGAGTATAAGAGAGAGAGTATATCAGAGAGAGAGAGAGTATATCAGAGAGAGAGAGAGAGAGAGAGAAGAGAGAGAGAGAGAGTATATCAGAGAGAGAGAGAGAGAGTATATGAGAGAGAGAGAGAGAGAGAGAGAGTATATGAGAGAGATAGAGATAGATGTTTTTGGCGCGCTTAAAGTGGCCACGCTCCGTCTTGCATCGCGTTCCGAGTGACCAAGGCGAGCGATCCCAACATCGTCCAGCCAGCAAACGCTTGAGATGGCGGCAGGGAAAAGCCCTCCTCTTCTTATTATCCCTGGGGGCTGAGAAAAGTTTCTATCCTTCGAGTGTCACCTCCCCGTTGCGTGCAGAGTTGCATTGCGTGATCTGTTGATGGAAAGCCTCTGGCCATCCCCCTCCCCTCCCCTTCCCCGCATTAGATGCTCGCACACGCACACGAGATCCGAAGGAGGGAAAGGAGTCCAAGGAATTGCAGAGAGGGATGGGCGAGAGGCAAGCGAGTTTCGACCCTTCCCAGAACTGTTTCCCCAGGTCTGGCTAGAAAAGGGTGGTTGGCTCCCATTATCCAGCTTCATTTGGCCAGGTGAGATGGGAGTTTGGGGTAGATTTTGGGGGCATCAAAGCTTTCATAGAACCTCCATAAAAACTTTAGAGCTACAGGCAACTTAGAAAATTGGGAAACGTCCCAGAAGAATTGAGTGGCAGACCATTTTTCTCTGTTAGAGTCACAAATTGCCTGGATGTGTCCTTGAAGGCATCAGGAACACCAGGCGCCCAATAATCTTGAAAGAATATTGGCTTGGGGGTTTGGGTTCCCCATGAAGCTATATTTCGAGTGGATTCTGCCCAGCCAAATTTTCTCAATGGCGGGTTCCCTTAGAAAAAAAACATAATTTCTGGGTTCATTGACAGATGTGTGACTTCCTAGCTGAAGGATATCAGAGGGTGAGTCAGACCTTCTATCCTTTGTGAATGTTCTTATAGAAAAATATCACCTAAGAAGTCAGAAGCTCTCAGAAAACATACTCCGCTTGTATACAGTTTGATTTCTTTGTTTAGCATACCATTGTCTAGATTGTAGCTCTTCCTCCTACCTCCCAGGGTCATTCTCAGATAGCAATAAGACTTATATACAGCTTCATAGTGCTTTACAAGGGACGCGGTGGCTCAGGACGCTGAGCTTGTCGATCAGAAGGTCGGCAGTTTGGCGGGTCAAATCCTGAGTGCCACGTAACAGCGTTCCGTGCGCCTTTGGCATCTAGTCATGCCGGCCACATGACCACGGAGACATCCTCGGACAAGCCCTGGCTCTTCGGCCTTGAAACGGAGATGAGCACCAGCCCCTAGAGTTGGAAACAACTAGCACACATGTGCGGGGGAACCTTTACCTTTACCTTTTTAGTGCTTTAAGTGGTTTACAGAGCATATGGCCCCCAGCAATATGGGTCCTCAGAAGGATGGAAGGCTGAGTCAATCTTGAGCGGGTCAGGATCAAACTGCTGACAGTCAGCAGAGTTAGCCTGCAATACTGAATTTTAACCATGTTTCCACCACAGTGCCACCATTACATCAAAGCTATAGCCAGCTTAAAAAGACGGAAAAGTTTATAAGTGGTCTTCAATTTATGACCATTTGATTAGCAACTGTTTGAAGTTACAATGGTGCTGAAAAAAGTGACATATGATCAGTCCTCACACTTATAATCATCACAGTGCTCTCCCCAGTCATGTGATCAAAATTTGGACACTTGACAACTGGCATGTATTTATGACAATTGCAGCATCCTATGGATATGTGATTACAATTTACAAACTTCCCAACCAGCTTCGAACAAGCAAAGTCAATGAGACAATTCAGATTCACTTAATGACAAGAACAGGTTAAAGATAGATTGTCATGGAGAAAGTCTATCAATGTGGTCATTAAGAGTAAAAAGAACTTGCTGGCACATAGTCAATCAAGATGGGTACAGCCATGAAGTTTTCTTGGTAAGTGTATAAAAGGGATTTGTTATTGCTGATAATTAAGATGATTACGAGGCTGGAAGCTAAATAGCAATAGCACTTAGACTTACATAACTTCATGAAACATATGATAGCAGTATTCCAATATCTAAGGGGCTTCCATAAAGAAGAAGGGGTCAACCTGTTCTCCAAAGCACTTGAAGGCAGAACAAGAAGCAATGGATGGAAACTAATCAAGGAGAGAACCAACCTAGAATTTAGGAGAAATTTCCTGACAATTAGAACAATTAATCAGTGGAATGACTTGCCTCTAGAAATTGTGGGTGCTCTATCACTGGAGGTTTTCAAGAAGAAACTGGACAGGCATTTGTCTAAAATGGTGTAGGGTTTCTTGCTTGAGCAATGGGTTGGACTAGAAGACCTTCAAGGTCCCTTCCAACTCTGTTATTCTGTTATTGCTTTTTACATTACATCCCTTGTATTCCCTAGTAATCTTCTTCTAAGTAACAATTCTATCTGATCCTGTTTATCTTCTAATCCCAGATGAGATACAAATACGACGGGAACAGAATTCCCAGGATTCCCAGCCAACAATCCAACATTTGCAAATTCCGGATACTGAAGTCCCAAGACTGAAGAATGGGCAAGACAGCTGTACAGTCTAATCTAATTGGAATCGGGAACATATCTAAAGGAGAAGATGCTTGAAATTTCCTATATAATAAACACTTCCTGTTTGATGGTCAATTCTGCAATGTGAACTTTGGTCAACATCTTGGGGATATTTTATTCTACTAAGTAGCATGCTTAACTTTTTAGAAGTGGAGAACTGCTGTAGTAGTGAAAAGATAAATTTACTTGGGTGAAAATTTTAGTTTTTAAGCTGTTGATTTCCCTTAAGAAAGCTGTTTATAATACTGATCAGTTGTTTGTTATGCGGGTTAATGCAACTAGTCCCAATCTAAAATGCTGTGAAGCTGTTACACTTCAACTGCCATAATTCCCAGCCCAAAGTTACAACACTATCTGGAACTGATGAAAATTTCAGATATTGAGAATACCAGTTTTGGAAAGGCTGGATTTGTACCACTACAAATAAAGTACTATAGAGAAAATAGTTGTGTGCATGTGTTATAGTGATTGTACAGAAGTGTTTAAAAATGTGAGGGGAAGCATTTGACTTGGATAGTCCATTTCCACTTGCTGCCTATGAAAGAAACCTAAGTTCACAAATACAGTTGTTAAGTCTTTCCTTTTAAAACTCTTCATTGAGATATTTATATACTCTATCATAAAAATGTACCTCAGGCAACATTTCATTTGGTTTACAAAATCAGAGAGAGACCAGAGATTTATGGGATTAGAAAGAGGAAGTTTATCCAGTACATAAAGCTCTTTTCATCTGCTTTGTGTTCTCTGTTTGATTCCTATTTGGCTGTAAAATATATTTTCTGCACATCATTATTATAATTGGCTTTTGTCACAGCCATTGGAAGATATTGAGATCATAACCAATCCAGCCTCTGTCTTCTCCTATGACAGTTTCCAGCTATTCTCAATGCTGAAATTAATATAAATAAGTCCACAAGAAGGTAATGTGTTTGAATTGCAGGCCCATTTGAAATTTTGTGAGCATATCACAAAATGGCTGTTAGTGTAGGTGTCCATGGCAAGGGAACACAAGGGAGCAGATGATAAAACAGTTGTTGCAAATTCTGCCTTTTATGAGCATGCGTGCGATGCCATGCAAGCATAGAAAGATGGAACTTGTGTTAAGATATGATGGACATTTTTTAATTTTGGCATAGCTGTGGTTAAGTCATATCTATGGCTAGCAAGATTATACAGCCAATCACAAAGGATTGTGGAAGGGGGAAGACAAACTGGCAAGCTTGCCTCCCAAGATACTTACTCACTCACTCACTCATTTACTCACTCACTCACTCTGGTGGAAATATTTCTAAACCTCTCGCCATTATCCCAAAATGCTCACTCATTCATTTATTCACTTGCTCTCTCATTCTGGTCAAAATATTTCTAAGCAAAGCATTGAATTGCTATTTTTACTGTTTAAGAATGCCTGATTTGGGACCAAGAGACATACTTTGAAATAAAGGGGATGCTGGAAATTATTGCTTTGGTTTACAGCAGGCCAATTTCCCATTAATAATAGTAATAATAATAATAATAATCCCCAGTGAGGAACTATCTTGACATCGTTGTAGAGCTTGCCCTCTCCAAGGATAATGAGAGCTACATCAAAGGTGCAACCGTACTGAACAGGTTTCATCAGAAGACCCAGATGAAGAGCGCCTCTCCCGTAAATCATATGATGAAATGTAATTTATAGAAACTCATACTGGATCATTATCCAGGTCAATAAGGACTGCACTACATGTCGGAGTTCCTGGACATTTGGTGATCAATGTGCTACAGGAATTACCACATTTCTCCAAAAGTAAGACCTACCCTGAAAATAAGACCCTACCTTGATTTTTGGCAGTGAGCCTAATATAAGTCCAACCCCCACAATAAACCCTATTTTTGGGACAGAGGCACATGACTAAAAACCAAGCTAGGGCGGGAGTGGGGAGGTGGAGCTGCCTCATGTGCCCCATGCCCACTTAGCAGGCCTCTCATGAATCAACACTTGCCTCTCCTCACCAGCCCACTTCTTCTGCAGAGTCCCTTGGGCTGTATTTCACAGTCAGAGGCCTTTCCAGAAGGCCTCTGCAGCTGAGAACCAAGCTATGGATAGCTTCTGGAAAGGCCTCTGACTGCAAAATGCAGGCTAGAGCTCCATTCTCAGCTGCAGAATGAAGCTGCTCCTTCAGTCACAGAAGAAGTGGGCTGGCTGGGAGGGGCTGTCGGTGCCGGAGGTGAGCGGGAAAGACACCCCCCAAAAATAAGACCTGGTGCCTCTTTTGGAGGCAAAAAAAAGCCTGGGTCTTATTTTCAGGGAAACATGGTAGGATTGTGAACTGACTAATTAGGGCCAGGAGCTGCAGGATTAATGGAAGAAAAATTGTTAACTGTCACAAATATATGAAGACTGAAAACAAAGAACTAATCATTTACTATTACAAATCAAGTCCAACAGGAAGAGGATATCTGAAAAGAATGCACCAGTTCTGGAAAAAATAACATCCAGAGTCAGAAATAACAGAACAGAGGCTAGCAGATCAACACTGATTTATAATACAAAACAAAGTATTTGCAGAAGAAGAACTGGGAAAACTGCAAAGGTCTACCCACGGCAAAGAAATTGAAGGCAAAGAAATTGAAATTGAAGTAGCTTAGATTGTACAGGCAAACCAGGGGGAGATAGCATAGTTATAGAATTGTTTTTATTCCTAAACTGGGAACCCTCTCCTCTGCCTTCTTTTCAGAAAGAACAAAACCCTCTAACTAAAAAACACAAAAGGAACCGAAACAGAAAATAACTGAGCATCTAGAACAGCACAAAAACAACAGAACAACATTGCTTGCATTGAAGCTTGATCCAGCACAAATATTAAAAGATGCCAATACTGTAATATCAAATAAAGCATCAGCTCACAACAAGACACAAACCAACCAATCAATCAGAATAGAGCTGGAAGGGACCTTGGAGGTAATAATAATAATAAAGTTTGAAGGGAACTTGGAGGTCATCTAGTCCAACCCCCTGCTCAGGCAGGAAACCCTATACCATTTCAGTCTTGTAGTCCAACCCCCTGCTCAAGTAGGAGACCCTATACCATTTCAGACAAGTGACTATCATGTTTCTTCTTAAAAACCTTCAATGATGTCCAGCTAATGTGCAGCATAGCTGTATAGTTGGATGAAAAATCAATAACAACAACAAAAACCCAAACAGTGCACCACCAAAATGTAAGATAAGGTTGGAAAATAAGATCAGCATTCTAAGATCAGATACAAGTAAGCTAGAACAGATGAAAGAAAAAAAGCTGAAGAACAAGAAGATTAAAGAATACCCATTAAGAAACATAACTTAGAAATAAAGAAGGTGAAGGAAGCACTAGAAATAAAGAAGCAAATAGTAGCCATAGCCAAGTTCAAAGTTTGAATTGCAGATTATAAGCAGAATTTCCAATTCATTTGAATCAGAAATATTTCTTACTAATCTATCAATGGAGAGACTGTAATGAACCAGTCAACACCTGACAAAGAAGAAACAGTGCAGTTTTGGGTGCAGCTATGTAACAACTCAAAGAAATATAAGAATGCAGCTTGAAGAAAGTAAGTGGATAAAAATGAAAAAGAATCTGAAATGAAAAACTTGTAATAAGAGCAGAAATGGTGTCATCTTCAAATTACTCCGTTTTCTCCCTGGAACAGATGGGTCCTTTCAAGGATGGTTGTGTGTTTACAAAAATATATACTTCATAACACAAACTAGTCTGTGTGATGCTGAATGCCATGTGATATCATCAACCACTTCATGTTCCAGAAGATATTTTCCTGAAAAAAATATATCATCCTGGAATACTTGGATTAGTTGACTAGGGAGACCTTCAAAATATTCCAGAGATGAATTAGTCTGTTCTCCACCTCCCTATTTATTTATTGAATTACCAAACTGAATTTCTCTTTCTTCACTATGAAGCATTAAAAACACATTATAAATTTTGATGTTTTCCCAATTCTTACACGTCTAGATTGTTGGATGTGCTAGATACCAAAGAAAGTAATTTTTCTTTGAATCACCTTGCAAAGCTATAAGAGTGTGCAGTCTTTTAAATTACATAGTTATGCAGAACTCTGCCACAAAGGACTGTATGGCTTGCAGTCATTTTTGTTTTGAGAGTATTTATAATTGAACTTTGTGGTTACTTATTTTTAATATGAAACATAGCAATCACATAAGATAATCATATAATAATGAAAAAGAAACCATTGCCCTGTGGAGGCTGACTTTAATATCTTCCTTTAAAAAAAAGCATTTCTGTATTGGAGAAAAAGATTGCACTGCAGTAGCTGTTAACAAATTACAACAAATATTGCCCCAGCTAAATATGGTTGAAATTATACATTTTTTTTTCCTGAACAGAATGCAGTATGTAACTTTGGCTGCATCTCAAATAAAACTTCGGTTGCATGCTCAAAAGGATTGGAGGAAGCATGAAAAAGGCTCTGTCACTTTAAAGGCTTCCTCCCCCTTCCTACACTTCCATCCACTAATTGCCTGCAGCAAATCTTTTTGGGGAATTGCGTGCAAACTCTGACATAACCTTGGGCTTAACATAAACTAAACTCTCTCAGGTCATTGGCAAATAACAGGTATATCCGGTTATGCTTTTGTTGTACCTGTCTACTCACAAATTAAAAATGTTTGTAAAGCACCCCTAATCAAGGACAGAAAAAAGAGAGAGATAAAACTAATAGTCATGCTATTTTTACACAATTTATCAACATACATCATTAGCAGCAGATGAAATAAAGCTCTAAGATCCTCCTGGCAGCCCAAACATTCATACCACTGGGAGTAATTCAGGGTTTCTTAAAAAATATTGCGATTGGCCGAATGGTTGATTTAGTTTGATTTGTAGAACTACCCATCTTAATACCCAAGTCTGGGACACTTAAATATGATCAGAGAGCGTGCCCAATCAGTTAATAAAGAGGGCTTGCAGGGCACTGTTCATACGTGGGAACTCAGCATCACAAGGCTGGAGATTCAGCGATTTCTTCCCTTTCTTTGATGATACAGAAAAAGGAGAGTAAATTCAACACTGTTGTATGGAGTTTGTCCCTTGGATCTTGGAGTTTATCTCTTCGATCTTTCCTGGATCTGCAGAATATTTGAAGAATAACCAGATTAAAGTAATTCAAGATAACATGTAATTAGGTTTAACTATTACACAAATAAGTGATGACCACCACTAATGTTGTATCATAATTTCTTAAAAAGAAAAGGCCTTAGGATGTGCATTTGTATTCAATTAAAATCACACAATTTTTAATCTTTTGTATTTTTTATAAGTGAGTCCCATATTTGTCCATACCAGGTCTATGTCTATTGGCAATCCACCCATAAGTGGCTAGTGCAATCAGGTCCCCAATATATTGAGTAAAAAGGACCATCCATTTATCTTTCCAATATTGTAATATCAGTCTTTTGACCATAACAAGAATCCATTTGTACTGTTCAGTTGTCAAATTCCAAGAACTGTGTAATTCAAAAGAATATTAGTTTGAAAATTTTAGCTTTTGTACACAGTCGTATTTATATATTCAGTTTTGCAAAAAAAACAAGTTATATAAATATATTAGAAATTTATATATGTACAGTATATATATATTTGAATAATAGTTGCAGTATATAGATACTATATATAGATAACTATATAATTTTAGTGTTAAAATTATACTTTTTCTTTATTGTATTTTTATTTTTTAAATGCACTTTTTATGCTTAAATGCATTTTTATCTTTGAGTTTTATTCCTTTTTCTTTTTGCCACTATTTTAACAACAAGAAGAAAACATTTAAAAAATCATACAAAGTTAACAGCACAATTCCAAAATGGAAAGAATAAGTTAGAAAAAGAGAATAAAACAAATGAAACAATTATTTGTTTTAAATCTTATAAAGCTTATCAGGGTCAGATTGCATTGTTTACTTAAATGGGAAACCTTGGGAAAATCCCAGGACTATGGGTGAGATTGGGAAGGCAAAAAACACCCTGGAAGAAGTAAAAGGCAAACCAATTGTACACTGAAGTCACCAGCAGCTACCTTGATGAAAAGGTGATTTTATCTTATTACAGTATATTAATATTAAAATAATCTCATTTGTGAACAAGATCCTACACGTTTTCCTATCTCCACCTGACACTTACTGGAGTGTATACTAATACGCTACTCAGTGCCAAGTAGATTCATCTCAATGGACCTCAGTTCAATTCCTGGAGAACAGTAGAAACTCAGATGAAAGATGCATTCAGAAATTGGAGCTTGCCTGCCTGTCTCTTTCCCTTCCCCTCCTCTATTAGTATACGCGCTGATAAAATACATGATCAAAAGCATAGAGGAAAGACTGCTTGAATTCTGGTGATTTTTAAACTTCCTACATTCCATTCCTGGTTTACCGCAGGTAGGTCCCTCAGGGCACCCAAAGATAATTAACACAGGAGATTCAGCATTTCCCCTAATAAAGTTGACAGGATAATCTCATCAAATAAATGAGAAACAGTTCCCTGAGATAGCTGTGGTAGACAGAGACATGTCACAGCAGTTACAAGGATTTCTGTCAACAACTACCACTAGGGGTTCTTAACAGAAAAGGTGCCCTGATCCAGCTCCATGGGAGTTTTTACAAGATCCTACATGGTGGAGAGATGGCCTCTCAAACTATAGATGCAAATCCACAGTGTGAATTTCTATGCCCTGGGAATAGCATGTGCTTCATTTTCCTGGAAATAAAATAAGCGATTTCCTTAAATCATTTCTTGCATCTTTGAAGTGGGAGCAAATTATCTTTGATTTGGCAGGAATATGGTAAAGGAGGTTGGCGAGTGTCTACTGTTTGAACTTCCTAGGGAGAGAGATTGTGTTAAATAAAAGATTATTTTTCTTTAAGAAAAATATGCTAATAATACTAGCATGGTAGAAATATTTAACTGAATATTTAAGAACAAACTATCCATGTTTGTCTCAATTATCATGCTCCACTTTACAATTTAGCAGTAAATGCTACTGAAACTAACAATTGCTCCCAATGAAGCATTTGAGAATATTTATTAGAATCATTCTCGGTGTTATGTGCTGGGCTTTTGGAATATCACCACATGCTCAGACAGGACGGCGCCAGTCCCGTGATTGGTCAACTTTGGGCGGCAAGTATAGCTTCAACCCGATTGGTTAATACCATAGGGCCTGGCTATATATTGAGGCAGGGTGAATCCAATCTCTCAGTACAGTTTCTGCTTAAATAAAGAATGTGTTCATCTGTACTCCTCTGCGTGTTCTCGTTCCTGCTCATCAGAGCCCACGACATAATACTCATGATCTCTTCTTTCTCTACATTCTCTTACAAATAGATGTAAAATTAAAGAAGCAAAGCTTTCATAAATCTCAATTATAATGTTAGGGCAGTACAGGATATTGGGCTATAAAAGTAGCATAAACATCCAAGAAATTCAGTATTTTGAATTATTGGACAGAATAACTTGAAAAGTGGGAGATTTAAAGCTCACAACTGATATATAACATATTATTTAATCACAGAGTATAGAGAGGGACCCCTAGTAATATTCAACAGAAGCAAGAGAGGTAGACAAATAAGCAGTTAACATCTACAGTACAGTGTGTCAGAAACAAGTCAGGAAAAAAATATTAACATCTTCCCAATTCAGAATGTACTGTGATAGAAACCATAAGAAATAATTGCTGTATAAAGATTTTCAATCCAAGCTGAAAGTAGTTTTGTTTTCATCCTGACTGTAAAACCAGATTTGTAGAGATAGAAGGGACCTGTTAGGTCTCTAAGAAGTTGCAGGATTTCAAATGTAGGCATCCAATGAGACAGTATCTATCGTACTTAGCATAGATTCCTAAGCATAATATGGCTGTGAGCCATCCACATTGTAGCTATTTATATCTTGGAATGCTGTGGATGAAAAGGTCTCATTTCTGTAAAATAGTAAATAAAAAAGATAGTACCAATAGTATTAAATGCCAAAACATCTGGAGTACCACTTAAACTCCATCAGCATTGACAAAACCACCATCAGTCAATTGCAAAAGGCAGCTTTACTTGGAACAACTTATGTCCTGTGACAACACCTTTTAGCAATTTAAAACAATATCTGCCTATCTCAGGTCTTTGGGAAGGACTTGTTAGGTGGATAAAAATGCCAGTTCCAGCCTAAACATCTGGCTGTTGGATGCAACCAACTATAATAATAATGCACTTTGAGGCAAAGGCTAATTGAAGTAATTGATTTTAATCCTAAGGTTTACTTATTTATCTTCTGGGATTTGGAACTTATCTGCAGTAAGATGAAGTGGATATCATCACTTGTGGCACATAGGTTGCAAATAACGCTGGGGGAGCTAATCAAATTCTGAAGATTAGCAGCAATCAGCAAACTATCTTTGATGGTTTATCACTGGAAAGCAGTCCCCAACACTTTTTTCAATGGCTTTTGGAATTTCCTTTCCCCCCAAGTCAGCAACTCTTCTTCATTTTGAAACAGGAGAACCCAAACACTTCAGTAAAAGTCCTAAGGTGAGAAATAAGAAAATCTCCAACTCCCCCAACTCAAAAAAAAAACACTTTAAAAGCCTAGCTGTACCCACATGGATGGGACAGCTTTCCATTTTCTATCAGTCCATTGCTCTCCAGAAATATTAAAGTCAACTCCCTAGCACTAAAAAGTGACCTATCTCTCGTTTATGCCTCTTATTATGCCAATTCAACAAGCTGCACTTTATTCCATAAAACATGGTTGCATGATTTAGCACAATGTATTAAGTTTAAACATTCATCAGCAAACCTAGATTCCTAGATTTTGCTCTTCTGTGGCTAAATGATAGATTTATAAATGGGCTGCCAGATGATTGGATGAGCTGAAGGTGTTCTATACTATCTTTTTTTTTTACTGAGGTTTTACCAGCAGGTGGCAATACTTATTCAAACTTGGTGAATCAGAAAACTAACTTGGATCAGACCTGATTAATTCTGAATGGGAGACCACAAGTAAATTTCAGGGCTGACAGCTGGAATAGAAAATTAAAAAAATATCCTAAATGATAGTGGCAAGCAATTTCTATACTGTTGCCCAGAAAACTCACATGGATGTATCCATAGAGTTACCCACGTTTATGTAATTATTAGATGAGCTGCATTTGAGAGAGTCTATAGTACTGTTGCTTCTTTTTAATCGGCTAAATTCATTTACAACGTAAAGGGAGTACATTACTGACCCAGATATGTGGAAGTACTGCAAACAGCTCAGTTATGTATTTAATAAAATGCAGATTGCAGCAGTTGAAGGAAAAAAGAAAACCTTTAGATCTGACCAATAAAAGAAACTGAAAGCATTAAATTTTGAAAACATTTTCAAGTGACCACAAACCCTCTTGGTATGCTAAACTGCTTCACTGACCCTAGGGCTTATCTTTGCCCTAGCTCTCAACTTCTCAGAGAATTAAGTGAAGCTGTCAGTCAGGGAATCTGAGGCCTTGAGTATGCAAAGCACACAAGCTCTGTTCAGATGGAGGGGGAATGTATTCTAATCCTGCCCTTGCAGTCCTTTATGCATGTCTTTTGATGTGCACATCTGAGCAATTTTCTCCCAGGAGGTTTTCTGAAAGGAATAGAGTACAACTATCCTAGGTGCTATACACCAGAGAAGCCCCATGAAAAATATGTTTAAGACTTTAAAATGGATGCTGAGTGGCGAAAACTAAGATGAACATTATTTCCTCAGGTCTCTCAGATTCTTTACATGTATGGATCTGTGGAAGTATACAAATAACTTCATATACCACACTGGTATATTCTGTACATGCATGAGATATACACACATATTATTTCTACCCAAATAAATACCTAAGGCAAACTAAAACTTACAACTGATCAATGAGACTTCCCCAAAATTACAGGTTCCATCCATTGATAATTGCAATCTCATCATTCTTTTAATCCTGATTGACGGCACCAAAGTAGAATTACTCAAGGCAGCATAAGACTCACAAATTCCCATCTGCTTTTGAGAACAGGGAAATGAAAGGTGTGAAAGTAAATGTTTTTATTCATATAGCTGAAGGCCTTTTCTTGGAACAATTTACATGTCTTACTTAGTATATACAATTTCTGCAAGCAGAGCTGACGGAAGCAGAGATAATGGTGAACGTGTTGACTGAAGATTATGTGTTAGGGGCCTTGGCTTTTATATCTGGTATTCTATATTATATCTCTTTCTTTTTGAATTTATGTTTGTTGTATTGTTTGTGACTGTGAGCTGCTTAGAGTTATAAGATGGACAGCTATATGATTTTTTAAATAAATAAGCAAAAACAGGAGCAGTATAGTCTCTATGCACAGTATACCCATAAAGATCAGAATCATGTTTAGTCAGGTTTGTAAGCCAAACCTGTGATGTTTTCTGGAAGTTGTTAAATAGCGGGTTCTTTGGTGCAGGAATGAAGATGCGAAGCTGAGTACAGGATAACTCATTGTTTATTTCGTGCTGTTACTGTACTGGGAAAATGTCTGCAATTAGCTGCAATATATAGTCTAGCCCCTAGGCGGCAGCCAATAGGTTTTGAATCAACCATTGCCGCCTGGAGTTAGCCAATTGCTGCACAGGAGACTTAAAGTCTGGGTTGCTGGAGAGCCGTTAGCTGCTCCAGCAACCCACGGTGTTTCACAAGAGCCCAGTACATAACAGAAGTGAAAGTTGGACTTTAAAGAAGCAGGATAAGAAGAGCATTGATGCTTGTCTTCTTTCATGTTAGAGAAGATTCCTGAGAGTACAGTGGACAGCCAAGAAAACAAACAGATGGATCATTGAACAAATCAACACAGTTTTCTCACCCAAAGCACAAATGACTAGGCTCAGATTATCCTACATTGAACACAGTATGCAAAGTCTCAGCTCTTCGGAAAAGGTTGTAATCCTGAGAAAAGTAGAAGGAAAGAGAATGACCAATAGCAAGGTGAATGGATTTAATTACAGTAGTGATAAATACACCTTGGTAAACTAAAAAAGAACAGATTAAGGAGAAATTGTCATGGAGAATATCTATGAGGTCACTAGGAGCTGAAAACAACTTGATAAAAGCGAAATGGTTAACTTACAGTAGTTACTAATCTCTTTATCAGTTTTGTATTAAACACACTACTTTTTTTTAAAAAAAAAATCTATATTGGAATGACAAACCTATCCAGGACATGAATCTTGTAAACAGCAATCTAGGTGCAGGAGACTTTGTTTCAGAGTGAACTCTTCTTTTAGTGAATTTAATTCATTTGCAAACATTTTATTTTCCCTTCCCCATTGCTAATGAAGTCATGCCTGAAACCTTATTCACTTGCTGGGGAAGTGCATGATCTGTACATCAGATATTAGGATTCATGACTTTAAAATACTTATTAAAGGTAAAGGTAAAGGTTCCCCCGCACATGCGTGCTAGTCGTTTCCAATTCTAGGGGCTGGTGCTCATCTCCGTTTCAAAGCCGAAGAGCCAGCGCTTCTGAGGACGTCTCCGTGGTCATGTGGCCAGCATGACTAGACACCAAAGGCGCATGGAACGCTTTTACCTTCCCACCGTAGTGGTCCCTATTTTTCTACTTGCATTTTTACGTGCTTTCGAACTGCTAGGTTGGCAGAAGCTGGGACGAGTAACAGGTGCTCACTCTGTTATGCGGCACTCAGGATTCGACCCGCCAAGCTGCCAACCTTCTGATCGACAAGCTCAGCATCCTAACCCACTGAGCCACCGCGTCCCTTAAAATACTTATTAGGAAATCATTATTTTTTGGGACTAAATGTTTAAGCAACCGAGCTGTTATTTGGTTCTTTAATTGTTTAAATCAGTGTTTAAGCAACTCCACTTGCCAATTTTAAGATGAATAGACTTTAACTCCCAGAATTCTATAGGTTTAAATCAGAAACAAGGAATCCATATTTTTAAAGAGACCAGATGTCCTAACTAAAGCAATGTTTTTTAAATTTGACAACTTTAAGATGCCTGGACTTTAGCTTCGAGAATTTCCCAAGCCAGCAGGCTGAAATCTATGATGTTTTTCAATGCTTTTTAACCAGAATTCAACAATGTGACTTCTATGTCTGCAGCATTTTCACCACAGGTTTAAATTGATGTTGTTGTTATATCTAATAGAATATGTCTAAAGAGCCAACAACAACAACTTTATTGATTAGCCCTTGGGCCATATCAAAGTGCAAAGTTCCAGCAACAAAATGTCACCAAAACTTGATAAAAGCAATCCAAATGGAATTTGATAAAATACAATTTAAAATGGAATTAAAATAAAATACAATTTAAGATGAAATAGTAATAAAATACAATCTAAAATGAAATTGTAATAATGTACAATAATTTAAGATATAGATAAAATATGATAACATTATATTTTGGAGTCGCCCTTGCAATCTACCCCAATCAGTCCCACATATGCAGATCTTAACCAGATCATTTTGTTTAATTACTGTGCTACATTAAATGTTATTTTCAAGTTCTGACCGGACATAAGGTAAGTTATTTTGATATGGGGATCCCAATGGGTCATTCGTTTGGTATATAGACCAAGATACCTGTCTCTCACCCTCTTATACAGACAACAGTCAAATAGGATGTGAGCCAGGTCCTCTACCTCTGCCGCTCCGCAAATGCAGAGATGCTCATTGTACGGTATAGCATGAAATCTCCCATATCTGACCATTGTGTCAAGCTGTTCGAATCTCGCTCTCGTAAATATCTCCCTAAGATGTTTTGGGAGTTGTAACTTCAAATAACTGTCCACTTGAAAAGTACATTTGTATTTACTCAGCCATTTCAAGTTACCCACCTTACTAAGGATAGCTATATCAGTTTGTGCTTCTATATCCTTAATTCTTTGGGCAACTCTTTTTTTAGATTGTTCTCCTGTTACGCAAGAGACAGGAAGGCCACAGCTTCTTACAAAATTTGTTAGTTTGGTGATCCAGGAGATTTGTGATTGTAGTTTTATTTGCTCTAGTAGGCATAATTTGGGGAGTCTATCAGTCTCCATTTCATTAACTTTGCACCAGTAGTTATAAGCTCTAATTTTAGATAATGCCTGAATTGTATGAATTCCCAATTCAGCTCTAACTGCTGCAGCAGATGTTCTTGGATCTACACCCAAAATACATCTCAAATGCTGGGACTGTGTTTGTTCTAGGACTGTGGTTGAGTAAAGACCCCAAATTTCTGCTCCATACAAGAGCATTGTGGTAACCTTAGCCTTATAAACCTTGAGTAATGGAGCTAGGGACCCTGGGTAACTATGGTTCTTTAGTTTGAGCAATAAATTCAAATGGGCTTTTGCTCTAAATGTACTCCGTTGATGATGGCAGGCCCATCTAAAGAGCCAAAATAACCATATTCAGGAAGTGCCGGATGTATAGAAGCAATTTTTCCCAGTGAGGGAGGTGCTGAACAACTGTACAAGACAAACGTTTTGGATGATTCATTTCTTCCTTTTTCATCCCCTCCTCTTCTACTCTGGTGGTGGTGGAGAGGAAGCCTGCTCCAGTTGGACCTTTCTTGAGGAGCAAAATTCTCTTCCAGATGACAGTGTTAAAATATTACTCCATTTCATGAGACAGCCAAAAAATATCCCTGCATAAAATTTACTGCTTGTTTTGCCACACTAACAAGGCTAGCAAAGAGTGCTGTGAGCCAAGTTAAGGAGAGGCATTTGTAGGTTACCCTGGTTTCCCCCTCCCCTCTCCTATCATCTGGAAAACACCACCTGGAGGAGAATTGGGCAAGCATAAGTAGATACTTAGAATGACTGATCAAACCAAAGATGGGCTGGTGGAAGAAGGAGTGAGGGACTCCTTCTGCTGGATGCAATTCCTGCCTCTGTCTAGGATCTCTCAGTGCTGAGTCTACTCCTCTTCTGAAAGGAAGAGATGAGAAAGAGGAGGCAGAAATTGTGTTGGAGAAAGAGGGAAAATATGACTTCAAAACTAGGAAGCTTCAGATGATTCACTTAGGGGAAAGGGAGAATTAGTGCAAAGTTTTGCAGACATTCTTCTGTTTTTCCTCAGTCCTGATTTACAATAGGCTCCTCTTCATTTACTAGCTTTTTCTTCTCTTTGACCAGGGTTGTCTATGGCTGGCTGAGGAACTCTGGGAATTGAAGTCCACAAGTCTTAAAGTTGCCAAACTTGGACACCTTTCTCTTGGAACCTTCAACTTTCTCCTGAGATTTTGTTCCTCAAATCGCTTTCCCATCTAATCATGGCACAGTCATGACCTGGCAAATATTTCTTTTCTTCCCATGATGCTGCTTTTGTCACATTCCAACACAGAATTACCTCTACCAACATCTGAGTGGTATATTCCCCTTTATGACCACATTATTCAAGGACAGTTCCAGTGTGGAAAGAAATCTGTAAGCCTTTGTCTCCTGAAGGGAAGCCAGGTGATTTGCAACTGGCAGGACAGGGATTAGCAAGAAGAATAGCAAATTTCAAACTGATGCTCTTGTCTGTCAACTCCAGGATAGCACTTGGCCTTTCCTAGCTCTCAAATCCCCATCTTTTGCTTAGGTACCAACATAACTCTGCGTTGAGATTCTTCCTCATATTGTCTAGTTGACCTTTCCCAATTGAGGCATCCTCTACATGTGAGGACTTAGGTTCCCAGAATTCCCAGAGAGCATGGTCATTGCTGAGAATTCTAGAGTAAAACTAACACAACTGGATGATGCCTTGTTGGGAATTCTCATATGCAGTAACTTTCCCTTTGCTCTTATCTACTGTTTTATGCAATTATGTATGCATTAACCTTTTGCATATTATAACTGATGGTTGCTGGTAATTATTCTGCCCTCAGCAATATCTTACTACAATAATTTTCATAAGGAAATTTGTGTAGGGGATTTTTGGGGTGCGCATTATATGCATCTCCTTGAAAATGCAGGTTTAAGGTGTAGAGATAACAATCTTATTACTATTTACAAGGTAACTGATTCCAAGATTAGAGAAGTGTTTAACTTTATCATTGATCTCACTACTGCCTTCAGCCCTTGAGGCATGCAAACAAAAAAATGAAAAGTGAATTAGGTTATTTCACAGAATCAATCCCACCCCCAATATCCAATCCTAAAAAACCCATTTAAAAATAAACAAAAACGAGTGGTAGCAATCCCAAACAATTCCAAACTTCATAATTAGATACTGAATGTGAAAAAGAAATGCATATCTCTCTTGACCACCAATTAAGTTATTCCAAGTGGGTAGGAAGTGTAGATTCTCTTTATCTCATAAACAGGACCATAATCTTATTCTACAAGGGCTGCCTTTATGTACCATTTTTTAAATTCAATGGAAAAGTGCTGACAAGTGTTGTCATGCAGAAATTAATTTTTCAGCACAACCTTCCATGGCTTAGAGAGATTTATACAGTGTAAAATATTTGGCAGAATTCAAATCCATTTATCCTGTTTAAAGAATGGAAGGAAAGTATTAAAGTAAACATTCCATTCAGCTCAGGCTCTTCTTTACTGTCTTCAAAATCAACATGTTCACAACTGCAATATCCCGTTTAAGATCCATTAAGCTGACACACAAAACTTACTCACCAACATTAGTAAGGTTTACAATGAAATTATGGAGTTTACTACTCACTTTCAATTTTTATTCCGAATTCAAAAATATTTCTACATAGATTTATAAATGAAGTTCACTGTTAAATCATGGCTTATTTATGAATAATTCCTGAGTAAACCATAATTTGCTGAAGTTCTTTGCTAAATTTATGAATAATTCCTGAATAAACCATAATTTGGTGAAATTGTTTGCTAAATATTAAATCACAGTTTAAAAATTACAGTTGTCTGATTTACACATCATAGATCAGCCCAAACCAAGCAAACTACATTATTAGGAACCCACATTAACCATTTTAACAGCTGAACTTCTGCAGCTGGACTTTATGGCTTAAACAACCTCTTCTTTACAATTCAGTTTACTAACAAACTAAATAGCTGTTATTAGTCATAAGCTTATGAACATAAAAACAGTAATACCTGTACTGAGCCGTAAAAAAGCGCCAAATAAACTTTAATTGAAAAACATGTGATTAGAGTTGTACCATTTTTTAAAAATGAGAAACTGACAAGAATAGGAATTCTTAGGAACTATTAGGAACAACATACATGTGAGTTTCCAGAGGAACAGTTAAATCTAAAAATAAGTCATCTGTACCTTTGGCTATTTCTACTTGCCCCCAAAATTGAGCCGACCTTTTCACTTGTACAGGTATTTGCCCAAAGTCACTGATTTCTTGGCTTTCTGATTCTACAGGAAAATATTAGAGCAAAGAACACAAATTCTGCAAATTTACCGTTACAGCTATGTTGATGGTTGAGTCCTTGCTCCAATATAATTGTCATACAGTGGAAATATGGCATGTAGTAAAATAAATAAATTTTTGCTATATTGTGAATACTTGCAACTTGATCCCATAAAAATAAAAACCACAGTATTTATACTAATATTTTAGTATACCTTATTGTTAGATGAAAACATATTAATAAGTTAAGGTGATTTATAAAAGTTAAGATAACTTAAAAACTATTTGTAGGAAGAATGGTCTTTATAAAAACTTTGATTTCTCTCTTTTTTTTAATTGTTCCTGAAGCATTCATTAAAAGGACACAACTCTTGTGTTTGCTCTGAAAGTACTTTCTTTGAGAGGGCTACTATAGATAGAAAACTAAAATCCTGGAATTTATTTTGCAATTAAAGCATAGTTAAAACTAGATGTAATATAAGAAGTTCACAAATAATTCAAACAGCAATTTTAATTCATGTTAAATGAATGAAGGGCATGTAAGGGGGGTTTTCTTGTTTATTGTTGCTGAATGGAATTTTTGCAAGAGACAAAGCAGAAACAGAAGAGAGATTTTGCTTTCTTCCTTTTATATCCCTACCAGTAAACATGTGTTTTGATCGAGTTAAGAATTGCATCCTTCTGGATTCAGAATGTTGTTGTTAGCTGCGAAGTCGTGTCCGACCCATCGCGACCCTATGGACAACATTCCTCCAGGCCTTCCTGTCTTCTACCATCTTCTGGAGTCCATTTAAGCTCACGCCTACTGCTTCAGTGACTCCATCCAGCCACCTCATTCTCTGTCGTCCCCTTCTTCTATTGCCCTCGATCTTTCCCAGCATTAGGCTCTTCTCCAGTGAGTCCTTCCTTCTCATTAGGTGGCCAAAGTATTTGAGTTTTAGCTTCAGGATCTGGCCTTCTAAAGAGCAGTCAGAATTGATCTCCTCTAGGACTGACCGGTTTGATCGCCTTGCAGTCCAAGGGACTCGCAGGAGTCTTCTCCAGCACCATAGTTCAAAGGCCTCAATTCTTTGGCGTTCAGCCTTTCTTATGGTCCAACTTTCACTGCCATACATTGCAACTGGGAAGACCATAGCCTTGACTATATGCACTTTTGTTGACAGGGTGATGTCTCTGCTTTTTAGTGTGCTGTCTAGATTTGCCATGGCTTTCCTCCCCAGGAGCAAGCGTCTTTTAATTTCTTGGCTACAGTCCCCATCTGCAGTGATCTTGGAGCCCAGGAAAACAAAATCTGTCACTACCTCCATTTCTTCCCCATCTATTTGCCAGGAATTGAGAGGGCCAGTTGCCATGATCTTGGTTTTCTTAATGTTAAGTTTCAACCCAAGTTTTGCACTCTCCTTCTTCACCCGCAACAAGAGGCTCTTTAGTTCTTCTTCACTTTCTGCCATTAGAGTGGTATCATCTGCGTATCTTAGGTTGTTGATATTTCTTCCGGCAATCTTAATTCCAACTTTTGATTCATCTAGCCCTGCCTTTCTCATGATGTGCTCTGCATATAAGTTAAATAGGCAGGGCGACAGTATACAGCCTTGCCGGACTCCTTTCCCAATTTTGAACCAATCAGTGGTTCCGTGTCCAGTTCTCACCGTTGCTTCTTGACCCGCATATAGGTTTCTCAAGAGACAAATAAGATGGTCTGGTACTCCCATCTCTTTAAGAACTTGCCACAGTTTGTTATGATCCACACAATCAAAGGCTTTAGCATAGTCAATGAAGCAGAAGTAGATGTTTTTCTGGAACTCCCTAGCTTTCTCCATGATCCAGCGTATGTTGGCAATTTGATCTCTAGTTCCTCTGCCTCTTCGAAATCCTGCCTGTACTTCTGGTAGTTCTCGATCCACATACTGCTGAAGTCTAGCTTGTAGGATTTTAAGCATGACTTTACTAGCATGAGAAATGAGTGCAATGGTGCGATAGTTTGAACATTCTTTGGCACTGCCTTTCTTTGGAATTGGAATGTAAACTGATCTTTTCCAATCCTGTGGCCACTGTTGAGTTTTCCAAATTTGCTGGCAAATTGAGTGTAGCACTTTTACTGCACTGTCTTTTAAGATTTTGAATAGCTCAGCTGGAATACTGTCACCTCCACTAGCTTTGTTGTTGCTCAGCTTTTCTAAGGCCCACTTCACCTCACATTCTAGGATGTCTGGCTCGAGGTCAGTGACCACATCATTGTGATTATCTGGGACGTTAAGCTCATTCTTGTATAGTTCTTCTGTGTAATTTTGCCACCTCTTCTTAATCTCTTCTGCCTCTGTTAGGTCCCTGCCATTTTGGTCCTTTATCATGCCCATTTTTGCATTAAACGTTCCCTTCATCTCTCCAATTTTCTTGAAAAGATCTCTGGTCCTCCCTATTCTATTGTTTTCTTCTATTTCTTTGCACTGTTCATTTAAGAAGGCATTCTTATCTCTTCTAGCTATTCTCTGGAATTCTGCATTCAATTGGGCATATCTATGTTTTTCTCCCTTGCCTTTCGCTTCCCTCCTTTCCTCAGCTATTTGCAAAGCTTCCTCAGACAGCCATTTTGCTTTCTTGCATTTCTTTTTCTTTGGGATAGTTTTGGTTGCTACCTGTTGTACAATGTCGCGAACCTCTGTCCATAGTTCTTCAGGCACTCTGTCTATCAGATCTAATTCCTTAAATCTATTTGTCACCTCTACTGTATATTCAACAGGGATATGATTTAATTCATACCTGACTGGCCTAGTGCTTTTCCCTACTTTCTTCAGTTTAAGCCTAAACTTTGCAAGGAGAAGCTCATGGTCTGAGCCACAGTCAGCTCCTGGTCTTGTTTTTACCGACTGTATAGAGCTTCTCCATCTTTGGCTGCAGAGCATATAGTCAATCTGATTTCTGTGTTGACCGTCTGGTGATGTCCATGTGTAGAGCCGTCTCTTGGGTTGTTGGAAAAGAGTGTTTGCTATGACCATCGTATTCTCTTGACAAAATTCTATCAGCCTGTGCCCTGCTTCATTTTGTACTCCAAGGCCAAACTTGCCTGTTATTCCAGTTATCTTTTGGCTTCCTACTTTAGCATTCCAATCCCCCATGATGATAAGGACATCATTTTTTGGTGTTACTTCTATAAGGTGCTGTAGGGCTTCATAGAACCGGTCAATTTCATCCTCTTCAGCACTGGTGGTTGGGGCATAGACTTGGACTACTGTGATATTGAATGGTTTGCCTTGGATTCGAACTGAGATCATTCTGTCATTTTGAGGATTGTATCCCAGTATTGATTTTCCTACTCTTTTATTGACTATGAAGGCTACTCCATTTCTTCTGAGGGATTCTTGCCCGCAGTAGTATACCTGATGGTCATCTGAATTAAATTCACCCATTCCTGTCCATTTTAGTTCGCTGATACCTAAGATGTCGATGTTCAGTCTTGTCATCTCTTGTTTGACTACGTCCAGCTTTCCTTGATTCATGGATCTTACATTCCAGGTTCCTATGGAGAAAAAATCTTTACAGCATCGGACTTTCCTTTCACCACCAGGCATATCCACAGCTGAGCGTCCTTTCGGCTTTGGCCCAGTCGCTTCATTCTTTCTGGCGCTACTAGTACTAGCCCTCTGCTCTTCCCCAGTAGCATATTGGACGCCTTCCGACCTGAGGGGCTCATCTTCCAGCGTCATATCGTTTTGCCTTTTGGTACTGTCCATAGGGTTTTCATGGCAAAGATACTGGAGTGGTTTGCCATTTCCTTCTCCAGTGGATCACGTTTTGTCAGAACTCTCAGCTATGACCTGTCCGTCTTGGGTGGCCCTGCACGGCATAGCTCATAGCTTCATTGAATTACGCAAGCCCCTTCGCCACGACAAGGCAGTAATCCATGAAGGGGGATTCAGAATAAAGTAGCTTAACTAGTTTAGATTACTTTTCCTTTTAAATAAACACCTCAATATTATACCTCGATATCACACAGTCCCAACCTAGATATTTGACCTCATTGATAATATCCTAGGCTTTGGGATATTCTATGTTCTAAAATGTTCTAGAACTCTATTTTCAGAACAGTTGAAGAAATAGGATGTTCAAATGTTTTTTTTTGCTTACATTTGCACATTCGTGTTAATCACATATATGTCATGTACACACTGTTTTACAAAGAATTCTTAGTCATTTTCCTGTACTGTGTTGTTGTTGTTAGTTGCGAATTTGTGTCCGACCCATCGTGAACCCATGGACAATGTTCCTCCAGGCCTTCCTGTCCTCTACCATCTTCTGGAGTTCATTTAAGCTCACGCCTACTCCTGTACTGTAGATGTCCTTAAAAGATCATTAAGAAAGGGAGATATGGACATTGTGAATGAAAACTAGCTAACATAAACGGATTCAGTTTAATGTTATTTCAATTTAACAGTCTGACCAATACCAATTTTAAAATTACGATTTTTTCATTTATGGGAAGAATTGTGTATGCTGCAATCCTATGCAGATTTTGTCAGAAGTATATCAAATAGGCAAGGTTCACACACTGCCCTGAGCAAAATGAAGAAAAGAAATTCTACATTAGCACAATGGGTGAAGCTAGCAATTGTAGCTTTCCAACTATGAATGTTGCTGATCATTATGTCAGTGTTTAAGACAAGTAGTAGAAATTTTAAAAATAAATATTTAAAAGAATATTAAAATAATTTACAATCAACTAGTTTATATTGAAAAGGCATAATTTTTTTTAATCCCATTTATATAATTTTAGGACTTTTCTTTCTAAAAGCAGGAATAGTTTAGCACTATGTGTCAACCTGCTATTGTGCTTATTCTGTAAATGCTTAATGCTAACTATTGCTTAATATTAGAGATGAATCCAGCTACTATTGTGTTAAGTGGGACTTCATAAGAAGTGGGTTTGGGAATTTAGCCTATGTGAATCATTGATACAATTTCTACATTAAAAGGGTTAGATAATAGGGAACAGATTATACTCCTTAATAACTGAAATGAGGAAGCCTGCTGAATATTCAAATTCATCTGATTGTGAGAAAATATCCAATAGGAAAAAAATGCAAAAAAGGTATTTTGGGTATACACATTGCTCTTACCAAGTACTCATTTTCTTTATTTTTTCAAACATTGTCAAGTTATGATTACTATCTATATCATTTTAACTGGAAATAAGTGCCACTGAATGGAATGGGATATATGTTTGATGAAATATGTTCTGATAAACATTTATAAGTTGCTTTATAGCTTTTAAATACGATTTCACTTCATCTAATTTTTTAACTTAATGCAGTACATAAAATACTATTATGTTTCCTTCATTCAGTAATCTATGTGTCTGTCTGTCTGTCTGTCTGTCTGTCTGTCTGTCTGTCTGTCTATCTATCTATCTATCTATCTATCTATCTATCTATCTATCTATCTATCTATCTATCTATCTATCTATCTATCTATCATCTTTCAATGCAACCTGAGCCACATTGCTGGAAAAAAATATCCAAATTTCTTAATTAAAGGAAGTATTTTTAAAAAAGTATTTAAAGAGATTAAAATCATTATGCCTTATTAAAAGTTTTCATTCTGTAGGGAAAAAATTATTTCTGTTTTAGAGCAGGTCTTAAGGGTTACGTTTACCAGCTTGTAGACTCTAATTGCAGCCTATTAGAAATAATGAGGATTTACATGGCCATATTCATTAGAGAGAGAGACAGAGAATCCTAATGTGAAATGTTAGTACAAATGTAGACTGCCTAAATGTGCAAAACATCCTTCAACTGGAGCCTCATTACTGAAGAATGACCTGTGGGTGGAAGTGTCACCCAGTTCAGGGACTTTCCCATGTAGTTGAGCTGCAGAAGTTACAAAAGATAAGGACTCAGATGTGGCCATGTCTAAACTAATGAGAACTGAAAGTTGTTTGGAATATCCCAAAGACCTCCCAGATAGGATGCTTATTAAAGTATCTGCATCAGGCTTCCTATCTGTCTAGCCAACTGTTGAAAAGCTGTGTTGAGACATAGGCAACAGTCCGTGAAGGTGTCTCTACGCTTTTCAACCTAGTCACAGCATATTTCAATAAATCCACACTCTACACACTCAGCCAGTGGGGAGCGGGTTTTTGCAGATATGTTTGTGTGATCGTGCAAGCAAGGCAGTCAATTGTGATTACTTCATCAAAATTGGCTGTACAGCTGCTACCTATGTGACTATCTGCTTCAGTGCGCTGGTAGGTAGCCAGCTCCAGAGCCTTTTATATATATGGCATCCATAAAAGAATAATTAAGCCATTAAAAAAATAAGTAACAAAAGGGTAGCCACTGGGATGGGATTTGACATAACTCATTAAAATACAATTCAAGTATAATAAATCTGTGTTCTTTTTCCTATTAACATGATTCTGAAGCTTGTAAGAGACAACAATTTGTTAGAGTTTAGGATTTATCATGTTTCTGCACAAAATTTAGACCCTTTTTCTTCTGTTTTAATAGCAATTTTATTAAAAGTTATAATTAAAAAATATAAACTAATACAAACTAAACATTAAAAAGAATAAAAAAGAAAAACAAAGTACAGAAAAAAAGAAGAAAAATATATCATAAAAATAGAGTTTAAAAAAAGAATGGAAATATATAAAGAAATGACTTCTATCTTCATCAGAAGTGAAATTTCCTACAGTTAGAACATTTAATCAGTGGAACAACCTGCCTCCAGAAGTTGTGAATGCTCCAACACTGAAAGTTTTTAAGAAGAGACTGGACAGCCATTTGTCTGAAATGGTATAGAGTTTCCTGCCTGAGCAGGGGGTTGGACTAGAAGACCTCCAATGTCCCTTCAACTCTATTATTGTTATTGTTCAGTATAACCAGTATAGCATTTTTTTCATATCATTTTTTCAGCCTGTTATTTTTAAATCCACTTTCAGATCACTCTTAGTCTTATGCAATAAAACCTGTTTCTCTTTCATTACATCTTTTAAACATAGCCTATCTATAGAAGTAAACACTCTTAAAATTAACTTCTTGGTCCATTCTTCAAAAATATCCTTCAATATATCCAATATTAAGATATTTTGATCCATTCTGTATTTGCCAAATATAAGTACTCACTTCCTTTAAATATAATCTTTAGTTCCCTCTAGTGCCCAATTTTTAAAATCTCATGTTTTTTATAATTTTTTTAAAAAGTATTTTGATAGAGCAAGGTTTCTTTCCAATTAATTCCAAAATCATATTTCAAATCTACCTGGATCCTTAGTCCATTTGTAACTTTCTAAAATCTAATCAGCCTTTTGCTGTTTATTTCAAAATAATTCTTTTTAAAGTAAATGGATATTTAAAGCTTTTTTCCCCCTAAGGATTGAAATAAATTCACCTGGTGCTGTAAAACCTTAAAAGGTTCCTAATAGCTGAAAGGTAGTTAGCAAATTCCAAAACTGATTAAAAAAGGAAATATGCAAACCCAGTATTCTTTTCAAAGGCATTGAACATCATTTGAGCAAAAATATGGTTTTCCCTCATCTCCCAGAGCTCATTGTCTTGCAGGTTCCACATAAGGAAAAACTGCATGGGATACTAGTGGGCAATCTCAAATCCTCCCCTTCTCTGGAGAGAAATTATAAAGAACTGGTCTATTTGCCAGCTCTTCATTCTGCTGCAGTCTTTTAGCAGAGTCATTTCTGCTAAAAGTTGGCCATTTCTTCATTAGAAGTCCAAAAAATTAGACCCTTCTTAAAGGATGTGAGGTTGCTGTCAACTCATTTTCAACTCATCATGAAAAATAAGATTTAATTGTTCCAGTTAGTGTTTTCTTCTTCTTTTAAAAACGTCATTTGCTGCTGATGCTTCATTGACAATGTTGCTGATTCAGAGATTGGAATCTGCTCAGGTTCTATTGGCCCATTAAGATGACGCAGGCTCACCCCTTCCTTTTGAGTCACTTGGAACTTTACTCCATGAAGAGATAGGAACAATACCAGATTTAAAATAGTATTGATACTTGTTTGGTTTCAAACAAAACAAAAGATATTAAGGAAACAGAGAGTACATGTATTATGTTGGGAAGGTTTGGCTAAGACGGGGAAATCCTACTTCAAACACCAAATACCCCAAAGGGGGTATTTCCCCTTCACATTGCTATTCCCCCCTCCTTCCTGTTTATATCACAGATCTTTTATTATGTTTTTTAAACATAGTCTATCTAGCCTTGGTGGAGCTAGCCTTGGTGGAGCAGTGGGCTAATGCCTCCTTAAGTAACACCAGCTGCCTGCAATTAGTGCAGGTTCGCATCCCACCAGGCTCAAGGTTGACTCAGCCTTCCATCCTTCCAAGGTAGGTAAAATGAGGACCCAGATTGTTGGGGGCAATTAAGCTGACTTTGTAATAATGCCGCTTGGGGTGTGTGTGAAAGCCCTAATAAGCAGGCATATACATAGAATGAAGGCTACTGCTAAGCTTGTAAGCTGCCCTGAGTCTTCGGAGAAGGGCGGGATATAAATGGAATTAAAACAAAAAAATAAATAAAAAATATAGAGGTAAACATTCTTAAAATTAACTTCTGGGTCCATTCATCTAAAAATATCCTTCAATGTATTCAGTAGATTCTGCAGGAAATGAAGGGAAGGGAAAGAAAACAAAGTTCTTCCCATCAAGATTTTTGGGATATAGTGCTCACATGGCTCCATGAAAAGAGACCTGGCAAATAATGAGTTGGTTAAGAAAGAGGATGCGGCCAATTTTTTACTGCCATCAATATAGCAAATATAAGTTATGGTTCATGTGATTGTGGGATATAAACTTAATTGGGGTCCTGTTCAATACACTAAAGTAAAATCCTTAAATTTTAGTTTTTATTTATCATATTTAAGAATCACCCATATCCCTCCCTCTGGACAATAAAATATTAAAAGCATAAAAACAGTATATACATGTTAAAAGGGGCGAATAAAACCAGGTTTATGGTTCGATAGGTGCTATCCCTGCTGAGCTAATCACTGATCAATACTTGCCTCTCTCACCTCATCCCCATCCTCATCTCAAATCAAGAATGGACGTTTTTCCCACTGGCCGGTGATATTTGATGGGAGATGAAAACAATTCAGGAAAATCCATCAGTCACTTTCCTTAACTAGTTCTGCATTAAAACTGTAGCGCAGTTTATGCAAGCATGCTTTTCTGTTGGTTCACAGACTAAAGGAAGCTATTCCAGTGTGGCTGTCTGGCTGCACTCTCAGACTGACTGGGGGTTTTCAACGGCAAGTGAATCTCAATCAGACCGTGTCGTGCAATCAGACAAAAATGTTTAGTTCTTGCAAGTAGGATGCTTGGCCACACAAACACATCTTCTCCAATGGCTAACATGTTGCTGAGATAAAGGATGAATTGGTCTTCTGTGTGCAAAAATGCCCCAGCACATTTTTTCCTTACAATAGCTTCCTTGTAGAAAAGAAAAGAAAAGGGAAAAAAAGAGGCCATCCTTATTCCTACGTTAAAGCTGGAGAGCGAGAGAGTGAGGGAGAGTGTGCTTTCCATACAGTGATTTAGTGAATTGTGGGGTGAACTTGGATGCCAACGTAGGCCTCCTGGGCTGAACGCCAAGTTAGTATACAGCAAGTCATTTTAAATATTTGAGTTGGTGTGGGAGAAAACTTGGTTTGACCTGCGGGATCGTTGCCAGTTTATGGGTATTCTTCCCTAGCTTGACCCAATTTGGATTGGCTCTCTGGAACAAAAAGAGCAGACGGGTTTCAGGAGGCAGAATAAAATGGCCCAAGTCTCCATCACTTCTGCTTCAGCTTGGCAGCCTGCACTGAGTTTGTTTTAAGTTTCTGGTGGCTTTGTGTACCCAAGCTCTGTCGCCGAGTAGCTCAGAATGATTAATTTAGAGAGAAACAAGCCCTTTCACAATGCTGGAAACTGGAATGCTTGATAGGATGAGTTTTTCTTCGTATTTAATCACAGCATGAGGGCAGTGCTGTTTTTTTAACCCTAACAAGATCTGTCATTAAAAATTACTGGAGCTTGACTTTTCCTCGTTCTCAGCTAGTCATCCACATCCAAGGCTGAGGAGCTCCGTTGTTTGGCTGTCTTTGTGTCTTTTCTGGGTAATGATGATCGGCAGTTCTCAAATTCTCAATGGTAGATTTACTTTTAACAGGAAGTCTAATGAAATAAATATTGCACAAAGAAATAAATGTATGAGCAAACTTTAAGGAAAGTGGTCCCTCCCCCTCCCCTTATCTTAAGGTTAAAGAGGATGTAAAAAACAACAACTTATATTTCACCCTCACTATCAGCAAACATGAGACCAGATTAACCAAACAACTTTTTGCATTAGCTAGTGTATAAATTAGACATGGAATTTATTTGTGGTACCGACTACGTCCTCATTTAAATATAATGGATAAGAAATAAAACAGTGCAAAGGCAACATTACCATGAAATTAGTGCAGGTTCGCAGGTTCGCAGGTTCGCATCCCACCAGGCTCAAGGTTGACTCAGCCTTCCATCCTTCCGAGGTAGGTAAAATGAGGACCCAGATTGTTGGGGGCAATTAAGCTGACTTTGTAATAATGCCGCTTGGGGGTGTGTGTGAAAGCCCTAATAAGCAGGCATACACATAGAATGAAGGCTACTGCTAAGCTTGTAAGCCGCCCTGAGTCTTCGGAGAAGGGCGGAATATAAATGGAATAAAAATAAATAAAAAAATAAAAATAAATATCACAACATTTCAAGTTTCAGAAAATCAATATGTCTATGGAGATTCTCAGTCATCCAGGTCATAGTTATCCAGGTAGCTTGAACAACTCGCTAAAAGAATGCAAATGAACAGCTGTCTGCAGGAGTATAAATCTTTCCATTCCCCACCATCCAGTCAGAGCTGAAGAGGCTTCTTGGATGAGAAGTGAAACGTCTTCAGGGAAAAACAAGAAAGTCCAGTTGCCTCATGAAAAAGCATCTTTGGGACAGAAAATTAATAGTTCAAGTAAGTGCTGTCAAAGACAGCATGCACACAGTAATATAAGGTGGCTAACATTTTATCTTGATCTTTGGTTTATATCTTCTTCTCTTTAATTAAGTATATCTTTTAAGTATACAGGGTCAATTTAATATTTTTTAATTTGGTTTTTTTAAATTTTGTATGGTGGATTTTTTAATTTCCTGTAAACCGCCCTGAGTCCTCAGGGAATAGGGCGGTATATAAATGTAACTAAATAAATAAATAAATAAATAAATTATCCTTGAGGCTGCCAGAGGCTGCTGTATCAGTATGTTTATACCCCAGTTCTAAACACATTTTGAAGGTTATGTGCTATTTTAGGTTGTTGTTGACTTAGCAAAATTTCCTTTGCTCCATCCTTCTGCCAAGTGGCAAGCCATTTTGTAAACAGTGGGGTTTTAACACTAGCTTGTTTCATTGCTGCTAAACATATTTTAGCATTAGAACTATTCTCTGGCACAGGTTGTTGCCCCAAAGTTGAGCTGGCATCAAGACTTAAAAGCCTTGTCCTATTGAATATAATGGCATCCTGTTCTATACATTTCAATAACCATGGATGGTAGGTTTTCTATGTTTATTTGCTCCCTAAATGCAGAGCTACCATTTCAGTTAGCTTTATCCCGAGTTGAAAAAGAACAATCTGGTTTCAAATTGAGATTAGTAGTACTACGAAGCGATTCCAATCTCAGTTTTTAACAACGTGCTTAACTATTGGAAAGCTACCATCCACCATGGTAAGTGCATATAGTCTGGGTCAAGGCCCCTAAGAATTATTAAATATAAGTATTCATGCCAGAGCTCCATCAGAACCCTCAGCCCCAATACTTGGGGAAGGAACTAGGTCTTCCCAGCTTTATGTCCATACATCAGAACGAGGCTGTTCCACAAGACTTGTATGTATCATGTTGGAGAAGACACATTCCCTAGAGACCACCAAGTGATATTGCTTTACCAATGGGATCCAGAACATGCCCACTCTGCCAGAAAACACTGAGGACAGGCAGTCCTGCAAGGAACCTAGTTCTGTGCCATGTAGAGCTTTAAAGGTGACAACCAGCATCTTAAATTGCACCCAGAAACCTATTGGAGGCCAGACAGTTCAAGCAGTATACATTGCTTGATATGGATGTATCGTCAGTGGTGGGATTCAAATATGTGAACAACCGGTTTTCTGTCTGGATGCTGCTTCCATAAGTTCATTCTGGGCCTGGGCAACAAAAAATTAGCTACCGGTTCTGCCAAAGTGGTGCGAACCAGCTGAATCCCACCACTGTGAATCATGGTGCTTCCAATATTGCGGATGCTGCTGCTTTCTGAAACAATTGAGGCTTCTAAATGTTCTTCAAGGGCAGCCTCATCTAAGTATGTTGCAGTAATTCAATGGCATGAATAATGCCTCCTGACCTAGGAATGTGCAATTTTTGAACAAGATGTAATTATGTGAGGGATTTCCTTACCAAGGCTGCCACTTGCTCCTCAAACTGGAGTCATGAGTCTTAGAGAACCCCCAGATTACCCATTTTAGAGTTGGTGAGGATAAAACATTATACTACGTGGACCTAAATCTAACCAAAGAGAAAGCTCTCCTGATTTTATTATTTGATTGAGACATGCTGACTGGAAAGAAGAAGAAGACAGCGGAAAAAATGTTTTGGGTCACCAATCCATCTGAAGCTCCAAATCCAAAACTGGAGAATGGCAGCCAATGAGAAATACAAATATTTTAGTTTCTTATGAAGCATCCAGCCCAAAATAAGAGCAAGATATCAGTCAGTTTTAGCAGAGCTAGTCAACTGAAAAAAAAACAGCACAGCTTGAACTAATAAGAGAGAAACTAGCATCAGGAAGGTGCTTCTATTTTAAATAGACCAATTCAACATTTCATTGGTAACCCAACTGGAAAATAACCTTCAGTAACTGGGGTTGAACAATTTCTAATGGAATAAATTACTTATATTGGTGCAGCTGGATTCCAAAAAGTTGTGCTTGAGTCTTAGCCTAATAAACATTTAATACATCAGGTATAGAGCTGAGTTTTGACCGTTCCACATAAAATAGTTGGTATGTGCTTTATATCAGAAGAAGGAAAGAAGAAATGTATGCTACCTGCTTGGATTTGTGTTGAGGGATGAGGAACATTTCCCAATTAGTCTGCCAGCTTGGAATGCTCAGGTAGACTATTTCAAGTATTAGTCAAGTTCAGCTCTGCTTAGCATTCAAGGTAAGCCAAATTTAGCTGGCAGTTGCTACTGGCTGTGTATAGTTACCTATGAATGTTATCATTTCTCCTTCCCAGCACACCAAATACCAGAAAGTCTTTAGAGAATTTCAGTCATTGTGTTTACATTTTAAATGATTAAACCTCCTTTGCTTAGCTTCCTAAACTGGTGGACAACTCAGGAAGACTGTCCTAGGCCTCAGTTTTTTCCAGTCTTTCCAGAACCGTTTCCTTTCTTGGAGCTCCACATGAAACATTCCAAGTCCTACAGTACTTGCCTGAGACATAATCCTGTGAGGATTATGCTGATTAGATTACATCTGCTTGTTTTGTTACATCCGCTTTGTTTTTAGCTCTTGGATTGGATGATTTTAACCAAGAGGTAAGGATGCTGCCTTTTTTGTTCTATTGCGTTCCATCTTGGAATCTTGGAGGAAAGGGGCAATAAATGAGGTACCGGCCCAATTTGAAGCTCCAAACTTTGGTGATCCAACAAAAGCAGCATTCAATTGTGTGGCCAATTTTTCAACAGCTCAGTTCCTGTTAGTTGAAGAGAAACTCTCTACTCTACCCCCAGCCTTTGAAACACTGTGCTTCTTGTCCCACCTCCTAATATTCAAGTGGCATTGGTTACTCTCTGTCCCATTCCTCTTGTAACTTTAATTTTGAATGTCTTTCTGGGGATCTACTATATCAAAGCAGGTGCTAAATTAATGTAATAATATAATATAATATAATATAATATAATATAATATAATATAATATAATATAATATAATATAATATAATATAATATAATATAATATAATATAATATAATATAATATAATATAATATAATATAATATAATATAATAATATAATATAATATAATATAATATAATATAATATAATATAATATAATATAATATAATAAATACAATACAATACAATACAATATAAATACAGTAATAAAATAATCCCAATGACAACCCTGAAATGGAATAACTTGAAAGTCTAAAGATGCTTTAGAAGTTTTGCAACAGATTTAGATATAAATCATACTTAAGTCGAGGACAAGGGACAAAACTGAAATGGAAGTTACCAATACCTGACTATATTTTTCTATGTTTGAGGTCCCAGATCAACACAATATCCAGAAAGTTTAATATACACAGGGCTTTTTTTCTCATAGAATGCTCAGAACGGAGTTCTGGCACCAGGTAAGGCAGGTTGTGTGACATGTGTGAGTTCTGGCACCTTTTTCTTTTACAAAAAAAGCACTGAATATACATTATGAGAATATTACAAAATATATATTGCCAAGAACATCTTCTGCCACTTGTGGATGTATCCTGTGGTTTCCATATCACCAGCTTCAAGAGACTCCAATGTAAAGAGCAAAACCTGGGGTCCATAATCTGAAAGATGATGCCATCTTAGGCAGAAAGTCAACATAGCGTGACTGATTTGACAAACTCAAGGTGTAGTAGGCCAAGAAAACTACCATGTTTTTTTTAAATATATTTTTGTTATCTCTGGGGCTGTTGACTGCCAAGGTTTGTGGTTTGGCAGAGTGGAAGTAGGTTTCTTGCTTTGTTCCCTTGTGTCAACACAGTGGACTGGTAGATCAAAAAACCTATTATTATGATCTTGCATGCATGGGATATTGGCAAATAATTCCAGCCACAGCATGTCTTTGTCATTACTGTTTGCTTTGAACATGCTGTCAGTTTCTGGGAAGTCTGGAACGATTTGTGATTCTAGGAATAAAAGAAATACAGGAAGGTTCCTTGTGCTCAGATTATTTAGCCTTCTGGTCTAGCACTGGTATCAGTCCATTAGAGCAGAGGTCCCCAACCTTTTTTCCACCAAGGACCGGTTCCGTGGAGAGAGGTTTTTCCACGGACCGGAGGGTGCGTGGTTTTGTGTGCTGCCTGCATCTCACAGATGGTGCTTTGCTTGTTTGTGTGGACCGGTTGCTGGCATGCCGTGCCCCGATACTGGTCCACGGACCAGAAGTTGGGGACCCCTGCATTAGGGGGCCCCTTATCTTGGATAGAATGGCATTCATTGCACCACTTAGTGGGTGGCCAAGTGGCCATAGGGATCCTGCTGCTTTCAACAAAATGACAAAAGCAACATTATGCCATCATACTGCAAGGTTTGCCTCTTTTATATACAGATAGTCCTCGACTTACAACAGTCCATTTAGTGACCGTTCAAAGTTACAAAGGCACTGAAAAAAGTGCTACTTCCAGTAGCGCTGCTGCGCCGAATGGCGGCGTTCTGAAGCCGCCCGATCCTGGGAAGCATCAAAGCACCCGGAGGCAGCGAAAATCAGCTGTCCCGCGGCGCCGGAGCTTCTCCCTCGGGAGAAGAGGGAGAGGCGAGCTGGACTGGGTAGAGGTAGAGCTCCCCTGCGATTCTCCCAAGTAGTTTGGGGGATAACAGGGTGAGCCCCCTCGGAGCCCAGCCTTTCTCCGCTCTCAGGACGTCTTCGCTCCAAAAGGAGTGGAACAAGACGTGACAACTGCACCTGCTGCTTAGAGGGGACTGTGAGTATTTTGTTCCTTTGGAAAGCAGGCAGAGCAAAGCAGGAAGATCTGTATTTTCAAATTGGATTTCAACTTTAACTCAGTTTCATTATCTTCTTCAAGTTTCAAGTTTGAAATGGAGTAAAAATGGCGCTGGAATGTTTCTCTCCTGTGTGAAGTGACTGCGTTTGAAAATTGTTATATTTTGCTACAAAGTAAGAGATACAATTTGCAACTGACTTTATCCAGTATCGGATTTTGTGTATTTGAAAGCCTGTTCCCTTTTCTTCCTATTGAAGGTTAAGAACTTTGGGAGAATTGTTATTTTTTCTTCCTTTTCTTCCTTTTTTTTTCTTTCCTGAACTTTGATTCTGCTGGGTGAAAGAGGAAATCGAAACCTAAGAGATGGCTGCGAGACGTGGGGGAGGGCCCCCGCTTTCTAAGAATGTTATTTCCTCACCTATACCACAAGCTGCAGGGCAGAGTTCGATGAAACCTACAGTACAACCACCCTCTCCCCCACCTCCTGCATTTACACTGACAGACATTCAGCAAGTTGTGATGCAGTCAATGCAAGTTTTGCAACAAGAAATAAAGAATCAAAACAACCAGATGAGGGAAGATATAGTGCTTGCACTCCAGGGTTTGGCTGCACATATAAAACGCCTGGATGTTTGTGTGGACTCAGTTATGGAGTATGTGGAGAATTTGGAAAATAAAATTATTGATGCTGAACAGAAGATTGATAGAGCAGAGGCCAAGATTGACAGAACAGAAGACGAGGTTACTATATCAGAATATAAGAACATGGAGTTTGCTTTGCATATCAGAGGCCTCAAAGAGAATCCTAAAGAAAATTTGGAATGGGAAATAGCGCAAGCAGTGGCTCCTCTTTTGAAATGGGAACCTGAAGAACTACTTAAGGAAATGGATAAGACATTTAGGGTTAACTCCTGGATTGCTAGGCAAAAAAGTCTACCTAGAGACGTAGTGATTTATTTTTCCAGGAGATCAACCAGAAATTCTATTATCCAGGCTTTTTATCGGGAAAAATTTCAGATTGCAGGCCAAGATATTATGATCTTAAAGGAGATACCTTCAAAAATTCTTAGAAAGAGGAAAGACTTTGCCTTTTTGTCTGATGAGCTTAAGAAGCGACAAATCCAGTTCAGATGGGAAATACCTATTGGAATCGTGGTAAATTTTGCAGGGACCAGATACAGATTGGATACAATCTTAAAAGCAAAAGATTTTTACACTAAGGTCCTGAAAGCAGGTTTACCACCATCTCCCAGAATTAAAAGAACAGAAGTAAGACAAGATGATAAACAATTGAGTGAAGGGGCAATGTCACTGCCCTTTGAGGAGATGCAGAAGGCGGAGGCCATGGAGCAGAGTTTGGCATTAAAAGAAGACCCAAAAGAACAGAGGATGACAAGAGCTGCATATAAGCGTATGGAAAAAGAGCAAAAACAAAAGCCTGTAACTGGTCCAGCTACGCAAGATGCGGCCGTTTCAGAGCCTGTGGGAGGAGCACGTCCTAAGAGAGCAACAGCTGATCTTCAGGCCATGTTCCAAAGGCTCATGGTCACCAGAGATGGTGAAGTTCCTGACATGGAATGTTAATGGGTTAAATTCACCACAGAAAAGAAAGAAAGTTTTTTTTAATCTGAAACAACATAAAAATGACATTGTTTGCTTACAAGAGACACATATTGCATTAAAAGATCAAAAATATTTGATTAATTCCCGATTGGGAACACATTTTGCATCTTTTGCTTCGGACAAGAAGGCTGGAGTGGTTATTTACTTAAGAAAAGACTTTTCGGCAAGATTGATTGAATCGGATAAGTAAGGGAGATATGTTAGTATTGAATTAACACTACAAGGAAAGAAAGTTCTTCTTATTGGATTATATGCTCCAAATCAACAACAGCAAAAAAAATTTAAATTTTTACATCAGAGACTAATTGAACTGGATTACAAATCTGTTATTATGATGGGGGACTGGAATGGGGTTTTGGTGCCATCTGAAGATAAGAAGGGATCTTCTAAAAACTTTTTTAATTCAAAATTGCCTAAAGCTTTTTTTGATTTGAAGGAAGATCTGGAATTAAGAGATGTATGGCGGGAAAGGAATATGAGAGACAGAGATTTTACTTTTTTTCGGATAGACATAAATCTTTCTCCAGGATTGACTTCGTTTTGATTACTACTGATCTTTCCTCTTCGGTTAAGAACGTTAAGATTTTTCCTAGGACAATGTCTGACCATAGTCCTGTTTGGTTGGAGTTCTTTGCTGAAGACGCTAGGAGGAGATCCTGGAGGCTGAATGAGAATTTATTTACAAATGACTTGTTCTTGCAGAAATGTAGAGAACATATGAAAGAATTTTTTGTTACAAATATGCATAAAGGTACTTCGATGGAAATGGTTTGGGATGCTAGTAAAGCCTATATGAGAGGGGTTTTGATTTATATGAATAATGCTTATAGGCGTAAGCAAGTGCAAAAACGTTTAGATATTGAGGAAGAGATTAAAACTAAGGAGAAAAGGTTTATTTTGAATCCATTGGATAATAATTTAAAGATCTCAATACATTTATTGAAAGAACAATTTAATATGCTATTGGCTGATCAAGTAGCAACTAATTTGCGTTATGCCAAACACAATACTTTTTGTAACGCCAATAAGCCTGGTAGATGGTTGGCTTATCAATTAAGGAAAAAACAGAAATCATGTACTATAGACAAAATAGAATATAAAGGAAAAGAAGTCTACCAACAAAATTTGATTAAGAGGAGTTTTTTAGATTTTTACTCGAAATTATATTCTAAAGAAAATATACAAGCTTTAGATATAGACAAGTATTTACAGGGAGCTCATTTTCCAAGACTTTCACAAGAACAACAACTTGAGATGAACTGCCCAATTACATCAGAAGAAATTTCTTTAGTTATTAAACAGTTGAAATTGGGCAAGGCTCCGGGAACAGATGGATTAACAGCAATTTACTATAAAAAGTTGTTGCCTGAAATGATTGAACCCTTAAAGATTTTGTTTAATGAAATTCAGACTGGAAGTGTAGTTCCTCCATCATGGAGGACAGCTTTTGTATCGTTGATTCCAAAGGAGGATCAAGACCTTACTCAACCTAAAAATTATAGACCTATATCGCTTTTAAATACAGATTATAAGATTTTTGCTAAAGTATTGGCTAATAGATTAATGCAAGTTTTGAAACAAATGATTCATAGTGATCAATCGGGATTTATATCTGGGAGGCATATGAAATATAATGTAAGACAAATTGTTAACTTGCTTGAATATTTGGATAAGAACAACCAAGTCCCTGCAGCATTGATATTCTTGGATGCAGAGAAAGCTTTTGACCAATTGAATTGGCAATTTTTATTAAGAGTTGTTGAGGAGATGAATTTTGGAGAAGGTTTTCTACATGCTATTAAAGCTATATATCAACAACAAACTGCACAAATTATAGTTAATGGGGGATTAACAGAGATTTTCAAAATTGAAAAAGGTACAAGACAGGGTTGCCCCCTATCACCATTATTGTTTGTTTTAACACTAGAGATTTTATTAATTAAAATTCGAGAGTCCTCTATGATAAAGGGAATTAAAATAAAACAGAATGATTATAGACTGAGAGCTTTTGCTGATGACTTGGTTGTGACAGTATCCCAACCGTTACAGTCGGTTATAGACTTGATGGAAATTATAAGTCAGTATGGTAAGGTTTCTGGGTTCAAGGTGAATAGTAATAAGACTAAGATATTATCCAATAACTTATCTATGAGTGAAAGGGATATGTTATCTAAATTAACAGGTTTTGAAATAGTGAAGAAGGTTAAATATCTAGGAGTATATATTGCAGCCTCAAATGTAAAATTGTATAAGAATAATTATGAAACACTATGGTTGAAGGTACAAAGGGACTTAAATAATTAGAAAAAATTACAATTATCATTACTGGGAAGAATTGCAGTTGTTAAAATGAATGTTCTACCAAAGTTTCTCTTTTTGTTTCAAATGATACCTATATTGAAAAAGGATGCCAACCTTGATCAATGGCAGAAGGGTATTAACAAATTTATCTGGGCGGGGGAAAAACAAAGAGTTAAATTTAAGATTTTACAAGATGCCAGGGAAAGAGGGGGACTCAAGGCGCCGAATTTGAAATTGTACTATGATGTGGTTGCCTTGACCTGGATTAGTGATTGGCTTAATTTAACTAACAAGAGAATACTTCATCTTGAGGGATGGGATTTGGTATATGGATGGCATGCATATTTGCTTTACGATAAGAAGGTGGACAGGGCTTTTAAATCCCATATTCTTAGAAGTGCTTTATTGCATGTCTGGAAAAAGTATTATTATAAGTTAAATTATAAAATACCGATTTGGGGAATTCCTGGACACGCGATAGAGGGCGTATCTATGGGAGTGAGTATGGATATGGTTTCTTATAAGGAATTACTTAGATTGCAAGGGAATGATTGGCAACTTAAACCATTAGAGGAGTTAAGACAAGAAAACATAAGTTACTCTTGGTTTCAATATACCCAATTGAAAGCTAGGTGGAAGTCAGATCAAAAGGTTGGCATCACAATTACAGATCAAAATTTAGTAAAGCAAATTAGAGATTTAAATTGTGCACATATAAAGAGGATATATAATGCTTTAATTGAATTGGATTCGGAAACGGAACTGGTTAAAGACTGCATGATAAAGTGGGCACAAAATATTCAGGAACCAATTTCGTTGGACACCTGGGAGATAATTTGGGTCAGAAATGTTAAATTTACTCAGGCTCAAAATTTAAGAGAAAATTTTTATAAAATGTTTTATAGATGGCATCTGGATCCCAAGAAGTTGTCCAACATGTATCCTAATTTACAGTCTAAATGTTGGAGGTGTGGTAGTTTAGAAGCTACCTATTTTCACATGTGGTGGACTTGTAGAAATATAAAAGCTTTTTGGATTAAAATTTGGTGGAACATTCAAAAGATTTTTAAGAGAAAGATAAAGTTTTCTCCGCAATTGTTTCTATTGGGTATTGTTGTAGATTGTGATGTTAAAGAAACTAACTTGATGTTGAACATGATAACAGCAGCACGGTTACTGGTGGGACAATATTGGAAGAAGGATAGTTTGCCCACTATAGAAGAATGGGTGTTTAAAATTTCGAATCTTGCAGAAATGTCTAAGATTTCTGCTTATTTGAAAGATCATTCACAGGAAAGATATATTTCAGTTTGGAGGAGATGGATAAATTATATTCAGAACAAATATGGGACTAAAAAGTTCCATTTAGCTTATGAGTAGATTTTAGTGGGATATTGTTATTGGCACGTTGTTTGTAGTTATATTAAAGGGGAGTTAAAGCACATTATGAATTTGGTTAATTGTATATTATGCATAATTTTTATTTAGAATATGTTTATTGTAACTATAATCCTGTATTTAGCTCTGGGAAGTGGGGGGGGGGAAGTGGGTGGGTTTGGGGTGGGAGGGATTTGGGGATATATTGTAAAATTTTGTTTTTGTAAAACTCTTTAATAAAAAAAATAAAAAATAAAGGTTCATTCATTCAATCCCATTTATGTATTAATGCTATTACTGCATTTACATTCTATCTTTTCTCTAATATCTCAGCGTGAGTTATTTAAAATCCATCCTCATTTTATTCCAATAACATAATTTGTGGGAATTTAATGTATATGTATGAAGATTCACACATATGTGACTTTCTCAGGAGAAAACTCCACGTATTTGATTAAATGGACTATAACGCAGGAAAACCTATTCCATAAACTTGCAATAGTGTTTTAAGATACAAGACTTGGGTGTTTTTGCTTCCCTTCTGCAAATAATACATTTCTGAGGCTTGAAGCTAAGGAAAGGTGTAACAGGGTGACATGGGCCCGGATTATCTTAGGGAGCACCTGCTGCCAGCATCAACTTCCCATCGTCCTGTGCGCTCCCATAGGGAGGACCTCCTTAGGGTGCCGCCGGTCAGGGAGTGCCGGCAGGTAATCCCCAGAGGGAGGGTGTTCTCTGTGAGCGTGCCTGCCCTATGAAATGATCTGCCTGTGGAACTCCGGACTGCCCCCAACCTTCGTTCGTTTTGCCGGGGCCTAAAAACCTGGTTCTTTGATCTATCTGGCCTGGACTGAGGGGTTTTAAGTTTTTAAACTTTGTTTTAATTTGTTGGGCTATTAATCAATTTAATTCATTTTAATTCTATTTCTATTTCAACTTTTATATTGTCTTTTAAATTTTGCCCTGTAAACCACCCTGAGTCCTTTGGGAATAGGGCGGTATATAAAACTAATTAAATAAAGAAATAAAATCAATATTACTTAAAGCAGGAACTCCTAAACCTTGCACCGTCTTTCTCAGGAGAGAGCAAGTAAAAAGCAGCAAGCAAAGAACAGGATCTAGTAGCATCTGAAAATGCTATTCTTATGAGATGAGAAAAGATTCACTTAATTCATTGTCCCAAAGCCCAGCTGGAAAGTCAAAGAGTTGCTGAGGCTCACAATGTGAAGAACTTCTGAGATCCTTGGGAAAATAACAAGTCTTTTTTTTATTATTATTAAAAAGTTTTAACATACAATTTTTCCCTTAAAAAATCCCCCCTCCCCCCCTTCTCCCTCCCCCCCTTCCTCTCCCCCCTCCCCCCCTCCCCCCCGACTTCCCAGAGCTAAGTACAAGGTATATATAAAAAAAAAATCATAAACAACCATATACTAACAACCATAAACTCTAAAATCTATCACTCTCTAGCTTATATAGGATAAAACAAACCTTAGTAATATTAAATATACATAAATATATATATATAAAAAAAACCAATATAGAAAAAAAAAATAAAGAAAGAAGAAAGAAGACTTATTCAAATATAAAACTTCTTAACCCTATACTTATTCTGAGTAAACTCAAGCCATTTTCTCCCTTCCATAATATAGCGTTCCTGCGAGTAGTCTTTCAAATAGGCCGAAATCTTCACCATTTCGACCAAGTCGGAAACCTTTAAAATCCACTCTTCTATGGTCGGCAGTTCCTCTTTCCAGTGCTATCCTATCAAAAGTCTTGCTGCCGTAATTAAATTCAACATCAACTTAGTATATTCCATCAAATTTTTATCCAAAAAGCCTTAACCTTTTTGCAGGTCTACCATATATGAAAATATGAAAATATATTACGTCTTTATCACCGCACCTCCAACATTTAGGCTAATAATTCAGATACATGCTTAGCTTTTTAAAGTCTAAATACCATCTATAAAACATTTTGTAAAAATTCTCTCTTAGATTTCAAACTTATATAAATTTTACATTCCTCATCCAAATCTTTTCCCACCTCCCACTACTTGGCTGTAAGTACGTTGTGAAAGTTCCATAGACTTCTGCTGATCTTGTTCTTTTATCTTTTTTGATCGTTTTAAAGCAGCACGCGTCACCCTCTGTTCTCTGGGATCATCCAAAAGTGTTATAACTTGATCTCCTGCAGCACCATTCTCCTCTATCTGTCCATCTTCAGCCTCTTGATATTCTCCTTCTCCAGATCCCTTTGCAGCTTCCAGAAGTGTTAATGGGGTTGCTTTTAAAACATTATTGTAAAAATCACGCGCTTGCATCACAGTAACCAAACGGTACCTTTTACCTTCATACATCACCATCAACCCAGCTGGAATCTCCCATCTGAACCTTATATCTCGTTGCTTGAGCTCTTGCACCAGAAATGTAAAATCCTTCCTTCTCCTTAAAATCTTTGGAGGAATTTCTTTTAGAACCAGAACTTCTTGATCAGCAATCACGACTTTAGTATCATAGGCAGCTTGTATAACTTCATCTCTAATTTCCCTTTTTGCAAAATAAACCACCACATCTCTAGGCAGCTTTCTCTGTCTAGCAATCCATGAGTTCACACGATACACTTTATCCATGCCTCCTTTTATTTCAGATGCTGGCTGATTCAATACCACTTCGAGAGCCTCAGAAACCAGCTGCTTTAAATCTTCCTTAATATTCTCCTTTAAACCTCTAATTCTAATGGCAAACTTCATCTGGAAATATTGAGCAAGACTTAATTCTCTATCCATTTTGTCTCTTAAATCTTCATTCTCCAATACTTTTGCTTCTAATATAGCATTCTTTTGAGTCAAATCTTTGACTTTTTCATCCAAATCTTCCACACATTCAGCCACTTTATACACTGAAGACAAAATGTCTACCTTCATCACGCTGAACTTCTGTTCCATCCTCTCTTCTATTCTCTCCTCCAATTTCTCCAATTTCTCCTCCATCTTTGCAAATTTATCATCCATTGATTGATAAATGTGAAGAACTTCTGAGATCCTTGGGAAAATAACAAGTCTTCTACTGTGGTCAGCCAGCATAACCAAGGAGCCATCTGAGCAGACGATCATTTCATTGGACCAGCTACAGACATCGTGACTAATATAACCAAAGCGTTCTCCTTTACACCACTCCTTTAGCCACATATTAAATTCTGCTATATGCTGGCCTTTTCCATTTTGCTCCTTATACACTGGTAATACCTCTGAAAAAGTGAGCCTACAGCCTATTCTGCTGAGTTCCTGCCCCAAGCTCTGGAAATCATTCTGCACAGAGAGTACATCGTTTTGGGACAGATTGTTAGTGCCAAGATGTACAATGGCATCCACATCACAGTCTTTGCTGGCATTGTTGACTATTTTGAAAATACGCTTCTTGTCCCTACTGGCAGTAGCACCTGGAAGACACCTGACCTCTTTTGAAACCTCTGTATCCTTTCCTAAATTTACATCCCTTATAATTGAATCACCAACCAGAAGGTCGCTTCTCTTTTTGGGTACCTTTCTTTTCTTGCACGACTGATGTGTAATACCTGATTCACACTTCTCCCTGTCAAAAACAAGTTCATCTCGGACCATGGTCCCCTGCTTATTTGAGTTATCATCACAATTACGTTGACCTATTTCCTTAATGTCTTTGTTAAGGTCAGCAAGGGCACTGTATCTGTTATGCAGGGACACAGCTAAAGCTTTGGGTTTATGGTTCACAGCTCTCACCCTGCCAGATCCCACGGTTGTCCACAGTGCCCTTCTCCTGCAGGATCTTTGTGGTAAGGGGGTTGATAGCATGGAGGCTCAGTAGAGTAGGTGGGCTGAACTGAACACCTGATTTCTGCCTGAAGAGTGCAGATTACAGACCCTAGATGAATAATCTGTCCTTGTAGACTAGTAATTTGTGTACTGATAGGACAGTTTCCCAGTTTGAAAAGAGTGCTGCGAAAGACAGCTGCAAAACAAGTGTTGCACTGAACTAAGCCAGACATGCTGAGATGAAAGGAATCTCAGATGCACTTGCCCTGAATGTACCACCACTATTTTTGATTTTGTTATAGGATTCGCGCACTGTTAGGTGCGCAGGCCGCTACTGTGCCCCTCCACCCACTTTCTTCTTAACTCACAGTTTTGTAGCTTTTCCCAGCGGCCTCTGGCAGTTTAAAAGCAAAGAGGGTCCAATCAGTAAGGACTTAGCTACTGTGCTCCTCCACCCACTTCTCCTTAACTCACAGTTTTGTAGCTTTTCCCAGCAGCCTCTGGCAGTTTAAAAGCAAAGAGGTTCCAATCAGTTTAAAAGCAAAGAGGGTCCAATCAGCAAGGACTTAGCTACTGTGCTCCTCCACCCACTTCTCCTTAACTATGAAATAATCACATGTCATTTCCCGGAAGGCAAAGAATATGCCCCCAACCTTGGCAACTTTAAGATTTGTGGACTTCAACTCCCAGAATTCCTCAGCCAGCCCTACAGTTTGTCTCCTGGTTAATGTTTCCAATTGTACTTCCTTACAGCTCCTGAATACATAACCAGCAACTCCCTTTCCACTGGAATTAAACGTAAGTATAGGGAAATGTGTATGCGCCACCTGCTGTATATTATGTCCACTGCAATAAATATAAGAAATAAGCTTCATAGCTAAATCCATATTTATTGATTACCAATGAAAAATAAATAATTTGAGAATATCAGAATAATTTGTGAATCAACACTGAACGTGTTTAATTTCAAATTCTTGTTAGTGATTTTCTGCACTTTCTTTTCCCTTACAATAGTTTGTAACTTGCCTAGTCTGATTTCTCATATGGTCAAAAGAGAACATTATAAAAACTTATAATGTATGAAAAAATGTATAACAAATTATAAAAAACAATGAACAGATGAGTACTGTTCCACCTTCACAAAACAGGCATCCCCGCCTCCCCCAATACTTACAACGTGGACAGTTTTGCTGCCATACCTTTAGGTTTCTTATTGAAAAGCAGAATATTTGCTGGAATTCTTGTGCTGTAATTGTAACCTTTCTTCTGATAAATACTTTTAAAGTGAGCTATAAGATTCTTATTCTTAGGATTAGTTGTTTCCTATCTAGAGGGCAAGGACAGATGTATAGGACACTTCCTGAGGATAGCCAGAAATTTTATTGAAAAGTATTAAAGGCAATGCCAAAACCACCAGCAAAACAAGACAAAAATAAGTAGGCAATTTTAATATTAGAAAAGAATTAAAATTAGAACTATAATATTCAACTTTATCTCATTTTCCAATTAAAATCCAAGGAATCTAAATTAACATCAGATGTCAGTTACAGACAGGATGAGAGTAAACAGTAATCAAATACATTGGAAGATACTAGTTGAAAGATAGATCAGGGATTAGGGATCCAATTTATTAATCAAGTAAGTTTTAGTTCTGGTTTTGATTCCTTAACTAAAAACAATGTACAACACAAAAATAGAAATATTCATTTTAGTATATTTTAAGCCAGGGGTGTCAAATGTACATAAGAATTGTAAAATAGCTGTAGTTGTAGCTGAACACCACTGAAATACAATATTATGTAAATAATCTATAGTTGAATTAATTTTGGCATATGAATTAAGAACTAATTTACTGTACCAAATTTCTAGTTCCCATTTTTTCCCTGCAGTCTATATGCTCACTTGGTTTAGATCCAGACAATATTAGAGAATTTTGTGTTATCCACACATTGATCAATTGTAAAATATACTAGAAGGATTTTTTTTAGCATTTTTAGGTTTAAATTTGTATCTCTAATATTACTGTGGATCAGAATCTCAGTGCTAAAAATGAATTGCTAGTTTTAAAAATTAGTATTTTAAATATTAACATAGCTACTACTACTGTATCATGCTAGATGATGAATAACTTTGAAGTTAAGACCAACCTACACACAGAGACACAACAGCCTTCCATGCATACAGATCCCTAGACATTTTTCAGGTAAGAGGCAACCCTCTGGCTCCGCCCCAAGGTCCCGGGAGTGAGGATGTGCAGCCTCCTGAGCTCCGGCTGGTGTACCTGAATGCCAGGTCTGTCGCTAATAAAGCTCCTCTCGTCCGCGACTTGGTCGAGGGTGAGCAGGCGGACCTGGCCTGCATCACGGAGACTTGGTTGGGCCCAGAGGGCGGGATTCCTCTGGTTGATCTTTGCCCACCAGGTTTCCAGGTGATACACCGGCCTCGGGCTCAGGGTAGGGGTGGCGGTGTGGCTGTTGTTATGAGGGAGACCTTGTGTCCGCGGGAGGCCACCGTCCCCCAGATAGTCGGGTGTGAGTCTCTCTTTTTGAGATGCGGCCCCGGTGCGCAGTTGGGCTTGCTGCTGGTGTACCTTTCGCCTAGTCACGCAGCAGCAGCCCTGCCTGAGCTTCTCGATGTCCTCTCTGGGTTGGTGATTGAGTTCCCGAAACTTATAGTTTTGGGGGACTTCAATCTACCATCGCTGGGAGGATCATCTGAGTTGGCTCGGGAGTTCATGGCTTCCATGACGGCCATGGACCTGACGCAAGTAATTTCGGGACCGACTCATGAGGGAGGCCACACCCTTGACCTAGTTTTCTTATCTGGACGGTGGTTAGATGATCTTGGTGGGGGCTCTCCAATTGTTATGCCCCTGTCATGGACCGATCATCATCTCCTGCGGCTGGTCTTCCGTTTTGCCACCCCCCGCCGTGGGTGCGTGGAACCAATTAAATGGTACCGCCCCAGATGCTTAATGGATCCCGAGAGGTTCCAGGCGGCGCTGGGGTCCCCACCTGCCTCCTTTGCTCACAGCTCGGCAGATGCCTTAGTGGAAGCCTGGGAAAGGACAGCCACTGAGGCTCTTGACCGAGTTGTACCCTTGCGGCCCCTGACCCGGTGCAGATCCCGTCGAGCTCCATGGTTCTCCGCGGAGCTCCGGGAGATGAAGCGTCGGAGACGGGGCCTAGAGAGCAGTTGGAGATCCAGCTGATCCGAATCCGACCGATTGCGACTAAGAGCCTACATTAGGTCTTATCTCGCTGCGATAAGGGAGGCGAGGTCTAACCACTTCGCTACCCTTATCGCGTCCGCAGATAATCGCCCGGCCGCCCTGTTTAGGGTGACTCGCTCCCTCCTGAATCAAGAGGTGAGGGAGGAACCCTTGCAGGGTCATGCCGAGGAGTTTAACCAACATCTGTCGGACAAAATCGCTCGGATTCGGACCGGTCTGGACTCTGACTGGGCAGAGTCTGACGATCAGGACACGGGCGGTCTTGTCGATATTACCTGGGAGGAGTTTGATTCTGTGACTCCGGAGGAAGTGGACAGGATTATGGGGAGGCTGAGCTCCACCACATGTTTATTGGACCCGTGCCCTTCCTGGCTGGTCTATGCAGCCCGGGAGAGGACGCGCAGCTGGTTCCAGGCAGTTATATCAGCTTCTTTGAGTGAGGGTAGCTTCCCTGCCGTCTTGAAAGAGGCGGTGGTGAGGCCTCTCCTCAAGAAGCCTGCCTTGGACCCAGCTGTATTGAACAACTATCGTCCGGTCTCCAACCTTCGCTTCCTTGCGAAGGTTGTTGAGAGTGTGGTGGCGCATCAGCTCCCTCTGGTCCTGGATGAAGCGGATTATCTAGACCCGTACCAATCGGGTTTCAGGCCCGGGCACAGCACGGAGACGGCATTGGTCGCGCTGGTGAATGATCTCTGGAGGGCTCGGGACAGGGGACATTCCTCTGTTCTAGTCCTATTAGACCTCTCAGCGGCTTTCGATACCATCGACCATGGTATCTTGCTGCGGCGTCTCAGGGGATTGGGAGTGGGAGGCACGGTTTTACAGTGGTTCTCCTCCTATCTCCAGGGACGTTCGCAGTCGGTGTTGACAGGAGGGCAGAGGTCGACCGCAAGGTCTCTCGCTTGTGGAGTTCCTCAGGGGTCGGTCCTCTCGCCTCTCCTGTTCAACATCTATATGAAACCTCTGGGTGAGATCATTCGTGATTTTGGAGTTGGGTATCATCAGTATGCTGATGATACCCAGCTTTTTCTTTCGACCCCAAACCACCCCAGTGATGCCCTCAACGTGATGTCCCGTTGCCTGGAGGCGGTCCGGGTCTGGATGGGGAGGAACAGACTTCAACTCAACCCCGACAAGACTGAGTAGCTTTGCATACCTTCATCCCGGGTCTATTCGGATATTCCATCTCTTTCTATGGGGGGTGAATTATTACCCCCTGTAGATAGGGCTCGCAACTTGGGAGTCCTCCTAGATTCATGGCTCACCTTGGAAGACCCCCTAGTGGCTGTGACTAGGGGGGCTTTCGCCCAGGTCCACCTGGTGCGCCAGTTGCGGCCCTATCTAAGCCGGGATGATTTATGCACGGTCACTCATGCGCTCGTGACCTCTCGTCTAGACTACTGCAACGCTCTCTACATGGGGCTGCCCTTGAGGACCACCCGGAGGCTCCAACTGGTACAGAATGCAGCCGCGAGAGTTGTGTTGGGAGTCTCCCGATACTCCCATGTTACACCTCTGCTCCGTGAGCTGCATTGGTTGCCAGTTGTCTTCCGGGTGAGATTCAAGGTACTAGTAATGGTGTTTAAAGCCCTACATGGCAGGGGTCCGGAGTACCTCAGGGAACACCTGCTGCCGGCATCAACCTCCCTGCGCCCTGTGCGTTCCCACAGAGAGGGTCTCCTCAGGGTGCCACCGATCAGAGAATGTCGATTGGTGGCCCCCAGGGGGAGATCCTTCTCTGTGGGCGCTCCGGAGCTATGGAATCAGTTACCGGTAGAGCTCCGGATGGCGCCCGATCTTCGCTCCTTTCGCCGCGATCTGAAGACGTTTTTGTTTACACAAGCCGGCCTGGCCTGATGGGGGATTGGTGGGGTTTTTATTCTTGTATTTTTATTGTTGTATTTTTGGGGTTTTTATAAATGTAGTATATTAATTGTTTTAACGGGCAACTATTTAATCTCCTTTTAATATTTGTAACTTTGTATTTTATTCTTGCCCTGTGAACCGCCCTGAGTCCTTCGGGAGAAGGGCGGTATAGAAATATTAATAAAATAAAATAAATAAAAAATATTTCATCAGCTTTATCATACGAAATCTAGCAGATTACAAGAACAGTTGGGCAGTTACATTATGTTGCCAGCAAAAGTCCAGAGCAGGAGTGTCAAACTGGCGGCCCACAGGGCAGTTGTGTCATGCACAGGCCACGCCCACCCCAGCTCCACAAAGGCAAAAAATGTTGTGATATCTCACGATATATCACGTGAATCAATTGAATTTGACATCTGTGATCAAGAGAATGCAAGCTGAACTACAGCCTTAATACTTTCTTGGTAGCAATGTTGATGGAGTTAAGAAAGTGTACTTCTTACTAGGTATAAAACTTAATGCCTCTGTTAAAAGTAGGCAGAAGCAGAGAAAGAGCAGCTCATTAGGGAAAGAAAATTACCACATCTACACACAGGAAGAGTTATGTAGAATACAAGCCTCTCCTTGTTTAGTGACCGCAAATGGTTCCGGCAAAATGGTCACTAAGTGAACATCACTGGTTACTACCATCTCATTCAGATAACGTTCTATATAGTATACTGTGCCTGACCCATTTTTTTCCTTTTTGCCCCCTCATAGGGCAGAGAGATTGCTTATGCAAGTAATCTCTTCTTGAGCTGCTTTTCTTAGCAGCACAAAATGTCCCTAAAAAGTGCAAGTTAAAAAGCTCATCCCTATGACTTGACTTAGTTGATTAGAATTTCCAGCTGGCTCCTGCTGCTGTGGAAACTGACCAAACCTTAATCAGTTTCACACAGAAGGCTTTTGTAGTCAGGCACGCAAAAATTGGTCCTTCATGCACACATTGTTCTGAAAATGAATTTTTTATCCTTGTATTTGTAAATGGTCACCATCCGAGGTAATTGCTAAGCAAGGAGTGGTTGTATTGTGCTTAATTCCTTGGACTTTTTCTGTGCAACAACTCTACCAAAGGCTTTTTGGAACAGAATAATCTGAAATTTTCTTATGGTTTATAATTGCTTGATCATGGTTTTTACTTTTGAAAATAGTGTTAAACTTTATTTTAAATAACATAAAAATAAAACCCACTAACCTGTGGGATTAGGACATCAGAACTGGAGAAGTCCATCGTTCTCCACAAGTCGGCTCATTGACTGATCTTGCTGCCTATGGACCCAGTAGCACCTACGGCTAGGTGCTGACTCAGGAATTCTGGGAGTTGAAGTCCAGGTTGCCGAGGTTGCCTACCCCTGGGCTAGGTTATGCCTATATAGCAAAAACAGCCCTCTATTGTTCTTTTGAGTTTTCTGGACAAGTGGCAGGTCCAGCTTTACTGTTCGGCTGGGAAAATGGAGTATTCACGTGTTGTTAAAAGGCCACATTGAGTTGTTGTATCTTTTTCTAACATCTTGCTGAAGTATCATTTACTTTTTGAGTCTCAGAGTTTTTCTGATGAGATTATTTGCCTGCCTGAGTGAATCACAAATTGCTTATGCAGTTTGGTTCCACAAACAATGATTCTGCAGAAAGGACGAGTGATTGGCATTTCAGGACCCAATTTTGTTGCCTAACTTTGCAATAGGGTGAGTAACAGACAGGTTGGGCAGGGGTTTCTTTATGTAAGTATCTGTAACCAATGTTTCTGTTTGAAATATTTCTATATGTACATTTGTGTATTTGTTGACACATATGGTGACGTGCAGGTTGAGCCAGCTAGACAATCTTTTATATACACAGGCAGAAGATAAGTGAAATGGCCATAGTAGCTTATGGCCATAGCTATTACAATAATTTAGAATGACCTGATGTTCAAAGAATAATATGAAAAAGCTTTGGCAAATTATACACACTAGAGATATCAGTACTATACAGTGGTAAAATATTGGCATTAAAATCAGTACCAATATATGTTTAAAAGATTTTAGAATTACAAGAATTTAGATGCTAAGATATCAAATCTGTATGTTCAGATTTTTTTATGTTTCTTCAACAGCATACTTAATAGTTCTGTTTTGTGTCTAAATTTCTCCTGCTCAAAAGATACTAATACTTTATAGACTTCATTAAAGTTTATTGGGTTGTCAGCTTCAATGAAATCTGAACAATACTGATATTATTCGTCTTTTGAGGGGAGTATGTGTATTATCTTAGTTAATTATATTGGTCAGGTAAGATAAAAGATTTGGAAGACTTTAACAAGAGAGAAAACATTGGCTAAGAATGAGATTTAAATGTCTTCCCATCCTCTCAATTGATTCCCATCTGCAAATATTAACCCATGCAATTACATTGCAAGAAGTAAACTGAAAAAGACACATTTGGAGTATAGTGTTTAATTCTGCTGATTCCGAAGAAGCATCTAAAATCTATGCCTAAAATTACAGTAATGTTGTATACTTTCAGAAAAAATATACAGTCTGAACTATGAGACAGTTACACTGATTTTTTTGAATTGAATATACTTAACAATATAATCTTTGAATATTTTTCACATTTGTAACATAATAATTTGATGAGAAGGAAGGACTCACTGGAGAAGAGCCTAATGCTGGGAAAGGTTGAGGGCAAAAGAAAAAGGGGATGACAGAGAATGAGGTGGCTGGATGGAATCACTGAAGCAGTAGGCGTGAGCCTAAATGGTAGAGGACAAGAAGGCCTGGAGGAATGTTGTCCATGGGGTCACGATGGGTTGGACACAATGGGTCGGACACAACTTTGCAACAACAAATTTGATGTTATACTGACCACCAGGAGGCACTACATGACTGGTTTCATCCTACAACAGCTACTCTTAACTGTGGCAACTCAGATGTCACTCTGGATCACCTTGCTAGCTGGGGAATTCTGGGAGTTGAAGTCCATGCATATGAAAATTGCCAAGGTTGAGAAACACTGTCCAAACAGTATTGAGACTCAACACTTAACTATGCTTTAGTATTGCTTACCATTATGGGGGGAAATACAATGATGAATTGTCAGATCATTTGCTTTCTTTGAATAACAGTAACCAAGAAATATACTTATTTGTGATATCACGATCACAAACTGGTTGAGTGGGTGTTATTTTAAGACAGAAACTGCAACTCAGTTTCAGTTGTTAATTTATAGTCTTAGATACCCCAATCCCTCCCCCCCCAACAAATAAAATGATATTGCTGGACTCTTGTGAGAATTTAGTGAGTTTGCAGGATTCTGGCTTGGGGAAGCAAAAAATGGCCACCTATTTATAGTTCTCTGTCTTAGAGCAGTGTTTCCCAACCTTAGGAACTTGAAGATGCGTGGACTTCAACTCCCAGAATTCCCATAGCTGGCTGGGGAATTCTGGGAGTTGAAGTCCACGCATCTTCAAGTTCCTAAGGTTGGGAAACGCTGTCTTAGAGGACTAAGACATAACACAAACAGCATGTAACAGGTTCAAGTATGTTTAACATGGCACAGAATGTAAAATTTTTTAAAAAAAGATAGAACAGAGCACTTTAAGTAAATCAATGTAAACTTCGCAGGTAGAAATGCCCTTTAGCTGTAAACCCAAGAGGCTAAACTCTTAGATTACTTGGGGAGACTGTCACGTACATTACCTACCACCTGATTCATTTCAAAATGTTCTTCTACTAAAAGTCCAGGGAGGTCAAGAAGAGAAGAAATAGTATAGTGAGGAACAGGAAATGTTTCCTTGGGAACTGTTCCAGTTTTATTTATCCAAATGGTTGCCTTTAAACCTGCATTCAACCCTCCTTGGATATCTGTGTCTAAAGAGTCTCCAATCATCACACAGTCCTCTGGCTGAACTCCTAGAAGTTCACAACAGTGAAGGAAAATGGATGGTGATGGTTTCTCTTCTTTTTGCTCTCCTCCTATAACAATTGCATCAAAGAATTCCTGACAGGCACAAGCTTCAATCTTTTCTTTTTGTGTCTCAGTGTCTCCATTTGTCAGCAGAAGCAAAGGGACAACTTTTTTGAGGTCACTGAGGATCTTGTGTGTTTCCTCTGTCAAAGTCAAGTATTGCAGGCGGGTGGTTTTCCAAAGAAAATAACATTCTCTAGCTAGCTTCTGATTGGCTGTTCCTCCCTTTACCTCTTGTATAGCTGCTTCCCAATGCTGCACCCTTAGATCAGTAATAGATATTTTAGATGGATCAAAGCATTCCTTGCACAGCTTGGCTTGGAACTTATCACAGACCATGTCAGCTTCTCTTTCAGTGTAGTGATATTCATACTGTAAGATTTTGGTTACCTACGAAAACAAGACAAATCAAAACAATGTTAGATTGGCTGAAGTTTACTTCTCCAGTTTGATGCCTTCCAGTAGTGCTGGAATCTAACTTCCAGAATTCTTAGCCAACATATGCATACTGGCTAGGAAGTTTGGAAACTGTAATTTAATAGAGTTAGAGCAGTGTTCCCAAGGCTTGACTGTTTGTTACACATGTGGAGTTCAGCTCATAGGATTCCCAGCTAGAAGTTGCCAAAGTTGGGAGGCACTGCTGTAGAGTCAAAGGTGGAAGACTGTTGCTGATACTATTTAAAATGTCAGTGTTCATCATTTTCTCTTTGACAGATTGTTTAGTTATGAATTGTTTTTACTATAGACCAGGGGTGTCAAACTCGCAACATCACGTATCTCTGGCAATGGGATGGGCGCAGTTTCGGCATGACGCATCCGGCCCATGGGCCGGCAGTTTGACACCCCTGCTATAGATGGATGAATAAATTACAGAAAAAGCAAATAGAAGAAGATAACATTTTGTGTGGTTTTGTATATTTATATGAATGCATAGCCATACAAACATTTTAAACAATATATAATATTTCTATGCAGAAGAATATTTGTACAAACATGTTTTGGAAAAATGTCAGTAAAGCTAATTAACAATTAGAATTCTAATTGTATTTTCTCCCATAATTGAGTTTCACATCAACATACCCCAAGTGTAGAAAATTGATTGTGGGATGGGAGGGAGGGGGAGGGAGGGGTGGGGAGAGAGAAAGAGAATCAAATCTCTCTCTGTGCTTCAAGGTGCAACCCACATACACCCTACACATCCACCCGTCAGCTGTTGTTCAAGCTGTTTTGAGTCATGGATTGACTGTTCTTCCAGAAGACTGCTAAAGTTACATTAAAAAAATACATATGGTTGAAATGTAGAAAACATGTTTCAAATGTTACCAGCTGTAGGTTAATTTGTAGGTTTCATGAAGCAGCAGGTTCAAATTTATCTACATTTCTGAGTCAGGTACAGTATTGATTTGGAGGCCTGTTACATAGTATAGAGTTTCCCCTTCTATCTGGGCATCTGAGAACAGAGAAGTTTTCTTAAAAAATTGGCTAAAGCTCACACATGGCAAGTGGCTTTCTCTAGGTGGTACTATTGAAAATGTTCAATTTTCCCTAATCAATGTGCAATTTGAACTACAGAAGTCCCTTTTCCGAAAGGTAGCAAAGCATGTGGAAAACTTCCTACAGTATATTACTATTACCCTTTTGTTCTACTGATGCACCAGAATTGATGGGGAGCGACAATTTGAATTTAAAGGGCTTTCAAGAGCTAAAATCAACGTGTGTGTGTGTGTGTGTCTGTCTGTCTGTCTGCCTGCCTGCCTGCCTGCTAATCAGCCTCTTCCAACCTCTATTATGTGCTTCCCTTCCTTGTTTAAGTGAGGAAAGAAGAGGTCCAAATGGAAAGTACCTCTACAATGGCTCTCCGGCTTGCAGTGGCGGTGTCGATCAAGGTGTTGTCCAAGTCAAAGAAAAAGGCTTTGATTCCGTGCAACCCATAGCGGCGGTTTTGCCCGGCGCCCGGCAGACCCCGATCTGTAAGCTCCGAGTCTGGTTGGCTCATTTGCTCGTTTGGTTGGCGCAGAAAGGAGAGCGCGACATCCGAGATCGACGGGACCTCCGTGGCGGTCGCGGTGGCGTCTTCCGCCGCTCGTGCGCGTTAGATTTGCACGCTCATTCGTGCACGTTCACTCCTGTATGTCAGGTTGCTCTATTTCCCCCGATTCTTTTCCGGCTAGTTTGGGGACGCCTGTGAAAACGAATAGATAAAAGCTCGAATTTAGTTTTTGCTTTTGACACATCGCATTCTGGTCCTCTTTCCCACACCTATTCATTCATACATTCAGGACTTGCTCCTCTTTGAGTTCTTGTTTCTTAGGAACATGTTAATGCTTGAAGTTTTCAGTAGCTTCCTTAATGCAAGGCGAAGGAGCCCAAGAATTTCCTTTGCTGATATTAACCTACTCATTTGTTATTGGGAAAATTAAGCCGGGTCCTTCCTGGTTAATACGTGGATGGGAAGCCATCAGGATTAATGATTAAAATGGGAAGTTGAAAAAAAACATCTCACCAGAAAACATTGGCCAACCACGTACTTGGAATTCCCGCCCCAAAAAGTAAATAAATATCTCTGCGGAATCATCAAGCTGCCGAATTTAACACCGTTTCATTTGATTAAAGCAATCGGCGCCTTACATCTTCCCATTAGTTTCTACCGATAGCCGCCGCCCTAGACAGTTCAAGGTTTGTAAAATGCTGATCCCGGAACTAACAAGACCAGTAAAAGAGATCGTCGCTCAAGGGTTTTTACGTATTGTACGTGTAGCCCAGGGGTAGGCAACCTCGGCTCTTTTATGACTCATGGACTTCAACTCCCAGAATTCCTGAGCCAGCCAAGCTGGCTCAGGAATTCTGGGAGTTGAAGTCCATGAGTCATAAAAGAGCCGAGGTTGCCTACCGCTGGTGTAGCCTTTTCTCGCCAGAGACCGGGTGGGCGGGGCTAAAATGGAACGGAAGTTTGACTCGGGTTTCTCCCCGCCCAGTTTTCCACTTGGTGGAAGGGAAAAAAGCGCGTGCGCGTCACTGACGGACGTGGCCTTCGCGCCCCCCCCCTCAGGTTCGCTCCGTAGTTCCTCGTCCGCGGGGGGGGGGGAGACCGCTGTCTTTTGAGCTACGGATCGGTGGCTGGTGGCCACTTGATGAGTCGGAAGAGGCAGCAGCAGAAGTGAATTCCTGGGGCCCAGGTGCCCGATTGTAGCTAGAGCAAGAGAAGAGAAGGGAAATATATATATATATATATGTATATATATAAAACCTGGTCTGATAATGGCTTGTCTGATATTCTGCAATGTATGTTTCCAGAAGCCCCAAGGAGCCACTCTAAATTTCAGCCTGACCAACTGCGGCCATGTTATCTGTGGGCAGTGTCTCCAGAAAGGTAACCTGCCCAGGGGTGGCAGGGCCTGCTGATAGCCAAGGGATAATTCATAGGAGCCTGCTCTTTCCATTGGCTGGGTTCACACATTGTGTTAAGCCGTGGTGTGACTGCTTGCGTTGAACCTGGTTAACTTCGATTTATTAAACTGCTTGATTAAGCTACACTGACTTATCGGAACAGGTGAATCAAGTCACCATTTTACCAGCAAGATAGGTGGATAAATTCTTGCATTCTTCAAACAGTTCTTTCTGTTTGAAACACTGCTTCAGAAATTGAGGAGACCTTCTGTCCATTGGATCAAAAGTTACATTTATTTGTAAATCAAATGGATGTCTAAATTTTAAATTACATTGGGTGGCATACAAGTAAAAATTTACATCCAATACTTTTTTTTTTAAAAAAAGGGCAATAACCTGGGGACTAAATCATCCAAAGTATTAATAAAATATTCACAAATATGTTTTCTAACCCAATAACTGGAGCTAGGTCAGGGGTAGGCAACCTTGGCTCTTTTGTGACTCGTGGACTTCAACTCCCAGAATTCCTGAGCCAGCTGGCTCAGGAATTCTGGAAGTTGAAGTCCACGAATCACAAAAGAGCCAAGGTTGCCTACCCCTGAGCTAGGTCTTCAGAGCCCTGAAGATCAGCAGGACTAGAGCAACTCAAACAGTCAAGGCTATGTTGTTGTACAATGTACTGGATTTTGACAGAGTACTTAGGTCTCATCAGATGACACTTGTTTAAAGATGAGACGTGGAGCATGCATGTGCTATTCATTTTTACTGGATGGGCAGAAACAATGGGAGAAATTTATTAGAAAAGTTATCTAATTGAAGCATAAGGAGTCCTCAATTGCTCTCTGAGCTTGTTTGTCTGCATGTGTTTCATTGCCCAACTAGATAACATAATGCAATTCACATTGATGTTACCTAGTTAGGTTATGAAAAATCTGCAAACTAACTCAGCACCAAGAACTCCACAGTTTAACCTTGAGCTACACACTTCTAATGGGATAGTTGAAGCAGTCCTTGCATTTCTAGGAGAGTCCCATATCTGGGCAATGTCTGTTGCAATTATGTTTTTAAAAAACCATGATGAATATGCTGCTTTTTTAAAAAAAGCTAAAATAATTCCAAGTCATAATTGACACGGTATGCAATTTATTAGATGTTACAATTTATTTGTCAGTAAAATAATACATAGTACAGTGTGCATTTATGTTGATTTTATAGGTAAAAAAGAAGAGTGTATGATTTGCAGAGCTCCATGTCGGACAATAGTCCTTTCAAAAAAGGTATAGAAAATGTTACAAATAGCTACAGTTCATTCAGTAATTGCAAAATGATTAATATATATTTTCATGGGCATTACAAAAACAAATAGAATGTAACATGAAGTAATGTTTGTTGTACTAGGATAGGGAAACCCAAGTTCAAGACCCCTTTCAATTATAGAAGCTCATTGAATGATTTAAATCCTGTCACTTTCCCTCAGGCCAAACTACCTTATTGGGATAGATACCCAGGAAGTAGCCTTGAAGCAAATATTCTTCTGATCATGGATCTGTAGTCAAGTGTATAAATATATACACATTGGTGGACTATTTACTATTGTTTATACTGACACTTTTGGTAACCTCCTTTAGCACCATGACCTAGGGGACCACCTGCTGCCGGCGTCAACTTCCCTCCGCCCCGTGCGTTCCCACAGAGAGGGCCTCCTCAGGGTGCCTCCGGTCAGAGAATGTCGACTGGTGGCCCCCAGGGGGAGGGCCTTCTCTGTGGGCGCCCCGGCTCTATGGAACCAACTGCCGGTTGAGCTCCGGATGGCACCGGACCTTCGCTCCTTCCGGCGCGGTCTGAAGACCCATTTATTTGAACAAGCCTGATGGGGGACGTTAGGGTTTTTTAATGGGTTTTTTATATTGTTATTGTTTTTTTATCTGGGCATTTGTTTAATTCCCTTTTAACTTTTGTATTTGTTATTTATATATGCCCTGTTCACCGCCCTGAGTCCTTCGGGAGAAGGGCGGTATACAAATTTAATAAAATGAAATGAAATGAAATGACTCTAACTTGGATATAGTATGGTGCTATGATAGAACTTGCAATATTTTCTTTTTGTGTGATGCTGCACATTAGACCTATAAATAACCTTTCAGTAGCTTCATAAATGTATCTCCAAAGAAATTAGTATCTGTATTACTGAGCAGAGTTGCTTATTTTTTAACATTTAAATACTTGAGTTGTATGTAATTATTTATTTGGTAATGTGTAATAATTTGGCTACAGGTGAATTCAGATATCCAGTCACTCTTTATGGGATTAGATGAGCTATGCAGAAAATATTCCAAAGAAATCACACAGGTGAGTTGTTTATGTTTTGAATATTTTTCATTGGGAATACTGTATGCTAGATCAGAAATTCCCAAACTTTACAGGTTCATGGTATCCTTAATTTCTCAATAATGTTTTCACAATATCTTGTAATTCCCAAGCTGGGATACCACAGTGAATTCATAGAGCTTAATGCATGTCTGACAGATGTCTGTGTTTACAAGAAAGTAGATTTAGTATTGCTTTGTAATAAGATTAAGTTGTATTAAATAGTTATGATGAATTACCTTTCATGTAGCACTAATACTAATAGAAGACAAGATGTAATTTTAATGTGTAGTATTGAATGAAGACATAAATGGAAATCTAGGCATGATTTATCCATCCTGTGTAATGTTTAAATGTAATAAAACTGCATTGTACTATTAAACATACAATATCTCACAGAGCATGAAATTGTAACACAGTAAGAATTTCCTGCCTGCAGCTGCCCTTAGCAGTCAGAATTTCTTCAGTGAAAAATGGATAGTGCCGAAGTGAAGGAGGTTTCCAGAAAAATCAGGGAATTAGGTGATCCAAACTAAAAATGCTTTAGCTGTGCCTAGTGGTAAGGAAAATTAGTTGAACATTATTGTCCATACTTGCAGGTAGTACTGTGGCCTTAAAAAGAAGAAAGTTTTAAAAAAAAAATAATTGAGAAATTCCTTGCTAAATCAACATCATTTGGCATTCAACGATTGTACTGTAGTAATAAAAAAATCAGGATTCATTATTATTCATGTTGAAATGGTCTACAGATTAAGAGGTTCTCATCAAAGGGAATGGAGGGAGGAAATGGTGTTGAGCCACATTCCTTCAGAAATTACTTAAGAGGCCTTGAGGGTTTTTCATTTCTTCATAGGAATAAAGCACTTACACCAATTTTTATGGCATTTCATGTTTTTAGGAATGTTTGCTTTCTGGCTAAGCTCACATTCTATACTAAGCCTTAATGTGGTTTTAGCTTAACATGTAACTTGTTCAGTATATTATAGCTTAGCATATAAGAATTACAAATATTGTGTTCTACGCAGTAACATAATAGCTTAGCATAATGTGTACTTTGAGTATCCATTTTATCTACAGGTGATCAGTTCATTAAATTCATGTTAGTACAGTATTAAATTTGTACATGGCATGCAGTTTAGGATGAAACATTTCTGAAAGTTTGAAGAAAAAAGTATCTTTAACGTTTGCTGCACTCCCCACATCATGATGGTGCTTGGAAATTAAATATAAACTTAGGTATTTCATTTCTGCTACATTTGTATTGCTTTCACATAAATATTATAACATTGTTTAGCAATAGAAATAATTGTTACCGTGCTTTCTTAATTTTTAGATTGCCCAGTTTCAAGAAAAACACAGAAGACGTCTATTAACACATTACAGAGAAAAGGTACTTTGGATTCATGTTGAACTGAATCCTGAAGCTTGATGAAGCCACATTTCTGTTGTGATATGTATAAATAAAATGTAATGTATCAAATAATGTATTGTACTAAGCCATTGGTATCTCATCTAGCAGTTAAAATATTTTGACCGTGTACTGGTCCTGTAGTTTGGAATATTTCCATTAAACAACTGTTGAACCATTAAACAGCTGAGTTTTATAAATGACAAGAAATATTATAGAATTTAAATTACTGAAATAGATTATTCCATTCAGATTACAAAACTGGAAGTGTATCTTAAGAGAGCATCACAACAAATTCAGCATATACAACAATTGCAACAGTGAGTATTTTAATTATGAACATAATCATTGAATTTTGAATAGTTTCAAAGATATTTTGTATTTTCAAATAATCATAACCATTAGAATAATTTAGTTTCCATGAATAGTAACATTTACTTGAAAACATGTATGGACATCCGAATACACTCAACTAAGTATAATTTACTTTTCAGGTATCATATTTGGTATTGTGCTATCTAAAGGAAGCAGTACCATTTAAATTTTATTATATTTTTCTAACTTTTCTGCCTTTATATGTTTTTAATACTTTAAGCTGCCTTAAGAAAAACTATAGCCTTGGTGGCAAAGAAATAAATAATTACCTAGTTCATCCTAAATGAATTTTAAAAGTGAGGTTGAAATCCATTGCTCCAATTATTCCATTATTTGAGATTTAAAATCTGTATGTGAGTGTTTGTATATATAATATTTATAATATATAAACTTTAAAAAAATTAAACTTAAATATTTTATACAAGCTTAATATTTTTCCCTTTATTCAATTATTTAAATATTCAACATCTTTTATCAGTCGGAATTCATCAAAGGAGGTAGAAATGCCACCTTCAGTAAGGAAAGTAAGTTTATTTTCCTTGTCTATATACCAAGATACAAATAGTTCCAGTTACCATTTTATGCTTAAATGCTAGATCAGCTTTGTGGAAAAAATTCTCTGTTATTTAGGGTACTTCCTATCATTACTTCTTAAAGGCATACATGCTGATGTGATATATTGAAATTTGATCACTAATCATTTGAAAAGCAAATGATGACAGTTTAGCACTTCCCATACTGCTCTCTTCTACACAAATATATATAGTAATTGTGGCTGTACCTTTTGTTTATATTTGGAACTGTTCAAATTACATATGAGGTATAAGATGGGACTATTAAATTGACAGCTTTTACATTTTCTTTCTATAGTCTGTTGCTTGAATTTAACTAGAAAACTAGTATTTGGTAACTGCTGCAATTGAAATGAATATATGGTTAATTCACTCATATTTAGTTTAAAAATTTGCCTCTACACTACAGGGAGTGCAGAATTATTAGGCAAGTTGTATTTTTGAGGATTAATTTTATTATTGAACAACAACCATGTTCTCAATGAACCCAAAAAACTCATTAATATCAAAGCTGAATATTTTTGGAAGTAGTTTTTAGTTTGTTTTTAGTTATAGCTATTTTAGGGGGATATCTGTGTGTGCAGGTGACTATTACTGTGCATAATTATTAGGCAACTTAACAAAAAACAAATATATACCCATTTCAATTATTTATTTTTACCAGTGAAACCAATATAACATCTCAACATTCACAAATATACATTTCTGACATTCAAAAACATAACAAAAACAAATCAGTGACCAATATAGCCACCTTTCTTTGCAAGGACACTCAAAAGCCTGCCATCCATGGATTCTGTCAGTGTTTTGATCTGTTCACCATCAACATTGCGTGCAGCAGCAACCACAGCCTCCCAGACACTGTTCAGAGAGGTGTACTGTTTTCCCTCCTTGTAAATCTCACATTTGATGATGGACCACAGGTTCTCAATGGGGTTCAGATCAGGTGAACAAGGAGGCCATGTCATTAGATTTCCTTCTTTTATACCCTTTCTTGGCAGCCATGCTGTGGAGTACTTGGACGCGTGTGATGGAGCATTGTCCTGCATGAAAATCATGTTTTTCTTGAAGGATGCAGACTTCTTCCTGTACCACTGCTTGAAGAAGGTGTCTTCCAGAAACTGGCAGTAGGACTGGGAGTTGAGCTTGACTCCATCCTCAACCCGAAAAGGCCCCACAAGCTCATCTTTGATGATACCAGCCCAAACCAGTACTCCACCTCCACCTTGCTGGCGTCTGAGTCGGACTGGAGCTCTCTGCCCTTTACCAATCCAGCCACGGGCCCATCCATCTGGCCCATCAAGACTCACTCTCATTTCATCAGTCCATAAAACCTTAGAAAAATCAGTCTTGAGATATTTCTTGGCCCAGTCTTGACGTTTCAGCTTGTGTGTCTTGTTCAGTGGTGGTCGTCTTTCAGCCTTTCTTACCTTGGCCATGTCTCTGAGTATTGCACACCTTGTGCTTTTGGGCACTCCAGTGATGTTGCAGCTCTGAAATATGGCCAAACTGGTGGCAAGTGGCATCTTGGCAGCTGCACGCTTGACGTTTCTCAGTTCATGGGCAGTTATTTTGCGCCTTGGTTTCTCCACACGCTTCTTGCGACCCTGTTGACTATTTTGAATGAAACGCTTGATTGTTCGATGATCACGCTTCAGAAGCTTTGCAATTTTAAGAGTGCTGCATCCCTCTGCAAGATATCTCACTATTTTTGACTTTTCTGAGCCTGTCAAGTCCTTCTTTTGACCCATTTTGCCAAAGGAAAGGAAGTTGCCTAATAATTATGCACACCTGATACAGGGTGTTGATGTCATTAGACCACACCCCTTCTCATTACAGAGATGCACATCACCTAATATGCTTAATTGGTAGTAGGCTTTCGAGCCTATACAGCTTGGAGTAAGACAACATGCATAAAGAGGATGATGTGGTCAAAATACTCATTTGCCTAATAATTCTGCACTCCCTGTACATTAAATGATTTCATGGAAATGCAGATAATGGTTTCTTGTTTTTAACTGCAAACTGGGAAAGTTTCAGCTGATAGACTTTGATATATGTATGTAGTGTGTGCGTGTGTGTGTATCATGCTATCTTGTTTGGTGGTAAACGGTATTGTGCAAAATACAGAAAAGTTGTAAGGATAAGAAAAAGAAATAGAGGCTTGAAATAAGAAGAGGAAAAAGTGTAATTAAAGTTTATTTAACTGATCCTTTAGCATCCAGACTAGATGCTAAATAAGCTCTTGCCTGGGTATCTCTCTGGAATAATGGGCATGTTTATTACATCCAAAATAGTTCAGATTAGGCTATTTAATTTATCTTGCCTGTTTTTGAGGCTCTCATCTCCTCCAACCGATCATGACTTTTTCAGTCTTTCCCTCATTGTCTATATACTGTACAAAAGTGCATGTGTATTCACATCCCCCCTTTGCTCCTCATACTTTCTAAGTTGTAGTCTTTCATATGTCAAGGATGTCGTCAGATGGGTCCAGTGATATTAACTCTTCCAGCTATCAAGGCTTTAGTCAATTGAGGCTTTCACATATAGTATTATGTTTTAGCAATATAGAGAACGTACCTTGCAACTCTATATTTTGTTGCCTGCTGTCCACCAACTAGGAGACATAGGTAGCATACAGAATGTTTAGATTTTGATTGTTACAGATTCTTGTTAGAAGATATTATAGCAGAGGCAGGAAATAATTTATTGTTGAGCCCATTAAAAATCCAGCTCTGTTCTTGTGATTTATCATAGGCCGAACCAAAATTTCTTTTAATTAATACAACCTAGTAATAATTCTTTTTTTAAAAAAAGCGGTACAATTAAAAAAGTTCTAAATTCAGTAGCAAGGAAGCAAGAAACACAATAATATGAAATAATTATTTATACTTTATGTTTTTAGTTTATTATATTGTAAATATTTCTGAATTATATGTAGACTGAAACAGTAGCTGGCCCAACAAGGATATCACTGATAAGTCCACCACAGAATGGACATATGGGTAAGAGTAAATATTGGTTTTTTTTGTTGAGATTGAACAAGATATATACCTTATGTTTGGGTTTAGCATTTCATAATAATTCTTTTTTCCCTATATGTTTCATATTCTGCTGTCTGCTCCATGTCATTTAGTGAAGGATGGATGGATGGGTAGATATTACTAATTTTGTTTAATGATCAGGATTTAAAAAAGAGTAAAAGTACAGCTACAGATATGGTAAATAGAATAAAATAAATTGTATAACAGTGAGTAAATAGAATGAAATAAATTATATAACAGTGCACACTATTATTTATTCAAATTGCTGGATAAAATTTGTGTCCCAGTCTAAAAGGGGAAGCAAATATTCAAGTTATCGTAAAATAATTTGACAATATAAACATAAATCTTAATAATCATAGCAACTTCATTTAAGTTCCCATATAGGAGTCCTAAGGCTGGGTTATTGAATCTGGCCCTAAAAAAGAACCTTAATTGTGTTAACAAGCAGATATAAGTTGATTTCTGCACCCAGACATTCAGTGTCCAGTTTGAGCTGCAGTCATATATTGCAGTTTCTGAGGTCATGAGAGGTCCTTTGCTTAATGATATGTGTAGTCCTCATTTAACAATGGCATCTGGGACTATTGGAACTGCTGATACTAAGCAACACCGTTATGTGATATTGCACTTTACGGCCATGTAACTTTGCCATGACAATTCCAATTCCAATTGCTGTCATAAGCCAGGTCTACATATGTATAATAATGTATTTCCATTATTGTGTTTGGTCACCATTTTATATTTTATATATTGAGTATGTTTTAATGTTATGTGAAGAAGTTTTAATTTATTTGTTTGTCTATTGTATGCTGCCCAGTTGAGTTGGGCAGCACTATAAATTATTAAATGAATATATGCACTCTATGATCCTGTGTCTTGCAAGATCACATCTTGGTACTGAAAAGCCTTTATTGAAGCTCATAAACATAGAGGCCTATAAAAGTATGGGATTCTTTAATGTTTATGGAGAGCTCTGTGCTAACATGAGATCTGATGCACTTACTCCAAATAATTTTTGAAGTTTGCAATATATTTCATATATTAAGTTAATCTGGAATATTATTTATAGGTAGTGTTACATGCAGAAGTTCTCAATTATCTGGAATGACATTTCAAAGAAACCCAGCAGGATATGTAAGGTAAAATAAAATGCAGTAGGATTCAATAAGGGGTATCTTTTCTCATTTTGGTTTTTAATGCTTATTTCTGCTGCCCATAGCAGAAGGTGTGATTGGCTTTGGTTTATTAAGATTGCTTGACAGAATCAGTATACTGTGAAATGTCAGGCAATGAGTTTTATGAAAACAGGTACTACTACCTGTATTTTTCCTTTACAATTATTGAATTAAGTCTAATTACTGAATTACATAGAAACTTTCCTTCAGCTATTAGCATCTTTCTTTTGGCTTATTTGAATTTATAGCAGTAAGACTACTGCATAAAAGAAATAATGTCTTAGTGTCACTATATTCTCTAACACAGGTGTCCCCAATCTATAGGCCGCAGCCCGATACTGGGCCGCAGGCTCTTGGCCAGGGGGCTGCAGAAATGGCTTGCCAGGGTGTGCACCGTGGGCATGCATTCCCCCCCCCTCGCGCCCTTGGCCCCATTTGTGTATGCATGCGGGTGCAAACAGGGATGCTAGCGTGGGGTGTGTGCGCACCCTGTTTGCGCATGTGCGAATGGGCTGCTAACATGGGTGTGTGTGCATGGTCCATTTGCGCATGCGTGAATGGGCATTAGCCACTGCGGGGGTGCACAGCCGTTCATGCATATGCACGGCACCAGGGCATGCCACATGTGTGAACGTGGCCACTAGTACTACACCAGTGAGCATGGCACACACAGTAATTTGGAAGCTCTCCCCTCCGGGCCACGAGCCCGGAAAGGTTGGAGAACTCTGCTTTAACAGGGCTGTTCTCATTGTGTCTATTTTGTCATTTCCTGAATAATGACATTTCTCTGTTATTCAGTTTGAAATAATGGAACAAGTACACCGCTACTGTAGTGAAAATATGTATTCTGCTTTCACTGCTATATAATGCTCTTGGTCATTTTATTACTAGATCATCTCCATTAAAAATGCTCAACAGTGGGAATTCTTACATGTCGCCTTTTGTATCATCGCAAAACAATAGAAATCATATCCCAAATACAATTGGACAGAAATCTACTCAGCATTATCAGTCTACATCTGCGTCTTCGCTCTCATCTGGGATAAAACACCCAATCACTCTAGTTAACCTTTTACAAAGGCAGCATTTAGGTAAGTGAATTCCATGAAGTAAAAATAATCCTAGCCAATGTTAACTTGCTATTTTGTGTAAAATGTAATCTTTGGGACAATGCTAATATGCTCTGATATTGACAAGTGATTGTGTCTTTGTTTAAAAATACTGGATATTTGTCTGGGCTTCAGCATCATCATATTATATTATGACTCTTTGTCTAGTGAGATGTTGTTTTCCCTTTTCTTCCCGATTTTGCAACCGTTGCACTTCTTCCAAATCTGCTTTGAAAGATTTTCTAATCTTTTGGAATAGATTGGGAGGAGAGGATAAAGGGGATACTCATTTTGCCAATGATGTTTGTTTGTTCTCCTTATTGCAGATGCAAACTTGAATGCAGTCACCTGCTGCTTCTGCAACTAACCTATCTTGTATTTAGGCAGACATGGCCGTGCCTATAAGATGCAAAGTAATATTTATTGTTATGTACCGAAGTTAAAAAAAAAGAATCAAAGATGCCACAGTAAAGATTTATAGCTATGATTGCAGGATCGAATCTGAGTTGGTCACTGGAACCAGAGGTTTGTTCCTGGAGATTGAGAAAGGTTGCATATTAACAGAGGGATATAATCAAGATCATGTGAAGTGTTAATACCACTTTACAATGCCTTGGTAAGGCCACACTTGGAATACTGCATCCAGTTTTGGTTGCCATGATGTAAAAAAGATGTTGAGACTCTAGAAAGAGTGCAGCGAAGAGCAACAAAGATGATTAGGGGACTGGAGGCTAAAACATATAAGGAGCGGTTGCTGGAATTGGGTATGTCTAGTTTAATGAAAAGAAGGACTAGGGGGTGACATGATAGCAGTGTTCCAATATCTCAGGGGCTGCCACAAAGAAGAGGGATTCAAGCTATTCTCCAGAGCACCTGAAGGCAGGACACGATGCAATGTATGGAAACTAATCAAGAGAAGCAACCTAGAACTAAGGAGACATTTCCTGACAGAACAATTTTTATATTTCTATTTCCTGAGAATGGGCTCCAGCACAAGTCCGAAAGCTTGGAATCTTTGGTTCTGGTAACCGACTAGATCCGATCCTACAACATTAATTTGGGACACGTATATTTGCCTTCATTTGACACATACTTTTTTATAAATCAATTATTCATATAAACAGAAATAATTACATCATGTATAGTAATATCTTGAATTATATGGTTGTTACAGAGTCTGGTTCACAGAAATATGCACATCATTTTGTACTTGACTAATATATATAAAACTTTGGACATATGGCAAGAAATGTTAACAGATATTTTTTGATAGCTAAATTATCTTCCTGCTATAATACTTTACATATATTTTACAAATTGAACATTTTTATGATAAATGTGGCTCTTTAAGCATTTGTAGTTAAATGCCTGCCATTTTAATTTGATTTTTGTCATTAGTGTATGAAGGAAACTTGATTACAATTAACAATTCAGTATTTCATTTGAGAGATAAACATTCTAGTTTGAATTTCCCTTTTATAGGAGCTACTAATCTTCCTGGATATTCATTACAAAAATAAAATTACCTGCAACCTTCGTTTGAGAGGAAGAACTTTATATTTTATTTTTTTTATAGAAATGTACAATGCATACCATTCTAATACTTGATCTGGTTTGATTAAACACTATTTGAGATAAATCTTTTTTGTTGTTTCTGTTTATTAAGCTTTTTCCCCTGGATGATCTTCCCTCCCTCATAATTATGAATTTTTTGCAACTTTGCTTTGATCAATTTAAGTGATACAGAGCTGTTTTTTGAAGCAATATGGTTCCCTCTCTTATAAGAGTCACCAAAATTGATTATATTGTTTCATTTTGCCTGTTTGGACTGCCTTTTGATTTCCAGTGTTTCTGGCTTCTATATGAGCCCAAGTCAACTATCTTTGAAGGATTTGAGGAAACCTGAAACATTTTCTGAAACAAATTGCATCTTCTTCACAATGTGAAGCTCTTGCTGAGGCAAATCCAAGCTGCCTCAAAAGGCCAACAGTTTGTTGCTATTCAGTCTCAGAGATCCAACTTTTTGGATTTCTGTCTTTTTGGGATGGTTAATAAATCTCAAGGAAGCTCTGCAAAATGGGCCAATTTACTAATATTGGGAAGGTGACTAATACATTCTGTTTTAAATTCTACTCTTTGACACATCTGCTCTTATATTTTTCACACACATGTTCAATGAATATTTGGAAATGTCACCTTTCCACCATTGTAGTAAAGCAGTTCCACCCACCCGTTAGAACAGAGGAATGATATTTGTTTATCATTTAACAGGAATGCAATTCATTAACAGAGGAATGTTTAGTCCTCTGTTAATGTTTAGTATGTTTCGTCTCAGAATATTACCAAAAAGTCCTAAGTCCAAAAATATTTTGTACTGAGTTGGGCATTTTTTGCCCAAAGAAGCTTGCAGCCAAAAAAATGTCCAGTTCAGTACTGCTTTACTACAATGATCTAGAGGTGATATTTTCAAAGGTTTATTGAATGTGTGTGAAAAATTCAAGAGCATATGTTTCAAAGAGTAGAAAGTAAAGGACTAGAATCGGAAACGACTAGCACGCATGTGCGGGGGAACCTTTACCTTTACCTTACCTACTTAGACTGTAGTTCACTTATTCATTCACTGGCTGAATTACAGTATGTTCCTTGACATTTACCATTTATGGGATAGAATTATCAATAGATTATGAATGATTAGAATAGAAGCATCTACAACTAAACTACACAAAGTAAGGATTTTCAAGTTCGTGTGTTTCATACTTTATTTTTGAGGTTTTTTTTCTATTCAAGAAAAATGTCAGGCACTGTTTTTCAGTTAAACTTAAAATGACTTCCTGGTGATGAGAAGAAGGTGGGGATTGGATGGGTGCTAGAAAGCTAGTAGAGGGTCGAAGCCATAATGCTCCAATTTACCTTGTCCTGTTGGTAGAATTTGTCAGAATGTTTTATGCTCTTGGATTTCAGTTTTCACCTAAATCTTGCCTGTAAAATGAATAATATTGGAAACTATTGCTTCAGGCAGATCAGTCATGCAGTTAAATATTCGTCACAAATGTGTGTGTGTGTGTGTGTGTGTGTGTGTGTGTGTGTGTGAGAGAGAGAGAGAGAGAGAGAGAGAGAGAGAGAGAGAGAGAGAGAGAGAGAGAGAGAGAGAGAGAGAGAGAGAGAGAGTATTTCTGTGTGTCTGTCTGCTTTTGAGTCAGTATTGACTCCTGATGACTGCCTGGACTAGTTTGAGCATTTGGCAAGATTTCCTCTTGCCAAATGCTCAAACTAGTTTGCTCTTGTCTTCCTAAGCTGAGAGAATGAGTAGTCCAAGATCACTGAACTGGCTTCATGCCTAATACAGAACTAGAATTCATGGTTTCCTGGTTCTAGCCTGGTGCCTTAACCACCACACCAAAATGACTCTCCATTTACAAACTTCTCTATATTAATGAAATATGCAAGAATCTCTCATCTGCTCTGTCGGTGTGACAGTATTAGTTCACTGCCCAAGGAATGCTTGTTAAGATCAAAAACTGCAAGTGCTCTTCTGCAGATATGCAGGAACAAAACCAATCTGCTTGCTTATTTGCTGCTAAGAAGTGGTATAAATGTACAATGGAAATGGAAAAGTACACAGAGATAGAAAGTTACCTTATCTTCAATCTTGTTTTTTTCTCTAAGAACACAAAGGAGGGGAAATGTTAAAATAGGAGTGGCATTGGCTTTTGGGTGCAATTCAGTGTGCTGGTTGTCCCTTTTAAAGCCCTTCATGGTTCAGGGTCTGGATATCCATATCCACTTTCCCTGAATATCTGTCCAAAGATCAAAGAGGTGAGCATTCTTCATGTCCCCATTCCCCAAATATTCATTCAATCCTTGTTTTTAGCATTTAGGGAGTTGATTAAAACCTGGTTATTTAAACAGATCCTGAGGTCTAAATGATTGTTTTTCCCCTCTCAAGTGATTGGAATTATTTATTATGTTTTTCTCATGATATTTAATGCCTGGGTTTTATATAGGCAATTTTTAGATAAATAACTGTAATTCATGTGTCAGAGTCCTTACCAGCCCTGGTTCCACAAATGATAAATGATGGTCAACAAGGTAGCTGGCTGTCTCCCTTTCCCTCCCCTGAAGTGGAAAGCCCACAGGGCTTGACATCATGGTTATAATAATTTCAAAATAAGAGTTTTGAAAGTGTTGCGTCCGGATCGGCGGCAATAACAGGGAGACGGATCCAGGTTAAATTACTTTATTGAACTGCACATGGAGGAATGGCGTTGGCAAGACCTGGGTAGCTTTTATGCCCGGCAGCCGCTGGACGCTGGCCAACCCCCTGGGTGGAATCTCCCACCTTGCCGCAGGCACCCAACCCGGTGTCCAGGGATTCCCACCAGTGGGATTAACCAATCCAAGCTGATTAACTATGTACATAACACCCCTTCCCCCCCAATTGTGGAATTATCATTATTTCCTTACAAAGTCCCTTAGGTAAGCCGGAGGTCTATGTTCCCTGACAGGGTATCTCCCAGGTGGACTGACTGGCCCATTACCCCTCTCCAAGATTGGCCTATTGGTCTGTTGTGGGACACCCCCCTTGCCAGGGGCCCTCAGGTTGCGGTGTTCCTGTGAGAATCCTCGGCACTGTCTCTGTTGTAATCTCAGTGGGTTCTGTGGTAATCTCAGTGGGTTCTGCCCCTCTCGGGGGTGACATTGGGGACCCGGCCGCTGGTGGGGTAACCCGGCCCCCCGGGTCTTGAAGTGGTTCGTATTGTGTGTTGTTTTGCAGTGATTGAGTCTCTCTGGGGCCCGATGGGGTGTTCTCAGGGGCCCTTTTCCTGAGTTGGTCAATGTGCCTCCTGATCTGTCGTTCCCCTTCCCCCTCTATGATGTAAGATAGAGGCCCCAGTTTGTCAACAACCACCTCTTGTGTCCACTTGTCCCCTTGGCCATAGTTCCTGGCCCACACTAAGTCCCCAATGTTCAGTGATCTGGCTGAGCAGTCCTGTTCAGTTTCAGCTGTCAACTTATCTGGATGAAGCCTGTCTAATTTGGTTGTCAGCCTTCTGCCCCACCTCATTTCCGCTGGGCTTTTCCCTGTTGCCGTGCACGGTGTTGTGTGCTGTGCCAGCAAGAACTGAGCCAGTCTTTGGTGCCAGTCCCCTACAATGATTCTTCGCAGTGCATCCTTGGTTGTCCTCACGTTCCTTTCAGCCAATCCGTTGGAGGAGGGGTGGAAAGGTGCCGATGTAGCGTGCCTAATCCAGTTGGCCTTGAGGAAATCCTGAAATTCATTAGATGTGAATTGAGGGCCATTGTCAGACACAACTACATCAGGTAACCCATGAGTGGCAAAGAGTCCCCTCAGGACCTGTATCGTCTTTGCAGACGTCATGCATTTAACAGGCACTACTTCTAACCACCGGGAATAGCTGTCCACAACTACTAAGAAGGTCTGGCTCTGGAAGGGCCCCGCAAAGTCTATATGTATACGGGACCAGGGGTTGTGTGTGCCTCCCACCTGTGTACTGGTGTGTGTGCTTGTTCTGGTCTCGACTTCTGGCACTGGTAGCACCCTGCTACCCTATCCTCGATTGCCTTGTCTAATCCCGGCCACCACAGGTGACTCCTGGCCAAGGCTTTCATGCGAACAATCCCTGGGTGTCCCTCGTGTAGTTCGTGGATGACCTTGTCCCTGTGCTTCTCTGGCACCACTACCCTGTTTCCCCATAGTAGACACCCTAAGTGTGATGACATTTCATCCCTTCTTCTGAAGTAGGGCGCGAATTGTGGGTCTGGGCTTTCCCTTGACCACCCCCCTTGGACCCATGCTGCTACTCTGCTTAGAATTGGATCCTTGCTGGTGGCTGTGGCAATGTTCTTGGCCATCAGGGGGCATTCTGGGAGTTCTTGTAGTGTGAAGATCTGGCCCACTGGCGCTGGGTCCGTGTCTGTGACTGGTAGGGGTAGCCTGCTTAAAGCGTCTGCATGGCCCATTTCCTTTCCCGGTCTATGTTTGATGGAAAATGTATATGCTGATAAGAAGATTGACCATCTCAGCATTCTAGGTGACATAATCTGGGGGGTCTGTTTGTCGGTTGTGAACAGACCTAAGAGGGGTTTGTGGTCAGTGAATATTGTGAAGTTCCTGCCATAAAGGTAATCGTGGAACTTTTTTACACCTGCCACGATTGCCAGTGCTTCTTTGTCGATTTGTGCATAATTCCTCTCTGCTTTGGTCAGAGTTCTGGAATAGTATGCTATAGGCCTTTGCTCCCCGTTGCTGTCCATGTGACTGATCACTGCCCCCACCCCATATGGTGATGCATCGCATACTAAGTATATAGGTTCGCCCTCGATGAAGTGGGTGACTGTGGACCTGCTGGACAGTATGTCCTTCAGTGTTTGGAAACTCTGTGTTGTTCCTGCCACTGCCAGGTGGTTTTTTATCAAGTAGTCTGTGTAGTGGTTCAGCTATGGCCGCTTTGTGGGGTAAGAATGTATGGTAGAAGTTTATGAGACCTAAAAATGCTTGGAGTTCTGCTTTATTTTTTGGTTCTGGGGCTAATTTGATTGCCTTAATTTTTCCCTCAGTAGGATGTATGCCTTGAGCATCAATCCTGTATCCTAAAAATTCAGTGGATTTTACCCCAATGGAACATTTTTCCTTTTTTAGTTTAAGCCCTGCAGCTCTAAATTTCCCCAGTACCTTTTCCAGTCTCTCTGCTAGGTCTTCCTCGGTTTTTCCTGCAATCAACACATCATCAAAGTAAGGGCATACCTGGAGTATGCCCTTTAAGGTCCTCTCCATCACTTCTTGGAAGATGCCTGGAGCTGCAGCGATGCTGAATTGCAAACGGTGGACTCGGAACGCCCCCTTGTGGGTAACTATCGTCTGAGCGTCTGCAGCTTCCCGGGAAACAGTGAGTTGCAAATACGCCTGCGCCAAGTCGCGAGGACCTGCTTCACTGTGGGGACCGGGTAAGCATGCTGTTTCATCGCTCGGTTTAGTGTCGCTTTATAGTCGGCACAAATCCTCACGTCCCCGTTAGGTTTAAGGGGGTGACGATGGGTGTCTCCCAGGGGCCCCCTTCTACCGGTTCCAGCACTCCCTGGCCTACTAGTTTGTCTAACTCTGCCTCAATTTTTTGTTTGAGTGCAAAGGGTACCCTTCTGGCCTTAAGCCTGATGGGGCTTACTGCTGGATCCAGGTTAAAGTTAATGGGGGGGCCCTTGTACTTCCCCAAGGAGCCATCAAATACGTCAGCCATCAAATACGACCTCGATTTTTAATTTAGGGCTTAACAACTGGTTAACGACCACCCCCTTCCCCCGGCTATTGCCCTGTGCCTGTGGCCTGTGGGTCTCTTTGCCACTTTTGGGGGGGGTTACCTTACCTGTGGCCCAGGCATTGATGTCGTGGAGTTGATTGTCTCGTGGTCTGCCTCTGCAAATTATTTGAATGTGGCCGGTTTTTCCGCAGTTCCGGCACTTTGCGTTGCGGAACCTGCAGGTTGCATGGGGGTGGTTGCCTCCACAGCTTCCGCACTTAGCTTCAGGGTCTCTCTGTCGGTTCGGACCCTCCCTCAGTGGTCTGTGCAGTTGAGGTTGTGGTTGTCTCCTGGTGCGGTCGGCGCCTTCCGAACGGTTGTTCCTCGCTGGAATTTTTCCGACTCTCCGGGTGATCTCGTCGATGTCCGTTTCCCACGGGTAGTCCTCCTCCCCACCGTCCACATGGCTCTCTTGGTTGATTTCACCCACTGCGCCATTGCTGTTGTGGGGGGGGGTCGCGTTTCCCTGTGGATTCGTACATGAGCAGTTCGTCCAGAACTTCCTGTAAGTTTCCGGTGGGCTTCGTGATGATTCTGTTTTGTAATTGTTCATCGCGTAGCCCTAGGACCACTCTGTCCCGAATTTGCACTTCCAGATTGTCGTATTTACAACGGAGTGCGGCTTCCCTTACGGCGGCCACAAATTCAGTTATAGATTCGCCCGGCTTCTGGTTTCTTTTCTCAAAAATCCTTCTCCAGAAGAGCTCCGACCTCTTGGGGGTGAAGTGCTTCTTGAGTTTTGCTAAGAGTTTGGTGTAAGACACGCTGGCAACGGCGGCCGGTTGGCACAACCCCACGGCGACCCGGTAGACTGGTGTGCCGCTGATTGTTAGGAGTGCTGCAGCCTTCTTCCGGTCATCGGTTATGCCGTTCACCAACATGTACCCCTCGACCTGGCCGACGTAATCGTCCCAGTCCTCTGGGTGTCTGGGGTCGAATTCCTTCACCGAGCCGACTTGAGCCATGCTTACTGCCTTCCGCGATTCGGCGCCGCTGGGCTGGAAATTCGCTGTGCGGTTGACGGCAATTCAAATTCCCCGCTCCGCGCGCTCCTTGCTTACGCGCCTTTTCTCCACTGTTCCGCCGCAATCCCACCTTCGTCGCCACTGTTGTGTCCGGATCGGCGGCAATAACAGGGAGACGGATCCAGGTTAAATTACTTTATTGAACTGCACATGGAGGAATGGCGTTGGCAAGACCTGGGTAGCTTTTATGCCCGGCAGCCGCTGGCCACTGGCCAACCCCCTGGCTGGAATCTCCCACCTTGCCGCAGGCACCCAACCCGGTGTCCAGGGATTCCCGCCAGTGGGATTAACCAATCCAAGCTGATTAACTATGTACATAACAGAAAGCCTGACAAAGTTTTTCTCTCCTTCCTTCTTATACTAGACTAGAAGTCAAGGTGGGGCAAACTAACATTCCCTGGTCATTCCCTGTTGTTCTGGGCTAAGCTGACGTAAAGTTGTTGTGTAACGTCCTCAAGGTTATTTCAGTCTTCTATAAATTCTGTATTATTTGAAGGATCCTTGGCAGTTGAAAATAACGGTTGAAAATTAAAACAATCTTTGGGGAATTATAAGATATTTACTAATTTGATATGCATTTCTTTGCCCTGACTAATTAATACCCCAAAGAGTCTTATTAATGTAATAGAATTTTGTAATTTTGCAGCACAATCCTGTATATTGTTACTGAATGTAAATCCCATGAAGTTCAATTGGTTATATTACTAGTTTATTTTATATGGTGGAGCCTTACAGTGTATTTATTTTTCAGATGGTCAGCTGCACTCCATATTGCAGTAATATCAGAATTATTTTGATGATGAATAATGATTTATATCCCACTTTTCCTACAGGAGCTTCAGATGGCTCTTTTCACATTATCACAACAACTCTGTGGGGCTAAGTTGGGTTGTGAGAAAAGAACTAGTCCAACATCACTTCATGAAGTTTCCTTGGCTGGGATATGGTATCTCCTGTCCTAGTTCAGTGTCTTTTTTGGGGGGGAAGAGGGGCAAAGCAAAAACATTGAGCCATTAGGAGTAATTTTTAAGAGAAACAAGAAGCACATAAAACATGCATGAGACAAATGCTATCATGTCTGAAATCCTTTATCATTTTGAAGGAAAGCTTAGTAGCAGAGTGTTTTCATTGCCTTCAAAGGGGAAATAAGAAGATGAACACACTGGTACTTTACTGTCAATCCCAGATGGCTGATAAGATCAAGGAAACAAGAACAATTGGATTTCAGGAAGGTAACTTTAATGTTAGTCTGAGGAAAATACAAAATCTTGGAAAATTTAAGAGGAGTGTTCAGCCTTAGAGAAAGCTATTTGAGGCAAAAAGTCTCTTTGAAATGGTTTTTCTCATATCTCTTAGCAATTGGATTGAGATGCATCTACTGAGATAAATCTTCAAAACCTCACTACCTGTTTTCCCACAATCTCTCATAGATACAGAGGAAGCATGTAGTTCCAACCCCTCACTTCAAATTCAGAAATCAGAGTGATATGAAGCAGTATTCAAAATCAGCATGATTTCTAAAGGAAAGACACACAAATTGTTGCTTATATTTATTTGTGTTTCGTGATATGCCAAAGCATTTATTTATTAAATGTATGAATATAATCTTGATGTTTGTTTCAATTGTCTCCCCAATTAATCATAACATGACAGAATACAAAATTTAGAAAGAAACAGACCTGCTGGTACAAACATCTACTTAATATAAAATGTAGTAATCCATCTGATCAGCTGGCGCCGGAATCAGCTGTTGGGTGCCATTACCAGCCTAAATTGATCCCCGCTGACTTACATATGGGACTGGAACAACTTCAGCACCCTGAAATTAACTAAAGTTACCTGTGGACCCTTAAATCTACCATCTGGCCAGCTGACTTGTGGTCTTCCGCTGATCAGCAAGCGCCCGAAATCAGCTGTTGGGCGCCGTTACCGGCCTGAATCGATCCCCGATGACCTACATATGAACTGGAACAGCTTCGTCAGCCCTGAAATTAGCTAAAAGTTACCTGTGGACTCTTAAATTTACCATCTGACCAGGTGACTTATGATCTATCGCTGATCAGCTGGCGCTCTAAATCAGCTGTTGGGCGCCGTTACCGACCTGAATCGATCCCCGCTGACTTGCTTATGAAACTGGAACAGCTTCAGCAGCCTTGAAATAAGTTAATAGTGAGCTGGAGACCCTTAGATTTACCATCTGAACGCTTAACATCTATGATTGAGTCACTTAATACCTAATATTAATTAATATTGAGTCCCTTAATACTTCAACATCTTACTAACATCTATCCCCATTTGTAAATAACGGCTTACACGGACATGATTATTGTTTAGCAAACAGGACACCTCCTGCGAACTTACTTCTTTAATATCAATGACTCGTCTCAACTACTCCATCACTGCCTTATTCGCCCTTAGGGGTTCCCCCCCTTCCTGGGTGCAACCCGCCTCACTTTCCAATCTACCTCTTGATGAAGGGCCCAATTGTTGGGACCCTGAGAGATGGCTGGGCAGGTATAGGGGCCTCGGTTACAAACCTAATAAGAGGCCCTTGGTTAATTTTTTAGCTAAATTTTTTATAAGGTTAGGGAGGGGGGAGGGTTTTCATGATTGGAGAGAAAAAAGGGAAATTCCATCAACTATTATTCAGACCAGATCTGTGATTGATCACACAGAGGGGGAGCTAAGGCTGGTTGCCTCCGGACCTCCAGAACAGATCATAGGATTACCTATTCCTATGACGTTGGGGAATGGCAGCAGGTGTAAAGACAGAGAACCCTATCGACATCTGAGATTACGTCCCTGCTATCTACAAGCGGTGAGACGCTCCAACCCTCTGGTTTCTTCCCAAGGCTCCGGGAGCAAAGATAAACAGCTACCTGAGCTCCGGTTGGTGTACTTGAATGCCAGGTCCATAATCAACAAGGCCCCTCTCATTCGTGATCTGATTGAAAGTGAGCATACGGACCTGGCTTGCATTACGGAGACCTGGTTGGGCCCAGAAGGTGGCGTGCCTCTGGTTGATCTCTGCCCACCAGACTTCCGAGTGCTTCACCGACCTCGGACTCAGGGTAGAGGTGGGGGAGTGGCAGTATTTATTAGAAAGACTCTTTGTCCTCAGGAGGCCACCATCGTCCAAATAACCGGATGTGAATCCCTCCTCCTAAGATGTGGCCCTAGGTCACAGCTAGGCTTACTACTGATATACATTCCGCCTAGTCGTACATCAACGGCCCTGCCTGAGCTTCTCGATATCCTCTTGGGGCTGGTGGTTGAATTCCCCAAGTTTATAGTTTTGGGTGATTTCAATCTACCATCCCTAGGAGGATCATCTGAGTTAGCCTGAGAGTTCATGGTTTCCATGATGGCCATGGACCTGATACAAGTAATTCAGGGACCGACTCATGTAGGAGGCCACATGCTTGATTTGGTTTTTCTATCTAGGCGATGGTTAGATGATCTTGGTGGGGGTTCCCCAATTATTACACCCCTGTCATGGACCGATCATCATCTCCTGAGACTGGTCTTCTACTATGCCACCCCTCGTTGTGGAGTTGTGGAACCATCAAGATGGTTCCGTCCCAGGCGCTTAATGAACCCTGAGAAGTTCCAGGCAGCACTGGGATCTCCACCTGCCTCCTTTGCTCACAGCTCGGTTGATGCCTTAGTGGAAGCCTGGGAAAAGGCTGCCACGGATGCACTTAACCTAGTTGTTCCCTTGTGGCCCCTGACCCGATGCAGATCCCAGTTCGCTCCATGGTTTTCCATGGAGCTCCGGGAGATGAAGCGTCGGAGAAGGGGCCTAGAGAGCCGTTGGAGATCCACCCGATCTGAATCCGACCGATCAAGACTAAGATCCTTTACTAGATCTTATCTTGCAGCAATGAGGATAGCGAGGTCCAATTACTTCGCTACACTCATTGCATCCGCAGATAACCGCCTGGCCACCTTGTTTAGGATAACTCGCTCCCTCCTTAATCAAGAGGTGAGGGAGGATCCCTTACAGGGTCGTGCCGAGGAGTTTTGCCAACATCTATCGGACAAAATCACTCGGATTCGGACCGGTTTAGACTCCGACTGGGCAGAGTCTAACGATCAGAACATGGGTGATCTTGTCGATCTTATATGGGACGAGTTCGACCCTGTGACCCCAAAGGAAGTGGACAGAATTATGAAGAAGCTGAGCTCCACCACTTGTTTATTAGATCCGTTCCCTTCTTGGCTGGTTTATTCAGCTCGAGAGGGAACACGAACCTGGCTCCAGGCAGTGATATCCGCCTCCCTGAGTGAGGGTTGTTTCCCCTCCGTCTTGAAAGAAGCGGTGGTGAGACCCCTCCTCAAGAAACCTACCTTGGACCCAACTATATTAAACAACTTTCGTTCGGTCTCCAACCTTCGCTTTCTTGCTAAGGTTGTTGAGAGTGTGGTGGCACATCAGCTCCCTTCGGTTCTGGAGGAAACTAACTATCTAGACCCGTACCAATCGGGTTTCAGGCCCGGACACAGCACAGAAACGGCATTGGTCGCACTAATAAATGATCTCTGGAGAGCTCGAGACAGAGGCTGTTCCTCTGTACTAGTTCTTCTAGACCTCTCAGCGGCTTTTGATACCATCGACCATGGTATCTTGCTGCAGCGTCTCAGGGGATTGGGAGTGGGAGGCACGGTTCTCCAGTGGTTCTCCTCCTATCTCATGGGACGTTCGCAGTCGGTATTAACAGGAGGGCAGAGATCGAGTTTGAGGCCTCTCACTTGTGGAGTCCCTCAAGGATCGGTCCTCTCGCCTCTCCTATTCAACATCTACATGAAACCGCTAGGTGAGATCATTCGTGGTTTTGGAGTCGGGTATCACCAGTATGCTGATGATACCCAGCTTTTTATTTCGACCCCAAACCACCTCAGTGATGCCCTTGATGTGATGTCCCGTTGCCTGGAAGCAGTTCGGGTCTGGATGGGGAAGAACAGGCTTCAACTCAACCCTGACAAGACTGAGTGGCTGTACGTACCTGCATCTCGGGATACTCAGAACATTCCATCTCTTTCTATAGGGGGTGAGTTATTACCCCCCACAGATAAGGCTCACAACTTGGGAGTCCTCCTAGACTCACAGCTTTCCTTGGAAGACCACATAACATCTGTGACTAGGGGAACCTTTGCCCAGGTTCGCCTGGTGCACCAATTACGGCCCTATCTAGACCGAGATGCCCTACGTACGGTCACCCATGCACTCGTGACCTCTCGTTTAGACTACTGCAATGCTCTTTACATGGGGCTGCCCTTGAAGACCACTCGGAGGCTCCAACTGGTACAGAATGCAGTCGCGAGAGTTGTGTTGGGAGTCTCCCGATACTCCCATGTTACACCTCTACTCCGTGAGCTGCATTGGCTCCCAGTTGTCCTCCGGGTAAGATTCAAGGTGCTGGTAATGGTTTTCAAAGCCCTACATGGCATGGGTCCGGAGTACCTTAGGAATCACCTGCTGCCAGCATCAACGTCCCTCCGTCCAGTGCGCTCCCACAGAGAGGGCCTCCTCAGGGTGCCGCCGTTCGGAGAATGCCGTCTGGTGGCTCCCAGGGGGAAGGCGTTCTCTGTGGGCGCGGCGGACCTATGGAACCGTTTACCGGTTGAACTCCGGATGGCTCCCGACCTTCGCTCCTTCCGACGCGACTTAAAAACACATCTGTTTAAGCAATCCGGTCTGGTCTGATGGGTTCTGTTGTAATTATTATTTTAAGGTAACTCTTCTACATGTGGGCTAAATTAGGGTTTAATTTGTTTTCAATATCTGTATTTGTGCATTCTATTATTTATGTCACTGTTCACCGCCCTGAGTCCTTAGGGAGAAGGGCGGTATACAAATCAAATAAATAAATAAATAAATCTTATATTAAGGTCTTTCAGGAAACATTGAATGTTAGGCTTTGACTTCTGTTCAAAACATATTACTTCCAAGTTGTCTTAATGCCTTATCTTGAGTCTCTCACATCCTTGCCATTCTCATTACAGTCATTTTTTTTCCTCTGAATGAGACTGAATGAGCGCATTCCTTCATTAAAGTTTTTTTTTCTGTACTCTACAGTTCTAAATAGAACTGAAAATGTAAATGTGATCTAATGATAAAATACTACAGTACTAGTTACAAGAAGGTTAGCTGACCCTTAGCATAGATTGAGGAGAGGGATATAGGGAATTTCCCTCTTGCTAAGAATAACATATGGTATGTTGTAATCTTTTTTTGGCAGCAACAGTTTTTATTTATTTATTTATTTATTTATTTATTTATTTATTTATTTATTTATTTATTTATTTATTTATTTATTTTTCTGACTTATATACCGCCCTATTCCCGTAGGACTCAGGGCGGTTTACAGGGCAATTAAAATCATACCATACAAAAGTTAAAAAATTTAAAACAATTAATTAAATTTAAAGCCCAAAGTTTAAAAATTAAAACATTTAAAACCCAATTAAAACCCCTCAGTCTAGGCCCGACAGCTCAAAGAGCCAAGTTTTCAGGTCCTGGTAGAATGAGCGGAGGTCGGAGGCAGTCCTAAGTTCCATCGGAAGTTGGTTCCAAAGGGCAGGCGCACCCACAGAGAAGTCCCTCTCTCTGGGAGTCACCCGCCGGCAATCCTTCACCAGCGGTACCCTAAGAAGGCCCTCCCTGTAAGACGATTACAGTTCCTGCCTAGGAATAAAGTTCCTTGAGGCCAGTGAGGTTTACTGTAATTCAGAAGAAACCAACTTACAATAAAGATGAAACTCTTGTTATCCCAGTATTTTAATTTTCTTAAAAATCACACACAAGCTATTATTTCATTTGATCATTTTTAATACAATTGAGAAGACTCAATAAAATTGAAATGCAGGCCTTCATCAGCGTTAATATGTATTAATTACACTGTCAAAATAACAGCAACAGTGTTTTGATTTTGCTGTCTGGCTGGTGCTATAAAGGATTTACTTTGTTTTCATAACTATAAAAACAAGGTACAGAAAGCAATAAAATACTGATAACAGTTACTCCAAATATTTCTTACATACTCCACTTGTACAGTGGAGAAATTGTTATTTCATGATGATGTAATCGTGCTGTAACTTTTCAGCCAGTACCTATTTCTAAATAGCTCTTTGAGGAATGTTAGGCAGTGATTAAAGTGTCTCTTTGACCTGCCTTAGGCTGAGTGAAACTTGCATCAAGACTAAGATTGATTCTCCACGACATTTACTGTTAATCTGAATGATGCAATATTAAAAAAGGGAAGTATCATCCAAATCAGTGACTATAAGACAAAGCACTCACATTAGTTTGCAACTGTTGTTGGAGATAAGTTTTATACTAGTTTTATATTGCTACCACTTTTTAAAAAGAAATTACCTGGAAAGAAGCCCCAATGAGCTGGTATATATATTATGTTCTACAAGTAGCCCTCAATTTAGGATCTTAAAGGAGCCTGCCCATTATGGTTGCAAGTGGTGACAGCCGTTAAGTGAGATGGCCTAGCTTAATGAACTCCACTTCCTGATGTGGTCATGGAACAATCACATGGCTCATTAATCAGAGCACAGAGTACTACATTTATTTATTTATTATTATTTATTATTGGGACTTATATGCCGCCCTATCTCCCGAAGGACTCAGGGCGGCTAACAACAATAAAATACAATAATACAGAAGTTAAAAGAAAATTAAATTAATGGCCCCTCTAGAATAAATTAAAATTAAAATTAAAATAAGTTAAAAATTAAAAACATAATTAAAATCCCTGTCAGTCCAGGTCAGCCTGATGGAAAAGGAGTGTTCTGAGGCCGCGGCGAAAGGACCGGAGATCTGGGGCCATCCGAAGCTCAGGGGGGAGCTGGTTCCATAGGGCTGGTGCTCCCACAGAGAAGGCCCTCCCCCTGGGGGTCGCCAGCCGACATTGTCTAGCCGACGGTACCCTGAGGACGCCCTCTCTGTGAGCGCACTGGGCGATGGGAAGTCGTTCCCGGCAGCAGATGGTCCTGCAAGTATCCCGGGCCTAAGCCATGTAGGGCTTTAAAGGTAAGTACCAGCACCTTAAATCTACATGAGTGCAGGATGCCCAGGGTGACCTAGCATAGGCCCAGGCCTGCCTACCCAAGGCCTTCTAAGGTGTCCCCCACCCCCAAGACACCCCATCCTTCACTTCCTGCCCTTCAGGGGTCTCCATAGCTTTTGAGCCTGCTTTCTGCCCCCTGAGTTCTTATAGACCTTTTCTCCCCCACTGGTTCTCCGCAAAGATTGGGCTTCCTCCCCACCTTCCATCACCCATCACACACTTCCCCTTTGAAGAGCTACAGAGCTTTCTGTAGCATTGCTCAGACCACATTAAAGGTAAAAGGTAAAGGTTCCCCCGCACATGTGTGCTAGTCGTTTCCGACTCTAGGGGCCGGTGCTCATCTCCGTTTCATAGCCGAAGAGCCAGCGCTTGTCCGAGGACATCTCCGTGGTCATGTGGCCGGCATGACTAGACGCCAAAGGCGCACGGAACGCTGTTACCTTCCCACCGTAGTGGTCCCTATTTTTCTACTTGCATTTTTACATGCTTTCGAACTGCTAGGTTGGCAGAAGCTGGGACGAGTAACAGGCGCTCACTCTGCTACGCGGCACTCGGGATTCGACCCGCCAAACTGCCGACCTTCCGATCGACAAGCTCAGCGTCCTAACCCACTGAGCCACCGCGTCCCTTCAGACCACATTAGGGAAGCAGAAATGATTGTTTAATTGCTTGGCCATACAGTGCAATTCCAGAAGCGGTCATCATTTCCCAAGTGACAACAATTCAGAGTGGCCGTTCAAGAATATGGCGGCTGCTTCCAGAATTGCACTACATAGCTACACAACAAGCAATCTATTTTGTTTCCATAACCCGAGCTCTAGAGATCTTTAAAAAGTAAGTAAGTAAGTAAGGAGGAGGATGTGGGCCTGGTGGGATGGGAAGCAGGCCTGAGGCTGGGGGCAATGGTATAGAGATGGGAGGGCAGTCTGGCAGTATCCCTGTCAGAAAGGGCAAACAACTGTGGGAGTGCTGCAGCGGCCATAACTTTAGAACCAGGTCATAAGTAGCTTTGGGGGGATCCTCCATAACTTTGAATGTTGCTAAGTGACCAGTCTTTAATGAGGACTACCTGGATGTGCAACTGGAGCTCTAATTCTCATTTATAGATGCAAATTCTGAGACAATATTTATAGGTTTTTTTTAAAAAAAGATTATATAGCTGAGTGTTATTACTAACATACGTAGCTGTAATTCTAAATAAGATGTTTTTAAAAATGTATTTCAGAGATGATATACCTTTGCCTTCAGCTCAACATAATTAGGCTTGGTCCCACACACAAACTCATACATTTTCAGGAAAATATGCTAAATTACTGGGGCACAATGTTCACTGAACACTGATTTACAATCAAGTAAATGCGTATAGGTTTGTGCTACAAACTCCTCTACAACTTCTCATCAATCTAAACTCGCTGTGTTTTTCATATTGTGTTACATACTCAATTTCAAAAGCAGATACAGAATTTTAATATTCATATTATTGAGTTGACAGAAAAAAAAGTTCCATAGAGTCCTTCCATTAAAGAAAGAAGAAACCTTTTATTTTAATCAATTGGTAGAGTTTCAGGCTGATTACTTTGCACTCAGTTTGGCTTCTGGCATTACAATCTTCCTCAAATGATTTATTTTCTTCTTGGAAGAAAGTTCTGCTCTTCTACTACAGGTTAACTAATGTGTACTCCCAAAGCAGTTATGTAATCAATACACACCAGGATGTAGCGTGCGAAGACTACTGATTCATGACTGTTTTCTCAGCACTTTTTTCTTTATTGAGCAAGAGAAAGGGGCCAGTTAAGGAACTGAATGCATAAAACTACAGCTGCCTTTTGAAAGGATTCATGACAAGGCAGAGACTGCTGGCGAGAGAAAAGAATGGCTGAAGAAAGTTTTGCACAACGAATGAATAAGATTTTTGATGAGAATAAAGACAACAAGAATGAAGAGCTTTTTTTAACTTTCAAAGGCGTTTTGTATCCTAATCGCATTTGTAGTGCAGAAACTTTTGAAGCACTGGAAACTATGGAAGCAAGAAAGGATGATATGCTGGTCATTGCTTATCCCAAATGTGGTGAGTATCTCCTTTCTTTCTTTCTTTCTTTCTTTCTTTCTTTCTTTCTTTCTTTCTTTCTTTCTTTCTTTCTTTCTTTCTTTCTTTCTTTCTTTCTTTCTTTCTTTCTCTTTCGTTCTTTCTTTCTTTCTTTCTTTCTTTCTTTCTTTCTTTCTTTCTTTCTTTCTTTCTTTCTTTCTTTCTTTCTTTCTTTCTTTCTTTCTCATCTCCTTCAGCTACATGGTGGGAGGGTAGCATTTTGTCAATCCAAAAAACAAATCTAGAAGGGATGTGTTTGGGGAAGGCTGGACAATGGCTAGGCACCAAGTGAAACTGCTCAGCTTTTTATGATCCTAGAAGTCATGAATAATTTGCATAAGCTGCATGTTATATTCTGTTAAGCTTGTAAGCCGCCCTGAGTCTTCAGAGAAGGGCGGGATATAAATGGAATTAATAAAAAAATACTTTTATTTTTGTGCCCATCCCTCAAAAGTAATGTAAATAGGCTTGAGGATGGCATTTTCAAAAATTAGATCCTATGATGAGATGTCTTAACCCGTTAGCTGATCATTTTGGGGGGTGGGTTTGGCTAAGAAGGACCACCATAGAGGTAGTCCTTGATTTGCAAACATTGATTAGTAACTGCAGTTATAATAGCACAGAAAAAAGTGACTTGCAACTGGTCCTCATGCATATGACGATTGCAGCATCCCCACAGTCATGTTATCAAAGTTCAGATGCTTGGCAATCTGCATGTATTTACAATTGCAACATTGATTGTGATTGTCATTTGTGACATGCAAAGTCAATGGGGTAAGCTGGATTTGCTTGCCAGCTGCATTATATATTTAACTACAGTGATTCACTTAACAACTCCGGCAAAAATGGTTGCAAAATCAGATACATCTCGCTTAACAATCACCTTGCTTAGCAACAGAAATTCTGGTCTCAGTTGTAATTGTTCGTTAGGACTATCTATATACAGATCTTTTTTTAAAAAAGCATGCCTTTTTTAAGCCCCAATCCTTTTTTTAAAAAAAAAATTGGTTTGAAGCTAACTACACCTAGTTGAATGCAAAATTTAATTTTTAGGAAAATATTATTTACCAGGAAATAATTTAACAAATATTCCTACCCTAGTTATATCAAGAACTCATAATCCCTAAGTCAGGGGCACAAGTAGACCTGAAAGTGCTAGTCGTTACTGGCTGCTCCCGATGCATCATTAGCCTGTCATGTGCCTTAAGACTGGGCATACGGGCTAAGCCGCTCTCCAAACCTGTGAGGTTTGAGCAAGCCAATGGCTCCCTAATGGGAGGGACTTTAGTCACGCAATTAACGGAGCCCTTAGGCCTGAAAATAGGCGAGCACTGGGAGTTTATTCACTTCCTGGTAGCTCCAAAGATGTCTGAGACTGTGATCCTAGGACTAGCCTGGCTAGACAAATGGAAGCCATTTATCTGGTGGGAAAAAGGAATGAGAACTGTGAGATTACCCATAGGGCCCAATCCCCCCATTGATTCAAGAGATGTTACAGGGGATTTTAGCCCACCCAATGAGCAAGCGCACATGGCTGCCCTACAGCCACCTGGTGAGCTGCTCATCCCCAGCGAGTACCAGGACCTAGCGGAGGTGTTTAGTGAGAAAGAATGCGATACCTTGCCTCCTCACCGCCACAATGATTGTTCCATTGAACTGTTACCAGGGGCCAAACTCCCCCGACCAAGAATGTACGCTATGTCCCCCCTTGAAATTGAGGAGATGCAGCGATATGTGAATACAAACCTAGTGAGGGGATTCATTGAACGGGCCAAGTCTACTGTGGGAGCCCCTGTGTTGTTTAAAGAGAAAAAAGAATGGTTTCTACGTCTCTGCATGGACTATAAAGGCCTAAGCGCCATGAGTGTGGAAAATAAATACCCTCTCCCCCTCCTGAAAGACTTACTAACCCACCTGGAGAAGGGGAGCATCTTCACCAAGTTAGACCTGAAAGAAGCATATTACCGGGTAAGAATAAAGGAGGGGGATGAGTGGAAAACGGCCTTCAACTGCCCCTTGGGAAGCTACCAATTCAAAGTCATGCCATTTGGACTGCAGGGGGCCCCAGTCATATTTATGCAGTTGATAAATGAGGTCCTACACACAAAGGGGTTCTGGTGTATCTTGATGACATCCTGATATACAGTACGAATATGACTGATAACATAAGACTGGTCAGAGAAGTGTTAAAGAAACTATTAAATGCCAAACTTTATGTCAAATTGTCGAAATGTGAATTTCACCAAACCTGATTAGATTATCTTGGCTATAGAATTTCCGACGAGGGCATCGAAATGGACCCAGCCAAAGTTAAAACTATAATTGAATGGCAACCCCCAAAGACTCGCAAACAGCTCCAAAGCTTCCTAGGGTTTGCCAATTTCTACCGTCAATTCATTCCCTCTTTTGCTGAGATTGCTCTACCCCTTACAGAACTACTCAAACTGGGTAAGGGAGGGGGAAAACAAGCCTTGGTGGAGCAGTGGGCTAATGCCTCCTTAAGTAACACCAGCTGCCTGCAATTAGTGCAGGTTCGCATCCCACCAGGCTCAAGGTTGACTCAGCCTTCCATCCTTCCGAGGTAGGTAAAATGAGGACCCAGATTGTTGGGGGCAATTAAGCTGACTTTGTAATAATGCCGCTTGGGTGTGTGTGTGAAAGCCCTAACAAGCAGGCATATACATAGAATGAAGGCTACTGCTAACGCTTGTAAGCCGCCCTGAGTCTTCGGAGAAGGGCGGGATATAAATGTAATAAAAAAAATAAAAAAAATAAAGAAAGCTTTTCTGTGGGCTGGACATTGTAATGAGGATATGGTTGGCTGGATCCCAGAGTCATATGCAAGAAGGCAGTGCAGAAATTGGAAAAATAAAGGAAAAATAACACAGGCTTGTATATATTGGGCCCTAACTCCTGGAACTGGATGAATGACTAGAAGGAATTGAGAAGCTTGTGCGTTGAAAAGGCAGGAATTCAGACCAGAGTACTCCTGGATTGCTCCTTGCCACTGGTACCACAGGGAGCCAAAATACTCTCAGTTGTTCCTGTCACTATGAATAGTGCAGAGATAGCCTGGCCATAGTAATTCAGACTTTGGTCACTGACCACATTCCAACAAAGCTGAACTGCCTCTGAATGATACACAACTTCCAAAGATGGCAAAATGCAGTTTCTAGATAACATCCAGAACTCAAGGAAATATGGGGTTTATAGGAAGTTTTGCCTTTCCGTGCCTTTGGCTCCTGGGCTTCTTTGAAGAGACAAAGAAGCCGTTGGATATTTTTCTCAGTTGTCCCTCAATGGATTTATTTTCTTACCTAAAATGAGACAGATCCACACCAGAAGGATTACTACTGAGGCCTGAAACAAAAGCCTGTATGCAAATAATTTAATTTTTCTTTTGCATGAAGTGGGAAGCAAGATTTGGGCCAGCTCAAGTTAAAGCAATGGTTCTTTGCTTTTGTTCTCAGCATTTTAAAGTTGGCAGATTTAAGGATGGTTGTGGATCGTCTTCAGGCTGCTGTTGGACTGGGAAGTGGAGGAAATGGTGGGGTCAGGATACTATAGATAACCTCCTGTGACACACCTAATATGTTCTGTAAATCTACTGCAATCTTGCACTGAGGCTGTTTGAACATTTTATCCCAGTTGCTGACTTAGAGGTCTTCCCAAAATTCAGCACTATGTGCTTAAAAAGGAATCAACAAAGGTGCTGTCTCACCTTTGACCTTTAGAGGACCTATGAAAAAGAGGCAAGGGAAGGAAGAAAAGAGAAAAGATGACGTTTCGTAAAGCGATAAGGAAGGTATTGAAAGCACCAGGAGATGATGGTGATGCCTTCTTGGGAAGGACTCAATAGGTGAATAAAAATGCCAAATCCAGTCTAAACGTCTGGCCGACAGTGCAGCCAACAACAACAACAAGAAGAACAGGAACAACAATAACATTAATAATAAATGAAACGTGTAACAGTGATACCCATTGTCATCGGGGCACTGGGAACTATGTCCAAAAAGTTTGCAAAATACATCAAGAAATTGCAGCTTCCTACAATAACTCTAGCAAAGCTACAAAAAACTGCGCTACTCGGAACATCTTACATTTTAAGGAGATACCTGGTTGATACCTAGGATGCTGGCCGCAACCCGTGTCAACCATTAGTGCCAGTCAATATGAGTGTTCAGTTGACTGAGTTTCATGTTTTATGAATAAATTTTTAAATAATAATAATAATTTTATTAAATTTGTATGCAGTAAAATGGATGGATGGATGGATGGAGCAATAATAAGAGCACAGATGCCTACAAACCCCAAGAGGGCACCTGACTCAGCCTCTACTGGTGCTATTGGTTGAACGCTAGCTAGTATGGGCTGTGTAAATCAGGATCACTGCCTGCTTGTCACCTGGATCTTGGGTGAAACAGCAAACCTGAGATTCACTTTCTAGTTATTCACTTTCTACGAAAAATAAATAAGTATTAAGTATTACGGTATATCCAACTTTTAAGTATTATATCCAACCAGTGTCAACACATCACAAAATGTACAAGCTAAAGTCTAAATTTTCTAGAATTTTTTCAGTCATGGTCCAGTGGTGGTTGGGATGCTTCCCTGGGTTCAAGAAAACATGTTTGTGTTTGTGCTTGTGGTTATAAGGTTAATGCATTCTGTAATCTAAATGCAGCTCACCTGTTTTCTCTTGTAGGTACCAACTGGGTATTTCAAATTCTAATTGAAATGGTAACTGCAATTTCAAATAATAAGGAGTTATCACTACCAAGACACCACTTATTGCTTGAATTTAGAGGCCCAGAAAAATTTCTGGTCAGTATGAATTCAATCTTGCCTAGAATAATATAAGTGGCTAAATAAGCTGGATAATATATCCTGCATCAACATATGGCAGCACCAGAGCTGAGTTTAACTGGTTGGGCCCTAGAGTCCTGGTTGCAAACTACACTGAGGATTTGAAAAAATATTCTTGTGTAAGAAAATGCCAAATTGTTGTGAGCCAGAAAAAGCTGCATATATGCATTTATGTAAGTCATCAGGGAGTGAAGTCAGACCTGAAGACGATTTTATTTTTATTTGACAATCTACAGCACAGCTCCAATATATATTACTGCATTGTTTTGATAGAGTTAGAATCTTTGGATTTATGAGCCTGTTCTAGATGAGGGTCAAAGAAACAGAAAACCCGACAGAGATATTGAGTTGCAATTTTTTTTTAAAAAAAAAAGCCTTTCAAATTTATTTTACTTAGCCATTCCATGGGTTTTGAGAGAATGTGCTTCTAACTAACCAGCCTAATCTCCAGTCTGGTTTTATGTTTTGGTATGTTTGTGGAATTGCTTTGTGTATGCAAAAGAAATATGCGAGTTGAGCTGCCTCTCCAAAGCAGAGGGCAGGGCAGGAGACTTGGGTTACGGACAGAGGAGATTTGGGTGGTCATTATTACCATCTACATAATGAAGAAGCTAATGTGGACTTGCTAATGCAGTTATGTTTGTAGTAAACTGAACAGGTAATCCACAATTATGACAACAATTGAGCCCAAAATTCTTCAGCAGAATTTTAGCATCTTTTGGTTTTGTTTCAGAAAATGAAAGATCAACCATCTCCCCGTTATTATGTAACTCATCTCCATTATGATAACATTCCAAAATCCTTTCTGGACAACAAAGTGAAGGTAGGGAACCAATTTCACTGTAAGTACAATTGTCCAACAGAATTACCTGGTCGCATCTCAATAGATACTGAATATTATACATTTCTGAAGGTCACAAAAAATTTAGCTCCCCTATATCCTCAATATGGTTAAAAGCAATGCTTCTATTATGATCTATGAATTAAACCATAGTATAAATAATCATATCTTTTTCTTCAATATTTATCCAAAGTAATTGAAATTCTGAAGATTTCTTCAATTAAGAATGTTATTGAGACATATACTCAACATATGTATCATATATTGCTGTTCCCATTTTCTCTCTTTCTTTCTTTCTTTCTTTCTTTCTTTCTTTCTTTCTTTCTTTCTTTCTTTCTTTCTTTCTTTCTTTCTTTTTCTTTTTCATTCATTCATTTTAAATGCTGCCCATCTCCCTGTTAAGGCAACTTGATGTAGCTGTCTTCCTTGCAGTATAGAAATACCTCTTCAATCTTACTGGGAGTAAAGGGGTGGTAATCTTGCACATTATAACAACCTCCCACTCTGAATTTGCATTTACATCAAAAAAGCCTGTCCTGAGGCTCCAAGGCTCTATTGCTCTGATATCTTAAAATGTTGCTACATATTGTGAAGTTTAATAAAATAATTGAAGCCAAGACAAATATTTGATTATATTTACATGTACCTACATTTACAATTTCATAGTCAATAAAAGAGTAGGAAAATCAATACTGGGATACAATCCTCAAAATGACAGAATGATCTCAGTTCGAATCCAAGGGAAACCATTCAATATCACAGTAGTCCAAGTCTATGCCCCAACCACCAGTGCTGAAGAGGATGAAATTGACCGGTTCTATGAAGCCCTACAGCACCTTATAGAAGTAACACCAAAAAATGATGTCCTTATCATCATGGGGGATTGGAATGCTAAAGTAGGAAGCCAAAAGATAACTGGAATAACAGGCAAGTTTGGCCTTGGAGTACAAAATGAAGCAGGGCACAGGCTGATAGAATTTTGTCAAGAGAATACGATGGTCATAGCAAACACTCTTTTCCAACAACCCAAGAGACGGCTCTACACATGGACATCACCAGACGGTCAACACAGAAATCAGATTGACTATATGCTCTGCAGCCAAAGATGGAAAAGCTCTATACAGTCGGTAAAAACAAGACCAGGAGCTGACTGTGGCTCAGACCATGAGCTTCTCCTTGCAAAGTTTAGGCTTAAACTGAAGAAAGTAGGGAAAAGCACTAGGCCACTCAGGTATGAATTAAATCATATCCCTGTTGAATATACAGTAGAGGTGACAAATAGATTTAAGGAATTAGATCTGATAGACAGAGTGCCTGAAGAACTATGGACAGAGGTTCGCGACATTGTACAACAGGTAGCAACCAAAACCATCCCAAAGAAAAAGAAATGCAAGAAAGCAAAATGGCTGTCTGAGGAAGCTTTGCAAATAGCTGAGGAAAGGAGGAAAGCGAAAGGCAAGGGAGAAAAACATAGATATGCCCAGTTGAATGCAGAATTCCAGAGAATAGCTAGAAGAGATAAGAATGCCTTCTTAAATGAACAGTGCAAAGAAATAGAAGAAAACAATAGAATAGGGAGGACCAGAGATCTTTTCAAGAAAATTGGAGAGATGAAGGGAACATTCCATGCAAAAATGGGCATGATAAAGGACCAAAATGGCAGGGACCTAACAGAGGCAGAAGAGATTAAGAAGAGGTGGCAAAATTACACAGAAGAACTATACAAGAATGAGCTTAACATCCCAGATAATCACAATGAGGTGGTCACTGACCTCGAGCCAGACATCCTAGAATGTGAAGTGAAGTGGGCCTTAGAAAAGCTGAGCAACAACAAAGCTAGTGGAGGTGACAGTATTCCAGCTGAGCTATTCAAAATCTTAAAAGACAGTGCAGTAAAAGTGCTACACTCAATTTGCCAGCAAATTTGGAAAACTCAACAGTGGCCACAGGATTGGAAAAGATCAGTTTACATTCCAATTCCAAAGAAAGGCAGTGCCAAAGAATGTTCAAACTATCGCACCATTGCACTCATTTCTCATGCTAGTAAAGTCATGCTTAAAATCCTACAAGCTAGACTTCAGCAGTATGTGGATCGAGAACTACCAGAAGTACAGGCAGGATTTCGAAGAGGCAGAGGAACTAGAGATCAAATTGCTAACATACGCTGGATCATGGAGAAAGCTAGGGAGTTCCAGAAAAACATCTACTTCTGCTTCATTGACTATGCTAAAGCCTTTGATTGTGTGGATCATAACAAACTGTGGCAAGTTCTTAAAGAGATGGGAGTACCAGACCATCTTATTTGTCTCTTGAGAAACCTATATGCGGGTCAAGAAGCAACAGTGAGAACTGGACACGGAACCACTGATTGGTTCAAAATTGGGAAAGGAGTCCGGCAAGGCTGTATACTGTCGCCCTGCCTATTTAACTTATATGCAGAGCACATCATGAGAAAGGCAGGGCTAGATGAATCAAAAGTTGGAATTAAGATTGCTGGAAGAAATATCAACAACCTAAGATACGCAGATGATACCACTCTAATGGCAGAAAGTGAAGAAGAACTAAAGAGCCTCTTGTTGCGGGTGAAGAAGGAGAGTGCAAAACTTGGGTTGAAACTTAACATTAAGAAAACCAAGATCATGGCATCTGGCCCTCTCAATTCCTGGCAAATAGATGGGGAAGAAATGGAGGTAGTGGCAGATTTTGTTTTCCTGGGCTCCAAGATCACTGCAGATGGGGACTGTAGCCAAGAAATTAAAAGACGCTTGCTCCTGGGAAGGAAAGCCATGGCAAATCTAGACAGCACACTAAAAAGCAGAGACATCACCCTGTCAACAAAAGTGCGTATAGTCAAGGCTATGGTCTTCCCAGTTGCAATGTATGGCAGTGAAAGTTGGACCATAAGAAAGGCTGAGCGCCAAAGAATTGAGGCCTTTGAACTATGGTGCTGGAGAAGACTCCTGCGAGTCCCTTGGACTGCAAGGCGATCAAACCGGTCAGTCCTAGAGGAGATCAATCCTGACTGCTCTTTAGAAGGCCAGATCCTGAAGCTAAAACTCAAATACTTTGGCCACCTAATAAGAAGGAAGGACTCACTGGAGAAGAGCCTAATGCTGGGAAAGATCGAGGGCAATAGAAGAAGGGGACGACAGAGAATGAGGTGACTGGATGGAGTCACTGAAGCAGCAGGCGTGAGCTTAAATGGACTCCAGAAGATGGTAGAAGACAGGAAGGCCTGGAGGAATGTTGTCCATAGGGTCGCGATGAGTCGGACACGACTTCGCAGCTAACAACAACAACATTTACAATTAACTTCAAATAAATTGTTTTTGTCTTGGCCCCATATATAACTGTTTAGGGTGTGATTCTTGGTATGCCACCATTCAAAGGCCAAATGCAAATTTTGGCATAGAAAACACAACCCTGATTTATGTCTTAGTTTCATTATATAAACACTGCGAATATCTACTGGCCCTTTATACCGGTAATTCTTTTAAGTCACATTTAATGATCATCTCTCTGTTTAAACAGATGCTGGTGGTATTTCGAAATCCCAAAGATACAGCTACATCCTATTATCATTTTTACAACAAAAATCCTTTGCTTCCTAATGCCAGTTCCTGGGATGATTTCTTTCAAAAGTTTATGAATGGTGAAGGTATGTTATCTTTATTTATTTATAAAATATGTTGGTTGCCATCCTACCATAAGGTAATTCTGGGTGACTTAGGGTAAAAAATTTTTTACATTAAACATAAATAAATTAAAACCAAAGATTAAAATATAAGGGCATGTGAAGAGAGTGGGGGAGGAAGTGGGGAGGGAGGTGGGTTCTGTTGACCTACTCAATCAACCATCTCCAATGTGCTGTTTCCCCATTGGTGCCCCAGGCCAACTGGCAGAGCCAGCTCTTTAGGCTCTGACAAAAGCATAGGAGTGCTAGGGCCAACCTCACATCCTCAAAGCCTCCCGTCTACAATTCTGCCTGAAAATATTTCCCATTAAATTTGAATGTGGTCCTATCTAAGTGATTGCACAGAACATAACTTTTTTTCTCTTTAATACAAAGGAAATATTTTATTGGGACTTGAACTTCAAAAAGCTGTCTGTTATTTATGTTTTAGCATATTTCTTATTTCAAGCTAGTTCTTTCTATACATTTTAATACCAGTAGTAAAACTAATATGCATGAGCAACTTTAAAATGGTAATTTATTTAATTCATATGGTATATAAGAAGCAAACTGCTGTAGCAGTCCTGGTTACATAAATAAAACTATGAATGAGCATATTTGCAGTAGGTATACTTTTACTACTTTGGAAAACATTCCAAAGATAATTTGTATATAAATAACATTGTAGAAACTACATCATGGCACAGCTTATGATATATAGTACATCCACTTGTTTCTTCAACAAGATGGTGACAGCAAAAGAGCTGACTCCAAATTTTGGCCTGCCTTTCTAATTCTTCCTGTGATCAGAAGGCAAGAAATTTTATACTCAGTGATCTGAATAAGTACAATTAAAGAATCCCTCATCTTAAAAAATGAATGTAATTCATTTATTACTTCATTACTTATATGCAACTCAGAATTTAGAAATGGAATTGCATACAAATTGAAGTAATATATGAAATTTAAAATAAAAAAAACATTTCCCATATCTTTCTAACTCTTTATGAAGGGAATTACTAAGCATAATCTTCAGATTAATTTTTAGCTAAAATGTTATTTGCATTGACTACTATAAAATTGGGACGCGGTGGCTCAGTGGGTTAGGACACTGAGCTTGTCGATCAGAAGGTCGGCAGTTTGGCGGGTCGAATCCCGAGTGCCGCATAACAGAGTGAGCGCCTGTTACTCATCCCAGCTTCTGCCAACCTAGCAGTTCGAAAGCACGTAAAAATGCAAGTAGAAAAATAGGGACCTCTACGGTGGGAAGGTAACAGCGTTCCATGCGCCTTTGGCGTCTAGTCATGCTGGCCACATGACCACGGAGACATCCTCGGACAAGCGCTGGCTCTTCGGCTTTGAAACGGAGATGAGCACCGGCCCCTAGAGTCGGAAACGGCTAGCATGCCTTACTATAAAATTATTACACTGTTCCACAACTTTGGAGGAAATTATTTTTCCCCCCTCTCCTTAATGTGATAAAAGAATTTTCACATAGCACAAAAGTGATCCAATAAAAAATTACTTTCTTGAATGATATCACTGCATGGAGCTACCAAGATATGATTCAGATTATAATAATTTATCACTAAGTGAATTAGAACAAACTTAGTTAAATTTCATCACATGATCCATTTGATTTGCTTATTTTGTTTGCATATTATAAAAATGTGTCCTGTGCAGATCAGCCTGGAGCCAGTACTGTATCACAATGGACTGTACTTTCAGTAGAAATCAGATTAAAATAGCCATGATAAATCTGGTTCCAATCCAATTGATATGACTGAGATTGGTACATTTTCCTTCTGTCATGTATGGAACTTAATTAGATAGTGAAATAGAGATTGTGTATATTTCATTTCAGTGGCATGGAATTCCTACTTTGACCATGCTCTTGCTTGGGACAAACATATGGATGAAGAAAATATAATGATAATCACTTATGAAGAATTGAAAGAAGTAAGTCTTTTAGAAATTAAAATATTTGTATTAGACATTCATTTTTCTGTAGCCTGTAGCTATGGAGGAAACCTTCTCCAGCATTCCCCAATACAGGCAACTTCTATATGTGCAAATAGGCATCTATGGGGAGGGGCAAGAAAGGAGCAAGTGACAAAAAAGTGCATTATAATATCTTGATGCAAATCCTATGACTTGTGCCTATTGTTAGGATACAAGTACAAAAGGATGAAGTTTGCACAATGATATCATCATATATGCATGTCAGTGGTGGTATTCAGCCAGTTCGTACCAGATTGGCAATTTTTTGTTGCCCAGGCCCAGAACAGACTTCCGGAAGTGGCATCCACACAGGGAACTGGTTGTTCACATATCTGAATCCCAGCACTGATGCATGTCCATTTTTTTCACCACTATCATGAAAGTTGCAGACATTCCTGCTTTAGCTCCCACAATTGCTCTTCACACGGATCCAGATTTATGAGCTGGAATTGGCTTGGATAGATAAATGGGGAACCCAGCTTAAAAGATCCAAATTAGAATATCCCTGGAGGACAGCATCTACCAGAAGTGGCCAATAGATGTTAGGGCTGATCCTGTAACATTAATGGAATGGTCGATGAAGCATGCCGGACTCTATACAGGGTAAAACTACACATTTTGTTGATTGCTTTAGGGGAACAGTGAGGACAACTTTAAGCTGCTTCAGGAATGGTTAGAGACAATGAGGGCACAAGTGGGAAAGACTTTCATTTTTCTATCCTACCGGTATGTGTCATAGGATGACTGGGAAATGAGCTAGGCTGGTTTGACATATAATACTTTGCCAACATTTGCTTAAACATGGTTTCATGGTTTCTTAATCCATAAATTATGCTTTATGAATGGCTAGAATTATTCAACCCCCTTAAACCACAAACAAACTTACTTTTAATGCAGTATAAAAATCTAGTCTTCTTCTTGTTTGGTCTCAGTGCTATGCTTTGACTTTTCTGTGTTGCAAAGCTTCATAATTAATATAAAGTGTATTTTCATTATTTAATCTACTTGATATCAAAGTTATTTGGGTTAAATATTTTAAAATGAAAATATAAATGATGTTTCTACAGTTAGGGGCAATCCTAATTCAGGCTCTATAAATGCTAATGAGACTGAAGTACATATTAATAATTGGATTTGAAAAAATGAAAAATATATGTAAATATTTAATATAAACAGCGCAATGTGACCCTCAGAAATTAAAGCTTTGTACTATAAACCCTGAAACCTTGGACATAATAAGTTTCACATCTGCACATCATTTACTTCCTCTCATTAATAAAGACATTAATGCACCATAATACTGTACTGTACTTTTCTACAGCCTGGTTGGAGAATACTGTGAGTTGAAGTTCATGCTTTTTACATTTGCCAATGTTGAGGAACACTGTTCTAACTCATTCCATTCTTGGGTATCAAAGTAGTATACAGGTAGTCCATGGTCAATAACTGTCCCTTTTAGTGACCATTCATGATTATGGTGCTGAAAATGTAACTTTACAACTGGTCCTCATACTTAAGACCATCACAGCATCCCCACCATCATGTGATTGAGATTTAGGCACTTTGCAACTGGAGGGTATTTACAGCCTTCACAAAGTCCCATGATCACATTATCCCTTTTTCCATGCTTCACAGCTGGCTTCCAATAAACAGAGTTAATGAAGAAGCCGGCAATAAAATCCCAAGTCACAGTCATGTTTTGTCTCCCTTAACAACCATATTGCTTGGCAAACTTGAGTTCTGGGTACAAATTATTATTATTAAATGAAGACTATCTGCATTTTAAATGTTTCTAGAGGTGAAATAATTGATTGTACTATTTTGCAGAACCTTCTGGAAGGAATCAAACAAATTGCTGACTTTTATCAATTCCCTCTCTCTGATGAGATGATTAAGTCTGTTGCAGATAATGTTACTTTTCAAGCAATGTGCAGCAAATATCCGGAAGTTATTGGTCACTTTGCTTCTGTTATTCTCAGAAAAGGTATTATTTACCTCAGCTTTCAAGACAGCTGCTGTTAAGAAGCTGTTTCTTCAAAGAACACCCATGTCCTCTAGTGGAGATAATTATTATTAGAATCAAAACTAAGGTTTATGATGTGCTGTATTGAGGGCCTATTTCAAAGTTTTGTTGTTCTGCTGCAGTGCAGAATAGAGGAACAGAAACACTTTAAAAGACCAGCAATGTCTTTTTACTTTTATCATCGTATGTAAAATATAAACCTGATCTAATCTGTCTATTTCATTTTTTAAATAAACAGATATAGTCATGAATTCTGCTACCACAGAGGCAACCTAACACCCTTCAAATGTTTTGGACTTTAATTACCCCATCATCTCATTTGGTTTATTCTCAAGTGTCTTAGGCTATAAAGCTTTACTATTTGGAATATCCATTAAATTCAACAGGTCTTATTTCTGAGTACTATAGAATTGTGTATGGATACATTACAAAGCATATAAATTGTGCATGATTCCAAATTCCAAAGATGTTTCAAAATTTTGAACTTTTATAGATGACAACATAAATAATTCTTTTCTCATTGATCTTGTACAGGTGAAGTGGGCGATTGGAGAACTTTGTTCACTGAAGCTCAAAGCAAAGAAATGGATGCAAAATTTGAAGCATGTTTAGCTGGGACTAAACTGGGTGCAAAACTAAAATATGATAAATATTGCAAATTTTAAGATTTGTACTTTCAAAATAAATGGGGTTTTAGTTACACTTTTTTTAAATGAGAAATGAAATTAATAAACTAATGTTGTTGTTGTTGTTGTTGTTGTTAGCTGCGAAGTCGTGTCCGACCCATCTCAACCCCACGGACAATGTTCCTCCAGGCCTTCCTGTCCTCTACCATCTTCTGGAATCCATTTAAGCTCACGCCTACTGCTTCAGTGACTCCATCCAGCCACCTCATTCTCTGTCGTCCCCTTCTTCTATTGCCCTCAATCTTTCCCAGCATTAGGCTCTTCTCCAGTGAGTCCTTCCTTCTCATTAGGTGGCCAAAATATTTGAGTTTCAACTTCAGGATCTGGCCTTCTAAAGAGCAGTCAGGGTTGATTTCCTCTAGGACTGACCGGTTTGATCGCCTTGCAGTCCAAGGGACTCGCAGGAGTCTTCTCCAGCACCATAGTTCAAAGACCAATTCTTTGGCACTCAGCCTTTCTTATGGTCCAACTTTCACTGCCATACATTGCAACTGGGAAGACCATAGCCTTGACTATACGCACTTTTGTTGGCAGGGTGATGTCTCTGCTTTTTAGTGTGCTGTCTAGATTTGCCATGGCTTTCCTCCCCAGGAGCAAGCGTCTTTTAATTTCTTGGTTACAGTCCACATCTGCAGTGATCTTGGAGCCCAGGAAAATAAAATCTTTCACTACCTCCATTTCTTCCCCATCTATTTGCCAGGAATTGAGAGGGCCAGATGCCATGATCTTGGTTTTCTTAATGTTAAGTTTCAACCCAACTTTTGCACTCTCCAATAAACTAATAATATATATTTCAAGATTTTTTACTGTTTGATTTTGCTTTATGTTTACTCAATCTAATTTTAACTTTCAAACAGGAAACAAAGTTTTGGATTCAGCATTTAAATGCTGCAAAGGTGTTATTACAAAATTGTCTTTATTTTTAATAACTGTCATACTTTTAAAGGACAACAATTTTATTCCTTTTGAAACAACATTTTAATTCACAAACATTTTTGTCATATCTAATTCTGCCAAGAGTTAGAGATTCAACATCTTCTCTTGCTGATATGTTCATTTGACAGAAAATACTGTAGAATAAAGTAGAAGGTATTGTGCTATTCTAGATCTAATCCTTATCAAGAGAGAGGGGTCGATTGAAGAAGATACACCTTGGGAAGAAGTATTATTATATTCCAAAGAGAAACAGCTCAGAAGAGTCAACATTGCATACAAGACTTCAGAAGAGAAGATTCTAATGAACTCAACTGGATTTAATCCTTAATGGGAAAAGAGTCTAGGAAGGATAGAACTATGAAAGATAGATACGAAATGCTGAAGGCATAGATGGTCATCATAAAATAAGCATGCCCAATTCAGCAGAGAGAAAGGATACTAATTTCACATTAAAATGATTATATTTAAATTCAAGTGACTATGAAAATGTTTTATGGTTTTAATTGTTTTTAATTTGTAATGGCTTTTGTTGTTATGTTTTTGGTAAATTTGTGTTTTTTACTTTGTGCACTATCAAGAGAACATATGCAAGGTGGGCAGCTAAATTTGTTTTTTTAAAGAAGATTTTATTCTGCCTTTTTTCACATACAGTTCCAATCAGCAAATGCTCCTTCCTCCTCCTATTTTCCTCATAACAACAATCCTGTGAGGTGAGTTGGGGTGAGACAGAGTGACTGTTCAAAGTCATCCAGCTGTTTTTTCATACCTAAGAACTCACGGTCTCCTGGTTTCCAGGCCAGCACCTTAACCACACCAAACTGGCTCCCTATCTCTCATTTACCAAATAATAAATAAGACTATTTTTTTTGCTTCTGCTGTAAAATTATCTTCGGAACTAGCAAGTTATATTTTTCTCCAGCTTTCCCTAACAAATGTGCAATATATTAACAATACTGACTTTCCATTCAAGATTGCTACAAAGGTTTCTGGATAATATCTGCAGCATATTTTGTACGCTTGAAACAATTATTATAATATCTCCTTTCACAAACACAGTTATCTGTCCCTGACCACTCATTCGTTATAAGAAAGTTGAATGAGAAGTTCATTCACATCAATGGGTAGAAACATAAGCCATTTTTCAATCATTGATTTAAGCACTACACAACCATCATGTCAGAATAAAGCAGTGCCAACTTAATATTAGCTTTCCATCATCAATCTCCTTCCTGCCTTCTTAGATTTCAAGCTAAGTCATGCTAACCTGAGTTCAGGAATAGGTAATCTGGGGGCATTAATGATAACTCCCTTCAGCACATCACCAACTGATGCAAAGCACCTCCCCACATGTAATCAACCAAAGAGCACATATGGGGTGAACCTAGCATTCTTATACAACTCTACAATTTAGAAACTTCACTGGGAACACTCTAGGCTGGTTGCCTACACTTTTATCCCACATGCCATTTGCACATATCACAAAAAACAAAAATTCTAAAGTTTTAAAATAAAATAAAATGAGGAAATATATGGAAAGATGTTCCATAAAATTAAACATTGGCTACAATAATTGCGAAATTCAGCTCAGCAGTATCAACACTTTCTTTTCTAATTTGGGTAATTATAAGAGAAACACAGAAAAATCAGAGCAGAAATAGACTCCCATAACTGTGGAGCTACTTAGCTCTTATATGGATGGATGATTGAAATTGATTAGCAACCTTTATGCTTTCTTCATTATTTCAGGAGGAAAGTGATCCAAATTGATACAGGGAAAGAGGGAATCAACTGTGTCCAATTCAACAGGTCTAATTATTTCTCACAATGAGAAAATGCAGGAATGCCTTTGGTAGTGGATAAAGCTAGATAAAATACGGAATTCTGCTCTCCTATTCTGTACTTCATTGAAAATACAATAATGAGTTAAAAAATAGGGAGCAGTGACAGATATGTAAGGAACTCAAGAAACATTACATGGATGGAAGATCAAATACTGAAAAAGAAAGTGCTGCCTTGGCCTTGATAACTGTAGGACATGGAAGCATGTCTATGTCTTTTATACTTCATCGCTCACCATATCTTCAACAGGTCACTTGGCTTGTTTTCCAATATAAACAGATGGCAAAGAATTATCCATTGATCTTTGTCTTCCTAGCAGATTGTTGTTATTGTTGTTCAATCACTAAGTCATGTCTGACTCTTTGTGACCCACAGACCATTACAATCCAGGTCCCCCCATCTCTTCTACTGTCTCCTGGAGTTTGCCCAAATTCATGTTTATCGTGTTACAGACACTATCTAACCATCTCACTCTATACTATTCCTTTATCGTTTTCCCAACATCAGGGTCTTTTCCAATGAATTCTCTCTTCTCATTAGGTGACCAAAGTATTTGCACTTCAGCTTCACCATCTGTCTTTCAAAAGAATAGTCAGGGTTGATTTCCTTTAGGATTGGCTGAATTGATCTCCTTGAAGTCTAAGCAGGGGAACCCAATCCCCGGTCCATGGACCAGTACCAGGCCGTGGCATGCCAGCAACTGGTCCACACAAACAAACAAAGCCCCATCTGTGGGATGGAAGCAGCACACAAAATCATGCACCCTCTGGTCCGCGGAAAAACCTCTCTCCACGGAACCGGTCCCTGGTGCCCAAAAGGTTGGGGACCTCTAGTCTCAGGGACTCTCAAGAGTTTTCTCCAACACTACGATTCGAAAGCATCAATTCTTTGGCACTTGGCTTTCCTTAGCATCCGATTTTCACAGCCATACATAACTACTAGGAAAACCATAGGTTTCACTATATGGACCTTTCGTGAAAAGGTGATGTCTTTGCTTTTTAATATGCTGCCTAGGTTTACCATACTTTGCTCCTAAGGAGGAAGCATCTTTTAATTTCATGGCTGCAGTCACCATCCGCAATGACCTTGAAGCCCAAGAAAATAAAATCTGTCATTGCTTCCATTTCTTCCTCTTCTATTTGTCAGGAAGTAATGAGGCCAGATGCCACCTTAGCTTTTTTTAATGCTGAGTTTCAAGCCAACTTTTGCACTTTCCTCTTTCACCCTCATCAAGAGGCTCTTTAGTTCCTCCTCTTTCTGCCACTAGAGTGCTATTGTCTGCATGCCTGGGGTTAATATTTCTCCCAGAAAACTTCATTCTGGCTTTTGCTTCAACTAGCCTGGCATTTAGGTTAAATAAATAGAGTGACAACATACAACTTTGTGTTGTCTGGTTATGTGTCATCAAACCAATGCCAACTCTTAGCAACCAGATAGATTTTCTGCCCTCACCTGATCTTTCAGGTAAAAGGTAAAGGTAAAGGTTCCCCCGCACATGCGTGCTAGTCGTTTCCGACTCTAGGGGCCGGTGCTCATCTCCGTTTCAAAGCCGAAGAGCCAGCGCTTGTCCGAGGACGTCTCCGTGGTCATGTGGCCGGCATGACTAGACGCCAAAGGCGCACGGAACGCTGTTACCTTCCCACCGTAGTGGTCCCTATTTTTCTATTGCATTTTTATGTGCTTTCGAACTGCTAGGTTGGCAGAAGCTGGGACGAGTAACAGGCGCTCACTCTGTTACGCGGCACTCGGGATTCGACCCACCAAACTGCCGACCTTCTGATTGACAAGCTCAGCATCCTAACCCACTGAGCCACTGTGTCCCTGATCTTTCAGGTACAAGTACTTTATTCTCCTATATTGTTAGTGAGATGGGATTGCTGTCATCTGAGTGGAAGGGTGGAGATGGGGACAAATAAAGCATTCAGGTAATTTTTTCACCAATGAGCACAGATGGGCTGTTTTCTTTGACCAGTAGACCTGCAAACGTATCCTCATGCTCATGTTCTAGTCCTGATGTCAGATTAGAACTGAAAGTACATCTGTTTCAGGGCTGTTTTCAACTGGATTCAAGAGGGAAAGGGAGATGGTCTGGAAGGGGGCGTTTCCCATCAAATTGTTTTTTTCAAGACAGAAAGAATTAACAGTGTTCCTCTGTGATCAAGATAGTGAATGAATTCTTCTAGCCTTTGTTTAACAGGTACTTCAGACATTGACCTTCTGCAGGATCTCTCCCAGCAAGAAGCCAACTATCTCAGAGCTGTTCCAAAGGTGCTTTTTCAGGAGACAACTGGACTTTCTTGTTGCTGTTTAAGGAATTCCTCCTCAGCCTGAAGAGAACGTCTTTTTCCTCTTCCTCGAGTTTGTAAATTCAGGTCAGAGGCCAACGCTGTTGCCCACGTTGTCTTTCGGGTTACTCATCTCGCTAAATTTCATCCAAACTTAGGAAGCAGAGATGTCTTTTTTCTCTCGCATGTTTCTTTATCTTATCTTGGGACCACAGATCCCACCGGCTCCTACGCTCTCACACCATCTACTGCATGAGTCAAATCGTTCAGAGTAATGTTATCAAAACGGGCACACCCTTCAGGCATCCGGGGTTGGACCCACCACCGTGTCTCCCAAGCAGAGCCTTCCTTAGGGCCAAACAGCTCTGTTGGCAGGTCTCCCCGCCTCATTCTCTCGCGAAGAGCGCGAAACATTGGCGTTTCAGACGCGCCTTTTTCTACCTCTCCCTGACCCCGGCCGCCGAGGAGACTTTCGGCGGTCGCTGAGGGTGACGGGAGCTGGGCGCTGAGTTTTCCCGCCGGGGGCCATTTCACTTTCGATTTCCCGGCGGGTTTGGCTGGCTTCGCCGAGGTTTCGTCTGGGGGGGGGGCCGGCATAGCCGCGGAGAAACGAAAGTCAAAGGGGCGGGCGCTTCCCCTCAGCTGCGCTCTGCTGGAAGAAAAGGGCGACGAGTCTTCTTCGCGGGGGAAAAACTCTTGGTTCCAGAGCTTTCTGCTGCTTCGGTAAGTATTCAAGAGGCGGCAGACGGGACGGGGGCAGAGCGGGGGGGGGGGAAACTAGGCTTCTCGCCATTCTTGGGGGACCGGTAGGATTCCTCAATTTTGGAGACAGCGGCAGCAGCTCTGGAAAGGGCCTCTTTTTTGTCTTGAAGATGCTGTCGGCTCTGAAGGTGCTGTCGGCTCTGCGTGTGGAGAGTAGGGGGAGGCGAGGGGGTTTCGAGTGCGCGCGCTGACGAGCGTGTGGAGAGTAGGGGGAGGCGAGGGGGTTTCGAGTGCGCGCGCTGACGAGCGTGTGGAGAGTAGGGGGAGGCGAGGGGGTTTCGAGTGCGCGCGCTGACGCGATTTGTCCCTTTCATTTTTCTAAAATGAAATGGGCTCGTTCGACGTTCGGGTTCGAGCGTTCTTGAGGAAGGACTCCCCAACCACTCGACAGATTTCCCTGTGCAATTGCCGTGTTCCCCCCCCCGGGGGGGTGGCTCCGGTTGATTGCGTTCAAGCAAATGCTGTCAAAATCGTCTGGTAGAGGGAAAAATAGGATAATTTCGATTCCCCGCACCCCGTGGAGCAGCGTTTCTCAATCCTGTATGGATTCACGGCAGCCCAAGGGAATGTGGGAATTGAAGTCCACGTATCTAAAGGTTGCCAAGGTTGAAAAACGGGGTTGTAGAGGACTGGTCGATTCTGATTTCAATTCCACATTTGTGAATGAATGGACCTTTCTTTATTGTCAAAGTACAACCGTGTATACATTGAGATTAGCTGAGCCTCCCTTTTCGTGCTCCCACCCCCCAACTCAGTGACAACAAACCCTCCATCTTATTACACCATGTGAACTAATTGCATCACACACCGGCCTCGCAAGTCAATTCTGCATAAAGTTTATAAAAATTATTTCCCGTTCAAAAGCCTAACAGCCCACGGAGAAAAGCTGTTTTTCAGCCTGTTGGTGCGGCTGGCTATACTCCTATCTATATCTCCTACCCGATGGTAGTAGAGTAAAGAGATTGACACTGTTGAAGTGTTATTTTGCATCTTAGAAGCCCATGTTGCCAAGTTAATTTCCCTTTATAAATGGCACATAACTGTGTAACTGAAGTTTGCAGGATTTTTTTTTTTTTGCTTACACCCAAAATACAGTTCTGGTCAGAAACAAGCAGCTTAACCTACATACAGTATAGGTACAGGGGTAGGCAATCTCGGCTCTTTTTTGACTCATGGACTTCAACTCCCAGAATTCCTGAGTCAGCAAAGTTGAAGTCCATGAGTCATAAAAGAGCCGAGGTTGCCTACCCCTGGTATAGGAAATCTGATACCTGGATTTTGAAGAAGACCTTCATTTTGGGTCTGGACAATGTGTGATATGGTAAATTGCAGATAGTAACCAGGTGTGATGGTGAATAATAGTGGCACATTAACAAACAGCATTTTACATGTTTATTTTTTTATTGTTTATTGTATTGTGCACAGAGGGCCACTGTTGGTAGCGATGTTCCTGCTGTCCCTGGACGTCCCAATTCTACTGTGTGGTCCTCTGTCTAGCTTAGTTTGACATGGCAAATCAAAGTACATCATGTTGTAATTCTGTCCGTGGTTTGGTATCATTTTTACTGAATTTATTGCAACCTGAATTTGAATGTCAAAATACAGATTTTCAGTATATGTCCTTAGCCTTCATAGAGTAGGAGTAGAGAAGAAAAACAATTTCCAGCAGCTTACATTGGGTAGTGGTGTAAAGAGTTATTTTGAAAGCTGTATCTAGAGAAAGATAGAAAGTTTGACATATTAATACAATTAAAATATATTCAAATAATAATTATAAATATATGAATCCAAGGAGTAGATCTATAAGCTATTAAGTTCAAAAATGGTAAAATGGGAGTGAAGAACTTGTGTCCTACTCCCAACATCCTTTATCATTGGATATGGCAATTGGAATCATGGAAGATGTAACTCTGCAACAGTTGGAAGGTCACAGGGTCTCCATCCCTTAGAAGAGTGGTCCTCAACCTTTCTGGCTCTGTGGACTGGCAGCGACAACAGCAGTGGTGGCGGCCGGGAGAGGGGATGGTTCCACGCAAGTGGCAGGTGCTCGCTGTCACATGCGAAGCTTATTTGCACAAGCAGCGTGTGTGCACACTGGCCACTTGTACAAATGGAGCTTCATGCGTAAGTGTGCGTGCCCGCCACTTGCACAAGTGGAATTTTGTCTGCTTACCTGCTGCTTGTGTGGCCCAGTTCCCAATGGGCCACAGGCCCGGGATTGGGGACCCTTGTCTTATAGTAGCAAAATAAGGAGGGAAGAAGAGTTGCAAAGTGTATTGTGGCCACAATTTTCCCACTGATAGTCCTTTTTAGGATTATCTGTGCCCTTTTAGGGAAAAATAATGAAGACAATATTATCAACGGTAGGGTAAAGTCACTCTTCAGATCTGATCTGAATTGAACTCTGGCTGGGTAGGTCCTAAGGAGTTGACTATAATTGGATCTTGTTCTGCACCTGGGGAAAGTTTGAGCCTGTGAATCTTGTGGAAGTGGACAGGATTTTCAGGACTTTCAGTATGGCCACTTGTCCATCCTGATTGATTAAAGCTGCCCAGAAGCTGAAGTGTGACTGGGCCAATTAATCTTTGCTTGAAGGGATGGTTCCACTTAGATAGAAGAAGACAGTATGCTCCTTCTCTTCAGGAAGCCATAAGTAAATCTAGAACATTTCTGACCAGTCTGCAACCTTGGAGGAGGACCCCGGATGAAGTAGATTATCTCTTCAGTTAGGCTTTAGGCCCCAGTGTTGTATGGACAAGCCTGCCCTGCTGCACTTAGGTGACAGGCTCAAAAAGTGAAAGTCTCTCAGAATTTAAGAAACATCTTTAATGCTAGTCATAGTAAAACATGTTCTTGAAAACTGTGAAAATGAATCGCAAGGCAGCCTTATAACAAACCAATTAAGATAGAATCTCTTTAAAATATTTCTTTTTCCTGGCCCCCATATCTGGACTGTGCTGCTTCTTCTCATACCAACTAAATAACCCTCCCTGTTTCTCAGTCTCTCGTCGATTGCTTTTGTGGATAACCTCTGGCAGGGTCAAAATATGGGTAGTGGAGATGATCTGGTCCTGCATTATACCTTGGCAATTTTTGATACCACTGGTCATGGAACCCTTCTGGCCTGCGTTTGGAAATGGGGAAAATACAGTATTTCAGAGGTTTTCCCTTTTTTGAGGAAGGTTCCAATTGGTCTTGGTAATAGGGGAAGAGATTAAGTTACATTTTCTTGTGAGGTTCTTGAGATTTCAATGAACATAATAAAAGCCATGCTGTGCTGGATCGGATCCCTTGCTCATCTAGTCCAGTAGTCTGTTCTCACAGTGGCCAGCTGCACAAGAAATTCCATAGTCTTCTTGAAGATGGTCTTCAGAGACAATCACACTGCAATCAAGGTAGCCACCGATTGCCATAACTTCCATGAATTGGTTCAACACTTTTTGAAGCCAACTAAGTTTGTAGCCAATTCTCCCTAAACTTCTACGTAATGCTACTGGGCAGGGTCATCTACCAGTATGAGTTCAGGTATCAATATTTGATATTTAGTTGTATAATCTCAATACTTGGCTGTTGAGAATCTGTCTCTAGATCAGGAGGCTTTAGGTGTCTGGATTGGGAAGAACAGGCTGAGATTTAACTCTAGTTAAACTGAGTGACTAAATTTGTGGGTCCACTATTTACTGTATTGGGAAGCCTTATACTGTTGTGTTCGGATCGGCGACAATAACAGGGAGACGGATCCAGGTTAATTGCTTTATTGAACTGCACATGGAGGAACTGGGGGTTTGCAAGACCTGGGTAGCTTTTTATGCCCGGCAGCCGCTGGACACTGGCCAACCCCCTGGCTGGAATCTCCCGCCTTGCCTCAGGCACCCAACCCGGTGTCCAGGGATTCCCGCCAGTAGAATTAACCAATCCGAGGCTGATTAACTATGTACAGAACATCCCTTATTCATTATCACTCACAACTTAGTTATCTACTGCAACATAATTTACATGGGATTACTCTTAGAGAGTATTCAGAATCTGCAACTGGCACAGAATATGGCTGTGCAAGTGATTATGAAAAGATTTACAAATATTAAAAATATTAGTCCATTTCTATGTTTAGGAAGTTGCTAGTAAATATTCCTATTGTGATTTTTTTTCCTTCTAGGTTATAACATGTCTGACAACCATCTTGACCCACAAACATGCAAGAGAAAACTTAATGAACATTGTCAGAAGAACCATTTAAAATTGGAGTACAAAGACATTGCTGACACAGGCCCACCTCATGATCGTGTGTAAGTTGATGAAGAATATCCAAAGGTCATAAAATAGGTAGTACTCCTCTCCCTATATGTGTGCTGTGGAGCAGGATGTTTTTCATAATAGTAAAAACTGTCCATCTCTCTGACTGTTTATCCCCAACCACTACTTAATAGCCCCACTATGTAAAACATTTCTGAATTCTTACAACTTCTCATTGGACTGCTCCAAATTTTCTTCGCTGTACTTTTGTTCTACTTCCCAAATCATATTCCTATTTTGGATAAGAGATGATCCATGTTCTGTATAGTTTTATTTATTGTCTACTGATACCGGTTTCTACATTCCAAAAAAATATTCATCAGCACATAGATCAGTGGTTCTTAAACTGAGGGGGCTAACTAAGGGGATAATTTGGGTATATCCTGGTATAATAGAGCACGCTGGGGTTTTTAAAATGTGGGAATAATGGCTTTATTGATACTGGGAAAAAAGAGTAATTGTGTCAGTTTAGGAACCACTGTTACAGATGTTGTATATCCTGTCCTTGTTTACTGGCTGCAATATGTTCCATTAACTTTGTCATTAAGGTAAATGGTTACTAAGTGAACTGTGTGACACACAGGGAGAGAGACAGAGACAGAGATTATGAAGATCACTGGTTGTTGCTGTCTGATTCAGATTAAAGTTATCTTATACAGTGTCCTGGGTCGGACTTGTTTTTTCCCCTTCCTTTTTTGCATCCTCACACAACAGAGCATGCTTAAAAAGCTATCTTTTCCTGAACTGCTTTCTCCACAGAGCAGGGTATCCCTAAAAAGTGCTGACCATAACTTAAGGAGCTCAGTTCTGTGACTTTAATGTGTTGATATGAACTCTCTGGCAGGCTGGCCTCTCCTACCTGAAACTGACCAAATCTTAATCAGTTTCATACTGAAGGCTTTTACTATCAGGCATTAAAAATTGATCCTCAATGCAGGTGTTGGTCAGAAAGTGATTATTATTATTGCTCTCTGTTTGCAAACGGTTGTAGTGATCACTAAATGAGAAGTGGTTCTATCACTAGTCTTTGTGCCCAGCATTTAGCTAGAAGTAGGGTTTCAAGACAGAGACAGGAATGGAAATGTAGTTCAGAGAAAATAGTCTAATTCTCCTATCAGAATCCCCTACTGGAATTTGGGGAACCTGAGATTTTATTAAAACAACTCCTCCCCCCCCCGGGTGATTTCAGGAAAAAAGGAAATAAATGATAGTTGTGTCTTCCAAGACACAAACTGTTGTTTACTTTTGTTAACTTTTTCTAACGATGGAGAAAATAGAGGAGTCATAGTTGTACAATGGAGTGTATTTTGCAGACGATGCATCTCTCCTCCCTCTTCACAATGTTTTATAAATTACTTTCTTCACTGTAGATTTACTGTAGCAGTTGTAATTGGCACTGCCCAGTATAGTCCTGGCACTGGTAAATCCAAGAAAGAAGCAAGAGGTCTGGCAGCTGTATCAGCCTGGAGGACCATAGAGCAGCAAAAAAAGGTAAGTGGAAGAGTGCCTACACACGAATATCTAGACAGCAGCTTCAAGCAACCAGCTTCTTATTTTCACTAAGAAAGGCAATATCTTGATTTTGGATAGTTAATGTTTCCTGTCAGTAGAGTGAAGGATCACCTTGTACTTTAGTCCAGAGGTCCCTAACCCTTTGGTCACCAGGGACCGGTTCCGTGGAGAGAGGTTTTTTTCCGTGGACCGGAGGATGCGTGATTTTCTGTGCTGTCTGCATCCCATGGATGGGGCTTTGTTTGTTTGTGCAGACCGGTTGCTGGTATGCTGTGGCCCGGTACTGGTCCACGGACTGGGGGGTTGGGGACCCCTGCTTTAATCTGCTTTCTGCATACATTTCTGTTTGTCATGGAAAAGGAAGCGAACATAGCATTGCTATGGCAGGGTCTGCATTTAATAATTAGCTTTTCCAAAACTTGACTGTGCATAAACCATTCAGTAAAATGTTTCTCTTAAATAGTAATCCTTTCTTCTTTTAAAAAAAAGTATGTCAGTATCATCATGTCACACGATGTTCTCACATTAAAAACAATAGCAACAACAAAAACATTCTTAGTTAGTTCCTTTACCTAACAACCGAGAGTTGCTGGAGTCAGGCAGCATATAAATTTAATAAAATATTATTATGGTTCCTCACACAGTCAGCCAGATGTTCAGACTGGACTTGGCATTTTTGTCTACCTATAGAGTCTTTTCCAAGGACCTGGGATAGGCAGATAAGGATGCTTGATGGTGTTACAGATATCATCACAGGATGGAAGCCAGGGGTTCCCAACTAGTGGTGCTCGCACCCCTTGAGGGTGCGAGACAATATTCCAGGGGGTGCGAGAACTTGGGTTTAGAAGTTTCAAAAGTATAGTGTATATGCATAATTCATTAGTTTGAACTTTTGTAAGGGGTGTGAAAATATATCAGAAGCGTTCTAGGGGTGCAGGGAATAGAAAAGGTTGGGAGCCGCTGATGTAAGCTGTTCCAAGGAAAGCTGCCTTTTGCAGTTGATTGATGGTGAATTTGTCAATGGTGTTCAAGTGGTGCTCCAGTTGTTTTGGGATTGCACCCAAGGCGCCTGTTACTATTGCTACTACCTTTGCTTGCTTTTGGCACAGTCATTCTATTTCTATTTGCAGGTCTTTGTATTTTGTTATCTTCTCCAGTTCTTTTTCTTGTATTCTGCTGTCCCCAGGCACTGCCACGTCCACTATCCAGACTTTTTTTGTCTGTCTTGTCAACAGTTGCTAAGTCTAGGGTGTTATGGTAGGGCCTGTCTATTTGAATTCCAAAGTCCCAGAGCAATTTACTGTAGCTTCTTCCTTTTCTATGACTTTCTCTATTTATGGTCCCACCAGTTCTCACTTACAGGCAAATGATATTTCTTGTAGATCTCCAAATGCAACATTGTTCCTACTTTGTCATGTCATCATTGCTTGTAGTCAGTCTGTGTGATCTTCTTGCAGTATATAATAATAAAATGTTATTATTGTTATAATTATGGTTGTTTGCGACTCTCAGCCGGTTGTTTAGACTAGACCTGAGATAAGCCAATGTATTATTTATACATTTGTCTGATCACGGGGGAAAATAAGGCAGAAATCCTCTCTTTATGTCAGCCTCATTAAGTAGAGCAGACCAGGAAATAAGTCCATGGGAAGGCTAAAACTACCTGAATTAAAATTGGCTATAATAATGGAATATTGCAAGACTAATTATGCTGAACCTCCTCTCTCCCTCTTATTCTCCAGTGAACAATGGGGGCATCTGCCTGAGACTCTCTCAAATGTTGTTTCATTTTTGTAAACTTAATATTTCAAACCATTTTGCTTTGTTAACATTTCTTGCACACATCTATCAAGGTCTTCTTCACACTCTATATTCCATTACATTTTCAAATCTAGTCCAAAATCTCATATTACTGCATATATTGGGTTTGAGGGGTATAGACCTTCAAACTGAAATTGATTAGGATAAGCTGACTACTTTGTAGAAATCTGTGCAGCCTGGGAAAAAAATACAAGCTTTAATTTAAACAGACATTGTTATATATTTTCTTAATATGTTCTTGTCTATCATAGCCATAAAGAGTAATATGAATTATTTTTCCTTTACTGTGGAGGTTGAGGTCAAGTTTGGAGAATGGCAACAGACAAAGTGGGTAGGGTTTGTCTAGGTTTTGGAGAGGATTAGAAATTTTGCTTTTAAAATACTGTTTAAACTTATTTTAGGAATTAATCTAGTTTTAATGTTTCTCACTTCAAACTGGAAGTCAACTACCAGTTCTCAAAGCTTTAGAACAGATCTCCATGAGAATTCAAGGCCATGAGTTGACTATCTCTGCCCTAAAGTCAAATTAGTCATTCCTCAGGCAGTCTGTGGTTAGGACAGGAATGCCTTTTCAATGATTAATTCCAGGTAGCTGATTCTAAGGAATGATACCTACAGGGGAAGGGGTGTTAACTTTTATGCCATATTTCCTCTGTAAACCCTGCCCTTCTTTGAACAGTATGAGGTTTTCAACTTTCGCTAGGTACAGTACTACTTCAGGGGCACATGACCTTATGTGGAAAATAGTAAAAACACAACTCTCTCTTGCTTTTCTCTGTAAAGCAAGATTTCTCAAGGTTGCACAAAAATACTTGCAAATTCCTTCAGACTAACAGATTTATTATGGCAGAAGCTAAAGCTAACTTGATCAAAATTCCATTTCCACCTTAGGCCTATGGAAAATGCATAGAATTTCTCCCCTCCCCCCGCCCCGCCTTCCCACCCAGTCCAAAGCTTTCTACAGCTTGAGTGATTCTTCAACCCACATACATTTTACATAGTCACGTGGGGTCACAAAGTAGATCTGCCTTTATTCTCTCTCTCTCTCTCTCTCTCTCTCTCTCTCTCTCTCTCTTTGCCTTGGGTATATATTTGTGAGCCATTGTACTTTTTTGCTAAATCAGAACAATGCTTTTGCCAAAAATACTGCAATTTATGTTACTATCTCTCTTTACATGAGATAATAAATTAAGAGCAAGTTATCTGTTCATTGAACGGGAATTCCAAAAACAACCTTACTCTCTTGAAGCAGATTAACTTGTGCTTATTTTTTGTAGGGAGAGCTGGATTCATGTGAGCAGCATACGGAGCCAAATTTATCCCTTGTTGCAAGTGTATCTGAATTCTCATCTTCAAAATCAATTAACTATATTTCCCTGCTTAATGAATATGCATCAAAGAACAAAGTACGTGTTCAGTATAACTTGATATCTAAAAAGGGATTGGACCATAAACCAGTGTGAGTTACTGATAATATTTTATCTTGGGGAGTAGGGTTGCATTTTTTAAAAAAGAAATCCTCTTGAGATACGTAGGTGTTACTGAATTGTATTCATAGGAGACAGGTTCACACATTGCAATGAGACATATTTTTATTTGACAATGATTTCTTGAATAATGGTTGGGTTTATGCACTATCCTTAATCATAAAACATGGTTTATAAATCACAGTAGATGTATTTACAATATCACTCTAAACCCAGATTAAACCTTTTGGCGCAGAGAATGTGTGAACCATCAGATGACATTGTTGCAAACAAACAAGTAGAAGTTTAGGCTGCAGCAACAGGAATATAGTTCCAAAATCATGGTAAACAATAGTTTTGTTTTGTTGGCTTTTCCCCACCTTAAGTATTTTATCCAATTCTGAGCATCATGCTTTAACAATTTAGAAAAATTAAAATGGGCTTGGAGAAGAGCTAGAAACTAACATCCCACAAGAGACAATGAAGAAAGTGAGAATGTTTAAGAAGATAAAGCTGAGGGTGTATGATAGAGCTCTTGAATATCTGAAATAATGTCACACAGAAGAACAAGACTGTTGACTATCATTCAAGTGTGCAACACACAGAATACTGCTTTATGGAAAGCAGATTCTCCAATCATAGCCATTTGAAAGATGACTTAATTACCCAGAGAAATGGTGGGCTCCCTTGCACTGGCCCATCAGGGAACCTTGAATGTGGATTCTTCCATTGAACAGAGGCTTGGACTGGATGGATAAATGGTCTCTTACAAGTCTGTGGTCCTATCGAAATGTAGAAACATATTTAGTCTATGGTTGCTTTTTGGCATCTATAGTATAGCCATTAAGTGAAATCATAGTGATGATTGGGCTATACAGTGAAGAAAAAGAAAGTATAGACCCAGTATGCTGATTTCTGAGAGGCCATGTCTATCCAGGTTAGTAATTTAACACTTTGGACTTCTAGCTACTAGCTTTAGTAATCAGATCTGTCATAAATAATATATTGTTATTTGTATTCTAACTCTGCACATTTTAGCAAGCCTTGTTTAGGCTTAGAAGATAAGCAGAATCAAATGATCATAAAATGTAAAGGTTGGAACAGATCTAGTCCAATTCCTGCCAGATATGGGTATCCACTGGTATAGCATCCCCAACAGAGGACCATCCAGACTCTGTTTAAACATTGCCCTTGAAAAATGCTGTCTCCTGAAACAATCTGTTCTGTAGAAGGAAACTTTTTTCTTGATGTCCAATTGAAATGGAATAAATGGATATTTTTTTTCCTTTGGAACAATTTTGCCCTGCCTTATTGTACAGCCAGTGCAGTCTAGGCAACACAGAATAAAAAGGAACAATGTTTTAAAGTTCTGGTTTTAAGGTTGACATATGTGGTACTTAAAGGTTTGTGAACCCTTTTGAATTTTCAAAATTTATCCATAAACATGAGCTAAAAGTAAACTGTTCTCCACACAAGTTCGAAAAAAGCGAATCCAATTAAATGAGTTGAAAACACAATTAAAACAAATGAGTTGAAAACATTACACTTGTTCATTTATTTATTAGGAAATATATACTGCTATATAGCTATGTATAAATAAATTGTGTATTTTTAAAGGTTGATTACTCAGTCTTTAATTATATAAACTTAAAAGTAAATCTGACTGCCTTGAACCAGGCTTATTTTCAGAAATATGTATAAAAATTGCAGCTTTTTTGTTCAGTCCTGTGCTTTTATATCAGAAATAGGCCCCTTTGATTTACTGACAATTACCTACAGATAGGTAGGAATTGGTCAGCAGCCATCTTTTACAATACTGAACATCATTTTTTTCTCCTTTTATAACTTCTAGCTTTTCTTACGCGTGTCAGATTGGTGATGATGAATTTGATGTTGGAAGAGGAAATAAAGCTCAAATAGCCAGACTTGAAGCAGCCAAATTAGCATATGAAAAGTTGAATAGGTCATCAACTTTCAGGGTATGTAAACCAAAATATACCATATAGTCCATGTCATGTTTTGGATAAAGGAAATCAGGTTGCTCTCTAAGTTTTGTTTTCCAGTTCTATGGAATGAAATTGTTAACAAGCTGCATTATGATACGTCTTTTGATATACAGTACAGAAAGCAAACCTGCTAGATGGGTTGCAAATAGATTTGATAGATAGATAGATAGATAGATAGATAGATAGATAGATAGATAGACAGACAGACAGACAGACAGACAGACAGACAGACAGACAAAAGTGGATGAGAATTGTACTTGTGACCCTGGGACATTGCAAATAGCCATAAACATGCGCCAGATGCCAGCATTCAAAATGCGATTCCCTGATCATGATTGTATGCGTATGCAGTCAGACTGGGTTGTAAGTAGTTTTTTTTGGGGTGGTGGTGGTCTGTCATAATTTCAAATGGTTGTTAAGCAACCAGTCATAAGCCAAGGATTACCTGTATATTTTTAGAACTCCCAGGTATAAAATGGAACAATTTTTCATGGTTTTTCTTACATTATCTTTTGCTGAATAAAACTTTTGGTTTGGAATTACTATTTTTCTAGGCAAAAGAACGTGCTAACTCTCTCAGTGATTCTTCAGATACGACATTTAGTAGTAGTCAAGGTGTATCGAGTGAAGCATCTCGGAGGTAAGATTATACTGAATTACTTTTTTAAAAATACTATTAAATTGATATGAAGAACGTTACATCACATAATGAATACCAATTAGGAGAGGTAGGGTAATTAGTATGAAATGCGTTTCCATAATTTTATTCTGATTGTGGAATTTCTATGTAGCTCCTTTTATGTCTTTGAAGTTAATAAGCCGGATATCTTTAGCTGAATTACTTACTGACATAGTCTCTGTCTGGATTATAACCCTTTCGTATACACCTTGGGTGTGATGATGCGTGTTCAAAAGGGGTAGAGCGTATTGCAATAATGCTACTTTCATCATTTTTGCCCCTTTTGTGTTAGAGTTTAAAGGAATCTCAACAATATCTTCTTCCCCTTCTAGCTGTTCTGGTTTTTTTTCATTTTTACATAAATATGAATGCAATACATACCTAGATACTAGTTTGGTCCTAACAGAAATATTCTCAAAGTGCTTCTGAACCATTAAACCATTTTTTATTTTGTGCACACTTTAGTTGTAATGTAAAGATTTAGCTTGAGAACAAATGTCACTGTGAATTGTTTGCTTGAGTTTCAGCAAAGTGTAGATGTAGAAAAGCATATATGTGGCAAATTTAATGGCAATAAAGTGCAATCATGATAATCTGTGTAGATTCACTGTTCAGTCATATTGTAATTATGCTGTTTTTTTTAATTATGTAGCAGTACAGATTTGGATTCAGAACTGATGAAGACATCTGACACATTTTCTGATGATGCCATTCAGCCAAATGAATCTTCATCATCTCAGAAACCTGTAAACAGAATTTTAAAATATTTTTTAATTTATTCTTTTACTGCTTTTAAAATAATGGTCAATAATGGGAGAAAATAAACAAAATAAAAATACATATATTGTCAAAAAAAGGAAAAAAACATATAGAAAGTGCTTTAAAAATAAAAAGATACAACAAAAGGGGAAAAAGATATCATTTTAGCAGTAGTTACCGTTCTATATATTGTTATCTAATTTAATTATTTAAGTAAATATTAGTTCTAATGCATTTATATAACTATCATTTTAACTTATTGTATTTTGTTTAAATGAATGTCATATTTCATTATATTTGTCTATACAAGTCTATATCTACAGGCTCTCCATTTATAGGTAACAAATCAATCAGTTCCTCAGTCTATTGCTTTTTGCTAAAAAACTAACAAATGTATGTAGGAAATATACCACAGTAGTAATGGGAGACTTTAACTACCCTGATATCAACTGGGAGACAAACTCTGCAGCAAGTGGGAGATCAAACAGATTCCTAACCAACCTAGCTGACAACTTTGTCATCCAAAAGGTAGAGGAGGGAATTAGAGGAAAAGCTATATTAGAGAAGTCATAGAGGGTGTTGAAATTGCCAGAACCTTGGAGGAGAGTGACCATGTCATATTGAAATTCAATATAATGCAAACACAAGAAATAGAACATAATCCAGCCAGTGTCTTAAACTTTAAAAGAGCTGATTTTAACAAACTCAGAGAGAGCCTAAGAAAAATTCCATGGATGAAAATCCTAAAAGGGGAAAACAACTCAAGAAGAAACTCTGAAAAATACCACTGAAAAAGAAAAACAAGAAATCCAAGAAGAAACCAGCATGGTTGCAAAAAGATCTCTCTGATAAACTGAAAGACAAAAAGGACAAGTACAAAAAATGAAAAGAGGGACACATCACTAAGGCAGAATATCAACATATAGCCTGAATCTGCAAAGATGAAGTCAGGAAAGCTAAGGCTCAGAACGAACAAAGACTTGCAACAAAAGTCAAAGATAAAAAAAACAACTTAGAACTAAGGAGAAATTTCCTAACAGTGAGGATAATTAACCAGTGGAACAGCTTGCCGGCAGAAGTTGTAGGTGTATCATCACTGGAGGTTTTTAAGAAGAGATTGGACAGTCACTTGTCTGAAATGGTATTGAACCTCCTGCTTGAACAGGGGGTTGGGCTAGAAGACCTCCAATGTCCCTTCCAGCTCTATTCTGATTGATTGAAAAAGACTGTGCATTATCTTTCCAATGCTGCATATCAGTCTTTTAGCTATAAAAAGGGCACAGAGAATTTATTTACATTATCTGTTTATCAAATTCCAAATAGTAGGTATTTAGTCCAAAGAATGTTATCATCTGAAAATTGTAGCTTTTTGTTGCACAATTTATAATCTAGTGCTTTCTCCCAAAACTTAATTAAGTGTAAGACATTGTAAAAGCATTATTGCTTGTCTTTCACCTTCAATCACAATTGGGACCAGAAAATTTGTTGTTAATTTGTGCATTTATTATACGAGACACCATGTGATTGTGTTTTGCAGCCGGCTTCACTTTACTTGTTGGAAGCTGGCTGGAAAGTCACAAATTTCAATCATGCAACACAGGGATGCTGCAGCCATTGTAAGTGCAAGACAGTTGCCAAGCATCTTGATTGTGATCACATGACTGCAAGGACAGAATGATAGTTGCAAATGCAAGGACCAGTCATAAGTCCGGTGTTGCAGTATTGTCATAACTTCAAACAGTTGCTAAACGAATGGTTGTAAGTTTTGGACTACTTGTATCCTTATTGCATTTCTAACAAAATGCTGTTATTGACAGTTCTTCGCCATAAAAATGTAACAGAGCCTAATAAATTCCAAATATTGTTTGTTGTATAAATTGTAATTTGAGGCCCACTGACATTCTTTCTATAGAAGTTAAAACATTTGTATGGAAGTTCACATACAATATAGGCAATATATGAACCTCCAAGGAGTATTTTTAAATGTATCTTTACTTCATGTTTCATGAGCAGTGTATATTTGTTATGACGTTTGACATGTTGATTTGGCTATAAAGTTATATTGGCTAGAATATAAGCAACTATCTTTAATTCATTATTTAAATGAATTGTCGATTTCAGAAAAGGCAGGCACAGCCACACTCCTCTGTGTATTAATGATTTACCTATGGAGATGGTTAGCAGTATCAAATTTCTAGGTCTGCAGCTAATGAATAGGTTGGTTTAGTTGCTCAGCAGGGAGACATCTGTGAAGGGGCACAGCAGCGCCTGCATTTTCTGCACTGCATGAGAAAAGTACATCTTCCTTCCTGTCCTTATCACTTTCTATAGAGGGACGATGGAGAACATCCTGTCCTATTGCATTATAGTCTGGTTTGGAAGCATCACTGCTTCAGACAGGAAGGCGGTGCAGAGAGTGGTGAGGAAGGCAGAAAAAATTATTGGCAGTTCACTACCTTCTATCCAGGACATAGCATATCAGCGTTGCTTGAGCAGAGTCCGCAGGATTGTTTGGGACGCTACACATCCTCTTCACGACCTGTTTTTCTTGTTTTCTTCTGGGAGGAGGCTTTGTGGTATCCGAAGCGGATCATCCAAAATCAGTCACAATTTTGTTCCGTACAGTATCAACCTTCTGAGATCTCAAGCTTCCTCCTTTCACTATGTATTCAAAGTGGACAGTGATAAATGTATATTAATCGGACAAAAGTGAAGCAGCTAAAAGTAACTTGAAGTACAGTTGGGAAGTTAAATTCTTGCCCATATTGATGAGTTCTAGGGAGAAAATGTAGAAAATCTTGGAAGTGTCTTTCTTATCATTCTCATCTTTCTGTATTGGAGATTGAGGCACTCAGACTAGGAGGAGCTACCTTTAAATTAGCCAAAGTATTGATTGGTTAGTTTAAACATAGTCGATCAGATTCTGATTCAGAAAGGGGAAACTTCTTGCAGAGCTCCTGGTTTTAACCTTCCCAGTGGTCTTTCCTTCCATTGTAATTTTGATCAAACCTTTAAACTTCAACATTTAGCTCTGCATAATACTTGTTTCTTTACCTCCATTTTGCTTTAGGTCAGTCCATCCAGTCAAACTATAAAACCTAAAAGGTATGTGTCATCTTTGGAAATGGAATTGTTAGCTATACAATAAACATATTAAATCAGTGGTATTTATATACAATTGTGTATACCATTTATGTATGTCAAAGTATTTCATTTCAAGTTTTTTTTTTCCAAAGAAAAGAAACAGCTCTGGCTGCAAGATTTTCAAATCTGTGTAGAAGCAAAAGTAAATTCACTGTAAACGACAGGTAACAAACTACTTCAATTCTTGGAATAAGAATTATCTTATTTAATTTGATATTGGATTAATAGGAAATGTAATAATTAGATATAGATTGATATCTGGTTCAGATTTATTTGAAAAGCTTATTTGTCATATAGCCACAGCAATTGAATAAGAGGAACTGGATCCATGTGGTAAAATGAGTGACAAACTGTCTCTCACTTTGTATGGCATAAGATAGTTTTTGTGTGATTTTTAAAAATACATTTGCAATTTTCTTTCTTGACTCCTTACTTAAAACATTTGCTTATCGTTTTCATGCATGTTTTGTTCGAATGTTGTTGGGGATATTGATCACAAGAAACCTTTTTAACTTGGCTTCTTGACTTGTTTGGGACTTGTCTGATTTTAGTTTTTGAGGTATCGGGGAAATAAAGAGATTGGTTATGTCTTCTTTTAGAATTGCCCAAAGATTTAATACAGCTAACTATGGTATCCTGGATTATTTTCCTATAGTAGCTTTGTTTTACATACCTACTGATTCTCAAGTAGTCTTGGACAGTGATGTTAGAGGATTGCTGTTCCTTCCATAAATCTTTGATTTGCAAGACACCCTCATGTTATACTATGTTTATGCACGCTTGATAGAAGGGATCATGCAATGACTTATGCTGTCACAATTTGGATGCTGTGCACCTATCAAAGCTGAAATCACTCTTTATAGTCAGAAATTTGAGAAAGGGACTTATATCAAATCAATCTTTTCTTTATTGGAATATAGTTGCTTGATTTCATTGCATGCGTGCAAACGCACAGTCTCCAACTTCCATTATTAAGATGGCCAGGCAAAATATAAAATGATAAGAAGATGTGACAAACAATAAACAACAGTTCAATTAAGGAACCACCAAGACTACTCCCACCAGCACTGACAGGGCAAGCCACAAGCACATAAAATGAGAACAAACCCCACTCCCTGCTAGCACTGATGATATTACCTAGTTTGGTAATGAAACATCTGTAAGAAAACAACCAAGCTCAAAAAGCACCAAGGACCCCACAGATGTGAGGTACCTGGTCAACAAAAGAAGATCTTCCAGATACTCTTTTTTACACTTCTTGTTTTATACAATAAAATCTTTTTGTCTTCAAACTTTCATTTTGAACTCACAAATGTCTGAACGACGGTAGATGTCTGGCTGTTTTCAATCTTCAAATGGAAGTGATACCTGCTCATCAGAATCTCATCCAGACAAATACTTTTTGATAGTCAACTGTTCAACATCCCCCATTTTGTGCATTCATATCTAATTGGTAGCTAAAAATTTATCTTCTTTAACAAATATAGTCTTTAATCATGGCACAGCTTTAGATACATACCAGGTGATGTTTTCCTGCTCTTTCCTTTTACACAAACTTTGGGAGATAATTATTTTTTGGGGTGGGTCAGCAGTGGAATAGTGGAATGAATAAGAATTGTAATTAATTCTTCCCATTTCCTCAAATTTCTGATGTCCAAAGGAGGCAAAGTTTTTCCTGACCTTTCCACTTCACGGGTGAAATATCAAGAGATCAGAATCAAATATTTTGAAGGGGAAATGCTTATCATGCTGCCTCTTTTTATTTCCTCAATTGCACCAACTGCAGATGGTAGAAATAATAAAAATTTTAAATGTTTTTCTCTCTATATATATATTAGTTTTTTTTATAAAATTAGGAATAAGGTGGGGTTGGGATTTGGGTTGGGGTTGGGGTTAGGGTTGGGGTTGGGGTTAGGGTTTTTTAAAATAACATTCTCAATATTTAGCAAACAGCATAATGTCTGGGTTCATGTATTTAAAAAAACAATGAGTAGTAGTTAATTACCACAAACAATATGTTAATTAATCACTTAATGGTTTTCTTCTTGCTAACATATATTCAAAGTTACATATCTATTAAAGTCTATTTGTTTTTTAGTCATTTTCTCCAACCATAAATGTGTTTTTAACGAAAATCGTTTTGCCTTAGGCCAGGGCATGTCCAACAGATATGGTAATAAGTACCTGGTCTTTGTTTGCATTTCCAACACTTATTTGAATTATTTTTAAACATTTAAACATTTAAACATTTTTGCTAATTTCACTGGTGTCATATGTCACCTGTAAAACATTTTATATAAGTTTTCTTTATATGCCACTGCTTTCATTAATTAGCATTTCTTTCCCATAACTTTTGCCAGTTTTCTAATTCTGATATATCCAAAGTTCTTTGCCCACATTATCATTGTTTCTTTTACTTGTTCTTCCTCCATCTTTAAGCTTAACACATATTTATACAGTTTCTTAATCAACTTTTCATCTGTTTTTAACAGTATCTGGTCAAATTCTGTCTGTTCTTTATAAAATCCCGTTGTTTTAACATCTTTTCATATCTCATTTGGATTTGCAAATATGGCCACCATGATAGATCAATACCTTGTTCTTGTAAATCTTGTCTGTCGTTCAATTTTCCTTCATTGTCCAAGATACCTTTATAGGACACAACTTTGTCGTAATTAATTAAATTTGGGTAAGCAAAAGCTTCCATTGTTGAAAGCCATCCAGTTTTGTTGTTGTTAGCTGCGAAGTCGTGTCCGACCCATCGCGACCCTATGGACAACATTCCTCCAGGCCTTCCTGTTTTCTACCATCTTCTGGAGTCCATTTAAGCTCACGCCTACTGCTTCAGTGACTCCATCCAGCCACCTCATTCTCTGTCGTCCCCTTCTTCTATTGCCCTCGATCTTTCCCAGCATTAGGCTCTTCTCCAGTGAGTCCTTCCTTCTCATTAGGTGGCCAAAGTATTTGAGTTTTAGCTTCAGGATCTGGCCTTCTAAAGAGCAGTCAGGATTGATCTCCTCTAGGACTGACCGGTTTGATCGCCTTGCAGTCCAAGGGACTCGCAGGAGTCTTCTCCAGCACCATAGTTCAAAGGCCTCAATTCTTTGGCGCTCAGCCTTTCTTATGGTCCAACTTTCACTGCCATACATTGCAACTGGGAAGACCATAGCCTTGACTATACGCACTTTTGTTGACAGGGTGATGTCTCTGCTTTTTAGTGTGCTGTCTAGATTTGCCATGGCTTTCCTCCCCAGGAGCAAGCGTCTTTTAATTTCTTGGCTACAGTCCCCATCTGCAGTGATCTTGGAGCCCAGGAAAACAAAATCTGTCACTACCTCCATTTCTTCCCCATCTATTTGCCAAGAATTGAGAGGGCCAGATGCCATGATCTTGGTTTTCTTAATGTTAAGTTTCAACCCAAGTTTTGCACTTTCCTTCTTCACCCGCAACAAGAGGCTCTTTATTTCTTCTTCACTTTCTGCCATTAGAGTGGTATCATCTGCGTATCTTAGGTTGTTGATATTTCTTCCGGCAATCTTAATTCCAACTTTTGATTCATCTAGCCCTGCCTTTCTCATGATGTGCTCTGCATATAAGTTAAATAGGCAGGGCGACAGTATACAGCCTTGCCGGACTCCTTTCCCAATTTTGAACCAATCAGTGGTTCCGTGTCCAGTTCTCACTGTTGCTTCTTGACCCGCATATAGGTTTCTCAAGAGACAAATAAGATGGTCTGGTACTCCCATCTCTTTAAGAACTTGCCACAGTTTGTTATGATCCACACAATCAAAGGCTTTAGCATAGTCAATGAAGCAGAAGTAGATGTTTTTCTGGAACTCCCTAGCTTCCTCCATGATCCAGCGTATGTTGGCAATTTGATCTCTAGTTCCTCTGCCTCTTCGAAATCCTGCCTGTACTTCTGGTAGTTCTCGATCCACATACTGCTGAAGTCTAGCTTGTAGGATTTTAAGCATGACTTTACTAGCATGAGAAATGAGTGCAATGGTGCGATAGTTTGAACATTCTTTGGCACTGCCTTTCTTTGGAATTGGAATGTAAACTGATCTTTTCCAATCCTGTGGCCACTGTTGAGTTTTCCAAATTTGCTGGCAAATTGAGTGTAGCACTTTTACTGCACTGTCTTTTAAGATTTTGAATAGCTCAGCTGGAATACTGTCACCTCCACTAGCTTTGTTGTTGCTCAGCTTTTCTAAGGCCCACTTCACCTCACATTCTAGGATGTCTGGCTCGAGGTCAGTGACCACCTCATTGAGATTATCTGGGACGTTAAGCTCATTCTTGTATAGTTCTTCTGTGTAATTTTGCCACCTCTTCTTAATCTCTTCTGCCTCTGTTAGGTCCCTGCCATTTTGGTCCTTTATCATGCCCATTTTTGCATTAAACGTTCCCTTCATCTCTCCAATTTTCTTGAAAAGATCTCTGGTCCTCCCTATTCTATTGTTTTCTTCTATTTCTTTGCACTGTTCATTTAAGAAGGCATTCTTATCTCTTCTAGCTATTCTCTGGAATTCTGCATTCAATTGGGCATATCTATGTTTTTCTCCCTTGCCTTTCGCTTCCCTCCTTTCCTCAGCTATTTGCAAAGCTTCCTCAGACAGCCATTTTGCTTTCTTGCATTTCTTTTTCTTTGGGATGGTTTTGGTTGCTACCTGTTGTACAATGTCGCGAACCTCTGTCCATAGTTCTTCAGGCACTCTGTCTATCAGATCTAATTCCTTAAATCTATTTGTCACCTCTACTGTATATTCAACAGGGATATGATTTAATTCATACCTGAGTGGCCTAGTGCTTTTCCCTACTTTCTTCAGTTTAAGCCTAAACTTTGCAAGGAGAAGCTCATGGTCTGAGCCACAGTCAGCTCCTGGTCTTGTTTTTACCGACTGTATAGAGCTTCTCCATCTTTGGCTGCAGAGCATATAGTCAATCTGATTTCTGTGTTGACCGTCTGGTGATGTCCATGTGTAGAGCCGTCTCTTGGGTTGTTGGAAAAGAGTGTTTGCTATGACCATCGTATTCTCTTGACAAAATTCTATCAGCCTGTGCCCTGCTTCATTTTGTACTCCAAGGCCAAACTTGCCTGTTATTCCAGTTATCTTTTGGCTTCCTACTTTAGCATTCCAATCCCCCATGATGATAAGGACATCATTTTTTGGTGTTAGTTCTATAAGGTGCTGTAGGGCTTCATAGAACCGGTCAATTTCATCCTCTTCAGCACTGGTGGTTGGGGCATAGACGTGGACTACTGTGATATTGAATGGTTTGCCTTGGATTCGAACTGAGATCATTCTGTCATTTTGAGGATTGTATCCCAGTATTGCTTTTCCTACTCTTTTATTGACCATGAAGGCTACTCCATTTCTTCTGAGGGATTCTTGCCCGCAGTAGTATACCTGATGGTCATCTGAATTAAATTCACCCATTCCTGTCCATTTTAGTTCGCTGATACCTAAGATGTCGATGTTCAGTCTTGTCATCTCTTGTTTGACCACGTCCAGCTTTCCTTGATTCATGGATCTTACATTCCAGGTTCCTATGGAGAAAAAATCTTTACAGCATCGGACTTTCCTTTCACCACCAGACATATTCACAGCTGAGCGTCCTTTCGGCTTTGGCCCAGTCGCTTCATTCTTTCTGGCGCTACTAGTACTAGCCCTCTGCTCTTCCCCAGTAGCATATTGGACGCCTTCCGACCTGAGGGGCTCATCTTCCAGCGTCATATCGTTTTGCCTTTTGGTACTGTCCATGGGGTTTTCATGGCAAAGATACTGGAGTGGTTTGCCATTTCCTTCTCCAGTGGATCACGTTTTGTCAGAACTCTCTGCTATGACCTTTCCGTCTTGGGTGGCCCTGCACGGCATAGCTCATAGCTTCATTGATTTGTGCAAGCCCCTTCGCCATGACAAGGCAGTAATCCATGAAGGGGAAAACCATTCTTTAAGCCATGTTAAAATAGTTGCTTGGTTGTGTAACATCCAGTCCGGCAGTCCAAATGTTCCACTTTCTTTTTAATGTTAATAGTGTTAGTGTTATTTCAGAGGTGTTCTGGAAAACAGACATGATGGCATTCCCCCCCCCCCAATTTTGCTTTTGCTCCAGTGATATTTTTAATGCGGCTTCCATAGTAGTTTTAAATTCAGTTAAGCTATAGTGAAGATCTGCAAATATATTCTATACCAAATAGACCTGCTGTTTCCCTTAATTCTTAAGATAAATTCAGAGCTACTCTCTGATTTGGAACTGCTTGACAATGGACAGCATAAGTTTAATCTGGTTAGGCTATTTCCATAGCTGTACCAGTTCGGGAAACCATCCATCATTGTGCATAGGGTGATGATCCAATACTTACATCTTCAGGAGTAGACACCACTGAAGTCAATAGTAGGCTTACTGGGTTACTTAACTGCAGATGGAACTACCACAATACCAATAGATTAGAATCCCTTTCAAAAGCATCCAGAAGATAAAAATAATTTTGTCTGGCATATTTTTTAAAATGCTGACATTGTTCTAAAAGGATATAGCCAAAGGCATGGCAATTTGAAAGAGTTTTGTTGTTGTTGTCATGCCTGTTTAGGCACAGCCTTTTCGCCTACAATCCCACCAGAAATGTTTCTTGTCTAGGCACCTGCATGGAGAAAAATTTTGAAGTGGTCATGATGAGCCTTCCAGAGGTTACTGCTGTTTTAATGCTTCAAAGAAGGGATTTCGCTCAACCCATTATGCTTTGCAAAAGCTTCCTTTCCCTTTGCATAAATTATTTGTATTCTTTTTTATACATTCCTCAAAATTGTTAGACCCTTTTAAGATGGAAAGGCAGGGATATATGAATATTATATAAGAAGTTTGAAAACAAGACCTTGAAATGTCTTGGTAAAGATGAAGGTGAGCAAATACGTCTGCTTGGTTGTAGATCTAGGTAGCAGGATTTTATATATTTATATTATAAAAATATATATTAATGCTTTTGGTACTGTAAGTATTTTCAAACAATTTGCTATATGCCATTCTAAATTTAAATTGTTTTTAAAACAGATTTCTTGAAGAGTTTGAAGACATAGAGAATATTGGTTTGGGTGGCTTTGGAAATGTTTTCAAGGCAAAGAATATCATTGATAATAGATTATGTGCTATCAAACGCATCCGAATTTCAGGGTAAGCTATGCTGTGCATCCTTTAATTTTAATTATACTGTTATAAAGCATTTAAACACATAGAATTTTCTACATTAACATTACAGATAGACCTCGACAACTACAATAGAGACCAGAAAATTGGTTAAGTGTTATGGTCATTAAGGGAGGCATCATGTGATCATGATTTTTAACCTCCTGCTAGCCTCCCCACTGACTGTGTTGGAAGCTGGGAAGGAAGCTTGCAAATGGCAATCACATGACTGCAGAATGCTGCAACTGCTGTAAGTGCAAGCTGTTTGCCAAGTGCTGGGATCGCAATCATGTGACCATGGGGATTCTGCATTGATTGTGTGTCCAAGGACCCATTATAAACAGTACCATCATAACTTCTTTTTGTTAGTTGCGAAGTCATGTCCGACCCATCGCGACCCACTGGACAACGTTCCTCCAGGCCTTCCTGTCCTCTACCATCTTCTGGAGTCCATTTAAGCTCACGCCTACTGCTTCAGTGACTCCATCCAGCCACCTCATTCTCTGTCGTCCCCTTCTTCTATTGCCGTCAATCTTTCCCAGCATTAGGCTCTTCTCCAGTGACTCCTTCCTTCTCATTAGGTGGCCAAAGTATTTGAGTTTCAACTTCAGGATCTGGCCTTCTAAAGAGCAGTCAGGGTTGATTTCCTCTAGGACTGACCGGTTTGATCGACTTGCAGTCCAAGGGACTCGCAGGAGTCTTCTCCAGCACCATAGTTCAAAGGCCTCAATTCTTTGGCGCTCAGCCTTTTTTATGGTCCAACTTTCACTGCCATACGTTGCAACTGGGAAGACCATAGCCTTGACTATATGCACTTTTATTGACAGGGTGATGTCTCTGCTTTTTTGTGTGCTGTCTAGATTTGACATTGCTTTCCTCCCGAGGAGCAAGCGTCTTTTAATTTCTTGGCTGCAGTCCCCATCTGCGGTGATCTTGGAGCCCAGGAAAATAAAATCTGTCACTACCTCCATTTCTTCCCCATCTATTTGCCAGGAATTGAGAGGGCCAGATGCCATGATCTTGGTTTTCTTAAATGTTAAGTTTCAACCCAAGTTTTGCACTCTCCTTCTTCACCCGCAACAAGAGGCTCTTTAGTTCTTCTTCACTTTCTGCCATTAGAGTGGTATCATCTGCATATCTTAGGTTGCTGATATTTCTTCCGGCAATCTTAACTCCAAGTTTTGATTCCTCTAATCCTGCCTTTCTCATGATGTGCTCTGCATATAAGTTAAATAGGCAGGGCGACAGTATACAGCCTTGTCGGACTCCTTTCCCAATTTTGAACCAATCAGTGGTTCCGTGTCTAGTTCTCACTGTTGCTTCTTGGCCCACACATAGGTTTCTCAAGAGACAAATAAGATGGTCTGGTACGCCCATCTCTTTAAGAAGTTACCACAGTTTGTTAAGATCCACACAATCAAAGGCTTTAGCATAGCCAATGAAGCAGAAGTAGATGTTTTTCTGGAACTCCCTAGCTTTCTCCATGATCCAACGTAAGTTGGCAATTTGATCTCTAGTTCCTCTGCCTCTTCGAAATCATGCCTGTACTTCTGGTAGTTCTTGGTCCACATACTGCTGGAGTCTAGCTTGTAGGATTTTAAGCATAACTTTACTAGCATGTGAAATGAGTGCAATGGTGCGATAGTTTGAACATTCTTTGGCATTGCCTTTCTTTGGAATTGGAAGGTAAACTGATCTTTTCCAATCCTGTAGCCATTGTTGAGTTTTCCAAATTTGCTGGCAAATTGAGTGTAGCCTCTGTTAGGTCCCTGCCATTTTGGTCCTTTATCATGCCCATCTTTGCGTGAAACGTTCCCTTCATATCTCCAATTTTCTTGAAGAGATCTCTGGTCCTCCCTATTCTATTATTTTCTTCTATTTCTTTGCACTGTTCATTTAAGAAGGCATTCTTACCTTTTCTAGCTATTCTCTGCAATTCTGCATTCAATTGGGTGTATCTTTCTTTTTCTCCCTTGCCTTTTGCTTCCCTTCTTTCCTCAGCTATTTGCAAAGCTTCCTCAGACAGCCATTTTGCTTTCTTGCATTTCTTTTTTTGGGGGATGGTTTTAGTTGTTACCTCTTGTACAATGTTGCGAACCTTCGTCCATAATTCTTCAGGCACTCTGTCTATCAAATCTAATTCCTTAAATCTATTTGTCACCTCTACTGTGTATTCATCAGGGATAAGATTTAGTTCATATCTGAGTGGCCTAATGCTTTTCCCTACTTTCTTCAATTTAAGCCTAAATTTTGCAACAAGAAGCTCATGATCTGAGCCACAGTCAGCTCCTGTTCTTGTTTTTACTGACTGTATAGAGCTTCTCCATCTTTGGCTGAAGAGCACATAGTCAATCTGATTTCTTTGTTGGCCGTCTGGTGATGTCCATGTGTAGAGACATCTCTTGGGTTGTTGGAAAAGAGTGTTTGCTATGACCATCGTATTCTCTTGACAAAATTCTATCAGCCTGTGCCCTGCTTCATTTTGTACTCCAAGGCCAAACTTGCCTGTTATTCCGGTTATCTTTTGGCTTCCTACTTTAGCATTCCAATCCCCCATGATGATAAGGACATCATTTTTTGGTGTTAGTTTTATAAGATGCTGTAGGGCTTCATAGAACCGGTCAATTTCATCCTCTTCAGCACTTGTGGTTGGGGCATAGACTTGGACTACTGTGATATTGAATGGTTTGCGTTGGATTCGAACTGAGATCATTCTGTCATTTTGAAGATTGTATCCCAGTATTGCTTTTCCTACTCTTTTATTGACTATGAAGGCTACTCCATTTTTTCTCAGGGTTACTTGCTCGCAGTAGTATACCTGATGGTCATCTAAATTAAATTCACCCATTCCTGTCCATTTTAGTTCGCTGATTCCTAAGATGTCGATGTTCAGTCTTGTCATCTCTTGTTTGACCACGTCCAGCTTTCCTTGATTCATGGATCTTACATTCCAGGTTCCTATGGAGAAAAAATCTTTACAGCATTGGACTTTCCTTTCACCACCAGATACATCCACAGCTGAGCATCCTTTCGGCTTTGGCCCAGTCGCTTCATTCTTTCCCTCTGCTCTTCCCCAGTAGCATATTGGACACCTTCCGACCTGAGGCATTCATCTTCCAGCTTCATATCTTTTTGCCTTTTGGTACTGTCCATGGGGTTTTCATGACAAAAATACTGGAGTGGGTTGCCATTTCCTTCTCCAGTGGATTACATTCTGTCAGAACTCTCTGCTGTGAACTGTCTGTCTTGGGTGGCCCTGCATAGCAAAGCTCATAGCTTCATTGATTTATGCAAGCCCCTTCGCCGTGACAAGGCAGTAATCCATAAAGGGGATCATAACTTCTAACCATTATTAAATGAATGATTGTTAAATGAGGACTATCTGTATATGTCATACTTAAGTCTTACATTGACTACTCGTGAACAGAGAAGTTCTAACAGAGCTTTGAAACAGTTTTGGTAGAATCCTAATGACTATATAGCATGCACTTTGAATACATCACTACAAATCACTTATTTGAGAGACTTTCAGGTTTTATGTGTAGAAGACTGAGTTACTGTTGTATTGAGATTCAGATGTAGAATAAGGACAGATGTGAGTCCTATATCATTTTGCTGTGCTTTGAAAATACTTAGGTATGTAAAACATGACTTGTTTGTCTACCACTAGTGAAAAACTACTAGTCCCACCAGAAAAGTTTCAAAATTGTAATGGAAACATTTTATTTTTCTTTCTTGTGCTTTGTCTATTAGGGACATCAACTACATAGTAAAAAGTAGAGTTAGAGCAGTGGTTCCCAACCTTTTCTATACCCCGCACCCCTAGAATGCTTCTAATATATTCTTGCACCCCTTACAAAAGTTTGAAATGACGGCAATGAATTATGCATATACACTATAATTTTGAAAACCCAAGTTTTTGCATCCCCTGGAACAGACATGTTAAACTCGTGACGTCATGCTACGTATCGGAGCTTTTTACTCCATTGCAGGCAATGGGGTGGGCGCAGTTTCCTGATGATGCGTCCTGCCCGCAGGCTGGTAGTTTGACACCCCTGCCCTGGAATATTGTTTTGCACCCCTAGGAGGTGTGAGCACCTCTGGTTGGGAACCCCTGAGTTAGAGGGAGATTTCTGTGTGACTTGATTTTGTTATATGAACTAGGCAAAACAGACAAGAATAGATTAGGGATATATTCTTTGTCTAATATATGAATTTCTATATGCTCTTGTTGTTAAGTCTAATTTTTACATTAGAACATTTCCTATATTAAAGTAAAACAGGTGCATCATTAATTTTTCAGATTTCCTCTTTTATGATTTTATTATCTGCAGTGTACCTTCTGACACAGTTGCAGAATTCCAAATTTGATTCTTGTTCCTTTTTATAAAAAAACCTGTAGTTAATTAATCTTGTAAACAGCTGCTTCTGGAAATAATTCTGCTTTTGGACCAATTGTTAACAACAAGGTTTTTTATTATTGCTATTATTAGGGTTGTTTATTTTGCCTTAACCATAACAGGGAAAAAGACAATGGAGAACGAGAAGTAAAAGCCTTGGCAACACTTGATCACCCGCACATTGTTCGATATTATTATTGTTGGCTTGGACAAGATATTTTCCAGTTTCCTGATGCCAGTGAAAGCAGGTAATTTCATCATTACATAACGTGTATTTTTTTTTTAAAGAAAACATTTTGTATATCTGTTTTTTTATGCTTAGTTAGCTTAACAGTTACTGGGCATATTCCACTCGATTTATTCCATTCAGACTTATATATTGCAGTCGTAAATGCATACAACATGCTGAACATAAATAGGTAGAAAGTATCTTACCTTTAAGGGACGCGGTGGCTCAGTGGGTTAGAACGCTGAGCTTGTCGATCAGAAGGTCGGCAGTTTGGCGGGTCGAATCCCGAGTGCCGCGTAACAGAGTGAGCGCCTGTTACTCGTCCCAGCTTCTGCCCACCTAGCAGTTCGAAAGCACGTAAAAATGCAAGTAGAAAAATAGGGACCACTACGGTGGGAAGGTAACAGCGTTCCGTGTGCCTTTGGCGTCTAGTCATGCCGGCCACATGACCACGGAGACGTCCTCGGACAAGCGCTGGCTCTTCGGCTATGAAACGGAGATGAGCACCGGCCCCTAGAGTCGGAAACGACTAGCACGCATGTGCGGGGGAACCTTTACCTTTACCTTATCTTACCTTTTATTACAAAGCAAGCTAAAATAAAAAAGTAAAGTTGGCATGGAGCAATATCACAGAGTCAAATTGTTAACATTTCTGTATCAGGGTTTATTTTAAAACACTTCAACCCAACAAGGCTGTAAGCGATGGTTGTTCTTATAACAATATAGTAATAATAAATTAGAGCATTAATACAACCAAACAATAACCACTTATTGACTACATCCTCATATTCTGGCACCAGGCCCACTCAAATTATTATATGTCCTAGCACAGTGATGGCAAACCTTTTAGAGACTGAGTGCTCAAAAACCTGCCCTCTCTTCCCCCCCCCGCCGCCCTCAGGGCCACCCACTGCTTTCACGGCCTGCCGTAGATAGCCCAGGCAGCCCAGCAGTGCCATGGCAGCCACGGCCTCCGGGGAGTGAGGGTGGAGTCTTGTCCCTGCTGCCCGGCTGCCACGTCCTTGGTTGCGCTGCTCCATGCAGGCCGCACTCGGGGGCAACTCTCCTCTGGGGGAGCTGCTGATGAGGGAGATGCGGTGGGAGGTGGCCTGGGGCAACAGTGCATGAACCCACAGAGAGGGCTCTAAGTGCTGCCTCTGCAACACGTGCCTTAGGTTCACCACCACTGTCCTAGGACCTTGCCAAGGTTCTGGAAGGCTGCAAGAATAGAAACAATTTTGGTCATGGAGGTGCAGGCTGCAGAAGAAAAAAAAATCTCTATCGAGTGCCTGCATTTATTTAGCCTTTAAGAGCAAATAATTTTATTGGATATTTTCTGTATGTGAGTCACTAATTTTTATCCAAATTAAATTGGCCTTTCTGTCATCCTTTGGCATAAGTATAGAAACTGGCTTTTCCTGATAGCTCAGAGCTTTACTTGAAACATGTTAGTTATGTCAGGAGCTTTCAGCTGTATTTTAACCCCATAAATAAACAAAATGGTTAGATCCATGCAAAGACCTACCTCTGATGTCCGTAAAGCAATTAGGAGGTGAATAGTTTTAATATTATTGACTTTTTTATTTTAAATTCTTAACAGCTCAGGGCAATTTCACTGCCTCTTCATTCAAATGGAATTATGTGAAAAGGGAAATCTAGCGGATTGGATAACTCAACAAAAGGAAATTTTATCTTGTAAAGATGATTCTATAGAAATTCTATTTCAGCAAATAGTTGAAGGAGTGGATTATATTCATTCTAAGGATTTCATTCATAGAGATCTCAAGGTGCGTACTGTCAGTAATTCCAAATGTCAGGTTTTGCCATCTTAACAATATTCTTATGGAAAGCTTTTGATAATTCTCTTTGAAAATAAGAAAAATATAAAAATAAAAGCATCTATACAATATTACATTTTAATTATATAGGCTCCTTGTTTTCTGTGAATCACTTATCATCCAGGATGAAATGTGACTTGCTTCCTTTGTCTAAAATATCAGACCTGGCCTTAAATCTCTACAGTATTTTTCCTGAAATTCGGCCCTGCATTCAGGTCTAGATAACAGCAAAAACCCTCAGGAGTTAATATTCATTGGCTTTATTAGAGTGGAAAAAAAGCCATACATATGTAGAAGAACTCAGTGATGTAAAATTTAGAAATCAAGCCCTAGATTTAAGTTTAGATTTTGGTGAGAGCTGGTATAATGTAATTATTATAATGTTGGAGTGTGACCTAGGGAGGATCTAGTAGTCTACCCCACAATTAGTCCTTTGGGAGAAGGGCGGTATATAAATATTATTAAAATAAAAATAAAAAATTATGGAAAATTGTCATGAATCTGTTTGATCTTCCACTTGGTGCAGAGTTTGTCTCCCAGTTGATTTCAGGGTAGTTAAAGTCCCCCATTACTATTGTGATGTGCTTCCTACATAGTTGACTAGCAAAACGTTCATCTACTTCCTCTCTTGGTTGGGTGGCCTAAAGTATACACCTATGGCAATGTCATTTCCCTCCCCTTTTATTTTGACCCAAATGCATTCAAGACAGTTTTCTGCTGTCCTAGAAAATAATTTTTGTTCCTTGTATGCCTAAATACAGTGTTTTCTTATATTGTATTTATATTTTTCTTTTACAGCCTCTAAATATATTCTTTCATAGTGAAAATCACATAAAAATAGGTGATTTTGGATTGGCAACATCAGGTGTAAATGACACTTCAGTACAACGGACAACGAACAAAGGAACATTGCGTTACATGGCACCTGAGCAGGTAATTATTGTTAATAATTCTTTTGTGTGTATGCACTGAAAATCCCTTTGAAAGGAATTTGCTTATTTCCTTTGAATATAGAGGTAGTCCTTGATTTAGGACCACAATTGAGTCCAAAATTTTTGTTGCTAACAAGGCAGTTATTAAGTGAGTTTTGCCCCAGTTTATGACCTTTTTGCCATGGTTGTTAAGCAAATCACTGCAGTTAAATGAATCATGTAGTCATATGAGCCTTGGTGGAGCAGTGGGCTAATGCCTCCTTAAGTAACACCAGCTGCCTGCAATTAGTGCAGGTTCACATCCCACCAGGCTCAAGGTTGACTCAGCCTTCCATCCTTCCGAGGTAGGTAAAATGAGGACCCAGATTGTTGGGGGCAATAAGCTGACTTTGTAATAATGCCGCTTGGGGGGTGTATGAAAGCCCTAATAAGCAGGCATATACATAGAATGAAGGCTATTGCTAAGCACATTGGTTTGTGCTTAAATTGTAAGCCGCCCTGAGTCTTCGGAGAAGGGCGGGGTATAAATGGGATTAAAATAAATAAATAAATAAATAAAAATTAAGCAAATCTGGCTTCTTCCGTTGACTTTGCTTGTAAGTAGTTGACTCAGAAAGTTACTAATGTTGATCACATGGCCCCAAGACAGTGCAGCTGTCATAAATACATGCCAGTTGACAAAGTGCCTGAATTATTCTTTTGATATTTTTTCCAAAGACAAAATATTAAAAACTGCAAGAACAAAAAAAATCCCCCAAAAGACAAAAATTACAAACACAACAAAATAATAATAAAAAAGTGCACAACATATATAAAGCAAATATTAAACATACATCACCCATCCTATTTGGTATGTTGACAAATATTTTCAAATAAATCTAATGGAATTTAGATTCCCCTAGATTTGTGGGTCTACAAATAATTATAAAATTTCACATCTATAATTACAATATTTACTATACTACTATTTTATATCACAATTCTTTGATAGCTATAACATTTCTCAGGTAAAGCTTTTTCCCCATCAAATCCATTAATAATAAGTTAGATATTAGTCCCATCCACATATCTAACTTCTCTCTTGTATATGTATTCATGACATCTTTCACTTGGTTTATTTTAGCCCAATTGCAGATTCTTCAAATGTTTGATCTATTTTGATCCAAGTGCCCAAATTTTGATCATATGACCACAAGGATGCTGTAATGGTTGTTAAGTGTGAAAAGTGGTCATAAATCATTTTTTGTACCATTGTAAATTTGAACAGTCATTAAATGAATAGTTGTAAGTCAAGAACTACCTGTATAGTTTTCCACTTGTAACTTCTGTCTACTGTGCTACAGTTTGAAGTCAGACTCCTAAAATAGCTGATAAATGAAACATCTACATCTCCCCAAAAGTACTAAGTTGTTCCATTTCATCTAAGAGAAAATCATCATTTCCAAATAAATAACCATATGCTGAAAATTAACTTTTATTGCGTTGTTTTTATTCATTCTCATGCATTTTTCCTCAACAGCATAAGATTGTCTACAATTCTTTTGCCTCTAGTCTAGAGACTCTAAGAAACTGAATGAAGGTTGTGCACATTTTTGAAACAAAATTCACTGATTTACCCTGTACTTTTGTTTTTACATTTGAAGTACCTAACATGCTTGCATTATGCTGTCCATTAGGAAGGATGCAGTTATGGCAAGGAAGTAGATATCTTTCCATTAGGATTAATTTTATATGAAATGCTTTCCCCATTTTCAACTGGTCATGAGAAAGAAAAGGTAAATAATCCATTTTGTTCTTACATCTGCCTGCATGTATTTCTCAATAAAGATAGGAGAAACGTGTTCAAGCTGCTTTTCAGACTGACTTATTTAATGTAATGTTAGGAAAATAAATTAAAATAGTTAACTCTAGAAATTTATACATTAAAAAGCTGAGCAAAAGGAGAAAAGCTATCTATCCATCATATTCACAAATGGAATGCCATGTTGTAAGAGCCACAGCAGATATATGGGGAAGGAGATTGTTTTTGAAAGAAAAGTTCTCAACTTTTCTTTCATCTGCTGATCAAAGGCTGTTTGTGTGACCAGTTATTGAAGGTTTTGGGGTCATAAACATTTTGTTAGGAAACCAGGCAAAAGTTGTACATACCTTTCTGACATCATATTTTGCTTGGGAACTTAATTTATATATCAGTGAAGACTTTGCAACTTTTTATAGGCCTAGAAAGTGTCTATGTCTGTGGATTTGAACTAGGCCTATTTCCTATATATTTATATTATATTGTAACATACATATTACTGTTTTATATGTTTATGAATAGAAGCGTAAGTGTGTATTCCTATGCTATGACACCAAATTGTCTTCCTGCATGCACATGCATTTTTAGTCTTATTTCACTGGTGAATCGACATGAATTTGTTGAAATTTGTATTAATAAAGATGTACAAATATGATAAAATATCACTTTGTGCAGAGAGCAAATAACAGGTGTGAATATTCCCTTATGTGTATTTCTTATCAGTTAATATTATTCTTGACATACTGTATCTTCTAGAAACCATCTTATCAAAGGAAACACTCTTAGCTATTGTTGTAATGTGGGATTTTTCTGCTGCTAGACCACTTAAACATTTATGATTGGTAAATTACTTCTGGTAGAACTAGCTAAATTTCTGAAATTTAGCACACAAATCCTTTAAAGTAGAGTTGTGTACTTTAATTCAAATACATTGATTTTTCAGGAATGGCCCAACATTAAAGAAGGCAAACTTCCAAAAACATTCATCGAGAAGTTTACAAAGGAGGTATACTACTGTAAAACATTTCTATTTTTTAAACCTTTTAATCTATTTTTCTTAATTCCATGTTCATTTCTTAATTTTTGTATTAATATCCTCTTCACTTGCAGGCTTCACTAATTAAGAAACTGCTTTCCAAAGAGCCATCTCAAAGACCATCAGCAGCTGATATTTTGGAATTCATAAAATGCTCGCAACGCAGACGACACACCTATTAGTGAATTTGTCAAAGTGCAGGTTTTTGGTTCACGTTTCTTTTGCTGTTCCTGATTCCTGAAATCAGTGTGAATAGACAAATTGCGAGACCCGTTAAATGTGAAAGATTGGGTCTGCTCCTTATGTCTTGTTGTATTAGGGATCTCCCAAGAAGTCAAAGAATGGGAATGGAAATGGAATGGGAAGATCTAATGGAAGTAGAGTGCCTTTTGTGAACTTTGCAAGAATGTTTAGTCTCATCCTGTGTGCAAAGACATAATGGCAATCTGATGTATCTGAATGTTTTTAAAGAAGTTTTAATGTGCCATTCCAATACTGTTGTTATACAGTTAAGTTTAATATTGCCTACGAAAGTTAATACCATTCTTCTAACTCTGTGGTGGCAAACCTATGGCCGCGTGCCACAGGTGGCACGCAGAGCCCTCTCTGTGGGCACGTGCGCCGTTGCCCCAGTCCTAGGCCTTCAGCTGGGTTTTATAAAACCTTTTCACTTTAGGCCTCCGCCGCCCTGTGCAAAAAAAAAAGGTTCATTCAATCAATTACGACTTCTCGCAGGGGAAAAAATCTCGCAGTTAGAATTTATTGATTGAATTTTTTAGTCCTACCCAGTCTGCCGTTACCACTGCAGCCATGCCCACCCAAAGGGCCACACCCATCCAATGGGCCACACTCATCCGGCACCCGACAATACATAAGTGGGTGTTGGGTTGCAGTTTGGCCACTTGGTCTCTAAAAGGTTCGCCATTACTGTTCCAACTCATGGAACTACTCGCATCAAGTGTTAGTTGCTATCTTTTGCTTTGCGAAAGATAGTACTATGTGATTAATTTAATTAAATTTATTAATATTTCTATATCGCCCTTCTCCCGAAGGACTCAGGGCGGTGTACAGGGCAAGAATAAAACACAGAGATTTACAAAAGATAAAAGGTAATTAAATACATGCCCAATTAAAAATACAGTTAATACATACTAAAAAAAACCAATAAAAATAGTAAAAAACCCCACCAATCCCCCCTCAGGCCAGGCCGGCTTGCTCGAACAAGTATGTTTTCAGATTAATCTGCAGTTTTATGACGGAAGTATTCACTTCCTTTCAGATTTTTCTGAATCTTTTCAAATGAATGCTATTGGAGATTCATATAGATACTACTGATTTATAAAGATTATAGATGATATGGTTTGCTTTCTTTTGCAAAAATGTAATGTAAATCCATAAATTAACCTTTTAACTTGCAATGCATAGATAAGCATAAATGTACTATCTTGCATTTGTGTTTTGATACTTTAAACCAGGTATGTCCAACCTGCAGCTGCATGTAGCCCTGGACAGCTAGTCATGTAGCCCCACATAATTAAAAATATAAAAAACAAAGGACATTTGCTATTTATATACCTTAATTATATTTTTATATGCAGCTCAAGACATTTCTTCACTCAGTGTAGTCCCAGGCAAGCCAAGAGATTGGCATCCATGCTCTAAGTCAGGGGTGTCAAACTGCCGGCCTGTGGGCCAGATGCGTCACAAGGAAACCGCACCCACGCCATTGCCAGCAATAGGGAAAAAGCTCAGATACGTTGCGTGATGTCACGAGTTTGACATGTCTGCTCTAAATCATTTAATGTACGAGGACAATTAGAAAATAAACCTCCGTTTCAGCATGTGTAAGAAATAGGTGGGGATAGCGACATCTGTCCTATGACACCGTGCACAGTAAATCAGTAGGCAGTGAGGATTGGAAGGAGAAATTGGTTTCCAATTGACTCGTCTGCTAGATCAATTGAAAATGAACCAGTTTTTAAAATGAAACTGGCTTTAATGATGACAATGCGCTTCACGATGCTGTTACAGGATGGCTTCATTCTCAGGCAGGCAGATTTTTTAGCAAAAGGAATTTCAAACCTTGTAAGATGTTATGACAAGTGCCTCAATTTGAATGATTATGTCAAAAAGTAATGTAATGTAGTTTTTTAATATGTGTAATACAAGTTCTGTATTTGTGAGTATCTGTCATTGATAATCAAATGGAGATTTATTTCCGAATTACCCTCGTATTAACCAAACCAATATAAAACACAACAGCGAGGATATAGTCAAAGGTTGAAAAAATGTCTATAATAATGATAAAATGAAATAGAACTTTAAAAAAGGGGGGCAAACATTAATGGAATCCAGAGATACAACTATCTTAGTTCTTTAATATGTCATCTAGAGCATATATTGCTTTTGCTTCTCATTTCTACAATATAAAGAAATGTTAAAAATGAACAATGTATCTCCTGAATTTACTTCTTCAGTGTTGCTTTCTGTCCAGTATAAATTGTGTAATTTATCCAGTGTCAATTGCAAATTTTTGGAAAAAGAAAAAGCTAGACCAATCTTTCTTAACAACCCCCCAAAAGCTAAGACTCAACCTCCTGAACTCATACAAAAGATTGTTAGAGGATATGTGACAAATTGTGGCTGTAAAAAAAAATAAAATGTTTTTTGAACATTTTGTTTCAAGCTTGTTTTTTTATAGATTATGTTTGCCATGTGTTTTTAAAACTTATGAAAGCAAATGAAATATTAATTTCAATAAAGATAAATTATCTGTTTTATTTTTTAAAGAACTGGGTTGAAGTATGTTAAAACAGTTTTAAAAAGGAAAAACATACAGTATTCTGTCATATAATTATTCCTCATTAACATCTTATAAAGTAAGACTTTTAGGCCTATGCTTGGATAAGATAAGCAAGAAATCAGGCAGAATTTTTTAAAAGGAAAATTTGAAGATTCTTCTACTGATTTACATTAAAGATGATATCCCTTAAGATGGAGGGGGACTCAAACCAAAAGGAAAGGCTAATATGTTGGTCAAAATAAGAAGATCCACAGAAAATTATTCTCAGCTCAAAAACTATCATTAGTGACAATTATTAGTGGATTATTATATGTATATTTTATGATCATGCCAATGAACTGTGAGCTGCAGATATAGTAAAGTTATATATAGTTTTGCTGAACCATGGAAATTTGTATGCAGGGGTTTCCTAAAATCTGGAAATTATTTCAAGGGTTCTCCAAATTAAAAAGTTCGAGAAAGGCTGAGCTAGACTACAATAAATATTTAACAGATGAAATTGAACAATTATTTCTGGTAATCTCCTGAATGTCAGATTTCCATCTCTTTTTACAAAAATAAATCTATTGGTTGGGAAGCTAGCAACTTGGAAGAATTCCAATGTGAATTTGTAGCCATATTAAACTATAGGAACTAGCTAAAGCTTGAATACTTGTTTCGCTTGCTGCTAGAGATCATTTTGTTCTAGACAACTTGGGATAAGATTCTTGAAGTATCTCTGGAAAAGACCATTGAAAAAATAAGATAAATGGCAAAACTACAAGAAGTAGTAACTGCTAGCCAGGTTATTCCTACTTTAGCTTAACTCTAAGGAACAGTTTGTAGAAAAGTTATTCGCGTAGATTGCCAGAAGCTTAATGGTAAACCCAAATCAATGATTAACCAATGGTGGTGCATAAACCAAATAAATCACAGCTGAATTTCCATGCATTAACTCAATGTTGCCTAATAACTTTGGTTAAAAAAGCTACGAAACTTAATAAAGAGGGGAAGAAAAGCACAAGGAGAATTTGTACGTCTTGAAGCATGGATCATTTCCCATGAGCTCCCTCATGAAATCCCATGTTCAGTTTTATTGTGAACCTAAACAGAATTATCTCTGAACAGCTAAATTCATTATTTACGGTTTCTTGAAATTTTACTTTGCTGAAATAAAACATGCATTTATCCAATCTGCAGCATCTAGTCAAGCACGTTAGATTTTAAGTTTATTTTTCAGAAGTAAACAGAATTTTAAAAAATAATAAATAACTTGGAAAAATAACAGATTAGTTCCTATTCCAAAGAATTATTTAAATAGAGCAGAAAAGCCATTTTATACCCAAACATAGAGCAATGAGAAACAACCAATTTGCTCAATGAAAAATATAAAGCAACACAGTTCATAGCTATGCTCTTCATTGAAATTAAGAATTTTGCTACTGTTTTGAATTTTGACAGACTTATTCATGATCTGTATATGTGCTCCCAGGGCAATTTGAAGATAGATCTTCTTCATCTGCAAAAGAGTAAAAGAGAAATTTGCAGAATTTATAAGCAAACATGCATACAGTAATAGATTAGAAGTTTGAAATGGAAAATGTATTTTGTTTCAAACTCAAAGCAAATAGCGCATCTGAAATGTTCTGGATTGACTATATTCTGAATTTTATTTCAAGCACTAAATACTCTAAATGGGCAGGTCCAATCTTGTTTCTGCTTTAAGTTGCCAAGTTTTTATTCCAACGTCAGAACAGCAAAGCTAGGTTTATTCTGACCTCAGAACAAAACCCTTAGGAGATTGTCGCACTGTGACTGGGTTCTTTTAGAACTGGAGTAATATTTGGGTTTCCAAGAGAGGCAATCAATGTAGAGAAACTGATATGGTGAGTGAAAGCTTTTATGCTTCTCCTTTACAATATACAGCACACTTATTTAGAGTACGAACCCAACTTTTACCCAATCTCTCTCTTTCCTGTTTTGTACTTTGGTGAACGTACCATCTTCTCTGAGTCTTTGCTTCTCTTCCTCCGGGGAAACCAATAATTGACTTTTTTTCTCCCTCACCTGGGAACCAACCACTGGCCTGCAGCTTTACTCTCCAATTTTTCTTTCCAGCCATTTCCTTCTACAAGAGTCCTTGTAAATTGGAGAGTGAGAAGGAGAAAAAAAACACCCCAGCAGCAGTCCCCCAGCAATGCCTACATACAAGGCTGGGTTCATGGGAATGCTGTCTACCTGTACCCCACAATGCTGTTGACTAGCAGCAAGATCAGTTAGTTCAAAACGTCTGCACCTCTCCCCTTTTGCTGACTTACACCATCATAAAAGCAGCAAAACTAGGCAATTAAAAGCTTTTTGACAGAAAAGATACATGACTATAGTAAAAATCCTGAAACATCGAAAATTTTCAAGGAAAAACTCTAGAAAACAAGTAATAAAAAGCAATACAATCAAAATTGATTATGCATAATGAATAAACAAATTCCACAGAATTTGAATAATTGTTTGATATTTTTAAAAAATAATTTATGTTTACCTTGGTAGCTTGTTCCGCACCAGATGCAATAGAGATACTCTTCTCTTAAATAAGTTGTTAAATTGATCAACTTTTCTGATTCCTGAAAAAGCACCAATAAATAATTTTTTAAATCCATTAAATAGATCAATCTGAGAAAGACACATGTAATCATTGATTTGGCAATGAAAAGAATTAAATAAATTAGAATGTTTAGCTTCTGCCTTCTTTTGCTGCTCCTATTAAATGATTGTATTAGGATTCTTAAAAGTCTTTTATTACTTCCAATTTATTATTTCTTCTTAATATTAGAATAAAACCTGTGATGGCTTTTATGAATCTTATTTATTGGCAGATAAAACCACGCATGAAAGAATCGACCAATGAGGCCACTAAAAGTCCACAGATTTGATGGCACTTAATCAAACCATACATCATATATAATTGATTATATACCAACAAGTTATTTTTGACTCCTAGTGACAACATAATTTTTTTCCATGATGAACTAGCCCAAAATTGATCTTTCAGTTCTCCTAACGTGCCCCCATCACCCCACTATTTCTTTAAAGTCCAACTTTCTTTTCTATGTCATAGAAATACCAGAGCTTACACTATTGTGACTCAGGAAGCAGAGGACTACCAGCAACAAAATGGGACACAGTGGCAATGAGTGCACTGCTGGAAGATCTGAAGGACCAGGTTTGGGACAGACCATTATGAAGAAAATGCATCTATGTGGTCTCTAAGAACAGAAACTGATTTCATGGCACATCATAGATCAATCAATCAATGTATATTGTGCTGATGCACACATACATGGATGCATCCAAGCTAAACCAAACTGAATCAAGAGTGATAAGAATGCATGCATTTTGTTCAACATTTATATTTACAGCAGTAAATATCACCTAGTTTGGTGATCACTATAGAGCATCATAATATAAAGAATTACCAACCAGTCTACCAAAGACAACTGCTAAGATAATATCTGAACGTGTACTTACATTGAGTTCATCTTCTTTCTCATCTACTTCCTCTTCTTCCTCTTGGTTTTCTTCGGTCTTTGGGTTTAACCAGTACCAAATCTCTTTGGGGACTTCAAGGCCCTTAAATAAAAACATGGCAATAACTCATACTCCACACTATTAGATTTTTTAGGACTGCTGTAATCTTTGCCCATATGGGGGAAAAATCATATTAAACACAAGAGAAATTTTAGAAGACACTGCATATTAATAAAGCTCTTGATTTCTTAGACCTCATGGCCTATTTTATATTATCAACCAGATTATCCTTTTGAAATGGATTTTTCGGTGATGAGGTGAGTTCTGCTTTCATAATATCACTGTGGCAGGTCTGCTTAGCCCTGCAGTGTTTAAGCTGTAGGGCAAACATGTCAAACTTGTGGTGTCACATGATGTCATACAACGTATTGGGACAGTTTTGCCATTGCCGGCAATGGGATGGGCATGGCTTCCAGATGACGCGTCCAGCCCGTGGGCTGGGAGTTTGACACCCCTGCTGCAGGGGATACAGTTCCATCCACAATGCTTTTTCACACATATATGAAACTTCTGGGTAAAGTAAAGAGATCTGGGGTGAACCTAACCAGTGAGGCCTACTTTACATCTTCATATCTCAATTTCAAATTTAGATTACTATATAGGTACTCCTCGGCTTACAACCACTCATTTAGTAATTATTCAAAGTTCGGCATTGAAGAAAATGACTTATGAACAGTCCTCATACTTAGAACTGTTGCAGTGTCTCCGTGGTCATGTGATTAAAATTCAAGTGCTTGGAAACCAGCAGGCATTTACAAGGGTTGCAGTGTCCTGGAGTCATGTGATTGTCACTTGTGACCTTCCCAGCTGGCTTCTAACAAGCCACGTCAATTGGGGAATTTGGATTTGCTTAATGACTGTGTGATTCACTTAATGGCCATGGCAAAAGAGTCATAAAATCAGGTGTACCTCAATGACCACCTTGCTAGTTACAAAAGTTCTAATCCCAATTCAGATTGTAAGTTGAGGACTATCTAAAATGCCAACGAAGGCTGTTCTACAAGCTTCTGTTGCTGCAAGTTGCCACTTCTCCATAAGTAACGTGTAAGGCTGTTACATTCAATCTCTACAATCTATAATAGTTGCCTTTTACTACTTATACTTCAAAGAGCTTATTGACACCCAAATATTTGCTGGAAAATCATTTCATGTATGCACTAGCCAGGCCTATAAATCTTGCCTGCAGAGCCACTGATACCTCCAGTATAGTGACTGATTTCAGCCTGAGCATTTAGGTTATGAGGTCTTTGCTATGGAACTCCCTAATATTTGCTCTTGAAACTTAATATTAAGAAAATCGTCCCTCTCAATTCCTGGCAAATAGATGGAGAAGAAATGGAGATAGGGACAGATTTTATTTTCCTGGGCTCCAAGATCACCGCAGACGGGGACTTCAGCCAAGAAATTAAAAGACGCTTGCTCCTGGGGAGGAAAGCCATGGCAAATCTAGACAGCACACTAAAAAGCAGACATCACTCTGCCAACAAAAGTGCATATAGTCAAGGCTATGGTCTTCCCAGTTGCAATGTCTGCCAGTGAAAGTTGGACCATAAGGCTGAGCGCCAAAGAATTGAGGCCTTTGAACTCTGGTGCTGGAGAAGACTCCTGCAAGTCCCTTGGACTGCAAGGCGATCAAACCGGTCAGTCCTAGATGAGATCAGCACTGACTGCTCTTTAGAAGGCCAGATCCTGAAGTTGAAACTCAAATACTTTGGCCACCTAATGAGAAGGAAGGAGTCACTGGAGAAGAGCCTAATGCTGGGAAAGATTGAGGGCAAGAGAAGAAGGGGACGGCAGAGAATGAGATGGCTGGATGGAGTCACTGAAACAGTAGGTGTGAGCTTAAATGGACTCCAGAAGTTGGTAGAGGACAGGAAGGCCTGGAGGAATGCTGTCCATGGGGTCGCGATGGGTTGGACATGACTTCGCAGCTAACAACAACAATATTTGCTCTTCATCTGCATGTTGCAGTGACAGACTGTTGTACAGTATTGTTTCTAATATTTTTGTATTCTCAATCTATAAACTGCTTCATTATTTTTATAGAAATTGTTCAATTAAAAGTAAAAAACAGTAGAAATAAAAATGTAACACAACATCGATCGTAGATTTGATATTTTAAACATATTACATTGCAATAGTAAAAAGAAATAAAAATGTTGACCTTGTCAATAGCAGTCTTGTGAATAGCTCCCTGCTTGCTGACCTATGATTCCAGGCTAACATTTATAAATCTAATTTTAAAAAAAAAAAAAAACTCATTAATGTACCAAATACATTGATACATATTTGCAACAGGACTGTTCTAAAATGTTTCCATTGTTTGCTGAATTGTGCACTACTGTTAGGAAGGTTAAAGCAGAGGTGTCAAAGCCTCTACATGCCCAAATCAAAAATAAATTTTTTATTTAAACTTACTTTCTGTGTATCTAATTGTTGGCAGGCTTTCTGGCTTTTTTCAAGGTCCCGTTGTACTTGCAGTTGCTCCTGCTTAGTCTTCAATCTCATTCTTCATAAGACAAAAGCCATAATGAGTAAATTTAATAGAAGACTGTTTTTTTGATAAGGACATTTTCTGTTCTGGGTATTAATAAACTCAATAAGTGAGCTAAAACAGAACAGCTTCATCCCCAATATCTGAGGGATGAATACAAGATCCTCGAGGAATAGCTGGACGTCCCAGCATCATTCCACAATGATAATTTTGGGCGGAGCTGCTGAGTGCTGAATTAGATTCTACGTTAATTTTGTAGAATTTGACAAGAGATTGTATCTCTTTAGCTTTACCTTGTGGTGTCAGGATTTATACCTAGGTCCTTCAACACACAAAATATATGCTGTCCAGGTTAAATACAGCTCTTGCCTCAGTATACAATGGCATTAGCGGTTAAGAGAAAATGTCAGAGGAATAAAATAAATGGAAAGCACTACTTGAAGAGGTCAGTTGTCTGCTTTTCCACTTGTTTTTTCATATTCATTTTTTTCCTGTAGTTTTCCAGGTTTTCTTCAGCTTTTCGTTTTTTTAATTCTTCATGTCCAAGCCCGCTTCTTCCTGTCCCAAATACAAGGCAGTTGTTTGACTGATTGAGCAACACCATATTTGAAAGGGGAAAAAAGGGTCAGTTATTTCACAAACCTGTAGTAATATTCAGAGGAATGGGCTCAACTATCCCCTTTCCTGCAGAAGAAAGAAATGTATTTGCTGTTAGTAAAATAACATATGATCCCCTTGCTTCATTGTGCTTGCTATCTTTTATTTCCATATTTTAAATTTTAAATTTTATTGTAACATCTTTATTTGATTGCCGTGAGCTGTGCAGTCTTTGAGAACTGGGTGGTATACAATTTTTTTTTTATTGAAAAGTTTTACAATACAGTTTTCCTTTAAAGAACCCCCCCTTCCCCCACCCTCCTCCCCCCCCTACCTCCCCCCCTCCCCCCCTCCCTCCTGGCCCCCCTACCTCCCCCCTCCCCCCCTCCCTCCCCGACTTCCCAGAGCTAAATACAAGGTATATATATATAAAAAAGCAATCATAAACAACCATATACTAGCAATTACAAGTTCTAAAATCCATTACTCTCTAGCTTGTATAGGATAAAACAAGCCTTAGCAATATTAAATATATATAAGAAACTAAAATAGAAAAAAGAAAAAACAAAGCGAAGGAAGACTTATTCGAATGCTACGTAAAACTTCTTAACCCTATACTTGTTCTGGATAAACTCAATCCATTTTCTCCATTCCATAATATAATGTTCTTGCGAATGATCTTTCAAATAGGCCGAAATCTTCGCCATCTCTGCCAGGTCGGAAACCTTTAAAATCCACTCTTGTATAGTCGGCAGTTCCTCTTTCTTCCAATATTGACCTATCAAAAGTCTTGCTGCCGTAACTAAGTTCAACATCAACTTGGAGTCCACAACTGTAGCGTCGACAATTATTCCCAACAAAAAAAATTGTGGGCAAAACTTTATCCTCCGTTTAAAAACCTTCTGCATATTCCACCAGACTTTTATCCAAAAAGCCTTAACCTTTTTACAAGTCCACCATATGTGAAAATATGTTGCATCTTCATCACCGCATCTCCAACATTTAGGCTGATAATTCGGATACATACTTGCAAGCTTTTTAGGATCTAAATGCCATCTATAAAACATTTTGTAAAAATTCTCTCTTAAATTTTGAGCTTGTGTAAATTTTACATTCCTCACCCAAATCTTTTCCCAGGTGTCCATTGTAATAACTTCCTGAATGTTTTGGGCCCATTTTATCATACAATCCTTAACCAGCTCTGTTTCTGAATCGATCTCTATCAATGCAAGATATATCCGTTTAATATGTGCTGGTCCCTGATTTCTAATTTGCTTTATCAAATTTTCATCAGTCATTACAAATCCATTTTTCTGGTCTTCTTTCCACCTGGCCCGTAACTGAATATATTGAAACCAAGTTTGAACAACCTTCTCTTCTCGCAAGAAATTATATGATTTCAGGCACCAAACATTCCTTTCCAAACTTAAAATTTCCTTGTAAGTAGTCTCATCGTGTTTGAAACCAGCATGTATATTTTCTATTGCGTGTTTTGGAATTGCCCACAATGGTATCTTGCTGCTTAACTTGTATCTGTACTTCTTCCAAACTCTCAGCAGTGCCTGTCTTAAAATATGCATCCTAAACACAGAATCTACCTTCTTATCATACAACAAATATGCATGCCAGCCAAACAACAAATCATGGCCCTCAAGATTTAATAACCTCGGTTGCGTCAAATTAATCCAATCGCTTATTCCTACTAATGCAGCAGCTTCATAATATAATTTAAGATTAGGCAATTTAAGGCCACCTCTCTCACGAGTATCCTGCATAATCTTAAGTTTAACTCGTGGCTTTTTCCCTGCCCAGACAAATTTATTGATACCACGCTGCCATTCCTCCAAATTAGAATCTTTCTTAAGAATCGGTATCATTTGAAATAAGAATAAAAATTTGGGCAGGACATTCATTTTCACTGCTGCAATCCGTCCCAACAAAGACAATTGCAATTTTTCCCAACTCTCCAATTCTTTTTGAATTTTCCCCCATAGTTTTTCATAATTATTTTTATATAGCTTTGTATTAGAGGGCGACAAAGTCACCCCCAAATATTTAACCCTTTTAACAATCTCGAATCCAGTTAATCCTTCTAAGAGAGCCTTCTGTGAAACTGTGATATTTCTAGCCAAAATTTTAGTTTTCTGTATGTTTACTTTAAATCCAGAAACCTTCCCATATTGTGTTATTATCTCCATCAGGTCCACAACAGAGTTCTCTGGCTGGGTCACTGTAACAACCAGATCATCTGCAAATGCTCTCAATCTATAGTCCTGATCTCCGACTTGTATCCCCTTAATTTTATCCGAATTCCGAATCTTAACCAATAATATCTCTAATGTTAACACAAATAACAAGGGCGATAGCGGACACCCTTGCCTTGTGCCCTTCTCAATATTACATGCTGTTGTCAGACTATTGTTAACTATAATTCGGGCAGTTTGTTTTTGATATAATGCCCTAATCGGTTGTAGAAATTTTTCCCCAAAATCCATTTTGTCTAAAACTTTCAACAAAAATTGCCAATTCAATTGATCAAAAGCCTTTTCAGCATCTAAAAAGATTAGCGCTGCAGAGATCTGGTTGTGCCTTTCCAAAAACTCTAACACATCAACTATATGTCTCACGTTATTTTTCATTTGTCTACCACTAATAAACCCCATTTGATCCCCATGAACCACCTGTTGTAGAACCCTCATCAGTCTATTAGCCAAAACCTTAGCAAATATCTTATAATCTGTATTTAAAAGCGATATCGGTCTATAATTTTTAACTAAAGTAGCATCCTGGTCTTCCTTCGCAATCAAAGAGATAAAAGCTGTTCTCCAAGACGGTGGCACCTTTCCCCCCTTCTGGATTGTCTGGAACAGTTCCTTTAACGGTTTTATCATCTCTAATTGTAAGTTTTTATAATAGGCCGCAGTCAAGCCATCCGTGCCTGGTGCTTTATCCACCTTCAGTTCCTTAATAGCTGTAAAAATTTCTTCTTCTGTAATCAGCTGATTAATCCCCTCTTTTTGTACTTGCGTAAGAACCGGGATGCTAGCATTCTCCAAGTACATATCAATATCTTTTGCATTAATGTCCTCTTTAGTATATAATTTCGAATAAAAATCCACAAAAGCATCCTTAATAAGATTCTGTTGAAACACGACCCTTCCTTTATACTCAATCTTATCTATATTAGATACCCTTTGTTTTTTCCTCAGTCTATAAGCTAACCATCTGCCTGGTTTATTGGCATTGCATTGGTATACAATTTTTAAATATTAGTAATAGTATTTACTGTATTCCCTTCTATATACTTTTATTTCTTATATTTATACCTCCTTTTACCTTTCATGAACTCAACAGTCTATAAAATTTTTCCCCACATTAAATAAACCTGTGAAACAGGTTTGACTGTAAAATCATATTGGATCTCTGGTCTTAAGGAACTCAGAAAGACACCCCACTCTTCTGTAATCTTCCGAAGTCAAGATTCACTCTGTGAATTCTATTTTTTCTCTCCAATGGATCAAAAGACAATGGCAGAGATTAGAAGGTTGGCTTAGGGTTGGCAAGAACCAAACTCAAATCCCAACTCAGACACAAAGTGCATCAAGTAACTTCTGGATTAGTCTAATTTATTTCATAAAGTTGTTGAGAAAGTAAAATTGGGAGCAAAACAAGAGAACAAATTTGTTATGTTGAGGAAATGCAGAATATAAATGTAATAAGTAAATTGCTAGATGTCTTTGGCTCCCTTTTTCATTATTCTGCCAGCTGCAGATTTTGTACCAGCATAACTATTTATGGGGCAGTAAAACCTGATTCTTTAACACAGTCACACTTTAAAAACTCACCACTTTTGCCAAGAGGTTGGCCACTTCTGTACCCCATCTTCTGGAGCATAGCAAAGCCTTTATTTTCATTCCCCAAAGCAACATTTAAAACCATTTCACGTTGCTCTTTTTCTTGTTCTTTGATGCTTTTTTGCCTGCTTTTCTGGTTAGCCTCTTTTAGTTTTTCCTCTTTTTTAAAAGTTTCCTTTACACGTCTCAAAATCGGCATTCCTGGCCTGATGTCCTGGCTGAACAAAACAATTTTTTTTGTTAATGCTCATACCAATGGCTTAGAAACTAACATGAATACAAAAGAAAAGGACATTGTATGCTCTTATAGCTGCAAAAAGCATAATTCTACAAAGATGAAAGGACATGTCTTTGTTCTCAATTTTATAATAATCCGAGTTTAATTCTTTTCATAATTAGATAAGAGTTCTATTGTTAGGAGTTTCAATTGAAATATTCTAAATTTGTTGTCCTTATATTTATCTATAATTTTAATATTTTGTTTTTGCCTCAGTGTAAAAAATACTATACATTAACATACTTTAAGAATTATTCACTATACATACTGAATAATGAATTATATTAATAGTGATTAATAGTCTTACTGATTTTTACTTCTTTTTCTTTCTGAAAACAATACAATAAATATGCCATAGAAAATTATTATTTATTCACCTGTATTTCTAATCTAATTCTGTAAATTATCTTCCTTGAAGTTTTGTTCTATATGGGCAGAATTTTAAAGCAAAATGTGTATTTGAAAAATTGTACCCAAGTTTTTAATTGGGTATTGGATATTTGAAATTTCATAAAGCCAGTTAAAGTTCAGCATTAAGCAAAGGCAAGCATGATATACTTAGAAAAACATCCACTTACTTAGTATTAATAAAGGAATCCGACATATAATCCTCTTCTGCATCTTCCATGATTCATATCAATCTTCCACCTTCCACCTTGCTACCTATAAATACAGTTCATGATTATTTTAAAATGCATCAAAATCACTTTTCTTTCTAGAGGAAAATTCCATACTTATTAGATGCAACGCCACAAACCCAGATTTTGATCTTTGTGCATCACTGTTCCACAAGACCCTGATTTCTTAGCTAGCCAGAGCATCAGCATCAGCACAAGCAGGGCAATGATAGGATGTTGGTCTTTGCCCTGTAAATTAAATTCCAGACTCAGCTCGTACTCATTCGTGGAAACTCACTGGGTGAGGTTAGTTTGCTTAATTCAACCTACCTATCTAGACTGCCATTGTATAACTGACTGATCTAACCATCAGGCAACCCGCGGCAGCAATGCTCAAAATTTTCTCCTCTTGATTGCTATTCCTTACCAATAACAAAAATACAGCCCACCGGACGCCCCGCTCCCCAATTCCTAAGCCGCGCCTGCGCCTGCGCGCCTCGGTGGCCTCACTTCCCGAGTCTCGAGAGCGCATGCGCCTAAGCCGGCGCTGCTTCAGCTGGTTGCGGGGGCGTAAACTGTGGCGACCTTCGGGCTCTTGGCTGGGTCGGTGGCCGCCGCTGCCTGAGGTGAGAATGATCAGTCGGGAAAGATTGGGCAGGGAGACGCGGGGCGTGCACTCGGTGGGGAAGAGCCCAAGGGGGAAGTGGGTGGGAGGGCTGAGAGGGCCATAAGAAGGAAGCGGGAGCTCAGAACCATGGCAGCCTCCCCTGCGGATGCTTTCCCCTGGATGGATGGCAGGTGTAACAATGACCCGGGGAGCTGGGACCTGCCTTTTCTTTAGCCCGCGCACCCAACTGACGGCAGCCTCTTAAAGGCCCCTTTCCAGTATTACACTTTGGGCCGCCCTCCCGGGAGTCTGCGATCCGGGTGGCAAAGCTCCAGCAACCTCTAGATCAGGGGTCTTCAAACCTGGCCCTTTTATGACTTGTGGACTTCAACTCCCAGAATTCCTCAGCCAGCTTGCCTGGCTGAGGAATTCTGGGAGTTGAAGTCCACAAGTCATAAAACGCCTAAGTTTGAAGACCCCTGCTCTAGATGGCAGAAAAGAGGCGCAGTTTCCTGTGTGTCTCCTTGCTGCTGTTGATGATGTTGTTGTTGATGATGATGATGATAACTTTATTGTCACTTTGAATGTACACCAATTAGCATACATCAAAATGAAATTTTGTTGCATACAGCTCTCAAAGGGTCACCACCTCCGATATATACAACTTGTTCGGGGCCCGCTCAAATTTCACATTGTCCATTTTAGTCTCTAGGGAGTGAACGATAGCAAACAGGGCAGATGGAAATTGGGCTGCATGTGGATTAGCCCTCAAATTCGCTTGTATTCTGACAACCTCGCCTTCTTTCCTTTTTCTGTTCAGGTTTTGGCAGTCTAGAGCTGGTGACCCTAGGAGGCAAAGGGTATACAGGTAGTCCTCGACATACACCAGCTCGTTTAGTGGCCTTTCGAAGTTACAATGGCATTGAAAAAAGTGACTTATATGACCATTGTTCACACTTATGACCATTGCAGCATCCCCATGGTCATGTGATCGACATTTGGATGCTTGACAGCTGGTTCATATTTTATGACAGTTGCAGTGTCCTGGGGTCATGTGATCAGCTTTTGTGATCTTCTGATCAGCAAAGTGAATGGGGAACCCAGGCTGACTTAACAATGGTGTTACCATCTTAATAAGTGCAGTGACTCACTTAACAAGTGTGGCAAGAAAAATCATAAAATGGGGCAAAACTCACTTCACAAATTTCTCACTTAGCAACATAAATTTTGGGCTTAAGTTTGGTTGTAAAGGCTCAATTGTGGTTGTAAGTTGAGGACTACCTATACTCCATAGTTGAGCCCAGGATGGGACATCCCCTCCTTTGTAATAAGCCATGTTTGCATAATATGCTTACCTGTCTATACATCATAACTGTTTTATTATTATTGATTTGCTGTTATTGCCCAATGCCCTTCCATTTCATCTAAGCGATTCTGGGAGGTTCATAACGGATAAACATAATCCAATAAAAATAAGTTAAAAACCAATATACAAATGTAAAAAAGCTATTCATAATCAATTTACTAAATCCACATTTTCTTCTGCGTGTGCATGTTGTTCTGAACCATAAACTGCAGTGTGGTTAGATAAAATTATATTTGGCTGCTTGGTGTTTCAGTATGTCTAATCAGCCCGTGTGTGGTACAGGGACTCCAGTATGGAACTATTTCACACATTATGCAACATCAAACCTGAATTTATGAGGTGCCTCTACTGCTAATAAAAAGCCAGAGAAAATCCCAACTCTTACCATTGGTGGCTGAGTAGTTGGTTGGGCAGCAGCTTCAGACGAGTCTGGATGAAGCAGATTATCTGGACCTTTTTTTATTGTATGCTTCCCAGAGTCACATTTTGTGAGATGGATGGCTATATGTATATTTATTTATTAATTTTTTATGCTGTCCATCTCCTATAAGGTGACTCCGGGCAGTAATTATATCTTGCAGCTTTCAGTGCAAAGTTTTAAATCAGTGCAAAATTGTAAATTAAAAAGTTGTGTGAATAGACACTAGAGATTCAAAAGAAAGGTGTTCTTTGCCTGAATAATACACTAAGGGGCTGAACCCTAGCAATCAAAGCATATTTTTTGTTTCAGCCTTGAGCAACTGTATTCTCATTTGCCTATTAAAACTTAAAAAATATTCTATATCAAATTTTTTTTTTTAATTCCATTTATATCCCGCCCTTCTCCGAAGACTCAGGGCGGCTTACAAGCTTAGCAGTAGCCTTCATTCTATGTATATGCCTGCTTATTAGGGCTTTCACACACACACACACACACCCCAAGCGGCATTATTACAAAGTCAGCTTAATTGCCCCCAACAATCTGGGTCCTCATTTTACCTACCTCGGAAGGATGGAAGGCTGAGTCAACCTTGAGCCTGGTGGGATGCGAACCTGCACTAATTGCAGGCAGCTGGTGTTACTTAAGGAGGCATTAGCCCACTGCTCCACCAAGGAGCATGTAATAAAAGAATTCTTTCTTTAAGATATACTTGCTTATTAGAATATTGTTTTTTCTGTTTTATATTGTTATTTCCTTGTTAATTTACACTGGAAATTGTAATACTTGAGAGTACTTTTTTTTTTAAATGTAGGATCTAAATTTTTCAAAAATATGTATTCTTGGAATTAAATAAAATACTACAGATTTCTAAAATTCATAGATAGACCCAAGTGAAAACATTTTGGATTAGATTTTACACTTTTGTCCACACTCTTATTTAATAATGATAACTTTATTGTCACTTTGAATGTACACCAATCGGCATACATCAAAATGAAATTTCGTTGCATACAGCTCTCAAAGGGTCACCACCTCCGATATATACTCCTTTTTCGTGGTCCGCTCAAATTTCACATTGTCCATTTTAGTCTCTAGGGAGTGAACGATGGCAAACAGGACAGATGGAAATGGGGCTCCATGTGGATTGGCCCTCAAATTCGCTTGTATTCTGACAACCTCGCCTTCTTTCCTTTTTCTGATCCTGACTCTTCCACCTTTTCCTTAAAGAGGCCTTGCTTCTTTTCGCCCCTGGAGCAAACAGTTACAATCATAGTATGTATTTGATGTGGTTTTTGAAGGATCCCTTTGGGGGTAAAGGTTACACAGTACAAGGAATCATTGAATGGATTCATGTAACATCTAAGCCACAAAAACTTTAACCAAATTGTCACTAAATCATACAAACAGCCCCCCAATCATTTTGGAGTTGAACAGTACCAAAATTTAATCAAATAAATATTTCTAGGTTTTTAAATGACTTAATGAGATGCACTGATTGAACACAGTAATAATTCAGTTTCCATATATGTGTACACTAGCACACGTGTGCATGCACACATATCACTCACATTATTATCATTGGTCTTCCACTCTCTTTGATAGAGATTTTAAAAAATCTGTTCTTTGTAGCAGATATGTGGGTGATTGAATTAATAAAAGACGTTCTGTAAAAATAATAGATAAACTGGTTCAAATGCTGGTTCCGGCGTGATCTAAAAACGTATCTATTCGAACAAGCCGGCCTGGCCTGATGGGTTTGGGTTCTAACATTATTTTAACTAACCTACTACATTGGGCACAATCATTTAACTTTAAATCTTGTATCCTGTATTCTTATTTTTGTTGCCCTGTACACCGCCCTGAGTCCTTCGGGAGAAGGGCGGTATATAAATCAAATAAATAAATAAATATTTTAGGTGGGATATTTTAAATCTACTGTTCTTTGTTTTACTATTTATTTGTATAACAGGAAACAAGGGAAGCTTCTGTGCAAAAAGAATTTAACCAGCTATGGAACTTGCTCATAGTTTATTATTAAATGAAGAGGCTTTGGCTCAGATCACTGAAGCAAAGCGACCAGTTTTTATCTTTGAATGGCTACGGTTTCTTGAGAAGGTGCTTGTAGCTGCTAACAAGGTATAATTTCATTTTTATTGTTTAATTTGTTACCCATCTCATGGTTTGAGTTGACCTTTGATAATAGATTTTTTTCAGCCTTTATTTTTGTATTAATGACTCTTCTGTAATATGACCAAAGTGACATGCCAGAAATATTTTTGAATTTTTGTATTAATGACTCTTCTGTAATATGACCAAAGTGACATGCCAGAAATATTTTGAACTGTTTGGTTGTTTATGATTTTGATAATGCATATTTACACAGAAACTCCATTTTCTGTTGTGCTGCATAGGTTTATTATACTATTCTATTCTATTCTATTTTGAAAAATGCCTAAGGCATTAATGGAAATAAACTTGAGAATGTAGCAAGTATTTTTAGCTTTATTTAATGAATCCTCTAGTCTAAATTCATGGCCATTAATTTTATGTTCATATTTAAACACAAAAATAAACTTTTAGAGAACATCTGAAATAAACATTTATATGACATAACAAAGTGATAATGAACTTCATTGATTTCATATAAACACTGGACAAGATTTTCATTTGTTTCATTAACAGACAGATGTAAAAGAAAAACAAAAAAAGCTTGTTGAACAGCTAACGGGTCTTATCAGCACTTCTCCTGGACCACCAACAAGGAAATTACTTGCTAAAAATCTTGCCGCTCTATACAGCATAGGAGATACTTTTACTGTCTTCCAAACACTTGATAAGTGTAATGATATCATCAGGAGTAAAGATGATACTTCTGCCTATTTACTGACAAAACTGTAAGTAAATGTTACCTACTAGAAAAAAATCCACAACTTCAGAAATGTATCAGGGAATATTTCCAATATGTAAGATCATATTTTATTTTATTATTGTGTGCATCCATGTAAAATACTTAAAATATGCCAGATTGTTGGTGGATACATTATATTTGAAGAACAAATAGTTTTAAATCACGAGGTCAAAGTTGGATTACGTCTGTTTTCTTGTTACCTCACTACTAATCTGATTATCTGTAAAATCATAGCAGTATCGTATTATACATTTAGGTTATTTGAATTTAAAGTTTGTCCAGTATATGAAGAGGTTCAACTTTGCTTGAAAGTATATTGGCTTGATGCTCCCATTTAAAAGACAGATGCCTTTGAGCTGAGTTTGACTCGTGGTGATTAGATGATTTTTAAGTAAGAGTGGAGAAATGGTTTGCTATCTTCTTCCAAATTATCATTTTTTATTAGTTCAAGTTTAACCTGAAGACTTGGGATTTCCTATTGAATCTATTACTATACAATTAGAAATTATCTTATCAAAATTCCCTTGCCTTTTGTAGTACTGCAGTGGCATGTGTTGGAGCATTTTATGAGAAAATGGGAAGAATGCTGGGCAGTTCTTTTCCTGAAACAGTTAACAATCTCTTAAAATCTTTGAAAAGTGCTGAAGTAAGTAACAGCAGTGTTCATAGAATATTTGAATTTTTGTACTCTTTTCATTTATTTAATTAAGAGTCTTTTAATCTTCTTGTACAGGAAAAATAATTTTGGACCACCTAAATAAAAACAAAATTCTTATGTCAGGTTTTTGTGATCTTCAGTGGGTGATATGGTTCATGAAAGCTTATAGCATAATAAATTTGCCTGATGTTAAGATGTCAGCAAAATCTTTGTACTTATCAAGGTTGTAGTGAGCTAAAAATAGAGTTATATTCAGCAGTTAGAAAAATGTGTCTTGTAATTAACATAATTACTGCTTGAAATGTTGCATTGAATCTCAGTGCTAGTTCACATTATTAAAAGGCAACCAACTAAACTTACAGCTGAGCTGAAGCACTGTTTGACTAGATTCATCTATTATCCATACTATGTACTATAGTATACAAAATAATTTATACTCTACAACTACAGAGAAGGAGTGGTTCTCATATGTGTTGGAGAAGTCGTGTTTCCATCAGATCTAAAACTTGTGAGATGAATAAGAATTACCTCCTCTATCAATTGCCCCTTATAGTTTCTTAGTTTAATTTTGAAAATAAAATTAAAAGCAAATTCCTATTTATTTATTTTTCAATCCTTGGGAATGGCTGGAAGAAATGATAATCTTTTTCAATAAGCGTGAAATGTGTCAAGTATTTGTGAAATAAAATAAAAGATTGTAATATATGTTTGAAAAAGAATGAGTGTTGATGTATATGTTCTATAAATTATGACTTTGGAATAGAATTCCTCAGCAACATATTTAGGAATAAGGTTTATGATCTTCATACCATATTAAAAGATAATATTTACTGTTATGATGAAGAGTTCCATTTTTACATAGAGATACAAGAATATTTTTCATTACAATATTTCTTGTGTTTAAATAAACGAGAAGCATGGTTTTGGTAAAAATACAATATGTTTATGTCTTCTGCTGATTTGCAGTCACAGGGAAGGAGTGAAATATTAATGAGTTTACAAAAAGTCTTAAGTGGCCTGGGTAGTGCAGCAGCTTCTTGTCACCGTGACATTTATAAGAATGCCCGGTCTCTCCTGACAGACAGAGCTATGGCTGTGCGCTGTGCAGTAGCAAAGGTAAGTTTGCTTGATTTTTTAAATGATAAAAACATTACTGCATTATTCATAGCATTTTCTAGATTATCTAGTGTTCTAAGTGTGCTTTTTATGTTGTACAGCAGGGGTGTCAAACTCAATTTCATTGAGGGCCGCATCAGCATTGCGGTTGCCCTCAGGGGGCCGGGTGGGTATGGCCAGGGTGGGCGTGGCCTACTGGGTGGGCATGGCTAGAGTGCATATGGCCTACTGGGTGGGCGTGGCCAGCTCTACATCGTTCGCATCAAGGGTGCCTATGGGGGCCTGGGCAGGAGTGGGATAGATCTGAGGGTCTCTGGCAGAAGGAGGGTCTCTGGGCCAGGACCAAGGCAGTGGGGGCTGTTCCCTCACTGTTTCCAGGATGGCTTCGCGGGCCACATGAAACCACTTTGCGGGCTGAATCAGGCCCCCGGGCCTTGTGTTTGACATGTCTGTTGTACAGCTTAGTATAGATATGGACCCTTCTCTGAAATCAGACAACCAGTGTTATATATTCTTCTGGAAAGGTACATGATATGCTAGTAGTTTAGTTTTTAATCACTTTCTGAAAGTGCGTAGCTTCACATTCACATTCTTACATTCACAGTCTTATTTCTGACATTAAGGATTAAAGTTGATATGCAAATCAAATAAATTACGCAATTCTGATTGAAGGCAAAATTCCTGTTGCTGGGATAAAATGCTGCTATATTTTTTTTTGTCTTTTGTATCTAGTTTTGTATCTAGTTTCTTCCCTTTAGGTTGTTTGGTGTCAAGCAAAAGCTGATTTTATTTTTTGACATATCTGGAAAAGGAATCCACACTACACAAGACTTTTTAACACTGAAAACTATTGGGAAAGCATTTTGGACTTTTAATGCTCCATTCCTTTCACCAATTCCAAATTTGATTATACTCTTTGTGCATATAGTATATACAACTCTCTTTGCAAAGTGAAGAAAGATTCCACTTTATCTTTTTCCAGTTACAATTCTTTTTTTTTTAAAGGGATGGTATTGTAGGTAAAATGAGGACCCAGATTGTTGGGGGCAATAAACTGACTTTGTAATAATGCCGCTTGGGGGGCGAAAGCCCTAATAAGCAGGCATATACATAGAATGAAGGCTATTGCTAAGCACATTGGTTTGTGCTTAAATTGTAAGCCGCCCTGAGTCTTCGGAGAAGGGCGGGATATAAATGGGATTAAAATAAAAAAATAAATAAAATTGTGATGGCTGATTTTAAAGAATGAATAAATAAGCATTCTAAAAGTATTAACAGTTTTGGGATAATTTTTTTGTAGTGTCTGCTAGAACTGCAAAATGAAGCTGTATTTATGTGGACAACAGAATTAGAAAATGTAGCAACTCTATGTTTTAAGGCTCTGGAAAACTCAAATTATGGCGTACGAGTTGCAGTATCCAAACTTCTGGGGACAGTTATGGCTACAGCATTGATACCAAAGCAAGCAGCAGGTATTATACATTGAGTTATTCATATCCTTATTATTATTTTGTTTTTCAGCAATAGACACATTGATAAGCTAAATGTTTATCGTTAATGATAAAAACCCTATACTTTCACAGTTTTTAATTTGGTGAAGATGTTGTATTAATTTCATGGCTGTAAAGACATTGGTATCTTTAACATGACATATTACTTACCAAAATCTCAAAACTACAACGAGAACCGATTGAAAATATTCCTTTGAATAAAATTTTCTGTTTATTTGTTTTAAGTGATGCGCCAGAATGTGAAGAAAGCAACATTAGAAGAGGTTTTAGAACTCATGGCTACTGGTTTTTTGCGAGGAGGATCTGGATTCTTAAAAAGTGGTGGAGAGATGTTAAAAGTAGGAGGATCTGTTAATCGAGAAGTACGAGTTGGGGTTACTCAGGTATGTTTATTTTAAAATGCTTTAAAGTATCGTCACAACCAGGCAAACTAAAAAAAACCAGGTTTCATAGAACTGTAGAAACTAGTTATGTATTTACTAATAATCGTATAATGATTGCTTTTCATTATTTTACATTGAAATTCTTACAGCTCCAGCCAGATAAGTATATAATGAGATTCAAAGAAGTGTTCAAGTAAGCCCAGTGGGCATTGGGCTGTTTCTTGAAAAGGCAAATGATAGAATTCTTTTGAAATGTGGAGCCTTTTCAACAGCAGTAACAAGTGGCAGTGAATAAAATTTATTTACTTATTTGTTTATGCTAAAGAATAAAAATCTCACATGGAATGCTACTGGCTCATCCTTCAGGATGTAGCTATAATATGCTATACAATTGAGTAGCTTACATTAGTAGATAAATGAAGATGCTTGTTAAGTTCCTGAGAAAAACTCTTTTGCTCAAACTCTTGACAGTCCTGTTCAAGAAATTGTTGGAAGCCCCCACTTTTGGGGGCTTCCAACAACCTTGAGGCCATATACTGTGAGATTGTCATATACGATCACAATATTATCATTATTATTATACTAAAAAGCTGTATGATGAGAACTAGTTATAGAAATTATAATTAGTTTTCATCATAGCTGAGGTGTTATTGAGCTTCATAAACCTATGTGATTGTAATATTAGAGGGCCTGATCTGGTATTTTCATTTCAGAAACAAACATTTTATGGTTTTAAGGAGTGGGATAGGGGATATTGGAGAATTGAAGGTAAAAAGTGTAAATAGAATTTTAAATTCAGAGTACAAATCCCATATACCTTAAGTAACTTAATAATTTTGAATTTTCAGGCCTATGTTGTCTTTGTCACAACCCTAGGAGGTCAGTGGCTAGAACGCAATTTTGCAACTTTCTTGTCACACGTAGTGGATTTGGTTTCTCATCCTCGTGCAACTCAAACTCATGTAGAAGCTGTCTACTCTCGAAGATGTGTCTCGTTTATCCTCAGAGCGACAATAGGAAGTTTATTGGGAGAGAAGGCACAGATTGCTGCTGCTAAAGATATTTGTCAGGCTATTGATAAACAGATGAAGGCAGTAGGTAAGAGAGCAAACCTTAGTGTAGGCATGTATTGTTTTTACTATCCTTGTCCAATCTTTTTAATTCTAGGATAAAGAGGTGCTAGTTTTCAAATTTATTGAGCTACGTGTGTTATGACACTGGCTTATGTGGTTATGATATAAATGAGATCATTTGCAACAATTGTGTGCCTGAAGAATAAAGACTGTGAAAATATAATGCTGTACAGGTAGTCCTCGATTTATAATCAGAGTCACGGGGGATTCCCCCCCCCCCACAAAAGCTACTTGTGACTCAGTCCCAAAGTTAAGGCCACTACAGCATTCCCATGGTTGTTCACCCTTACAACTGGCTGCAGGGACATTGTAGCGCCCCACTGCCTATGTCGCCCCCATCCCACACCACCGTGCTCCACATCCTCCTCCTCCTCACCCTGTATCATCCATCTCATACTTATATTTTGAAAATCTCTGGAACTTGGGTTAGGGAAGGTGGGTCAGCCGCTCTGTTACTAGGCATCTTCCTCGTGCACTCTGAAATACTTTTTTGGAACCCGGTCCAAAGCAGTATGTTTTAAGTGTAACAGAATGCTGGATTATTCACCATTTTCTAATTTACTTTGACAGAAACAGTTGTGAACGATGCTAATATTGAAAACAAATCAGGAGCAGCAGAAGTTGCCGCAAGTCAGCATGTAATGGTTTGTGCTCTTCAAGAGCTGGGAAGTTTAGTTCAAAGCCTGAATGCTACTGCATCACCACTTATACAGGAACCTTCTATAGGTAAATCATTCAGATTGCCATGCTATACACACTAAGAATATTTAATAAATTTATTTGTTTATTTATTTATTTCAACCATTTAATTATGTACGTAATGCAATACTGATGTGAAATGTAAACCTAAGTACCAGTGAAAATGAGATGTTTGGGACTTTTCTAGTTTTCATCCAAGTGATGGGAGGTTTAGTTGATTAAGTGGATAGAATAGATGATTACCAATACAGTTTTGTTTGTTTTGTTTATTTAAAAGTTCAGTTTCCCGCCTTTCTAAGGCATCAGGGCAGTTAATACTATGAAAGTGATATAATATTTACAGATTTAAGAATGTAATATAATCAAAATAATAAAAAACTAAAATATTGATTTTATTGATGTTACTTGTTTTATTTATCAGCCTAATCAGAAAGATGAAGCATAAAGAATAAAGCATAAAGGTGAAAATATAAAGCATAACAGAGACTTGGGATTTGGTGTGATTTTTGGCTTTTTTATCCTCAGCCATTTAATAGTGGTTTTTTTAAAAAAGAATTGTATTTTCTATTTTTAGCTTAATTCAATGTCCAGAGTTGCTATGGTGGGAAAGGCGACCATAGAAATCTAGATAATACATAGTACATATATTGATCAGAAATCTGGGTGGTTCATTAAAATTGTTTCCTACATAAAAAGAAAAATTATCATGCTAGTGAACCACCAAGGCAGAAAAAGCGTATTTTCCAGAATAGATTATAGCCATTGAATCTGAATTTGGCACCCAAAGAGTGCTTTGTGTTAAATGCTTCTTGATGTTTTTAAGACTTAAAAAAAATAAAAACATCAAAAATAGATAGCCTTGAATTCTTTTGCTACCCAGTGTGAAAGTTTTACATCATTTCAACTTCTTTCTTTGACCAAATCTACTACAAATAAATGTTTTGGTAGTTTCCTCAAAATATTCTCTTCTCTGGTTTGTTTTCAGGATTGCTTGAGACGGTTACTTCAGTTCTTCTCCATCCTAGTATGGCTGCTCGACTTGCTGCTGCATGGTGTTTGCGCTGTGTGGCTGTAGCTTTGCCTTTCCAGTTGACTCCGTTATTGGACCGGTGTGCAGAAAGGCTTAACAACCTGAAGACCTCCCCAGAAGCTGTTAGTGGGTACAGCTTCGCCATGGCTGCTTTGTTAGGTGGAGTTCATCAGTGTTCTCTAGGCATCCCTCATGCCAAAGGAAAGGTGAGATTATTAATACATGTCTGCATTGTTTTGTCTAACACCGGGGTAGAGAAGGAGGCTGTCACAAAGCAACATGAGCTATTTAATGGTATATTCCAGGGGTTGGCAACCTTGGCTCTTTTATGACTCGTGGACTTCAACTCCCAGAATTCCGCTGGCTCAGGAATTCTGGGAGTTGAAGTCCACGAGTCATAAAAGAGCCAAGGTTGCCTACCCCTGGTATATTCCAAAGAAATTGCATTCAAAGATTTGCTTTACCGAATGTTAGTTTCCCAGTTATATTCAAGGTTTAAAGTCTGAAAAGCTCAAGCTGTAGCTACCAAGGAACATGTACTTCTCTGTGAACCTGAGGTACGTCAGCCATGTCAAAAAGGAAATGCCTTTGTATAAACACTGTTATGCTCCAAAACTAGGAAGCATCCATTTTGAAACTATGATTGCTCCTTCCTAGTTATAAGAAACTCAAGTTGCTTCTTTTTAGTCTGACCTCTTAAATGGCTCTAGGGCAGGGGTAGGCAACCTTGGCTCTTTTATGACTCGTGGACTTCAACTGTTAAAGTCCATGAGTCATAAAAGAGCCAAGGTTGCCTACCCCTGCTCTAGGGGTTTTATACTCTCATGCTCATTTTTTATTACATAATAATGCTTATTCCTGGATAAATACCTTTATCATCACAACAATAGAAACAAATTTCATTTGATGTTCGAGCATTTCCTCTTTTTTTTTTTTTGCTCTTTTCAGGGCATTTCTCTTATCACTTTCCATATCTTGATTTGTTTTCTTTAGTAATCTTTTAGTTTGCCTGCCCTGAGTCTCAACCATCCCCTACTGAGACCTTCAACCCCTTCTTTTGTTTGACTTCTTCATTTTACTGTTTAAAGGAAAAATAACTTGAATAATAATGAACTTGATATTAAATGAAGTTTTTATTTTCTATCCTGTATTAATGTTAGGTTATGAGTTTTATTAAGATGCTTTCTGGTTCACTTCTAAGTTGATTTTCCCTTTATTTTAGATGGTTGTTAGCATTGCTGAGGATCTCTTGCGGACTGCTGCACAAAATAGCAGGCTGTCCTTACAGCGAACCCAAGCTGGGTGGCTTTTGCTAGGTGCTCTAATGACTTTAGGTGTGTATGCACACATTCCTTCATTTTAGCAACACAGTCTGAATTGCACTTAGCAGCAAGATTGTCAATATCTCTCTAATACTAAACTTTATCAGGTTCTGCTGTTGCTACCAAAATCCAGATTATTTTGAAAGTGCAGTTGCCTTGCCAGATTACTTTTGTTGTGAAGTAAAAGTCTAGGTAGAAATATACTCTGATCAGTAGTTAGGAGTATTAAATTACAATTAGCACATTGAATGATAACAGAATATTAAAGTTAGCTTTAGTTAATTTGAATCTTTTAATGTTATTAATATGTAGCCGTATTTATAAAGGTATAAATATTTCTGTAACCTTAAAATCAATTATAATTACAGTAAGATTCCTAAACGTACTCTGCAAGTTATTTATTTTAATAGATAATTCTATTTTAATTAAAATTTGTCAAAGTGGCATATAAAATATAAAGTCAGTTTTTGAAAATGCCATCTACAAATAGCATTGAAGCCTGTTTAGAATTCTTTGGCTTTCTCTTTCATGAAGATTTATTAAGCCCCAGTATCATTTGTGTTCCTGGTAGGTCCTTCAGTCGTCCGTTACCATCTTCCTAAAATGTTATTACTGTGGCGAAATGTGTTTCCCCGTTCGCTAAAGGAATTAGAAGCTGAAAAAGCTCGTGGAGATTCCTTTACATGGCAAGTAACGCTGGAAGGACGCGCAGGAGCTCTCTGTGGTATGAATCTCAAATATACAGTACCTTGTCCAGGACTATTTCAGCCAGCCTAACTATATTTTATGAATAAAATAATCAGCTAGAATCAAAAGGACTGAAAAACTCTATTCTGAGTAATCTTTAGATGTTGATTCCTTGTGACAAAGTGGAGGAAAAACTGATACACCTATGTTATGACCATTGAAATGCAAAATATTAAGAATATATTTGCAAAAATGCAGCCGGATTGTATTCCACCATATCCATGTTTGGAATATGCTAGTATAAGAGTATGGATAGGAGTAGGATAGGATGTTCTTAAATTTTTTTTTACAGGATACAAATAAAATTGAATTGAGCACTATATTTGTTAGGTGACCATATTATGTATGTGTCAATGCTGCAACTTCGTTTTCAGTTGCCACAGTTGGGAGGGGGAATGTTTTAATGGTAGAGATAACAATAAGTTGTCCTGTGGGAACCAATTTCATTGCTGCTTGGGTTTTGGCAGGCTGAGCTTTCTGTTAGAAAGCCCGCCAAAGTAATTTATTGGGGAATGTGATTTATGACATACTACTGGGTGGGAAGTTCAACTTTGTAACAGTTGGGAGGGAATTTCAGTCTTGGTTTCACTTTTGATCATGCCAATACTTTGTAGCCAATAAATATGTTCTTTAAGGAAACCTTTTGCCTTGGAGTTCTGGTCTCATCTATCGGAAACATGACAATATGTGTGTTTGTGTGTAGCCAGTTTAGCTTTTCTTTTTTAGTGGAAAGCTGTAGTTTGAGCAGAGAGCCCTGTTTCTGAGAGAGAGAAAGAGAGAATGACATAGAGCAATAGCACTTAGATTTATATAAATGCTTCACAGTGCTTTGCAACCCTCTCTAAGCAGTTTACAGAGTCAGCGTATTGCCCCGAACAATCTGGGTCCTCATTTTACTGACCTCGGAAGGATGGAAGGTTGAGCCAACCTTGAGGTGGTCTGAATTGAATTCCTGGAATGCAGAGTTAGCCTGCAGTACTGCATTCTAACCATTGCATCGCTCTTCTGTATGTCTTTTCTTCCCCTCAATAATTTTATTTTGACCATATGTCAATTCAGCTGTCCATTGCATTATATATTTGATGGATATGTTTGCACTGATTTTTTAAAGCTATCATTTCTGCTATTTTTGTTTGTTGCTAGCTATGAGGAGTTTTGTTGCCCACTGCCCTGAACTTCTAACAGAAGATGTTATTCGAAAATTGATGACACCCATTGAATGTGCTATGACAATGATGTCTCAGTGAGTATGTTTCTTAGAAATTGAAACTAGTTTTCTTTTAAAATCAATTTGTCTGCCTAATCACTAATAGAACACAATCTGTGATCTGATTTCTTATTACAACCACTAATCAACCTCTCTCCTCCTCTGTTAATCTTTTTTATTTTTCCCCCTCCCCAGATGGATATGTGGATGTGGATGGCTAAATTGTAATAAATTCATGTGAAAGAGAGCTCATATACATATGGGTGATGAACATAGAACAAGTTCATTAATACCCTGCGTTCTCTCTCAATATCTTGTGATCTCACCAATTTTCCCTCTGTAATTTCAAGGGGCAAAATAACATGTTCCCCTATTGGCATACATCTTCCAAAATTTATAAGGGAAAAGGTGCTTTTACTCCCAGTATTCTGTATCTACAGTATAAGTTAAATAGCCTTTTGAAGTAATAGTAACTTTTATGTTTTTTTTTTAACATGGTAGCATTCCTTCTGTAATTAAAGCCCATGGAGCACATCTGAAGGCAAGTGCAGCAATGGTTCGATTAAGGCTTTATGACATTTTGGCTTTGTTACCACCAAAAACATATGAAGGTAAAATTCACTTTTCCCCCCACTATTTCCCCTGTTCTTAAATACACCACTTTAATATGAGGTAGAAGCTTTGTAAACATTTTATTTCTCTATTTTTTAAATGACAGAAAGTTCAGCAGGAGAACTCTGTGCTCCCATATGCTCACTTTCATACATAGTAGCACTACTCTCAGATAACATTTCCTGCAACTTTCTCGGACTTGTGTTCAAATAATGACCCTGTAATCATAGAAATATTAGGGGGGAATTGTTCATCATACAAAGCTTCTGAAGCTTCAGTAACAACAGTATTTTGCCATGGGATTTCACGTGATCAGAATATTATTCGTTCTGGTTTTCTTGTTTGAAAACTAGGCTGAATCGTGTGATGCTTGTTGTTTTAACGGCCTGTGTGAAAACTGTATTTTATTGTTTTGCTCTAGGGTCTTTTAACCCACTTCTTCGGGAGCTGGTGGCAGAATTTACTCTAACAGACAATTCTGCTAATACAACCACCTCCCTGCTTAGATCACTTTGCCACTATGATGACAGTGTTCTTCTTGGCTCCTGGCTGCAAGAAACAGACCATAAATCAATTGAAGATCAGGTATCCAATCTTGTTTTCAAATCCTTTCCAAGTGTCAATTGTTTTTAATTACACACTTGTTATGCGTATAACAAATAAATTAAACATTTTCTGTGGTTTTTTCCATATTAGCATATTAAATCTTAGTCAGATCGTCAAGCCATAAATTCATTAGGGAAACTGTTTATTTACTAAAGGTGAACTTGGATGGCTGGATGGGCATTTGATACCGAAATGGAGCCTCCCCCAAATAAAATAGGTTCTGCATTCAATCCTTACAGAGTTGCTCCATCAGTTTCCAGAAACTAAGAATAAACTAAGTAAAACTTAAGAATATGAAAGAAATGAAAAGAATTTTTTGAGACTCCTGATGTATTGAGCCCAGTTCTCCATAGCCTTGTCTAATATGGGAATATTAGTAAAGCAATATTTGAAGAGCAATAGTCCCCCATGGCTGATATAGTCATATTTAACCCATTTATTTCACCATGCAGCTTTCACTTCTGCTTTGGGGAATATGGACTAGTATATTAGAGGAAATATTGGAGAAAATCATATTGTTATTAACGTTTGAGAAAATCCATACTTTTGAAGTGATGGGCATCTTTTCCTCCTCATTCATTTGATGCTGCTTGCAAAAATACCTTCTTATAAAGTGTAGAGACTGCCACTGACAATCCCACATCTGGGTCCTTAGAGAGGCAGAAATTAGACATAGTGTATACAGTATAATTCCCAATATCACTAAAGGCTCCTGCTTCAAGTTCCCTACAGCAGTACTTTTAGTAGGAGCTGAAATACAGTGCAACACCTGGCTTGCAATATGTTAAGGCAACGTATAAGAAATTGGAAATGATTTCTAGCAAGTTGCCTTTAAATGCATAGGAATATTTGTCTGACCCTAAAGTATATTGTATAGAATAGAATAGAACAGAACAGAATAGAATATCTTTATTGTCATTGCATAACTGACAACAAAATTAAGTGCTGTCCACAGTGCACACTATACACAACTAAAAACCTAAGCATAAGACAAGAACCGGTGGGTAGAAGCTTTACAATGAGATATCTAAACTTGAACTAAGAAGGAATTTCCTGACTTTGGGAGCTATTAAACAGTGGAACAGCCTGACTCCTGAAGTTGTGAGTGCTGCATCACTGGAGGTGTTCAAGAAAAGACTAGACATCTATTTGTTCACAATGGTATCAGGATTCCTGTATTCTGTAGGGGATTGGCTAAAAGTACTCCAAGGCCCCTACCAGCAGCCTGATTCTCTGATAATGAAAAATGGTAATGAATAGCAGATATACTTATTTGAGGATATAATTGTTCTGCAAAAACTGAAAATACATTGTATAGGCCCCATAGAGTACTCTTTTAACTAGGACAACATTTTTTAGCTGATATGAAATATTATGGGATAAAAAAATACATGTCTCTGATTTCAAATGTGCTGATGCTTTACAGCTCCAGCCCAACAGTGCCTCAGGTAGTGGTGCCCTAGAACACGATCCTTCCTCCATTTACTTGCGCATCCCAGCTGGAGAAGCAGTGCCAGGTCCTCTTCCATTGGGAGTATCGGTCATTGATGCCTCAGTGGCTCTCTTTGGAGTTGTTTTTCCTCATGTGTCCTACAAACACAGGTTTGTTATAATAAAAGCTAACCCTTCTATGCCTCATCAAGGTGTTCTTTCATTCAGTAATATCAAAATGAGAATCATATATAAAGATAAGTTATCCTTTTTTCATTTTTGTAATTTTTCAAATGTTACAACTTATCTTTTGGAGGAAGCTAGTGGAAGTGCCTTTTATGTTATTTTCAAGACTATTTGATTAGCATACTAATTATCTAAATGCAGACATGTCAAACACAAGGCTCGGGGGCCGGATCCGGCCCGCGAAGTGGTTTCATGTGGCCCGTGAAGCCATCCTGGAAACAGTGAGGGAACGGCCCCCACTGCCTTGGCCCTGGCCCAGAGACCCTCCTTCTGCCAGAGACCCTCACATCTGTCCCACTCCTGCCCAGGCCCTCATAGGCACCCTTGATGCGAACGATGTAGAGCTGGCCACGCCCACCCAGTAGGCCATACGCACTCTAGCCACGCCCACCCAGTAGGCCATGCCCACCCTGGCTATACCCACCCAGCCCCAAGGGCAACCGCAATGCTAATACGGCCCTCAATGAAATTGAGTTTGACACCCCTGATCTAAATATGACAAAATGGCTATAATGAGCAGGAGTTCCATCTTATTTGACATTCAAAGGTAATTTTTATCTAGAAATTCTCTGACCTTACATTTATTTCCAATGCAACTGTTAGTTTCCACATGTTATCAGTGTGCATATTTCCTCAAAAGGGGCTAAAGCATTCTTTCCCAACCTGATGCCCTCCAGATGCATTAGGACTGTAATACCCAGAATTGCTAGCCAGTATGACTTAAAGTTCATACTGATGAAGTTAAAGAATTATATGGATACTTCTAAATATGGAAGGCAACTAGAAATCTAAGAGAATTTGGGGGAACTGTAGGGGATGGTGATGGAGGTAGATGAGGAGAAAGGCAGCTAAAGTGGGATGGAAGAAAAAGAGACCACTAGTATAGTTAAAAGATAAGAGAAATACCAGTATCCTTTGTGAGGGTGGTTGTATAATGAAGCACTCAGGAGACATTTACTGATAAAACTAAAGAGAAACAACTTTTTTCCTCTCCTCATTGTACAATGAATGCGACTCATAAGGTTCCTTTGAATAAATGAAAGACAAAATATCCCCCCACCACTCGCACACTTAAAATATCACGCTATAGGAAAAAGAATTAATTAAATGATAATTTCAGTGCAAGAGCTACTTTAAGTTGTTCAGCAATAAGTTAAAGTATATTCATTTATTTCCAAGAAACTTCAAAGTGATTATGCCATTCTGGATTAAATAAACCAAGTTTCATCATAGCTGCAGTGAATCTCGGCAGTACTAGATTTTTAGAAGTAAACAAAATAAACTTCAGAGTTAATTCTAATTACATTAATTCATATCTGACAAAAGCTGCTTTAAAGTGTCAAGATATTTAGCAACCATTACTACTGGAATGTGGATGGTTGCTATTTGAATGCTAGTTTCCTCATTATATTTCTATTTTCAGGCTACAGATGTTGGATCATTTTGCAGAATGCATCAAACAGGCAAAAGGTGTTCGTCAACAAGCAGTGCAGCTTAATATTTTTACTGCTGTTCTCAGTGCACTAAAGGTAAATCTGCTTCAAAAGATGAAACTATAGTGTTGCTCTCAAGCAGTGGAATGGCCTCTTAGGAACTTTTCCTGCTTTGTTGATTTTTAGTAAGAGACTTGTTGCTTCAGCTAGGCGAGGGGTCTTCAAACTTGACCCCTTTATGACTTGTGGACTTCAACTCCCAGAATTCCTCAGCCAGGCATGCTGGCTGAGGAATTCTGGGAGTTGAAGTCCACAAATCATAAAAGGGCCAAGTTTGAAGACCCCTGAGCTAGGCCTTTTTAGTTTAATTAGCACACAGTGATTTTAATAATTTTATCACATTTTAAACAATGGTTTTATTGTTACTTGACTTGAGTGCCCTTTAGGTAGAAAGGTGGATTGTAAAGTGAACACATAACAATAATTTTATAATTAAAATGATTTGGAAGATGCTGAAAAGCAAGTATATCAGAGCGCATTCATAATGTATTTTCTTAAAGTAATCAATGACTGCTTTAAATACGTTCTAGATAATGTTTTAAAGTATTACCTTTTGTAAAAGGGCTTGGCTGAGAACAAAAGTACCTTAGGACCAGAAGAAGTCCGCAAGTCTGCTTTGACTCTTGTAATGGGAGCACTTGACAACCCCAATCCTATTTTGAGATGTGCTGCAGGAGAAGCTCTGGGCAGAATGGCACAGGTGGTTGGGGAAGCAACTTTCATTGCCAGGATGGCTCAGTACAGCTTTGATAAGTATGTTGTAATTTTACCTTAAGTAAAACAAGAACTGTGTTAAATACTACTTCGGTTTGGGCTTGTTTGTTTATTGTTTAAAATTGTCTTCTTTTGTACAACATATGAAAAATATACAAACTATATATGACTCTTATTATTTGTAGTGGTTCTGTTCCAAACCATTCATAAAACCATGAATAATGAAACCACGAATAATGAGATTGTGGAGTCTGTGCTCATTTTCCTCAGCCAAGAGAGGCTGTGTTCTTCCTGCTTGCAAGAGCAGTACCAGCTTCTGTCATTAGTAGTTTATTCTAAGGCAGGGGTGCTGAGGTGTTCTGGGAGTTGAAGTCCATAAGTCATAAAAGGCCCAAGTTTGAAGACCCCTGTTCTAAGGCTTAAAAAAAAAACTACCTCAGCCCAATCCCATTGGAGCATAAGCACTCTCCAGCAGCCATATTAAACCCAATTAAGAGGTTCTTATGACACTGAAAACCATGTAAAATGAAGAAACTAGCATGAGACATTTGGCATGAAGAAGGCAACATTCTTCATCACCAGCCAACTAATTTGCTCTTGAGAAGAAAGCAGCGTAGCCACTCAGAACCTTGTAGTCAGGCTGATCCAGCAAGATCTGTTATAACCAAGTGAGAAAAAGTAACAAATATACTATGCAGACAATCTAACTCTATTCTGAAAAAGAAAGACGTGCTTTGCAGATACGTAAAAGCCCATCTGCATTCTGTACACACATAAAGAAATAAAATGGAAGCCAAAATGTGGACGTGTGAAGATCTTTTATTTGTATGCCCGAATGTTGTCTACATGTAACAGTTGTGAATATTCAAAACCGCTAATACATGAACTGTTTATAACAATAATATCACAATAATTTTGGCTGAATAAACTATAACTGGAAAAATTCGGCTGTAAGAAGGCACATAAATGAAGCTGATCAGTATTACTTCCTTAGTTTGTTGATTAAAAAGAAGTATGGCCTCTGTGCCAAGGGAGGCTTGCTATGATGCTGTGCAGTTTTTGTCCCCCTTCTCTCACCCGCTACTGCCATTTAGGGATAGAATTTAGGAGGATGAGTGGCAACCGGCAAGGCTGTGGTTCTGGATCCTCAATTAGTAGAGGCCGAATGATTGCTCGGAAGTGGATGAGGAGGGAATATTAGATGAGATCCAGCCCTCCTCCCGTTACAGTTCCTACCTAACTGCTTGACTAAAAGTCCTTGTTGTTTGAATTGTGGACTCAGATGCAAATGTCCCATGTCAAGCAGTGGTACGTGTTTGAAAGCAGACATTATCCATTCAATGAAGAGAAGTTATAGCCCCTCTGGCAGTAGCCAGAGCTGGCGCCTTGGTACAAGAGATACCTTAGCACAACTTGAGCACCTTAGACAAAGAGATTCTGTGGTAACCTCTGCTGCTGCTTTCTTCCAAGATTATCGCCACATAACCCAAAACAAATTCAGAAGGTGTAAATACTTTTCAGTTCAGTGGATCTTACTTTGAAAAAGAATACAAAAATGCAAGTTTATTTCATTTTTTTTCCGCCCGAAAGGAAGTGTGTGCAAAATACATGGCTAATTATGGTGTCAAGATAACTTGATTGGCTTTGGGTTCTAAGTATTGTAAAGGTTTTGGAATCGTGTGGAATCAAAGGAAGAAAATCAACTTAAAGAGAGGGTTTGTGGCGCCAGAGTTACAGTTCTTTTAATTGTATTTATTTTATATCAATTCATGGTTGTAGAAAAATAAGGGATTTGTGTATTCTAAATGATTTAAATAATTATAACATTTGTTAGGTTTAACATTACAATATGGAACATTTTTATATATGTGAAAAAGTTGGAATTTTTAAAAGTATGTTTTTAATGGGGAAATGGAGGTATTTAGAAGTATAGACAATTTAATTATAAAATTTTGTTTAAAATAATGGACTTAAATGATTTTTTTTAAAAAAAATATTGGCAGGTTGAAATCTGCTAGAGATGTTGTTTCAAGAACTGGCCACTCTTTGGCCCTTGGGTGTCTGCATCGCTATGTTGGTGGAATAGGTTCTGGGCAGCATTTGAAAACCAGTGTCAGCATTCTGTTAGCGCTAGCACAAGATGGAACCTCTCCTGAAGTTCAGGTAAAATTAATATATATTAATATACGTTATATGAACGTACATGATAGGAATATAATATCCACGCTTTGAAAAATATTCAGATATGTTTTGGACTTCGCACAAGTGTATAGTCTGTTATTCATTTAAGAAGCATGACCTTTTGGGTTTTCTGCAAACTTGCTTCAGCGAATCCAGTCATTAAAGTTAGCATGACTCTTATTGTAATAAAATATACTGCTCAAAAAAATAAAGGAACACAAGATAAGACATCCTACTATTAAATACAGTACATTGTGTTGTTTAAGTGTTCCCTTTATTTTTTTGAGCAGTATATTTTTAACATAATAAGGCAGACTTCTTGCTTTAAAATCTTTATTCCTTATCCTTTTTGTAAACAGCTGAATTTTAAAAAAAACTTATTATGTGTGTGTTAGAGAACTGTCAGCTAGAAATCATAAATTATATTTGTTAGTCTGCTTGCTTTTGTTTTGTGAGGCATAGGGACATTTACGTTTCTTTAATTATCATTATAATAGGCAGTTCCTGTACAGTTCCCAATCTAGAGAGAGATGTTAATGAAGTTAGTATATAATTTGATAATCCATTTGTTATACAGATATCCTCAACTTAGGACCACAGTTCAGCCCAAAATTTCTGTTGCTAAGTGAGGCAGTGGTTGAATGAGTTGTGCCTCTTTTTATAACCTTTTTGCCACAGTTCTTAGCAAATCACTGCCATTGTTAAGTGAATTGTGCAATTGTTAAGGAAATTCGGCTTCCCCAATTGATTTGGCTTGCCGGAAGCCAGCTGGGAAGGTTACAAATGGTGATCACATGACCCCAGGACAGTGCTACCATCATAAATACATGCCAGTTGCCAAGTGAATTTTGATCATGTGACCCTGGGGATGCTGCAATGGTTGTGAGTGAGAAAAAAGGTCAGAAGTCACTTTTTTCCAGTGCCGTTGTAACTTCGAAGGGTCACTAAATGGAGTGATTGTAAGTAGAAGACAACCTATAGTTGTAGCCTTTTAATGATCCTAAATCAGATGAAAGCATATGATTAAATTATTCATTCTTCTTCTAGACATGGTCTCTCCATTCACTTGCTCTGATAGTGGATTCCAGCGGACCAATGTATCGTGGTTATGTGGAGCCTACCCTATCTTTGGTCCTTACCTTACTTCTGACAGTGCCTCCCTCCCATACAGAAGTTCACCAATGTTTGGGTCGATGTCTAGGTGCTATAATAACTACTGTGGGTCCTGAGCTTCAAGGTTAGTATGAAAACAAAAGCATTGGACCTTCCCTATAATTTTATGCATATTACACTGCATGTGATTTAATACAAAGGTACAGTGCTTTGGATCCAAAACCAAAAAAGGTTCTTCAAAGCAGACGTGAGCATGTGTGCTGCTCTTCTTGGCACATCCTTAACAAAGCTACTAATTTTCCTGAGATTGCATGGCAGAAGCATGATCCCTGGAAAATAAGTGTTTAAGTTAAAAAGGTACTAACAGTGCACCTACAACCATTCCCAGACATATGTTTCCACACTGTTGGTACCTTCTTAAACTCCAACAGGTACTTTCTTGATCCCAGGTGGTTATTGTGATTCTAGAAGTGAGGAGGTGCCAACAAATGTTTGTTCCAAGACACTCTTTTGGCTTTAAATCCAAAGTGAGAGGCAAGTTTACTATTTTTCTTCTGTTTTTCTTTTTTCTTTTACTCTAATCTTATTCTGTGTTATGTGTACTATGTACTTTACATTATATCTAAGAACATCTGATTCTCAGACTCTGTCTGGACAAGTCCTTGCAGTTTTCTTGGCCAGGTTTTTCAGAAGTGGTTTGACATTGCCTTTTTCCTAGGGCTGGGAAAAGTGCCTAGCTAGCCCAAGATCACTGCTGCTTTGTGCCTACGGTGGGACTATAACTCACTGCCTCCTGATTTCTAGCTTGACACTTTAACCACTACACCAAACTGGCTCTTCAATCCAGATTAGGTAAAGGTAAAGGTTCCCCCGCACGTGCGTGCTAGTCGTTTCCGACTCTAGGGGCCGGTGCTTATCTCCGTTTCAAAGCCGAAGAGCCAGCGCTTGTCGGAGGACGTCTCCGTGGTCATGTGGCCGGCATGACTAGACGCCAAAGGCGCACGGAACGCTGTTAACTTCCCACCGTAGTGGTCCCTATTTTTCTACTTGCATTTTTACGTGCTTTCACACTGCTAGGTTGGCAGAAGCTGGGACAAGTAACAGGCGCTCACTCTGTTACGCGGCACTCGGGATTCGACCTGCCAAACTGCCGACCATCTGATCGACAAGCTCAGCGTCCTAATCCAGATTATCTAACTGTAATTGTATGTAGATGCAGTTGTTTCTAGGCTGGTTTTATGACACACCATACTAGTGATTCTTGAACTGCCTCGGGTCCTGGTCATTTTCTGAGCAAAATTCTGAGAATTCATCTTGATCTTTCAATAATTCTTATCAGAGATTTTTCTTTAAGGTTTCATACCATCTGAAATGTGTCTTAAGGAGAATACCCCTCAGAAATTATATTATAGAGTTCAGTTCCTTTCTTTCGCAGCTCAGTTTATTATTTAAGATATTGTTAGACTGTTTTGCATAAGCTGCATGGTATACAGTGAAATGATTAAAACGAAGTAAAACTGTGCAAACATATTTATGCACCCTAACACTCATGTGCCTGATTGTAACCTTCAGTTGGGGAAATGGTGCCTCAGAGTGCAATAGTTTTTTAATTAACATACCTCAAATGGGATAACTTACATAATGCATCCAAAATCCAGGACCTTGATTCCCATGAGATTGAAATTTGACAAATTTGAGGCTGCTTCATTAAAAGCTGCTATGGTGCTATATTGTTGTAGTAAGCCAACTCATTTGATTGTGATTTCCAATGCTTCCTGCCAGAAGTCAGAAGTTGCTCCCACTCTCACTGTTTCCCCCCTTTCCGGTGGTCATTCTATTTCTCTCTTTAGATAAGGAAATATCTCTGAAATAATGAGCCAAAGTTCACATGTTCTCTAGTATTCATTAGTAGATAGGTTGGCAGGAAAAGGAACGAAATAAAATGTATCCATAATATACAGAGAAAATCCGAAAGAATAGATCTTCAACACTATAGGAACTTAAACATATAATAATAGGCATCTTATAGGATTCTGATGGTGGGAGAAAATGTTCAAAAGTTTATTATTTAGTATGTGGTGAATATCCTAAGTTGAGTCCTTTTATTTCCTTAAAGCAGAGGTCCCCAACAGTTCGGGCACTAGGGACCAGTTACGTGGAGAGGAGGTTTTTCCACGGGCCAGAGGGGGCATGGTTTTGTTGCTGCCTGCATCCTGTGGATGGGGCTTTCCTTGTTTGTGCGGACTGGTTGCTGGCATGCCGCGGCCCGGTACTGGTCCACGGCCCGGGGGTTGGGGATCCCTGCCTTAAAGGATTGTACTTTTCTTGGGTATTAAATTGCAAGATACTTATTTGGCTGTCTTTCATTTCACAATTTATAAAGGTTGATTTAAAAATGTTAATTTTGATAGGTAATGGAGCTACTATTTCTACCATCCGTTCCTCATGTCTGGTGGGATGTGCAATTACACAAGATCATTCGGACTCTCTTGTTCAAGCAGCTGCCATTTCCTGTCTCCAGCAACTTCACATGTTTGCACCACGACATGTTAACCTTTCCAGTCTTGTTCCCAGTCTTTGTGTAAGTATCTTTGTACTTCCGAGCAATACCAATAGCACTTAGACTTATATACTGCTTCACAGTGCTTTACAGCCCCCTCTAAGTGGTTTGCAGAGTCAGCATATTACCCCGCAACAATCTGGGTCCTCATTTTACCGACTTTGGAAAGATGGAAGGCTGAGTCAAACTTGAGCCAGTGAGAATTGAACTGCCAAACGTAGCACTGGCAGTCAGCAGAAGTAGCTTGCAGTATTGCGTCACCATGGCTCTTATATCCCAAAATAGTGTCCCCCAATGCTCATGATGATACCAACATTGTCAGATCACAGCTTGTTGCAAGCATGTATAAAATGTACTCTCTATCTTTGTAATAAAATATATAAACTATAGATCTTTCTGTTAATTTGTAAGTTTTGGAGTGCATTAGAAAAGTCTGAGGTAGGCATTTAGATTTTGCAGATTCTTAAAATGCTTTTATCCTCTGAATGAAGACGAGACACTGTGGTATACTTTTGAACCTTTTATGGAACTAATTCTTTTGTTACGCTTTGCTGAAATGGCAAAAACACAAAGATTTTTGATATAATTGTTAATAAATTAATAAATGTTCAAAAAGAGTTTCTTGCAGAATAATTAGACACTCTGCATATTGTCTCTTTCTGTGAAGAAAGATCAGGAGGTTGCTATGTTATGTAAAAGTAGAAGGCTTAAATATATTTTACTGGAAGAAAGATATGTAACATCTCTGTTTAAAAATTATATTCGGCTTTGTCATAAATGGAGTTGAAGTCCACGAAACTTAAAGTTGCTAAGGTTGAGAAACACAAATTGAAATGGTCTTGTGCAATAAAATCTGTAGGCAGCAAACAACTGATTGCCATTCATCTGTAGAAGTACAAACATTTTGAAGTAACCAAGTCCTTCCGGCTGCTTTTTGATGATTATAGGTTCACCTGTGCAGCTCCCACTTGCTTCTACGTAGGGCTGCAGTGGCGTGTTTGAGGCAGCTTGCCCAAAGAGAAGCAGCAGAAGTATGTGAATATGCCATGAGCTTAGCAAAGAATACTGGAGAGAAAGAGAATAACGGGACAAGTGAGTATCGGGACCAAAGAGTGGAACTTCTTAAATGGGTTTGCTGTTTTTGTTTTTCGGCTACATGTCTCTTTCTCAAAATTCTGTGAATAATATGAACGTTCTCTCCTTTCACAGGCTGATGGATGGTTAGCAGTTTTCTCTTGATTGGCTGGAGAAGGGCATCTGCTGAGCCTAGCCCTGCAGAGATGAATAGCAGTTTTATCCTCTGCATTTTTAATTAACTGTTTTCTGTAACATTGAAGGGTGCTTCCTAAGATATGGAAAGACGAATCGAATATCTTATTAATTCAGTCTGACTGTGCAAATCTAGGTGAAATCTTGCTGTAGTTTTAGCAGGTTTTCATACACATTGAAGATCTGTGGTACTGTAGTGTAACAATTATTCTTGTTTCTTTAGTTGTAGCCATGGTATTAACTAATATGATTGCACATAAAGTTAGATAATTCACTAGAAAAATCTGAGATGTTGCACTACTTAATATATGTTTTGCAGATATTAATCCTTTTGCCCTAGGACTTGGCTCTCGGAGAGATAGTCATGGCAGACATCAAGGAATTAATATAACAGAAACAGGACTTGAAGGAGTGCTTTTTGGAATGTTAGATCGTGAGACTGATCGGAAATTGTGTTCTGATATTCATGACACCTTGGGCCATATGCTTTCATCTCTGGCAGTGGAAAAGCTCTCTCACTGGCTAATGTTATGTAAGGATGTCCTCGCAGCATCCAGTGGTAAGAATCTGAAAATGACTTAGTAAACGAATGAAGAAAATATTATTTGTTGTCTCCTCTTTCAGTAGAGGTTCTTTGTTTACTGTAAAAGAACTATTCAGTTTGAAATCCGTTGTGTCTTCGGCAAATCTTTGTATAAATTATTAAAAGGTCATCTATGATAAACCAAAATCTTTTTTATTTATTTATTTGAATTTATGGGCCACCTAATTCCTCGGGGCTCTGGACAGCTGATAAATACTTCCTCAGACAACAGATGAAGCAACGGAAAAAGCTTTGAATGTTTTTTTCGGCTTTGGCTTGTGCAATGGGACTTAATAAATCCCTTCATAAATGTGGCTTTTTAAAGAGTGTTTTAAATTAATATTTTTAATAAGATAAAGGAGAAGATGTGTATTTGTAGAGATGGCCCTCTAAAGGTTTTGTGATTTTTAAGTTTTGTGCTATAACTGCCTAAAAATTAAAACCATATTATTTGAAATTTAGTAAGCAAGTGAGCTCAATCAATCATTCATTCATATATTTTCCTGACTTTTAATGGTACATCTATGAAATGGATTTAAATGTTAATTGTGTTTTCCACAAATAGATAACTGAACTCATAATTTCAGTGATTTAGGCATAGTTTGAAGCATTTCATTGCAACATAATGCAAGTAGCTAAGGTTTGTAAAACATTAAAATGTTTATCTTTGTTTAATTATTAAAAGGGTGACAGTTTAACTAATTGGCCATATACTTTCTTTTCTTTAATTTCTCTCCCTTGAAGATGAATTTCCTGATTTTTCAAAATGTTATTTTGTTCTGAGTTGCTTTCATTTGTAACTGAGATATAGTTGCATGTCTTTTTTTGTACATGGTGTATACAAATGTAATGTTTGAATGGTTCAGATGGCTTAAATGGATCAAAACATAAGGCAGGGTTTTTAAGTGACAATATCTGGGAAGTGAAATTCAATCTTCCTTTTTTCTCCTCTATGTGTCATTGTTTTCTTGGTGGAAATGTTAACATGTTGCCTACATTCTTGACAACTTTACCACAGTTTCCTGAGAAACAGGCTATTTAAAGGCAAAACTGCAATTATGAAATTGCAATACCTGAAATTACTTGCATTTCACATGAAGGTTCATATGAGCTATTAGTTTCAGTTGGGACCATTAGGTGGGGTAATGATCAGAAATAAAGCTGCCTTTGTGATGGCATTCCAATTGCGAACGCTGTCTTGTCTTTTCAATGGCTGAAAACAATGCTGTTCTTCCACCCTTTTATATGATATTATTTTAATAACTAATCTTGGACATTTTATTCAAGCCTCAGTCCTAAATATTTTGCGTCAGTAATAAATCTCTTATTGTATACAGATATGACAACTACAGCTCCACTAGGAGGTGAAAAAGATGAAGATCTGGAGAAGAAGGATGAAATGGATGATGATACAATGTTTACTACACTGGGTGAAGACGACAAATCAAAGCCTTCTGTGGCTCCTCGCTGGGCTACTCGAGTGTTTGCCGCAGATTGTCTGTGTCGAATTATCATGCTCTGTGAACATGCAAATAAAGCCCACTTTGATCTAGCTCTAGCCCGTTCTGCCAAACTTAGAGATCCTAAAAGTAAGGAAGTGCCTTTTTTCTTTTCTTTTTTCTTGAATTTGTTTCTTAGCCACTTTGAAATATCATGAATGAGTATTCAGATATTCTTTTTGCTTTGATGAAAGATTGTTGGAGCCATATTATATTTCAAAATATATTACAGGTTATATGATTTGACATAGCAAAATGCATCAGAGATTTATTATAAGTGTGTTTGCTTGCAGGTCTTTTGTCTTCTTGATTTTAAATTGCTGCCTAGTATGTGCTGCCTATTTAGATTTGTTTTTCTACAGCTGAAATTTGGATAAAAGAAGACATTTTAAATTATGTTTTGCTCCTTAATATTCTGATGTTCACTTTGAATACTGTTCTTATATCATTCTCTCCTTCTTTCCTTCACCTTTTAAATATATCTCAGACCGTGGTTTATTATAAAGCTACTCATCATAATTTCCTCAGCCAGGTATAACGCAAAATATAGTTAATTCAACTGGGAAATCTTAAACGTAAAGAAGATGGAACAAGTCATTTTCTGCAGGCTATCATTGTGAGCTTTTCAGAATCATCTGAATGACCAATGTGCTTAAGAGTTGGGACACTATACTTAAAAAAACCTTTCAGATATTTCTGTGATATACTGTATCTTATAAAACAACTGAATTTTATTTTTGTTAAGTTTTTAGAGACTGTGTGTTAAGTGGGGTAATTTATTTACATCAAATAGTGATTTTTTTCCTTAACAGAAGACGCTTTAAGTTTTCATGGCATATAACAGTGGTGGCAAACCTTTTTGAGACCGAGTGCCCGAATTGCAACCCAAACCCCACTTATTTATCGTCGGGTGCCAGATGGGTGTGGCCCACTGGGTGGGCGTGGCTGGTATGGGCGTGGCCTACTGGGTGGACGTGGCCAGCTCAACGTCACTTGCGTCAAGGGCACTTGTTTGGAGCTGGGCAGGACTGGGGCAGATCCGAGGGTCTCCAGCGGAGGGGAGATGGGACCAGGGCGAGCGCCGGGTCATGGTCCACTGAAGGAGCCTCACTGATATTAAAGGGGGTGGGGATAGACATGATATTAAAGGGGTTGGGGAAGACATATTAAAGGGGGTGGGGAAGTGTGTGTGTGAGACAGAGAGAGAGATTCCTCTTTTTGTAAGTTTGCTTACTTTGCAATGCTGTCCTTTCCCCACACTTTTGCTTCCCTGCTGGCACAATCTCTCTCTCTGCTGCTTCTGCCGTCTAGATCTAGAGCTGCAGAGCAATTTCGCTCCTGCCCCCCCCCCATGGCTGATTTCAGCAGAAGCGTTTTTGAAGCCTCTGGAACTCACATCCATGGCCGTGGGGAGATTTTACGATGTTCCAGCGGCCCGATCCGGGCATCGGAGGCCTGCAAAATGCTTCTGCTGCCCAAATCGGCTGGGGGGGGGGAGTGAAATTGCTCTGCAGCCCTAGATCTGAGAAGCAGAAGCATTTTGCAGGCCTCCGACGCCTGGATCGGGCCACTGGAGCATCGTAAAATCTCCCCACGGCCATGGATGTGAGCTCCAGAGGCTTCAAAAATGCTTCTGCTCAGATCTAGGGCTGCAGAGGGATTTCACTCCCCTCCCCACAGATGATTTGGAGGGAGGCGAGCGGCTGCTACGTGCCCGAAACCGTCCCTCTTCGGCGATGTGCCAGGCAGCTGTTCTCCGGAGAAAGGCGAGCGGCTGCCTGGCACGTCGTGGAAGAGGGCCAGTTTCGGGCGCCTAGCAGCCACTCGCCTTCCTCCGAAGAACGGCTGTCAGGCCGGCATTCTCCCCCTCCCCGTATAGATTGTCCTGCCCTGCCATTGTTTCCTCCCCCCACATGGATTACCCTGACACCGCTTGGAAAAGGCCTCTGCCCCACGGATCTAGGGCTGCACAGCGATTTTGTTCCCCCCAGGCCAGGGGTCAGCAACCTGAAACAGTGAAAGAGCCACTCGGAACCGGTTCCCTCACAAAAGGAAAAACTGGGAGCCACAAAAAATGTGTGCGCATGCGCGTACATGCGCACATGCGCAGAACAGGGTTTGATGAAGAGTGGAGCCAAGGCGAGATATGCACCTACCCTGCATATTTGAATTGATTGGTTGAAATTCAGGTTGCAGACCTGTGCCCCAGGCCAATCCAGGCGGCAGAGGCCTTTTGGAAGCCTCTGGAGGTTGCATCCATGGCTGTGGGGCCATTTTGTGGTGCCTCAGCAGCCTGGATCGGCAGTGGGGAGGGCACAAAATTGTTTTGCAGGCCTCTGGAGCCCGGATTGGGCCACTGGCACACTGCACAATTGCCCCAGGGCCATCGATGCGACTTGCAGAGGCTTCAAAAAGGCCTCTGCCACCCTGATCGGCCATCAGGGGGGCGCAAAATCACTCCAGAGGATTACCTGGACTCATGCTGCAGCTGCCTTCACCATCCATCCCAGATCCACCCAGCTCTTGCAGCTGCTCCCTGACTCTCAGTGCAGAGAGAAAAAGAGCAAGAGCACAGGAGCATGTGGAGAGGGGGTGGGGCAGCCTGGCCCCGCCTCCATCTTGGGTGATGGCGCACGTGCCCACCAGGATGGCTCCGCGTGCTGCCTGTGGCACGCGTGCCATAGGTTCACCACCCCTGCCATATAATTTTTGCTGATGTTCCCTATATTTTTCTATATCTCTTCAGAAAACTGTTCCAGGGAAGCAATTTCCAATAAAATAAATCATCATCATTACAACACATGAATTCCGTATAGGTATTAAATCTTTTGAAAATCCATGAAAATGCATTTCATCTCTAATAGTTTTTGCACATCCAATTTAATGTTGGTATAAGGTAAAATTTTAAAAGATGCTAAATGCAAAGAAAGTCATGATTGTAGGCTGTGTTTCTCATCTTTGTATTCTTCAAATAGGTCTGTTTTATAATCTGAATTAAGCTTTTGTTTCAAAAATACTGTGCATTGTTCCCTTAACCAAATTAACCAATGGCTTGAATCTCAGAAACGATCACATGCTCTTCTGTGAATAATAGACACTATGAGCTCGCTAAGTATACTTTAGATTTTTGCAGAACATGAGATGAACTCATGTGTCATTATTTTTTAAAATCCCTTTCTTGAAAAGAACAGGGCATACAAGAGAAATCTTGGCATTTGAAACAATATTTTTGCAGAGATTCTAGGGGTGGGTGTGGGTGGGGGGGCTTGGCTTTTCTGAAACTGGAATAACGAAAGAGAAATATCCTAAAGATGTGCTATACTTAACGATCCATATTATCACAGCAGCTAGAATATCATTTGCGCAAAAATGGAAAAAGAATGAGACCCCAGGACAAAAAGAGGTTATTAGGAAAATTTGGGATTGCGCTGAAATGGACAAATTAACTTTGGAATTAAAGAATAAAGATCAATCAGACTATTATAGAATTTGGAACAAATTGTATCTTTGGATGGATAAAAAGAAAGGTCTCTATTAGGTTTTACAGACTAGCTCACTGTTTTAAATATTGTGGTATTTCACCGATTTGTAATCTAAGTGTATTTAAGTGTATTTTTGATGTACATATATACATGTATATATATATATTTAAACATTGTAGACAAAAAGGTTTGCCAGCTCGCTGGTACTGTGTCCAATGTTTTTAAATAATAAATTTAATAAAATTTTTAAAAAAATAAAATTAAAATAAAAAAAAAGAAACTGGAATAAATGCACAACTTAGCATTTTTTAAAAAAAATCAAAGCTGGCCAATTGCGGGTGGCTTTTGAAATAAGTCCTTTTCTGGGTTTTTACTTTCAGATGACCTTCTCGTGCTTCATCTCTCAGACCTTATTCGCATGGCATTTATGGCTGCAACTGACCACAGCAATCAGCTGCGAATGGCTGGTCTCCAAACGCTTGAAGACATTATCAAGAAATTTGCAGCAGTTCCCGAGCCAGAGTTTCCAGGCCACGTAATTCTAGAACAGTATCAAGCTAATGTAAGATAATTTTGGGTTTTATATGCCAGTTGAAAAATCAGATGGAAAAAGCTATGCCTTTCATCCCAGTATTGCTTGTGTTGGAGTTTTGAATGCATATACTAATGCTTTTTGGATAACAGTGGTCTGTATATAGACATGGAGTTCTGTCGGAGCCTTTACTCTTGATCTCATTTTATGAGGATTGACTCTAAAATTAAGGTCAGGCACTTCTTCATAAAATGTTGGATTATTCCAAGAAAAAGTATTCCCTAATTTCTGAAAGTTCATCTGTTAAAATGAATGTGATTTTGCTTGTTTTGTTTTGCTTTGTGATGGTACTGCATGCGGACTATATTGTGTGTCTCAGAAAAACACCATTAACTCATTCATTCATTTGAAGAAATATAGGAAAATCTCATGAGGTTTTAAGTCAGAGCAGTAAAATTCTACGAGATTTGGCAATTTGATGAGATTTTGACCATATTAAGAGTTGTTATATTGCATTGTAAAATGTCAAGTATTCAAAATTAATGTAATTAATTGTATTGCAAGGATCCATTAATACTTTCAGGGGGCATATAGTGATTGCTGTTTTCCATTATACACAGAGGATTTCAGTTACAAAGTAGTACTTTATATGAAGGTTGCGACCTGATGCTCTAGACTCCTACAAATTTAAGATAATTACATTCTAAAATATATAGTGTGAATTATTCATTCATATCTTTTGTTTCCTGTGAATACTTATTTGAACTTAAAAGAGCCTATAGAAGAATATCTGTTATTCTACAGCTGTATCAAATAGCAATCTTGCTCTCTCCATCCTGTCATTACAGTAGTTCTTTCTTTAATCACCTAAGACAGACATGTCAAACTCGCGACGTGACATGATGTCGCGCGACGTATCGGAGCTTTTTCCCCATTGCCAGCAATGGAATGGGTGCGGTTTCCTTGTGACGCGTCCGGCCCGCGGGCCGGCAGTTTGACACCCCTGACCTAAGATGTTAATAAAACTGACTAGATCCATTCAAATCACATGAAGTGCTCACTTCATTTTTGACTGACACCATTAACTCCATTGCTTATTACAGAAATGTTGGTATAAAAATACTTTAAAAAACCCCCCCACTACTTTATGGATGTGTATGCTTCTAAAATTGGATGTTGTTTCTCCATGAAAATGACACTAATAGATGAAATAATTAACATAGAATATAGGAACTCCAATTTCGGTTGCTGAAATATGGAATATTTTGCTTGCTTTCTTCTTTAGGTTGGGGCTGCTTTAAGACCAGCTTTCTCCCAGGATACCCCTTCAGATATAACTGCAAAAGCTTGCCAGGTACAAAGAAAAGCATTGTTGCAATTTCAAAAATTCAAAAGGCAATATCTGGAAATGAGAGAGAAATGGGCAGCAAACTTGACATGCAACTCTAAAAATATATAGTATAAATATTGTTTCAGTGTTTTTCTTAGAACATTATACCGACAAAGCAACTCTTCTCTTTAAATTTTCTGATTATCTGTATCATAGTTCTATTTATCTTTGAAGGTGTTTTAAGATATGTGCATAGGGATGTTCCCATTTTATTTATTTATTTATTTATTTATTAATGGGATTTATATCCCGCCCTATCTCCCGAAGGACTCAGGGCGGCTAACAACAAAACATATAATAAGTACAGAAATTAAGATAAAAATAAAATTAAAATCATCTGTGCAATAAATTAAAATTAAAAATTAAAAATAAATTAAAAATTGTAAATATAATTAAAATGCCTGTCAGTCCAGGTCAGCCAGGTGGAATAGGAGTGTTTTGAGGCCGCGGCGAAAGGACTGGAGATTTTGGGCCATCCGAAGCTCAGGGGGGAGCTGATTCCATAGGACTGGCGCTCCCACAGAGAAGGCTCTTCCCCTGGGGGTCGCCAGCCGACATTGCCTAGCTGACGGTACCCTGAGGAGGCCTTCTCTGTGTGAGCGTACTGGGCGATGGGAATTCGTTCCCGGCAGCAGATGGTCCTGCAAGTATCCCGGGCCTAAGCCATGTAGGGCTTTAAAGGTAAGTACCAGCACCTTAAATCTCACCCGGAGGGTAACCGGTAGCCAATGCAGCTCACGCAGGAGGGGTGTAATATGGGAGTATCGGGGTGCTCCCATCACTACCCGTGTAGCTGCACTCTGCACCAGCTGAAGCCTCCGGGTGGTCTTCAAGGGCAGCCCCATGTAGAGAGCATTACAGTAGTCTATACGGGAGGTAACGAGTGCGTGGGTGACTGTACGTAGGGCATCTCGGTCCAGAAAGGGGCGCAATTGGTATATTAGGCAAATCTGGGCAAATGCCCCCCTAGCCACGACTCCAATATGATCTTCAAAACTGAGTCGTGAATCTAGGAGGACGCCCAGATTGCGTGCTCTATCAATGGGAGGTAACATCTCTCCTCCTATAGTCAAAGATGGAACCTCTTGGACTAAACGAGATGACGGTATATAGAGCCACTCAGTCTTGGCCGGGTTGAGTCGAAGCCTGTTCTTTCCCATCCAAATCTGTACCGCTTCCAGGCAACGGGACATCACATCAAGGGCATCACTGGGTTGGTTCGGGGTGGAGATGAATAGCTGGGTATCATCAGCATATTGATGATATTTCACCCCGAAGCCATGGATGATCTCTCCCAGCGGCTTCATATAGATGTTGAACAGGAGGGGCGAGAGCACCGATCCCTGAGGCGAGGTATTCTTCCTGCTTTTTCAAAAGGCAGGGGATAATTATTTGTATTAATTAGAAAATTCCTTCTCGTTTCTTTTGTATCAGACTTTCTCTCTTTTGCTGAGATGAGACTTGAACTGATAAGTTATTGGATCCATTCTTTCATTTAGGTATGCAGTGCTTGGATTGGAAGTGGCGTAGTAAGTGACCTTAATGACCTCCGCCGTGTTCACAACCTTCTTGTCTCTTCTTTGGACAAAGTACAAACAGGAAAAGGGTCTTCCAGCCAGCTGTATAGGGAGAGTGCCACTACGATGGAAAAACTGGCAGTACTCAAAGCCTGGGCAGAGGTAAATGTTCAGCAATTACAATCCAGCAATTAGTTGTTCTAGTGTTCCTGTGTACTGAAGGATGCATTCAGTGCAAATGCTCGGTAGTTCCCTGCTGTACCTCTCTTGATTTCATAGCATAGAAATGTAGCCAAAATTAGCCAATTAACTTGCTTGCTCCTGTTACAAGCAACAGCCTTTTTTTTTTTAGGTTTTAAGCATAAAACAATTACTCGAGTGATACTTGGAAGATTTTCAGCCTAGCTGAATATTTTCACTGGCAGAATGGGGGAGAAGAAAATCACTATCAGTTCTCTTCTTGCTGGCAGTGCTTAATTCCAGTTATGAGTCTGTTCCATAAAGTTGGGTAACACTGTGAAATAGTGATAGTGGTATTTGAGGTTTCAGAGAAAGAATAATTATTGCTTATAGTTGTGGCTATTGTGATTCATACATGTGGTTCTGTGTTAGACTTAAAAGCCTCTGCTTCTCTTGTAATTTGCTTCAGCAAGAGGTAGCAGCTTCATCTTCTATTTCTTCAGATGTCCAGCTGGTCAGTGATTAGTCTCCAACGTGACATTACATTAGGAGTCGATATTTCTCAAGGCAAAAATGTCAGTTACGTCAACAAGCAACAAGCAGCCTAGCTTCACAGCTCCAAACTGCAAAACCACCATTAAAAACATAGGAAATGTGGTGAAAATAACTTTAAACTACATAAACTGTTAGGCTGACAGAGCAAAACAAGCTATTATAATGTCAACATGTTTCATGTTGTCAGAATTGATATGGCTCCTAGTTTCCAGCTTGTCTATCTCGACCAGAGTATGTTTGAGCCTTCTAGCTATCTGGCATGTACTTCCAGGAGCAGGAGTTATTTTGAAATAGCTCAGTCTTTTCTCAAGATACCATCATTTTTGCAGTTTGCTCCCATTATTGGGATTGTGATAGGCACTATAAATAGGTCTCATGCAGACCACAGTAAGATCACTGGTGCAGTTCTCTAGATCCTAGTGACTATATATCATTTTATGTCTTTCTTGTACAGCAGCTGTGCACACTTTTATGGTAGAATAAGGGACTGTATTGGCAGGCATCTTGAAGCACTGGCAGTAACAATGCACAAATAGAAATGTCATGCTTCAATCCTGGCCCTCTTCTTCTCTTACAGGGGGACCCTAATAATAGGAAGCATAATAGCACACAGTAATAGGCTCTGCACCATCTATGTCAACAATTATTCTCCCTTCAGCAGAAGTGACTATTAATCTTTAGAAAGTAAGTTCTAGTTCCAGTGGTTCCAACATTTCTTGTATTTATTTCCTTTGTTTTTATGGATTCTGTGGATGTGACCAGAATCAGTCAGGGCAGATCTCATGCTATTCTATTGATGCTGCAATGGCCTCCTTAATCAGGAAGCCATCAACTTTTTCCATTACCAGTTTGGACTAGTGGTTAAGGCCCCAGGCTAGAAACCGGGAAACCATGAATTCTAGTCCCATCTTAGCCAGGAAAGCCAGGTTAGTCACTCTCTCTGTCAGCCCAACTCGCCTCACAGTGTTGTTGTTGGGAAAATAGGGGGAGAAAGATGTGTTGGATATGCTCACCTCCTTGAGTTATATGTAAAAATAGTAAAAAGCGGGATACAAATAAATAAACTGCTACACAGGAAAATATTTGCCTTCCGACACAATTTGACTGAGCCTTTAAACATAACTGCTTTCAGATTTATGATCTTTCAGCTAAGGATCGATTTTGTGGCAATTTCAGTAGCCCTAATGGATGGCTTTACTGATTTTTCTTCACCCAATTTATAAAACAGTTTTGAAAAAGTTTTATCCAATTTGTTTCTCCGTAGTGTATGTCCTCTGCTTAAAAATTCTATCCAGTATTATCCATGTTGGTGTTGCTCGTTAGTCTCCAGAATATGCCTTTTTCATTTTCTGACATGGCATGGCATAGCTTAGCATAACATTTTGCTTATGTCCTTCATTTGGATGGGCCCTATTTGATTTTTCATAAGGACAAGATTTTCGTTTATGCAAAGATGGGTCTGAATTTGTGTCATGTTTTTTGAAACCCTATCGAGCAGTCCCTTCCATATTCTCAATCCTGGTTGGACTATATGGCATCTTGTGTTTCTTAAAACTTATAATCTCTATAAGATAGTCACTTTCATAATTTAATTGTAGGATAAATATTTTATTTCTAACATTTTGCTAAATGACCCACAGCCGCTGCCAGACTTTATTATGATCTAACTAATATCCATATTCTACTGTTCAGACTCATTTGATGAGGGCAGTAGATCTTAAATGTTATGGAAAAGTGTAATGTTGTTGAGATCTTCATTCCCCCTTCTGATTGAAATCACCCATGTTCCTCAGGCAGTATTCATCGGGCACACAGCTTCTGACAAAGCTACCCTATATCCTGTATTGCACATTTCACTTCCCCCGATTATATTAACATGATAATCGCCTGTACTGTGTGTTATAGAGATTGTAATGAAGAATTGGCTACATTCTAGTTCTCTAAATTTCCAGTCTGCTGTACATTTAGGTTTGAATTTAGTTTATTGTAATGATGATCCTTTAAAATTTTATCCCCTTTGGAGATTGTGAGAATGAAGAAAAAAGACAGTGGTGGCAGCAGAGAGTCCTGCTTTTATATAATGTGTGTTATGGTATAATATAGAGCTCTTGCCAAAATCCTAAGCTCTCTTAGGATTTTCTATTATGCGTTTTCATTTAAAATTCCCAATACATCTATTTTTAAAAAATTTTTAACCTCATGGTCACTGAGCCTTTAAATTAAATTGAAAAATACTGCTATAGTGCTTTAAGCCAATGTAAATTAGCATAATTTCCTAATAAATGTTAGTTTTCATTTCTTGCGCTAAATTTAATGCACACATAAAGCAAAATAACTGGGAGCTAGCATGATATGGTATGCAAAGTTTTTAAATGAAATACATTGCAGGTACAGACTTGCTGGCTGATCTTAGGCAACATTCTTATCTCAGTCTCTCTTCCCTGAATGCAAAACAGTCAAGAAAATGAAGAGCTATTTTCTTGGACTGTGGTGAGAATGAATACCAGAGGACTTGTAATTTGATGAAAAATGTGATAACTAAAATTTTCCTGTTATTCAATAGTAGTTAAACACTTTCTTTACAATATATATAATGGTACTAGTAAAACTAATTCAATCGCTACCTAAATTCTCTTTTTTAAGTTTTTAAAGCAATCAGAGTTCAGCATGTTTAATGACATGTAAGACATATTTTATATTTTCCACACACTTAGTAATATGTTGCATGCGCTTTATCTAAAGGTATATATTGTGGCTATGAAGATTAAAAAAGAAGCAGAGACCAAACCAAAGAAAACAACAAAAAATGGAGGGGATGACGATGACGATTACAGCGCAGTAGATGAACTGCCACCAGATAGTCTAATAACCCTTGTTCAACCAGAGCTGCCCACTCTTAGCCGTCTCTGGTTAGCTGCGCTTAAAGACTATGCCCTTTTGACATTACCAGCTGAATTTGCAAGTCAGCTTCCTCCAGACGGTAAGGCATAAATTTTATTCAGAAACCACTTACAAAGGTAAAAAGCAGAAATTAGGATGATTATCAATTCATTTGCTCTGCTGTCATTTCTGACATGACAGAACATTGCAAAAGTACAAGGGTACAATTACTTTTGGTCAAAAGCATTTGGGCAGCGAGGGAAGGTGTAGCAAAAATAAAATAAAATCACCCTGATCCCTGATTTTAAAAAAAACCCTTGGCATTTATAAGTCAATTACTTAGCCCTTGCACGTATCAGCAGTATTTTTATATCATCTTCCTATTAAATACAGTGCTTTTAATTGTGCCTTAATCTTCAAGTCCTCGTGCATGAACCAGTTTGGTATACATAAAGTGATACCAGTAGTTCAACTTTTCTGATAATTTGACAATCATATTAAGCAGTCATGTCATGAATCCTGTCTTTATATAGGCTACAGTTATGTGTGCTATATCACCAATGTGCACAGATGTATTAGTACCTATCCAAAAATGCTTACGTTTATAAAAGCTCTGTTCCAGTGTAAAGGGTGGATAAATGGTTATCAAGCCATTACTTAATTGGAGCCTTTGATCATCCACTTGTCATGGCTGCAGCATTGACACCACTGCTTCCCACAAGACTTCCTCCCACGAGACTTCTTTTCATAATGTATTTGTATTTGCTTCTCTTCTTCCTTGCTTAGTCACAGTGGAGCTTGCTAGGTTGTGGGGCTTCATATGGGTTTTTTTGTGGTGCTTGGCCTTTTTCTTTGGGACAGCTCATTGAGCCTTTTTTGTGCCTCACATGGCTCATCCCAGCTTCTTCATTCCAAATTGGTCTTTCACAATATCTGTAAAGGGTCTGCTTGATTTTGCTGCTGGCTGCTTCCAGACCACTCAGCAGTCAGAGCAAGCTTGAGAGGTCCGTGAACAGCCTTCCACTGTTGCAACTGAGAGTTTGGCGTCATCAGTCTGCAGACCACAATCCAGACTCCACTGGATGCTAGTACCCTTTGTAGATGGCTCACAGTTAACACTGTTGGACTCTAGTACTGCCATCAGTCATCTTGTGGAAATTGGAGCGCCAGCTTCCAATAATGGATTTAGATTGTGACAGAACTACACAAGTCAGCATGAGCCATGTGGTATGAAAAGGTAAGTCACTTCATTACCAACCAAGCAAGATACTTTTGAGGAGAAAGCTGCCTCAAAAAAAGCTGTTTGGAACTTTGTGACTGGACTGAGTCAATGAAAATATTTACACATGTGCTGAAATCTCTCATTATCTAAAATGGATATGTGAACCACACAGGGGGGGCACCTATATTGTAAAGATTCCCTTGACTTTGGCTTTGCTCCTATTTTACTATGTCAACAGAACTGTGTAGATTTCTTGAGAACAGTTTGATACTGTAGTGATTTCCCACTGCTGCCTTCCAGGGTAGTTTTTGATAGCTCATGTTAGCTTACAAGCCTGATGTCCATAATTATCTCCCATTCCAAGAACCAAGGAGGTCCAGCTCTGTTTATCTTCAAATTCCAGACGAGAGAGATCAGGTGTTTCTGTGTTTTGTGGGATATATTACAAACATGTATTAAAATGGTAGTATAATTGTTATTATCTCTATCTCTTATTTAAAATGCATTATGATTATTTAACAGGTGGAGCATTTTACACTCCTGAGACTATTGATACAGCTAGACTACATTATCGGAATTCATGGACCCCAATTTTACATGCAATTGCACTATGGCTAAACAGTACAGGGTTTAATACCTGTGAAAAGACAGAAGATGCGTCAGCAGCAATACCTGCACAAAAGCATGCCGCACCCATTATGTTAAACCCAGCATCAGAAACGCCACCTTCCACCAAAACTTTGCAAGAAATAAATAAAGATAGAATGCATTTGATTTTAGGTAATGCCTTTCAGTCTATTACAGAAGTCTGTAGTGTATCCACTGTTTTATCACACATTATCAAATAATAGGATTATTATTTTTATGTTTATGGCAATACTAAAACAGAACCATTCTGGTTTCAAGAATACCCAGCTCTTTCTTTGTAGTGTGTGAAAACACTGTCCTGATGAAACTAAAAATATTTAATATACAGCTTCTGCGTGTAAAAACTATTAGGACCCGTACTTGATCTATGCCTTAAAATCTGCAAAAAAAATACTACTTTACTATTTATAAACTTAAAGTAATTTGCTCCCCAGGTGTTAGCATACAGTTTCTATGTTCTCCTCGACCAGAAGAGCCTGTCGAACATGTTATGTCCTGTTTGCAAGCACTGCACACTTTACTAGATTCCTCTTGTGCTAGAACCCACATTGCAGAAGATCAGGTATGTTGCAGACAAATTACTGTAGTCCATTAAGCATGCAGAGTATTGAACAGATTGAAAATGAAATTAAAGGAAAATGTAATTTTCAGGGACTGGAAATGCTTACGAAATATTCGTTGGTATCTTCCCTTATTGGTCTTATTAACAGTTATTGAGAAAAAATGTAATCAACTAACAAATCATTATTTTAGACCTCTAACAACAAAATGCTAACCAAGGCATTAAAAAACAATGAAGGGTAATGGTTTCATTTTAACAAGTGCACAAAAGTAACTGAAGTAAAATTACTTGAAATTAACCATTTGGGACGTGGGGGCTCAGTGGGTTAGGACGCTGAGCTTGTCGATCAGAAAGTCGGCAGTTTGGCAGGTCGAATCCCAAGTGCCGCGTAACAGAGTGAGCACCTGTTACTCGTCCCAGCTTCTGCCAACCTAGCAGTTCAAAAGCACGTAAAAATGCAAGTAGAAAAATAGGGACCACTATGGTGGGAAGGTAACAGCGTTCCGTGCGCCTTTGGCGTCTAGTCATGCCGACCACATGACCACGGAGATGTCCTTGGAGAAGCGCTGGCTCTTCGGCTTTGAAACGGAGATGAGCACCGGCCCCTAGAGTTGGAAACGACTAGCACGCATGTGCGGGGGAACCTTTACCTTTACCTTTTAACCATTTGGAAGGTGATAAAATGATGCCCTTCATCTTATTTCATTTTTAAGCTTATAATGCTTAAAATGATCCACTCCTCTGCACAATCTTTCAAATGTAAATTAAATAAGAGGCTAGAAGACAGTATCAAAAATGGGATGGAATATTGCAAATGCCATTTTTTGAAAATTCTGCTTACAATTTTTTAAGCTACTTGGTGTCGAACTTCTGAGCGTGCTACATCGACTCTTGTTGACCTGCAATCCTCCTTCAGTTCAACTCTTAGTTACAGAAGTTGTGCAACAGATTATAAGAGCTGCTCAAGATCATTTACAAGAAAAAAGAAATACATTGAGTAAGAAATACATGTTATTTTTCATGCTACAGATGTCCAGATTAGAAAAATAATAAAACAGGCTATGTAAAATTGTCCTCTTGAATCATGTATTGGCTTAACTGACCAATGTCTGCCCTGGTCCTGGATGTTCATTTTTAAATTTACAAAATATTTAAAATATGTCCAGATACATTTGCAAGATTAAAAAGAAATATCTTTAATAAAATATTTTTGCTCTGAAATGCGGTAACATGCTTTTATGTATGACATTTTAAATTTATTTGGACTTTTTTACCTCAGCTAATTAAAATATAAATTTATTATCAGCTATACTGTATATAATTTCAAATTTACAATAAATTAAAAGAGAAGAAAAGTTGGAAAAAAACCCACCAGATCAGTGCCAAGTTATAAGCCTGAATATTTATTTAGAATTCTAAGGGACGTTGTTCATGAGAAGATTTGATGTCTTCTCATGATTTTTTAACCTGTATGTTTTTAGCTTCAGGGATATGAAGTGAATTATCATGCAAAATATAAGGAAAACAATTTAAAATGTTGAAAACATTTTTATTGTCCTTGTCCAAAAAGAAAATAAATCTGTCACATTTAGCTTTGTATATGCAGGTTTATGTATATTTTTCTTTTATTTGCTTGTTTTTTAAAAAAATTGTACAAAGGAAATAAGAATAAAAGCAAAGCTTTTCTTAATGGAATAATTTGATATACAATGATGCAATTTATGATAGAAGCAAAGCAAAAAAAATGGGTGGGCTGCTCACTGTTTATCTCTTACTGATTTAAAAGGGAATGTATTCATATCTTTGTATTTTTTTAATTTGGATATTAGCATATACTTTCTGTCATCTCATCTTGTTTTCACTAGTTTCTATAAAAAAAGAAATAGAAAACAAATACAACCTGTAAGCTTTTGACTACTTGTGAGTTTCAGTTGGTTGCTTCATTTAAACTTAAGTTTTTAACATGTGCAATTGGTAGCATTTTCTAAAATGTCTTGCATGAATTTCATATTATAATATTATTTCTCCATTTTTTTTTGTCTTTGTAGATGAAGAAGATGCAAAAGAAAAAGACCGTAGCTGTGGGCTGGGTGAAGGAGGAGACAGTGGTGGTCTTGTGCCAGGAAAATCTCTCGTATTTGCTGCTATGGAACTTCTAATGTTTATCCTTGTGCGACACATGCCACATCTGAGCACAAAAATGTCAGATTCTCCAAGTCATTCTTTCAGCAGAACCCAGCTCCCAGAAGAAAGTGCTCGTCTCGTGGCTGCCACTGTTGCCATCCTGTCTGATCTACCCACTCTTTGTTCCCCAGCTGGTAGTATAATAGATCTTTCTCAAAATTCAATCAGTGGGTTCCACAAAATGCTAATTATTTTCAGTGAAATGAAAAACCCAAATTTAAACAAAACAAAGTGTGTGGAGAGTACTTAAGGAAGCAGCAGGAGTTTAGGAAGTGGTGTGTGACACTTAATAATGGACAGAACATTGCTTGGTGATAGAATGGACAAAAACAAACATACAAATCTAAAAGTGATTTTAAGATGTGTTTTATTATTCTATGGGCCTTAGAGACATTGGAGTAAGCTTAAGTTTGTCTTTTCTTTTTAAAGAGTCCCTAGATTCCTTAATTTCAGCTTCTGACATTTCCTTTTCTTTAGAACAATCTTTGTTGCACCTTAAAAAAGGGCATTAAGCACATTCACCTCCTACCACTACTTATCTATGGCATATATTTTATGTGCATTTTTTGCCATGTATCTACTTTCCTGTATTTCTTCATTGGTTAATATTTAATAGGACTAATCAGTTATCTGAATTGGTCTGTTTAAGTACATGCATAATCAAACACCTCCCTAAATCAAACACATCTTTCCAGCATTCTTGCATAATCTCAGACAAAAGATGTAATTTCTTTAAGAAGTTGCTGACAAGTGCACCAATGCACCTTTGAAATCATACTGCCCCAAATAGACTCAGGGCACAGTCCAGAAGTTCTCCTGGACTCACATCTCCTTCTTGAAGGGCAGATGGCAGCTTTGGTCCAGAGGATCCTTTATACCAGAAGTCCCTAATCTTTTGGGCACCAGGGACCCGTTATGTGGACAGAGGTTTTTCCGTGGACCGGAGGGGGCGTGGTTTTGTGTGTTGCCTACATCCTGTGGATGGAGGTTTCCTTGTTTGTGCGGACCGGTTGCTGGCATGCCACGGACTGGTACTGGTCCATGGACCGGGGGTTGGGGACCTGTGCTTTATACCACTCCATGTTGCATGCCAGTTGTGCCCATTCCTGGACCTGGAGGCTATATTCACAGTCATTCATGCCCTGGTCACCTTTTGAATGGATTACTGTAATGTGCTTTATATGGGACTGCCCTTGAGGAACATTTGGAAGCTGCAGCTGGTACAGAATGTATACGTGTGAAGTTCTATGTCCTTCTCAATCAGTGCACATTATACCTCTGCTGTTCAAGCCACATTGGTTGCCAGTGTGCCTCCAGTTTCAGTTCAGTTCAAGGTGCTGGTTGTGGTCTGTAAAGCCCTACATGGCAGTAGTCTCCAGTTTTGCGGACGGGGGGGGGGAAGAGGGGATGGTTCCATGTGAGTGCAGGCAAGCACCCGCAGCTGTGCAGGTCTATTTGTGCAAGCGGTGGGTACATGGAGCTGCATGTGCAAGTGGAATTGCATGCACGCACTCGCCTGCTGCTTCTACAGCCCGGTTTTGAATGGTCCAGGGATTGGGGACCCCTGCTATATGGCATGGGGCCAGGTAATTTGAGAGGCTACCAGTTACATCTACCCACTATCAGGAGAGGCATGTTACAGGTCCCCTTCACAAAAGAGTTTCATTTGACAGGATCCAGGAAGAAAGCTTTTTATGCCATGATAAAAAGGACCTGTGGAACATCCTTCAGACAATGGGCTCTTAATTTCGCCCCCCACCCCCAGCCTTTAGGAATACCCTGAAGACATGGCTTGGCTATCATATGTGGGACCCTGGCAATAGCAGGAAGCATTTACAGTGGCTGTGTTGAGTTGATGAGAATGAATTATGTCTCTTATAATGAATTTGATTATGATTTTTATGTTTCTACATTAGTTTTTTTAACTTGTTTTACTGGATTGTTTTTTTCACCGGTTGTTATCTGCCCAAAGTTATTTAGATCGGGGTCCCCACCCCCAGTCCATGGACTGGCATCGGTTCACAGCATGTCAGAAACTGGGCCGTGCAAACAAGCAAAGCCCCATTCGCAGGATGCAGGCAGCACACGAAACCATGCCCCCTCCAGTCTGTGGAAAAATACTTCTCCACGGAATTGGTCCCTAGTGCCCGAAAGGTTGGAGACTGCTGATTTAGATGAGAAGGGTATTCATACAAATTGAATGAAAGAAAGAAAGAAATTTTTCACCAAAAGAGCCCAGGATGGTAGTTACTCGTGAATACTTTGTGTTTGGCATTGATCGTGCCTCTTGTGCATTCTGAAAGTATCTGATATAAAGTTATTTTATGTTTTAGGATCTATGACTATATTGCCTACTATCCTCTTTCTAATAATACAAGTGTTGAAAGATACTGCTATAAAAACTGTGGGAAATCAGATCCTACTGCCAGTCAGTGCAGCACTTCAGGGACTGAAAAACATAGTAACTCTTCCAATGGGTATGAATGAGAATATTCATAAACAGTGGACAAATCTTATCCGCAGCACCCTAGCCTCAATCTTGGAATACTCTCAACCAGGTAATTTTCATGCTATCACTGGAGCATCTCTTTAAAATGAAGCAAAGCTAGCTGATTTGCATTAGAAAATTAAACTGTTACAATTATGTCAATATACTGCATGTTTTAGATTTATAGAAAAAGGTACGGAATTCAAGGCAAATAGTATTGTATTCACATTGTTGATGGAGCAGAGTTCAGAATCTCCCTTAATGCCTATAGTGTTTTATTTTTCCATACATGCTGAAGGAATTCACATGTATGTGAAATTCTGTTTTTTATTGGACAGGAGTGATTAATCAAATTCAGTAAGTATTGTAAAATGTCACTTTTAAAAATTCATATAGTTCAATTCATTCAAAGTTGGTTTTTCACACAAAGTTAGCAAAATAGGTTCTTACTGTCTTAGTACCACTTTCATTTACATTATAAAATTATTGTTTAATCAAAAAAATATTTGGATGGATTGTCCTGTAAAAGATTGTTATTTTTGAAATCAGGAACATTGCATATTTTTCAACATCTTCACTCTTGAAAATAGCTGTTATATTTCCCTGTCCCAAACTCTTTCCAGCATTTTTTTGTTTTATTTCCTCAGAAGCCTCCAAGCCTACTTTAGATGAAGTAAGTATGCTTACGGCTATTACACTCTTCCTTTGGTCTGCAAGCTCTGAAATAATTGGTGTGCAAACATTGCAAAATGGCTGCATTAACAGATTTAAAACAGCATTGAATTCATCTGATCCTTGGGTGAGTAAGTCATTTAGCTTTTATCCCTTTAGATATTATTTTACATATATGTTATTATCAGTACCATATTATGATCAGATTGTTCTCTGTTGGCCTTGGAGTTCTTTGCAGCTGCTCCCCAAAGAGCCTACAGCAGGGTTCTTCAAACTTGGCCGTTTTATGACTTGTGGACTTCAACTCTCAGAATTCCTCAGCCAGCGTGCCTGGCTGAGGAATTCAGTGAGTTGACGTCCATAAGTCATAAAAGGGCCAAGTTTGAAGAACCCTGGCCTACAGGATTTGATCAGTGTTTAGAGATTTTGGGGGATCTGAATAGGGAATAAAAACTGTAACTCCTTCTTGTATGCCAGTTGGGCTTAATCCTGAATTAGGAGTCCTGCTCAACAGTCATTCTTGCCTTGATCATGCTTCAACTATTAGAATGCATTTTATGTGGAAATGGTCTTATACTACTGAAAAGCAATAGCATGTATAGTTATGGACATATCACAATAACCCATGTAATACCACTACTTTTTGAGCTGCATTGACTTCCTGTAGGCTTCTGGGTGCAATTCAAGATGCTGGTTGTTATTTATAAAGCCTTTCATGACATAGGGCCTGGTTGTTTGTAGGACTCTTGATCTTGATTAAGTCTGCCTGGCCCACAAGATCTGACAAAACAACTCCATCTTCCATATGGCTTTAATACTTGATTTTCCTCCTAAGCTCACTTGTTTAGAACGTTGGATAAGTCCATCTGCAGAATTACTTTTAAGGTTTTGAATATGTTGCACTTTTGGCTTTTGCGTTCTTTATAGTCCATTGCTGTGGTTTCTTTATATTTATTGTTTATCTTGTTTTGTTTTTAATCCTATGTTAGCTGAACAAAAGTTGCATTTTGTGAGTTGGACAGCCATACACTTCATTTAGAATAAAATAAAATAATAAAGCAAATTTAAAAAATAAGATTTCTGGTGTATGCTTACTTAACTGGATATACAGTACTTACCCTAAAAATGAAAACTGGAGGACAGATCAGAAATTTAAAAAAATGGACAAGCCAGGTTATCTGATAAACATTTCTGTCTCCATTGAAGCATTAATATCCATGTTGTTGAAAAAGGATCGTATTGGCTAGAATGCCTTAGATGAGAATATGTATTTGTATTAAGGGTGTGCAACATAGTTTGGTTTGAAATATTTCAGATTTGAAAATTCATGCAGTGTTCCACTTGGCATATGGAACTGTGAAAAAATAGGCAGAACATTATATTACCTCTCCAAAAATCCTTTTTACTATGGCTAGTTAGGCTTTTAAAACAAGCATTTGATTGAATCCAGTAAGATTAGATCTGTATGTGTCATGAATGAAGTATGCAATTTATGACCCACAGAAAGATAAGCTAAAAAAATGCTTTCATGATGGAAAGGTTTGCAAGGTAGATAATAAACATGACTCCATTGTTACAATTTTATTTGCCTTTTTTCTTTAAATATTAACTGAGTGTGATATTTTATGGCAAATTCTTACCAACACAGCTATATTTATGTATTGTGATTAGGTTCAAGCCAAATGTTACCATCTTCTACTTTCTATATTTCAACACACAAATCGTGCTCTCTCTACCCCATATATACATTCCCTGGCACCAATAATGGTTGAGAAACTAAAAGGTGTGGAGAACAACCGTCCAAACAACAAAACAGAACTCTTAGCAATCCAGGAAGGAATTAAAGTTCTTGAAACACTGGTTGCACTTGGTGAGGAGCAGAATAGTAAGTACCTTGATTGAGAATTACCATACTTATCTTGTTGGAGCACATTAGCATGTGGTAAAAGCTGAAGCATTCTTGGGATTGAATAGTTTTTATCTTGTACCACATATTTTGGTTCAGTGCAGCACTTACCCTCTCTTTCCTAAATGCGAGACAGTGATATTCCAAGGATATTGTGTAATATTCTGACAGTTAGAATATTACATCTAGAACAGTTAAAATTCTGGGAGACAAAATTAATTCGAGCTAGATCATTCTAACGCCTGTGAGCTATTTAAGAAAAACAATGTCCTTTGGATTTTATTAGTTTAATCAGCAAAAAATACATCCTGCATACTGCCCTGAAACCTAGAATTTCTAATAAATAATTTCTGTGTAAAAATTATCATGTTCACAAATTATCCTGCTATGGACCCATAATTGGATGGGTAGAGATACCCTTTTCACTTAAATAGGTATATTTGTATTCAAATGCATGAGACAAGTAGGCAAATATATTTCTATTGAAAAGAATAAGGCAACATGCCTAGATAGAGCCTCTCCACATTCTTGAGAGCGCATCTTATCTATCTGTGGCAACTAATCTGAGATATAAGGTTATGATATTCTAATTCTGTTATCCATGTGACAGATTCAAATAGCATATCTATAAAAGTCACCTCCTCTTCAGTATATTGCTAAATGTAGTTTTATTCTATAACTGTCCCCATAGTAACCAAGCACTTTAGAGGGATATTTTCTAGACTAGAACTGATCACATTGCTGAATGATGTGAAGGCCCTAAAATAGTTGTTCTATTTTCTACTACTGGGCATTTTTAAATGTTATCAAGAAGAAACATCATTATTTAGGGGATGTTTATTTTCTAACAGTAATATATTAACAGTATATGCTGAAGATGTTCTACATTGTCAGTCTTGAATTTTAATTATTTTAATTGATTTCTTTTTTCCCCTAGGAGTACAATTGCTCGCTCTTCTTGTCCCTACACTCATATCTTATTTACTGAATGAAGATGCATTTTCTTCTGCATCCCTGCTATCAAAGGAACTTCATGAATTTGCTCTCCAGGATCTCACCCGCATTGGGCCCCTGTATCCTCATGCATTTAAGACAGTAATGGGAGCAGCTCCTGAACTGAAAGCACGACTGGAAACTGCAGTACGAGCAAGTCAGGCAAGCAAAGCAAAGGCAGCTGCCAGGCAACCACCGCCCACAGTACATTCCACGCCAACAATTAAACTTAAAACTAGCTTCTTCTGATTCTCGTTGGAACAATCATCATCAAGAAATAAATCATTCCTTCTGTGCTGCTGCATCTCATTCTCTATTTCTCATTGTCTGTCAACAAGCTCTACATTGCCAATGAATGTTTCTAGGGGATTGTTGTGTTCTGGTTTGAAATCTGTGCATTGCAAGAAAGGTAATATCTGGATGTACACAGATTTTTATGAAATGGAGTAAGTTGATCATGAATCCGAGGTTGTGTTAAACTATCTTCTTTAACAATGTGTTTTATGTAGTCTTTGTCTTTCTTTTTAGAATGTTGAGTTCTCGTTAATTCTGAAATTATATATAGTGGGTATATATTTTCCACTAAATACTATCTGTGGAAACTTGTGAGTTACACTGCTTTCTTATACAGCATTTTTAAAAAGAGCAATAGCTGTTGTCACATTGCAGTATATCAGTTGTTTCAGTGAAAGCAATTTGATGTGGAATTCAAAAATGGTAAACATACAGTCTTGCATATGGTTTTCCAGTAGCTTCTACTAGCTCTTATCCAGCTATAAATGAAGCACCCAAATGTATTTCCTTAGTGCATCTAGTTATTAAAAATAAAGCTCTCCAAAGTACAGGATCATTTACTAAAACATTGCTTACATTTGGAGAAGAGGTGACAATCCAGTTCTCAAAGTGTAAAAAACATTTTCTCTCAGAGTTAGAAATAATTTGTAGGGCAGCGCCATCAAATTATGGCTAAATCTTTCCCATTCCCCTGCCCTTTCGGTTAAAATTTCTGTTATCCCAGAGTGCCATTTGATTTCTGTTTGAATTGTTGTATCTTCTTGATAAAGTGTGGAGTGAGTACTACTTTGTAACAAACCAACAAACACTTGTGAATGTTTTTGTCACATATAGGCATAAACAAAATAGACTGCACTGTATGATGAAGATGTCTGCCCTACTTATTTTGTAGATGCACTTGAACTGTGAAGCATATTTCTGTGTCTAAAACAATTCAGCCAATAGCTATGCCTTCATTAGGGAGCATGATCTGTCGATTCATTTTGCTCTGATGTTAGAGCATGGTCTTTAAGTTACTCATCTGTACCAACACAGTGCTCATAGTCTGAGAATTTTGCAATTTAATTTGCTCCTTGACAGAGACTTTTCATGCAGGGGTTAAGAACAGTCTGGTTTGTGAGACTCTGTTATGTAAGGTCAGGCCTCTAAGTTACAAGTTTTTCTGAAGGGCAGGATTGTTCTCTGGTCACAGATTGCTATCTGTTTGCAAAAATGGTTTTTCCATTCTCAGAATGATTTTCATGAGAACCTGGCTGACCAGGAATTCATTTTATTTTATGGCAAAAGTCAACTCAAAGCTGTACTCCCTAAAGGCAATTTGTGACCTATAATGGAAAGACCCAACAGGATGAGGTAGAAAGAGGGCGTTGGTCAGGACTATTAGAATGTATATGAAGTATAGTCCAACATATCTAAAGACCACAGAAGGGGGAAGACTGTCGGTCTAGAATTAACATTTAACAATAGCCATTCTCCCCCGAAAATATATTTATAGTTCAGTTCACAAGTTGCTTCATGACTGCTGAATTAGAACGGCATCGACTATAAGCACCAGCAAATAAATATATATTGCATGTCTACTCCTAGAATAAGAGAGTAGTTCATAACAGAAATTGGAGTAACTCTATACCTGCTGGTCTAATACTTTTTGATCATATTTTTTTATTATCCTTAAGCTCCTTAAAGCCATTTTCATGACATATGAACACCCCACTCTAATTCCTTTCTACCTGTTGTAATGTTCAAATTGCAACAGAAAATATATATATTTCAAAACAAAAAAATTGGTTTTGCCTGTAAAAGAAAACACTGGCTGCTTAATGAAAAAAAATTGCAATTTTTCCTGTTATATTATACCTTAATTTTTTTATTTAATATTTCTTATTTTTTGATGTTTACAGTATGCTGCTTAATCTAAAAGGGAACAGTGGAATAGGTATATATTTATGGTCATTTTATGATGTTTTCAACCACTAGGAATTAATATTAATAACTATTAAATTTTAAGGAATGCCGAGAAAGCTGAGTTGTATGGTGAAACACTGTAATTTATTCATTCAAGTTTTTATTACAATAAATGTAGCTGTATACAAAATTTAGACACTCTTGATCAACTATAAGTTTCAGAAGAAGCTGAAACAATCTCTCTGTAAATTTGAATGCATACTTAACATTCAAGTGCTGCTGTTTATATTTTCAAAATAAGAAAACAATGAATATAGTAGGTTCAGAAGTTTGACTGCCCTTTCTGTCACTATTTTGTAATGTCTCCTTTGGCAGAAATAATAGTTACTAATTTTTGTGTGTGGTCAACCAAGTCTTTTCTAACCTCGTGTTGGTATTTTTTCCCTACTCTTCTTCTTTCTTAGGTCCTACACGTTTAAGATTTCCCCAGATTTTCAATTATATTCAAGTCCAAGGGTTGTGAAAGCCATTCCCAAACCCTTATTTTCCTTTCCTGCAAGTTTCCTGCATGGTTAATTCTTGCAACTGATTGAGCTTCAGTATGCAAAATATGTAGCAGCATATTCTTCAATTAGATTTAGAATCCAAATTCATGACAGTGGCAAGTTTGTTGCAACAGTATATGAAGCTGGAATGACCCAATTGTAAAACAAAAGAGATGAATGCATAGGGTTTTATTTATTTTGCCTTCTTTTCTTTACCAACTATAATATGAAGTGTTCCTGGAAGAAATAACTCTGAAAGAGGGGCTAAGGCATGGAGAACAAGAACTCATAAATGCTTCAGTACTTTATAAACTGTAAAATCTATTAAGATTTTGTAATAAACATGGTCAGTTTTATTTTCATATTTTTGCTGAATTTGGGAGTCAAAATTCCAGAAGGGAATTAATTGGGGGAAGCATCATAGAAAAGCAACACAATATACTGTAAAGGCATATCATTTTTCAAATTTCATGTAAAGCAAAAATGGTTAAAACTATGAGTCCTGGGTTTTTTTTAAATTAGAGACATATTTTCTTCATTTACCTTTTCTTACTAATCAAAATTGTAGTACTTGCTAAAGATAAGCAAACTAATGGTTGTGGTTAACTTCTTTGCTGTCTGCCAGCCTTTATTTTTTAGAGTCTTCTAACTAAAATAGGATTTTTATGCTGCAAAGTCTTGATGGATGCTATGGCATTATTTTCAAGAATGCAGTGAGGCCACATAATCATTTTTAGAAAACTAGGTATATGTAGCCCAACAAATATGCCCACCTGTTAGAGGGCAGGGCAGAGAGTAGCCACTAGCTGTGCCCATAATTGCACTATTTTGTTTTTAGAATTTTAAGTCAAGCCCTGTGAGGCTGGCCCAAGATCTGGAAAGATCTTTAGGGTTAGTAGGGAAATGTAACAGGATCTTTAAAGCCTATTAAAGTAATACTCATGCACAACTTAGTTAGTGTAATTAAGGTGGAGAGTTTCTTTTTGGCACTCTCCCCATTGCCTGAACTCAGGAATCTTCTGTAACACCCATTTCCTTCCTTAACTATCTTATTGTCCCTCTGTGTTTGTGAAGTCTGGTAGGTCTGTGTTTGTGAAGTCCTCTGGTAGGTCACACTATTTCCCCCTTCAGACTTACTCTTCCCATTGTCAAGGAATGAACTGGCAGCAATGACAACATGCCAAAGATGGACTAGGCCAAGGGTAGGCAACCTCGTCTCTTTTATGACTCATGGACTTCAACTCCCAGAATTCCTGAGTCAGCTGACTCAGGAATTCTGGGAGTTGAAGTCCATGAGTCATAAAAGAGACGAGGTTGCCTACCCCTGGACTAGGCCTATCCTCAAAGTCATCTGACAAGTAAAGGTAAAGGTTCCCCCGCACATGTGTGCTAGTCGTTTCTGACTCTAGGGGCCGGTGCTCATCTCCGTTTCAAAGCCAAAGAGCCAGCGTTTGTCCGAGGGACGTCTCCGTGGTCATGTGGCCGGCATGACTAGACGCCAAAGGCGCATGGAGCGCTGTTACCTGACGAGTACTGGTATGAAATTGTAGAGGGAAGAGGGAAAGGCTTTGAGAGACATGAAGAAAAGCTACTACCAAGTCAATGGTGAAATAAAAGAGGCTTTAGTAAGTTATCCTACTAAACTTCTCAGATAATCTCCTTCCTAGTTCTCACAAAGGTAAAGGGAGGGAGGGGGGAAGAGCATTCAGACATGCAAGGTGCTTTAACTATAGCTTTACAATAAAAGTTGTAAGTGTTCTACATGGCATTGAATTCCTAATCCGATCTACTTGAAATCTGGAAGAACCCAAAAAGGCTGGAATATATTCCACTTTCCCTATTCAAAGTAAGTCTAAAATGAACAGCTTACAAGGCAGGCGTGACAGGAAACAGACCCCTCTTTGGTGATCAAAGTCTGGTGGGGACTAGATAGTTCAGGAGGATATGGCTCGTGGAAATTTCAGATGGCAGAAACTGCAGAAAACGAGACAGTGAGGCCCCACTCTCACAAAGATTGCTGTAAAACAATGCCGCTTGGGGTGTGTGTGAAAGCCCTAATAAGCAGGCATATACATAGAATGAAGGCTACAGCTAAGCTTGTAAGCCGCCCTGAGTCTTCGGAGAAGGGCGGGATATAAATGGAATTAAAATTAAAAAATTAAATTAAAACATTTAGTGTATTTTCATAGCAGTGGGCAATTGCAAATAAAAGACTACAGGGCTGATCTAAATTGTTACAGGGAAGGAGCCAGTAAATATTGGGCCCAGTTTCTTGAATAGAAGGAAGGTAGAAACTAAATAAAAAAGCTACACCAAGTGCCCCACAACAATTCTGGTGCTGTTCTGCCTTTGAGCATCAACTGCCTATTAATACAACCTGAGCCAAATCCTACTAGGCTCAATTTATTTCCCTTGCAGAAAAGCAGGGGCTTGAGAAACCATAGAGGCTAGAGTCCTCTAGTGCAAATAGCCCCAATTGATATTCATAATTTGCTTGAAGAGAGACGAGCCAATAAAAACATACCTTGTTATATTCACATTCTTCACATAGCAACAGGTCAGGCAAATTGTTCTGTTAATAGGATAGATAGCAATGCAAATATGGTTCTGTCACTACATTTTTTTCCTTTCTGGCCCTTCAATTCTAGGCAATGTGCCACTGAAAGATAAATATAGATGTCAAGTAATTACAAGGGTTTTTTTATAACCCAGATTTAAACAGAGAGCCATAATCTGAGCCCAATGTTTTACTGATCACCCAAAAAAGGTGACTTAGAATTAGCTGTATAGCCACTAACTCCAGAGTTATTTGTCTCATGATTTCTGAGGATATCTGTTTCTGTTCTATGAAGTGTGTTTTGGCAACATTACTCCAGTCCTTGGATCATCTTAATTTTCCTTCTCTGAACCCTTCTCTAGCTCCACTATACCTTTTAGAGGTGCAGTGGCCAAAATTTTGCAGATTTGTAAAGTTCTTGACTTACATAAAGGAATTATAATATTGGTTTCTTTGTTGTCAGTTCCATTTTTTATTCATTCTAATATGGTTTTGGCTTTTTTTAAAATATTGGAAGCACATTGTGTCAACACCATCACTGAATTGTTTACCATTATTCCAAGACTTCCCCCCCCCCGCCCACTCATTAATTACTGCTATTTGTGATCCTATTAGTTTGTTGGAACCCATGACACCGACTTACATCACTTTAACCAATCGACTCAGCGCTAAACTCACGGATAGGTCCTAAGTTCTAGTCGCTTTCACGGCATAATTTCTTTTCTCAACTCTAAAACAAAACAAGTTTGCAAATCAAACTTGAGATTGTTGTAACCCGCCAGCCCCAAATGGTTATTTTGTTAGAAAGTCGCAGCTACTCCACTCTTTCCGACAGGGAACTGCATTTCCCAAGATGCTTCAGGTTCCCACGCGCCGAACGCGTTTTGAAATTGACTCTGGCGAGGCCCGGTAGCTGCCGGCGGGGGTGGCTGTCAGGCGCTGACGGCTGAGGGGACGCGCCCAGTTTGTTACTGCTTCCCACTGAGCGAAGCGGACGGGGGAGGGAAGCTGGGCCGGCGGGCCACGGACGTCGGCAGTGACTGTAACGAGCGCTCGGGCGAGGTGCGGAGGAGGAGCAAACGGTCTCTCCCGCCGCGACGACGGCTCCAGCCATGGACGAGCAGGCTGGCCCCGGCGTCTTTTTCAACAACAACAACAACAACGCGCTGCTCTTGCCGCCACCTCCGGGCGGGGCCGGGCCGGGGTTGGAGTCGGGAGAAGCGGCGGCTGCGGCGGCGGCTGCAGCAGCGGCGGCTGCCGCTGGCGGTGCTTCAGCAGGGCCGGCCCCGGCCTCTGCAGCGCGGGCTCAATACAGCGTCCCGGGCATCCTGCATTTCCTGCAGCACGAGTGGGGCCGCTTCGAGGCCGAGCGAGCCGAGTGGGAGGCCGAGCGAGCGGAACTGCAGGTAGAGTTTCACACACACACACACACACACACACACACACCCTCTCTCCGTTGCCTTCCTTTCTGCTCCCGGCAGGTTTGCCCGCTCGAGGGTGGGGGGGGGGCGCCGCCGCCTCGGCCGCCTCCGCCCAACCTGCCCTGCTCTCCTTGCCCCCCACGCACCTGTCGAGAAGGCTTCCTTCTCCGCTCCCCGCGGTGCCTTCTTCGACTGCCGGACGCGGAGCTGCGGGAACGGCGGGGCAGCGATTGACTCGGGGCCGTCTCGGAGTTTTGGGGGAGCCCCCGGGGCCTCTCTTCAACTCGCCCACCTTGCCTGGCCTTCGGAACTTGGGAGGATGGTGGTTGGCCGCCTCTGCCTTGCAAAGGGATTCGTTTTCCCGTTCTCTCTCTCTCTCTCTCTCTCTCTCTCTCTCTCTCTCTCTCTCTCTCTCCCCCTCTCCCCCCCCCTCTCTCTCTCTCTCTCTCTCCCTCCCTCTCTCTCTCTCTCTCCACCCACCCCCCGCGTCCTGCGACGGATGAACATTAGCTGCGAAAGTTGAGTATTGGCATCCAGGTGTTCTTGTCTCCGAGGTCTAGTTCGCCTTAAATCCAGCGTGTGCCGTGTTTGCCTCCTTTCCCTAGAAATGTGTGGTTAATTCATTACTGTTGCCGGAGGTTAAATGGCAAAAGATTGGTGCCTTTTCTTCCTGGAGAATAAATGAGCCACCTGATAGATACACGTACTAACTAGGCTTTCGAATCTTAGTCAAAGGGAGGAATTCTGGGAGTTGAAGTCCACAAGTCATAAAAGGGCCAGGTTTGAAGACCCCTGCTTTACGTGATTATGGTTCGTGCCTGGCTTGGCTGTTACTATTAGTAGTGGTGTATAACTTTCAGAAAAGCTAAATGAATAGTTGGAGAACCAAGTTGGCATTTCTCAGTCCCAGACTCTCCCTGTTGACTACAGGTAGTCCTTGACTTACAACTACAATTGAGCCCCAAAGTTATGTTGCTAAGTGAAACATTTGTTAAATGAGTTTTGTCCCTTTTTATGACTTTTCTTGCCGCGGACGTTAAGTGAATCACTGCAGTTGATAAATTAGTAACACGGTTGTTAAGTGAAACTGGTTTCCCCATTAACTTGGCTTGTCAGAAGGTCACAAAAAAGGATCACATGATCCCAGGTCCCTGCAACCGTCATAAATATGAACCAGTTGCCAAGCATCTGAATTTTGACCATATAACCATGGGGATACTGCAATGGTCCTAAGTGTGAAAAATGGTCATAAGTCACTTTTTTCAGTGATGTAACTTTGAACGGTCACTAAATGAAGTGTTGTAAGTTCAGGACTATCTGCATAATAAAGCACACTCTTATTTTAGTTGAATGGGATGAAGTTTCCATAATTTTGTAGTAATTACAGGGAACTGACTTCATAGTGGCTTAACTTTGCCTTTAGCCACTTTTGGAATTTATATCCAAAATGGAACTTGAATGGTTTCTGATACTGTGTTTAGATTTTTAGCCTCTATTCCAGGCATGTCAAACTCGCGACATCACATGATGTCACGTGACGTCTCACGACCTTTTTCCCATTGCCGGCAATGGGGTGGGCGTGGTTTCAGTATGATGCATCCGGCCCACGGGCTGGCAGTTTGATATGCCTGCTGTATTCCATAATATTTGATATAGTGCAGTAAATACTGTAGCCTTTAACAAAAGTTCAAAATTTTAATATTAGTAGGCTCTTAAAATACTGGTAGTATAAGCAAAAAGTGCAGTGGGATTGGGAAGCATCTTGCCTTTCAAGTTGAATAAAAAGCTGCTGAACTAAATGGAGCCATGTACAATAGTAGATTGGCTCACATGGGGTTTTGTGCCTTGAATACAGCCTTAGCAAAAGACATTTGGATGCTAAAAAATGCACCTAACACTATAATAAGCTTTTCAGTAAACATGCACAAATTGAGTGATTTGAGGATGGGGAACTGACAAAAACATTAGTGAAACTTTGGAAAGCAAAAGTGCCTGTTTATTGTTAGTATTTGGTTATTGGATCAGTATGTTATCTAGAGAGCAAATTTGGTCTAGTGCGGTACCGGGCCGTGGTATGCCAGCAACCAGTCCCTGGTGCCCAAAAGGTTGGGGGCCTTTGGTCTAGTAATTAAAAGATCAGACTAGAAAGCACAAGACTGTTGAGTTCTAGTCCTGCCTTAGCCGTGAAAGCCCTTTAGCTGACTTTTGGTCAGTCATTTACTCTCAGGTCCACCCACCTTACAGGGTTGTTGTTGTGGGGAAATAGGTGAAAAGTGTGCTGAGTATTGTTTACTTGATTATTGGTCTGAAATTAACCTTGGAGTTAATCTATGCTGATCTGGTGCTGATTTGCTGGTGGAGAGGTGCTTGGGTCTTTTTGTTCCTTTTTGGGCTGGGTGATATAATCTGTAGTCTATAGCAGAGGTCCCCAATCTTTTGGGCATCAGGGACCGGTTCTGTGGAGAGAGGTTATTCCACAGACCGGAGGGTGCATGATTTTGTGTGCTACCTGCAGATGGGGCTTTGCTTGTTTGTGCGGACCAGTTGTTGGCATGCTGCGGTCCAGTACCAGTCCATGTACCGGGGGTTGGAGACCCCTGGTCTATAGTGTATAGTCTTGTTGTTGTTAGTTGCGAAGTCGTGTCCGACCCATCGCGACCCTATGGACAATGTTCCTCCAGGCCTTCCTGTCCTCTACCAAGTGTATATAGTCTATAGATGTTAATTTCTTTGTATCTATTGATGGCTGACTTGTCGGAGTGCCAGGCTTCTAAAAATTCCCTGGCGTTTTTGGACTTGGCTTGGTCTAGGATGGTCACATTTTCTCAATTGAAACTATGGTCAAATCTATGTGTTGTGAAATAAGAGAATTTTCATCATGTCTTTTGACTGCTAGTTGTTGTTGTTGTTGTTGGATACATTTTGCCAGTCTTCTGCCTGTTTGTCTTACATCGTGGTTGTTGCAGTCCTTACAGTGTATGCTGTAGAATGAATGACTCCTGTTTTTTCTTTTGAGGTTGTTGGGTCTTTTGGTGTGCTTAGGATGTTTGGAAGGGCTTTAGTTGGCTTGTGTGCTATGCTAATTCCATGTGGTTCTAGTAGTCTGTTGGTGGTTTCTGAGATATTCTTGATCTATGGCAGTGTAATTCTTTTTAGGGTTTGTGTTGGTTGTGCTGTATTGGGTTAAGTGGTCAGGAACTTTTTGATAAAATTGCATGGATATCCATTTTGTTAGAATATGTTGTATAGATGCTCTTTTTTTTCCTTTTTCTGCTGTTCTGGGTTGTTGCAGAGTGTTGGGCTCGTCTAAATAAAGTCCTTACACAGCTTCTCTTGTGGGAGGTTGGGTTGTTGCTTTGGTAATGGAGCACCTGGTTAGTATGGGTGTTTTTTCTATAGAGTTGTGTTTCTAGTTTGCCATTGTGATCTCTGCTGATCAGGATGTCCAGGAAGGGTAGCAATAGGGTTGGTATATGGAAAGCCATAATTAGCTGGAAAAATATATTTAAAAATCAGTAGCAGAAAAATGTGTCCCAATGCTGATTACACTTTTTTCTAAGTAAAGCCCTATGTACTTTCCTTAATGTACTGTCCAATTATAACATCAGGAGAGAGCCTGCTCCATATTTCTCCCTAACTGGAAGTCAAGGGAGTTTAGACTGGGAGATAGGCCTACTTGGTAGTGGCTCCTGCCATATGGGAACATGCGACACCCAATTAGCTCATACCTGCTGAAATTTCAGAAAAAAATTGTCAAAACAATTTTGTAGGCTTCTAAGTCAAGGGTATTTTGCTGATGTAAACATAATCTTTTCTGATTTTGTTCTTATTCTCACTTTGTATAGTTGATTATTTTATGGCTGAAGATTGGCATAGTGCTTTACTCTTATATGGTGATTGGAATTACGTGGATTGGGGAAGTTTAAATAATGTTAAAGAATTGATTATTGTCTGTTGTAATGGTTTGTTATACATTGCCTGTGCCGTTTGATTTTTTAAAATATAAATTTGACTGTCATTGTGTATTTACTTTGGAGCAATCCAGGTCTTCTAGGAAGACAGCTAAGATTGTGTAGACAAGTTATAATGGTGGAAAAGATATTCCTTGGCATTTTATTCAATTTCCATAAGTTGCAGCTTACAAAAATACTAATTAATATAATTGCATTGGAATTAAAATTGCTGAGATGTCTGGTATAAATTCCATATTTTCAAGTTACCAGTCTACAATTTACCGTAGAAGGAGAAAGGTAGAAATATTAATTGTTGTGATAGGATCAAGAATTTTAAAAAAGTTTAGGTCTTTTAGATGTGAAGAACTATTAAATGAACATGCAGTAGGTAACTGGTTGCTAACATGCTACATACCCAAAGATTTGGTTTAGTAGACCACTCAGACATCGCTTACCTTTACAAGTACATATTCAATAGAGGTTAAGATTTTTTTCTTTTGCTAATGTCCTTAAATATTTTTAAGGATGTTTGAGTAGGGAACAATAACTCTTCTTAGGTAATATTAAAATGGATTTATTCACTAGATTGTATACTTTATTAAAATATTGATTCACACATTCTGAAATTCTGACTGCAAGTTTGGATACCTTCACTTTTTTAACAGCTGGTTAACTTCATTTGCCTAGATTCTGTCACACTGCCATTTTTAATATTTCATTTTCTAACCAGAAGAAAGGAAAGTATTTCATTAAAGAGCCTTAGGCATTCTCTAGAGATTCGGAGTTTTTCTTAATATAAACTTCTCCATACCCAAAGATTAGCAGAAAGGCCCTTGTTAAAGATATTTTCAGTTTCCAAGGACTGTGTGTTCTGTCCGGCACACAAAAGAGAGACTACTTCAATGATGATTGCATGTTATGGGTTATATTTCTCAGGAGTTAGGCAAACTGTGCAAGTAGGCAGATGGTGTACTAATGGAAAAACCGCTTGTCCCATTGTCTGAAGGAGTGGGAAATGTGATAAAAGTGCTTCTGAAAATGCTAACAGGTTTAACAGTCTGGCCACAAATAAGTAGCAATTTTTGCCTAACCCTTCTTCTCCAGATTTTTAAATACTGTTCTTTTTCAGTTCTTGGAGAATGAATGTTAGTCCAATTTGTGCTCCTAGAAGCTCATTAGCAGAGCAAAACTTATTCCTCTTAAGGGTGTTCCTATTTGAATCAAGCATTATTTATTGAGGAGAACAGAGACTAACCTGTGCAAGAAATTATACTCCATTTCTCAAATAAACATTTCAAGGATAACCTATAATGATAAGCATAATAACAAATAATCCTTTAAATATTGCTGAGGTGTGGCTTTAAGTAAGCCTAAAAAAATAATTGTAACTCAAGAAAATTGTGACATCAGAAAAACAGTGTCAAGAGAATATTTTTCTAGTGAAGTACCATAATTGAGAGGGGCCTTTCCAGTGCCACTAAATGTTTTTGCATATTTAAAGATTATATCTAAAGGGAGACTGATACTCTTCTATTCTTTCAAGTGATTTAAATGTCATTATTGAAGTAATGATAAATTACTTTTTTATTTCAGAAGAAGCTAATTGGAGAAGGAACTTTAGATGAATAAAATTTCCTATAGAAGGCAAAACTGAAAGTATAGATGCAAATGATTGCAGTGAGGAAAAAATTCAGGACAGCAAAATAAATGAATATGTCTATACAAAAAAAACCTAGGAATATTTGAAAACATAGAAGGACACATAAAGGAAATGGAAACAGGGCCAGGAAGAGTACAGTCATAGACAGGTAATCCCTGAGTTACGAATGATCCCTTAGCAAACGTTCAAAGTTATGTGATAAGCGCCCCCTAGTGTTTACAAACAAGTTCTGAAATTACAAACATTGCCACACCACGGCAGTCTTTCACCCTTATGAATGACTGCAGTGGCACTGCAACATTTACCCTGGCTATTCCCTCTCTCCACCCTCCCCCCCGGATCTCCCTAGGCCAGTGGTGGCGAACCTATGGCACGGGTGCCAGAGGTGGCACTTAGAGCCCTCTCTGTGGGCACCCGCACAATGCTCCGGAGGTGGCAACTGTCCCTCTTCAACCAGCTGCCTGCTAATTTGCCGAGGTCCCATGTGGCTGAATGCATCCCGGCACGGCTGGTTTCCCTCCCCCCCGTCCCATCCCTCCTGGCCTCACATGCTCTCCTTTTCCCAGGCACGACCCACTGCATCACCTCCTCAGCTGTTGGCCAACCATCCATCTTGGAGGCAGCTTCTTTGAACTGCTGGTGATGGGCTGCGGAGCCCCAGAGTACGCCTGTCGAGGGGCCGGCATGCTGTGGCTACTGATGGACACTGTTGGCCCCCATGCGCTCACTGGCCTCTGTGTGCGGGGGCCGATGGTGTCAGGCAGCAGCTGCCCCAGCCCTTGCCTTGCCCCATGGCAATGGCACCCCCACCCTGCCTCGCCTCACCCCACAGGATGAGTCCTGCCTACTGCCCCACTTGCCAGAGACCTCCTGGAGCTTCCCCAACCCCACCCCCCCACAGGTGTCCCTCCTCACGAGCAACATTGAGGTGACCCACCTTGGCCACACCCACCCAATCTTCCATGACCACCAGAGCCACACCCACCCAGTGGGCCACACCCACCTGGCATCCAGCGATAAATAAGTGGGTTTTGGGTTGCAGTTTGGGCACTCGGTCTATAAAAGGTGTTAGGCATATGGTGTTAGCCTACAATGTTGGGTTGAAAATATATTAACCATAATGCTATGTCTTTAAGAAGTTAATTGGCCAATGGGTGTGTAAGTGTTCTCATGGCCATAAGAGGAAGCTAGTAACGTAGCTTCTCTCTCTCTCTGAATTCACTGATCTCTACTGTTACTGTTTTTGCTCTGCTGTTGGTTTACTACTGTTGTAACCTGAACTGTGTATTGACCTCTGGACCGGTAAGAAGACTTTGTAGTTTGGATTACTCCTTGGACTGTTGCTATTGTGTATGACTTGGACTGTTTATTTTTGACTGTGCATTTTTGTTTTTACACCACCTCAAAGTAAAATACTTTTTGCTTTTAGAACTCAGTGTACTCCTGTGTGTGACTTTTTTACTACTCTCAGTACCCATTCCTTGTCTGTGCAACTCTTTGGTAGCACAAGGAGACCTCTGCACACTAAATTCCTTAACATTGGTTATGGGCCCAGGCCTGTACTGAGAGTAAGTACACACAGTATTCCTAGCTGAGTTTGTATTTGGTGTAAAATGGCACAGGAACTGTTGTCAGGCATCTCCTGGATAACCCGGTTGGATGGGACAAACTATGTTTCCTGGTCCACTAAATGCTGCTTGCTTTTGCGCAAGGAAGGACTATGGGCTGTTGTAAATAACCCACCAGATACTACTGCTTGGGATCCAGATGACGAAGAGGATGTAAAGAAGTTAGACAACTTTAAACGTAGCAATGAGAAAGCTCTTTGCATTATTGGACTAACACTGAATGACCAGCAGCTTGTCCATATTCGTGGTGAGGAGTCTGCTGCTAGGTGTTGGGATGTTTTGCGAAGGCTTTATGTTCGTGACAGTGTGGGTGCACATATACACCTTACACGTAAGCTGTTTAGGGCTCGTTTGCAGAAGAATGGAGATATGCTGACCCATTTAAATTACATGAAGGCAACTTTTCAAGAGCTTCATGAAAAGGAGCTGATTTTTTCAGAGTTGCATCAGGTCTACATTATTCTGTCATCTTTGGATGAGAGTTATGATGGGTATGTTTCTTCTTTGGAAGTCCTGACCAGAGAGGAACTGACATTGACTAACATTACTGGGAGACTGCTGGAAGAGTCCAGAAGAAGGCGTGACAGAGACCAGCTGAGAGAGACACAGCCACAAGAGGAGCAGCAATTTACTACTGCTTACAACATCAAGAAATGTTATTCTTGTGGGGCTAAAGGGCATATAGCCAAATTCTGTAGAAAGGGTAAAAAACAGAATGTAAATAGCAGTGGGAAGGCTAAGAAGAGCATTGGTTTGACTGTTTCTGATGAATCAACATCCAGAAATAATGAATTGTGGGTTGTTGATAGTGGGGCTTCACAATGCATAACTAAAGTGAAAAAGAGGTTTATTAATATGAAAAACAGCAACCAATATGTTTCACTAGCAAACGGTTGGAAGATGAAGGCCTCTGGTGAAGGTAATTCCTATTGTCCATGCATTGATGAACAGTTACCTATGTTATATATACCTAAGCTAAGATTCAACCTGTTATCTGTAAGGGAATTGGTTAAAGTTGGGTTTGTGGTAACATTCAGAGGGGAGCAATGCACTATTGAGAGGAATGGAACCTGTGTAACTGCTAATTTGAAAAATGGTTTATTCGTTCTCACAAGTAACCAGGTTAGTACAGTTAAAGCTAACTCAATATGTGAGAACAAGAAGCCACATGATGAATGTATACATTTATTGCATAGGCGGTTAGGGCATGTAAACTTTAACTCACTACGTAAAACAGTGGAATTAGTAGAGGGAGTTAAACTGAAGCCATGTAGTAAGTATTTGAATTGCAATGCCTGTAATCAGGAAAAGAGTAAGGCAAGTCCGGCAAACAGGATAAACAGCTTCAAAACAACTGTTCCTTTGGAAGTTGTGTTTGCTGATTTAATTGGACCCATGAAACCAAGTTTAGGAGGGTCATGTTATATTTTAAGTATCCTGGACCACTACTCTCGTTATGGTTTTTGTTATCTGCTTAAGTCAAAGGCAGATACTTTCCAACAATTTGCAAACTGGCTGAAGTTCGTGGAGAGAAAAACAAAGAGAAAGGTTCAGTGCATAATTACTGATAATGGCACTGAATTTACAAATAAGTGTTTTGTTGATATGCTACAATCAGCTGGCATTGAGCATAAACGTTCAGCCCCTTATAGGCCTCAACATAATGCTTTTGTTGAGAGACGTGGGCAAACGTTACAAGCCATGATGAGAACCATGTTACAAGATTCTGGCTTAACAGATAGACTGTGGGGGGAGGCAGCAAAATGTGCAAACCATGTTCTGAATATAGTTGTTAATACTTCTACTGGTAAAATACCATATACAATATGGCATGGTAGAAAACCAAACCTTGATTACCTGCACACGTTTGGCACCCCAGCTTGGGTCCACATTCCTGCACAACTCAGGAGTAAAGGCCAACATAGGGCTAGGCAATTATACTTCGTAGGTTACGAAGCTAACCACAGATCCTATCGTTTCTGGGAACAGGGCACAACTAATGTATATAACAGTGCTAGTGCAAAATTCCTTGAGCACGTTGGTTGGGATAGGTTAGAGCAAGAAACTGTTAATACTGATCCTCTAGTGTTTGAGGACTCCTCTGATAACGTAACTAGTAATGATAATACATCTCCTGTAAATATAAAAGATGAAGAGGAGATAGGGGAGATAATAGATGAATCAGAGGAAGGAAAGGAGACAGAAATTCAAAGCCCTGTAATTCCTTGGCGTTCAACGCGCATCAGACATCCACCTGATCGCTATGAAGCTAGTATAGTATGTCAAGTTAGTGTAGAGCCATCTAACTATGATGAGATCAGGATGTATCCTGAAAAGGAACAGGCATCATGGAAAGCTGCAATGAACAGGGAGTTGAAGTCTTTGCAGAATCTTAAGGTTTATGTAAAAGCTAAACTGCCACCTGGTGAGCAAGCTATAGGTTGTAAATGGATATATAAGTTAAAGAAGGGTGTAGACGGGACTGTAACCCATAAGGCACGTTTGGTTGCACAAGGTTTTGCCCAAACTACTGAGGATTATGACGAAGTGTTTGCACCCAGTCTAAGGGCAACTACTTTAAGAGCAGCTTTAGTATGGGCGGCTAAAAACCAATATATGGTTACCCATGTAGATGTTGAAACTGCATATTTACATGCTCCATTGCAACATACTATTTATTTAAGAATACCACCAGGATTGACCAGTGATAGAGACCATGATTGTTGGGAGTTAAAGAAAAGCCTCTATGGATTGAAACAATCAGGCTATGAGTGGAATAAATGTATAGTTAATGAGTTAAGTGCATTAGGTTTTGTAGCCAGTAATGCTGATCCTTGTTTGTTTAGAAGGGAACACAACGGAGCATTATCTTTTCTTTTATTATTCACAGATGATATTGCAATAATAACAAAAACTGAGTTAGAAGCACAAACCATCATTTCAAGATTGCAAAATAAATTCACAATTAGAAATCTTGGAGAAATAAGCCACTATTTGGGGTTAGATATTGTTAAAACGAATAGGGGTTTTAAGGTGTCGCAAGCCAGTAAGATATCTCAGTTATTAAAGAGATACAATATGGAAATGTGTAAACCAGCAAAAACTCCGATGGCTATGGATATTAAGGACACTAATGTTGAGAGTCCTGTATTTGATAAGACTATGTACCAATCTTTGATAGGAAGTCTTATGTATCTGAGTAATTGGACTAGACCTGATATTTCTTACTGTGTAAATCAATTGGCTAGGTACAACAATAATCCAACTGTTAGACACTGGCAATCAGCTAAGCGAGTATTAAGGTATTTGAAGCAAACTATTCACTACTCGTTATATTTAGAGCCAAATCGTGAGTTAATCCTTACTGCATATGCAGATGCGAGTTTTGCCTCTGATTCAAACAGTCGTAAATCTACCTCAGGGTTGGCTATAATGTTGGGTGATTCTTTGATTGGATGGAAGTCTATTAGACAAAAACACATAAGCTTGTCTACAATGGAGGCTGAATTTTCATGTCTATCAGTGTTGTGTACAGAACTGCTAGTGTACAAACAATTATTGTTAGATATGGGTTTAAATGTAAATGATCCATTTATTGTGTATGAGGACAATCAAGCTGCAATAAAGATGGCTAATAATGCTGCAGTAAGAACAAGATCTAAACATACTGATCTTCGTTATTTAAATGTCAGACAATGTGTCAAAGATAAATTAATACAGTTAGAGTATTGTCCATCTGATGTAAATATTGCAGACCATTTTACGAAGGTACAAAGTGCTGTGAAACACAATGCTAATTGTGAAAGAATGTGCATAAGATTGTAAGAGTTATATATTATTCTACCCAAAGGGGAGAATGTTAGGCATATGGTGTTAGCCTACAATGTTGGGTTGAAAATATATTAACCATAATGCTATGTCTTTAAGAAGTTAATTGGCCAATGGGTGTGTAAGTGTTCTCATGGCCATAAGAGGAAGCTAGTAACGTAGCTTCTCTCTCTCTCTGAATTCACTGATCTCTACTGTTACTGTTTTTGCTCTGCTGTTGGTTTACTACTGTTGTAACCTGAACTGTGTATTGACCTCTGGACCGGTAAGAAGACTTTGTAGTTTGGATTACTCCTTGGACTGTTGCTATTGTGTATGACTTGGACTGTTTATTTTTGACTGTGCATTTTTGTTTTTACACCACCTCAAAGTAAAATACTTTTTGCTTTTAGAACTCAGTGTACTCCTGTGTGTGACTTTTTTACTACTCTCAGTACCCATTCCTTGTCTGTGCAACTCTTTGGTAGCACAAGGAGACCTCTGCACACTAAATTCCTTAACAAAAGGTTCGCCACCACTGCCCTAGGCACTAGGCCTGTGGAAACTCACCTTGTGAAGAGTGAGAGATCCTTTGCTTTCTTGACTGTTTTGCTGCTTCCTTCGGTGTGTTCGCAGAGAATGGAAGTCTAAAGTACCGCGAGATCATGCAAGATCAGTGGCACAAGATCTCACGCTAGTGATCTCGTGTGATCTCACGGTACTTTAGGCCTCTGTTCTCTGCAAATGGAGACCTAGTGGAGATCTGCAGCAAAAGGCTTTGCAAATGCAGGTAAGGGTTGAAACTTCAAAGCTTTCCCTCCGTTTGCAAAGCCTTTTGCAATCTTTGCAAAAAGACTTTGCTGCCGAGGCCAGGAGAGGCTTCCACGTGCCTTTGGAGGTCTGTTCTGGGCACCAGATGTCTCATCCATGCTCCTGCTGCCCACAACAGAGGCTGGGGGAGGCTTCTGTGGGCCTGTGAAGGTCTATTCTGCATGTTGGAGGCCTCGTCCAGGCCTCTTCCACCCAAACGGAGGCCAGGGGAGGCTTCCTCAGGCCTCCGGAGTTCCATTCCACACATTGGCAGCCTTGTCCAGGCTGCTGCCGCCCAGAACAGAGGCTGGGGGAGGCTTCTGCAGGCCTCCAGCGGTCCGTTGTGTGCATCAGAGGCCTCCTGCAGGCCTCGATGCCCGGAACGGAGGTCAGGAGTGGCAACTGTGTGGCTCCAGAGTTGGGGGGAGCAGGAGATAGGTACCGCAAACACCGCAAAAGTTCAGGCACCCATTCTCTGCAAAAGAGGATGGGTGCCTGAATTCACACAATATTATGGCACGCAGGAGCTTCCATCAACTCTCCTCTGCCTCAAAAGCAGGAATCGCAGAAGAGAGGAGATGGATCTTTTCAAGGTATGTGAGTCTGGTGGGGCAGGAAGGAGGGGGAAGCATGGGGTATCTTAGTGAGTCGAGAACTTGGGGGCCTGTTCCATCACTAGGACCCCCCCCGTTGCCTTCCCTACCTTGAGATACCGCATGTGCGCTTAATGAACCACGCATTCGCCCATGTATTAAACTAGTAAATGTGCGGGCAAAAGCAGGGAGTGATCTCGTTCGAGGTACGAGATTCACTGCCACAAATTTTTAAGTTACGAATGGAATGGGCAGGCTCCATTACAATCGTAACTCGACTACCTAAAACTTTAAAGTGTAGAGCTGGTGTCAGGAGAGTAAAAGCACAGAGCATTAGACTGAGGACAAAAATGGTTTCTGTAATTGGGCTCACAGTACAAAGAAAATAGCAGCAGCATACAGCTGCTCAAAGAAGAAGGCAAAACTAGTTACAGATAAAAGCAACTAATAGCTTTAGGCAGTCTTAAAAAGCAACCTTTGTGTGTTGTACTAACAAATTGTACAACAATTTGTTGTACAATTTCCTAGTAAGCTATATGAAGAGGCAGGATTGAAGCTTGATTAAAATATAGTCAGTAAGTGCTTCATTACTTTGAATTCTATATCTCTAGGAGGTGATGAATTACATCCATGGATAGTAAAAGACATAAGAGTTTGGCCATATCTTTATGCATTGTATTTCAGGCATGTAAGAGTTAGCGAATTGTCCGATGATTAGAGGAGCAAATGTCTATATCTTCAAAAAGGGAAGGTTTTTATGACTACAAATCAATCATTGTGATATTAATGCCTGAAAAGATTCTAGAGCATATAATAATTTATTTGTAAGCATTTTGAAAACAATGTGGTAAGTACTAGTATATCAGGTGTGCATTTATCAAGAACAGATCCTCTTATCTCACTTTTTGATTAGGCAACTTATTTAATTGATATCAGGCTTCAACAAAGCATTTGGCAACATGCCTTACCTTTATAATATACAGATTAGCAAGCACTCTGTATGTGCTGAATGGCATGACAATAGATGGATAGTTGGTCCAAACTATACTGAAAAGTGTTATTGGAAACAGTTCTTCATAAGTTACAGGTTTCAGGTGGGATGCCACAAATTAAATATTACCAGTTTTTCATTATTTTCATGAATGAATTGGATGAAGTACTGCAAATGTTTATCAGATTTCCAGATGCTAGAGATTTGGGTGGGATAGCTAATGTCTCAGTTTCACATTAGTTTTCTGCCTTCTGTTTTGGAAAAATGGGCTAAAAATAATAGAATGAAATTTTAAACAGGCAAGTGCAAAATTGTCCTTTGGAAAAAATATATGCATGTACAAAATTGGAGATTAACTTCCATGGTAACAGTACTTGTGAAAAAAGATGTTGGAATAATAGCTATAAATATCTGTGCACCTAGATCTCTGCTCCACACTACCAGGTTCAAGTTTTCCTCAAGGTTAAATTCGAAGTGCTGGTAATGACCTGTAAAGCCTCACATGCTTGAGGTTGGTTATCTGAGGGAACACTTCCTAATTTCATCTATGTAGAGTTAGGTGGAGCAGTAAGGGGCATGTTGCATCGGATGGGACTTACTTAGGAGGAGATCTTTTTCTTTAGTGGCACCTGCATTTTAGAACATCACTCACAAGTCAGATTGGCCCTGATCTTGGTGGCCTTCTGGAAGGTCCTGAAAACATAGCTTTACAATCTGGCCTGAAAGTCTAGTAACGTACGGTATGAAATCTACAAAGTGGATACAGGGAGTCCTCACTAACCAGGTTTTCAGTGGCAATTGAAATTATGACAGTGGTGAGCAAAGGGACTTACACTCTGTGTCTGAAGTTATGGTTGCTCCACCGCCCCTGTGATCTCATAATAAAAATTCAGGTGCTTGGCAGTCTGCTCACACTTATGACTGGAGGGGCATTGCAGCTGTCCCCACCTGCCTATCTTTCCTCCCACCTCAGCTGCCCATATGGTCCACCAGCATGCTCAAAGCTGCTCTGGTCCAGGTCACCTCTGCCCAACTAGGCTTGGGAGGCCTCAGCTTACCACCCATCCCACAAGGCCCAGGAGGCCTCATCTGATTAGAGAGTCCACCAGCATATGCATAATACTTATCTTTAGGGGTTTTCTGCAATTGCTGACAGGCCTACTCAGCCTACTAAGTCTGCCTGTCACCATTCTCCAAGTGGCACCCTTCTCACAATTGCACGATTTGGAGAATGAGTTTCTGAACACCACAATTGTGGGCTCCATTCTCACAATCATTTGGAAGGTTACAGGATCACTGTCTCCCAATTACATTAGCTCAACTAATAGAATTTGTAAGGAACAATTGCTAGTGATTCCACATTTTCAGAATATGAGGGGATCCAGGTTTCTATTGGAGATCAGTCTCCTGGCCCACCAGCCTTTAAGAAGCTATCAGAAGCTATTATTCAGTAGAGCATTGTTGCAATTTTCTTAATTTATTGCCCTGTTTTTTATTTCATTCTGTTTAATTTATTGTCATTTATGTTGGTATTCAGCATAGCTTTTTAAAATTATTTTGTTGTGTTTACTGCAATATCCGGAGAGTCTATTTATTATGGCATGATATAAATAAACTTTCCCTTAAAGGCAGGTACTGGCTTACTGTTCTACAGATGTCAGACTTTTTTTGCATGTGGAACAAAGAGACGTTCAGCAATTTCTTCCAGTTATACCCCAGAGAATCCTCTCACTCTTTTGAGGGACTCACTCAAAGGAGCCACAAAAGATGCTGAAACCGTAGATGAGTACAGAGAACAACAAAAAGATGATAAGGGTTCTAGAGACTAACCTATATGAGGTTAAGGGAACTCGGCATATCTAGCCTAATGCAGGGAAAGATTAAGGAAGACATGATAGCAGTCTACAGTTAAAGACAAGAAGCAATGAGTGAAAGTTTGTTAAAGAGAGATCCTATCTGGAACTAAGGTGAATTTTCCTGACAGCGCAAAAAAAAAATGGCTACTACCTGTTCGTTGGATAGAAGCTGCAAGTCCATGAGGACCACCAAATTGTGCACTGGCAGGTTGAACTAAAAATGAAACTCACCAAACCCAGGGGCCACCTTCAGTGGTGCAGCTAGAGAATGTCTCTTTTCATGCCTCCTTTCGCTCTGTAAATCAAAGAAAACACTGGGATCCATGTGAGAAAAGAGGTTGGGTAGGTATGAGCCAATCCTGAGCCCAGTTGCCCCCTCATTTCAAGTGGTGATTATGGTTTCGCTTGGACAGCACACTAGATCTTCAAGAACAGTATGTGAGGTGGAATTCATGTTTGGGGACTGTTGAATTCAGTTGGGCTAGGCTAGAGGAACTGTAGAGAATGTGCTTTTATCAAGCACACAAACGTTATTCAGTACGGTTCCTCTCGCTGTAATCTTTTTCCTTTTTGAAATTCTTTGAAGCATTGAAATGATCACAGTTGTATTCCTTGTTTTTTAGCTAAACTATACCTTTTTATTAGATTACTTTTGTTCTATTGCTTATTATTATACTCTTGTCTTTGTGATAAATAAAATCTACAGTATATGTTTAGATTTGTTGCTCTTCATTAATGTATTGAATAGTTTAGAAAATAGAATATGATCATTCATGTATGTATATTAATATTAATTATTATTATTATTCTCATTGAGTAGCAGTTAATTTCTTCTTTATTAACATAATACATCCAACTATGCCAGAGATATTAATCTTCTCTTTACAATTTTTTCCTGTACCCTAATTGTGGATAATATGTGCCCACCCTACTGCCCCTTTCACACTTGTTGCTGATATGCAACATCAAGCTGCTCAAGCTGACATGCCATAGGATATTTGAAATTGCAAGATAACAACTTCTGGTGGACCAAACATATCCTTTCTCTAATACACCTTGATGTGATGACAAGTCCCTAATATACCATGATATAATGATGTATTTAGAGAATGTCAAGTTAGCATGAGTAGATGTATACTACAGTCAGATGGACAAATGAATTATTGCTATTTTTGTCAGAGTACTGTTACTTGATGGGTTACAAATGAATAAACCAGGATGTCGAATAATCATATACTGTATATTTCAGCAATACTTTGCCTCAAAGATTTTTGCCTGGAGATTTAGTTCTTTACTAAGAACAATACTTTTCAATACCTTGTCATGGAACTGATGTAAGAAAACAACTTGATTTTCTGTTAATCTTTCTATTTGAAATTATTTATTTTAGGCTCAGATTGCCTTCCTTCAAGGAGAAAGAAAAGGTCAAGAGAATTTGAAGAAGGATTTAGTGCGAAGAATAAAAATGTTAGAATATGCTCTTAAACAAGAACGGTATGGCACTTAAGTTGTAGATACCTTATGAGCTGTTAACTGTTAAATGCAAGAACTATTTACTATCTTATGTCAAAATCAATACTGAGTGTCTTTTCCCTATTCTTCTCTCCAGTACAAAATAAAATGTTATGAAATAATCTATAACGTAAGTGCAAGTCATTTAAGTATAATAGGAAATGTTTGTAAAAAAAACACCCAGCCACCTTTAATTCATATTTTTTATAATTTTATTAAAAAGTTTAAAAAGTAAAGTTTAAAACTAGTGTAAAGAAAATGGAAAAGAGAGAGCTAAAAATGGAACAGAAGAAAAATACAAAGAAGTGGCTTCTGATCTTTACAGCAAGTTCCATCATCTTCTCCAACCATTCCTCCATTGTGGATAGTGCTAATTTTTTTCCATCCTTATGCATTCAATAATCTTGCTGCAGTTGTCACACACAGAAGCAAACTTTTTTTCCCAACTTTTGTACATTAATCCCAAAAGAAAAAGCTCTGCTTTCAATTATATATTATTCTTTAAAATCCTCTAAATCAGTGTATGTATTTGAATCCAGAATTTTTTTAGCTTTCTTACATGTCTACCAAGCATGATAAAGTATTCCTTCTTGATGTTCACATTTCCAATATGAATTTAAAGTGCCTTTATATATTCTAGACAATTTCTCTGATATCGTATAACAATGCCAGATCATTTTATAAAATTCTCTTTAAGATTATAACATAGTGTAAATTTCAATCCTTTCAGGCTTGTATTTTCCCACTGTTCCTTCTATATATTATAATCAAACTTTTAGCCCACTGTATCATACATTCTTTTATTTTTTTTCTTCTGTTTCAAATTTCAACTAATTTATATATTTTAGCAATTACCGGTATATGTTCATCATTTGTACATAATTGCATTTCAAACTAACCCTTCAAGTGTTCAAAACATAAATTCTTTTGTGTATTTTAAATTTTTCTAATAATTGTAAATAGGAAAACTTTGGCAACTATACCAACAGTTTTTCTCTTGATTTTATTTTGTATTTCCCTTGACATAATTCTAATATCTCATAGTAAGTTAGCCATTTGTGTTTGCCTATTACTGGATTTATTGTCTATAAAATGCCACTTGTGTTGAGAACCATAAAGGTGTTTTGGGGTACAACCTGAGTTTGTATCTTGCATACTCTCAGTATTGCATTTCTGACATAATGATTTTTTTAAATCCTGCCACGGATACTCATACCATTTAAATATCAAGCCATGTCCTAAAAGCCTTCACTTAGCAATACTCATTCTTTCATTCAAACCAAACAGTAAGCAGCAATATGCAATTTCAAATCAAGTAAACTCAATCCTCCTCTTCCTTTGCATCCTGTAACACCTTATATTTAACTTGCCACATCCTTTTGCCACTGTTTAAATGGTGCATCAGTTGTCAAAACAGAATTGTCTATGGAGATTCTCAGTCATCCAGGTTATAGTTATCCCAAAGATGCTTTTTCACGAGGTAACTGGACTTTCTTGTTTTTCTTTGAAGACGTTTTGCTTCTCATCCAAGAAGCTTCTTCCACCATCCAGTCAGAGGTGACGAAGCTTCTCGGATGAGAAGCGAAATGTCTTCAAAGAAAAACAAGAAAGTCCATTGCCTCATGAAAAAGCATCTTTGGTAGTGGTGGGATTCAGCCAGTTCGCACCAGTTCGTCAGAACCGGTAGCTCATTTTTTGTTGCCCAGGCCCAGAATGGACTTCCGGAAGTGGCATCCACGCAGAGAACCAGTTGTTCACATATTTGAATCCCACCACTGATATTTGGATCAAAACAGAATTATTTCAGACATAGCAGGTCTTGTCTGAAACAAAAACATCATTCTAGACAGGACCTCGATACATAAGATCAGAAAGATGAGCAGCTTGTAATATTTTCTATCGCTGAAGTTTCTTTTACTAGTTTTCTTAATTTGAAATAAGCTTTGTGGTAATTTATTGCATTCTGAAAACTCTGATCAAGTGAGATAAGAGATGATAAGAGAGATGAGCAATCAATTTGTAAATACTGAGTGCAGATGAAAATAAAGCACCATTCTAATTTTAATTTCTGACACATCAATTAGACTGTGTTTTCTTAAGCACTATATTATATACTCTCCAAATTTTTAGATTCCGAGCAATCAAAATCATGCCCATGTGAGTCCATAATATCCTAAAAACATATTGCCTATACCTATTTTAAATGCTTAAGATTACTTAGTGTAATTTTGGTTTTATATGTATATGTAAATCAATATTTATAATGGTTATGTTTATTTTTCCATTCATATCAATTTATGTAAAGCTTTTGCTAAATATCTTAAAGTAGAAATCACATAAGTAGGAACCTTGCAAAGATCTCATTTTTTTATCCCAAATACCATTCGTAGAATTGACATTACTGAGAAATTAGAAAGGTGATATTATTCCAGATATTAAAGAAAAGTTGTTGGATTTGTTTGATCTATCTGTTTTGGAAAAGGCAATATTTTCTACCAATCAAGGCGTGCAGCAATATCTTTTACTATGGCAGAGATCTTTACAATAATAATTTGTACTGATTATATCATAGGTATATATTTATTAGTAAACCAGTGACCATGTATAAAATATACAATAGATTTTTTTCTGTTTCTTTTCCTTCTTAATTGCATTTTTTGTTTTTTTGCCATTGTTTAAAGATTGCTTTGTTAATTGTATATGTTAATAATTCTAAATAAAAAACAAAAATATTTTAAAAAATATTTGTTAATTCCAATTTAGTATTATAAATTAATCTAATCGCATATAGAAAAAAGCCAAGGACAAGAATGTTTGAGTAAAAATCTTACTTAAAATAGTTGGTTCTAAAATTCATCAAACTGCATCTGTGTTGTTTGCATGCTAATATTAAGCAGTTTTTTCTAAGAAATAAAGTATCCTAATAAACGTAATTGACATTCTTCTATCTTTTAAACATGATTCTCAGCAATCCGATTTACCTAAGCATTATTTTTATTAAACGATCTCCACAAAAAGTACATGATAATGAATTTATAATGTTTAAGATGTTTAGACTCCATTGTTTTTATTTATATGAAATTCTTTTGAGTTATAATCTTTTTTACAAACCATAACATCAGCAAAAATGCAAAACTAAAGAGATTCTAATGTGATTATTTTAAGACTATAGTTTCCTTGTAGATTATGTCATGATATTTTTCTTAGCAACTTTTTGTCTCTCAGTTTAGCAGCAGTTCTTATTTTTTTTTGTACATAGAATATTTGCAGACTAGTTAAGTATAGCTGAATTGGATTTGTGATTGTAACTTGTCAATAAACATTTTAAATAAAAACTGCATGAAATTAATTTATCCACATTTGTAATTTATATACTTTCAGTATGTATAAAGCATTGATTTTTTTAAAAAAAAAATAGAGAACATTTTGAATACATCTATGCTTGTGGGAATATGTAGTTATGAAAGAGAAAGGGGATAATGGTGCTTTCCTACCCTGATTAATTCCTCTTTCCTTTATAGAGCTAAATATCACAAATTAAAATATGGTACAGAGCTGAACCAGGGAGAGATGAAGCCACCAAATTATGATTCTGGTAAGAATTAATTTGTGCAGAGCAAAGCAGTTGAGACAGAAGAAAAGACAAAGCTGTCATTTTGTCAAGAATGATGGTCTGGAATAGTTTAGCATGAAATAGTGTTTAGGGCTCATAAGAGGCTGTTCCTTTTCACATGTGGTTCTTCCTTCTATGCTTGGCGCACAGACAGTCCTGTAACTTAAGTCTTCAATTTTGTCTCAACTGTGCCTGTATTTTACAGCATTACAATCACAATGAGTGATCTGGGTAAATTACTTGATAGGCCTCTTTTCACTTTTTGTTGTAGTTAGTCAGAAAAATAACTTAGTTACATGTAAGAACAACTGGACAAAAACCTATGCATGAACTTTTTACATAGAATTTGTAAAATATTTGCTACTTAACAATTAATTGGGAAAGCAGATAGTAAAAGTAATATAAACAATATGGGATTCAGATTAATTGCATTGGAGGTGATTAGATAATTGAAATGGATGGATTTCTTGGATTCAAACTCAATTTGACACTGACTTCACTTCTTATAAACTTATTTTAGAATAGAAAACCACTGTAGGCAATGATAATATATTGTCCTTTCAGTACTATTAACCTAAAGTGTTCTTATTTTCTGTTTGCAATTGTAGGAATTCAGTGTATAGTCTTTCTACATGTTTTCATTGCCATTAAACATGCCTTTAAACGTGCTCTGTAGAGTATTTGCTGCAGAAATATACCTTTGGGAGTAACCATAGAATAATATCCAATGTGTATTATATTTATTTAAAATTTTGTACAGTATGTTTTGATTTTGTTTCACTATTTAAATAGGCTGGAAATATTTAATCAGTGCTAGACGATAAATTTGCACAAAACTGACTCCTCTTCTAACGTTATAGTAATGTTAGTCTTGTCTATGTTTTTCAGATGAAGGAAATGAAACTGAAGTTCAGTCACAACCTAATAGTCAGTTAATATGGAAACAAGGGCGACAGTTACTCAGACAGTAGGTTGTCTAAGAATAATAAACTTAATAATGACTTCATAATATGGTGGGAACAACCAAAATATTAGTATCTATGCTATGATGATTGCAAGTAATTGGATACTATTAGTTCCTCTTTTCCTTAACTTGCAAAAATTATTTCACTGTGGTAAAATTGACAGTTTTTATAATAAAATTGCTTATATGCTTTATTCATAAGATGTTATTTTTATTTTATTTCTTGTAATGTTTGGCTTATAAAACTCACTGCTCTGAATTCAGTATCTCCTCCCAAAGTAAGATGAAGAGAGGAGCCAATTATTGCTTGGTTTCCCCTTTATAAAAGAATATAGCTGAAGATGTGTGAGGAATTTTTCTTCTTGACTAACATAATGAATAATTGTGTATGCATGGATAGAAAAGCTCTCTACTTTTCATGGGAGTTGTAGAGGCTGGTACTGCAGGAGACATCCCCTCTGCAGCTGGTACAAGTTGATTTGTAAGCCTGTTGCGTCAGGCAAAGCCACATTATTCCTCTTACTACTTAAATTGTTGATCAGTTCTGGGTAGATTGTATCAAATGTTTAATACATTGGTAGCTCCTGAATAACTGCAGTGTAATTGTTCATACAGATACCTGCAAGAGGTGGGATATACTGACACAATCCTGGATGTGAAGTCAAAACGAGTACGAACGTTGCTGGGTCTTTCATGTGATGGTCCAGAGAAGGAAACTGACAAAAACCAAGAATCAATGGTGAACGGCACTGATGTTGAGATTAAACAAAAAGTGATGATTGGGTAAGTGTTCTTAATAATGAGAAATTGTAGAAATTGTACTTTAAAAATCTCTGTGTTAAAAATGTAGTATTATATGTTACACCGATATGATAGAATGTGGATGCTGTTTTTAAAGGAAGAAGCAGTTTCTCTCTCCTCATTTCTGTTTTTGTAAACTATGCAGTTATTATACTGAATGGAAGAAAAACCCCACCGCATGATTTTTTACTTCTTTCCCCAACCAATGCTATGCAGTTTTGAAAGACATAATGATGTGGTATGTCATGTTCTCAACACTAGCATTGTCTCTGTAAGAGAAAAGTCAAGAGACCCAGTGATGATCACTGTTTACTTTCCCGATGGCATTCCAGTAATTTAGCATACTGGTATAGTGCAAGGTAGTAAATAGCTTCTGTTGAATAATTTAGAACTTGTCACGGATGGAAATTGGAAGAAAGTAAAATACAAATTGTTTGTAGGAAGACTTAATTCATGGACTCTGCATTTTTGGCGGTCTTTACTCCTCTAGGAAATGTAATTGGTGGTAATGTATTTTTATTTATTGTTACCAGAATTGTTATAAATCAATAAATGAAGCAGACTCAGGATAAGGAAACCTTCTTTAAGGGCAAATTTTGTATTTACTATTCCTCAAAGTAATTTAAGGTTGACCTGATGCTTCCTTAAGGAAGAATTAATTATTCTGTCCATGGTATTTTTATGCAAGCCAATATGTTTGCTAATGTACAGATCCCAGTGAAACTTTTATACTCAAGAGCATCGTATGAGTTCGAATGCAACTTGGAAGATTTCAAGCCCATCCATGGAAACATTATTTTGATAGTTTGACAGACATAATACTACTCACACATGTTTCATAATGTTTAATGAAAGAAATGTTGCACTTCTTCAGATCAGCAGACTCCTTTTATAAAAGATAAGTACCATATCTCAGCATGAAGCCCACAGGGATACTAAACAATTAACTTTGATATTAATATCTAGCATTTCCAGTGTTTGCTGTGAATATGAAGGGTGCATCTTGCCATTAACAATTTTTGATAAAAGAAGAACAAATCAATAAAATGCCTTTTTTTGGTATAGCCTTGCATGGTATACCAGATAGTTTTCATTTAATCTCTGCTTCTTTATTTTAATGTTTTGTTTTTTTTTGCAAATCGAGTAACCAATATTTAGATATACGTTATTTTAATACTGGAAATATAATATATAATGTATAATAAAATTTGTCAAACATTCTGATTTTTAAGATTGACTTACGAAGGGTATCATTGTAAATATTTTTTGTTAGGCAATATTGACTGAAAACTTTCATTTAATAGCTTTTTGTTTTGTTAAAATTCAAAACAGAAATATGTCTTATGTTAATTCACTGACTTAACTTCAGTTTGAAATATCATCCCTACAAAAGGTTTCATATATAGAGGAGCTGATATAAAGATTTGGGAAGAACTTAGAAATGTTTTTTTTTAAAAAAGTTGCATTTGCTATACTAGATGGAACTTTGCTTCTGAATATGAAGGCCAGTTCATCTCAACATGTCTTCTTGTTAGTTCTTACTGTTCGCAGCCTGTGGCTTGCCTGAACAGAATGAACTTGCACTAACCCAAAGAAGAGACTTGGATTTTCACTGATCATCTTCCTACATCTTCAGCCTCCTACATTGCATCAAATGTTCTAAAAGATCTCTTCATCCTCAGGAACAGATACAGAGGCTTTACAGGAAAGAGAAAGTAGAAATATGCTTTCTGCAAACAAAATACTATTTAGTGTTCTTAAAATTCAAATCCATCTTCTTTTTTCCAATATATCTTGTTCCTGGGGTTATAATTTCCACCATTCTTTGCCTCAGACTGGTTGGCCTTTTATGATAGCACATTTGACAGCATCATGAAACCAATTCCAGAAATATGCTAAAACATGTTACACCCATTGAAACAAATGCCCTAAAATTGGTTCAACATGGTTTAAATGTATAAGAATTTTTTTTAAAACCCCAAACTAGAAATCTATAGGAATATATTTAAGCATTTGTACTGAAGTACTAAGGGACGCGGTGGCTCAGTGGGTTAGGACGCTGAGCTTGTCGATCGGAAGGTCGGCAGTTTGGCGGGTCGAATCCCGAGTGCCGCGTAGCAGAGTGAGCGCCTGTTACTCGTCCCAGCTTCTGCCCACCTAGCAGTTCGAAAGCATGTAAAAATGCAAGTAGAAAAATAGGGACCACTCCGGTGGGAAGGTAACAGCGTTCCGTGCGCCTTTGGCGTCTAGTCATGCCGGCCACATGACCACGGAGATGTCCTCGGACAAGCGCTGGCTCTTCGGCTATGAAACGGAGATGAGCACCGGCCCCTAGAGTCGGAAACGACTAGCACACATGTGCGGGGGAACCTTTACCTTTACCTTTACTGAAGTACTAGCTGTCACAATTTAAGCTGATTTTCATTATGGTAAACAAAAATACTTAATTTTAAATATTTGTGCCTTTCCTAAACTCAAGCTCAGTTCAACTATGAGAATCATCATCATTTAACATATCTGGAAAGCTTTAGTGGAGAAAGGTTAATTTAGGATTAGGTTCTGTTGCTTCTCCTCTTCCTGCCATCTTCAAAACCAATGATTCACAGAGAATATGTATCATAGAGCTGAAAACTAATTTTTGCCTGAAATTAGTTCACAAAAGCTTTACTGAAAATAGGCAATAAACCATTGTTCTGTGAAAAAATATAACTAGGTATGCTTCACAGAATAAGTATAAGTTTGTGTACTATATGGTTATTTATTTTAAATTTGATGACATTTTCTTTGATTTTACTGCTGCGGTTCCCAAACTTTGTGCCATAGCTCCCTGGGGTGCCAAGTGAACTCACAGGGGTGACACAGGATATTTTAATTTTTTGAGGGAAACACAGCAGTTCTTGATGTCTTTCAGACATGATGGAAATTACTATCTTAAGGTAGATCACAGCTTGGGCTGGGGGGGGTACCCTGAAAAAAAGATTATGTGTGCCATGAAAGTTTGGAAACCTCTGTTGTACTGTTAATTTTTTATTGCATCATTCAGTATATGTTATGATACTTAATGCTTACTTTGGCTGTCAACTGCATTTAAAAACAATTATGTAAATATTTTCAATATTTCCCTACTTGTACTGTATAAAATAATTTAGAATGTGTTTATCATGACTGTGCATTTTGGGAACTGTAGTCTCAACATATTGGGAATGAATCAGGTTGGGAAAAGTGGGATTGACCTACATTTTCCTGATGTTTGTACAACATGTACCATTTAATCAGTTTTCATAACCGTGTTATGAAACTGTGCTAACATAAACCATTATATATTTTGTAATATATATTTACTTGGAAATAAGTTGCCCTGAATTTGCTGAGGCCTATTTATGAGTAAGCATGTATTGCATTTAAGTCTTGTCCTATCTTGATAGTGTCATTTACGAATATAAAACTTTTAGAAATTGTAGTTTTGCTTATGTTTCAAAGAAGTATTCTAAAGTGATCTTTCTTTGATGTTAGAGAATACCAGAGTTGGAAAAGACTTTGGAGGTCTTTTAGTCCAACCAACCCCCCTGCTCAAGCTGGAAATGCTGTATCATTTCAGACAAATGGCTGTCCAATCCCTTCTTTAAAAACTCTTATTTCAGTTAATTGTGTAGTATCTGCTTTTTTAAATAAAGAACTAATTGTGACATGCAAGTTTATAGGACCTAGGTATGAAAATAAAGCATAGTGGGAGAGATTTATTTTAGTAATTGTTTTAAATTTATTCTCTTTATTTTTTTAAAGAATGGGGGGAAAAATTGAAAATTTAACTTTTCCAGTCAATTTAAGTATTGGGACAATTGTTCTAGCTTCAGTTATTTTCTTCTTGCCTCCAATTGCTCTTCATTGTGTCAATAGAAGAATTTGCACAATTATTGTCTTTAAACAATCTTAAATAATTAGAAATATCTATAGCTTTAAACAGCAATTATTTTCTTGATTAATCTTAAGATAAGATGTAAAGTACAAACACGAACATTTTGTTTAGTGATAGAAGCACTGTTTAGTGATAGAAGCACTGTTACAATTTCATGTATGTTCATTTTCAAGTGTTATCATTAGCAGCCATGAGTCTGTGTATTTTCTCTTTCATGCTATCTTCAGTTTCACAATTGTTATCAGATTATTGCTTTTATTTGGTTGTAAGCTGCCTAGAATTGCCACTTGGCAAAATGGGCGACATATAAATTTTATAAAATAAATAAATGTTGGTAAAAAACATAAGGATCTAAATATGAATGGAGGGACCTGGGGTTGTGCAGAAAATAATAATGGTTTTCCCTAGTCCTTCTGGCTGCTTGTGCTGGAAATTGATTTTAAGGTAAAGGTGAAAATGATCAAAAAATTGTCTTCCCTTCCTTGGTTTCAGTTTCACTTGGTAATGAAATCTTAAAATCAAAAATATTTGGATGCTCCCAAAAGTAAGCTCTAAACTTGTGTAACATTATTACTATATCTCGCTTTATGTTTTTTACTTTCAAATATGTAAGTCCATCAAAAATGAAATTTGAGGTATGTTGTTGGATTTTATAAAGCTTAATGAAAAGAACCACAGGTAAATTGGTTTGTGCTGCTGTTTTAATTTTTATCTAGAAAACCAGATTTGACAGATTCTGCCTCTCTGCTAGAAACATTTAAATTCCTTGAAAATGCTGCTGCAGAATTCAGCGATGAAGAGGAAGAAGATGATATTGATGGAAGAGAGCGAACAGTCATGGATACATCAACGGTGGGCTGAAAACAAATTGGTATAATGAAGGTTGTACCAAAGGAACACTTGATCATTCACCTATTAAAAACTTTAATTGCAAAACACTTGGAAACTGATCAATGAAAACACTTGCGTATAGCAGTCCAAATATTCCTTCAATAATGGGCTTTCCAGTGTTCGGGGAATAGACCTGCAGAGAAATATCTCGAGAGGAAAAAGAAAAAGAGTTATGCAGCTATATTGCATTTTATATGAGAGTTAGAAGCCTAACTGGCTTTATATGTTTTGAGGTCTACATTTATATTAGGAGTTCCAACAAAAGAATACTTTTTAAGAGTCTGTTTTGTGTTCTCACACAAAGTAGTTATGAGAGGTTTAACTGTTCCCCAAATCTGTGGATGAGATGGCCGATCTCCAAATTTGATAAATAAATGGATATTTAATAAAATGGCCAGTTAGAAGAAACACTAGAGGTTGTTAGAAGGTTAAAGGTTGTTCTTCACCATCCTCTCCAGATCCTAGGGTGATCACTGCAATTCTCAGATGATTGTTCTAGGCAATTAGACATATTTCAAAATATAGGTATGAATTTAGATTAGCTGTTCTTTATATTTTATAAGAATGCCTCTGGCACATATAGGCTTTCCAATGAAGAGAAATTATGTTAGAGGTTGGCAATTTGTTTTGCCAGGCCAGATAAGTCATCTGATGGATATTATGTATATATAATATATAATATAATTAATGTATATTTTACTGGCTGGTACCAAAAATATATTATCTTTCTGCTTATATGTGCTTATATGTGTTTAAAAAGTGCAAACATGAGAAAAATAGCACATAATGAGAGAAAAAAATTGTCTCCCATAGATTGTGAGAAAACGAGTACTGCCTGATAACAATGAAGACAGAGATACTGAAGAAGCCCTAAAGGAATTTGACTTCCTGGCTACATCTGATGAAGGGGATGGGGAATCTAGAAGTTCAGGAGATGGTACAGACTGGGGTAAGAAGAGAAAGAAAATAGCCTAAATGCAGTAATTTACCTGGAACTGGAGAACCATCCTAGGGGAATGTTATTTTAATTCTGGACATTCAACTTGAGCTGTTTCTTAATTTAACAGAATATCTAAAAATATTGAAGTTATTGCTATCTACTTTTACAGTTCGAATTTATTGCAGTCTGTATGGTAACTGCCTATGGGGCTTCTGGAAGCAAAACAAGGAAATAAATTCCAGACAAGTTTTAACAGTCCTTCCACTTTGCCTTTTCAAGTTTAAAGTGCCCCTCTAACTTGGTCATCTCCATGAGAGCAGATTCAAACCTATAGTTTTAGATCAATAGACTAGCCCTGAATCTGTTCATCTCATTAGACAAGTATATGCGGCAAATCCTGCTTTTTCTCACATTTAAAGCCTTTGCAGCAGAGTCCGTTTCTTAATTTCATGTAGTTTTACATAGTTTTGAGTAAAGAAATAGAGAAAATTAGTTTTGAAGATTAGCCTGTGTAATAGCAAAGTAATCAGAAGATTAAAGCCAGTTTTGTGAGGTCTTCCTGTTTATTTTTATTTTTCCTTGTTGATAGAAAGCTCTGAATTCTTCTGTGTTTCGTGTAGCAGTACTTTAAGCAGATTTATATTACAACTTCACTAGGTTGTATTAAACTGTGTAGTTCCTTAGAATAGATGGTTAGGAGGTGACTGTGCAATCTTCAGTGCTGATTTGAGCTTAGAACTTTTCTGGAATGGTAAATTGTTCAAATTTGGTTCCCCAGTGAATCATAAATTAAGAATACTATACCATAATTTCAGATCCTAACAATATCCATCAGCAGGCAGAAGAGGAAATCCAATGCACGTTCCAGGAAAGTATAATTGAGATTTTTGAAAGTGAATGGTTAATCCCCTTCTTGCTTGCGAACATCTGCTTGTTGTGGAATTTGATGCCTATTTACTTCTCCAAATTGAAGTTTGCTGGCTACTGAAAAATCTGGCAAGGTCCAATGTATGACCACTCTTGACCTAACCCAAGACTACTTGCATGGGAATAATAAGGGAAGGAGAACTTTTAATTCAGCAGTTGTGGAAAACAAGCCATTTTTTTAGCATGCTGTGTGAAGCAATCTATCATAACAAGTGAACGCAATCTTTAATATACATTATCTTGATTTAAGATTTTCTCTAGTGTATTTTGTGCTTTTTTCTGCTCTTTCAGGGGAGAAAATTTGAAATGGAATTTTTAAAAAATCTGGCTATTCTATTAATATCTAATGTTCATCATTACTAACCTATTTGCTGCAGATTTTATAGCCCTCCAAGTACCAGCGTTTTCTTTGGCATACCTCTCCCTTTTATCTTTCCTACATATAATATGAATTGACCATTCCCTTGAAGTTGCTATATAGTCATGCTTGGTTAATTTTTGTAATTTCTCTTATGCTGTTATATAGAAAGCTACTTTTGTTTATCTACATACCTTGTCCGTTCCTAATCCTCACCTTTTACTATTTTTCTGCATTTGGATTTGTTGCCATCACCTTGGTAAATTTCCCATATGCTGTCTATGGTTTTTATTCCCCTGTGTATCATTTAAGTAGTGTGGTTTGAAGGTGTGGCTAACAGGACTGTCACATGGACATTTTGTTTAAGGTAAATCTCACCCAATCCCCTTTCACTGACTATTAGATAAGATTGCAAAGGGCTGAAATTAGAAATACATAACTATCCAATGAAAGAGTTCTTACATGCATGGATTAATGGAGCACCTGTTTTCATACAACAATTTCCTTTTAAAACATTAGAAAGAGTTTATTTTTCAAGAGGTTATTTAAGTTCATATCTCTATGATGTACAAAGATGAAAATGAGTTAAGAACACAAATCAAGAGTACCAAGTCCCTCATCTCCTATCCCACTCCAATTTGTTATTGTTTGGAGGTTTGGCAATTTCCTCTTCATTCAGATTCTCAAAAAAAAAAAGTGGCACTGGGAAGTAAACCATACATAGTATCTGGCCAATGTAGCAGTGGTACTGTTCACCTGATGTACCTAATCAGTTTGTTGGTTTTAGGAATATAAAGGTAAAGGTTCCCCCGCACATGCGTGCTAGTCGTTTCCGGCTCTAGGGGCCGGTGCTCATCTCCGTTTCAAAGCCGAAGAGCCAGCGCTTGTCCGAGGACGTCTCCGTGGTCATGTGGCTGGCATGACTAGACGCCAAAGGCGCACGGAACGCTGTTACCTTCCCACCGTAGTGGTCCCTATTTTTCTACTTTCATTTTTACGTGCTTTCGAACTGCTAGGTTGGCAGAAGCTGGGACGAGTAACGCACTCACTCTGTTACGTGGCACTCGGGATTCGACCTGCCAAACTGCTGACCATCTGATCGACAAGCTCAGCGTCCTACCCACTGAGCCACAGCGTCCCTTTCAGGAATATAGAACCCCTTAAATCTGTATCATTTTCTTATTAGGTCCTTCACACTAGGAGTAAAGATTACTGTAACTTACCTCCACCTGGTTTCCTTGTTACTAAGTCAAGCTTGTATAAGCAGGTCATATGTCACAAAATAGCCAAAAACCTATACTGAAGTTGAAAAACTAGCAACTGCCTCAGATAGCAATTGTTCACAGTTATGACAGTGATCGAAAAGTAAGATTGTTACCATGTTAAAAACTAAAATTGTGACCAATACCTGCATTTATAACCTGCACAAGTCTGGAAAGCTGAAGTAAGATCATAAGCACTATTGTGGTCACATGCTTTCCCATAAAGTGACAACTTTGCTTAACAACCAAGTTGCCAGTCCTATTCTGGTCATTAAATGAGGATTGCCTGTATATCACTTGAGATTATTAAATACGTTTGCAGAAACTGCAAACTATGTAGATATTTGTCCAATGTTCCAAATAGTTTTAGCAGATTTCCAAGCCTTGTGGTTTTAATTCAAGTATTCAAATGGATTTCCTACTACTACGTAATACAGTTCTTAGAGTTCTTTCAGGCAATTTGTTTTAGCAATGTTAACTGTTCAAAGAAATTAACATTACACACAACTTGAAGCTTAGGTATACTATACACTATGGAAAGATATAGTGCAATAACTTTATCTTGGACTGTAAATAAATAGAGAAATTAGAAGGAAAAATCTTTTCAAGGACTCATCAGTGGATATTTCTTAATCGCATGCAAGAAAGAAATGCTTAGATTTGCTGTTAATGCACCTTTATTCCACTTTAAAATTTAAGTTTCTTTTGTGAAGACTTGTGTAGTAGAAGGGAAATTTGACAAGATGTTCAGATACACAAGCAAAACAGTGTACTTGAAATTGTTACAATTACAATTAAAATATTTTCTATTCTGACCAGAATAAAAATTTGTTTTTCTAAAAATGTCTTAAGTAGGATAATCTGGATTAAATCAAAGATGATATTATAGCTGTAATTCTAAGGAACAGAAGAGATGATTAGAGATTAGATTTGAGTTAGAACATTTTCTTTGTGAACAAGATTGAATATGAAAAGAAATACAATACCGTCAAATTTAATTTAACCTTTAGTGGCAGCATATTATATGCCAGTTGCCCTGTTCCTGGATTGGGAGGCCCTACTCATGGTCACTCATGCCTTGGTCACTTCCTGATTGAACCACTAGAATGTGCTCTACATGTGGCTGTTCTTTAGGAGAATTTGGAAGCTTCTGCTGGTTCAAAATGTAATGGTGTGGGCAATTATGGATGCCTGTTGTTCAAAATATGTGAATCCTCTAGTCTGTGAGTTGCGTTGGTTGCCAGTATGCTTCCAATTGAAGGTATTGGTAGATACCTTTAAAGTTCTTCATGGCTTGTGGCCAGTGGTCACTTGCGAGGCCATTTCTTCTTGATGGTATCTCCCACTCAGTAAGATCTGGCAGGAGAAGAATGCTCCAGGTTCTGTCTGTTGTGGAGTGTCATCTGAGGGGATCCAAGAAGAGAGTCTTTGTGTTGTGGCACCTGCCCTCTGAAACATTATTCCCTTCAAGCTCAGGTTCATTGTCTCTGCTGACCTTTCATAAAGCCTTAAGGGAATTGGTTTTGTCATTGAGCCTAGGGCTCTGGATGTGTAGCTGAGCCTGTATCATAATTATGTTAATTGTTTTATTGTTTTTCTCAGCTGCTATTCACGTTGTTTATAATGTTATTATATACTTTTATAATACTAATTGAAGTACCGCTAGCCGCACATGTATTTGAGATGAGCAGCCCTATAAATTGAGTGGATAAATACAACATCATTTCACTGATCACCAGCTGCTGCCAATAAAGCATTTTTAAAAAATTAAATAACACAAAAAGGATGTTTCATTTGTTTTAATTTGTCTAGAAAAGGAAGACCAGTGTCTCATGCCCGAAGCCTGGAATGTGGACCAGGGAGTAATAACCAAACTGAAGGAACAATACAAAAAGGAGCGCAAGGGGAAAAAGGGGGTGAAGAGTAAGTGGAAAACATTGCACCATAGATCCACAAATCCTGCCTCTTTCACTTCACCAGTGCTATCTTTATTTCAATGTTTTCCTCAAACTACTTACTCTTTTTCTTTGTTGCTCCTGACTGCTTTCGAGTTTACAGTTACCAGGGGTGGAAATTAATACTACTTAAAATCTAAATGTGTTGGTAATACTAATATTATGTACATTGACGAAATAATGTACAAAATGCATTGAAGAGAATTTTTGACGACTCTAAAACACATCTTGCTAAGTTTTGTCCAAACCAGGCAATATTCATGTGAGCGAACTTTTGCAGTATAAATAGCATCGTGTCATTTCTCCTTATCTGCATTTCTGGGATTTTGAGGTCAAAGATAATACTGCAATAAATGGGGATTAATCTTTTTCTCTCTGTATATGAGCTGATTTATATTTGTCTCTGTACTATGACCAAATCCCAAAAAGCCATTCTGTAGTTCTGTATATTACAAATGACTTGGACTTCGCATTTTTCTGTAGAGCAGTTTTTAATACCCAGGTTCTTGATTAACCTGAAAGCAGCCTTTGACTTTGAGTGCAAATTTCTTTCACAGATTGTCTTATGACAGCCTAGGGGTAATTCTCCTTACATAAAGTCAGCAGGTTTATTGGATGTTATAAAAAGACATTTCTTGCTTTCCCTGTTTTTCTTGCCTTTTGTGCATACTAGTGTTTTAAGTATGTATACATAGTTGGGTGTAGAGTGTCTGATATTTAATGGCATGTTTCAAAACAAAAACCTCTATAGTACAGGGAATATTGCAGTTTAAAAAACGAACAACACAAATAATAAACTTAGTATATAAATAATAAAATCAGCATATAAAGAGAATTTTGTAGAGAATTTTGGTCTGGACATATCCTTAACAAGAGTGAAAGTTAATAAATTAATTTCTACCCTTGTTTATATTTTACTGTTTGCTTCATGTGGGTCATGCTGTTTTCATAACTTGAATGCAGGGCTCGAAATGGAAAAATATTTATTAAAATTAGTCTTGATGTAATAACTGAATTAAGTTGAATAATATATATAAACCAGGCAACCAATTGGATCAGTTTTCAAAATTTAATTTCTAGCCCTGTGCATCATTCTGTTTTCCATTTTCCAAAATATAAATATACAAGTCATAGATTTAAATTCCATATACAGAAATTGTATTTGTAAATGCATACAGAATAATACAAAAGCTTACATAATAATTGAACGGTACCAGTGAGGTTGACATTTACAGGATGGTTAATTTAAATTATTGAAATGTTTACAACAATGATTTAATGAATTAGCTTATTTCCAATTGTTAGGTACATTATTATGTACAAATTGCTAATTTTTAGCATTTTTTCTAAAGTGATTTAGAATTCGTTGTATTCGTTGTCTTACTATCATGGAATTAAAAAGAATATCTAATATTTTAATTGGATTACTGTAAATATGAGGCAGTGCAAAAACATTTTGTATTAAAAGTAACATAAATATAATGGCAAAAGGCACACTGGACACTGGAATTTGATGAAAAATACTTGCTGTGCATACTTGTTCATATCCACAAACCAATGAATAAGGTGACTTATGAAGAGTGAAGTCTCTCAATTGAAGACTAGCAAGTTGCATATATTTGCCTCAGAAGTCATTGAGAGGCATTTCTTAAGAGGAGAAACATGTAACTCCTGGAGCCTTTTGAGAGAGCATGCTTTGTGGAATAGTCATCACCTAGTCAATTCCTTGTATTCCTCCACTTGAATTTAATGGGAAAGATGAATAGGCCTGTACACTAATTTGAGATTGCTCATAACTAACTTATAATATCTGTAGCACTCCTATCCCCTACCATGTCATTCAGTCAAAACATTGTGTACATAACATTATTAGCAGAAATTGGACATCTGCCCAACTTCTCCAGACTTTCGTATGGCTTAAAGAACTGAGCTGTTGTGAGCCAATCAACTTAACTAAGCAGTGCCTACTTTAAAATGGTGGTCAATTCTTATTCCACTATTAGTTAAGTTAATGGATTTCACTGTGAAAATTGTTTGCTATCCCTTCATATTATATTTTGGAATTTGTGCCACTTTGAGTCTATCTATTCTTGTAAAGTATTCCACAATTTGGGAGTTGTAATCAAATGAATAAGCAATGTGAGTTGTAAATACACACAGTATGAGTATCAGGCTTTTAAATATAATGTATCAAGTAGCACAGACTGCTGGAATTCCATCAGTTTTCAAATAATTTTGTGGATTGTTAACATATATTGTAGCTTTCTAAAAGTTTACTTTTCAAGATTAATTGCCAATACTGATTTCACAAGTGAAAGACAGCACCTGCAAGTTATATTTCTTTTCCCATCCTTATTTTTGGGAAAACTCAGAACGCTTCCTGAGCAGTGTGAGTTATTTTATTTTATTTTTTATTTATTTTAATTCCATTTATATCCCGCCCTTCTCCAAAGACTCAGGGCGGCTTACAAGCTTAGCAGTAGCCTTCATTCTATGTATATGCCTGCTTATTAGGGCTTTCACACACACACACCCAAGCGGCATTATTACAAAGTCAGCTTAATTGCCCCCAACAATCTGGGTCCTCATTTTACCTACCTCGGAAGGTTGGAAGGCTGAGTCAACCTTGAGCCTGGTGGGATGCGAACCTGCACTAATTGCAGGCAGCTGGTGTTACTTAAGCAGGCATTAGCCCACTGCTCCACCAAGGCTCTAAGTTATGTCCCTTAGAAATGCAGGATAGGCATTTTAGTTGACAAAATGACTCCCCAAATACATAAACGTGCTCTTTGTGCTAGCTTCTGCTATTCAGTCATAGATACAGATACTTAGTTTTATGCGCTGTCACCTCACCAGTATTGCAGCCTCTGTCCTCTAGCAGATGAATGATGTTAAGCTTGACAAACAGGAAGCTATTTTGCAGGATTTATAGTTTGGCACACTTGACAAAAAGATTGGGGGTCTAAATTAATATGCAAATTAATAATGTGTAGTCCATGTGTGAGGTGAAGAGTTGGGTGGATTTGACTAGAAATTCTTTGGTAAACCAAGTGGAACCCAATCATTTATGAAACTCACAGCATTTTGAAGCTTTAGAGGTAATGATGGGCAAGATTGATATTTCCTTCTGTCTCCTCCAAACAAAATTTGGCTGATAAAAAAAAGGTGTGAAGTTAAGTAGCTTTTTGCCATTACAGAAATTGCAGTACAGCATCTGTTCAGGACAAAAGGCTACTGAAAATGAAATTAATTTTTTATAAGCTATATTAACTTTAAACTAATTATGTTCTTTTATCAGACCAATGAAAAGTTAAATGTAGGAATCTGAGTTGGGTGGACCTGAGTCTTCAAGTATAAAACTAGATCTAATTTTGATCTGATCAATGAAAATGTCAAATTTTATATACTGTATATTTGCAGTTTTTAAACATGAATTGAATTATGTACAATCAAAGCAAATATTCATAATGCTACTACCATTTAAGAGTTTCATCAATAATAATGGGTCAAATGACTGGTATGAGGATATTTCTAAGATTGGCCAGGCTATTGTAGCAAGGCCTTGTGAGCAACATTACATTCAGATTTGTGTTGGAATGCTTTTAGCTACTAACAATAGTTGTATTTACTAGAATAGGAAAAACAGTTATGGACTGTGGGTAAGATATTTTCCCATTCTTAATTAAACTTACAACAGGAAAAACTACCGAAGATATGTTTCAGCCTCAGTCCTTTATAAAACAGTCAAAACAGGGATGTGGGAAAATGATGGAGCAAAATACAGGTAAGTGTTGAGAAAGGCATGGGGTCTTCACCACATGTAGTTTGAGGAAGAGCAAAAAGTTATTCTTGCTTGATTTTGTTTCCCCCCCCCCTCTTTTTTTAAGCAAATCACTTTTTTTAAAGATTGTGGCACCACTGATAAAGCTGTAGCCTTACCCCATTTGGGGAAGTTTTCAAAACTTGTGCAAAAAATATATAATTCACAAGTATTTTTATATTCAGAAAACTTTGTGTTTTATCATTTGCTTTCACCTGGTTTTTATTTTACATTTTGCAAGTTCATAAAAGTGAATAAAAGTGTGAATGTATGTATGCACACCTTTGTTTTCATTATTATCTCAGCACCTCATTTCACGCTTTTAACTTAGTTGTTGCTGAAGCTAGTCGTCTCTACTTGAATCACATTCATGTTTTTCTTTGCTCGAGGTAGCACCCATTGTCATTAGTGCTGGAACAACTTTGACAGTGTTAATGCTAATTCAACCTTTGCACTTTTTTTGGCTAGGACCCAACAGGTCAAAACTGCAAGATATGCTTGCTAATTTGAGAGATGTTGATGATCTCCCTGCATTACAGCCTTCTGTTGTACCAACCACACGACCCAGTACTTCGCGGCTTATTGAACAAGAGATGAATCGAACAGATGAAGGTAAGACGTATGGATACACACACACACACAGACACACAGAGATATACACATATACACACATACACACACACATAACACATACACACACACATAACAGAGACGTGGTGGCTCAGTGGGTTAGGACGCTGAGCTTGTCGATCAGAAGGTTGGCAGTTTGGCAGGTCGAATCCCGAGTGCCGCGTAACAGAGTGACTGCTTGTTACTCGTCCCAGTTTCTGCCAACCTAGCAGTTCGAAAGCACGTAAAAATGCAAGTAGAAAAATAGGGACCACTATGGTGGGAAGGTAACAGCGTTCCGTGCGCCTTTGGCATCTAGTCATGCCAGCCACATGACTTTGTAAAGGTGGCACTGGGAAGGTAAAGGTAAAGGTTCCCCCGCACATGCGTGCTAGTCATTTCCAACTCTAGGGGCCGGTGCTCATCTCTGTTTCAAAGCCGAAGAGCCAGCGCTTGTCTGAAGACGTCTCCGTGGTCATGTGGCCGGCATGACTAGACGCCAAAGGCGCACGGAACGCTGTTACCTGCTTTCGAACTGCTAGGTTGGCAGAAGCTGGGACGAGTAACAGGCGCTCACTCTGTTACGCGGCACTTGGGATTCAACCCACCAAACTGCCGACCATCTGATCGACAAGCTCAGCGTCCTAACCCACTGAGCCACCGTGTCCCACGTGTGTGTGTGTGTGTGTGTGTGTGTACTGCTCAAAAAAATAAAGGGAACACTTGAAACAACACAATGTACTGTATTTAATAGTAGGATGTCTTATTTTCTGTTCCCTTTTTTTTGAGCAGTATATATAAAAACCCGAAAAAACCCGAATGACCAAAGATCCACATTCAAACACCCGCGAAAACCTATTAAGGGACGCGGTGGCTCAGTGGGTTAGGACGCTGAGCTTGTCGATCAGAAGGTCGGCAGATTGGTGGGTTGAATCCCGAGTGCCGCGTAGCAGAGTGAGCGCCTGTTACTCGTCCCAGCTTCTGCCAACCTAGCAGTTCGAAAGCACGTAAAAATGCAAGTAGAAAAATAGGTGGGAAGGTAACAGCGTTCCGTGCGCCTTTGGCGTCTAGTCATGCCGGCCACATGACCACGGAGACGTCCTCGGACAAGCGCTGGCTCTTCGGCTTTGAAACGGAGATGAGCACCGGCCCCTAGAGTCGGAAACGACTAGCACGCATGTGCGGGGGAACCTTTACCTACCTTTACTATGCTTAGATTAGGTTTAACTTCTAAAACAGTCTTAATATTTGCAAGTATTAACATTTTATCTTCGTAAAACAATTGTTTTAAAATTTAATGTTGTATTAACTAATAAAAGTTGTTTTAAGTAGACTAGGTATAAGCCTGTAATTTTTATTTATTAAAGTAAATAGGATAAATATATACTTGAGTGTTTTCCCCCATTTTTAATGTATCCCAGTATATTATCCAATATTCAAAAGATTAATTTTAATTAATAAGACCACATTTTAAAAATAATTGATCAAATTTACAACCTTTGTTTAAGTATTTTCTGCCTACCTTACATGACTAATTTTGAGGGTGGAACTCACAACATAGTTGTTCCTGTGACAGCTCTGTATCTAATAAAACACCGATTGCATTCTTAAAAAAATATTTTTCTAGCAATGCTTGGTAATTGGTAATGTCAGTTGCTAAATTAGTCCTGAGTTCAGTGAAACTCGAATTGGTGCTAGGTTTTTAATGTTTATGGTTTAAACATCTTCACCAGAGTTTAGGGGATGTCAGTGTCCGTGTTCTTCTGTTTATAAGAGCTTCAGGTGTGGGTGTGTCAAGTGAGAGTCTTTGATGGGGAGGTTACATCAGATCAGGGTCATTGAGAGGTGTACTGGTGGAGGGGGGAGGGGGCTTGTGTGGGTTGTATGAGGGTCGATGCTGTCTCTGGTTGGCTGTGTGGTTGAGTTGGACTCTGAGGGGTTCATAGGCTGGTTGTAGGTCAATGTGTCTGTTGATGGAATAGCTTGTGGAGTGCCAGGCTTTGATGAACTCACGAATGTGGCAGGTGGTAATATGGCTGATGATTTTAGTGTTGCTTCAGTCGAACTGATGTTGTTCAAATAGGAATTTTGTGAATATTTTGAAGCAGCAATAGAAACATATTGATAATACTGTATTAGGCTAAAACTCAGCAAACTAAGAATTAAAACACCGTGTAAAAATAATGCTTGCTAGTGAACCTTGATCATTTTGGTGTCCTCGATTAATCTAAAAATCTATTGTTACTAGACTAAAATAATGAATTAGGAAAGTTAAGCAATTTCATAATTTGAATAAGAAGACTTGCATGTACTTATATAGGATTTTAGGAATATTTCTGCTAATGAGAGCTACTTATGATTTGTGAAAAAATATCCCAAGATGCTAGAAAAACACTGAACATAAATGGCTTAATAAGAATTATTAAAACCAGCATCTCCAATACTAGATTTATTTGCCATCAACTATCGTTAAAAATATTTCTGGGCTAATATTAGTGTGATCAAATTAAGCAAATGAGAAATTAAGAAAAATACGAAATGATCCAAGAAATGGATCTTGCTAGTTCATCTTGTGGTACACGAAAGAATCAAATAAAAGGAAAAGCATCGAAGGTGTCGTTCAAAGCGCTGGAGATTGTGATTTGAGCAAGATGGTTATTCCCTTGTCTTCCAGAGTTCTAAACCTGATGGATACCATTGGTTTGGGGTCTCTTCATGAGGAATAACTGTAGGGAGCACTTGTGGATGATCTCAAGTCCTTTCCTTATCTGGAGAGGAGTTACAAAGAGCCGGTCTGCTCACTGGTTCTTTTTTTCACTGTGGTCTTTTAGCAGAGCTGTCTTCACTTTGTCATTTCTTCCTTGGAAGTCCCAGGGTTTTTGTTTGTTTGTTTGTTTTTTGTTTTGAAATGGTATTAATCATTGAAGTTGTCTTCAGGCAGTGTGTTACATGTTTTGGATTTATGTGTGTTCTGTCTTTCAGTAGAAGCTTTAACATTCCCTCCTTCATCTGGGAAATCTTTCATTATGGGAGCAGATGAGGCCCTTGAAAGTGAGCTTGGCCTTGGGGAATTGGCAGGCCTTACAGTAGCCAATGAAGCAGATTCACTGACATATGATGTAAGTGCTAATCTCTTAATGTTGCAGTTATTTTTGTTTTGAATGGTGGTAACACTCTTTAATGACGCCGAGAAGCTTTTAATTAGAAAAGAAGACTGGTTACACCCTTTCCAAAAGTTTATGGAGATTCTCAGTCATCCAGGTCATAGTTATCCCAAAGATGCTTTTTCACAAGGCAACTGGACTTTCTTTTTTCTCTTTGAAGACATTTTGCTTCTTATCCAAGAAGCTTCTTCAGCTCTGACCTGGATATGCAGACAGCTGGTCATTTGCATTCTTTTAGAATCAGGCCACCTGGAGGCTTATCTGTGTCTTCAGGGTCACCTGAGTAGTGCAAATGGGTATGGAACCTTTTTGGAACTGTTGAAAGGACTGTGTTGTAGACTGGAGATAGATGATGCCGTATCTCTGCCCCTCTGTTGAGAGAAGGCTGTTGACCCCTCTGTCTAAAATGTGAACTTTGCTGTCTTCGAAAGAATATAAATTCCCCACCATCCAGTCAGAGTTGAAGAAGCTTCTTGGATGAGGAGCAAAATGACTTCAAAGAGAAAAAAGAAAGTCCAGTTGCCCCGTGAAAAAGCATGTTTGGGACTTTCCAAATGTTATTAAAAGGTATGTTTCTTGAGCTGCAACTCAATTCGGATGTATAAATGACTAGACTAACATAAGATTTAAATTAGGGTGAGACAGAAAGGGGAAAAATAGATTGTTTATGCAATTTAATAGGCATTACCAAAATGGCTTTTAGATTTAAATTTAAACTGGAGAGATGAAATGGAAACCATTAACAGTACTCATTTGTTAAAAACCCATTGTGTTTATTGAGACCTGCTGAGATCGCCTGCAAGCGTTTGATGTATTTGCCCCAAGTTGGTGCTAAATTCTGATTTTCCAAAAGGTCTTCCATAGAGTGAGTAAGTGTAAGTATTTAAAACAAAGAAATGGCTGTAAAGGAAGAGCCAATGAAAAGATAAGAATTACAGAATCTGAAATTATATCTAAACCCTTCAAACTATTAATAGATGTGCAGATATAAGAGAGAGAGAGAGAACATTACTTTGTAGGTTATATCCAGTGCTGTTTTGTAGATTACAGTATACATTTCTGATTGGCTGTTGAAATGTTTTTAATGTGTTACGTTAATACAGAGATTCTTACCTGATTTGAAAAAAAAACAGCAGTATTTTAACTTCTAACATTTTGTTAGTCTTTACTGAGCATTTGATAACCATACAGTGAAGCACATCCTCTGTCAAGTGATTAATATAATTTGTATTAGTATATTCCCATTGACTTGCCTAGTTTTTGTTCTTGTTACAATAGATAGCAAACAATAAAGATGTTCTGAGGAAAACTTGGAATCCCAAGTTTACTTTAAGGAGCCATTTTGATGGAATAAGGAGCCTGGCTTTCCATCCAATTGAATCAGTGTTAATTACAGCTTCAGAAGACCATACCTTAAAAATGTGGAATTTGCAAAAAACTTGTCCAGCAAAAAAGTAAGTTGATAGCTGAAATAGATACATTCTTGCAGGATGTATTTTGAAGAAATAGCAAAAATGAAGTTTTACATCCAATTTATTTCCCATGAGAGTAATTTATGTAATGTTAGGTGCAATGTTGTTTGTGTGCCGATAGAAGGCTCCTAGAATTCACAAAGAGAACTGGGAAATATAAAAAGTTTATTATTGGAGAAAGAGGGTGGTATTACACTTTCTCTTGCAGCCATCTTTGCAGTGGTTGTATGACATACATTTAAATAAGTGTACAGTCAAGCTCATTTGGGCAAAAAATCCCAAATTCATTTATATACTGATGAGGTCTGAGCATGACTAACCAGAAAAAAAACACGTCTGGGCGTAGTGAAGGCATTTATATGGTATGCAGCAAAAATGAAGAATGCAGATTCCATGCTATGCAAATCACTAGGGGAAGAACTGCAAATTAAAATGCCAACATTATAACTTTATGTTATGTCTGCATCTGAAGTACTATACTTTACACAGTTCTGGTTCTTGCATTTGTAAAAGGAAATAATAGAACTGAAAAAAGTCCAGAAGAGGAAAACTAAAATGATCAAAAGGCTCAAATGCCTTCTCTATGAGAAAAGGCTCGAATATTTGGGACTATAGCCTGGAGAAAAGGCAACCAATTAGAGACATGATCAAGATATTTAAATCATGCATGACATGAAAAAGTGGACCCATAGATAGTTTTGTCCCTTGGCCAAAGTAAAGGCCATCCAATGAAAATGTAAAAGTAAAACGATTCCAGGCAGCACATTTTTAACTTGAGGGATTCTTACTTCATAAGAATGATCATGGCTATTAACTTGCGTGGCTTTAAAAAGGGATTGGATGAACTCATGGGGAACAGTATCTTAAGGGTTATTGTTCTTGAAAACTCATTACACCTTTGAATGCCAATAGCATAAAAAAAACAATTGTGTGGGAGGTGCATCTCTCTATCTCTTGCTTGCAAGCACTGCATCAGGTTGGTTATTGTGAGAAACAAAATGGCAGACTAAAAGGGTTATTGACCTGATTCTGCACGGTTGTTCTTGCAATAACTTAATAACTTTTTATTTTTGTTTAGGAGCACCTCACTTGATGTTGAACCTATCTATACTTTCAGGGCACATAAGTAAGTACATGTGGACAAAAAGAATGCCATTTTGTTGCTGCCGATATAACATTACAGCTTCTCTTTAAAGAAAACTGAGGGGTGATATAAACCATGAAATAGTGGTGAGCATTTGCTTCATTTTGTGGTTGAACTCAGCTCACCGCACATTGAATGTTTCTAAATATATCTTGTATGCTTTTGGTAACTAAGAAACTTTCACAGTGTAATGGTGTGGTACAGTTGGTTGAATGATTGCATTGGTTTCTCTTACTGCTGTTGCTGTTATCTCTATGGACTATGCAGAATACAGAGGTAATTCTTAGGAGGTCTTAAAGCTTTCTTCCAACAGTGACAGAGAAATAGATTTATTTAGTAGTAGATTTATTTTTATTGTGTTTAATGAGGTGTGCTGCACACTAGCTCTTCATTTCCAAGACAAAAAATATTTGGACATCTATGATTTCTACTGTAAATTAGAATTATTAGTGTTATTAGTCTTGTTGTTAGGGAAAATCACTAATCAGTGCTGTCATAACATGTTTTCTCTTACAGCAGTCCAGTGCTTTGTGTAGTGATGAGTAACAACGGTGAGCAGTGTTACAGTGGAGGTACTGATGGCCTCATCCAGAGTTGGAATAGTACAAATCCGAATATTGACCCTTATGATTCATATGGTTAGTGATTTTACTTTTGTTGCGTTTCATTTTTGTATGTTTAAAGGAAATGTAAAACATATTCAATGCTCTAGAGTTCAATATGAAATCAAGACAAAATACCATAGTGAAATATATTTTATATATAGTGTTACATTATAAAGTTTTGGTCACACGATGTAAAAAAGATGTTGAAACTCTAGAAAGAGTGCAGAAAAGAGCAACAAAGATGATTAGGGGACTGGAGGCTAAAACATATAAGGAACGGCTGCTGGAATTGGGTATGTCTAGTTTAACGAAGAGAAGGACTAGGGGTGATATGATAGCAATGTTCCAATATCTCAGGGGCTGCCACAAGCAAGAGGGAGTCAAGCTGTTCTCCAAAGCACCTGAAGGTAGGACAAGAAGCAACGGATGGAAACTAATCAAGAAGAGAAGCAACCTAGAACTAAGGAGAAACTTCCTGACAGTTAGAACAATTAACCAGTGGAACAACCTGCCTCCAGAAGCTGTAAATGCTCCAACACTGGAAATTTTTAAGATGAGACTCGACAGCTATTTGTCTGAAATGGTATAGGGTTTCCTGCCTGAGTAGGGGGTTGGACTAGATGACCTCCAAGGTCCCTTCCAACTTTATTATTATTATTATTATTATTATTATTATTATTATTATTATTATTATTATTATTACTATCATATAGCAGTAGCTTAATATATTAATCTTATGTATTAGTAAGACCTCAATAACGTGAAAACCTAGGAAACAGGTTATATGGTAGAGGACATTTCAGGAGCAACCCTCAGTTGGTTATAAAATAATCCTATATAGATTTGAAGATTTAGAACAGGGTTGTCAAACCGATGGCTCGCGAGCCAGACGCGTCACAACAAAACTGCGCCCACCCCATTGCCGGCAATGGGAAAAAGTTCTGATACGTCGCGCGATATCACATGACATTGCGAGTTTGACATGTGATTTAGAATAAACTCATAATCTCTTGATTAGAGGGACCAGTTGGTATTATATATAAAAAAATAAGGTTCTTTTAAAAAGATACTGATATTTTAGTTTAGTGGAGCCTATATATTCATTGGAAATATTTCTTCAGAACTCTCATTTTGAAATATATGGTTTTGTCCTCAGATCCTTCCATCTTAAGGGGTGCCCTTGTAGGCCACACAGATGCCATCTGGGGTTTGGTTTACAGTGGTACACACCAGCGTTTGCTCTCCTGTTCAGCAGATGGCACCATACGTTTATGGAAGGCTTTGGAGATCTCTCCTGCTTTGAATATATTTAATGATAATCAAGGTATTGTACAATCTTCTGTTTCTTAGAGTGCATTGTATTTGTTTCTGAAATATATGAGATTAGATTATACAGTTTAATAAAATGGATTAACTTTACCATTCCATTATATAGTAGTGAAGTTGCATTGGGGAACATGTGTACTATATTATTGCTGTATATAGTATTATAATATAGTTTTATTACATTTCATTATTTGTTTATACTTGGTTAATGATCAGAATAAAAACTATTGGCCTGATTTGAATGTGTGTTTGTATAAGATCAATTGTTTTTAAAAGAAATTACTACTAGAGAACATTCCCTCTTTTTTAAAAAAAATCTTAAGAGATGGTTTTTAATTTTCTATATACAACTGTAAATTGAAATATAATAGTAATTTGTAGATTATATTCAATTGTAGATTCTGCCAGTCATAGGAATGAGTACCCTAGTGGATAGAATTCTCCCTCTGCCATTCACCCAATCATTACTCCATAGAATTTGGATGCATGGTTTAAGGTGGGTGGACACGTGAGAGAGAAAAAAGAAAAAAAACTCTTTCTGCATGGGTTTCCTCACAGGAAAGTAAGAGGAAGCCTTGCATTTGATGAGAAGATAATATGTTCCTATCAAATATAGTATAAGACTCCAAACTGGAGTCTTGTGTGTGTGCTTTTGTATTATATGGCAGAGAAGCATAGTCGTTGCTGGAGAAAGAAATTATTGATACTTTCTAAATGAGCAGTATTCAAATACTTGCCTTAAGATAGTTCTGTCATTCTCTGGAATAAATATAATTTGAGACTTTCGTGGATGGCTTCATCGTTGGAATATTCATAATAGTAACAAAAGCAACATTATAGTGTTTATTCATTTTAAAGAAATATTACTCAGGTTATTCCAAATTTTCCAATAATATATTTTTATCCAATTTTGTGCAATGTGTGTTCTCTTCCCTATAACCGTGTTATCATTTTAGCTTTGGGTGGGATTCTCCTTAAAGAAAGAGTGGCATAGCTAGATTCATTTTTATGCTGATTCCACCTAACTTTTCACTGAGTATTTTTTATGCTTTTTTGTTCTGATGTTATTCTGGTTTGGTAAATCTTGAATTATAGAGAGTTAGATATATAAACATTTTTATAAGATTTTGGTGAGAGAGATTTCTCCTATTCCAACACTTCAAAAATGGTTTATTGTGCAGTCAAAAAACCACATTTCTTGTGTATGTTATCTTTTCGAGCAATGTTTACATTATTGTTACTTGAATACTCATGCTAAATAAATATAGCTTTTTCAGGTTATAACTTCACAGTAACTTTTTAAACTTGTTTTGTACTCTGGACATTATTTTTGTAGAAATGGGAATTCCATCATCTGTGGATCTAGTGAGCAGTGACCCAAGCCTTATGGTAGCATCATTTAACACTGGATATACAAGCATTTTTAACATGGAAACAAAACAACGCATTCTTACCTTGGAGTCCAATATAGATACTAGTATGTATTAAATATTGCAACAAGGGGTAGTGGGGAGAGGATATTTGTAGCATCATTTTCATTATTTTCAGGACACTTTAATTTGTTGTAAAACTTCAGAATAAAGTTGATGCAGTATGTCTATATGTCTGTCTAATTGTCTAAGCATAATGGAGAAAATGGTAACGAAGCATTAAAAACCAAATGGAATGAATGAATAAGAGAATTTGTTTCAATTTGGAAGCATAGAAGGAAGGGTGATGGAATTGGGCAACTCCTGTAGATTAAAACACCCCCCCCCAAATCTTTTAAAGGGAACTTCTTGAAGAGTCCTTAACAAAAATTGCTACCAAGAAATACAAAACAAAAGAAAGAAAATTAGTAAAGAAGTAGCTTCCGGTCTTTTTTTGACAGCAGTTATAAATGCATTTATATTTTATCCTTTCTGTTTAAGATTACACCATAAATTCCTTCTTTCTACAAGCTACCCTTTCTAATTTTCAAATCCATACATCACAGTTTATTTTTCTAATTTTTAGAAAGCAAAAATTCCATAAAGGGTTTCCAATTCCTGACATGTAGTTGTTGATCTTTCTCTAATCAAACAAATTATTAATCTATTATTAAACTATTAATCTCAGCAAGAAAATTTCTGGTTTCAGATAAATGTTGATCTTTAAAATTGTTTGTATCATTATATGTTTTTTAACCCTGGTGGACTTTTTTAACGTGAAGGGCCATTTTATCATTCCTGGTGGACTTTTTTAAAAGTCCACCAGGAATGATAAAATGACCCTTCACGTTGTCCATATTTGCAGTATAGATTTGAAGTATATTTATATATTGTAGACCAGGCATATCAAACTGCCGGCCCACTGGCCAGATGCATTATGCCAAAACTGCGCCCACCCCATTGCCGGCAATGGAGAAAAAGTCCTGATACGTTGCACGATGTCACGTGACGTCGTGAGTTTGACATGCCTGTTCTAGACCATTTTTCTATAGTCATATATCAATGCTATATAATTTTATAAAATTTTGTCCTTTAGGTTATAATATAATGTAAATTTGAATCTCTTTGTGTGTTCTATCATATGGTGTCCAAACTTCTTAATCTGTTATATCATATGGTCTTCCATTTGTTCTTATTTTGGGTGCCTTATATAAGAATCCACTATGTTTAGTGGGCCTAATAACATAAAGCTGGTTTAAATAATGTGAATATAATTGTTTGGGTCCTGAAAATATTCTTTCATCAGAATGGTCTACTAGATTAGGTCATTAGTGTTTCAGAATTTTATGTGACTTGAATATTTTTTGAAGTTGATTTTGTTTGTATGTATGCTTTCTGTCAACAGCCGTTAACACTTCTTGCCAAATAAACAAAGTAATCAGCCATCCAACTCTTCCAATAAGCATCACAGCCCACGAGGACAGGCACATTAAATTCTATGACAATAATACAGGTAAGTAGCCTGTTTCTCTGTATAACATATAATAAAACCCCAAAATACTATGGAATCACTTACCGTTTGAAAATAACTTTATTAAGTGATGAATATTTCAAGATCAGTATCCAATTATAACCACTGACAGACAAAAAGGATTGTAAGAATAAAGACTTGTTGGCTGAGCAATGCAGCATATAGAATTAAGTTGGTAAAACATTGTATTTATGGTAGAAATCTCTGATATGTGTCATTGGTATAATCTGTTCACAGTTATTTAAGAGACCTGGAAAAGTAATTTATATTAATGTGTTTTCTACATAGCACAAAATGAGATTTCTGTTAAAATCTGTGGACGTTTTTCTTCATTATAACATTGTAAAAATCTACCAGAAAAGATTTTTACATTGTTTTTGCTCATAAAATAATAAAAGTACATTTGTAAATTATACCCCTTAAAATGCTTGTAGTCTTATGTATATGCCCAAAGGAAGAGATGTGTACATTTCAGTTTAAGAATTAACTGTTTAGCTTGGCTAAGAAACTGATTAAGAGTTTATGCAAGCAACATAGCAACATATTGCAAATGTGTTTACAGGTTCTTCCTTCAAAGTTATGTAAGTGTTCAGGCTTTTTAAAGGTACATCTCATATCTTTTGGAAGTGCAGGGTAGAACTGCAAAGGGGAGTTGCAAAGGGGATGCTTATCTACCCCTTTGAAAGCTAATAAAGATGCAGTGTACTGTGATCAAGTATACGTTTTGAGAAGCATATTATACAATGAAGGTGACACAAGAAAAGGTGATTATTCAGCAGAGACGTTAAGAATCAGATTTTCTGGTTTGTGCTGACACATGGTACAGTATAGATGTTTAGTATGAGTACATGTCATTCTACATTTCTAACTTTCTGCAATATCTTAAACTTATTGCAAGTTCTAATATATTTGTGTATTTAACTGCAAAGGGAAACTGATCCACTCTATGGTAGCCCACTTGGATGCAGTCACAAGTTTAGCTGTCGATCCGAATGGCTTGTATCTGATGTCCGGCAGTAAGTATATTTTATGTTTTTAAAACTGTCTTGCTCATAGTTGGATTGGTCACAAAACTAAGAAAATATTTTTCTCCTTTAGGCCACGACTGTTCTATACGCTTATGGAACCTTGAAAGCAAAACCTGCATTCAGGAATTTACAGCTCATCGCAAAAAACACGATGAATCAATTCATGATGTGGCATTCCATCCCACCAAATGTTACATTGCCAGTGCAGGAGCAGATGCACTTGCCAAAGTCTTTGTATGATGCAACACTTCCCTAGCCTTCTAGTTTCCTTGTACATATCTATAAATATATATGTCTATATCTATAAAATAAGCTGTACAAAAGAGAAGAGCAAGAACCTTCTTGTAACCGTTAATTCAGTGAATGTTAGCAAATGCTTCAGATTATATGATCTCAGTCATGAGAGCTTGGAAACTCCTTATTTCAAGAGATCTATGGAAGAACCATTTTGATTTTAAAAGTGTCCTTTTTTGTCTAGGCTGGCCTTGGGCAAAATGAGATGCTGTCTCATTTATGCAATGCAGAAACCAACACAAAGGCTAACAGCTTGCTTGGGTATTAGCGGATAAGCTTCTTCCAACCTGGTGTACTGCAAAAGTGTTGAGGCTGTAACTCTTAAGAGCTTCCAGCTAGCACTTCTAAAGGACACCAAGTTGGTGGAAGTAGCAAAAAAACCTTAAGTTAGAATGTTCCCACTATTGGAAATTCGTGCAATTCAGATCCTTGAGACAGTTAATTCACTGTCTCCTTTTCTAGCACTGAATGGCTAAGTGAGTCACAGAATCTCAGCCTGTAGAGTCTTATAATAGACAGATTGGATTTAAAATATTGACTATTTAAAAATATGAATGTGATAACATATTTTCTAAATTTATGTTAAAAGAAAATATGTAAAAGCTCATAAATGTAAATTCTATTGTTGGAAATGAATGTTAATGGGTGGCTGGAACCACAGTATAGCCTTTAATGTAACTTCATCTAAGATGATGGGGCATATGTTTACAATAAGGATCTGATTAATTTCAGATGCTAATGACTATTCGTTGTAAAGCTAAGGAATATTAAGTATCTTTCCAACTAGCCAACAAATGTAATTTCTAAATTATCTCACTGGGGTGCTTATTGATTTGGAAAACATATATATGCTCTTCTCCTGCTTTATAAACTGTACTGCATCAGAGCCTAATGAACCACACAAGAGCAGTACTGTTTGGGATATGTGAGGTGATTGACTTCTATTTACCATGGACAAAACCTGTATGAAATAACAATGGTTTCCTGACCCCTTCCAGTGATTCCACAATGTGTGCCGTAACTGTGGGAGGGTTTGTGCCAATGCAAACTGCAAGTATCCAAAGGTAGACTCATTATTATCTCCCCTTCTGCCCATAATCGTCATGGTTTTATATAGCAGTCTTGTGTTGGGAATATGTGACTGGATTTGGTTTTTGAAAGTACTTGAAACTTTAAAAGATTGGCCATCTTTGGCTATTATGTTGTGGTACCGTTAACGGTTATTTTTTGTAGGTTTGCTACAAAAGAACCAAACCTATTTATAGTTGTTTCCTCTCCTATAAAAACTGATTAAATAAGAATAGCTGTTACACATTCATTTTTTTGTGATTTTGTGTCAAAGCAGAAAATCCATCTACACAAAACACATTAATCTATGTGTGACTTCTGTGTATTTCCCTTTACTAGCTTGATATCCTTATTTTTTAAAGGATATTACAAATGTTAAGCTGTGTATATTTTGTGTATGTGTGTGTATATATATATATATATATTTATATATATATAAATATATGACAGAGATTGTAAACAGTATATATTATAAGTAAGGGAAAATTCTGTGGATAATTTCAATGTTTTGGTACTGAAAGTTCTTGAGACTTAATGCAAAGGATAAATGATAAATAGTATTGTGCTTTTTGCTTAATGCAACATAATACAAAATTGCTGATGTTTAAATTGCTGTATGTATCAATAATAGGTCAGCATGTCTGATTAAATTATGAATGTAACAAATGTTGCTGTTCAAATATTGATAGAAAGATGTGCCATCCTGCTTAGTGAATTTTTGATACAAGCGAAGTGACTTTTAAAACAGATGAATAGCCAGAGGTTTGAGGTGCCATTGAGCAAACAATGAGGTTACGGTCTCTGTTGCAGATTCTGTGTTTGTCTTTCAAATTGCATATTACAATCTGCATTGCACTAAATACAGATATATTCTGTTGCAGTTGAAAAAGATCCTTTTTAATTGATAAGCTGTTTCATTTATCTTCCAATCTTGAATTGCATTTCTGTTATGCATTCATACCCATTTTTAGATCAGCTTGATTAATGTTCAATGTGTATCTTTTCTTTATGCTATTCAAATGTAAGTTCATCACATCAGTTGCCTTCCCTTAACATACTGTAGTTGAAATCATGTCTAATTATTTAAATGTTTTGCCCATGCAGCTAACTAGGGAGAAAATGCTTAAGCATATGCTTGTCATCTGAAGCTATAGCTATTGATTCATGAAGAACAGGAAGAAATGTGTGAACTAGTGCTGCCCTTAGACCCTCCATAATTTATTTTAAGAGCACATTCTTTCCCCTTCTTGTTATCTTTCCTTTTCAAACCAGAGGGAGAAAATTTAAGCCTCCATTTGTTGTTTAAAGCAAAAAGAAAAACAAAACCCTTAACTGCATGCTCCCTGTACTGTAAATCAACAAATTGAAAACACAACGGTAACCATGTTTCATAGTAATATATGTGATTTACAGGTACCAGTATATATTTATGCTATTGCTCTTCATATTAAACCAATTGTTTAAAGTGCTTGAAAAGTACAAAAGTGCAGCTTGGTTGTAGTTGGATGGATAGATTTTATTTCTTCTAGTATATTACTTGACATTTCACTAACTGCCCTCCTGTACAATGGACAGATTTGGATTTTGCATGTGCAGAATAATTTTTGTGCATACCTAAAGTTATATTTTCGTACATTACTCTTCGTTAAGCATTACCAGAATGGCAATAGCTTATGTTCTTTTTGCCATATTTTACTTCAGAGAATTTAGAGAAATATTTTTAATGTTATGATTAATTTGAATTCTTTTGAGTTTCTGGATTTAAAACTCTTACTTAGAGATAGCTGGTAATAGTCTTGCTAGTACTTGAAGTTATTTTCATTCTTCACCAGAAAACCGTGGTTTGTTTCTTGTGTTTTATACTACAACTAAACTGAAATGAAGTCATTTCCCAAAATATAAATGAAATTCCTGAAAAAGAGTAGTAATCCTTCTGCATTTAGCATGATAACAGTAATCGTCATAGACTGCTTCAATAAATATGTACAACAAACTGCTTAGTTCATGTGATCACTGTATTTATCATAGATACAAACCTTAATATTGGCTTGGATCGAGAGAAAGAAGTAATGAAGTATGGGTGATACTGATCATGAACCTCTCAAACTGCTCTTTGATTTGACATAAAGTTGTGGGGTTTTTTTCTTTATCTAAAATGGCTTTTATAATTCCTCCTATTTTCCTGTATATGTTTACTTAGAAGAATGTCCTCTATGATCTAACAGGACTTACTCCCAGGGAAATATATATAGAATTTGCAATATTTTTATTATATTGGAAATAGTTTTAATAATGCTTTGTAATACCAGTTTGCCTTTATTTTGATCAAAATAAATCAGTTAGGTTTCAGTTTCATCATATTAGGAAATATTGCATCAACAAAGAAAATGGTGGTGATGCTACATTTTAGGGATATTTATAATAAATAATTCTTCAATGAATATTACTCAATATCTGTCAGTTTTAGTCCAGGAGGTATTCATAATTGTTATGAATGTACACTTTAAAGTTTTCAATATAGTTTGCCATTCGGTTAAAATCTGGAGCATGCCAAATGAGAATTAATATAGCAATTTTTAAAAATTCTTAAAAACAAACTTTTAAAGAGCAAATGGCACAAACTTTGTGAAGCATCTTGAGTAAATCTGTCTGCCAAGAAAATTTTCTTGTAATCTTCTGTTATTGCAATTAAATATGAGGTAAAAGTGATGTGGTAATGAAGGTAGTAACTCTGGGTAGTTGCTAATAAAGTGTGATTGTTTTGTATAGTACTTGCATTCTCTGTTGAATAAAATCTAATGGACCTTTCTGTAGTAACACTATACAGAGCAGCTTTACTAAACATTGCAGCAACAAATAAATGTCCTTTGTAATATATATTTATGTAAATTGGGTGCTAATAAATACTATTTTTCAACACCTTTGTATCTTTGCATTTTGTACTTGTACAAGAATGTGTGGATGTTACAAGTTGGAGAAACCACTGAAAATATAAGGTTTAGAATAGAAAGATAAAAAGCTTCTTTATAAACTGGTTTTTGCCCCATAGAAATAGTGTGTTTGTTTATAATCTTTGATTGCTGCCACTGAATAAAAATCAAACCTCACAGTCTTAGAAAGAATTAAGTTGTTGAGTTTTCCAAATTTATTGTTTTAGGTTCTTTGTTAAGCAGAACAAGGTCTGGGGAGATAGATATTTGTTTGAAGCCCAGCCAATTCTGGGAGTTGAAGTCCACAGATCTTAAAATTGCTGAGGTTGAGAAACAGTACACTGCCATGCTGGTCCAGTGTAGATTGTTATCTAGATATTTTTGAGTTTTACCTGTCATGGACTGAGAATGACTGACCTATAAGTCTGTGTGGGAACTCCTGTATAGTATTGCTATGTCTAATATGTAGCTGATGGCCCCGTACTAATTAAAACTCTTGAGTTCCTATATGGAAATGCTAAGTTTCTGTCTGCAATGATGTACCTCCAAATTAGCTGGAGTCTATAATTTCAAGAATACATAGTACATAATATCTAGGAAAGGCAACGTGATGATCAACACACATTTACACTGAGTGCTTCTGTACCAGAGACAAAATTCCTTGTGTGTCAAATCACACTTGGCCAGATAAGGTTTAATTCAGCTCAGCTTAGCTCAATTTAATTCAATTCAATTCAGTTCAATAACATGCTGGTGTAGATTTTCATTGCTGAATATGGGTTGGGCAGTGTGCTTCGGGTTTTTGTGACTGCAACAGATTTCCTGACTTCACCAGCAGCTATAGCAGGCATTCGTTTTAAAATGCATTTTGGACTGCTACATAGGGCACAGGCAAATGAGCAGAGCCTGATTAGGCTCCTGTTTTTGTAGCCGGGTGTCCTGACTTCTGATTGGCGAAGTCTTTTAAAATGAACCCTTTGATGTAGAAGCATTTCTTCTAATCTGTTGTGTGGTAGACCTATAAATGCTGTAATTTGATAATGACTGTTTAGAGTCACTTCAGATATGTTTGAGATAGTCTAATCTTCACGTTATAATTAAAAAGATAGCCCTAGAAATATGCATTGCAATTGAATTCTAGCATTCTTGAGAATATGTAGTTGCCATACAATGCAGTACTGATTTGTTTTATCACTAGTCTCATCCCACATTTGGATTGTTAGCCTGAAACAGAATTCTGATTATTCAGAATTCATCAGAACAGTAGTGATATCCATTTAAGAATTAACCACTAAAATGTTACTTTGTAGAGGATGCATAACTCAGGTGGTTTCCATGTTGAAAACTCCACAGACCAATAATCTCATGCTATATAAGAGTAATTCATAAGCCTGAGAGTCTGTTCACGCGTGCAAGGAAACCTTTTTAAAAATTTGTCTCCTCTTGGGGGGAAAATGTGAACAAGGCAGAGTGTGCATATTAACAACCTCTTTTGGATACTCCTGAAGTTTCTTGCATATTAAATGCTAAAAAATTTTTGCTTTTCATAAGTGCCACAACTTAACAAAAAGCTATTATAAGACAAAACATGGAGCTTTACTCTCTTTTGGATATACATGTGCATAGACAGAAGGCATGGAATTGAAATTCACAAATTCGTGTTTCATTCACAAAAAAATACCATTTCTTCAATACTCAGCTGAATGTACTCTTTGCCCCTGCCTTCACTAAGGGAAGGAAAACAAAGGTAGTGGCCTAAAACAACATTTCAGAAGACAGTTTGAAGAAATGAAGTAAAGTAAGCTGACATAAGAATTACTGATCATTAAACACTTAAGAAAGGGACGCGGTGGCTCAGAGGGTTAGGACGCTGAGCCTGTCGATCAGAAGGTCGGCAGTTTGGCGGGTCGAATCCCGAGTGCCGCGTAACAGAGTGAGCGCCTGTTACTCGTCCCAGCTTCTGCCAACCTAGCAGTTCGAAAGCACGTAAAAATGCAAGTAGAAAAATAGGGACCACTACATTGGGAAGGTAAGAGCGTTCCGTGCGCCTTTAGCATCTAGTCATGCCGGCCACATGACCATGGAGATGTCCTCAGACAAACGCTGGCTCTTCGGCTTTGAAATGGAGATAAGCACCGGCCCCTAGAGTCGAAAACGATTAGCACGCATGTGTGGGGGAACCTTTACCTTTACTAAACACTTTAGAAGCGCTCAAGTAACCTTCCACTGTATATTTATTGTGAAATTGTTGGCTTTCCCACCAAAACTATCTAATGTAGCACAATAATTGTATGGGAATCTAGAAAGTGGCCAGTTTTCTTTAAAAAAAAATCACCCTAAGAAATACAAAATTACAATTAATGTCTGTTTCTGTAATTTGGGGAAAAATATGAATATAAGTATATAGAGTCTTTCCTGAAATAGAATCAGTCTACTTTGGATATCTCACTGTTTGTAATGTAAAGAAGCATGTGGATTAGAATGGTTCAGCCAAAATATATATGTGGAGCAGAGGTGTCAAACTTGCCACATCACGTGACATGTTGCGACATATCACAACTTTTCCCCATTGCTGGAGTTAGGGTGGGTGCGGTTTCAGCATGACGCATCCGGCCTGTGGGCCAGCAGTTTGACACCCCTGATGTAGAGTATTTTCACTTTCAAGCTACTTTTAGAGGCTTCTGTCTCTGTATGAAAACCCTAGTTAAGTAACAGGCAACTGCTATTAGGGCTCAACTACTATTTAGTCTACTAAGGATGAAAAAGCTATTATAAATATTATGTTTTAGAATTTAGAACTTGCCTGTCTATCATCTATCTTTATCTATCCATCTATCTATCCATCTATCCATCTATCTATCCCAAAGTTTGGGCTCACGTTACAGACTGGTATACACTTGAAGCACATTAAATGTAAGTAAAAGCAAAATATAATGTGCTGAAAACTATTCCTCCAGTATGTAGTAAGCAGGCCATAGATACATGTTTTTTTAAATCACATTGCCCATATTTAACTAGTGTCTTGTTTGCTTCTTATCAATTACATGAATGCCAACATCTGTAATTAAAGGTTAGGGTCCAAACTGTTTTACAATATTTGAAACTAATGGATGGAAACTAATCAAGGTGAGAAGCAAACTAGAACTAAGGCAAAACCTCCTAACAGGGAGGACAATTGGACTAGAAGAACTCCAAGGTCCCTTCCAGCTCTATTTTGTTTGTTTGTTTGATTGATTGATTGATTGATTGATTGATTGATTGATTGATTGTGATAAGTCAGCCTGGTTGTTGTTGTTTTTTTGCCTTTTCCACCACCCTTGCAAAGAAATGCTATCATTAACATAAAGATGGCTTTGAATTCCTCAGAAATATCCCCTGCCTCTTATACGGAGAAGTTAAATTCGTTGACTCCAAGTGATAATTTTAAATAAGTCAAAGGCTATTGGTCAATTTGTTATCAGATCAGGTTGGAAACCAGTAAGGGGAGGTGCATGGGGAGGAGGGGAAGCATTACTCTACAGCTTCTATTATGGTTATGCCTGGAGAGCAGATCTGGAATTATCCTTTAAGTAAAAAAACTTCTCTTCTGGCATTGCCTGATTAATCAGATGCAATTTCAGTGATGCAACCCTTGGAGCTGGATGCAGTCAGTTCCGTGGCTGTGAATTGAACTCTGTGCAAATGTTCTGAATGATCTTAGGAACAAATCTATAGAGTCTATCAAATTCATCCACAAAGAATGAATGTTCCTTATCAGGGTCTGTTGCCACAGCTTCCAGTTCATCTTGGGCAGCCCATGCGATTCCTATTGAGTAGGCTATTACACCTGCAGGGGGAAAAAATAGACTATAATGGATCAATGCCGTTTTTTAATAGATGCTAAATTCATATACATCTTCACAATAGTCCAGGTAGAATTTGAAAAAAGAAAAGACCTATGCCTGTTCAAAAGGAGTAATGGAAGCATTATTTTACAATTGTGGGGGTTTTTTTGTTTGTTTTTTTAAAAAAGGTTTTCAAGTGGACAGGACCCCATGCTGAATTTTCTGTTAATTGAGAAAACAGTGAAAGCACAAAAGGGAGAATAAAGAAACTTGAATGTGGTGTAACAGAAGAGCAATTTCCCACCCACTGTAACTTAATACTTAGTAAATTGTGCTATGCTTTCGATCCACAATTGACCTGCTCCCAGTTCAGCACTTTCAAAAGAAGTGGTGTCTTTTCTTGGACACCTTCATTTAAGTGTTTCCCCCCCCCCTGCGATTGCCCATCTACTATGTCAGCAGTTTCTTTAAGGAGATGACAATACATGTACTAAACACAGCACAAGATATTCCAGGCCAGCCATGCCTAAAGGACCTAAGTCTTCAGCAAGTCCACCTAACTCAATTAAACCTGGTCCTAATACAATCCAAGAATGGTCTGACAGTTATGGGTTGTGAGGAATTAGGAATAGTTAAGCTTAATCTCAACTTGGACTTCTGGGTCACCTAATTTAAACGCCCTCTTCAGATCAACAGCCCTGCCTGGCTAAACCTTTTTAAAAACAAAAACAAAAATATAACAACAGGGGGGATTACCATTTTGGTGTGCTGCTAAAGCTGGTCCCCTGACATCATCGTACGATCTGCCATCTGTAATTAAAATCATGATTTTCCGCTTGTTGGGTTTGGATTTGCTGAAGAGCTGCTCAAAGGCAAAGTTGATGGCCGCTCCAGTGCTGGTTCCTCCACTCCAATAGTTGATTCTTTTGATAGCGTTCAGCACCTCCTGCTTAGTGTTGTGCTTGTTAAAGTCGAACTCCAGCCTTTGTTCGTAAGTGTACTGCACAGCTCCAATCCGGGTATCTGTATCAGAAATCTCAAACTCTTTGCTAATATTGGCTACAAATTGCAGAATGGTGCGGAAGTTACCTGTGCCAACGCTGCTAGATCCATCAATGACAAACCCAATGTCAGCTGAATTTAGGCAGGTTTTGCTGCAAGCCAGACGGTCAACATCACAGACTCGTTTCACTAAAGGCTGCACAACTTTGTACAAGGTAAACCAACTGGTGACATGAATAGAATAGTATCCATTGGTCCTGCATACAGCCTAAATGATAGAGATGAGAGTTTCGAAAATTACTGTACCAGACACCCTGGTTTCCTTCTGTTTAATTGCCAGAAAATAAATTTATACATTTCTAGATATATAGGTTTAATCTTGTAATATTACTGAACTGGAGTTATTCCTGTGTCCTGTCTCCATCAGTGTTCTAAGATCTGAAAGCTTAGCATTAGAGTTTTAAAACAAGCAAGAGGACCCAGATTGATGGGGGCAATATCCTACATTTGTAAACCTCTCAGTGAATGCGGTAAAATACTATGGAGTGCTATATATAAGTGCTGTAAAGTACTATAGAGCGGTATATAAAGCTAAGCATTATTGCTATTGCTACTGTCTTGAACTCTATTGGAATTCTTTCACACAGTTTACAGCCAGTATGGCCAGCGTACACAACAGGTGGGAAATTATAAGGATTGAAGTCCAATACATCTGAAGGTTCTTGATTTTTTTTATACAAGACCAATTTTAGTGCTGCAAAATCAGAATTTTGTCACTCCTTAACAAATAAACTTTGTTCTATCATGTGTCTGGATTACAGATTCATGCAGTTCTTTATTTTGTAAGATGCAGCTACCATAAATTGGTGCATACAAATTTGTGCTTCTTTCATGTCTCAAAGGGGCTCATTGTAGTTCTGCCCTAGCAAACTTAAATAAAATCAAAATTAGTCAGTAGGCTGAAGCCTGTCCAGCTTTAATTATGTGAAGGACTTCAGAATTCAGAAGAAATGTGTTTCATGGCAAACCTATGAGGAAAAGTGCATAAAATGATCAGAAGGAGTGTCCAGGAAAGAAAATGTTATTTTTGCATTTCCCAAAGTCAGCTTTGCTTTTTGAAGGAGACTTCCTTTGCCAAGCCTTTAGGGAGAATTCCAACTCATGAGGATACTACTTAATTGAAAAGACATTCTGTAAAATGCATCCAGTCTAAACCATAGAGCTTATGAGGACAAGTTCTAACCAAGGTACGTCCAGAACTTTCATGTGTATTGCAATAAATTCATAAATAAACCCACCTGAAGGCAATGGCACAGAGTGTCCACAAAGCAAAATCTTAAACTCCAGAATCTCAATTGCAAAAGTGTGTTGCTGCTGGAATTGTACAACAGATCTCTGGACTTTTCTTCATTTTGTTATGGCAAAGTTAACAGTCAAAATGGGCACGATACTAGAATTTCACCATATCTAGTTTTGTTTTGCAATAAGAGAGGGGAAAAAATCTTCCGATTCCAATGGAAACTTTCCTTTCTTGTGAATAATAGGTATATATAGTATGGGGCTAGTGAATCCAGTTAGAACTGTTGCAGAGGCAAAGGATAAAAGCCCCTTAACTTCACAATATTCAGTTATCCACAATTGTCCTCTTTTTAATCAACTTTCTTTTAAACACAGATAGTCCTCGACGTACGACCATTCATTACTGACTGTTACAACAGCACTGGAAAAAGTGACTTATGACCATTTGTCACACTTACAACCGTTGTAGCATTCCCTGGTCACATGATTAAAATTTGGATGCTTGGCAACTGGCAGATATGATGGTTGCAATGTCCCAGTGTCATGTGATCACCTTTTGTAACCTTCGGATGAGCAAAGGCAATGGAGAAGCCGGATTCACTTAACAACCCTGTTACTAATTTAACAACTGCAGTGATTCGTTTAACAGCTCTGGCAAGTTGTTAAAGGGTCTAAAATGGGGCGAAATTCACTTAACAGCTGTCTTCCTTAGCAATGGAAGTTTTGAGCCCAGCTGCAATTGTAAGCTGAGGACTATCTGTATCTACTATTCAAGAACAGTTTTCATTGGCTTGGTTTTTAAATTTTTTAAAAAAGTATGGTATCTTAATGTGCATTACGTAATCACAATGCTTGGCAGAACTGAGTCCCGGGACTGTGAAGTAGCTATTTTGGCCAAACAACTATAGACTGTCTTTGTCTGATTATGCCATATGTGGCAAAGTGACCAGACCTCGTATTTTCCCACAATAATACATGCACACTCCAAAATCTGCCAGTTTTCTGAGTGTTCCCTTCCCTCTTACCTTGTCCACAAAGTTTGTCTCAATGACATTCTTCTTTTCATTTTCATTGGGTCCTTCAATGGTGACGAAGAAAATATTAATGCCAGACTCCCGTGCCAGTCTGGAGGCTTCTTCTACCTTATCAGTGGGCCAACCATCCACCAACACTACAGCCACATTGGGGGCACCTCCTCGGTTGCCGTTGGCATCTTCAAAGTAGTTCTTGTTAACAAAGGACAAAGCTTTTCCTATGCGAGAGGATAGCAGAGGGGAAAGAGTTGTTCCTTTGTTTAATAAATCTTTAAAGAGCTAGTTCCTATTTATTTATTTGGCATTGTATTGCATGTTATTAAGACTAAAAATGATAAAACAGAGGACAAAAGCAAAACCCAACCAAAGCACAACCTTAAAGCCGGTGTCAAGATGCAGCAGATCAGTAGGAAGCTTCTTATTGTCAGGATTAATTAGACATAAAGCAATTATCTGCACTGTGATTTTGATAGGAATACATGCTCTGGTTGAAATGTGAATAGAAATAGCATTCATCCTGAAATAACAATGAAATTAACCTTCTGTCCACATTATGATGGAAATATTCATATCCATTAAAAATATATGATGCGAATAATTTTCTCAACCAAATGTGTCTAAGAGCAAGGATGTATATCAACTTCACATACATATCAAATGAGCTTAGTCCATTCTGATCCTACAGAAATGGCTTGAATTTGTGGCGAGATGAAAGGCTCTACAATATCTGCATGATAAATTTTAGACACTGGAAAATAGTACAGTTCTAACATCTTATTGTTTGAAATCCTAGACCAGACATGTCAAACACAAGGCCCAGGGGCCGGATCCGGCCCGCGAAGTGGTTTCATGTGGCCCGTGAAGCCATCCTGGAAACAGTGAGGGAACGGCCCCCACTGCCTTGGCCCTGGCCCAGAGACACTCCTTCTGCCAGAAGCCCTCAGATCTGTCCCACTCCTGCCCAGGCCCCCATAGGCACCCTTGATGCCAACGATGTAGAGTTGGCCATGCCCACCCAGTAGGCCATACGCACTCTAGCCACGCCCACCCATAGGCCATGCCCACCCTGGCCATACCCACCCGGCCCCCTGAGGGCAACCGCAATGCTGATGCGGCCCTCAATGAAATTGAGTTTGACACCCCTGTCCTAGACCAATCAATGGTGATGCCAAAACATGATGAGTTTCCTCATAGAGTGGAATAGAATGTATCTTTACATTGACTCCTTCTTTCAGAATTCAACACTGTTGTTTTGGGGAACCTCTTTCCTCCCCCAAAATCGGAAAAGACAGTGTAGAATAAATGAAGCAGATGATGATCTTGAGCTATGAATCTCTCCAGAAGGTGAAACAATAACCTCAAATCTTGGCATCTGATTCTTAAGCAGATTTGGTACATCATATCTGTTACCTACCAACATTGGATAAGCCTCCTTTTTGGGATATTTTCTCAATGGCATTTTTTAAGTCCTTGTTATTTGCATAGGCCTTCAAGTTAAATTCAGTAGAAGGGTCATCACTATTTGTAAAACATAGAGAAAAAAAGTCATGTAAAACTCAGTATTGACAGCAGCCCATTACTGAAAGTAAATAAGGTCAATTTTCAGGTAATTTTTTTCCAAGCAAAGAATTCTATGCACAAATAGTTCCTGAATGTTGAACTTTTATGCTTTTACTTTCCCCAGTTAAACAATTAGATTTTCATGGGTATGAGTAATTTGCAGAGATGATTTTCTTTAAAAGCAGAAAATAGAACTTTCTGTGTAATAATTAACCATTAAAAAACAATTTACTATTTACTATTATTACTATTAATAATTTGCTATGAATTATTAATAGTAATAACTAATTGCAATAGTAAATTGTTAATAATAAATTGTTCAAAATGTTTAATAATTCATACTGAATTATTAATTTACTGTTTGCTTCCATCTGCCAATTCCATCTTATCCATCCTTTCAAATCACTGGAGATCAACTCGTTGGTTTAATAAAAGCATACCTACTTAATTTTACATAAGTTTAATAGCAGGGTATTGTTGTTGTTTTCATGCTGGAACTTGATTGAGATGGTCCTTCCTCAAGGCACCTAATTAAACTTTCTGAACCCCTTATCACCTGAGACAAACACACTCTAAAAACAAGGCAGGACCCATATTTGTTCCCTAAGAGATTTGTGTGCCATGTGGTATCGAACTCCCTCTGAACTCTGAGTGCACACACTTCCTTCTCTTCCTTCTCTTCCCCGCTGCTTAGAACCCTTATATCTTTGAAACATATTTTAGGTACAAATGGGGACTGATCCATTTAATTTTATATTTGTTTGTTTTTTCATATATTCTGATATCCCAGCTATTTTGAAATTGGGCTGTATAATGCAGACGCACACACATCACATGATGCATATTTATTTTTCCCAATACACTTGTAATATAAATAAAAGTAAATATAATATGAATCAATTGAAAATAAGCTATTCCAAATCAGCAATATTTGAAGGAAAAAAATAGTGTGTACGGTATAAGTTGCCCTTTCTGCTATATCTTTTATGCAATTCTACTGGAACTCTTGGATATATTTGGTTACTGCCAGAGGCAGAATATTAATTTATGACACTTTATTTTGCTTTTGCCTTCCTGAAGACTACATCTACTTTTAGAATAAAATATTTAATACACAATGGAAGAAATGAATGTCCACCTCGCCCCGTTGCTGACCAATGTTCTATTACTATGTATTAGCCAATCTAAAGCCAGATACTCTCCTAAGTCCATGAAAATTCATGAAATGGGACTTAGAAAGGGAGTTAACATATCTTTGTATTTTATTAATATTTATTTCTGTAGGTGCTTGTGTGTATGTGTAAGTTTGTGTGCATATGATTGTGTGTGTGTGTCTCTGTGTGTATGATACACATTCTAAAATCTATTTTTCTTCTTAAATACATGGTTTTTATAAAAACAATGCACTATTACCCATACTGAACAATGCCCATGAGAGGCCCTATTGGGCCAACATCCATAGCTTGAGATACATCTTTGAGGAACTGTTTCTGGATCTGAAAACGGCGCCTGCCAATGCTCCAGCTCCCATCTATCAAAAAGGCTAAGTCAACTTTGCAATCTAGAAAAATAAATTAGATTAGATACATTAAAAGAGTTTGGGACCATTTGTATTGTATGTTCTACGTTAAGATCATAACACCTCAATTCCATTTTAAATTGCCTTTATCAAATTTTAGTAACAATTTGTTGCTGGAACTTTGCACTTTGATATGGCCCAAGGGCTAATCAATAAAGACTTATTATTATTATTATTATTACATAACACCTCATTTATCTCTCAAATGCTCTGTTGATCATTGTTTGTAGTTATAGTCATGTTTGCAAGTGTTCACAGAAAACAGAAAGTTCAGGGTAACAAGATTGGCCAAAGCAGTGCTTGGAATCCCTAATATCACAGGACACGTTAAAGTAATAACAGCCATCCAAATAAACTTTTTATGGCCTCTCTTCTAATCAGGAGTATCCTGGTGGTTTTTTGTGTCCAACAGCCAAATTTCAGGGGCATACAAAAGCTTCAAGTGAGTTCTAGATCTTTTGAGCACATTAGGGATAATCACATACATTTAAGTAATTAATGCTTATTCAGAAACAAACAAGAGTTGGATCCAAAGTCATTTAGAGAACTATTGGTTTGACTCTTTTTCAGAAGGGAAAAAAGAGAAGCTGATTTCTTCATCCCTGTGGTCTCATATGGACCCTGAAGGTTCTTCTGAGTTTTCACACAACATGGGAAGTAAAAAAAGATAGCAGGGGAAAGGAGAAGCTGATCAATATTGCTTCTGTTGGATTAAGCCCTTTCTACAAAGTAAGTTTTCCTATTCATTGAACAATTAATTTGCATCCAGCCCCATAGAGCTGTGGGGGTGACATTTTAAACTATCTATGCGTTACTTACACCTACTAATTTATCATAATAGGAAGAATGCTATAATTTTTTTTCTTACTTTCTTCTGACTTTCTAAGGATGGAGGTTACTTGCCCATGCCATTCAATTCACCCCTGAACAAACTGAAGTTGGGTCCAGGAATAGCTTAACTATGTAAAACAGTTTTATTGCTGTGTACATCACTCAAAGCCCTTCTCTGAGAAAGATGGGAAGTTAAGAAGTATGAAATAGGAGAAGAGAGGACTCATTGGAAAAGACCCTGACGTTGGGAAAGATTGAAGGCAAAAGGAGAAGAGGACAACAGAGGATGACATGATCAGTTAGTGTCATCAGTGCAATGAACATGAATTGGGCAAACTCTGGGAGCCAGTGGAGGACATGGGGGGGCCTTGTCCATGGAGTCATGACTGAACAAAAATAAATATCTTAAATACATGTATTTACACTCATTGTATTGCATAATATAACTCTGTATAAAAAGTCATTCCTCTCTCTTTCTTTTTACAGTTACCAAATTGATTATTAACAGATAGTAGCTTTATCATTTGTTGTTATCGCTGCAAGTTAGTGGGAAAAAATCAGCATTTATTAATAAATGATCAACATTTGAATAAACCTGAATGGAAATTAATTTGTCCCCACTAGTAGTTCTGCTAGATTTCTCTTTGACACCATTGCCCCTTCCCCCTGCTCAGGGAACAGATTTCATTCACGAAATGCCAAGTCGGTAAAATGTTCTTCTCTTTGTCTGCTAAAAACAGATGATTATGAAAGGACATAAATACATTTGTGATTCACATACTTGGATTTCCCTGGGAAACTGGCTTCAAAGGCTTTGGGACTATGTCTTCCTTGGAGCTGAAACCTAGAATGATCAATGTTATATATCATTATTAAATTTGAAGGTCAGGAAAGAGGAGACATTCACATCAAATGCAGTCTGCTAATTGAATGTTGAACAAAGAAATTGTGAGATGACTTCAGAATGATTTAGCATAGAAAGGGAAAACGTTTTAGACAAGAATGAACTTCTAACAGGGCTCAGATAAGATGGAATAATTGGGTAGTAAAGCATAGGTCCAGTTGTGCACTGGTACAACTGCCTTGGGGAGCTCAGAAAACTGTACAGTCCAGTGTTTTCAACCTATTGTATATTCAATCTGACCACTCACTTTCAAAGAAACTGGGTCTCAACACGACAGAGGCAAAAAGTGACCTGTGCAGGTAGTCCTTGCCTTACAGTCACAACTAGGATCAGACTTTCAGTTGCTAAGCAGTGTGGTTGTTAAGTGAATTGTCACATGATTGGCCCCAATTTTACAACCATTTTCCCACAGTTGCTACATGAGTATCTGCATTTCTTAAGGGAATCATGCGGTTGTTAAGGGAGTCCAGCTTTCCCCCATTGCCTTTGTTTGTTGGAAGCCAGCTGGGCAGGTTGTAAATCAGGATCACATGACCATAAAGACATCGCAACCATCCTAAAATGCAATCACATGATCATGGGAAAAGATGTAATTGTTATAACCTTAAGGACAGGTTATAAGTCACTTTTCTGAGGGTGTTGTAACTTCAAACTGTTGTTAAAAAAAAATCACATTTGTGGACTACCCACACTACATTTTTCCATATAAGTGAAAAGTTAGAAATTTAAGCTCAAATTTCAGTGACTTCAGATGTGTCCTAACTACACTGCTTCTGAATGCACTTGTAGCATGTTCACCACCTAGTTGAGAGCCAGCCCTATAGTACATGTATTGCTGGAAGTGCAGGGCCAAAGGAAGAATTCTACATACTTCACCTGCTGTATGAGGCTATCCCTGGAGACACACTGGCAACACAACTGGACACAGAACACCACCACCAATTTAATTCCTTAAATACTGCATTGCTTGCCGGCCTGTTGGCAAGCTCTTGGGTCCCTTTTAAAGTGCTGAGTTTATGCCTAAAATCCTGAAGATCCCAAGAGCTTAAAAGACCATCATGGGGGAGGGAGGTACACACTCACTTTGCCAATGCATATTGGAAAGCACAATTCTTTTTTGAATCCCAGATAACACAGAATATCTTGTATTCACAGGTTACTAATGCAGTTCTAATGGAGAGTTGAGACTTTTTAAACTTTATTTTCACCATGTTAACATTCTGCTCGCATTATCATAGACCCAGCTTTCTTTTCTAAAATGTAATTTTTTTTGGAAAGTTTTAAAAGCAAGAGCAAAAATTCATTCAAACTAAAACAGAATAAGAAGTGGGAGAGAAGGAAATAAAAGAGAAAGCTAAAGTGCAAGAAAAGGAAAGGAAAAAGGTAGAAGAAAAATAGAAAAGAAAGAAAAAAGATATAAAGAAATGACTTCTTATCTTCTTTAGGGCAGCTATGACTAAAATTACAAATCTACCTCTTTCTTTAAAGCCGCAACGTGACTTTCTTCTTTCTATAATCTATCCTGTCTAACTGTCAAAATCATTAGTTCATTTATTTTGCTGTTTTATTAAAAAAAAACACTCCACAAGTCAGCACCAAACACAGATACTGTTTTGTCTTTTGTCTAATTGAAAGGTCAATTTGGCCACCTCAGCAAGTTCTATCATATTCACCAAATCACAGACAGGGTTTCCAGTGTCTCCTGGAAAGTCGTCACCTAAGTGCCAGCAACACTCAGAAGAGGAAGGCCACCCAGCGTGCATTTCTCAGAGCTGATTGAAAAAGTTGCTGTTTCCAGGGAGGCCTGCAAGTTCCCAGGCTTGCTTTAAAATGGCATTGTTGAATCCTGAGAATCTCAGCTCATTGAGGTAGGACTTTGTGGCAAGCTAATTAAGCTTTTTCACCACCAGATCGTCACAGCTGTCCAGGCTCATTAAATCTCTATTCAGACAGCAGTTGTCTCATACCAACTAAAAATAATTCTCTTTGAAATGATAATTGGCTTGCATCAAACAATCACTGGGCCAACTTTGTATCACATTCTGGTCTCTTGGAAATCCTCCGTCGTGGTAGCTCCTTCTATCTAAGATGGAAATTCTTTTGCAATGAGTCAGTTTTTATCCATCACGAACAATCTGTTGGCGCCAGGGCTTTTTTTCTCATAGAACGCTCAGAACAGAGTTCCGGCACCTTTTATGGATGGAACCTTGTAGTGTAGGCAAGGCGGGTTGTATGACATGTGTGAGTTCTGGCACCTTTTTCTTTTACAAAAAAAGCACTGGTCGGCGCATACAGTTTATTTCCTAATACTGACAACCTTTTTAAAATGATCTGAACATCAATGGATGCTTTGGCTGAAACAAACAAAGCCACCAACAACCAAACACACAAACACATACACAAATTGAAGACTTTCGTTTGTTTGCATACACTGTCTTTTGTGTAATGTAAAACTACCTCTGAAAGAAGAAAAGCTACGTAGAAACATCTCATTTGCACAGTAAAAAAATGATAATAAAGGTTATCTTATCTTATCTATCTTATCTTATCTTATCTTATCTTATCTTATCTTATCTTATCTTATCTTATCTTATCTTATCTTATCTTATCTTATCTTATCTTATCTTATCTTCACTCTGAGTGAATTGGGTGAATTCAGCCTGTGTGCCCTGAAAGTAGTTTTTCAGTGGGGATCCATAAATGAAAGCTGATCAGCTGATAAGAATGTGCAGTATAAATCTAATCCAAAGCACTTCAATTCACTATTTCACATTATCTGACATATTTGCTTATATGCCTTAATTTGCATATATTTTTATGAAATAGAGTGAGACACAAGACTCAAAAGAATCTTATGAAATCATCCTATGTAAGGAACTTCACCATAACAAAAAACAAATGCTTGTGTTTCCTCCACACATGATATATTTTGAGTTGTTGTTAGCTGCGAAATCGTGTCCGACCCATCGCGACCCCATGGACAACATTCCTCCAGGCCTTCCTGTCCTCTACCATCTTCTGGAGTCCATTTAGGCTCACGCCTACTGCTTCAGTGACTCCATCCAGCCACCTCATTCTCTGTCATCCCCTTCTTCTATTGCCCTCAATCTTTCCCAGCATTAGGCTCTTCTCCAGTGAATCCTTCCTTCTCATTAGGTGGCCAAAGTATTTGAGTTTCAACTTCAGGATGTGGCCTTCTAAAGAGCAGTCAGGGTTGATCTCCTCTAGGACTGACTGGTTTGATCGCTTTGCAGTCCAAAGGACTCGCAGGAGTCTTCTCCAGCACCATAGTTCAAAGGCCTCAATTCTTTGGCACTCAGCCTTTCTTATGGTCCAACTTTCACTGCCATATATTGCAACTGGGAAGACCATAGCCTTGACTATATGCACTTTTGTTGACAGGGTGATGTCTCTGCTTTTTAGTGTGCTGTCTAGACTTGCCATTGCTTTCCTCCCGAGGAGCAAGCATCTTTTAATTTCTTGGCTACAGTCTCCATCTGCGGTGATCTTGGAGCCCAGGAAAATAAAATCGGTCACTACCTCCATTTCTTCCCCATCTATTTACCAGGAATTGAGAGGGCCGGATGCCATGATCTTGGTTTTCTTAATATTAAGTTTCAACCCAAGTTTTGCACCCTCCTTCTTCACCTGCAACAAGAGGCTCTTTAGTTCTTCTTCACTTTCTGCCATTAGAGTGGTATCATCTGCATATCTTAGGTTGTTGATATTTCTCCCGGCAATCTTAATTCCAACTTTTGATTCATCTAGCCCTGCCTTTCTCATGATGTGCTCTGCATATAAGTTAAATAGGTAGGGCGACAGTATACAGCCTTTCCGGACTCCTTTCCCAATTTTGAACCAATCAGTGGTTCCGTGTCCAGTTCTCACTGTTGCTTCTTGACCCGCATATAGGTTTCTCAAGAGACAAATAAGATGGTCTGGTACTCTCATCTCTTTAAGAACTTGCCACAGTTTGTTGTGATCCACACAATCAAAGGCTTTAGCATAGTCAATGAAGCATAAGTAGATGTTTTTCTGGAACTCCCTAGCTTTCTCCATGATCCAGCGTATGTTGACAATTTGATCTCTAGTTCCTCTGCCTCTTTGAAATCCTGCCTGTACTTCTGGTAGTTCTCGATCCACATATTGCTGGAGTCTAGCTTTTAGGATTTTAAGCATAACTTTACTAGCATGTGAAATGAGTACAATGGTGCTATAGTTTGAACATTCTTTGGCACTGCCTTTCTTTGGATCGTCTTTTAAGATTTTGAATAGCTCAGCTGGAATACTGTCACCTCCACTAGCTTTGTTGTTGCTCAGTTTTTCTAAGGCCCACTTCACATTCTAGGATGTCTGGCTCAAGGTCATTGATCACCTCATCGTGGTTATCAGGGACGTTAAGCTCATTCTTTATAGTTCTTCTGTGTAATTTTGCCACTTCTTCTTAATCTCTTCTGCCTCTGTTAGGTCCCTGCCATTTTGGTCCTTTATCATGCCCATTTTTGCATGAAACGTTCCCTTCATCTCTCCAATTTTCTTAAAGAGATCTCTGGTCCTCCCTATTCTATTGTTTTCTTCTATTTCTTTACACTGTTCATTTAAGAAGGCATTCTTATCTCTTCTAGCTATTCTCTGGAATTCTGCATTCAGTTGGGCGTATCTTTCTTTTTCTCCCTTGCCTTTCGCTTCCCTCCTTTCCTCAGCTATTTGCAAAGCTTCCTCAGACAGCCATTTTGCTTTCTTGCATTTCCTTTTCTTTGGGATGGTTTTAGTTGCTACCTCTTGTACAATGTTGCAAACCTCCATCCATAGTTCTTCAGTTGCTCTGTCTATCAGATCTAATTCCTTAAATCTATTTGTCACATCTACTGTATATTCAACAGGGATATGATTTAATTCATACCTGAGCGGTCTAGTGCTTTTCCCTACTTCTTTCAGTTTAAGCTTAAACTTTGTAATGAGAAGCTCATGGTCTGAGCCACAGTCAGCTCCTGGTCTTGTTTTTACTGACTGTATAGAGCTTCTCCATCTTTGGCTGCAGAGCACATAGTCAATCTGATTTCTGTGTTGGTTGTCTGGTGATGTCCATGTGTACAGCCATCTCCTGGGTTGTTGGAAAAGAGTGTTTGCTATGACCATCGCATTCTCTTGACAAAATTCTATCAGCCTGTGCCCTGCTTCATTTTGTACTCCAAGGCCAAACTTGCCTGTTATTCCGGTTATCTTTTGGCTTCCTACTTTAGCATTCCAATCCCCTATGATGATAAGGACATCATTTTTTGGTGTTAGTTCTATAAGGTGCTGTAGGGCCTCATATAACCGGTCAATTTCATCCTCTTTAGCACCAGTGGTTGGGGCACAGACTTGGACTACTGTGATATTGAATGGTTTGCCTTGGATTCGAACTGAGATCATTCTGTCATTTTGGGGATTGTATCCCAGTATTGCTTTTCCAACTCTTTTATTAACCATGAAGGCTACTCCATTTCTTCTGAGGGATTCTTGCCCACAGTAGTATACCTGATGGTCATCTGAATTAAATTCACCCATTCCTGTCCATTTTAGTTCGCTGATTCCTAAGATGTCAATGTTCAGTCTTGTCATCTCTTGTTTGACCACGTCCAGCTTTCCTTGATTCATGGATCTTACATTCCAGGTTTCTATGGAGAAAAAAATCTTTACAGCATCGGACTTTCCTTTCACCACCAGACACATCCACAGCTGAGCGTCCTTTCGGCTTTGGCCCAGTCGCTTCATTCTTTCTGGCGCTACTAGTACTAGCCCTCTGCTCTTCCCCAGTAGCATATTGGACACCTTCCGACCTGAGGGGCTCATCTTTCAGCATCATATCATTTTGTCTTTTGGTACTGTCCATAGGGTTTTCATGGCAAAGATACTGGAGTGGGTTGCCATTTCCTTCTCCAGTGGATCACGTTTTGTCAGAACTCTCTGCTATGACCTGTCCGTCTTGGGTGGCCCTGCACGGCATAGCATAAATGCAATATAAATAAATAGCTCATAGCTTCATTGAATTACACAAGCCCCTTCGCCATGACAAGGCAGTAATCCATGAAAGGGACACATGATATATACACACTTATTATACATTGTTGCTGTTTAATAGACTTTGTGAGAAAATTTTTACCCGCGTCCAAAAGGCTTGATCCAGACTTCCACACATCTGTTTCAGTAGCTGTCATACACAAAAGACAAACATAATTATTATTCAAACTCACAATTTAATCTTAGGCTAATGGAAAAAATATCACATCTTAAATAAATACATGAGCCAAATTTGTTGAAATTATGTAAATAACAGAGCATGTAAAACAAACTCTGCCTTAAGTTTATTTTGAGAGTCATTTCTGGCTGTCCCAAAAATCCTTGGAGTTATAACATGAACTTGGAGAGACAGTTTGTGGCTTTCCTGTAGTAGAGGATCTTCTTCTCTTTTGAAAGTATTAAATTTTAATATGAAGATATTTGCCCTAATAACTTTGAAAAATTTGAAGCAGTACATTAAAATTGGTAGGAAAGCTGTAGATAGAAACAGAGGGATGCCTCATTTATTTTCAGTGCTTGTTTGCTAAATTGTGTGTTTCTGTCTTTGTTGACATAATTGATTATAGGTTCCCGGTCAAACCAAATTAAGGTTTATTTAGTGTAAGGTTTTCAATTATTACTTCATTGGATACTTAGGTAAAGGTAAAGGTTCCCCCGCACATGTGTGCTAGTCGTTTCCAACTCTAGGGGCCGGTGCTCATCTCTGTTTCAAAGCCGAGGATGTCTCCGTGGTCATGTGGCCGGCATGACTAGACGCCAAAGGCGCACGGAACGCTGTTACCTTCCCACCATAGTGGTCCCTATTTTTCTATTTGCATTTTTATGTGCTTTCGAACTGCTAGGTTGGCAGAAGCTGGGATGAGTAACAGGCACTCACTGTGCTATGCGGCACTCGGGATTCGACCCGCCAAACTGCCAATCTTCTGATCGACAAGCTCAGCGTCCTAACCCACTGAGCCACCGCGTCCTTAGTGGATAGCTATAAAATTACCTCTGATTTAACAAAGAGCAACTAAGATAAAACTATTTAAATTTGGCTCAATCATATTAAATAATTTTGAAAATGTACTAGGAAGTATTAACAAGAAACTTATTCAAAAGCAAGTATATTGAGATAGTTTTACTTTTAGGAGTATGAATTCTTTCTAAGAAAAATTTTAAAATAGTAAAAGCTTTATCTATCTTAGGATGAAGAATAGTTCTCCTGTTACTAGCTCCATCCTTAAAATATTTTACTGATCAGTTAATGAATAAACCTTAATATTCTTTTAATTAGAAAATCCATTGAATTAGGACATACCTTGATTTTGAGTTCTTCCTTGTACAGTTTGAACTTGTCCTAAAATAGGAATTGAAATAGAATACTTTATTTGAAGTTTCCCAAACTTTGTAAAAAGATTTTTTTTAAAAAAGGATTGATTTTACCACTTTGAGAGTTGAAAATGCTTGTATTAATCTAGAGCTCTGGTGGCACAGTGGTTAGAATGCCTGACTGATTCAAGGTTGACTCATCCTTCTATTCTTCTGATGTTGGTAAAATGAGGACCCGGACTGTTGGGGGCAATAAGGTGACTGTAAGCTGCTTTGAGAGGGCTGTAAAGCACTGTGAGGCGGTATATAAGTCTAAGTGCTATTGCTATATTATAGAAATTGAAATTGAATTTCAGTACTTTCTTCTCTACTGAATGAAATCAATTTAAAATAGGTAGCTGGTTTTATTGATATTTGCTTTCAGGTGCACCTGAGAGGGCTGTGGTCAGTAAAGCCATTCCCTTGTCCTCGTACTTACTTGCTGCTGCTGCTGCTGCCACCGCTGAATAAACTGGATGGACATTGCTAGAGCCTAAGAATGAACAAGAAAGTATGTTACAACAAAAGCACAAGAATGGTAGTGTATGAAACAAGCTGATGGGGGCAGGAGGGGAAAATAGGTAAGGCATAAATATCAGCCTAGATGTTTTAGTTTTGAATATATTTTTCACTTCTTGGTGATTTCATGGACACAATCATGCATTTTTCTTAGCAACAATACAGAAGGGATGGTCGATCCCTACGGGGAAAGAAATGAAGTGAAATAAAACATTGTGTTGCTAAGGGAGGTCCCCACTCAACTCTTGCTCTTGGGTAGTCTTCTGATGAGTCCATGGATAGCAGATTGTTTGGGAGTGAGCTTGATGCCAATGGCATCCATGTGAAATTCCAAATGAAAACTAAGAGAGATGGCAAGAAGAAGGAAAGTAATCTGGAAAGATGAAATGGAAGGTCGCAGGTGGTGGTCAGAGTCCGGATGTTCTCCAGCACAGGGCAAGGTCACAGCTGGGAAAAGTGTGACCTACTCTCACAGGAAGCTGTGCTAGAAGCTTTTTCAGTCCTGTTTTCAGAGGGAGGGAGAGTTAGATGTCCTACCTCAGAATGTTCTGACTTGGTTTTGGAAAAAAATTTTTTTTCCAGATATTCATGAGGTAAAAAACTGAGAGCAAGAGTACATGTTGCATTTTATTTTGTGAAACCAACTCTATCTCTCTGTCCATTGAATGCATATAAACAACTCATTAAGAATGTTAGCCTCTCTTTCAAAAACTTTTAAAATAGGTGGGCAACATATGGCTGTCTAAATGTTAAAGGATTGCAGTCACGATGATTAAAATCTTAGTAATATCTGAAAAGCCACACATGGCCAGTTCTTAGGAAAAATTGTTATGTCATGTTTATGAAAAATTAAAAGGACTATTTTATAAGGCTAATATTCTAAAGTGGAAAAAAGAGGCTGTGGAAAGCTTTGCTAGTAGAGAAAGATTTGTGAAAAAGTCTAAAAGACTGCCTCTGGAAGACCTACCACCACGTTCATGAAAGTCTCAGTTGCTGTATAGGCAGTCCACAACTTACAATCACAATTGTGCCCAAAATTTATATTGCTAAGCAAGACAATTGTGAAGTGATCTTTACTACCTTTCTTACCACAATTGTTAAGTGAATCCATGCAGTTATTAAGTTAGTAATATGGTTGCTAAGTGAATTGGGCTTCTCCATTGACTTTGCTTGTCAGAAGGTCACAAAAGATGATCACATGACCCTGGGATACTGCAACCATAATAAATATGAGTCAGTTGCTGACTGTCTGAATTTTGATGTAACTATGTAACTATGGGGATACTGCAACAGTGTAAGTGTGAAAAATGTTTGCAAGTCAATTTTTTCAGTGCCTTTGTGACTTTGATGGACACTAAATGAACTTTTGTAAGCTGAGGACTACTGTACTTGTGCAAGAAGAAAGGCCACGCTGTACTTCTCATTAATGTTATTTCACTAGAATCAATGGAATTAAAAAAATAAATTAAAACAGAATTTAGAAAGAAAAAAGTGTTATCAGTTCTATGTAAATGAACTTGATTGCTTTATATCTTGGTTTGTCTGGTCTTGGGTTATGACTACATGTAATAAACCAGGACTAAATTCAAACTATACACATTCAGATAGAACACGTAGAGCCTAGATTTTGAAAGGATTTTTGGGCAGAGTGCAAAGAAGCACTGGATATGAATGAAGGAGGTGAAACTGAATCTAAAAAAAGATGAAGCATATTAAGCATCCTAATCAAGAACTAGAAGAACAGTTGTATCTAAAAAGTTTAAGTCCTCTGATCAAATAGTATATTTCAGTGTGTCCCAAAGTTTAGAAGACGAGCAACAATGGGGCTGAAAAGAAGTGGTTATATCAACCATGAAGTACATGTATAAAAGAAGGATAAAAGTTTTGGAAAGTCTCTGTATGGAGGTCTGAAAGGTGCCTGTGAATATTTCTGAATGAAAAGAACTGTGTAGGGCTGAAACATTTTTAAAATCCACAGTGAGGTCACATTTGGAAGAGACTCAGACATTTCTCCACTGAACTATAAGGAGGAGGAGGAGGAGGTGCAGCACCATCAGACATGCATGATTCTGAATAATCTTCTGTGGAGTCATCAGAAGACCACTGCTTTACATTTGTACAAATGAGATGATGAGATGAGATGTGATGAGAATGGTGGTGAGGAGGTAGATCTAGCAAATTTGTTCCATTGCCCTGTCGAATTGGGTTATTAAACAGCTAGTTCGTGAAGCTCCTCTTCATTCCACTCACCCAGATCCCTGACTTTGTGTACTGCAATGGGAGGCTTTGCCACTGCGACAGTTGTCACTTTGGTGAAGGTCGTCAATGCAACGGTGGTTGAAGTGGTGGTTGCCTTTGGAGTTGTGCTGACCAATTCGGTTGTGGTGGTGAAGCGTTTGAATGTGCGAGCGGCACCATGTGTGGCTGGTAATGGAGCTGCAGTTGTCTGAGAGCCTTTTCTTAATGAATTTCCTGCATAAAGGTTGAAATATAGCATCTCACTGAAAAAAAGCATGTGCCCGCTAACATAATTAAGTTGGATTTCAGCTGTAGGTTGGGGATGGCTGGTAGATGAAGATACAATGTGATCTACATAAAAACAGCTAGAACTAAGAGGAGGTCAGCAGTCCCTCATAAGCACTTCCAAACTCATGATGTGCTCAGCAGTCCAGCAGTGATGGGTCAGAACCAGCACCTTTATTTGCAACAGACCGTTTCTGCTTTCAGAGTATTTTGCGTCAGGATTGCCCTTTTTAGTAAAAACAAAATAATTTATGACAAATGTTCTGACTATGTGTAGGTGTGTATATATGTAGTCTAACGAGGGCCCGAATATAAATACCGGTAAGTAAAATGTAAATTAATTTATGAGAAATCTAATGCAATGAAGGTAATTTCACCTATTTTTAGGTATCAGGGTTGGTAGGCTTGACTGCATCAGTATGGTCTAAGAGTCAAAGTGCCAGCACAATCAAAACCCTCATCTTGATGTTTTGGGCAACTTTCCTCACAACGTTCTCTGACAACATCGTCAGAATATAAAAATCCCTCCTGTCTCAAGACTGGCTTTTAGTCAGTCTAGATGTTTTCTCTCTCTGGCAGACCCTTAGTTTTCTACCTCCCAGCCTTCCACTTCCTCCTCCTTCTCCTCCTTTGTTTGTTGAAGGGTCTGTAGACACATAGAAGAGATTCTTAGTAGAGACCACTGTCCTTTTGCTTCCAAGTTCCTGCCTTTGTATCAGGAACTTCAAGTCAAGTTTTGTCATTTGCCTTGTCATATCTCCTCCTAATAAATGTTCATGATATACATCAACAAAACCCAGAAAGACCCAAGAGGAGCCAAAATTTGCCTACTGTACATGACAAGTAGATCCTTTGTGGAATACAGAATATGATTTCAAGCCGTTGGATTAAAGAAAAAATGCTACTATGAGTTAGATACATAAAATCCCCACTTTAACCACTGATGTTCTCCCTCAACCCTCTCTTGAGCCTCAGTGACATACTGGAAGGTGCTGCAGCTGGGGAGAACGTTTGAGGAGTCTGATGAAGCAGCCTTACAGGGATCCACTTGTACTAGAAAAAGTCATATTGATCTGGGCAAATGTACAGTATCTGAGTTAGTCAAAACACTAGGTACTTCTGACTTTTTAAAATTTCTTTGAATCATATTCAATTTTCAGAGATTGCCTTGGCAAGTCCCTGCAGTTTTAATGGCAAGGTTTTTCAGAAGTGATTTGCCATTGCCTCTTTCCTAGGGCTGAGAGAATGCGATTGGCCCAAGTTCACCCAGTTGGTTTTGTGCCTAGAGTGAGAATAAAACTCACAGCCTCCTGTTTTATAGCCTGATACCTTAACCCAGGGGTGTCAAACTGCCGGCCCACGGGCCGGATACATATTGGTGAAATGGTGCCCACCCCATTGCTGGCAATGGCAAAAAAGTCATGATACGTCATGACACGTCATGTGACGTTGCGGGTTTGACACCCCTGCCTTAACCACTTTGTTAAACTGGTTCTCTATCTCTGACAAAAATGTACTTATTTCTTTTAAAATACATTCTCAAGGCTGGAAATGTATCTTTTATTTTATATCCAAACCTTTCATCTAAAAATTAAGTTGTGATATTGAACTAATTACATGTAAGCCTCTGGCTAAAAAGGAATTAGAAATGGGATAATACTATTCTACCACAGAAGGGCAGACAATCTGAAATGAACTCAGATTCTCAGAGCAGCAATAAAATCAATTTTTGATTAGCAGCACATATTACTTAAAAAGAGAAACCTGCAGTTTCACAAAGGTGCAGTCATTCAATGCATGTTTATGTGAAAGAAACTTTAAGTTTATTATCTGGCAGACTAAAGAAGAATCAGAACAAAATAATAATCATAGTAATAGTAAGAAGTAGAATGACTATGGTGAAAAGAAAGCAAAGATACCATCAATAGCAATAGGCACTTTAGGTGCAATTCCAAAACATCTGGAGCACCATTTGAATACCATCAGCATTGACAAAATCACTGCCAGTCAATTGCAAGAAGCAGTTTTACTTAGAGCAGCTTATATTATTGATACCCTTAACAACATCAAACAAGTAAATCTGCCTATCTCAGGTGCTTGGGAAGACTCCATAGTGGATAAATATGCCAAATCCAGTCTAAAAATCTGGCTGGTGGCAACCAATCATAATAATGTCAGAAGGGGCACATTTTTCCAGTGCAATTATTAGGAGCTTTATATTGCTGTCAATAAAAGTGAATTCTGAAATTATTGGCCAATCTTAGTGGGGGTTTCAAAGAAAGTAATGCTAAAATGTAAGTTTTGAACACAAAATTTGGAATGCTTCATTTCTGATTTATAAAAAGCCTTGATCTTTATCCAATTGATGTCATAGATATCAGTTGGATATATTGTCAAAAAAAGTTCTTTTTAAAAAATATTCACTGGGATGAAAAAAGGCAGCCCAGAAAAGTTGTACAAGAGTGTCAAAAATAGCTCAAACATTTGCGTTGCAGAAATAAATGAGAACAGTTTCATCATGATGAGGATTGGGGTGGAAACTCACCCCAAAAGCAGGCACCATTGGAAGGGATCCAAACAATAATTTTACAGTATTAGTTTCAAAGCTAGAAAGATATACAGTAATAAATCCCTGGTCTCTAGCATTCCAACAAAAACCACAAAATGACATATACAAAATGTTGATCACAAACACTTGGCATACAGAGATATGCTAGCAGAAGATTCCAAATACAAAATGACTTGCTTTGTATTTGATAAGGAGAAAAAACCCAAAAAATTTAACACGGGGTGTCCTTGAAGCCATAAAATTATTAAAAACACATTCCTAGAAAAGAGATCTTGTATCTTTGCTACATGAGTTGGATCAAGGGTTTGATGATGAGGTTGACCCTACCTTTACAGCTGGAAGTTATGAGAAGAGGCAGAGCAACATAAATCCTTGAATTTTATTTCTCAGAGAGTGAACTCTAGTCAATTAATAATAATAATATTATTATTGGCATAATAATTTTAAAAAATCTCTTCTTAAGCCACATTAAATGATCAATACAGCAAAGGGCATTAAAGAAACATTTATAATACTAGACTTATATAAATTAGCATATGGTTACAAACTTATCCTGCTCAAGTTCTTCACCCAAGTAATCACAAGATAGATACATATGTGGGGAAACAGTAATGTCGCCTCAAGCAGAAAATCCATCACTTACCTTTAGTAACTGTACTTTCAGAAGATGAATAGGTCAGAACTGATGGATACTGTACGCCTCTTTTTGGTTTGCCTTCTAAAGAAAACAAAATCGAAATCTCCAATAAGTGAATATATGATCATACGGTCATGAAAGCACCTACAATTTTCAGCCAAAAGGTAAGTAGTTGAGGGCTGCATCAGGTGTGCATGGTATATCAAGAACTGGGCACTCATATTCAGTGATGTCACATAGGATTACGTCATCACACACATGATATCAGTTATGGATTTACAGCCTAGTTGACACAAATTACACCACCGGCACCATTTACCTAAGAGGGCAATTATTCCACCTTGCTTTCCTCGTAGACACCATGATTCATGAGATCATAACCCTAAGGAATTGAAGCAAGCAAAATCAAGGAGAAGAGCCTTTTCTGCTGCCCCCTCCCTTTTGACCTTCCGGAAGGGTATCAAAACCTGGGGCCTCAAAGGAAGGGCACTCACTGCTGGAGGTGGCTGATTCCAGTCCCATCCAGTGCTTAGCTTTCTTAGTTTGGTTTTAATATAATTATTAAATATATATTATTAAATATATATATTAACAAGCTTTATATAGCTGGGTTCACTTATTACCCTAAACCAGACATGTCAAACACAAGGCCCGGGGGCCAGATCTGGCCCGCGAAGTGGTTTTTATGTGGCCCGCGAAGCCATCCTGGAAACAGTGAGGGAACGGCCCCCACTGCCTTGGCCCTGGCCCAGAGACCCTCCTTCTGCCACAGACCCTCAGATCTGTCCCACTCCTGCCCAGGCCCCCATAGGCACCCTTGATGTGAACAATGTAGAGCTGGCCACGCCCACCCAGTAGGCCATATGCACTCTAGCCACGGCCACCCAGTAGGCCACACCCACCCTGGCCATACCCACCCGACCCCCTGAGGGCAACCGCAATGCTGATGCGGCCCTCAATGAAATTGAGTTTGACACTCCTGCCCTAAACCAAAAACATACAAACTGCATTCTAGAACTGATATCCACCCAAGGCATCTTTAATTACAGAAGAATGTTGTTAGACTATTTGGATCTGGAAGCTTTTAGTCTCTGAAATTGCCATTCAGTGTCTTTTTTTTAAATTACAAAATGCAAATTCTTAGTTCATCACATACGGTGATATTTGTTATTGAACTATTTATTTTTATTTATTTTAAAAGATTTATAAAGCAATCCCCTGGGTTTCACACATATGTTTAACCCCTTTCCCAACCAGAATAAAAACTATTAAAAAAACACATGGTCCCCT